>NC_064633.1:500983513-502233513 GCF_023864275.1 Schistocerca cancellata
ATTTACATTTTCAAGTTCTTTGCACAACTCTAAATGGGAAGAAGGAGGCTCTGCTTTTAAAGCATCAACAGTTAAATTTGCAATGTGACGGCAACAAGTGTCTGTAGTTTCGTCAACTGAGATTCAGGTAATGCTGTCCTTGAGTTTATTGCATATATCTTCCAAAACATTTACGTAAATTGTCGGTACGTAATTTTTGCAAAATTTTGGTTCATCTGGTGTATTTTGATTTAAGCAATATTTGTGCAGGTAGTCTTTGAGGATAGGGTTTGTAAGTTTGTGAAGAGGAATATTGTTTGCAATGAATGCTTCACATATATCCAAGTTAAACCAACTTTTTTGGTTACCTTTCGACAAATCCCTGCTACTGCAACTTGTTATTGTCAGAAGTTGTCGTGGTCCTTTCTTCTGCATTCGTGCGAAACTAAGACTTTGTCTTGACACGCTGATCTATTTGAATCTTTTTTTGCATGAAACGGTAATCTCGCAAACTTGACAGTATAAAACAATTCCATCATATCTAAGTGTTCCAGTTTTTTTTTTTTTTTTTTTTTTTTTTTTTCCGAGCGGCATGGCGCACATCACGTTACATACTACACGTCTTAAACACGTTCAGCAGTGTACAAGTAAATAGAAAGCTAAACTAAACAATGGACATGCGACTAAATGCTTGCATAGTTTAATTTAATTGTTGTCGACGCGTACAGTATGACAGCGGAGGGGATACTCGCGGCCGCGGGCACAGAAGCGTTGACTCTGACTGCCTGTTCCTGTTCTGCAATGATTTCGCTAGACAGTGGCCTCTCGGTTAGCGATTTAAGGCAGTTCTAGGCTGCGGTCAATCTGTGAGTCATCAAAACTAGGTCGAGCTAGAGACCGCTCTACAAAATTTTTAAAATACTGTTAACATAGAACGAAAATATTCATCATCATTAGTTTTTATTTAAAATATGCAGTAACCGGTGAAAAGGAGCCAAATATGCATATGCATATGGAACATGCATATACATATAATCCGGTCTCTGCTTATAACCTTAAATCAGTTGTTGAAATTAATGATTCCTGACATTATGTGCGTGTTGCTTGATTTTTTAAATAACTGTTATTTGCAATTTTTTTTGGTTGTGTGTAGCTATTGTTATTTTATTTATTCTGGCCGAACTGATAAATCTCCCTTTTTTATTCATAAGCTGTTTTAATACCTCTAGTGATTCATCGTTTTTTACGTGGCAGTTTAATGTCTTTTGTGTTAAGCATATGCAGAAAGCTATTTTCAAATAATAGTTTGAATTTGTCATGGAACACGTTAAATTTTATGTTAGCATTTCGGTTATTATACATTTCATCCTAGGTCTTCTATGGTGAAATTTTCTTAAAAATATTTGTCTTAGAGTCAGTAATTATTTTTCCACTGAGGTTTATCCATGCTGCATGGCATTATGTCATTTATACTAACTCTGCATCATAATGAGAAAGAGCTATTGCTACAGGGAAAACAGTTATTTTTTTGCTTTGTGTTTCACCAAAGAAAACATTATTAATTAGGTTCTACTGTCGTTATCCACCGATGCTGGAAAGTTAGTTACTGAGGTCAAATGTACGTTCAAAATAATGTTTCAAATTCATTTTTCCCGTTGGAATCCTTCACATAATGTACACAGAAGTAACCACAGAGTACTAACTACCAGATGCTGTGTAATAAGATAGTAAGGATTCGAGGTTGCCGGCCGGTGTGGCCACGCGGTTAAAGGCGCTTCAGTCTGGAACCGCGCGACCGCTACGGTCGCAGGTTCGAATCCTGCCTCGGGCATGGATGTGTATGACGCCCTTAGGTTAGTTAGGTTTAAGTAGTTCTAAGTCTAGGGGACTGATGACCTAAGATGTTAAGTCCCATAGTGCTCAGAGCCATTTGAACCATTTTTTTTGATTCGAGGTTTCTCATAAACAGTTCAAAATTTCCCAGTGAGAATCTGTATACAGTTAGAATTAAAAGTGAAATATTTTTTCGCTATTAATTCACGGGCACACACTTCTACGTGTTGATCACTAGATAATTTACTTGCCTGAGGTAATTATGAGAGTATAATGGATGCCAAGTGTAATAATTATGACATTCAATCAAACTGTTGCCTCATGCAAGGAATGACAAATATGTCATGAAGTGTGATTCTTCAGTTTCTTCCGGCGTATTTGTTGCTCGAACAGTCTACGGGTATACTGCCGGTTCATAGTGTCCAGCGGGCACAATATTTCGACGTTCAGACATGTCGCCATCGTCAGGTGCGCTGACGAAGTGAGCTCCTGAGGGCAGGCGGCCAATTTAAATCCCCTCCCCCCGCGAGCCGCTCTCTTCGCCGTCCGCCCCCGCGCGCCTGCTGTCGCGAAGACGTGGGCGTCGGAATCTGTCGTAGCGTCGATGTGCTTGCTACGTCTGTCCTGGTCGCCAGTTCACCAGTTCGCTCCTGGATTTCCTTACACACCTAAACTCCATACATCCAAACATCAAATTCACTATGGAGACCGAAGCAGAAGGAAGATAACCATTCCTGGACGTCATGGTCAAGAGGAGAGGTGATGGTACCCTGAGCCACGGTGTGTACCGGCAGTATACCCGTGGACTGTTCGAACATGTCATGAGGTGTCTATTAGCAGTTTCGTGGCAGATGTAAATTATAGCCCTCACATGCTGTACAGTGAGTTGCTGAATGCAACAATTTCCACCAAAAATATATGCCAGGTGCAAAAGTAAAGGGCAGATTTTTGAATGCAACATGCACCCCGACTAATTTTAGTTACTGTCAAAATACAGTGACATATATACATAAGTATTCACGTAAAGAATGTGGCTGCTCAGAACTTTAATATTTAGTGTTGTTTTTCAATTTTTTGGGTTTTTTAAATACACCAAAACAATAAATTTATACTTTTTATCAGCACTCATGACACACTAGTGTTATGTCTGTTTACCTGTTTTCTGTGGCAGAGTCATCTGGTGATCAACAGATAACATGTGTCATTCAGGTATTATTGGTATGGTTTTTACCTTCCTCTCGAACATTTCCTACATGCACTATACATTAGATAATATAAGTATTGGACACACACAGCGTAAGTTGAGTATTAATTACAAAATAGTCAACTTCATTCTATAAGCAGCTAGATGCCTAGTTCATCTGTAAACATTAAATGACGTCTTGCAAATCTAATACCGCAGCGTCTTAGTTTAAAGATGCAATATACCTTCGTAGATGCCTGCATGTCCAAAGGAACAGGCACTGCGGCTACTACAGCCATTACGAAATACATGAAATTCATTTGCACTTACGAATACGAACAAACATAGGATGTATAAGGGAATGGCGACAGCGGAGAAATCCGTACCGGATTGGGACTCGAACCTGGATTTCCCACTTTATTCGGACGGACACCTTAATGGCTTTGACTACCTGTGCACGATCCCTGCCAGACACGAACTTCCCTATGTCTTCTCCCTTCGTCACAACCTGTACTCGTACACACGTTATGTAATTCCCGTAAAAGGGAGGAAATTTAATGGAAAGCAGGTGCTTAGTATTGGCACATAAACACGATATTGCAGTGCCTGTGTTGTTAAGGGGTTACGGAATCGGATTTTGGATGCAAAAATTGTTTATATTTTTGTTAGCTTATTAGATTTTTCGAAGTTTCCTCTTTAAAATGGCATATCATTTATGGCTCTTCTAGAATTATGTCTATTTTATTTTTGTAGATTTGTGAGATCGGATATGGCTGACCATAATAATTCTGGAAGTGTGTTCATGTGACATGAATTGAAATATCCCGATTTCCAGCGACTGTTTATACCCTACTTGTCAAGGAAACGTTTCTCTCAAAGTAGACTCCCATGTTGGCGTGGCTGCCCAGTTTAATTTAATATGCAGTGTTTCTAAATACAGCTGTAAGTTTCCAAGCTCTGTGAAATTCGGATTCGCAGGACAGAGCGGATCAGGTTGTGGAAAGAGCCAAGGTCAATTACTGTTAGTTATACGAGAACACACACAACTTTATTCCTCAAACCAATGTACAGTTTTCTCTTTAAAACAACAAAGATCATTTCACGGCTGAGAGCTCAAGTAACTTCTCGAGAATAAGTTTAAATGATTGCTGTTAAAACACCAGGATTTAGAGAGTAACGGCTGAAGGCCTTACTTAAGTAAAATTACAATATCTTCTCGGCTAAAGGCCGAAATAATATTTCAGATCAGCTAAGGAAGTTCTTTATAAGCCAAGAATTTAGAAATTCCGGCTAAAGGCTATATTAAGGAAAATTCAAGTTAATTCTTCGCATGAAAGCCCAATTTAAAAAAAATTGTTTACATAATAAAAGAGAGACTTTAAGGATAAGCCTTTACACAGTACAACAGAACAACATCTTAAGAAAACTTGAAGTATCTTGTCGGTTGAAGGCCCAAGCAATTACTCAAGAATAATTAAAGACAACCTTAAGATAAACATTTGCAGAACACGGCTGAAGGCCGTTTCAAGAATTCAGAATAATTAAAGAGAAACCTTCCAGACAAGGATTTACATATTAAAGCCACAAATTCTGAAACAAACGCTGCTGAAGGCCTAAATAGAGAGCAACAAAAATTTTAAATGAAACACGGTTGAAGGCCATATACTAAACATAAAACAGACAATATTAATACTCGGCTGAAGGCCTGGCACAGTACCTGCGACCAAATAAAACGACAATCACAAACAACAGAGAGTGCAGTGGTGCTCAGAAGTGTTCTAAGGGTCGGCCTGGAGAGGAAACTCTAACAAAAGTTTAGGTGAGACAGGCAGCCAAGCGTAACACTAAACAATCGGGTTGCAACACGACCTAGGGACGGCTAAAGAACCAGCCAACAACCTAATCAATTCCCTCTGTCGCAACCGACCAACTGCCTATTCCAATACGCAGACAGCATTCATGTGCTCAGTGGAAATCACAGAAGCTACACACAGTTCCACGTAAACACACTTACACAAGAAGTCGAACAATCGTAAAAGGAATCACTGTAGAACAACAAGGACGAATGAATTCGACACAAAGAGAGTTTCCACAAGCGGTCGGCGACCAAATACACGTCCTCTGGTGAGACGACCGACCGAACGACCAACCCAGGTCGTTCCCACTCAAGTTACGTGTGTCGGCAACGGTCGGGCGAGCCTTGTCGTTCCAAAGCTGACTGCAGCTCCAACCCGACTCAATCCCATGTCTGTTCGGAACTCGGAGACACGGAGAGCCGGGCACGCTGGCTCGGACCCAACCATGCAGAGGTAACTCTTGCCCATTGGCCACTATATCCCTGCACAAGGAAGGAACAGAGCCACGTCCGGCAAGATGACCAACTCACTAGGCCCAGGAACGGTCAAAAGACAAATACACGATGCCCAATGAGACGACCAACCGAACGACAAACTAACGGTCGTCCCGTTCCAAACTCCTTCCGTCGGTCAATTCATGCGTGTCGCCAGCAGTTGGCGAGCACTGGCTGTCCGCACCTCACTGGCGCTCCGTCCCTCGACCTCACTGCTGCGGTCGCTCCAGAGATCGTACGACAGTGCAAATACCAATAAGCGCTGCTGCTGCCACTCGCGGGCGGGCACACCAGCAACCTAGTGGCACCAGTAAATCGAATTAAAAGAAAAAAAAAAGAAAACGAGGGGACAGAACCACCAAAACAGGATGACGAGGATTAAACGGCACGACAGCGAGCCGCGCACGGCTCACTGTGTTTCAGTAACTGTAAATAATAGATACAAGAAAACTGAACTTTGTCAATATTAGGTTATCAAAATATCCACGGGTGTGCTGCCGGTCTATAGTGTCCAACGGGCACAATATTTCGGCGATCATACATGTCGCCATTATCAGGTGAACTAACGGACTGAGCTCCTGTGGACGTGCCGGCACGGAGATCCGTACGCTATGGCTGCTCAGAGGGAACTGGGTTCGGTCGCGGCGGCGGCCGATTTAAATACCCTCCGCCCGCGGCGCGCTCCCTCCGCCGTCCGCGCCCCGCACCACGGTTGCGCGGTGGAACAGATTGCGACGGTGTCTGAGATGACGTGGTGCGGGGCGCGGATGGCGGAGGGAGCGCGCCGCGGGCGGAGGGTATTTAAATCGGCCGCCACCGCGACCGAACCCAGTTCCCTCTGAGCAGTCATAGCGTACGGATCTCCGTGCCGGCACGTTCACAGGAGCTCAGTCCGTCAGTTCACCTGATGATGGCGACATGCATGATCGCCGAAATATTGTGCCCGTTGGACACTATAGGCCGGCAGCACACCCGTGGATATTTTGATTATCAAATACGCCGGGAGAAACTCAAGAATCACAATATTAGGTTAGTCTATGGGTTACGAGCAGCAGGTAAGGGCAAAACATCAGATGACATGCTATGTGGTGTCAAAATCTTGGCATTGTACCTTCAAAGTCTGACCCTTACATCAATGTTCTAGGATCTGCAATTGAAGATGCAGCACGGAATTCAATGCAGGATGCTGTGGAAGAGGCAGTGAAAGAAAATGATGACAACCGTGACCTCATCGTAGGTTTTGACAGCGTACGCCCAAAAGAGATCACATCTCCAACAATGGTGTTGTCACACAAACTAGTGTTGAACCTGGTAAGGTTACTGATGTTGTAATAATGGCCAAATACTGTAGATGCATAGGCAGACTGAAAAATGAAGATGGTGATGACTGTGTTGCTAACTGTTGTGGTAGTAGTGGTGGCAGGGATGTTGCTGCGTGAAAAAAAATTGCATCGCTTTCTGAGTGGTAGGCTATAATGTTCGCTATGATCCTAGTATCTGGGAGATGGTGACTCTAAACTTCAAAAAAGTTTTGGAAAGCAAACCGAGTGGGAAAAGTGTAAATACAAACAAACTTGAATGTTGAAACGTCCCCTTTGGAAAATTATAAATTACTGTGATGGTAAACTCCTTAAGTTATTTGATTTTCAAACATATGAGAAAACTGAATGTACTCAGACATTTCTCTCTTTACTTTTCTGATCATCACTAAACTGACACACAATATTTTTAGCGCAATGCAATCTGACTTTCAATAATCCCTACAAAAGAATGGCCCTGACTAACAATGACCTATACTTTTCATGAATCACTTACCTCACAAAAATCTTCGTTACTCGAACTACTGCAATACAGTGAGCGTCAATATTGCCAGCTAAATAAAAGATTCTAACCACTGAAGGCACTAACTACTGATAGGCACAGTTAGCAAATGAAAGATTTTGATAGAGAACAAACAATGTATTTACCTTAATAATGTTCAACAGTCATCATATATATATATATATATATATATATATATATATATATATATATATATATATATATATATATATATATATATATATCACTTCATGATATCCAGTATTACACATTTACTCTTTCTGATGGACACACGTCCAGATCGTCCGTTCTCAAAATTCTGCCATCTCTCTCCCCACATCCACCACTGCTTTCGGGTCACCTCCAACTGCTCAACGCTACGCGCTGTTCACATCCAACTGCCCACCACTACAATAGCGAATCTTCCAACAATTCAAACAATGCAAACCAGCCATAGACTGCACACAGCACAGACAGTGATTTTCATACAGAGCGCTACGTGACCTTACCACCATAAAAACCCAAACAGCCTACTTACAATGTACATGACATCTGCACAAGAGAATGGGTGCCAGGCTGAGAACGTTGTAATCAATTTTTTTTGGTCTTCAGTCTACTGACTGGTTTGATGCGGCCCGCCACGAATTCCTTTACTGTGCTAACCTCTTCATCTCAGAATAGCACTTCCACCCTACGTCCTCAATTATTTGCTTGACATATTCCAATCTCTGTCTTTCTCTACAGTTTTTGCCCTCTACAGCTCCCTCTAGTACCATGGAAGTCATTCCCTCATGTCTTAGCAGATGTCCTATCATCCTGTCCCTTCTCCTTATCAGTGGTTTCCACATATTCCTTTCCTCTCCGATTCTGCGTAGAACCTCCTCATTCCTAACCTTATCAGTCCACCTAATTTTCAACATTCGTCTATAGCACCACATCTCAAATGCTTCGATTCTCTTCTGTTCCGGTTTTCCCACAGTCCATGTTTCACTACCATACAATGCAGTACTCCAGACGTACATCCTTAGAAATTTCTTCCTCAAATTAAGGGCGGTATTTGATATTAGTAGACTTCTCTTGGCCAGAAATGCCTTTTTTGCCATAGCGAGTCTGCTTTTGATGTCCTCCTTGCTCCGTCCGTCATTGGTTATTTTACTGCCTAGGTAGCAGAATTCCTTAACTTCATTGACTTCGTGACCATCAATCCTGATGTTAAGTTTCTCGCTGTTCTCATTTCTACTACTTCTCATTACCTTCGCCTTTCTCCGATTTACTCTCAAACCATACTGTGTACTCATTAGACTGTTCATTCCGTTCAGCAGATCATTTAATTCTTCTTCACTTTCACTCAGGATAGCAATGTCATCAGCGAATCGTATCATTGATATCCTTTCACCTTGTATTTTAATTCCACTCCAGAACCTTTCTTTTATTTCCATCATTGCTTCCTCGATGTACAGATTGAAGAGTAGGGGCGAAAGGCTACAGCCTTGTCTTACACCCTCCTTAATACGAGCACTTTGTTCTTGATCGTCCACTCTTATTATTCCCTCTTGGTTGTTGTACATATTGTACATGACCCGTCTCTCCCTATAGCTTACCCCTATTTTTTTCAGAATCTCGAACAGCTTGCACCATTTTATATTGTCGAACGCTTTTCCCAGGTCGACAAATCCTATGAAAGTGTCTTGATTTTTCTTTAGCCTTGCTTCCATTATTAGCCGTAACGTCAGAATTGCCTCTCTCGTCCCTTTACTTTTCCTAAAGCCAAACTGATCGTCACCTAGCGCATTCTCAAATTTCTTTTCCATTCTTCTGTATATTATTCTTGTAAGCAGCTTCGATGCATGAGCTGTTAAGCTGATTGTGCGATAATTCTCGCACTTGTCAGCTCTTGCCGTCTTCGGAATTGTGTGGATATGCTTTTCTGTAACACAACATGTCAAACTATATGCTGAGGGTTTAAAACGAAGGATAGTTAGTCTAAACTGTATCACAATATTTCAGAATAACTTGATAAAGCTTAAAAATATTTGTACATGTAGACAAAGAGTGCTTGTTGTATATGAAATACACACTACTGTTGAATCACAAATTCTAACGCCCTTTCGAGGGGCCATAAACACATCGAAAAAGCACCAGTATCTCCAACATGATAAATTTTTAAGATACTTTGCAAAACATTCTTTCTTTGTACGGTACTTTCTACGCACTGGCAACATCAAATTACTGCTCAGGCTTTGTTTAGCGGCTCTGAAATGTGTACGCAACAAATTGTGACATCACTGCTACGCTCCCGGCGCGGACGACAGACGGTGTGTTTGCTGTGTGTTTTAAAAACTGTTGACTACTTAGAGAGATCTGTACTTACTTCCCGCAATCTGAAGGTTGGTTTGTACATCGGCGTGCTTTCTAGGCACGGTCCTACTGGATGTGATAAACTCTTGCCTTGCTCCTATCTTTGAACTTGCTGTACGTCTCGTACAGTCTTATGTAGTCTCAAAACCACCGTAGAATTTGGCTATTTTATGTTGTTAGGGATGAAAGAAGCGACAAGTGACAGAAATAATCCTATGACAGACTATGGGTTAAGCCCTGGAATTTTGAATTTAGACCTGACACTTACCCACATAGCTATCAAAACACATTATATTAAAGTGTGATAAGAGTGGATGAACTACTGGAACTCATACTCCGGAGAAAAGAAACAGTAAGATACAGTGGGGCTGGTGCCACTGACTTTGTAAGCAGAGAAAGACATGCATGTGATGACAGGCCGCGGGGTTAACCGAGCGGTCTCAGGCGCTGCAGCCATGGACTGTGCGGCTGATCCCGGCGGAGGTTCGAGTCCTCCCTCGAGTATGGGTGTGTGTTTGTCCTTAGGATAATTTAGGTTAAGTATTGTGTAAGCTTAGGGACCGATGACCTTAGCAGTTAAGTCCCATAAGATTTCGCACACTTTTGAACATTTTTTTGTGATGACAGACGAGTGCAGCAGACACAGAAAACTCTTAGGAGCAGACGGAACAGGATACGGTAACGAAAGAAGAAAACAGAGGATCCAGGAAAAATAGCGAACACTAGAATACGGAAAAAGCAGTAGCGATAGACAGCAGCTGAGCACAAATCAAAGATTAAAAAGTTGGCTCGAACAACACTATCACCTTGAGGAAAAACTCGTGAAATCCATCTGTAGACATAATTATCATCAGACAAGCAAAAACATGTAAAAAGTCAAAGATGCAAAACAACGGAAGAAAACCTAGAAGATAGGGTCAGAACAGTAGGAAGGCTGGAATAACGCGTCAGATCGTATAAGAAAGTAAACGGCATTCAAGGAATTTAAGAAGCCAGAAAAATGCCACAAAAATATACACTCATGTGCAGAAAAAGCGGAACATCTTGAACGACTAGAGATAGGACGTTCATATTCATAGGGCATTTACATTAGTTTGTTGTGCAGAAGTGATTAACATATCAGTCACCTCGGTTCAGCATACATCTTGTTGCCTAGTAGGCACAGGATCCGCCATGGGCCCTGATAAATTGTTCCATGTACGATGGCATCGACGCGTTATAGGGCGCGAATGGCGTCGTGTAATGCAGCCATCCATGCTGCATTCATCTGGCTCCAAAGTTCATCTCTGGATCACTGCGCTGTAGTATTCGTTCACTATATCCCAGACATTTTCGATTAGCGGCAAGTATGGTGATCTGGAAGTCCAGGGCAAAAGGTTGACTCCTGTGAAACCAAGAGGGCACGTATTCGTGCCATAACATATGATCGTGCATTGTCTTGCTGAAAAATGGAATCTGGAGTGTTGTGCAGAAAAGGTGTGGCTAGGGGTTACAGAATGTCATGCACGTAGGTCACACTGGTCACAGTGCCCTGGACACGCACCAATTGTGATTTGTGGTTGCACCCAATACCACCCCACACCGTAAGACATTAAGTTGGCGCTGTATGTCTTGTGCAAATACAGTCACTGTGATCCGCTCCCCCTGTCCTCTGTGAAACGAAATGTGGCCATAATTTTCAAACAAACTGCACCTGGATTCGTCCGAAAAAATATCTGATGCCATTCGCGTCCCTAGTGACGTCGTTCCATACTCCGTTGTCGTCTAACAAGTTTCTGCTCATTCTTCAAGAATATGTGGTGAAATGGACGACGCGCACGTAACCCATGCCGTAATAAACGGCCACGGGCGATTGTAGTGTCGATGTGTTACACTGTTGGGCTGCTGCGCCAGAGCCGAGGAGGATGCAGATCTGTGATGCAGTGCCATTCGGGTGAGGTGTCGATCTTCTCGGGGAGTGTTCTGTTGAGCGGTGCGACCTGACATCAGGTGTACCATGGTCTTCCGTGAACCATTCCGCACACACTCATTGCACTGCCGAAACACTTAGTCTAGCAGCAATATCCTGGATGGATGCATCGCGTTTTCTCAAGCCAGTAATGCGCCTCTTTCAAACCTACTGATTTGACGGTACGGTTCTCGCATACGTCTGTGAGTCATCGCGGACGTCTGCTAAAGTCACACTGGCCCGTTATATTCGGTTTGTAGCGACGACGAGAGCTGCAGACACATTTTACTGGCAGGTTGTTCCTGCGCCGCGATGTCGGTATTGTCCTTGAACCAGCGGGGCGACACGAGCACCTGCTTAATAGCTTGTTTGTCCGTTTATGGAACGATTCAGCGTATCATGGATCCGTCTGTTTGGTGGTAGGTTTGTGGAGGTTTGCGACATTAGATGTAGACGCGTAGGTCATATTATTCGAGTAAATAACGGGTTGCTGATTGGGGTACGCGAAGATGGCATCCGATAGCGACCCAGATGGGTTCCATAGGATTTACATCAGGCGAATTTGGTCGCCGAGGCATCAGCCTGACTTCACTATAATGCTCCTCAAACCACTGCAGATTGGTTCTGATTGCGAGACACGGACTGCTATACTTCTGAAAGATGACGTCAACGTCGGGGAAGATATCAAATGTGAATGGATGCATATGGTTTGCAGCTGTCACTGTGTCTTCGACTGCTACCACAGGTCCATGCAAGCGCTGAAGAAAGTCTCCCATAACGTAATACTGCTCTCACTGGCCTGCGTCCGTGGCAGGCTGCCGTTCTCCTCGATGACGAGGTTTGTGGAGACCACCATCGATTTCGTGTAGCAAAAATGTAATCTACCCGAAGAGCCGACCGATGGACTGTCGAATCCCTCTGGTTCCGTGCCCACTGCAATCGTAACTGAAGATGTCGTTGGGTTAACATGTCAACACGGAGGGGTGGTCTACTGCGGAACTTCTTGTTCAACAATGACGAACAATGTGCTCCGAAACACCTGTGGGTGCGCCAATATTATGCTCTTTCGGCAGAGATGCCACAAATGACCATCTACTTTACAGATGGAGAAAAGCCCCTGAACCCCACGTTCTGTCAAGAGTCGTGAACGTCCACCCGATAGTCCACCCGCTTAGTGGTAGTTTCACTGTCCTACCTTTTTCTGTAAATGCTCACGACCGTAGCACGTGAAAAATTCAACCAACTTATCATTTTCGGGGTACTCATTCACAGGCTCTGCGTAATAATAATCTGCCCTTTGTCAGCGTTGCTTATCCCAATGGATTTCCCCAATTGCAGCCCGTATCTAAGCTGATTCGCTGATGACGTTGCTATCCTGAGTGAAAGTGAAGAAGAATTAAATGATCTGCTGAACGGAATGAACAGTCTAATGAGTACACAGTATGGTTTGAGAGTAAATCGGGGAAAGGCGACGGTAATGAGAAGTAGTAGAAATGAGAACAGCGAGAAACTTAACATCAGGATTGACGGTCACGAAGTCAATGAAGTTAAGGAATTCTGCTACCTAGGCAGTAAAATAACCAATGACGGACGGAGCAAGGAGGACATCAAAAGCAGACTCACTATGGCAAAAAAGGCATTTCTGGCCAAGAGAAGACTACTAATATCAAATACCGGCCTTAATTTGAGGAAGAAATTTCTGAGGATGTACGTCTGGAGTACTGCATTGTATGGTAGTGAAACATGGACTGTGGGAAAACCGGAACAGAAGAGAATCGAAGCATTTGAGATGTGGTGCTACAGACGAATTTTGAAAACTAGGTGGACTGATAAGGTAAGGAATGAGGAGGTTCTACGCAGAATCGGAGAGGAAAGGAATATGTGGAAGACACTGATAAGGAGACGGGACAGGATGATAGGACATCTGCTAAGACATGAGGGAATGACTTCCATGGTACCAGAGAGAGCGGTAGAGGGTAAAAACTGTAGAGGAAGACAGAGATTGAAATACGCGAAGCAAATAATTGAGGACGCTGGTTGCAAGTGCTACTCTGAGCTCTGAGATGAAGAAGTTAGCACAGGAAAGGAATTCGTGGCGGCCGCATCAAACCAGTCAGTAGACTGATGACAAAAAAAAAAAAAAAAAGTCTAAGCTCGAGTGATCCCCCGTCCGTGTCTGCTCCGCTTACACATTTTCGTTAACGCGTCATGTCCGGGCAACGCTACCAGGCGGCATCCAACGTCACGGTGTGGAAGCAAAGGGAACTTCACAGCAAACATAAACATCGCCAAAGCCTTGCAGACAACCAAAAATTACGCGAAGCGAAATGTAGTGTGAGGAGGGCTATGCGAGAGGCGTTCAATGAATTCGAAAGTAAAGTTCTATGTACTGACTTGGCAGAAAATCCTAAGAAATTTTGGTCCTATGTCAAAGCGGTGTCCAGACACTCTGTGACCAAAATGGTTCTGAAACAGAGGATGACAGACTAAAGGCCGAAATACTAAATGTCTTTTTCCAAAGTTGTTTCACAGAGGGAGATTGCACTGTAGTTCCTTCTCTAGATTGTCGAACAGATGACAAAATGGTAGATATCGAAAGAGACGACAGAGGGATAGAGAAACAATTAAAATCGCTCAAAAGAGGAAAGGCCTCTGGACCTGATGGGATACCAGTTCAATTTTACACAGAGTACGCGAAGGAACTTGCCCCCCTTCTTGCAGCAGTGTACCGTAGGTCTCTAGAAGAGCGTGGCGTTCCAAAGGAATGGAAAAGGGCACAGGTCATCCCCGTTTTCAAGAAGTGACGTCGAACAGATGTGCACAAGTATAGACCTATATCTCTAACGTCGATTAGTTGTAGAGTTTTGGAACACGTATTGTGTTCGAGTATAATGACTTTTCTGGAGACTAGAAATCTACTTTGTAGGAATCAGCATGGGTTCCGAGAAAGACGATCGTGTGAAACCCAGCTCGCGCTATTCGTCCACGAGACTCAGAGGGCCATAGACACGAGTTCCCAGGTAGATGCTGTGTTTCTTGACTTCCGCAAGGCGTTCGATACAGTTCCCCACAGTCGTTTAATGAACAAAGTAAGAGCATATGGACTATCAGACCAATTGTGTGATTGGATTGAGGAGTTCCTAGATAACATTACGCAGCATGTCATTCTCAATGGAGAGAAGTCTTCCGAAGTAAGAGTGATTTCAGGTGTGCCGCAGGGGAGTGTCATAGGACCGTTGCTATTCACAATATACATAAATGACCTGGTGGATGACATCGGAAGTTCACTGAGGCTTTTTGCAGATGATGCTGTGGTGTATCGAGAGGTTGTAACAATGGAAAATTGTACTGAAATGCAGGAGGATCTGCAGCGAATTGACGCATGGTGCAGGGAATGGCAACTGAATCTCAATGTAGACAAGTGTAATGTGCTGCGAATACACAGAAAGATAGATCCATTATCATTTAGCTACAAAATAGCAGGTCAGCAACTGGAAGCAGTTAATTCCATAAATTATCCGGGAGTACGCATTAGGAGTGATTTAAAATGGAATGATCATATAATGTTGATGTCGGTAAAGCAGATGCCGGACTGAGATTCATTGGAAGAATCATAAGGAAATGCAATCCGAAAACAAAGGAAGTAGGTTACAGTACGCTTGTTTGCCCACTGCTTGAATACTGCTCAGCAGTGTGGGATCCGTACCAGATAGGGTTGATAGAAGATATAGAGAAGATCCAACGGAGAGCAGCGCGCTTCGTTACAGGATCATTTAGTAATCGCGAAAGCGTTACGGAGATGATAGATAAACTCCAGTGGAAGACTCTGCAGGAGAGACGCTCAGTAGCTCGGTACGGGCTTTTGTCAAAGTTTCGAGAACATAACTTCACCGAAGAGTCAAGCAGTATATTGCTCCCTCCTACGTATATCTCGCGAAGAGACCATGAGGATAAAATCAGAGAGATTAGAGCCCACACAGAGGCATACCGACAATCCTTCTTTCCACGAACAATACGAGACTGGAATAGAAGGGAGAACCGATAGAGGTACTCAAGGTACCCTCCGCCACACACCGTCAGGTGGCGTGTGGAGTATGGATGTAGATGTAGGTGTTTACTGGCCATAATTACACTACTAGCGATTAAAAATGCTACACCACGAAGATGACGTGCTACAGACGCGAAATTTAACCGACAGGAAGAAGATGCTGTGATATGCAAATGATTAGCTTTTCAGAGCATTCACACAAGATTGGCGATGGTGGCGACGCCTACAACGTGCTGACATGAGGAAAGTTTCCAACCGATTTGTCATACACAAATAGCAGTTGACCGCCGTTGCCTGGTGAAACGTTGTTGTGATACCTCGTGTAAGGAGGAGAAATGCTTACAATCACCTTTACGACTTTGATAAAGGTCGGATTGTAGCCTATCGCAATTGCGCTTTATCGTATCGCGACATTGCTGCTCGCGTTGGTCGAGATCCAATGACTGTTAGCAGAGTATGGAATCGGTGGGATCAGGAGGGTAATACGGAACGCCGTGCTCGATCCCAACGGCCTCGTATCACTAGCGGTCGAGATGACAGGCATCTTATCCGCATGTCTGTAACGGATCGTGCAGCCACGTCTCGATCCCTGAGTCAACAGATGGGGACGTTTGTCAGACAACAACCATCTGCACGAACAGTTCAAAGGGTTCAAATGTCTCTGAGCACTATGTGACTTAACTTCTGAGGTCATCAGTCGCCTTGAACGTACAACTAATTAAACCTAACTAACCTAAGGACATCACACACATCCATGCCCGAGGCAGGATTCGAACCTGCGACCGTAGCGGTCACTCGGTTCCAGACTGAAGCGCCCTTAACCGCACGGCCACATCGGCCGGCTGCACGAACAGTTCGACGACGTTTGGAGCAGCATGGACTATCAGCTCAGAGACCATGGCTGCAGTTACCCTTGACGCTGCATCACAGGCAGGAGCGCTTGCGATGGTGTGCTCAACTACGAACCAGGGTGCACGAATGGCAAAAGGTCATTTTTCGGATGAATCCAGATTCTGTTTACAGCATCATGATGGTCGCTTCCGTGTTTGGCGACATTGCTGTGATCGCACATTGGAAGCGTGTATTCGTCGTCGCCATACTGGCGTATCACCCGGCGTGATGGTATGGGGTGTCATTGGTTACACGTCTCGATCACCTCTTGTTCGCACTGACGGCACTTTGAACAGTGGACGTTACATTTCAGATGTGTTACGACCCGTGGCTCTACCCTCCATTTGATCCCTGCGAAACCCTACATTTCAGCAGGATAATGCACGACCGCGTTTTGCAGGTCCTGTATGTGCCTTTCTGGATACAGAAAATGTCCAACTGCTACCCTAGCCAGCACATTCTCCAGATCTCTCACCACTTGAAAACGTCTGGTCAATGGTGGCCGAGCAACTGGATCATCACAATACGACAGTCACTGCTCTTGATGAACTGTGTTATCGTGTTGAAGCTGCATGGGAAGCTGTACCTGTACACGCCATCCAAGTTCTGTTTGACTCAATGCCCAGGCGTATCAAGGCCGTTATTACGGCCAGAGGTGGTTGTTATGGGTTCTGATTTCACAGGATCTGTGCACCCAAATTGCGTGAAAATGTAATCACGTGTCAGTTTTAGTATAATATATTTGTCCAATGAATACCCGTTTATCATCTGCATTTCTACTTGGTGTAGCAATTTTAATGGCCAGTAGTGTATGTCTACGCTGAACAATTTAAATTGTCCGGTTCGAAATAATAGATTCTGAAGCTTCTAATATGTCCAGCGCTAACAGGACAACAAAAACACATGAATTAAATCGGGATATCTGTAACATATGCAGCATTTTATTTATTACGTATGAAGCGTACGCCCTGAAACAACACGTTTAAGAACTATTGCTATTAGTTGATAGTTATATGTTTCGGGTTATTTCGTTCTTATTACTCTATAATCCGCTGAGCATGATGTCTAACGGAGTGCAACTGGGATCCAACTATAGTTCAATTCATTTATCTTGGCGGCTCGCGCATGCCCGCCTAGACGCGGGAGATTGCTGCGTTGCCAGTTGCACACGACGCACGCGCCAAGAGAAGCAGCGCCATAGTATAGCATAGTTTGCACGCTTACATTTAGGGGGGAGCGCGCAGTTCATGAAGTAAAGCCACCACGGCCGCAGTAACCCTTTCGCTGCTACAAAGACGTGCTCCCTGCATTCCGCGCTGTGGGCGATTTTGTCACTGCACTGCTCGCCTGTGCAGACACACTGTGTTCCGACTGCTTTGACACTCTTTATCATTCGATTCCACAAAAACTATTTGGCTCAAAAATTAGATTTTTACCTATCTTCTTGACTGATACCTTCCCCCCCATAAATGACTTAATTTTGTTTCGATGTTCAACGCAGTTATTATGCAGCATTAAATACAGTAAACCATTGCACGAAATTTTGAAGAGTTTGCAGAGGTTAAGTCCATAGAGTATACTTTCCGGATGGTCGATTTTAGTTGCCACAATGTTGAGAATGAAATGTGGACAAGATACCTATATATTTCATTTAATTTAAGTACCACATAAGTGTCGTATGTAATATTGAGAAATATTCCACCTTTCGCGACTGTAACGAAAGTTTTACTTACACTGGGCACGTTTGGCTTTATTTTAAAGCACTTCAATCAATCAAAAGGAAGTAGACAAAATACATTAAACAAAACTGTGGACTTACAAAAACATTAGGACTTGAATATTCCGTCTGTCAGTGAAGTGCTCAGAGCTATGTCAAATATAATTTTGTGTGTGGCACACACAAACAGCATTTATTTGCTAAAACACTGATGAGCCAACACAAACGTTGAATATTGTGCTACCGCAGCACAAAACTACGAAAGGTGACTTGGCAATGGAGGACACAAAATACAGTCCTCTTATGATGCTTCAAAAGAGAGAAACGCGTCTGGTCTAAATAAGTCGCTTATTACAGTTGCAGAAGAGGGATATATTTCAATACCATTGGTAAAACTGCGACTGTGGAACAAAAACAAGAAACAGAACATGAATACCATTGTGTATGTGCCATAGCTTTCACCGATGGAAGTGAACGCGCCCTGGGTAAATAAAAGTTTTATTACAGTCGCGAAAGACGGAATATTTCTCAATATTACATACGACACCTATGTGGTACTTAAATTAAATGAGATATTGTTATACAGTAAATATTATATTAAATTTGGGTATCTTGTCCACATTTCATTCTCAACATTGTGGCAACTAAAATCGACCATACGGAAAGTATACGCTATGGACTTTTACCTCTGCAAACTCTTCAAAATTTCGTGCAATGGTTTACTACATTTAATGCTGCACATCAAAACAAAATTAAGTCATTTATGGGGGGAAGGTATCAGTCAAGAAGACGTGTAAAAATCAAATTTTTTGGCCAAATAGTTTTTGTGAAATCGAATGATAAGTGTGTCAAAGCAGTGGGAACACCATGTGTCTGCACAGGCGAGAAGTGCAGCGATGACAAAATCGCGCACAGCGCGGAATGCGGGGAGCGCATGTCAGCAGCAGCGAAAAAGTTGATGAAGAGGCAAAGCACTCGAAATTTCCTTCAAACGAATGAAATTCGTGAAGTAAGGCACTGCAATATTGTTTTAAAATAAAGAAAATATTAAGCACCGCACAAGGTTCGAACTCATAACCTTTCGCTTCGCAGCTCAACACCTTAACCGTTCCGCCACCTCAGCTCATCTAACAGTGTAACTCCATAAGGAGTCTAACACTCACGCAACTACTTATAAACACTGTTGGTATGATTATGAATTACTCACGTTTCGTCGAAGTACAATAGGAAATAAACATTTATCGCTGTTCTTTATTGCGAAAAAGCAGTTCGTGAGATTGAAACAAACACCTTTCCTTGCTATCACCTGAATTAGGAGTCTTATTGCTTGTTTGGTTTAATTAATTAATAGAATATGAAGCAGTTGGTATAAAGAATGCTTTTTCCAAACATTCTATAAAAGAAAGTCTGCTATCAAGACATTGCTTTTGTTCTATTACTTTATTTATGACTGAACGTTTCTAGAACTGAAGACACTCGTCCGTGCTCTGCACTGCAGTCGAGATCTGGCAACGTCGTTCTCTGTTCATTGGCTGACTGTGTTTTGTGACGTCAGATGCGCAGAACGAACCTAAACTCGGCCGCCAAGATATATGACGCGCACTATAGTGAGGGATTTTTTTTTTTTTTGGGTGGGGGGCGGGGTGAGGAGGCGGCTTGCATAGCACGCTCAGAGGACTCTTGAAAGAGTCCCTGCCCCATGTAACCGATAAGGCTAAAGTATAGTCATTGCTCGTGAAAATAAAATAATGGCAAGCTCAAGAAGTGAAATCTCTCTCTATGTTAGTCGCGATAGGAATCTCGAGCCATATGTTCCCGAAGAAGCGGAGTAGATCCCGTGGGATTTAGTCGGGCCATTTCCAGCGGCAGGCGGCCTCTCGCCCTCTCATAGCGGTCCGGTTCAGTCCAGGGAGTTTGCGTTGGCAATGATTTCCGGACAATATCCTCGGCTGTGCTACAGGGGGTCAGCGTACATTCTCTGTTGTTTAAACTTAATTTCACACTCTTATGATAATACTATAAGGTAATGGGCCCTAATATCGTCCCAGCTCCTAATTCTGTCCCCCAAGGACTTTTCAGTTCCCGCAGTAGGTGAAAAATGTTTAGCTGTGCGTAAATGCGTGACCTATGGTCATATCACTGTTGAGAGAGTTTGTCAGGTGGGGCACGTGTTACTTTCATGTGCGAAGGATATTATTTTTTTTTGCTGAGATGAGTTAGTGTAACAGTCAAATTAACAGAGTGCAATTCCTAGTGAGAACACTGGTTGGTTTTCAAATATTGGGCTGTATCCGAGTAGTGTGTTGTAGTTTCTGGTGCGTAATCGTTATACTCAAGGGCTTGGCCTAAATTGCTGTAGCGGCCGATGTAATAAATCTAGGGACGTTCATAATTTCGTTCCTCGTGCAGTTCCTATTTCCGTCTCGGGGATGAAATTTGTAATTGTTGTTAAACATTGATTTTATTTGCTATTTAAAAAAAGTTCTTTACTTTTTTGCTCTGTATCGCAATAACTCAAGATGTAAAGTAATACCACGATACGACAAATATCAGGGAACACCGTATCACAGATAAGACTGTCCTTAAGGCTTGTAAGCTCATATTTATTACAATAAATGACATACCTGAAATGTTACCACTCTCATTATTACGTCAGATAGGTAATGCATGTACTAAGTTCGACCTACTCATGATTTCCTCTTCAAAGTAACATACCGTACTTAATATTTAATACCAAATGACATTAAAAATTTAAGTTATTCACGAGCTGCTAGTTGAGAATATGTATGAATTTCAAATGACACGACGAACCGTCTCGTTCAGCATATGGATTCAAACCCAGGTCATGCAGACTAAGCAAAGATTTCGTGACTGACCGAAACTAAGAGTCATTGCTGACTAGGCATACAGAGAGTGATAGACCTCGATTTCAGAAAGTATCAGTTTGCAAATATCAACTTTAAATTACATAATGTAAACATTTTTAATGGACGCGAATTCCTACCCACCATCTGTTGCCCTGTTAACGAACTACGAGAGATGTTAAATACTGCTTCTTCACAAGTAACTTGAAATTCCGTGAGGTAAAGCTTAGTGTTGGGCAGGGATTCGAACCCAGAACCTAACCGCCCGCATCTCATGGTCGTGCGGTAGCGTTCTCGCTTCCCACGCCCGGGTTCCCGGGTTCGATTCCCGGCGGGGTCAGGTATTTTCTCCGCCTCGTGATGGCTGGGTGTTGTCTGCTGTCCTTAGGTTAGTTAGGTTTAAGTAGTTATAAGTTCTAGGGGACTGATGACCATAGATGTTAAGTCCCATAGTGCTCAGAGCCGTTTTTTGAACCTAACCGGATTGTTATCGAAACACAATCAACTGCCACATGTCGGATTTTCTCGGCAGTACTAAGATGTTTTAACTGAAATGACGAGAAGAAACATAAATTTTTTTTCCCATGACTCCAACCGGGCACCTGTTGTTGTTGTTATGGTCTTCAGTCCTGAGACTGGTTTGATGCAGCTCTCCATGCTACTCTATCCTGTGCAAGCTTCTTCATCTCCCAGTACCTACTGCATCCTACATCCTTCTGAATCTGCTTAGTGTATTCATCTCTTGGTCTCCCTCTACGATTTTTACCCTCCACACTGCCCTCCAATGCTAAATTTGTGATCCCTTGATGCCTCAAAACATGTCCTACCAACCGATCCCTTCTTCTAGTCAAGTTGTGCCACAAACTTCTCTTCTCCCCAATCCTATTCAATACCTCCTCATTAGTTACGTGATCTACCCACCTTATCTTCAGCATTCTTCTGTAGCACCACATTTCGAAAGCTTCTATTCTCTTCTTGTCCAAACTAGTTATCGTCCATGTTTCACTTCCATACATGGCTACACTCCATACAAATACTTTCAGGAACGACTTCCTGACACTTAAATCTATACTCGATGTTAACAAATTCCTCTTCTTGAGAAACGCTTTCCTTGCCATTGCCAGTCTACATTTTATATCCTCTCTACTTCGACCATCATTGGTTATTTTACTCCCTAAATAGCAAAACTCCTTTACAACTTTAAGTGTCTCATTTCCTAATCTAATTCCCTCAGCATCACCCGACTTAATTCGACTACATTCCATTATCCTCGTTTTGCTTTTGTTGATGTTCATCTTATATCCTCCTTTCAAGACACTGTCCATTCCATTCAACTGCTCTTCCAAGTCCTTTGCTGTCTCTGACAGAATTACAATGTCATCAGCGAACCTCAAAGTTTTTACTTCTTCTCCATGAATTTTAATACCTATTCCGAATTTTTCTTTTGTTTCCTTTACTGCTTGCTCAATATACAGATTGAATAACATCGGGGAGAGGCTACAACCCTGTCTAACTCCTTTCCCAACCACTGCTTCCCTTTCATGCCCCTCGACTCTTATAACTGCCATCTGGTTTCTATCGCTGTTATATTCTAGAGAAAACGAATGTTAAATATGGGTTTGTTACACCAGCAGCGACATGTGAGCATGTTTGAACTAGAAATAATATGAAGAAGAGTTCAGTGCTGACTGGTAATCGAACCCCACACATATCGTTGTTGACTACACACAAAGAGACGCCAGCTACCCAATTTTCCTCCACCAGCCACTCGGAATAACTTTCTTGAACTTACAGTGCTCTCGCAAATAGTTCTGTGTCTCACTGGGAGTCAAAAACGTCAGATATCGTTAATGTTGACAACAAATGAAAATACATTAAGAATCAAACTTATTATACACCAGCAGATAGGTGTTCTCATGCTAGAGCTTGATAATACATAATGAAAACTTTAGTGCTGGGCCAGGATTTGAACCCATTCACGCACAGTATGTGGAGATGTTGAGGAATCTGCAGTTTTGAACAAACAACAAATTGTAGTCGAGCTGTATTGTCACCAAGGGATCAAATTCCGCGTTAAGGGCGGTCTCAGTTGCATTCCCAGTTCAGAACCAATTTTATCGACATACAGAAGCTCCAATAAAAGGTGGAATAATTGACCTGTGACCGTACATAGAGTTTGTATCGACACTAGAGATAAATAACTAGTATAAGAAAGGTTACTGGTGATAGAAATTCTACTTTTCACCACTCCTGACATTATTGTTGTTCAACCTAATGTCTACTTGATAGAGAAGGAATATCATGTTTAATGTGAATTTCAGACCACAATGCCACTATACCTTCTTCACTTGTCGTCGCCAGATGAGAATAGAATCTGTCTCCTATCAAAAATCATTGGCAGAAGTTAGAAACGAACCCAGATCCTGCGTATATGAATCTACGAGCAATCCAACAGACCACTAAATCCTCTTCTCTGTGGCTCATTTATCTATTGTAATGCCGTTGAGCCACACTGGATGACAATTGTGACACACAGGCTCCCTGTAGTGGTTTGCAGTATGTTCAGTACATTCATTTACTTGGTTGACCGAATCGCCATGAACTAGCTGCCTCGGCACCCAGTGCATACATTCGACTCGACTTTGTAATCACCGAAATAAAATCACGTAACTGCCACGTACACAGAACTGCCAACAGTGTATGATGCAGAAATTTAAATAGGAAGTGTTCCTTTCCACTTGAGCTACTCTATTGCGCTATCTGTTTGTTGAAAACATCGTGCAGTCCTAAAGAGAAGCTGTAATTGTGTCTCTCAGAAGTCTACATCCGGCCATATGCACTGTCTCACAACACTGTGGAACGCGGAAGTTCTGGAGGAATTGTTGTTGACGTCTGGTGGTGCATTAACTACGGTTCAGCTAGTAGTGTAATGGTCAGTGTAGTGTACCGTACACAAAACGACACGAGGTCAAATACATTCACTGTAACATCTTTTAAACGCAATTCTGATGTCTGCTGAAGTTGTTAATCTAATGGAACTTTGAACACAATTCCCTTCAATTCTCAACCCAAAATAGTTGCATGTGGAAAAAGGGTCAACTACTGCGACATTTTGGTCTTTTCATATTTAACAGACGGCCAGGTAGCAGATGCATCTCGAAACTTTTGTATTATGTATGGGGAGAGCGCATCGTGCCAAAATACGTCAGAAAAGTATTTTCTACGTTAGGTGTCGTGTGGTAGTGGCATTTTATTCTTCTTCAAACCTTGTTTGACAGCTTTAACTCAGAACAAGTGTTCTACATGCATGTGCATTGTCAGACTGTTAATAGATTGTTGTTGTTGTGGTCTTCAGTCCTGAGACTGGTTTGATGCAGCTCTCCATGCTACTCTATCCTGTGCAAGCCTCTTAATCTCCCAGTACCTACTGCAACCTACATCCTTCTGAATCTGCTTAGTGTATTCATCTCTTGGTCTCCCCCTACGATTTTTACCCTCCACGCTGCCCTCCAATTTAATATTGGATCCCTTGATGCCTCAGAACATGTCCTACCAACCGATCCCTTCTTCTGGTCAAGTTGTGCCACAAACTTTTCTTCTCCCCAATCCTATTCAATACTTCCTCATTAGTTATGTGATCTACCTATCTAATCTTCAGCATTTTCTGTAGCACCACATTTCGAAAGCTTCTATTCTCTTCTTGTCCAAACTATTTACCGTCCATGTTTCACTTCCATACATGGCTACACTCCATACAAATACTTTCAGAAATGACTTCCTGACACTTAAATCTATACTCGATGTTAACAAATTTCTCTTCTTCAGAAACGCTTTCCTTGCCATTGCCAGTCTACATTTTATATCCTCTCTACTTCGACCATCATCAGTTATTTTGCTCCCCAAATAGCAAAACTCCTTTACTACTTTAAGTGTCTCATTTCCTAATCTAATTCCCTCAGCATCACCCGACTTAATTCGACTACATTCCATTATCCTCGTTTTGCTTTTGTTGATGTTCATCTTATATCCTCCTTTCAAGACACTGTCCATTCCGTTCAACTGCTCTTCCAGGTCCTTTGCTGTCTCTGACAGAATTACAATGTCATCGTCAAACCTCAAGGTTTTTATTTCTTCACCATGGATTTTAATACCTACTCCGAATTTTTCTTTTGTTTCCTTTACTGCTTGTTCAATATACAGATTGAATAACATCGGGGAGAGGCTACAACCCTGTCTCACTCACTTCCCAACCACTGCTTCCCTTTCATGTCCCTCGACTCTTATAACTGCCATCTGGTTTCTGTACAAATTGTAAATAGCCTTTCGCTCCCTGTATTTTACCCCTGCCACCTTTAGAATTTGAAAGAGAGTATTCCTGTCAACATTGTCAAAAGCTTTCTCTAAGTCTACAAATGCTAGAAACGTAGGTTTGCCTTTCCTTAATCTTTCTTCTAAGATAAGTCGTAAGGTCAGTATTGCCTCATGTGTTCCAGTATTTCTACGGAATCTAAACTGATCTTCCCCGAGGTCGGCTTCTACTAGTTTTTCCATTCGTCTGTAAAGAATTCGTGTTAGTACTTTGAAGCTGTGGCTTATTAAACTGATTGTTCGGTAATTTTCACATCTGTCAACACCTGCTTTCTTTGGGATTGGAATTATTATATTCTTCTTGAAGTCTGAGGGTATTTCGCCTGTTTCATACATCTTGCTCACCAGATGGTAGAGTTTTGTCAGGACTGGCTCTCCCAAGGCCGTCTGTAGTTCCAATGGAATGTTGTCTACTCCGGGGGCCTTGTTTCGACTCAGGTCTTTCAGTGCTCTGTCAAACTCTTCACGCAGTATCGTATCTCCCATTTCATCTTCATCTACATCCTCTTCCATTTCCATAATATTGTCCTCAAGTACATCGCCCTTGTATAGACCCTCTATATACTCCTTCCACCTTTCTGCTTTCCATTCTTTGCTTAGAACTGGGTTTCCATCTGAGCTCTTGATGTTCATACAAGTGGTTCTCTTATCTCCAAAGGTCTCTTTAAATTTTTTGTAGGCAGTATCTATCTTACCCCTAGTGAGATAAGCCTCTACATCCTTACATTTGTCCTCTAGCCATCCCTGCTTATCCATTTTGCACTTCCTGTCGATCTCATTTTTGAGACGTTTGTATTCCTTTTTGCCTGCTTCATTAACTGCATTTTTATATTTTCTCCTTTCATCAATTAAGTTCAATATTTCTTCTGTTACCCAAGGATTTCTAAGAGCCCTGGTCTTTTTACCTACTTGATCCTCTGCTGCCTTCACTACTTCATCCCTCAAAGCTACCCTTTCTTCTTCTACTGTATTTTTCCCCCATTCCTGTCAACTGTTCCCTTATGCTCTCCCTAAAACTCTGTACAACCTCTGGTTCTTTCAGTTTATCCAGGTCCCATCTCCTTAAATTCCCACCTTTTTGCAGTTTCTTCAGTTTTAATCTACAGGTCATAACCCATAGATTGTGGTCAGAGTCCACATCTGCCTCTGGAAATGTCTTACAATTTAAAACCTGGTTCCTAAATCTCTGTCTTACCATTATATAATCTATCTGATACCTTTTAGTATCTCCAGGGTTCTTCCATGTATACAACCTTCTATCATGATTCTTAAACCAAGTGTTAGCTATAATTAAGTTGTGCTCTGTGCAAAATTCTACCAGGCGGCTTCCTCTTTCATTTCTTAGCCCCAATCCATATTCACCTATTACGTTTCCTTCTCTCCCTTTTCCTACACTCGAATTCCAGTCACCCATGACTATTAAATTTTCGTCTCCCTTCACTATCTGAATAATTTCTTTTATATCATCATACATTTCTTCAATTTCTTCGTCATCTGCAGAGCTAGTTGGCATGTAAACTTGTACTACTGTAGTAGGCGTGGGCTTCGTGTCTATCTTGGCCACAATAATGCGTTCACTATGCTGTTTGTAGTAGCTTACCAGCATTCCTATTTTTCTATTCATTATTAAACCTACTCCTGCATTACCCCTATTTGTGTTTATAACCCTGTAGTCACCTGACCAGAAGTCTTGTTCCTCCTGCCACCGAACTTCACTAATTCCCACTATATCTAACTTTAACCTATCCATTTCCCTTTTTAAATTTTCTAACCTACCTGCCCGATTAAGGGATCTGACATTCCACGCTCCGATCCGTAGGACGCCAGTTTTCTTTCTTCTGATAACGACATCCTCTTGAGTAGTCCCCGTCCGGAGATCCGAATGGGGGACTATTTTACCTCCGGAATATTTTACCCAAGAGGACGCCATCATCATTTAATCATACAGTAAAGCTGCATGCCCTCGGGAAAAATTACGGCCGTAGTTTCCCCTTGCTTTCAGCCGTTCACAGTACCAGCACAGCAATGCCGTTTTGGTTATTGTTACAAGGCCAGATCAGTCAGTCATCAACGGCAAAGTCCATGGTTCATGGGGGGGGGGGGGGGGGGGGTGTTAATAGATAACATCAGAGAATTCGCATATATCTTTGATGATTACTTACTCTCTCATCTTTATTATTGTTTAAACAACACTAAAAGAAACCCTAGGAAAATTATGCACTGTATTATAAGAAATGAAATAAAAATACCCACGATAACCTTACGACGAAAGTCTGTTTTAATAAAGCTGAGTATCTGTACACAAGCGTGCCTCTATCAGATCGAATTCGTAAAATAGTACTCACTTGGAATTCGATTGGGTCGGTGTTTAATGGGTATGCTGTGTCATACTCAAGAGGTATGCAAATGCATTTCATAAATAAAGTTATGTATTCCTAGAAACCCAAAACTTGCTTGTCAGCAATGGAAAGAGGCATTACCTGTTGCGCAGCATTGTAGGTTTTTCACCATTGCACTACGAGCCGAAAGTATTTTCTTGTGTTTTCCTTGTCGATGTTTGATCTGACTGCTTGTAGCTCTTTCGCAGAAGGGATAAAAACGTTACTGTCAGCGAAACTGGAACCGCGAACCAGGACAGATGCTTTCTTTACTGGTCAGCATGTTACTACGTAGCTAGCGAATAGGTATGCGTCTGGGATTCCTATTACGAGGCTAATAGTGGCTAGAACTCGTTAAAACGCTATTTAAAGGACAAGATTAGTTGCGATTTCCACGTGCAACGATTTCCTCGGCTGAAAACCGTAAATTTACAATCTTTTGTTACAACTCAAGCGACAATAACTCAGATTATTCAATGGAAATGACAGGAAAAATCAAGTGAACTTCGAGGCTTAACTCTGTGCACAACAGGAAGTAACTCGTCGATCACAGAGTTGCCAAACATATCTTGCCTTGTTGCCAAATCTCAGCTACAGTACCAGCAAGCAGAAGACGAACCGATGTGTTCCTACAGAGGGCTGAGAAGTGACCATAGCTGGTATCTCAAAGACGCTGCTAGCACGGCCTGGAATACGTAATGCATCTGATTCCCATTTCTGTAACTAGGTTTAGGGACTGGGGCGTAGTTACTAATAACACTCCGAACTGACTGCAAACTAAGCATCATAAATCGGTAACTCTCATAGTTGTTTTTATATTTCTTTCGTAAGTGTATTCAAAACTAGGAAGCTCATTGATTGACGTTTGCGTGCCTGGCCGATAGTTGAGCACAACAAACAAATAAAAATAAATAACAAAGTGTGTGTGTATGTGTATGTATGTGTGTGTGTGTGTGTGTGTGTGTTTGTGTGTGTGTGTGTGTGTGTGTGTGTGTGAGAGAGAGAGAGAGAGAGGGAGAGAGATAGAGAGAGAGAGAGAGAAAGAGAGAGAGATAAATATAAAAAAGAATGAGAGAGAGAGAGTAAATAATTGTTGTAAAGAAATTTCATTATGGTATGTAAAGAAATCATTCATTAAAATGACATGTTCTACATCATAACGAAATGCCGTGTTCATGATCTATGGAACAAATATTAATCTAGTCTAATCTAATCATATTGCTGACTAGCTATGAAGAGACATGAATTACTGAAATTTTCACCAATGTCAGTAACCACGTCTAAACATGAAAATAAAAGACCACAATTTTTGTAATAAACCGTGACTCCTATCAAGACCCTTTCGTCCCTGTTAACTAACCACGAAAGATGTCTTATATACCTTCATACAGAAGTAACAAAGTGTGTATCCATTTAAAGATGAAGCGCATGATGTGAAGTTCTGTGCTGGAGATATGAACCCAACTCGTAAACCGATTGTCAACTAAGTAAAATCAAATGTTAAGTATCGGTTTTTCTTACCAGCTGCTAGGTGTTTGAATCTAAAATGAGGATACAAATTTCTGTTCCTGAGCGACAATCGAACCGCACACCTACCGTCCTTCTGTATCATCCACGAATATAGCTTAAGTATCTGTTGGTTACTCACCAACAGTAATATGTGTGCGTGTTTGACCAGAAATAACGACACGTATTGTGAATGTTGGCAACACATGAAAAGACATTAAAAATGCACGTCAATTTTCATTAGAAGGCCGGTGTACACGTGATAGGGCTTGAAATGAAATTACGAATATTTTTGTTGTGGATCAATATTCGGACACTCATACTTACCTTTCGAGGAGTCCTAGAGAATATTGCCGTCTTGGTAAAAGTAACGAAATGACTGAACTTTACTGTTCAGAGAGACTCAGTACCTTGATAGAGGATATACGTATTCAAATCACAGTCCAGTACCAAATTTTTCAACGTCTGTAGTTCAATCAAGTACAAGTAAAATAAGAGCCCTGTTCCTTTAAATGGCTATCGATTCATCAAATACAATAAAATTTTCTAATGTAAGTAAGTTTACGCTGGTGAAAGTATTTCTATATACCATAACTTCCGCCTATGTCTTTTCCCAACCTAAACCGGATCTGCCCAGTTGGTAATAAAGGAACGTGGTGTTTAATGTGGATTCTGAATTATAACGTCTTTCTCTTGAGGTTGCCAGAGGTAAAGTAAATCTGTCTGTGCCTCTTAAAAGTAAATGCATGTACCCACGCATAGCACCTGTGATAGTTCGTTCTACCAAACCGTTGTGGCCACATTTCCCAGCCCCAGGAGTGTGTTGTAACGGATGATATGCTTTGCTTTACAAAATTAGTCACGATGGAAAAAATGCGAGTCTATTAAATGTTTAAGCAGAAGCAAGCCTCTGACGCGGACGTTATGCTATTCTCATGTGAGCAGGATGTAAAGACTCTTCTAGGCATCGTAGCCTCGATGTAAAGCCATTTTGAAATATTCAATAATTAAGCAAATTTCTTAGTTCGAGAAAATCCACTGTGAAGTGTGACGTTACCGGATAATTCGATTATTACTGTAATTATTACTATCATTTTCTTCATACCGCTGCTGGAAATAAGTGCTTGAACATAATTTAATGCCTTTTGGTCATTATAGAAGTAGTTGCCAAAGAACAGGTTCTTTCCCTGTCTACGGAATTCTTTTCATGTTAATATCAAACATCAGCAATTACTCGTAGAATCCATTAAATCTGAAGTAATTGATGAAGACGTCACTTGATAACGAAAACGCTCTGTCTTTCTTCATTAACTTGCGCCTGGAAATGGCTGTCGAATACTGCCAAACCAAAAACCAAGAGATCTTACTGCCTTCCGATATGCGCGCTGTCAGTTCTTCCATATGATTTGGTCGACTTGACCTGTTTTAAGTTGTGTATGACACAGAATGTTTTAGAAAATCAATTGTTTTCCTTTGCAATAAACAGAAAGATTTTCATTCTAAGCTATCCAAGTTCAAAATTTTCGCAGTATTAGTTCAAATTTAATATTCGCTTCTGTAATAGGGAAAGTATTTCACAGTTGCAAAACTCGCATCGGACCTATTGACCTTACACTTAGTTGCTGACCATAAATTCTAGCTCAGAGTGACACCAGTTTAAGTAACCTAAAGTAGCGAAGACTGTTTGCCAATGCTCTTTCTCACCAGAAAATACGCAGTTAACCCGCTGGGCTCCATAAGTACACTGTAACAGTAATTTCTGTGTGCATGCAATGCATACGGATTGTAGAATTTGGTGGTGCTCTCTCTTCCACTTCTGTATACAATATGCCTGATCTAAACGGGACCTTTATCATTACAGGCCCTGGGCAGTGCAACATCATACTGACGACAGTAATGTGCTTTTACTGACAACCTCACTGTTCGCTTTACCTGATTTTGTAATCATTTAAATAAAACAACATGACCTTCCAGTGTACGTTTTTTCTCATCAGACGCATAATGGCAATGAAGATTGAGGCAGCAAAGAGATATCGTTTATATTGTTTAATTTTTCTCCTCTTCTGTTTAAGCCAACTTGTAGGCAATACATTCAATTCAGTTCTCTTTACTTTGGTGCAGTGACGCGCAAGTTCCAACGCAGGCACAAACAAGAGATTCCTTAATTTTTATGTCGAGAAGAAGCCACATGGCGGCAAAGTGATAAATAGCAAGACTACGAGTACGAAGGTCTCGTGTTCTATCTCTGGTCAGTCCCACGAACTTTATCTCCCATTTTACACTTATTTCCCCTCGGGCAGTGTTTGTTGATGTGAAAAAAGCCGAGTTGCACTTTGGTCCGAAACCCACGTTAAACTGTAGGTTCCCCCATTAACTGTCAAGGCAAGTCAACTCAAAGGTCGGAGGAAAGCAACGGCATACCACCTCCAACAGGACCATGCCTATTGAAGCATTGTGGTGTTCAAACTATTCTTTTAACTGATGACTGCTTTACTTTACCATTGGTTCCAAAGTTAATGAACTTCAGGTTATTAACATTTTTGTGTTTTCATGCTCTATCTTTGATACCAGTAAACGTAAGTAAACAGCCGAGCACTGTCACCGTTCGAGTTGTCAAGGTGGTAGACGACGATACTGACCTGGAAAAAAAAAAGCGTCTGTTCTGGATCGCGGATCCACTCTCGCTGACTGTGGCGTTTTTATCCCATCTGCGAAAGAGCTACAAGCAGTCAGATCAAACATCGACAAGGAAAACACAAAAAAAATACTTTTGGCTCGTAGTGCAATGGTGAAAAGCTTACAATGCTGCACAACAGGTAATGCCTCTTTCCATTGCTGAGAAGCAAGTTTTGGGTTTCTAGGAATATATAACTTTATTTATGAAATGCTACATTTGCATACCTCTTGAGTATGACACAGCATACCGATTAAATACCGACCCAATCGAAATCTAAGTCAGTACTATTTTACTAATTCGGTCTGATAGAGGCACGCTTGTGTACAGATACTCAGCTTTATTAAAACAGACTTTCGTCGTAAGGCTATCGTGGGTAGTTTTATTTCATTTCTTATAATACAATGCATAATTTTCCTAGGGTTTCTTTTAGTGTTGTTTAAACGATAGTAAAGATGAGAGAGAAAGTAATCATCAAAGATATATGCGAATTCTCTGATGTTATCTATTAACAGTCTGACAATGCACATGCATGTAGAAAACTTGTTCTGAGTTAACTCGTCATATTATTTCTAGGTCAAACATGCTCACATGTCGCTGTTGGCGTAACAAACCCATATTTAACATTCGTTTTCTCTAGAATATAACAGCGATAGAAGCCCGGTTGGAGTCATGGGAAGGAAAAAATAAATGATTCGTCTCGTCATTTCAGTTAAAACATCTTGGTACTGCCGAGAAAATCCGTCATGTGACAGTTGATTGTGCTTCGATAACAATCCGATTAGGTTCTGGGTTCCAATCCCTGTCCAACACAAAGCTTTACCTCACGGCATTTCAAGTAAGTTACTTGTGAAGAAGCAGTATTTAACATCTCTCGTAGTTCGTTAACAGAGACAACAGATGCTGGGTAAGAATTCTCGTCCATTAAAAATGTTTACATTATGTAATTTAAAGTTGATATTTGCTAACTGATACTGTCTGAAATCGAGGTCTATCACTCTCTGTATGCCTAGTCAGGAATGACTGTTAGTCTCGGTCAGTCACGAAATCTTTGCTTAGTCTGCATGACCTGGGTTTGAATCCATATGCTGAACGGTATGTTACTTTGAAGAGTAAATCATGAGTATGACGAGCTTACTACGTGTATTACCTATCTGACGTAATAATGAGATTGGTAACATTTCAGGTATGTCATTTATTGTAATAAATGTTAGCTTACAAGCCTTAAGGACAGTCTTATCTGTGATACGGTGTTCCCTGATATTAGTCGCATCGTGGTATTACTTTACATCTTGAGTTATTGCGATACAGAGCAGTGTTTTCTAGTGGTGATTTGTTGGACCATTTTCAATAGTCAAAGGACTGTACCGGAGAGCGAGTAGAGTACCTGCTAGACAGCTGCGATATGAGGGTTGTATGTGAATCAGGCGAAATGCAATTCAGGTCGTTCGGATACTTTTGAGCGCACCTGTACATTTAATCTAGCAAAGTTCACTGTTGGATTTGTGGGGTAAATCTGCGCACGCTAACGGTTGTTTATCTTCTCATCAAGCCTCTGTAACCGGAACTCCTATGACCATAAATCTGCTCCAGGGCGCACGTGGCTGTTGGCTACCAGGTACCGTGGATGGGCAGCTCGTCTGCCTAAGCTATGACGTGGTGTGAGGTCTGCTGGAAGTTGTTTGGTGGCAGCATGGCACACCTCATGTGCCGACGATCACAAGAAATTAGCTTTACTAACTACGTTGGTGTTGAGCGATGTACCTGACGGGCTGGAGCAGGCAGCACTCAAAGAGTCTAAAAGGAAAACTCTACAGTCAGGCAGCTTATCAGTCAACGATGACAGCCTAGGGGCCGTCATGCGAGCCATCAAGTAAATGTACAATAGATCTCACTGTGGATCACATGGGGATCACACACGTAAAGAAGAAAGCTTTCGTTTGCTTTTCTTCTCTCATTATCTGTATTGGCATCATGGGTACGTGAGGCCGAGTCCTCCTTCGGACAGAGTGTGTGTGTTGTCCTTAGAATAAGGTAATTTACGTTAGATTAAGTAGTGTGTATACCCAGGGACCGATGACCTCAGCCGTTTGGTCCCATAGCAACTTACCACCTTCAAGTTTGATGTCTTCCCTGACAGTGATGTCGTCTTCGAGCAGCGTAATAGTCTGTGTCACAAAGCCAGGTTACTACTAAAGTGGATTCAGTAGCGTCATGATAAAATTACGTCTACGTCTTGGTGTGAAATTCGTCTAAAATGTACCCCATCGAGCGCATGCTCCATGTCAACAAACCACCGGCCCGTAACGTACGGGAATTGTCTTCCCTGCACAAAGAGAGCTTGTGTCATATACCTCAGGGAAAACTAGTAAGGATTTGTGGAATCTACAATACGCAAATTCGCCACTGCGTGACGTTACAAAGGTGGAAAAAGACGGTTATAAGCAGGTGAGTCGCTCATCACTGCAGGTGTAATTAAAAAATTTGGGTCGCAGACATCCACAAATCACGGAAAAACAGCACGGTGTAATCCAACCGATGAGCTTTTGCCACACTCGTATCGTAATACGAACATATTGGAGCTGCTGGAGACTTCAGTATAGCTAACCTGCCAACCTGTAGAGAATTTTAGGACAGCGTTCCGCTTCAGTGATACGAGCATTATAACTGTAGATCAAACAAATCATATACCACACGGTCACTCTCGTAACGATCGTAAAGAAGAGAATAGCGACAGTGAAGTAGAGAACAGACAAATTAATTCGAGGTGGTCAACTCTGCGTTCATAGCCTTCTGCCCAAGCTTAAAAGATCTCAATATACGTCATACAGACATATGCGGAAAAGGAATGTAATGCTTCATGACGTCCATAAGCCAGAATCAAGTAACCGCAAAGCCCTATAAGCAAATGTTGTTATATCAAATAACGGAACACATCCAACGATGGAGTCCCGAAATACACTTGCACACTTTCTGTGATTTGGTTCGTTACACATAGTGCAAGTTGTAAGTGACATATTATACACTGAAGAGCCAAAGAAACTGGTACACCTGCCTAATATCGTGTAGGGTCCCTAAGAGCACGCAGGAGTGCCGCAACACGACGTGGCATGGACTCGACTAAAGTCTGTATTAAAGTTGGAGGGAACAGACACCATGAATCCTGAAGGACTGTCCATAAATTCGTAAGAGCATGAGGGGGTGTAGATCTCTACTGAACAGCACGTTGCAAGGCATCCCAGATATGCTCAATAAAGTTCGTGTCTGGGGAGTTTCTTGGCCAGCGGAAGTAATTAAACCGAAAGAATGTTCCTGTAAGTTTTCTGTAGAAATTCTGTACATGTGGAGTGTTGCATTGTCCTGTTGGATTTGCCCAAGTCTGTCGCAATGCATAATGGACATGACTGGATGCAGGTTACCAGACAATATACTTATGTACGTGTCACCTGTCAGAGTCGTATTTAGACGTATCATGTGTCCCATATCACTCCAAATGCACGTCCTCCACGCAATTACAGGGCCTCCACCAGCTTGAATAGTTCCTGCTGATATGCAGGGTCCAAGAATTCATGAGGTTGTCGCCAGACCTGTACACGTCCAGCTACTCCGTACAATTTGAAACGAGACTCGTCCGACCACGCAGTATGTTTCCAGTCATGTCGGTGTTGAAGGGCCCACGTGAGTCATGAAGGTTCGTGTCCCGCGGTCATCAAGGGTACACGAGTTGGCTTTCGCCTCCGAAAGCCCATATCGATGATGCTTCATTGAATGGTTCGCACGCTAACACTTGTTGATGACCCAGTACTGAAATCTGCAGCAAATTGTGGAAGGGTCGCAGTTAAACGATTTTCTTCTGTCGTTGATGGTCCCATTCTTGCAGGATCTTTTCCGGCAGCATCGATGTCGAGGATTTGATGTTTTACCGAATTCCTGAAATTCACGGTACACTCGTGAAATGGTCATACGGGAAAATCCACACTTCATAGCTAACTCAGAGATGCTGTATCCCATCGCTCGAGCGCCGACTATAACACCACCTTCAAACTTACTTCAATCTTGATAACCTGCCATTGTAGCCGCAGTAATCGATCTAACGATTACGCCAGAAAGTTGTCTTATATAGGTGTTGCCGACCGCAGCGCCATATTCTGCGTGTTTACATATTTCTTTATTTGAATACGCATGCCAACACCGGTCTCTTTGGCACTTCAGTGGGGATATGTAGTGTGTACTAGAAGGCCTAGTCATTTTACATGTGTACGTATGTAGTGACGTCACTTGGCTCATAACGCTATACTGTATGGGACGGTACATTTCTGCAGTCTGCTGACTACAGTTACAATATGTTCAACTGTTTTCCATCTGCAGTTTATTTTTCTTCTGTATCCCGCAAAAGATTGGAAATTTTACAGTGTTCCAGGAGAAAAATACTTACAGATGGAAACTGATGGTCGAAACGGTCATCCATCGAGGTAACATAGCATCCCATTCAAAATAACAAGGTCTTTCTACGCAGAAGCCAGCTCCATCTTCTCCACTGGTGATTGGACAATCAGTCGCGATCACCGAATAACAAACAACACTGCGAGATGTTGAGTCTACAATCCGTCAGCGGACAAAGTCACTTTTCCTGCCGATGGGGTACACTGGTTTCAGGTGCTGACGTCTATAACTTCCACACTCTGTAGCGTCTTTAGATTATGTTTCAGCACACGGTTCATATCTTCGATTTGTGTCTCAAGACACCCTCTACATGCCCTCTAAGTTTATCTTAATATTTCTGGGCCATTCTGTATAAACGAGAGGTTGCTATAAAGTTACTAAAATACATACCGCTGTGTGCCATTCCAGTTTCCTTCTGATCTCAATAGTGAGCCCAGTTGGAAGGGCGCCACCATGCAGCTTTTCTTGTGTTACGAGTACGACAGAGGGTTGCTGTGTGGACGGTTGTGTGGGAGGTTCTTCACAGTTGCTAGCAGGCCACAAGGGTATGGAGAGTTTATTGTGGAGAATGTATAGTATAACTGTCGCATGTGGCCTTCAGAGAAGTTCATAACTGCCACGATGGGTGTTTTGTGGATCTGAGAAGGAAAATAAAAATAATTTCAATTCTGTATCTGGCAATTTATTTGCTATCCGGCGACCACCACCTCAGACCTTTTCTCGTTTCTCTCGTTTCCTATATACTTATGTAGCCCACATATTAAAAGGGGGACAGGAGAAATTGCAGAAAATTTAGAAATCAGCCATATTAGTGAAAATGCTACTGTGAGTTTGGTTGCTATAATACTACTTGCGAAGGTGTGTGAGGAGAGACAGAGCCTCAGTCATTATTTGAATTATTTCTATGTTTAGATATTAGAATCGATGCTGGAAAAAACCCCGTGCAAAGAACGAAGGATAAATGAAGAGACTGAAAAAAAGAAACTTGTTGATGAAATATCACAATAGATGATGCACTGAAGACTAAATTCCATAGTAAATCCGAGCATCTTAATGTGTCATTATCACAATAAAATCACAGTTCGATTAGCAGAAGGCTCAGTGCGAAAAATCTGACTGTGAAACTTCTAATTTCGTCTGCGGACAGAATCTAGAACTTGCTTATGTTCAAAACTGGTTCAAATGGCTCTGAGCACTATGGGACTTAACACCTGAGGTCATCAGTCGCCGAGAACTTAGAACTACTCAATCCTATCTAACCCAAGGACATCACACATATCCATGCCCGAGGCATGATTCGAATCTGCGACCGTAGCAGTCGCGGGGTTCCGGACTGAAGCGCCTAGAACCGCTCGGCCACCGCCTCCGGCAAACTTGCTTATGTCAAACGAAAGACCACTGACAGGTCGTATGGTGTAACAAAACTACTTTGTCGTGTACAAGGTCACTGAACAAATCCTGAAACGAAATTTACTGACGTCAGCGAAGTGGTACGGATTTGGACCGATAATATAGCGAAACGTGGTCACACAGTTTTGAAGAATGAGATTAACACAATATTCCACAAACGCAGTAGCGAGCTTGTAGTTTCACGCCCGAACTTATTACTGACGACAGCTTAAATTGAGGAACGTTTCTGGAATTCAGTCCAGGTAATGGCATGCATGCAATGGTTTTCCAACAATTTCGAAGTGCTATTCGCAGTGCCTGTGTACACGGTCAGAATAAAGAACTGTTTAAAGTATGGAGCAAAAACTTGTGAGGTTGCGAAGCATCGTAAAACTATAAAGCTATCAGAGATTTAAATTAAAGCTTTCTTTAAGAAATATTGGTCACAATTCTACCAGATGGGTATCAAATCTTCACTGTTGTCACCACCAAACCACTCATGGTGTAAGGGAACAGAATAAGAACATTTACAAAATTTAGAATAGACGCACGCACACGTTTTCGATGGTCCAGAAAATTTAAAAATTCGTGTTGTGGATTCCTCCCAATTCTCTTCCCAAACTCCTCCAGTCCAGTTGCTTTCTGTATAAAATAGTGCGCTCCAGTCCTATTGGTTTCGGATGTGAGGGCATCCTTTTTCGTTGTCAATTTTTTGGGATCATTACTGCATACTCAAACACTAACTTAGCAGACCAATTCCTTATCTCTATAATTTATTATTTAGTTTACGTTCTTATCACTATTATCCAATGTGGCTGGCATACTGAAACATGGCTATCCAAGAGAAATCAACCAATATCAGTGTCACAGTGGACATAGCCCAGTGCAAAATCACGGGAGGCTAAAAATATTCAACTAAAATAGCCTGCATATTGATGAAGATTTCTTGTGTCTCGAGCTGGGTGGTAGCGTATATATATATTGCAACGTTTGAGGAAGTGTCATACTACCCATCTTCGCCATTAAGCTTAGAGTCACATATACGACGTCTTGCACATTGTTTATTCTTCTTCTTTTTCTGTTCTCCTTGAATTAGGCAATATTGCTTATTCCGGCTTCCAAACATATATGACTCTCGTTTCTTTGATCTTTCCAGATATTCTCTTCCTTTAGCCCTATAAAGAAATACTCTTCTGGGGATCCTCGCCTTCCACATTCGATCAACATGTTTTCTCCAATCATTTATAGAGTTTACAATTTTTATTTCGAAGAATTTGTTCCTAGTTCTCCAACCATTTTTCGTTTATAATTTTATCTGAAAAGGAATATCCTTCTTGTATTCTGAAGAGCTCATTTCGGCAGCAGGATCTTGCTTTTGTCAGCTTCCGGTAACGTCCATGTTTCAGATCCATAGAGAAAAGTACTCACAGCCACTAATTTGTAGAAATTCATTCCCCTTTCTGTCCTTCTGCCTTTCTTTAGTTTTTAGGCTTCTATTCATTGTATTTCAGGTTTTCTGGAACATGAGTAATTTGGTTTCCCATTACTTTTCATATTTCTAAGTGACGTATTTTCCCAAGTAATTAAAACACTTGACTTGTTCTAATACAGTTTCTCTGATTACAACTTCATTTCTGACAGTATATTTACCTTTGAAAGCATTTGTTTTCGTCTTATTTGAGGAATATTTAAAATTGTAGTTGTCATATCGCTTCTTTGTAGCTTATTTCAGTTTTGGTTATTATAATCTGGTCATCAGCAAATTATCTGTTTAGGTCCGAAAGTGGCACATGTGCAGAAACGTTGCTTTCTGAAACCTATTTGTTCTTCTGTTACGAAATATCTATGATAGCTACAATACTTTAACTCATTATTGTGTATTGTGTATTGAATCTGGGACCTGGAAACGATGAAGAAGCTTCGTCCTGCCATGGCCCTCAGAGGTTCACAATCCCACAACAGGTCAGAGCAGTTCAACCACCCCATAGCTGCCCCACACCAAACCCAGGGTTATTGTGCGGTTCGGCGCCTAGTGGACCCCCCCCCTCTCCCAGGAACGTCTCATACCAGCCGAGAGTAAACCCAAATATTTTCGTCGTAGAGTAATTATGGTGAACCCGTATGTGGAGACAGTGTTCACGCAGCAATTACCGACATAGTGTAAATGAGGTGGAATAAGGGGAACCAGCCTGCATTCACAGAGGTAGGTGGAAAACCGCCTTAAAAACCATCCACAGGTTGGCCGGCACAACGAACCTAGACACTAATCTGGCGGCCGGATTCGTGCCGGGGACCAACACGCGTTCCGGCTCTGGAAGCAACGCGTTAGACAGCGCGGCTAGACGGACGAGCTAACTTATTGTACTTATATTTATTTTATACCCTCTATTCAAAACACAGATTCCCTTATAATTTTGACTGCTGTTTCTAGGTCTGCTTTGCAATATGGGCACAATTTGGGCATGTCGCCAAGACATCGGCTATCCATTGCAAAATCTATTAACCATATTTAGAAATCTCTGATTTAATATAGGGTCCCTTCATCTACATTACTCTGCGTTATTCTATCTTCTCCTGTTGGCTTACTTTCTTCATTTCTTTTATTGCTATTTGTAACTCCTCTAAGGTGATGGGACCTACGTTTCCATAAATAGGTTCATTGTTTTTTCTTCTTTTTCGTAAAATTATTAACTATAAATATCTTTAATGTTGTATCTAATGTTCTTCTTTGATTAAATTTATGTTTACTACAGCCCTTTCTTCACTGTATAGATGCTTAAGCACTTTACAGGCCATCATTTATCACACCATGTATGTCAGTCTCAACGGTGCTTCCAAGACAATTGGTGAGCTTTCCTTAGAATATTGTTTGCTTCATTTCGCTGTTCTCTATACATTTGTCTTGATTCACAGGTTTGTTGCTGTAATGCTTGTAGATGAGCTAATTTCTTGTCTCTTATTTCGTTTGCAATTTCTTAATTCCACAGTCTTAATCCTTTTTCTTCCAGTACATCCTTTTTCTACCTAAAATTACGGTAGCTGTAATGCTTACATGGCTAATTTATTATTTTGGTATGCAAGCAGACCACCTTCTTTGTATAATGTTTCTCTACTGTCTTCTTTTAATATGTATATTTTAAACACTTCTTTATTCGCTTTTTCACTGCTTTTCATTTTCTTCCACTTTTTTAAGAGATGTACTTTTGATGTTTTCCAATCGTGATAGATTGATACATCACTTCCACAACAGACTTTCACATCTTTTGTTTACGATGACAATTTTTTATTCATAACGACATAGGCAATTAGCGATCTACGTCCCCGTGTCGTACAGACAGACTTATGGCTCTCTTTTTTTTTTCTTAAGAAAGTATTTGCTATCGTTAATTTGTTGAATGCTGCAAACTGTCTCTGTTTCTCTATATTATAAAACAAGATATCTTCACGAGACCTATGAGTGCTATATAAGCACAGACTGATGGTGGGGCTGGTACTTTATGGCCTTGCAGGATTTTTAATCGAGGCATCCTTCCCTAGAGTCCTGTCAAAAGATACGGATGTTTACGTCACACATTTCAGTATTCGCCAAGTCTGTCAATCTTTGATTGGTATTCGGCATTCGGCTCTCCTGATAATATAATGTAATCTCTTTTTAAACAACTACTCATTTCTTTCTTTAGTTCTTTCAGAATCTTTCACTATCGTCTTTTCTGCCTTTTGCAGGGACGTATATTCCAATTACGGTCAAGTGACCTCTAGGTATCTTAAAGCTACGATTTAGTATTCTGTCATTTGCAAAATTTCATGGTTCTATTAAATTAGCCCACTTCTTTTCAGTAACTGAAGCAAGTTTACTAGCTCCTATTTGCTGTTTACTAACTCCACAATAAACAAAGAGATATTGGCCTATGTATTGAATTTGTTTTCCATTTCTGTTAGAACCACTATAGTAGGTTTTCATTCCTCATATTCTAGAGGATATTCTACTTACTTATTACGTAAACCACGAACATTACATCTTCAAAAGAGTAGTTTGTCCTACTTTCCAAAGTATATGTACTTGTTGCCTTGTCATCTTGGTTGTTGTCCATCTGCCTTATTCTTAAGCAGTTTTTAGTAAGGAAACCGTGCTTGATAGTGTTACTAATTCCATACAAGCACAGACTGATTGTGGAGCTGCCACTTTAAGGTCTTGCAGAATTCTGAATTTAGGCATTCTTCCCTAAAGGTTCCAACCCAGTGCAATGAAAAGTTACGGAAGTTTACGTCCCACATTTTAATACTCATCAAGTCAGTCACCAAAATCTATACGGCAGGTGGCCTAGAACCAAGAAATTCTGTAAGAGGCAAGGTTTCACAGTACAACCAAAAGAAAAAAACCAGAACCTGTAAATATGCAACTGTATCACACGAAAAAAGTTTTTTTCATTTGTTATCCTGTCTATCTTTCCATCCATCTGTCAAGACCACTTGTATTCTGGAACGAGTAGACGTATGAAGTTTAAATTTATGTCAGATGCTAAGCTCTATTGGCGCTTGGCGGTGCAATAAATACAAGATTTTAAGAAAATGCAACAAAAAGCTACAGCTATTTAGTACACATGTTATGATACTCGCAAACTCACTCATCAAAAAGCTCAGGATACCTCTCGTTGGCCGAGAATCACGAAATTTTTCAGTAAGCAAGGTTTCTCAATAGAAACAAAGGAAAAAAAACACCCAAAATGGGTATTTGTAACTACACGACACAGTTTGTTTTTGTCATTTGCTATCAGGCTGTCTGTCTGTTTGTTGGTCTGTTAAGGCACTTTTCCCAGGAATGGAAAGATTATCAAGTATAAAGTTTTGCACAATACTAAGATCTATGGCCTAATGTCAGTATTGTAAACGTTAACTTCTGACTCAGTACAGTCAGAAGGTATGGCCATACATGTAACATATTTTGATACTACCAGACTCACCCATCGGAAGACACAGTGTTCTTCCCGTTGATCTGCAACGATAAAAATTGGTGCGAAGTATGGTTTCAAAGAACAAGTAAAGGAAAAAGTCCTAAAATTGTTAATTTCTGATTATATCACCTCAAAAAAAATTTGTTTTGTCATTTGTTATTTAACGTCAAACATGAAGTTAAAACAATGAATAGTTCTGTATTGCCGAACGGGATAGCCGTGCGGTCTGAGGCGTCTCCCCACGTTGGAGGTTCGAATCCTCTCTCGGGCATGGGTGTGTGTGTTGTGATTAGGATAAGTTGGTTTACGTTACATTAAGTAGTGCGTAAGCCTAGGGACCGATGACCTAAGCAGTTTGGTCCCATAGTCCTTACCAGAAATTTCCAAATTTCCAAGTCTGTATTCGGATTGAGTGTGTCGCAACGGTAAAAGTCGAAGATCACGCAAGGACTGACCCTTTTAGCTGAAATGAGGCGATTTGGAATTTATCCATCATCAGATACCGAGGAGCGATTACTGCACATGGATATACGAATGTCTGTTGCACATACAACTTGAAACGTCGTATCTATGTGCACGAATCACTCATTGATATCTGGCGATAGATACATTCTGACACGCATTTATGAGCAATAAGATCATTCTTTGCCTGATGGTTGTCTTCTACTATCACAACAAAATCAGCTTGAATAGAGAGTTGTTGATTATTATAATAATGGTCACCTGCCTTCTGCACGACTTTATGGCACATTTATATTATTGACATTAAAATATTATCGAAAACCTTGGACTCTTTGGGCCGATACCGTGCCAGTATCAACGTCAATAACAGGCAAAAATGGTCGAGCTACCCGATTCCAGAAATGGACGAACTGTTTATAGATATAATTAAGTTTTGTACCGAAACTTCAGTGCTCGAGTGCTACTCGGAACTGTTCCATTTTTTATTTATTAAATCATGCACTTTGCATTGCTATGCAGTTTCCACATAACATACAGTGATGCATTTATAATTCCAAAGGCTGCAGTATTCCGTTACAAAATCATATAAGGTGTGAGAACCAAGATTTTACTTGCTAAACGTATGAAGGTTACAGATTCATCAGACAGGTGACAGCAACTCTCAACAAATATATTGGGTATTGAATCGTAATCGATATGAGATGATTTGCAGCAAAATAATCAAAACTATAGGCACACACAACATACATCTTCTTGGGTTCACATTAGTAACTCTTTCCCATTATGTTCCTATATACAGAACTGAAGTTTCCACCACCACAACAAACGAAAAGTTGTTGTATGTGCTACATCGCAGAACATTGTGCGGCAGTTTACACCACAACAGGAGCATTTGACATGAGGTATCGCAGAACATTGTGCGGCAGTTTACACCACAACAGGAGCATTTGACATGAGGTACTCTGTAAAAAAAGGTAATGTTTATTTGTGTGAATAATAACGAGCACCCCCATGGAGCTACAAAAATCAGCTTAATACAAGGTTGTTTAGGCAGGAAGTCATATTTGAGGCAATTTTGTACGATCATTAAGACAAGCAACGTGTGTGTGTTGTTTGCAAGCGCACTGTTGTTCTACGCTCCATAAACGTTTACTTTGGGTGGAAACTTGGTGATGTATATTTATTTAAGTATCAGCCAAGGTATCCTTTTAATGCATGTGTCACTCCCAAGTGAACACAAAGTTCCATTCAGATGATTGAACAACAGAAGTAAAGAAAAAGATAATGCCGACCCATTCTTAACATCGAAAAGTACCCTAGCATGGGGGATTGATATACTGTATGGATGACTAGGGTATCAGTTTCAGCGAAACTAAGACAACGCTCTTAACAAAATAAGGAACATAATTTAGAAATTGAAGTAACATTGCTTACATTGGTACTAAGATCAGGTGAATTTTCTATTCACAACTGAGATATGTCATCATTCTTATACATTAAGATAAGCAACCTGCTTGTGGCATGTATACGGGCGAGAGTGTCATGGGATGAAAATCAGTAAAACAGTGCAAAAATATTTCGAAAACCCATCCCAAGTAGGGAGGAATGACCATAACCTTAGAATAAGAAAAATCTGAACTCACAGGGAATGTTTTAGTAGTTGGTTTTTCTTTGTCCATTGTAGAAGGAAGTTTTTAGTACCGTCACTTTATTAATATATAGATATGTGCTGTCATCCCTCTTCTATACTGTTGCATAATATTTTGACAGCATGTGCTTACATTGTTAATTTGATCCACTCACTATGTTATTTGATGTACAAAGTGGTTGTAATTAACGTTCGCTACCTGAGCCACTGTAGATGGAGAGCTATTTACTGCATAGATACTCAATTTCACAGGACTGATGTTAAGTCTGTACTACAAGATTTCCTTTGTTACTAGTTTTAGTGTAATGACTTGCCATTATGCACCGGTACTGGTACGGCGACTTAGGGTTGAAACACGACCATCAGTTTGTATTACAAGTGCAGACAGTCAAAATGGTTGTAACGAGCAGGGCTTTACTCGTAAAGGGTTTGATTTTTTGAAAACAACAGCAACAGTCCTGCTGTTTTTCACAAGTATCGACACATTAAAGGAATGTGGAGAGGTTCTCTTTCCACACTGAGATTTAATAACATGATTTGGAAGTTCGAAGTAACTTCGAGGCTGACAACCATTTGTGTAACAAATCGTTGAGAATGTAACTGTTGTCATGGCTGAAATCCTGGATACAAAGTGCGATCTTCAAACAGTGCACAAGCTGTAGTCACTACAGCTGAACTTTCCATGGTCTATTATTTGAAAAATGCTTTAAACAACTGTGAAATGGTATCTCTTGTGTGGTTCCAGGCAGTCAGGGATGGAGACAGTCGTCACATTGAGAAACGTTACCAACCTGGAACGGAAACATGGTACGCAATTAATAATTATTGCCTTTTCAGTGGAACTAAAATACGTTTCTTTCAATGGTTTATTCGTCATTTCGCTTCCGCAAGTCCTTACAAACGTATCCACAAGCTTTCATTGTTGCAGAATCACTGATTTTCATGGGGTCCTCTCAAATAGCGAGAGTTTCATTAGAAGCACCATGTATAGCTTTGAATGATTCATCATTCCTTTACTAAATTAGACATATGTTGTATCACCTACCTCTTACACAGTTGCGCATTATTGTTGGGCTTACATCGTTCATTCGACCTATGCATCACGTAATTTAATGCATAACTTCGAATATCTCCTCTTTCCTCTATGACAATAGATACATGTAGTTTCACGTTTTCTAATATGGAGTTCTTCTGTTACAAATAACGATTACTTTCTCCGTATACTGCTTTTTCTAGCTGTATCTATAAATCACTGGATTATTACTAAAGCCGGAATATTTAGGGATTCTGACGTATGTTTGCTGAGAACGAAACTATAATTGTTACCTTATGGAGGGTTTGTGTAACATCAGAATTGGATATTTTCCATTGCTGGCTCGAATACTTACGAAGTGACTTATCGAATGATAAATCCCTAGAGAAATTGACTATTTTCTGTGTGTTTGCACATTGCAGGTATTCCCAGTGGCTGGGTTAGACTTCTGAGATGGATGCGCCCATGATACATCAAGATTCGGGCTCAGACATGGAGTCACCTGCATTAGGTCTACACATAAAAGGACGCAATCTACCTAGCAGTTTAAAATTGGGTAAGTCAGTTTCTAGAAAATTATTTACATCTTTTGCATACATCTGAGATCTATAAAGTATATAAATCATTTTGATAGCTGCAGTTAATTGGTGATCTGTTGTCAACATAGGAGATTAAAATTTGTATTATCTTTCCTAGGTAGCTATGGAGCTAGATTTTGTACGAATCAGTGAGCATAAATGTGTATTTATCGACTAATAAATTCATTAGAAGATCAAAGCAAACAGCAAAGCGATTTAGAAAAGATATCTGCATGGTGCGAAAATTGGCAGTTGACCCTAAATAACGAACAGTGTGAGGTCATCCACAAGAGTGCTAAAAGGAATCCGTTAAATTTCGGTTACACGATAAATCAGTCAAATCTAGAAGCTGTAAATTCAACTAAATACCTAGGTATTACAATTACGAACAATTCAAATTGGAAGGAACACATAGAAAATGTTGTGGGGAAGCCTAACCAAAGACTGCGTCTTATTGGCAGGACATTTAGGAAATATAACACACCTACTAAGGACACTGCCTCCACTACGTTTGTCCCTCTTCGTTTTGAATACTGCTGCACGATGGGAGATCCTTACCAAATAGGACTGATGAAGTACATCCAAATTGTTCAAAGAAAGGCAGCACGTTTTGTATTATGGCGAAATATGGGAAAGAGTGTCACAGAAATGATACAGGATTGGGGCTTGAAATCATTAAAAGAAAGGCGTTTTTCGTTGCAACAGAATCTTCTCACGAAATTCCAATCACCAACATTCTGCTCAGAATGCGAAAATATTTTGTTGACGCCGACCTAAATAGAAGGAACGATCACCACGATAAAATAAGGGAAATCAGAGCTCGTACGGAAATATATTGGTGTTCGTTCTTTCCGCAAGCTATACGAGATTGGAATAATAGAGAATTGTGAAGGTGGTTCGATGAACTCTCTGCCAGGCACTTAAATGTGTTTCGCAGAGTATCCTTGTAGATGTAGATGTGAATCATGGTTAACAGTCTTCTCTGACTTCTGGGGTGGCAGCATAAAAGAGACCATTTAACATCACTTACAATAACACACACAGGAACTCTTGCCTGCAAGTAATTATCTTCAACTACATGAACACAGGACCTCGTGCCTGCTCACAAATACCCTCAATTAAACAACTCATTACATATCTTCATATCAACAAAACTTATCTGCCCTCTGGGGGATAACAGGTGGAAGTCATCTGTCCTCTCTTATCAACGTACAGCGGTAAAACAGATCAATTCTGTTCCATCATTATAGCTCCTACCACGGTACATCGTAGCTTTGTGCATTAAGTTAACCAATCAAAGAACTACTACTTACGAAAACAGAAAGCATGGACAGAAAAAGAATAAATGGTCAGGAAAGAGGATGCAGAGAGACGAGAAAGAAAAGAAAGAGAAGGTAGAAATGTTCATACACTAATTGCGCCAACGATTTCGAAAAACCTTGCAGACGCGTTATGATGGCACATGGTGTTACAGAGCCCTTAAAGCGCTCACGTCTGTGGAGCAAGGATAAGGGACCTACTTTCTTCATAGGGCGGAGAAATGAGGCTTACAGGAAAGATGAAATAAATAAGAGCTGATCATGAGATGAAAACGAAACGGGAGAAAATGCCATGAACGGCTGGGAGACTCTGTGGTTGCCAAACACATTGTGAAAGCTGGAAATCCCTGAAGATTAACTGCAAGCCTCAAAAAAATCTTAAAAAAACTTCTCATCACAACAACTAGGCATTAAATACCTTGACGACAACAGAGTTTAAAACAAGGATAAGAGGTTTGTGGCAGTAGATATGTTCAACGGAAGTGTATTTTTAATCTAATATCCACCTAACATACATCTGAGGGTCTTATCCAGGAATTCAGCATATATCATGGCAGTTAGACCCACAGAAATGTAATGTTCAAATCGTTCTTGTAAATGAAGTCACATCCAAACAAAAGGCAAGAACTGTATAAGACGCAAAATCTAAGCTCTTACTTACTGATCTCAAAGTCATTCTCTGGATAAATGGCTGCAATGCCTCAGCGCACACCAACAATGACAGTACAGAAGAGACAGTGGCGGCAGAAGTGTGGCTGCAGAGGGCCGTATGCACGCGGTACTCACGTAGCAGCTGCGTGGGCGGTGGGGCAGCTGGCTGCACAGCGCTGAACGTATGTGCCCCGTGCGTTGATGCCAGGACCCAAACACAGATGGCAGTGGAGAGCTGACCGACAGTGAACGTGGGGTGGCAGATGGGTAGCGGCAGCAGCTGGGAAGCCGTGCCAACCATGAACAGCGCGCCTGTGTGCTCAGGAAGCCATGGCACTGGAAATGGGGAGGACGCATCGCGCGTTTTCCTTTAGTGCCTTGGTGCCTGGTTCAGAGGCAGCAGAAGGCGTCAGAGAAGGTGGGCCGACTGCGACCGTCAAAAGGGGCCGGAGCGCACGCCTTGCACACGTACGCTGTGGATTACCTCTCGGTGGACTCAGAGGGCACGTCTAGGAGTGGCAGGCAGTGGACATTGTATCGTTCTCTGGTATGTGCGGACGCAGCGTCTGACACGGCGTCAGAACCGGCGCGCTGCAGCACCGTGCCACGGCTTGTAGTGGAATAACAATGGCGAATTCTGACCGATCACACAACTTCAAATATGAACCAAAAGTAAATGGCTACCCTGTGGAACGAACGGTTGGAGCGAATCGCGATTCTGACTTGTGACACCAATGTTAATGTATATTGGCAGGGAACGGGAGGGGGGGGGGGGGGAGAAAGTTGTTACATAATCCTTGTGGCGGCAGTGTGCAGGTGGTCGAGCGGTCAGGATTTGAGAGTGTGCATCCAGGGCTGCCATTAAATGACAATATATATATCAATGTACGGTGTAGAAGGTGTGCACCTAGCGTACAAGGAGCACGCCTGGAGTCGGAAGTTACCAGGTACAGGCGAGTCTAGGAGGTCGAACAACTAATTGCAAGGAGCAATGGAAGGGGAAGCGGTTCATGTTAACTTATGTTGGTGGCCGATCGTGAAGAGCACAGCCAGAGGCTCTGCCTTCCAAAAAGACGTCTGCTCTGCTCGAGGTCTGGATTGCAAGAGAGAGAGGTAATTGTGTTTCGCACCGCCGAACAATCCAGCGTCCACACACGTGACCTGAATCCCACGCACGCTATTGGCTAAAACCAAAGGCGTGAATTCGCTTGCGGTTTCAGCAGAGGTCTCAGGGCGTTTCTTGTCAGCAACTTTAACTGGACAGAACTGCATCGAGATTTGAAAGTCAAGTGACTTGTGTCACGGAGATACAGCGTAAGTTACCCTGGAAAAAAACTTGCAAAGATTTCACTCGGCCTTTAAAATAAATTTTTTTATTCAGTTCCCCTAAAATATTCCTTGGCTGACTGCCACCCTGTACAGCATACCACTTTGTAACACATGCCGTAGATGGTGCTGTTTTGTTTTACAGTTCAGTAGTTTTAAGTAGTTGGCAGGTTTCGGTAATTGTTGTTTTGTACGGTTTCATACTAAATGATTCTTACCTGCCAACATGGCCCACTATTTTGTAATACGCGCTGTATGTGGCGCTACTGCGTAGTACTGGTCAGTGATTTTAAGTATTTGACTCTTTTTGGTAAATATTTTAAAAAGAATTAACTTTATTGTAGACTTGTACAGTTATTGTATGAAGTGTTGTATTTTTGATGACTGGAGAACATTTTAATAAATAAAAGATTTTTCTATACCCTACGTGAGATTTTCTTACGGCAGAGGAATTAGTAAACTGCCAGTTATCTCTATGCACTGTAAAAGTACATTACAAATTGTTGACGTCTTCGGAAATGCCATTTTCGACTTTATTATGAATATTTAAAACGATATGTTCTGTATCTTTGTCATATGCTTAAGAATTGGTAATACCTGTATTATGCATGAGTGTAAATTATTTTTTCTGCCCTGTAGGTTGATTTGAAAGTGGGTGTCGTTTCGAAACTAGTCATCGAATGAAAAATACAGTATTTGCAGCTTGAACTGGTTTTTCGTTTTATTGAATTTGTAATTCTTTTTCACCTAGGATAGCAATGTCATCAGGGAATCGTATCAGTGATATACAGTATCTTTTCCCTGAATTTTAGTCTCTCATTCTGAGCTTTCATTTACTTCCGTCGTTGCTTCTTCGGTGTAGTGTGTGTCACACAGGGACGAAAGACTACATGCCTGCATTTCACCCTTTTCAACTGGGTCACTTCGTTCCTTTTTTCCCTTTTTGGTTGTTGTACCCGACATTCGTATACCTTACTCCTATCTTGTTCAGAATATCCAACGTTTTGCACCATTTTAGGTTGTCAAGTACTTTTTCTAGGTCCACAAATGCTATGAACACGTAAGGATTTTTCTTAGGTCTTGCTTCCATCATCAACGGTAACGTCAGAACTGCCTCTCTGATGCCTTTACCTTTCCTAATGCTAAACTGATCTTCATCGAACATATCCTTCATTCGTCTTTATATTATTCCTGTCATGAAATTGGATGCATCAGTTGTTAAGTTGACTGTGAAATAACTATCGCACTTGTAAGCTCGCAATGTTTGTGATTGTGTGGATGCTGTTTTTCCGAAAGACAGATGGTCATCACTAGACTCATACATTCTACAAACCAATGTGAAAAGTCGTTTTTTGGCCATTTCTTCCAATTATTTTAGAATCTCTGATGGATCGTCATCTATCTCTTCTGCCTTATTTGATCTCAAGTCGTCCAAAGCTATGTTAAATTGTGACTCTAAAACCGGATCCCCTGTGTCTTCTCCTATCACGTCTACTCAGAAGTCCTATCCCTTATTGAGACCTTCAAAGTACTCTTTCACCTCCCCGATATCTCCTCTGCAACAATATATGAACACAAGAATAATGTACATCAGCGATAAGTTAAATGAAGTTGCGCTGTTTTAAACGTACACGGTCTGATGAAACTTATCGCCACACACTATGTAATGCGGAACTGACCACTCGATGACACGGGAAGCAGACTCGCAAATTTAAAAGGTCAGTTGTCAGCAGGGAAGCAGTAACAGCATAGTGGGTCAGTCAGCAGTACCCAGTGACTTCCAGCGAGGAGTAGTCACTGTATGTCAGTAGAGATACAAACCTATCAGGGACAATTTAACCCGCTTAAAGCTGCCCAAATCGACTGTTAACTATGTTAGTTTGACGTGAAAATGCGAAGGAACAACCACTGAAAGCAAAGACCAGGTAGAATTTATTTACTGACGACAGGCAACTTTAACATTGCGGAGGGTTGTTGTAGAAAGTCGCGTGAAATGAGTGGAAGGCATCACTCTTGAGTTTGAAACTGCCACCAGGAAAGTTGCAACCGTAGGTGGTGAAAAGGAATGTGTGCATCAGCCACACATTTCCGTAACCACTGATAAGCGATGGTTGAAGTGTTGCAGGGAGCAACTCCAGTGGACAGTGGATAACTGGAGAGGAGTGATTTGTACGGGTGACTCAGGATATACCCGATGGCAATCCGATGGAAGTGACCGCCTGGTGAACGTTACCTGCCATCGTGTGTAGTGTCAACAGTGAAGAAGAGGTGACGTGGTGTTACCGTGCGAGTGTGTTTTTCTTGGTTAGGTTATGTTACCCTTATTGCGCTAAAAAAATGCTGAAGCATATGAACACATTTACTGCATCGTGTACTGCCTAAAGCAGAGGAGCGTTTCAGAGACGATTGTATCAGCATGACAAAACACCGTTTCATAAAGCAGCATCTGTTAGACAATGGTATATGGACAACAACAGATACGGGGTGGACATCAATATCCGACTGTTTGCTGATGAGATGGGAACGTATCGTCGTTGAGTGACTGTCAATTGATCCCGAATCACTGAGACAACATTTATTTTTGATTTGATCTATGACGGTGTGCTCTAAATGGAGAAAAATGTAAGTTACTGCAGATGAGTAGAAGATGCAACCAAATAATGTTCGAATGCAGTGTTAGTTTTGACCTGAAATCGACCCATCTAAAATACAAGCAAACGTAGAGTGGTCGACTCCATATCAGATCTATGTGGATCAAGAAACGGAAGATATGTTCCACAGAAAGCGGAGGACCTAGCCCCAGTCGACAGTAGCCAGGAATTGGCGTCGTGCCGTAGCCTAGCGTCAGCAACATGGAGAGGAGTGTCACATTCTGTCGACATTCGAGTGCCAATTACTGTAGAGTTTATTGAGAGGCCACATCGTAACTGCACAAGAGATTAGAGACAGCAGTTACAAAGGTGCTAATAACACAGTGTCTTAAGTGCGTAATAACTCAGGCAAAGATGTGTTGCATGATAATTGAACTTGAGATGCAGCAATATTGGAAGTGAAACTGAACGTCCAGGAAGCTTTAAGAGAGACAGTATAAATCACGAAGCACTGTCCTCAAGGCAAGAAGGCACTTCCTGATCACGTGTGAAATCACACCAGATGAAGTTGGTGAACATCGTTCAAGAACAGACGATGTGGGAAACAACGGCATCAACCCAAGCTGCAGCGGCTGCTGACAGTGAGATGTTTTTGGTGCAGAAACGCCAGCAACGGGAGGTTTCTCAACTTTACATCGTGCCATCAGACATCGCATCTACATGGGACCCCTGCCGAAGGGTTTGATGAAGAACGTGATGATGGTCAAGATAACATCGACATCACATGTTCAGTAGCAGTTGGCACCTATGCAGCTTCGACATCATCTGCAGGGCCTCCCTATTTCCGCGTCTAGTGGAGGATGGTGACCGTGATAATACTGACGAGTACAAGAATTGCAAACAGAGAAGTGCAGTGGAAGTAGTGGTCATTCTATCAAAGACAAAACATATTTCTAACATTTCGAATACTGACAAAAATAATTTTCAATTGCACACAATTTATAATAATTTGGAAGTTAATGTGCAGTTAATTCATTTTGGAGGATCCCAGTGTACTGCAGGTTGTTCTTAGACGTATTATCAGAGATAGATCTGCTAAAGGCATATGTATTACGTATCCTACACCCGAGACACTAGACAGGATACTTTTGAGTTTCAAGTATTAGGTGACCTACTCCAGCAGGTGTTAACGGGAAGAAAGCAACCATTCAACATTGAACATTTATACATGGATTTTGTAAAAGCATATGGTCGCCTTTTCTTTGCCCCAGCCCTTCCCCCTCCGAATTGCTCGAAATGCTTTTATGACATTGGGAATACGTAAAAGGATAAACATACTATAATAAACGCTGTTCGAAGCAAACTGGCTGAAAAAAGAAAACTAAATGCCGAACTAAGAGTTGATATGGTCTGTTTTCAGGAAACAACATGTAGAAAAAATAGCCTCCCACATTTTCCAGAGGATATAGTAACAGCTACTGGCCACTACGAGGAAATGCATTCCATTGTCGTTACAAGTAGATAAATCAATGTGACAAACACATAGTCGCAATAGAAGTGAAGCATTGCAGACAAAGTGGGTTGCAGTAAACATATATATGCAGTATTTTCACCCCATTGTACCCGATGTGCGTGCCTATTTGTGGCAACAGAGGTGAATGCAAAATCCTTTCTGTGGCACTGTAGGCAAACTGAGGGATGAGGTGAGATACTAGAGGACGCAATACAGGAACTACACCTTATTGTTTTAAATCTAGAAGGCCATCCGAATACGTTAGAGGGAAAAGCGGATGTAGCCACTAACATAGATGTCACTTTATCAAACTGCTTGGCAGCAGTTAGGATTAATAGTTGGCAAGTGCTCCAGTACCTAATATCCAGGGACTGTCAGCGTAGGGGAATTTACAATAACACAGGACACAAACAAAGGAAAGCAGAATTGTGTTAGACATCATAAAGACAGATTGGGATAGCTTAGTTGCCCACGTTGCAGCATTTACAATGGCATCGCATCCGGTACATGTAGACTTTGGTGTACAGCTACTAACTGTACTCTTGCTGCGGGCCATTGTGGCCGAGCGGTTCTAGGCGCTCCAGTCTGGAACCGCAGGTCCGGTACGGTCGCAGGTTCGAATCCTGCCTCAAGCATGGATGTGTGTGATGTCCTTAGGTTAGTTAGGTTTAAGTAGTTCTAAGTTCTAGGGAACTGATGACCTCAGCAGTTCTGTCCCATAGCGCTCAGACCAATTTGTACCATTTGTACTGTTGCAAAGGGTGCAGGATATTTATATTCCTAAGAAGAAAGTAAACAGTCAGGCTACAATCCCTTGGAGTCCAGAAGTTTCCACGCTGAGGCGGAGGGTAAAATGGAGAAGCAGAGCTTATCAGGGAGCCCAGTTTTAAGCTCCATGAATACAGGACAATTAAGATGCGCAGCAAAACATTGCTGCAGGAAACTAAAAGAGTACACTGAGAGAAATTTCGACGAAGGCCAATGCAATCTGACATATGCGGAATATCGTATCAACTATTGTCTGAAAACGTTAATGGACCTACTATAATGTCCAATTCGTAAGGAGGATGGCTGCATGACGGTTGGGCGGAGGGAATCAGCAGAATATCAGCTAACCGCCCTACTTCCAGATGATAACACAGACACAGGTACTGAAATACGTGCACAACTTAGAAGTGGTCTAGAAACGTATATGACAATCAGTCGTTGGTGATACCCTTCGCTCAAGAAGAAGTTCGTGTTGCAGTTTCCAAACTCGAAACTAGAAAGGACCCTGTTCCGGATGGCGTGCGAATGGTAGGTCCACTGACAGTTCTAGATTTGGCACTATTACATGCGAGGCGTCGCGAATAGGTAGGACTCTGGCGATGTGGAAAACAGCTAGAGCAATAATGAATAAAAAGACCAAGGATAAGAATCCGGCATCACCGAAAAGCTAGAAACCTACTTGCGTATTAAAATCTTGACCAAAGTTCACGAACGTCTGCGCTTGCGTCTAAACCAGTGTCAATATGGATTTAGAAAAGGGAAATCTATACACGATGTGGTTAATAGAGTTTTCAGATTGTAGAAAATTTGACAGCGAAGTATTCAGTCACCATAATGACTGACATCGCATGCGCATTTGACAGTCTTTGGTGGTCTACGATATTCGCACGTCCTTGAGATCCCAGTGAACCCAGATGTCTGTCTAAGAGCTTTGTAGATTATTATAGTGGAAGTAGCGTCCAGTGACTTGCGCGGCGGGTAAGGTAATCAAAACGGTTACGAAGAGCCTCCCTCAAAGCTCTGTAAGTGGTCCACTGTTCTGGGATATTGGTATTGAACCACTCGTACATCTATTATACGGGACAGATACTGTTGAAGTTGTTGTTGCATACGCAGAAGACTTCCTAGTAGTTGAGTCTGCAGACTCCACGGCGAGTCTAGATCAAAAGACGAAAGTTGCGCTTGCTCAGATGCAGTATTGTTGCAAGAGAAACAAATTAATAGTAGTTGTTTATAAAACCACATACACAGTTCTGAAGCGAATACTTTCTTTTGCCAGAAATCGTTCCCTGAAGCTTGACTGAATATACGTAAAATGTAGCACTGTTTGTAGATATTTAGGCATTTTCTAGACGAGAAGAGAAACTTTTTAGAACATATAAAATTTTGTTACTCAGAAAACGGCCAAAATTATGCAATAGATTGCCCGTGCTGACACTGCTCACTATAAATTACCGTTTCGTGTGGTGTGGTCATATTAGAAGTTATCTTCTACGCCACTGTGGACAGCCGGCCGCTGTGGGAGAGCAGGTCTAGGCGCTTCAGTCTGGATCCGCGCGACTGCTACGGTCAAGGTTCGAATCCTGCCTCGGATTCCTTAGGTTAGTTAGGTTTAAGTAGTTCTAAGTCTAGGGGACTGATGACCTAGATGTTAAGCCCAATAGTGCTTAGAGCCATTTGAACCATTTGAACCACTGTGGACTTCACTAGCAACGTCTGGGGCTATCGCCATAAGCTGTCGGCACACGGACCGTGCATCCGAACGTTGAGCGTGCCGAGTTTCTGACGTCATAGCGTGGAAGAGCACGTTCGGGAGTCTTGCCGAACGTGCAGAGCAATATCTAGCGTGTCAGATATTCTGAGCGTGCTTCTGACCGTTGACCAATGAGATAGCACAACGCCACCTACGTCACACGCATGCCGTCTCCCCTCAATACAGAGTTGTGAGGCGCCATATTGGCATTCATTTCAAGCTTATATGTATATATGCCGTTTCTGAGCACCAGCAAATAGAGAATCACTGGAAAAACCGTTGTTAATTGTGTGATTCGTTCAAATAAAATAATGAGAAACATCATATTCATCGCAAAAGAATTATTGTAACTTGCGTATTATGAAAGTGGGCAACTGCCACGGTAGCTCAGCGTGTTCGGTCAGAGGGTTAACTGCCCTCTGTAATAAAAAAATCTGAGTTAATCGATCATCAACGAACTTCATCGGATGTCTTACGACGTCCGCCCCGAGGAGATAGGTTCTGATTGTTTTTATTACTTTAAGTATATGTTATAATATTTGATGTTACGTAAATATAAGTTCACCTTTTTCTTGAGGGGTGGCTTTGTTCGATTGGCTTAATGTTAAGGACAGATTGCGCTACATGTATAAATATATTTTGCTCCTTTTTCTTTTACGTTTCGTAATTCAAAAGTTGCAAAGATTTTGCTACTGGGTAGGAACAGTGATCAAGTAAGACTGACTTTGGGGTTTTACTAAAATGTGGGAATGATGAAATAATGTTAATCTTATGCGGAGAAGTATTCGAAATTTGTACCGCACTGTTTGTAATGGAACTTTTATAAGCCTGTGTCCTTATTGATTGGACATGGTACTTTCACTTTCGCGGACGATGAAGGAAATATGCGTTTTAATAGAGGTAACGCGGGAATTTTACGCGCGCCCGTTGAGCAAACTGTGTGATTTACGCGCTAGAAACATCCCTCAAATGCCGCTGGAATGCGTTGCGATCGTGTATACGTCGTTGGGCCCCACGTACCGTATGCACAAGTGGCATCGTTCCTGAGCGTTCAGCAGCACGTTGAACTTGGCACGCTCAACGTTGACGTTCGACAGCACAGTCCGTGTGCCGACGGCTTTAGACTACACAGCTACAAAACACTACTGTGACGAATTCATCGGAGCGTGCTTCTGATATTCACGGGTGCCTTTCGCATGACATCTGTCGAGTGTTTACTGCTAATCCTCGGGATATGTCCGATGGATATAGTGATACGTTACCTGGCAGCACCGTATTGGTTGGGCCTTGAGCAATATGATCGTGTGTGTGAAATCACAGGAACAAATATTACTGATAAATGATATTAAGAGCCTAGAAGTCAGATGATTGGATGATTGGGAGTCTGACTAGTAAACTAGGAGCACGGCAAGGTGTGTTTATAGCAGATTCCAAAGCATCAGGAACAGGCTCAAACTGCACAACGCTGCCCCTACTCGAGGTATGGTGCAGCTGTTAACAGGTCGCCATCCTATTATATACAGGGTGGTCCATTGATCGTGACCGGGCCAAATATCTCATGAAATAAGCGTCAAACGAAAGAACTACAATGAACAAAACTTGTCTAGCTCTAAGGGGGAAACCAAATGACGCTATAATTGGCCCGCTAGATGGCGCAGTCATAGGTCAAACGGATATCATCTCCGTTTTTTTTAAGTAGGAACACCTATTTTTATTAGATATTCATGTAGTACGTAAAGAAAAATGAATGTTTAGTTGGACCACTTTTTTCGCTCATAATTTTAGACGAACATATGGTAATAGGTAGGTTTTTTAAATTAAAAAACAGAACGTAGGTACGTTTGAACATTTTATTTTCGTTGTTCCAATGTAATACATGTATCTTTGTGATGTATCTTTGATTATGCGCTGACGCATGTTGTCAGGCGTTGTCGGTGGATCACGATAGCAAATATCCTTCAGCTTTCCCCACAGAAAGAAACCTGGGGACATCAGATCCGGTGAACGTGCGGGCCATGGTATGGTGCTTCGACGATCAATCCACCTGTCATGAAATATGCTATTCAGTACCGCTTCAACTGCACGCGAGCTAGGTGCCGGACACCCATCATGTTGGAAGTACATCGCCATTCTTTCATGCTGGAAACATCTTGTAGTAACATCGGTAGAACATTACGTAGGAAATCAGCATACGTTGCACCATTAAGATTGCCATCGATAAAATGAGGGCGATTTTCCTTCTATCCATAATGCCACACCATACATTAACCCGCCAAGATCGCTGATGTTCCACTACTGGCAGCCACCGAGCGGGGTGGCGCAGTGGTTAGACACTGGACTCGCATTCGGGAGGACGACGGTTCAATCCCGCGTCCGGCCATCCTGATTTAGGTTTTCCGTGATTTCCCTAAATCACTCCAGGCAAATGCCGGGATGGTTCCTCTGAAAGGGCACGGCCGACTTCCTTCCCAATCCTTCCTAATCCGATGAGACCGATGACCACGCTATCTGGTCTCCTTCCCCAAACCAACCAACCAACTGGCAGCCATCGTGGATTTTCCGTTGCCCAATAGCGCATATTATGCCGGTATACGTTACCGCTTTTGGTGAATGACGCTTCGTCGTTAAATAGAACGCGTGCAAAAAAATCTGTCATCGTCCGGTAATTTCTCTTGTGCCTAGTGGCAGAACTGTACACGACGTTCAAAGTCGTCGCCATGCAATTCCTGGTGCATAGAAATATGGTACGGGTGCAATAGAAGTTTCTGTAGCATTCTCAAAACCGACGTTTTTGAGAGTCCCGATTCTCGCGCAATTTGTCTGCTACTGATGTGCAGATTAGCCGCGACAGCAGCTAAAACACCTACCAGGGCATCATCATTTGTTGCAGGTCGTGGTTGATGTTTCACATGTGGCTGAACACTTCCTGTTTCTTTAAATAACCTAACTATCCGGCGAACGGTCCGGACACTTGGATGATGTCGTCCAGGTCAGCAAGCAGCATACATAGCACACGCCCGTTGGGCATTTTGATCACAATAGCTATACATAAACACGATATCGACCTTTTCCGCAATTGATAAACGGTCAATTTTAACACGGGTAATGTATCACGAACCAAATACCGTCCGAAATGGCGGAATGTTACCTGATATTACGACCTTATACGTTTGTGACTATTACAGCGCCATCTATTACAAAGCGAAAAAAGTGGTCCAACGAAAACATTCATATTTCTTTACGTATTACACGAATATGTGATAAAAAATGGGGGTTCCGATTTAAAAAAACCGCTGTTGATATACGTTTGACTTATGGCAGCACTATCTAGCGGGCCAACCATAGAGCCATCTGGTTTGCCCCTTCAAGCTAGACGAGTATCGTTCTTTGTAGTTTTTTCGTTTTTTGTTTGATGCTTAAGTCGTGAGATATGTGGCTAGGTCATTAATCAATGGACCACACTGTATATATATATATATATATATATATATATATATATATATATATATATATATATATATATATAAAAGAAAAGAAGAGAAAGAATGGTATGGCCACCCACACAGGTATGCTTAGAATCGAGGACTGTCGAGACACACATATAGCTCTGCGAGTAATGTAGAATAATGTAGCAATAATAGATTAAATGTAAGTATTGTTGTAGTTTGCCTGGAAGCATCGAGTTCTTCCGCAGGCTGCCAGTGATATAACTAATAATTTCAGATTTCATATGTTCTGGTATATTTCTTCGTTAATATCACCAATGGTTGCGGTTAACATGATTTATTACTATGTACATAATATGAAAACATTTTATGTCACCATGATATAACGAATATGTACGACCTGTTTAGAGTTTCCATATAACTGGTCTAAAATTCTTAGCAATTAATTCAGTTAAATTGAACTGAATTTTAAATTTTACTGATTGACACAATCACTTCTTTTAAATATCTAGGCGTATTGTAGCACAGGGCTAGGAAATAGAACAAGCATATAAAGATTGTAGTAAAGAAGGCTTCGATTTACTCGGAGAGTATTAGGAAAGTGTAGTTCATCTACAAAGGAGACTGCGTATGGTACAGAAGCGCGACAATTTTCTCAGTACTGCTCGAGTGTTTGGGGAACTCACCAGGTGGAATAAAACGAAATCATCGAAGTATTTATCAGGTGTGCTGCTGGGTCTTTACTTTACATTTATCGTTTTCCATGGATCCCTTGGAGAGGAGTCTCTGGGATGTCAAAGGATTTTTTGTTTTACTCAGATACATGGATATCGAACAATTCTAATACAGACAGAGTAATGAGCTATAATCCTTGCGAAGATATTCATAGATGGAGTACAAGGAGTTGGAAAACAGGAGGTTCTTCAATTCGCTCTGAAACCGATCTTTAGCACTTATAAGACCTTTGATATGCTCTGCTAAGTTATTGAATATATGAGTACCCATGTTTTTGACACTCCTTTTTGTACTTATGTTAAGCTTTCATAGTCCTTATACAGATTGTTTTTGGTTCTGGTATTATAATCATGTTTTGCACTATTTTCTGTAAAAAGAGACATGTTGGAAATTATAAAGAACATCATTGAGTGTATATACTGAGAAGTAGTAGTTAGAATACCAAGTTCCTTGCTCGTGCGATGCCAGACTGAAGCGCCTAGAAACGCTCGTCCACAGCGGCCGGCTTTCCAATTTAGGTTGTGGTCAATTTGTAGCACTAAAAATTTGACACTGTCTACAGCTTTAAATTCATTGTTTGAATACATTATTCTTATAGGGTCAGGTATTCTTTGTGAGGTACTAAACTGTATATACTGGGTCTTGTCCAAATTCAGTGACTATCCATTTGCTGTGAACCACCAATTAACCACCAATTAACTTACAAATATTCCGTTATGCAGGTCATTAATATATAATAGGAACAAAAAGGGACCTAAAATAGAGCCCTGGGACACCCAATGTCTGATGGTTTCATATTTTGAATGACTATTGTTATGTGGTAAGTCTGATACAGACACACACTCTTTTCTATTAAAAAGATAGGAAGAGAACAATGAGCCTGCTACTCCTGTGATCCCATAATATTTTAACTTTTGTATAAGGATATCATGCTTAACACAGTTAAAAGCTTTATCCTGATCACAGATTATTCCAACTGGCAATAATTTTGATTTATTGATTCTAATACATCATCTGTAAAAGTAACTATAGCTTTATCGGTTGACAATCCTGCCCAAAATCCAAACTGATTGTGAATGAGAATATTTTCCTGTACTAAGTGTTTATAAGTCTATTGTACATAACCCTCTCAAACACTTTTGAAAATATTGCCAATAACAAAATGAGGTGTAAGTTTGCCACTGATGATTTGTCTTCTTTTTTGTGTAATGCTTCGACAATTGCATATTTAAGCCTATCTGGAAAAGTACCACTGTGGATTGATTAATTACATTTAATTATGGTAGTGCTGATTTCATCATAACCACTGGAACTTTTGTTTGTAAGAGGCTAATAATATTAGAAATCTCTTTTGGTGGGGAAAGATATAGTTGAATTTTGTTAAACTTCTGCAGAAATGCATTTTCTAAATATTTTAAGCTGTCTTCCGAGGAACTATGCAAACCTAAGTAGTAGAAAAGGAAAAAGTTTTGTAAGTATCTGCAATTTTGGAGGTATCTCTAATCAACTCATTATTTATATTTAACATAATTTCCTCATTTGCCTGATTAGTTTATCTTGTTTCACTTTTTACTATGTTCCATATAGTTTTTATCTTGTTATTAGAGGCATTTATTTTTTCTTCAAAAGAAATACATTTTGAGGTTCTGATTATTTTGTTTAGAATTTTTCGATATAATTTATAATGTGATTTAGCTCTGTAGACATCGTTTTAATTTCATCTTAAGTACAGTCTTCCTTCTCTTTTTCGGGATACTTTTATTCCATTTTTAATCCAAGGTTTTGAAGCATTTAATCCATTTGCTTTGATTACTTTCTTAGGGCAGCAGTTTTCAATGTAACCTATGACTGTATTAGAGAAACTGTTATATTTCTCTTTTATCCTTGGTGAATTGTGTACATCTTTCCAGTCTGTATTCCTGTTTCATTTATTATTCGTATGGTTTTCCACTTCCTATTATTAGTTGAATCAGACCCAACTGTATGAAATGTAAGCAACTGGGCATCATGATCTGAAAGGCCATTATATATCTGATTTATACTCTGATTTGTTAGTGTGGTAGTATCCATGTAAATGTTATCAATAGCAGTGCTGCTGGTACCTATAACCCTGGTTGGAAACTGTACTAAGGGAGTGAGATTACAAGAAGTGGTAGAGGCTCTAGTGTGGATCTTGAGTGACTATCCTCCAGAAAATGTAAATTATAAACTCCACTGAGTATGAGTTCATTATTTTTAGAAGTTAAGAAATATAATACAGCATTGAGCTGTTTAGTGAATAGCTGGAAATCAGCAGTTGGAGCCCTGTGGATTGTGTCTATACTTATTTTTTTTGTTTGTGTTTCTACTTTTGTGGCACATGCTTCAAAATGCTGATCATTATAGTTTTTAAGAATGACAGTGTTTTTATAATTGTGACCTTTTCTAATGTAAGTGGCAACTCCTCCTTTCTCCATCTCTTTTCTACAATACTTTGAAGCTAAGGTATACCCTTCTATATCTAGCATTTCAATTTCACTTCCTAAATGATGTTCAGAAATACAAATAATATTAACAGAATTTGTTGACTTTATCAGATCTAAACTGATCTGAAATTCATTAATTTTGTTTTTTAAACCTCTGATATTTTGATGTAGTAAATTTACTGTTACTTTATTTTGTCTTCACAAGTATTATGCTTCACATTTTCAGATACATATTGTTTCAATACTGAATGTGTAGATAATGAGCTTAACCTAAAAAAGAGCTATGTCTATGAGTTGCAGCGTCCCCCCTTAAAGATTTTGCTATCAACCTAGCCAGTATATCCTTCCCTATTCTACTGAGATGCAGGCCATGAGAAGTAAAGCCCCACCTACCAATATTGTCAACAGGAACCAAACCAATCCCTGACACAGCACCAGCCGGAAGCAGTCGATAGAACTCCATATTGACCCTCTTCACAGACCTGTTCAACTGGGGTCTATCGTACCGCTTGAAAACAGGTACAAACGCAATATCAGTAGGGTAGAATCTTACAGTTCAGGTGAGTTTTGAATCACGACCCTCCATGCAACAGTTTATTAACATAACCACTACACCACGGTGACTTTGTTATCTGTGGGTTCGATCAACAAGCAAGTGTTATGGGGATGCCTTGTAAACGATACGGGGATTTCTGGAGGGAAGACGATGCTCTTTTCGCCAAACACTATTGGGACAATTTAGAGAACAGATATTTACCACTGACTTGCATTTCGTGTAAGCACCGCGAAAACAAGATAAATTACGGCTCATACAGAGCCATATGGATAGCCCTTTTCCGCGGCTCATTTTGCGAATGGAATAGGAAGGGAAACATCTAAGAGTCGCGCATGGTATTGTCCACCATACGGTGGCTTGTGGTGTATTTGTATGAATATAAATAAATGGATATGCAAAAAGTTTCTGTTGCGATTTTCAGTCTAAATACTGGTCTGATGCAGTTTTCCATGCTATTCAGTTTTGGGAAAGTATCACCGAGAAACCACTGAACCCTACATACATTTGAAATTGCTTACTATGGTCATACCTTGGTTTCCTTCTGTAACTTTTAGTTGATTTTTACTTGACGTCTCAAAGTGTGTGGTGTCTACCGAGTCCTCCTTTTAGTCAAGTTGATGACACAAATCTCTTTCCTCCTAATTTCTGTTTAGTACTTCCTCATTAGTCACGCGATGTACCATTTAATTTTCAGCATTCTGCTACAGGGACACACCGCAAATCCTCCATTTTCTACTTGTCTTGACTGTTTATCATCCACGGTTCGTTTTCGTACAAGGCTACGTTCGAGGCAGATACCATCAGACGAGACTCTAACACTTAAATCTACATATGTTGTGAACAGATTTCTCTTCTTCTGACACGCCTTTATTATCATTGCGAGTATACATTTTATATCATTCCTTCTTTGGCCACTATCAGTTATGTCACTGCCCTAATACCAAAAGACACAAACATCATTTACACACATCAAAAAGTTTTGCATCATCCCGTTTCACAGAACTCCTAAAGATAGACGTTGACTGTGGATATTGTGTCACAGACACAGTCCCTTTGATTGTTCAGAGATATCACTAAACTCGCCCTAAGAATTAAACAACCATGCATGAGCAGACCCTATTACACGGACGGCGTCAGCCAGCCAATCATTTCCAGTCATTCCACCAGGAAGGTGGTAAACGGCTCGAGTTGTCTGTAATTCAACCATGCCCAGAGGATGAATACCGTGGTTCCTTTGCGTCCGCATTGTTGCTTTGTGCCAGGAAGGACTCTCAACAAGGGAAGTGTCTAGGCGTCTCGGAGTGAATCAAGGCGATGCTGTTCGGACTTGGAGGAGATACAGAGAGACAGGAAGTGTCGATGACATGCCTCGTCAGGCCACCCAAGGGGTATTACTGTCGTGGATAATAATGCTTTTCGTGCAGCCACAGGACGTCGTGTTACGACTCAGACTGTGCGCAATAATCTGCATGATGCGCAACCTCACTGCCGACGTCCAAGGCGAGGTCCATCTTTGCTACCACGACACCATGCAGCGCGGTACAGATGGGCCGAACAACATGCTGAATGGACCGCTCAGGATTGACATCACGTTATCTTCACCGATGAGTGTCGCATCGGCGTTGAGGAGTGGGACAGTGTGGAACAATAGTGACTTGACGTTCTTGTGGATAATATGTCACGACGAATACAGGCATGCATCAATGCAAGAAGAAATTCTACTTGGCATTAGAGGTACCTATGTGTACAACAATACGGACCACTACCTCTGTAGATACCGGTGTATGGTGGTACAACATTCAATGTGTTGTTTTCATGAGCTATAAAAAGGGCGGAAATGGTGTAGATGATGATCTATATTACAGTTTTATGTACAGGTTCCAGAACTCTCGGAACCGAGGTGATGCAAAACTTTTTTGATGTGTGTTCTACTTTTCGTAACTGATTTCCTGATTCCCTTAGCATGGCCTGATTTAGTTCCCCTGCATTTCATTAAACTTGTATTGCTTTTCTTGATGTTCATCTTAAGTTCGCCTTTTGACACATTGCCCATTCAATTCAATTACGTTTCCAAGAAGTTTGCCGTCTTCGGGAAAATTGCATTGTCATTAGCAAAACTCAAGCTTTTTCTCCCTAAACTGTAATTCCTTCACGAAACTTCTCCTTGGCTTCCTTCACAGCTACAGATTCAGTAACACAAGGGATAGGGGACGACACTGTTTCACGTACTCAATCACTACTTCCCTTTCATACCCATCAACTCTTGTAATTACCATTTAGTTTCAATGAAGGTTGTAAATAGCCTCTCGCTCCTTGTCTTTTACATCCATTACCTTCAGATTTTCTAAGATTATGACAGCCAACACTGCCTAAAGCTTTTTCTAAATATACAGAAGCAATAAACTTAAGTTGGCCTTCTATTCAAATGTTTAAAATGGCTCTGAGCACTATGGTACTTAACTTGGGAGGTCATCGGTCCCCTAGAACTTAGAACTACTTAAACCAAACTAACCTAAGGAAGTCACACACATTCATGCCCGAGGCAAGATTCGAACCTGCGACCGTAGCGGTCGCACGGTTCCAGACTGTAGGGCCTAGAACCGCTCGGCCACTCCAGCCGGCTGGCCTTCTATTATCCTATGTTCTAAGATAAGTACTTCCTCGCGTGTTCCTAGATTTTCTCGGAAACTAGACTGATATTTCCCGAGTTCGGCATCTACCAGTTGCTCCACTCTTCTGGAAATAATTCGTGTCAGTATTTTGCAAACATAAGTTATTAAGCTGATAACATGGTAACATTGACACATGTCAGCGTCTGCAGTCTTTTGAATTGAAATTATTAGATTGAAGTTATTTCCCCTGTCTCTTACATCTTGCCTAGCAGATGGAGTAGATTTCTGTGGCTGACTGTCCCGAGGATGTCAGTAGTACACACGGAAATATCGTCAAGTCCATGGTCCTTGTCTCGACTTAGGTCTTTCAGTGCTCTGTCAGACTCTTCTCGAAATACCGTATCTCCCATCTCATATTGTGCTGTTTCTTACCCTCTTTCTACAATACTGCCTTCAAGTTCATTTTCCTTGTATAGACCCTCTATATACTCCTTGCACCTTTCAGTTTTCCCTTCCTTCCTTTCCGATCTGAGCTCTTGATTTCATGCAGCTGATATTCTTATCCTCAAAGCTCTCTTAATTTTCCTGTAGGCAATATCTTCCTTTTTCCCTAGTAGCTTGCATTTGTCCTCTAGCCATTCCTGCTTAACCATTTTACGCTTTCTGTCCATCTCATTCATTAGACGTCTTCATTCCCTTTTGCCAACTTCATTTTCTGCATTTTTATATTGTTATGTTTCATCAAGTAAGTCCAATATTTCCTGTGCTGGCCAAGGTTTCGTACTATGCATTTTTTTAGCTATTTTAAGTAACATCGCGGCAACTGATTGCCCTAAGTCCCACCTCCATCTAATGGATCACCGGTGCGATGAGTTAGAAAGTCGACTTTGGTCCACACTTGAGCGTCAGACACCAATACCGAATCAGGTTTCGTCTGTTGACGGAGAACAGGCAGCTGTTCCTACACAGAAATTCAGACACTTTATTGAAAGTGATCTCATCAGAGTTCAAGTCGTCATAAAGGTGAGGGATGGACACACGACATATTAATGTACACCAATAGGTGATACGGTAGTGCGTACTCCATGTACACAACGATGACATGCTCATTCCGATGCGACCGAAAACGAGCCTAACTGAATGCTTTAAAACTAACTATTTTCAGTGATTCGTAGGTGGTGACTGCCACACATTTCTGATTATTAGAAGAACTTTGTTGTCTTTCGTTTGTAGCATCTAATATACGCTCTAAGACTAAAAAAAACGACTCAAATTGATCAAGAGTTGATATTCATACAGGTCTCGATGAAAAATGAAAACTTGGAAACTGTGGCGACCAATGGATGAATGTGTGACGCCGGAGTAAAATTTCACCTCGCAGCCAGCAAAGATAGCAAACAGGGGTGATGCTGACCTCAGGACATGAATTATTTGCGAATTTCGTTGGTGAACAGTATCAGCAGATGTCAGCATTTGAAAGAAGTGTAGTTCAGAGAAGCCGGTTGGAGTAATAGGCAAGTCGCTCGACATTTGAATAGGAACGACGTAACTATTGAACGGTGCTGGCAAGAATGGACAAACCATGCCCGAACACTGCGTCAGTAAGGAAGGGTGACCTATGGAGACGAAAGAGAGCTGAGCCCATGACGCCCCTTGCACCGACAACCATTGACCTATGTACAACAACAAGACCGTTCGCGGTGGTGTTGCGCACATTCGGCCTGGGAGAGCATTGGCTGGAGTAGAATTGTCTTCAGTGATGATTCTTGGCATCGAACTGAGTTCCGATAACAGCGGCGTAATGTCTGGAGACGCCCCAAGCACCATTGGGCTACCAACGTGACTCTTTGCCACCGTACGGCCAGACAACTAGAAGTGATAGACTGGGTTGACATTTCATGTCATAGCAGGACCCCTTCGGTTGGCATCTGCGGCACCTTTACAGCACAGCTGTACGTTGACGATTTTCTACGTCGTGTTTCCTTGCCATTTATGGCAAACCATCCTGGGCTTGCTTTTCTGAAAGATAATGTCCGCCCGCACATAGCCAGATTATGTACTGATCAACTTTGTGGTTGCCATACCATATCTTGGTCAGAGAGGTCGCCGGATCTCTCCCCTATCGAGAACCTTTGGAGCTTTGTGGGCAGGGCCTCCGGCCATCCCTGAATTCAGTTACACTGAATTTGTCACGATATCCTTCAGGATTACATACAACTACTCTATCAATCAATACCAGTCGAATAGCTACTTGCATAAGGGCGAGACATAGACCAAGTCCTTACAGACTTCCTCAATTTCCTATGTTCTTTCTCGTGAATATACTGTCCAGTTTTATGAAATTGCACTCCTTCGCTTGTCTGTACATGTGCACCATATCTAGCAATTTCCACCCCTTTCCGATAATATCGTCGTTGTGCGTCGTCATTTGTTTTTCTTTTTTTGTCGTAGTGCACTTCATATATTGAATTTTTAGTGAGATAAAACTGGTGCAGTCATTGCGTCGTCAGACACTGCCTCCTCGTGGGAGCTATAACATGCTTTTTCCGACAGCAACATCTGAGAAAAAAAATTATTGTCTCTTTAGGCAACAGATACCGTATTTTGTATCGGTGTATATCTTGGACTGGTTGATAGGGCCCATCCTGAGACAACAACAGTTACCTCTGGATGTGGGCTGCAGTAGTTTTGCACCCATAATTTGGTTAGAATATCTGGGAGAGCAGCATCAAAACAGTCTTCGGACTGGGGACCGCAACAGTAACAAGACCGACAACAATATTTATCGTGCGACAGATTTAATAGTTTTAGGGAAAAGAGGATAAGGAGTAAAGTTTGTATGTATCTTCCATAAAAATAAGGAAAGTTTGTTTAGTGTAATTTTATTCCTTTTCTCTCAGGTACGGTTGAAAAGAGTGTATATTCCGCTAGTCACTGAAAAGTATTTAAAAATGTTAGGGAAGAGTACAAGGGAAATATATGTAATGTATAATGTAATAATAAAACTGTCATCACCACGAAATTTTCGTTAGAACACAGCAGTAATTTACTAGGCATGATCTTGTTGCTTCCTCGTCCTTATTTAGCGAGTCTGTTACAAGTGGCCCTGCAGTTTAATAAAGAATAAAAACCATGGACTGACCACGCATTTGTCACATTAAGATATCATTGTCGAACGAGAAAGAAGTGATAAGTGTACAAAAAGTCTTTAGGCCAACCCCGGATGAGCCGTGGGCCTTTGAGATGTATAGGCTGATACTTTCCCTCTGAACTGCCGAACAAATTTGAAACGATAAAATTATTTAGTCTTTCATTAATTACGTAAACATTAAAAATTACGTAAACATTAAAAATTATGTGTTGCCTTTCCAAAGTGATATATGCATGGTAGTTTAATGATGAGAGAGGAGCTCTTCACTGTACGGCACTTTACTTTAGAACGTCTCCCTGGAAAGGGTTAGTTAGTGATAGGGTGGTAGGCGTAGAGTGGCAATGGAGAGAGAGCAGGAAAATTGGGGCTTAACAAACTGTAATACTTTGCTATATACCTCTGTTGTTGAGATGTAAAGATTTCTATTCTTATCTAACTACAGGTACGATTTGTATCAGCTGCGTAGGTAATTTCAGCTTTTAGTAATTACTTAGTCTGAAAGTTACAAAATCGTCATATTATCGTACAAGTTACATGACCAAGCAATTTTGCTACGGATGTTTAATGAATGCGACTAATGATCTGTATCTACAGTATTTGTCTTGCGTCTATGGAAATGATCTTGTAACAGTAAGGATGTTGAGACACGTGACTCGACATCACAGGGGTGGTCTTACGGAGAATCTACTCAGCTTTCCCGCTAATATACCTCCAGCTGGGAGCCCAAGGGAAAGCTCCAAGACGCAAGAGACCATTTCAAAGCGACATGTTAGTCCTTTGTTCTCTAAGGCATCCTAGTGTAGTTGGACAATGTAAGTTTACAGTCTGAAATGGCTCTTTTCAGGAGAACACCAATTAAAGTATATAGAAGGTTTCATACGGTAATTTTATACGTTTAATGTATTGACAAGGTAATAAAATATATGGATGAGGCCAATAAAGTGGTTATGGCTCATGTGATCCATCGCATAGACAAGTCTCCCATTTTCTCGATGAAGAGATTAATCGAAAGATATGGGAAATTAATACACCGGGATACAGGTTAGTGGTATCAAGCAAACGGACATCGAACTCAGGCGGAAGTCACATGAGAGAATCAATTTTTCTGTGTGACGAAACATTTCAATATATGACTAAGTGCGGGATCAAAGGCACGAGCGTTCGACGTCGTTAAGTTTCGATGCCATTCTCTGAAAAGCTGAAGAATACGTTTAACTTTTACAAAATTTTATTTCCATGTTAGTTTAACCATTGGTATCGAGGTTGCTAAACAATGGATGCTCTGCATTTACTGGGGTTGCTGTTTAATATTGATCACAGTGTATGCAACAACAATGCCATGTCACCCAAACTGTCGTGGACCGTTGCCTAGCAATTACTTCCGTATTCTCTGGAGTACTCGAAGTATTCATACGAATTCGCTCTGCGAGTTATTGAGTGTAAGGAGCTTTAGTTGTGAACTAAGTATTGCAGTGTTGCATTTTTTGTTTCGAGCAAATCTATCGGAACATTTTAAAGTTCTTGAGGAGTTTTAGAAGCTTTCTGCGAAGCAAACGCCCAGCTTCAGAGGCGAGGAGCGTTGAGCCAGCAAGAGGTATAAGCCGTTGATATAACTATCACCCATTTACTTATCATACAGAATCCTTTGCAGTTACAATATCGTATAATCTTTTAAATTGCTGAGTATGTAGTGGAGAAGTACTGGCAAAATGATGCGTGTGGCGGAGCGTGATATGATTTCAGAAAGTGCAGTTGTTAAGGGTATATAACGCGAATAGCGCATTGTTTTACTTCTTTATGTAGTTTCAATGGTTGGATGTTTACTTCTAGAGATAGATTTCTGTTCTTAGTTCTTGGCGAAGTTCATGTTCTTGCATTATGTATTCTCAAACTAATTGCTTAGTTCCACAATCACGGCAGTGTAATCGATCTTTCTCTCTAGTCGATACAAATACTCCATGTGACTGTTGGGGGTTAGTGCTAACGGAATTTCTTTGTGTATGTGAAAAAAATTTCGATCTCGTGTCAAGTGCATTACATCGTATTGACTAAAGCTGGCACCATAACATTAAGAAATGTGAGTTAATATCTTGGAGTACGAGGTGTATGAAGAAGACAGTGAGACTGATTTCTAAAATATCAGCGTTTTATTTCTTTCAAACGACAATAATGTCCCCTGCAAAGTAGTTCCCTTCGGCAGCTTTGGCCGACGAAATCGTTGTTCCCCAGTCTCGCTAGAAGCGATGAAAGCCTTCAGTTGGTAGGGTCTTAAACACGCCTATTACATGCGTTTCAGGGTTCTACAGAATCCCAAAATTTTTGAAAAGTAAACAAGTCTCAATGACCAAGATTAAGTGAATAGGGGAAGGGGGCCTGAGGAACAACAGGAATGCCTTTTGAAGTAGTCAAAAACTGCGTGATGGAAGTGACCATGTGGCATGGGGATTTATCATGATGCAGCATCCACTTGTCTGCAATGTCCGATCTCACTCGATTGACCTCTTTCCTGAGCCTTTCCAGGACATCGTTGTAATACAGATGGTTGGCAGTTCGTACTATATGAACAAATCGTTCATGCGACAAAAGCAAATATGTTAAAAAAGCAAAGCAGTTTTGCTTCTGTCTTTGATTTGCTCATTCGAGCTTATTTCAGTTGAGAAGACGTCTCAGTGTCCCACTCCTCACTTTGCCTCTTTGGCTCAGGATCGTACTAAAAAATCCAGGATTCATGACCTGTGATTACACGACTGAACCATTCGTAGTCACTGACAGTCCTCTCAAGAGGATCAATGCACTCGTTTCAGCGATTGTCCTCCTGCTCAGTTGTGAGGATTTTCGTCACCATTTGCCACAAGAGTTTCGCACGTGCAAAAATATGGTCTAAATTTGATGTACGGTGAAAGTGTTTAACATGTTTATCAATCGTCTTTATTATTACACGTCAGTCTGATCTCACAAGAGAACACACAAGTCCGACGTATTCGTCGGTCTTAGAAGCTGAAGGTCTCCCTGAACCAGGTTCATCTCAAAGTGTTCTTGGCCTTCCAGAAATGATTTGTGCCACCGAGAAACTTGCACTATTGATGAGGAATGATCCCCATAGGCTTGTTTCAACTTTTCAAAGGACACACTCAGTGGCGTAACATTGCCCTGAATTCCTCTCTCCCACATCTGAAGCGTGCTGAAACAGTTTCGTAACACTCAAAGAAAAAAACAAACACAACTTCCCTGGCGGCGCTTTAAAAAAACCACGAAACGGCTGTACTGATCAGCACGTAGAAGAGATGACGAACAGCTCTACCCGAGTGTAACAACAAGGCGTTGCCAGATCGCTCGGTGTGTTGTGAGTGTCATTACTTTTCTCACGTACTTCGCATTGTTAACTATTAAATCCATTGGGAGTTTTTCGGTTATTCTGGCGTTCTCATTATTTGGGTACTGCTGGGTGTCTTTCAATCCCAAAACATGGTTATTTCGTCTCAGATAGATTTAAATTGTTTAAAATTTAATTGCAGTGCTTGTTTGGCTATTGACGTCCCTAAAACATGATGCACTCTGCAGTTACCGGGGTTGCTTGATGTTGATAACAGGGTCTGCAAACAACAATGCCATGCCATGTAAACCGTCGAGTATCGTTGTCTAGCAATTACTTCTGTATTCTCTAGAATACTCGAAGTATTCATACGAATTCGTTCTGCGAGTTATTGAGTGTAAGAAGCTTTAGTTGTGAATTAAGTATTCCAGTGTTGTTCTTTGTGTTTCGAGCACATCTAGCGAAACAGTTTAAAGTTCTAGAGAAGCTTTAGAAGCTCTCAGCGAAGCCAACGCCCAGCTTCACAGGCGAGGTGCATCGTACCCGCAAGAGGTATGAACCACTGACTTAATTGTTGCATATTTATTCACCATACACATTATCGTAAAAGCTTATAAATGACTGAGAGTGTAGTGGAGAAGTACTGGTAAATTGAAGCGTGTGGAGGAGTGTAGTATGACTTGAGAACATGCAGTTATGAATGGTATATAACGTGAAAAAGCACTTCGTTTTAATTTTTCATGGAGTTTCACACGTTCTGTGGTAACTTGTAGAGGTAGACATCTATATCTAATTTTTTATAAAGTTCATCAACTTTCGTCGTGTATTCTCAAATTAGCCGGCCTGTGTGGCCGAACGGTTCTAGGCGCTTAAGTCTGGATCCGCGCGACTGCTACGGTCGCAGGTTCGAATCCTGCCTCGGGCATGGATGTGTGTGATGTCCTTAGGTTAGTTAGGTTTAAGTAGTTCTATGTTCTAGGGGACTGATGACCTCAGATTTTAAGTCCCTCAGGGCTCAGTGTCATTTGAACCATTTATTCTCAAATTAATCGCTAAGTTTAACAATAACAACCATGTGAAGTGCTCTGTCCGATTCTATTCGTCTAGTTTGACCCATGATGTCCTGTGTGATGTCATGACTTTACGCTGCGAAGAGTGTAAGCGGCCTGTTATTAAATGTTATCTGTTGTTGTGTTAGTTGCTAGTGCAATCCAGAAAGTTTGTAAAATATGCTGTTCATTCCAAATATGTCTTGATATACGAAGGTGTCGTTTGTTGGTGAGGGAGAGGGAGGATGGGGTAGTGGGCAGCTAGGGATCACAGGTTAAATTGTCGATGGAGAAATTAGTTGCGATTGCATTTTTGTCTGGTTTGCTAACAAATATTTAATGGTTTCTTACTGTACTCCGCACGATTTCCTAGGGTGAGGGTAGGCAGTACCTTAAGAGCAGAAGACAATCTTTTGTGACTCTAGTGATTAGAGATAATTATTATCATTTTGATTCTTTTAATTATGTAGCTGTCTTTGCAATGTCGGAGACTTGTATATGAAGAGGTTAGCAAGGAACCTAAGTTCAAAATAGTTCAAATGGCTCTAAGCACTATGGGACTTAACATCTGAGGTCATCAGTCCCCTAGAACTTAGAACTACTTAAACCTAAGTAACCTAAGGACATCACACAAATCCATGCCCGACGCAGGATTCGAAACTGCGACCGTAGTTGTGATGCGGTTACAGACTGAAGTGCCTAGAACCGCTCCGTCGCAGGCGAACCTAAGTTCATTGCTGAAATTGTCTTGAGATGAACGAGTAGTAATGTTAGTCGTATTTTATTAACTTATTAATAATTGGCTGCTTTTTTCTTAGAATATGTCGTCACTGAGTGGCTGTGTCTATGGAGTCGACTCATTTATAGGGTTCATTTTTTGTTACCGGTGGCTCACCTTTTCGGTGTATTATTGTTTTGGTGCTGTGGTACATAGTAATTGTTTAGGTGAATGGGATCGAGTCTTTGGTTTTATTAGTCAGTTGGAGCCTTCGTTTTTTCACCTGTTTATTTTCGTTTGTAGTATGAATGCAAATTTTAGTATTTATTTTCTCTCTGCTTATTCTGGAAGAATTTGTGTTGGTTACTTTTCGATTAGGTCGTTCTAATGTGGAGTTTTCTCTTGTATCATTGTTCTCGTTTTAGCAATAGAGTTTACCCGAAGTATACTATCACTTCCGCTTTTTTCGGTTTATTCCGAAAAAATTCATGTGCATCTTGTTCTTTGTGTGTGTGTGTGTGTGTGTGTGTGTGTGTGTGTGTGTGTGTGGTACTGCTGTTCTCTATTGCCATACAGGTTGATTCAGAAAAAAAGTTCATGTAAACATAGGTCCCCAAATGTTTAGTTACGGAGTTACGGCTAATAAAAGATTTTTCCTGAAATTTAGCAACTTCGTTAATACGAAGCCTTTGCAAAACTGTACGAGGTTAAAGTAAAGCACGATTTCCATTTATTTTGTTGTTATTGATATGGTGAATCTATTAAAACGTGTCCCAGGTATGTATCTGCAGTACTATTCCAGAAAATATAGAGAAGCAAAGGAGTAATTTCTTAAAATTTTTAATTTATTAACTGCTTGGCCAAATTTCTTTCTTAAATTCCAGATAATTGCACAAAGTTTTCAATAGTAGTTGAAGAGAATTTCATTTTGGAAAAACTATTCTACATTCTTAATGAAAAGTAAACAAATTTATTTGTATAATAGTCCTTGCTTCCCTGGATGCGCTGGAAAACTATTGCACATACGCGTCTGGGTCATGTTGTATTAGATTCGCCAGGCCAGTAACAACAAAAGGAATGGAAATCGTGCTTTACTTTAACCTCGTACAGTTTTGCGATGGCTTCATATTAGTGCAGTTGCTAAATTTCGGGCAAAATCTTCTATTAGCCGTAACTCAGTAACTAAACATCTCCGGACCTATGTTTATATGAACTTTTTTCTTTAGTTTTACTTGTAGAATAAAATATGAAAATATTTGCATGTCTTCGTGAAACACTCTGTACACTGTGATACCACTTGTGTGTTATTTTTAAATATATTTGTAAGTTTGTTGTGGAACAGTTCCTGTCTTTTCCGACAGAATTTGTGTGTGTGTCTTTTGTATTAAATTGTTGTTTTGTGGGTGTGTTTCTGGTAACCCTGACCAAGTTTGATCTTCGTAGATTAAGCGAATTATTCGAATGCAATTTTGTATATTCTATATATTTTCTTTGGGTCTATTCTAGAGGAATTCATGTGAGAAATTATTCGATTTTTTGGTTAGAATGATCTTAGCATTATCAAACATTTTTTTAAGTTTGTTGCTGCCCAGAACTCTCTCATTCCTCCAGCAATCCCGTTACTTTGATTTTATGTGCTCTTCCAATAACTTCGAGTGTTTTTTTATGTTTGTAAAGAACTGCATTGCCGGCCGGAATGGCCGTGCGGTTCTGGGCGCTACATTCTGGATCCGAGCGACAGCTACGGTCGCAGGTTCGAATCCTGCCTCGGGCATGGATGTGTGTGATGTCCTTAGGTTAGTTAGGTTTAATTAGTTCTAAGTTCTAGGCGACTGATGACCTCAGACGTTAAGTCGCATAGTGCTCAGAGCCATTTGAACCATTTGAAAGAACTGCATTACGCAATACGCAACTGTCGTGGTATATTTTATTAGAAAGTATCGATTCCGGTGGAGGATCAGACCCTCATCAAGTTCAAAAACGATCTGAGCTATGAACTGACGTATCTGAAATAGAGGTTTCGGATTTATATTGTTCCATCGTTGATATTAACAGTATGTACGTTACATTACCTCCATTTAACCTCATAGACTTTTTATCCCAGTGTTATGTATATATGGATAATATCAATGGTCGAATTATGTACCTTTGATAACTGCTATTGGAAATGGGCGAAAGCATAGCTGAGACGATTTTCGAACCAGATGACAGCCTGATTCTTGACCGAAATCGATGGTCTCTAATGGAATGTGCACAACGACTCCTCTATAATATACTTTTTTATGATTCTTTTCGACCGTAATGGCCTATCTTATGATCGTCTTCTCCAAGAATATAATCGGACTGTTATTGAGTGTTATCTGTGGATGTCGTCGTCGACGCTGCGTCCTTTAATTACTTACTTTCACAATAACCACAGTGTAACAGAATCGATTACACATACATACTGCTTGTGATCAATGTAGGGTCATATTTCTAGAATTTCTTCCGTCTACGAAGAACAACACACTTCGTATACTGATTCCAACTGTTTAGATTTAAATTACGTAAAATTGTACTATAGTTCTTGTTTAACTATTGATATCGACGTTCCTGTACAATGATGTGTTCTGCCGTCACCGAGGTTGTGCTTAACGTTGGTCACAAAGTTCGCTAACAACCTTCCTAGGACACCTTAGCCGTGGTGGACCGTTGCGTAGCAGTTACTTCCCTATTGTCTCGAGTACTTACAGTATCAAAACGAATTCGTCCTGTGAGTTATTGACTAAAAGGATGTTTAATTTTGATTCATGCTTTATAGTGTTGGATTTTGTTTTATCTGTCACCTACTTATTTTTCATATACTTCTGCATTTAGAATATCGAATAAGCTTTTAGGTGATTGTGTATGTAATGGAAAAATACTGTGTGATATGATTTCGCAACATGTTATTAGTAATAGGACTGCATTTGAAAAGGGAAACACTCTTCGCTTTAGATTCCAGGGCGCTGGTTTAATATGTAATGGAGCTTCAAAAGGTTCCGATAATGCTTGATGTGTAAGGACAGATTTCTCTATTGAGTTGTTGACAACGTTCAAGTGCTAGAATAGTGCATTCTCAAATTTATAGCTTAGTTTCACGATGAGAACGGCGTCACCTCTCTCTCGTTTTCTATTACATATACACATGGTATGTTTCATTGTTGGTTCGTGCTACTGTCATTTTCTGTCGTCTGTGAAAAAGAAAACTCGTAAATAGGTTCTAGTAGCTTATGGTAATACTGAGTTGAATGGCAGTATAGCAAAAATATTATCTTTTCCTCTTACTCAAGGAAATAGAATGAATATCTTTGAGCACTGTTAAATGTTAAAGCTATTAGGTGTCTATAGGCTATTCTTCTGTTTAATTCCTTTTTAAGTCACTGGAAAAATTTCAGTCGCAAAAGCGGTTGTTATGTCGTACAGATTATTGTTTAGCCCACGTTGTGACGAAGAATGCTTCAGATTTAAGGTTACGCTTAAGTAGTTGGTGACTCTGACACAAAGAAGGGACAGCGCAGCAAGGCAAGAATACTCGGTAACATGGATAGCCGTAAAAATCGCATTCTCGTCATACACCTTGGAAGAGTTTCTAATATAAGCCACGGGACTGCAGCGTAGTTTATTAATTAGTGACTGTATTCCACCACCAACACAGTGATGTACATACATGCGAAAGAAATTTCTGTTCCTGCCTCAGAGTAAGATAGTTATTAAATAAGCTGTAACAGCTGACAAATGCAAAGTTGTAAAAACTGAATTAGGTATTTATCTGAAACTAATGGAATTTTGTACTCTCTGGCTAATTACTTTTCCGTCTAATAGCGATGCTTTTAGATAGCTGCTATGAAAACAAGTTTATCCTTTTCAGAATAAATATACCATATAATGAACACCCCTTTGCCGACAGCAAAGAAATGTTGCAGGTCTACATCTTTGCTTCCGCCGATTTTTTCTCGAAGTTCGGGGCTTTATTGCGAAAAACTTACAAAAAAATTATAATTCGTAGTATTTCCCATAGCTGGCCACTACATTCTTCCATCTTTCGGACAGCATACGAATCCCGTGGCGGTAGAACTGGGCGTCTTTTGTGGGGATCTATGAGCCGACTCAATTTGCACTTGTTCGTATGATCGGAAGTGCTGGTCAGCCAGACTTTACGCCACTGATCGAAAAAGGTGATAGTCAGACAGAGCAACGTATGGAGAATAGGGCGGGAGGGATAGGACTTCTAATTTCAACGTTTCCATGGATATTTTGACGGGTTTCATGACATGGGGTCGAGCACTGACCTGCTGCAAAATTACCTTTACGTGTCTATCGCTGTATTATGGCCGTTTGTGTTTCAGCGCTGGGCTGGAACGCATCAATTGCCACCGATTTGCCTGTTTTTGACATCAAAATCACCGTTATTAAGGCGTTGGAAACATTCTCTGCACGTTCTCCCACTAATAGTTCCCTCACCATTGGTCCTACCCAGCATATTAAGAGCCACAGCCGCAGATTTCTTCATGTTAAAGTAGGAGATTAAAACTTCTTGCAAATGGCGAGAGATGAGTATTTAATATGACGTTATTAATCGAGAATAACCTTATGATGCAATCACAAATCGACTAATATTTTCATGGCATTACGTTTACAGACGCCTAAGATTATTGTATTACACCTATGTCCAACCACCCGAACCCCACGTGCCGCTGCAACTGTCTATTGCAAAACGGCAGAAGCAAAGTTGTATACCTAATATTTTGATTCATCCACTACGTATTACTGAAAAAATAATTAAAATAACTAATTCTCGACTAGTAACCAATGTATAAGCGTAATGAAATATGTGGACTGCATATTTCGGTGATGTCAGTGACAGCTGCTTTTATTACAAAAGTTAAGTTTACAGAGATGTCGTCACGGTCCCAGGTTTTTCTTGCGATCCAGTAGTGAGATACTGCTGTAAGACTTACTCGTGGACACGGTCTGGCCAGATCTAACGTGCTGTTTGTTATCGTTACAGCAATGTCCCGACGCATGAAGAAGATTTCTCCCAGTGTGTGGGAGGGGAGAAAGACGATCTGCGACTGGAGAAGAACTTGGTCGCTGTTCGGGGTACTGTACAGGTGAGCCACGTCACATTTCATCACTGGTGACGTAACATGCATAGCAGTAAAGTCTGAGAGCTACCTGATTGTACATAACATGGTCATTAGATATTGCAGACTGTCACGATTTACTGTAAATGAATATTTGGTTCGCTACAAACAACCCATGTGACACGTCATTGTAAATAGCACGCCTCAGGTAGGCATCTCTGCTCGAGTGATGACTGTAAGGATTATATAAAATACCAGCTAACTACCTAACTCCGCCCGAACAGGCCTCTGAAGGTCCAGAGGTACCCATCGACCGCCACGTCGTCATCAGCCGACAGAGGTCACTGTATGGAGGCGCATGTGGTCAGCATACTGCTCTTCCGGACATTGTCAGTTTTCGTGATCAGATATAAATAAAGGCAATTATGAATGTCACTGGAGGATGGATGGATTTGTTGATCACTGGAGCATAAACGTCTTCATCCTAAAACTTGTCCTTGTCTCCAGACCTACATAAAATTTTTAAAATTTGCCATAGTCGTTTCGACTTCAAGTAAAACAAAGAGCTGGAGTCCTCTTAAATTTACTTCTGATTTCGCAGAAGCGCCGTAAAATATGGAGTATAAGAATTCTAATACTACATGCGTCACAGATCTAGTGGTCGTTTAACATGAGTATGAAGCCATTAGAAATGTGTGCTATTCGGATGGAAGCCAGGCTGACTTCAGCATGTCAGAGTCGTATATTCTCTGACCTGCCGGGTAGCCTCAAACTGTGTGTCTCGTTGTGTTTCCTGCAGGCCTCCTTCGCAACTTTATCTACTGGCTCCTTTCCCTAGATCCCACTGGCCCAAGCTCTTCTCCTCCGTGATATTACCAAATTGTACCTGGTCTTGTCGCAATAGGTAACATAATGTTGATAACCGAACCTGCAGGCCGATTAAACAATTCTGACAACTGTATTGAGGCCCATTAAACTTAACACTGACCTAAGACATGGACAGTTGATTCTAACCATTAATCACTCCGGGCAATTAGGTGTGGTATTTGTTAGCACTCGACAAATAACTATGTGAGAGGCTTGAGAATGGTAATATCCCTCTCACGTTATAGATAATTATGCTGAAAAATATTTTAGGAACTGATCTTCACTTAATATACTTCCAACACTATCGACTGGTTGAAGACGACATTTCGGACCATCTGGTTGCTCAGCCAGCAACCTGATGACCGTGGTTAATATGAGACTGACCAAATAAAATGTACGGTGTAGTCAGAGAACAGAGAAACAGGAACAGTTAGCAAAATTTGTTACAATCCAATTTACTTTCATTTTCAGAGAAATGGCAAGGAGGAGCTCGTAATAAAAAGACCGTGGCTCAAGTAGTAACATTGTAGGCCTCTGTCATTCCAGTTTAACTCATCGTACGTAGGATAATGGCAGTGAATGTCGGAAGAACAGAATTCTAGCTCATACTACTGATAGTCGGTGAATACTCACTATCACTATCTCTAGGCCAAAAATTCGAAATAAATGTAATAATTTGTAACATATGTATATGTAAAGAGCTAGCGTTACCTCTGAATTACTAAACACGCTCTACCACTCATCAAACTAATAAGATCTTTTCCAACAGGAACGTCAGTTCACCCTGGACTCGTTTTTTGAGGAGGTGCTGCGGAAGCGGCTGCAGGAAGAGAAGGAAGTCCGTACTGCTCCGGTTAGTATAAATTCGATCACTACAAGGAATAGTAGCATTTGGTTTCAAAGTGAATTTTTCGTTTTCTCACTGCATGATAACCTACTCTCAAAGATGGTGCTAGTTAATGGTCTGCTTCCGGGTGTTAGGCTGAGTAGTTGTGTTCATTTTGTGCATAACGGACCCAGCGATCAACTTCATGTGCTGCGAACTTTGCGGTAATGTACTCTCTGCTTGACTCAAATCAGTCAGGAAACGTCTCACGATCTGGAGAAGATGACTCGGTTAGCTGTTGAAATTTTGACCATAAAGCAGGAACAACAACACGGCATAACCTCAGCAGCACACCATTCACCAGTCGTATCCAGAAAATGTTAAAGGTAATGGGATATTAGTTATTTGTTAGTATTAATAGTATCTGAGAAGTGAAACGAATTGTGTTAGTTGGATACTAAATTGAATTACTATATTCTTAATTTCGATACCTGTACCATGCTAATTTGTGGTAAATGTTACAAGTCGTTGCACTTTCATATGATGGGAACTAGCACAATTTCTGAATCACTTCACATGTTAGATAACATGAAAGTAATAAGATATTTTCCAACAGGAGCGTCAGTTCACGCTGGACGCTTTTTTTGTGGAGTTGCTACGGAAGCGGCTGCAGGAGGAGGATTAAAGCCGTGCTGTTACGGTGAGTGGTAATTCGATCTGTGTAGAGAACAACAGATTTTGGTTTCTGTTATCCTTGAAGCTCTCCGAATTTGAACTGAACATTTACACAACTTGTTTTAAGAAACACTACTATTTTGGTGTGGATGGATTTAGCAACAGTCACAATTCTCTCCGTCCCTTAATGAATATAGTTCAGGTGAGGTTAATACATGCGTCTGCGTGAGATAACGACTAACTCACAAATATTCTGGTCCATGTAACAACAATCTACCATCATGATGTAATAATTTAGTAGATCATTTCACCACAATAGGCCACACACCGGGAGGAGTAAATAGGCAAACATTCACTGTCGGTAGTTTTCATATTTGCGATAATTAGTATTCTAGGGTTCATGAGTTGGCGCGATAGGAACACCCCTTCTATGTATACAGATAAAGACCATTTATTAGCATGGGTGGGTCCTACGATAATATATCACTTTCCTTTAAAGATGTCGTACCAACCCACCATAACAGGGCGACGTTTATAATTTTGAAATTTATTTTTGTCGGCAGATCACTCCAGTGTCCTCCGCGCCCACCTTGGAGGTCTGTACATCACACCGCGCAGCTCTTGAGAGCCGCCATGCCAGACGCTGGATGTGTTCACGCGTGGCCACCAACGCGACGTCTAGAGAAGACCGTCTGGCTGCTATAATGTGCGACCGCGATATCGCGGCCAATACCACCAGAAACCACAGTTACCAATCCAATAAATCTTTGGATTAATAACACGTCTCGTTATTTCTTTTATTTGCAACAGGCGGCGTTGTGGTAATGCAGTTGACTCGCATGACGGTGGTTGAAGTTCTCTTTCGACCAGCAAGTTCTAGGGGTCGATGGCTTCTCTTAGTAGATTAAGGCAAACGCAATAATGGTGCCTTAGGAATAAAAATCATTTGATTTTCTCTCCAATGCGAGCCCTGTCTGCCATTACCTCTCCGTCGATGAAAGTGGAAGTTAGACGTGCATAATTCCCACTTTTTAATTTTTTTAGATTTACAAAATGAATATAAGCTATAATAGTAATAAACTTTTGTGACAATGGCACTCGAATGGAAAAATCTGGAATCCACAGGACTTCTCTTTCAAAATTTGAGTATGAAGCTTAAAAGGAAAATCATTGACACTAATAACACACAAAAGACTAGAGTGACTACAAAATGTCTGCTCCTAAGAATAACAAAGTAGTCCATATAATACCGATATTTACTGTTCAACTCACTAAGCCACATATAAGATGGCCCTACACACGCAGGAACAAAAACGTAATCAACATTTGACGCACTCAGCATACATTGTTCACTCATTAACTACTGTCTATACTTGTACATAGAAAACTAAACTGATCAGCCAGAACATTAAGACCATCTACCTAATAGCCAGTATTACCACCTCTGGCACGGGTATCAACGGTGACGTGTCGTGGCAATGATGCAATGTGGCCTTGATACTTTGCTGGGGTGCGTTGGCAAGACATCTGCACACACAAGTCACCTAAATCCCGTAAATTACGGGAGGGATGGCATGAGCTGTGACACCACGTTCCGAGATGTCTTCGATCAGGTTGGGAGGGCCAACACATCAACTGGAATTCAGGACAGTGTTCCTCGAACCACTCCACACACTACACTCCATCAGACTCCTGGCCTTGTGATATGGCACCTTCTCTTGTTGAAAAATGCCACTTCCATAATGAAACACGATCGTCGTTAAGGGATATCCGCGGTCTGCAACCAGTGCACGGCACTCCTTGGCCCGCCGGCCGAAGTGGCCGTGTGGTTAAAGGCGCTGCAGTCTGGAACCGCAAGACCGCTACGGTCGCAGGTTCGAATCCTGCATCGGGCATAGATGTTTGTGTTGTCCTTAGGTTTAACTAGTTCTAAGTTCTAGGGGACTAATGACCTCAGCAGTTGAGACCCATAGTGCTCAGAGCCTTTTGAACCATTTGAACCAACTCCTTGGCCGTCATGGTACATTGCACAAGCTCCACTGGACCCATGAATGTTCCCCAGAGCGTAATGGAGCCGCGTCCAGCTTGTCGCCATCCCACAGTAAAGGCATCAAGGAACTGTTGCCCTACAAGAGACGGATTCGCGTCCTCCCATCCACGTGATGATGAAAGTATCGAGATTAATCAGACCATACAACGCTCTGCGACTGCGCCAATGTCCAGTGCCGATGGTCACGAGACCAATTTAGTCGTTGTTTCCGATGTCGTGGTGTTAACATTGACACATATATGTGTCGTCGGCTATGGAGGCGCTTCGTCACTAGCCATCGGTACGCTGCGTTCAGACACACTTGCATTGCACTGCGTCCAGCATTAAACTCTAATGTTCGTTCTGCCATAGTTAGTCGTCAATCCTGTTTAACAGGCTGCCCAGCTTAGATCTCCGACATCTGTAATGCGTAGTGGCCGCCATAATTCCTGCAGTTTCAGAACCGCACGTACAATTATCCTCAAATGTATCCGAACGACCTGAATTGTATTTCGCCTGTTCGAATACAACCCTCATAGCGCAGCTGTCTAGCAGGTACCCTAAGCGCCCCTCGGTACAGTCGTTTGACTATTGAAAATGGTTCCAACAAATGACCACTAGAAAACACTGCTCTGTATCGCAATAACTCAAGATGTAAACTAATACCACGATACGACAAATATCAGGGAACACCTTATCACAGATAAGACTGTCCTTAAGGCTTGTAAGCTCACATTTATTACAATAAATGACATACCTGAAATGTTACCACTCTCATTATTATATCAGACAGGTAATGCACGTAGTAAGTTCGTCCTACTCATGATTTCCTCTTCAAAGTAACATACTGTACTTATTATTTAATACAAAATGACATTAAAAATTTAAGTTATTCACGAGCTGATAGTTGAGAATATGTATGAAATTCAAATGACACGACGAACCGTCTCGTTCAGCATATGGATTCATACCCAGGTCATGCAGACTAAGCAAATATTTCGTGACTGACAGAAACTAACAGTCATTCCTGACTAGGCATACAGAGAGTGATAGGCCTCGATTTCAGACAGTATCAGTTAGCAGATATCAACTTTAAATTACATAACGCGAACATTTTTAATGGACGCGAATTCCTACCCAGAATCTGTTGCCCCTGTTAACGAACTACGAGAGATGTTAAATACTGCTTCTTCACAAGTAACTTACTTGAAATGCCGCGAGGTAAAGCTTTGTGCTGGACAGGGTTCGAACCCAGAACCTAATCGGATTGTTATCGAAGCACAACCAACTGTGACATGTCGGATTTTCTCGGCAGTACCAAGATGTTTTAACTGAAATGACGAGACGAAACATTAGTTATTTTCTTCCCAGGACTCCAACCAGGCACCTATCGCTGTTATATTCTAGAGAAAACGAATGTTAAATATCGGTTTGTTACACCAGCAGCGACATGTGAGCATGTTTGAACTAGAAATAATACGACGAAGAGTTCAGTGCTGACAGGTAATCGAACCCCACACATATCGTTGTTGACTACACACAAAGAGACGCCAATACCCAATTTTATCACCACCAGCAGCTCGGAATAACATTCTTGAACATACAGTACTCTCGCAAATAGTTCTGTGTCTCACTGGGAGTCAAAAACGTCAGATATCGTTAGTGTTGACAACGAATGAAAATACATTAAATATTAAAATTATTATACACCAGCAGATAGGTGTTCTCATGCTAGAGCTTGATAATACATAATGAAAATTTTAGTGCCGGGCCAGGATTCGAACCCATTCACGCGCGGTATGTGGAGATGTTGAGGAATCTGCAGTTTTGGACAAAAAACAAATTGTACTAGATCTGTATTGTCATGAAGGGATCAAATTCCGCGTTAAGGTCGGTCTGCGTTGCATTTCGAGTTCATAACCATTTTTACCGACGTACAGAAGCTCAAATAAAAGGTGGAATAAGTGTCCTGTGACCCTACATAGCGTTTGTTTCGTCACTAGAGATAAATAACTACTATAAGAAAGGATACTGCTGATAGAGATTCTACATGTCGCCACTCCCGACTTTACTGTGGTTCAACCTAATGTCTACTTGGTAGAGAAGGAATATCATGTTTAACGTGAACTTCAGACCACAGTGCCACTATGCCTTCTTCATTTGGCGTAGCCAGATGAGAATAGAACCTGTCTCTCCCTATCAAAAATCATTGGCAGAAGTTGGAAACGAACCCAGACCATGCGTTTATGAATCTACGAGCAATCCAACAGACCACCAAATCCTCTTGTCTGTGGCTCATTTATCTATTGTAATGCCGTTGCGCCACACTGGGTGACAATTGTGACACACAGGCTTCCTGCAGTGGTTTGCAGCATGTTCAGTACATTCATTTACTAGGTTGACCGAATCGCCATGAACCAGCTGCTATAACATCCACGATATATATATATATAATGTAATTTAAAGTTGATATTTGCTAACTGATACTGTCTGAAATCGAGGTCTATCACTCTCTGTATGCCTAGTCAGGAATGACTGTTAATTTCCGTCAGTCACGAAATCTTTGCTTAATGTGCATGACCTGGGTATGAATCCATATGCTGAACGAGACGGTTCGTCGTGTCATTTGAATTTCATACATATTCTCAACTATCAGCTCGTGAATAACTTAAATTTTTAATGTCATTTTGTATTAAATAATAAGTACAGTATGTTACTTTGAAGAGGAAATCATGAGTAGGACGAACTTACTACGTGCATTACCTATCTGATATAATAATGAGAGTGGTAACATTTCAGGTATGTCATTTATTGTAATAAATGTGAGCTTACAAGCCTTAAGGACAGTCTTATCTGTGATAAGGTGTTCCCTGATATTTGTCGTATCGTGGTATTAGTTTACATCTTGAGTTATTGCGATACAGAGCAGTGTTTTCTAGTGGTCATTTGTTGGAACCAATTTCAATAGTCAAACGACTGTACCGAGGGGCGCTTAGGGTACCTGCTAGACAGCTGCGCTATGAGGGTTGTATTCGAACAGGCGAAATACAATTCAGGTCGTTCGGATACATTTGAGGATAGTTGTACGTGCGGTTCTGAAACTGCAGGAATTATGGCGGCCACTACGCATTACAGATGTCGGAGATCTAAGCTGGGCAGCCTGTTAAACAGGATTGACGACTAACTATGGCAGAACGAACATTAGAGTTTAATGCTGGACGCAGTGCAATGCAAGTGTGTCTGAACGCAGCGTACCGATGGCTAGTGACGAAGCGCCTCCATAGCCGACGACACATATATGTGTCAATGTTAACACCACGACATCGGAAACAACGACTAAATTGGTCTCGTGACCATCGGCACTGGACATTGGCGCAGTCGCAGAGCGTTGTATGGTCTGTTTAATCTCGATACTTTCATCATCACGTGGATGGGAGGACGCGAATCCGTCTCTTGTAGGGCAACAGTTCCTTGATGCCTTTACTGTGGGATGGCGACAAGCTGGACGCGGCTCCATTACGCTCTGGGGAACATTCATGGGTCCAGTGGAGCTTGTGCAATGTACCATGACGGCCAAGGAGTTGGTTCAAATGGTTCAAAAGGCTCTGAGCACTATGGGTCTCAACTGCTGAGGTCATTAGTCCCCTAGAACTTAGAACTAGTTAAACCTAAGGACATCACAAACATCTATGCCCGATGCAGGATTCGAACCTGCGACCGTAGCGGTCTTGCGGTTCCAGACTGCAAGCCTTTAACCACACGGCCACTTCGGCCGGCGGGCCAAGGAGTGCCGTGCACTGGTTGCAGACCGCGGATATCCCTTAACGACGATCGTGTTTCAATGTGGAAGTGGCATTTTTCAACAAGAGAAGGTGCCATATCACAAGGCCAGGAGTCTGATGGAGTGTAGTGTGTGGAGTGGTTCGAGGAACACTGTCCTGAATTCCAGTTGATGTGTTGGCCCTCCCAACCCGATCGAAGACATCTCGGAACGTGGTGTCACAGCTCATGCCATCCCTCCCGTAATTTACGGGATTTAGGTGACTTGTGTGTGCAGATGTCTTGCCAACGCACCCCAGCAAAGTATCAAGGCCACATTGCATCATTGCCACGACACGTCACCGTTGATACCCGTGCCAGAGGTGGTAATACTGGCTATTAGGTAGATGGTCTTAATGTTCTGGCTGATCAGTTTAGTTTTCTATGTACAAGTATAGACAGTAGTTAATGAGTGAACAATGTATGCTGAGTGCGTCAAATGTTGATTACGTTTTTGTTCCTGCGTGTGTAGGGCCATCTTATATGTGGCTTAGTGAGTTGAACAGTAAATATCGGTATTATATGGACTACTTTGTTATTCTTAGGAGCAAACATTTTGTAGTCACTCTAGTCTTTTGTGTGTTATTAGTGTCAATGATTTTCCTTTTAAGCTTCATACTCAAATTTTGAAAGAGAAGTCCTGTGGATTCCAGATTTTTCCATTCGAGTGCCATTGTCACAACAGTTTATTACTATTATAGCTTATATTCATTTTGTAAATCTAAAAAAATTAAAAAGTGGAAATTATGCACGTCTAACTTCCACTTTCATCGACGGAGAGGTAATGGCAGACAGGGCTCGCATTGGAGAGAAAATCAAATGATTTTTATTCCTAAGGAACCATTATAGCATTTGCCTTAATCTACTAAGTGAAGCCATCGACCCCTAGAACTTGCTGGTCGAAAGAGAACTTCAACCACCGTCATGCGAGTCAACTGCATTACCACAACGCCGCCTGTTGCAAATAAAAGAAATAACGAGACGTGTTATTAATCCAAAGATTTATTGGATTGGTAACTGTGGTTTCTGGTGGTATTGGCCGCGATATCGCGGTCGCACATTTTAGCAGCCAGACGGTCTTCTCTAGACGTCGCGTTGGTGGCCACGCGTGAACTCATCCAGCGTCTGGCATGGCGGCTCTCAAGAGCTGCGCGGTGTGATGTACAGACCTCCAAGGTGGGCGCGGAGGACACTGGAGTGATCTGCCGACAAAAATAAATTTCAAAATTATAAACGTCGCCCTGTTATGGTGGGTTGGTACGACATCTTTAAAGGAAAGTGATATATTATCGTAGGACCCACCCATGCTAATAAATGGTCTTTATCTGTATACATAGAAGGGGTGTTCCTATCGCGCCAACTCATGAACCCTAGAATACTAATTATCGCAAATATGAAAACTACCGACAGTGAATGTTTGCCTATTTACTCCTCCCGGTGTGTGGCCTATTGTGGTGAAATGATCTACTAAATTATTGCATCATGATGGTAGATAGTTGTTACATGGACCAGAATATTTGTGACTTAGTCGATATCTCACGCAGACGCGTGTATTGTCCTCACCTGAACTATATTCATTAAGGAACGGAGAGAATTGCGACTGTTGCTAAATCCATCCATACCAAAATAGTAGTTTCTTAAAACAAGTTGTGTAAATGTTCAGTTCAAATTCGGAGAGCTTCAAGGACAACAGAAAAATAAACGATCATGGTGCATAAGAAATCGGATTAAAATACCAAGTATGATCGTGGGACGCTCAAGGTGACACCGTGCTGAAAACTTAATAACTGTATTATGGGTAGGAGGGGACATAGGAGAATGTTTTCTGAAAGGCTCTCCGTAATGTGAAAGGGTAGCCAACCGTATTGTATTACCATTGATTCTTGATATTAAGTATATCCTACCAATACTAGAGCGAAAAGATATGTAGGTCCCGAAAGGATTATGTATCTGATCATAGTTCACAACTGGTATAATACAAGAGCAGTCTATGGCTACCGACAAAATTTTTGGGTCAACCATAGAATTTTGTAGCCATGGTGAGATATCTAAGCTGACAGCATTTCAGTTATATTAAAAATAGTAAAACTGTAGACTCGGAAAATTTCTTCAAGATTCCCCTTCTGAAGAGAGCTACCATGTGGTCATGAAACGAGAAATACACTTAGAAACCAAAATCTGTTACTCTCTACAAAGATCGAAGTACCACTCACCGTAACAGCACGGCTTTAATCCTCCTCCTGCAGCCGCTTCTGCAGCAACTCCACAAAAAAAGCGTCCAGCGTGAACTGACGCTCCTGTTGGAAAATATCTTATTACTTTCATGTTATCTAACATGTGAAGTGATTCAGAAATTGTGCTAGTTCCCATCATATAAAATTGTAACGAATTGTAACATTTACCACAATTAGCATGGTACAGGTATCGAAATTAAGAATATAGTAATTCAATTTAGTATCCAACCAACACAATTCGTTTCACTTCTCAGATACTATTAATACTAACAAATAACTAATATCCATTTTAACATTTTCTGGATACGACTGGTTAATGGTGTGCTTCTGAAGTTATGCCGTGTTGTTGTTCCTGCTTTATGGTCAAAATTTCATCAACTAACCGAGTTATCTTCTCCAGATCGTGAGACGTTTTCTGACTGATTTGAGTCAAGCAGAGAGTACATTACCGCAAAGTTCGCAGCACATGAAGTTGATCGCTGGAACGTCCGTTGAAATATTATGCACAAAATGAACACAACAATTCGGCATAACACCTGGAAGCAGACCATTAACTAGCACCATCTTCGAGAGTAGGTTATCATGTAGTGAGAAAACGAAAAATTCACTTTGAAACCAAATGCTACTATTTCTTATACTGTTCGAATTTATACTAACCGGAGCAGGACGGACTTCTTTCTCTTCCTGCAGCCGCTTCCGCAGCACCTCCTCAAAAAACGAGTCCAGGGTGAACTGACGTTCCTGTTGGAAAAGAACTTATTAGTTTGATGAGTGGTAGAGCGTGTTTAGAAATTCAGGGGTAGCGCTAGCTCTTTACACATACATATGTTACAAGTTATTACATTTATTTCGAATTTTTGGCCTAGAGATAGTGATACTGAGTATTCACTGACTATCTGTAGTATCAGCTAGAGTTCTGTTCTTCCGACATTCACTACCATTATTCTACGTACGATGAGTTAAATTGGAATGACAGAGGCCTACAATGTTACTACTTGAGCCACGGTCTTTTTATTATGGGCTCCTCCTTGTTATTCCTCTGAAAATGAAAGTAAATGGGACTGTAACAAGTTTTGCTAACAATTCCTGTTTCTCTGTTACCTTTGGAACTTCAGAGGCCTGTTTGGACGGAGTTAGGTAGTTAGCTGGTATTTTATATAATCGTTACAGTCATCACTCGAGCAGAGATGCCTATCTGAGGCGTGCTATATACAATGACGTGTCACATGGGTTGTTCGTAGCGAAACAAATATTCATTTTCAGTAAATCGTTACAGTCTGCAATATCTAATGACCATGTTATGTACAATCAGGTAGCTCTCAGACTTTACTGCTTTGCATGTTACGTCACCAGTGATGAAATGTGACGTGGCTCACCTGTACAGTAATCCGAACAGCGACCAAGTTCTTCTCCAGTCGCAGATCGTCTTTCTCCCCTCCCACACACTGGGAGAAAAACTTCTTCATGCGTCGGAACATTGCTGTAACGATAACAAACAGCACGTTAGATCTGGCCAGACCGTGTGCACGAGTAAGTCTTACAGCAGTATCTCACTACTGGATCGCAAGAAAAACCTGGGACCGTGACGACATCTCTGTAAACTTAACTTTTGTAATAAAAGCAGCTGTCACTGACATCACCGACATATGCAGTCCACATATTTCATTACGCTTATACATTGGTTACTAGTCGAGAATTAGTTATTTTAATTATTTCTTTCAGTAATACGTAGTGGATGAATCAAAATATTAGGTATACAACTTTGCTTCTGCCGTTTTGCAATAGACGGTAGCAGCGGCATGTGGGGTTCGGGTGGTTGAACATAGGTGTAATACAATAATCTTAGGCGTCTGTAAACATAATGCCATAAAAATATTAGTCGATTTGTGATTGCATCATAAGGTTATTCTCGACTAATAACAACATCTTAAATACTCATTTCTCGCCATTTGCGGGAAGTTTTAATTTTCTACTTTAACATGAAGAAACCTGCAGCTGTGGCTCTTAAAATGCTGGGTAGGACCAATGGTGAGGGAACTATTAGTGGGAGAACGTGCAGAGAATGTTTGCAACGCCTTAATAACGGTGATTTTGATGTCAAAAACAGGCATATCGGTGGAAGACAGAACGTTTCCGTAGCTACTGAAACAGACAAAGACAGTCACAGGACATCATTATCGAAAGCAATTGATGCGTTCGAGCCCAGCACTGAAACACAAACGGCCACAATACAGCGATAGACACGTAAAGGTAATTTGGCAGCAGGTCAGTCCTCGACCCCATGTCGCGAAACCCGTCAAAATATCCATGGAAACGTTGAAATTAAAAGTCCTATCCCTCCCGCCCTATTCTCCATACGGTGCTCTGTCTGACTACCACCTTTTTCGACCAGTTGCGTACAGTGTGGCTGACCAGCACTTCCGATCATATGAGCAAGTGCTAATTGAGTCGACTCCTAGATCCCCACAAAAGAGGCCCAATTCTACCGCCACGGGATTCGTATGCTGTCCGAAAGATGGGAGAATGTAGTGGCCAGCTATGGTAAATACTACGAATTATAATTTTTTTGTAAGTTTTGCACAATAAAGCCCCGAACTTCGAGAAAAAACGGCGGAAGCAAATTTGTAGACCTGTAACATTTCTTTGCAGTCAGGCAAAGGCGTGTTCATTATGTGGTATATTTATTCTGAAATGGATAAACTTGCTTTCATAGCAGTTACTGAAAGCATCGCTATTAGACGGAAAAGTAATTAGCCAGACAGTACAAAACTCCATTAGTTTCAGATACATACCTAGTTCAATTTTTACAACTTTGCATTTGTCAGCTGTTACAGCTTGATTTAATAACTATCTTACTCTGAGACAGGAACAGAAATTTGTTTTGTATGTATGTACATCACTGTGTTGGTGGTGGAATACAGTCACTAATTAATAAACTACAATGCAGTCTCGTGGCTTATATTAGAAACTCTTCCAAGGTGTATGACGAGAATACGATTATTACGGCTATCCATGTTACGGAGTATTCTTGCCTTGCTGCACTGTCCCTTCTTTGTGTCAAGAGTCACCAACTACTTAAGCGTAACCTTAAATCTGAAGCATTCTTCATCACCACGTGGGCTAAACAATAATCTGTACGACATAACAACCACTTTTGCGACTGAAATTTTTCCAGTGACTTCAAAAGGAAGTAAACAGAAGAATAGCCTATAAATACCTAATAGCTTTAACATTTAACAGTGCTCAAAGATATTCATTCTATTTCCTTGAGTAAGAGGAAAAGATAATATTTTTGCTATACTGCCATGTCAACTCAGTGTAACCCTACGCAACTAGAACCTATTTACGAGTTTTATTTTTACAGACGGTAGAAAATAACAGTAGCACGAACCAACAATGAAACATACCATGTGTATGTGTAATAGAAAACGAGAGAGAGGTGACGCCGTTCTCATCGTGAAACTAAGCTATAAATTTGAGAATACACTATTCTAGCACTTGAACGTTGTCAACAACTCAATAGAGAAATCTGTCCCTACATATCAAACATTATCGGAACCTTTTGAAGCTGCATTACATATTAAAATAACGCCCTGGAATCTAAAGCGCAGAGTGTTTTCCTTTTCAAATGCAGTCCTATTACTAATAACATGTTGCGAAATCATATCAGACTATGCCGTTATGCTTCAGTTTCCCAGTATTTTTCCATTCCATACACATTCATATAAAAGCTTATTCGATATTCTAAATGCAGAAGTATATGAAAAATAAGCAGGTGACAGATAAAACAAAATCCAACACTATAAACCATGAATCAAAATTAAACATCCTTCTAGTCAATAACTCACAGAACGAATTCGTTTTGATACTGTAAGTACTCGAGAGAGTAGGGAAGTAACTGCTACGCAACGGTCCACCACGGCTAAGGTGTCATAGGAAGGTTGCTAGCGAACTCTGTGACCAACGTCAAGCACAACGTCGGTGACGGCAGAACACATCATTGTACAGAAACGTCGATATCAATAGTTTAACAAGAACTGCAGTACAATTTTAAGTAATTTAAATCTACACAGTTGGAATCAGTATACGAAGTGTGTCCTTCTTCGTAGACGGAAGAAATTCTAGCAATATCACCCTACAATGATCACAAGCAGTATGTATGTGTAATCGACAAGACAGGAAATTCTGTTACACTGTGCTTATTGTGAAAGCAAGTAATTAAAGGACACAGCGTCGACGACGACAACCACAGATAACACTCAATAACAGTCCGATTATAATCTTGGAGAAGACGATCATATGACGACCATTACGGTCGAAAAGAATCATAAAAAAGTACTTTATAGGGGAGTCGTTGTGCACATTCCATTAGAGACCATCGATTTCGGTCAAGAATCAGGCTGTCATCTGGTTCGAAAATCGTCTCAGCTATGCTTTCGCCCATTTCCAATAGCAGTTATCAGAGGTACATAATTCGACCATTGATATTATCCATATATACAAAACACTGGGATAAAAGGTCTATGAGGTTAAATGGACGTAATGTAACGTACATACAGTTAATATCAACGATGGAACAATATAAATCCGAAACCGCTATTTCAGATACGTCAGTTCATAGCTGAGATCGTTTTTGAACTTGATGAAGGTCTGATCCTCCACCGGAATCGATACCTTCTAATAAAATATCCCGCTACAGTTGCGAATTGCATAATGCAGTTCTTTACAAACATAAGAAAGCACTCGAAGTTATTGGAAGTGCACATAAAATCAAAGTAACGGGACAGCTGGAGGAATGAGAGAGTTCTGGACAGCAACAAACTAAAAAAAATGTTTGATAATGCTAAGATCATTCTAACCAAAAAATCGAATAATTTCTCACTGAATTCCTCTAGAATAAACCCAAGGAAAATACATAGAAAATTGCATTCGAATAATTCGCTTAATCTACGAAGATCAAACTTGGTCAGGGTTACCAGAAACACATCCACAAAACAACAATATATTACAAAAGACACACACATACACACACAAATTCTGTCGGAAAAGACAGGAACTATTCCACAATAAACTTACAAAAATATTTAAAATGAACACACAAGTGGTATCACAGTGTACAGGATGTTTCACGAAGACATGCAACTATTTTCATATTTTATCCTACAAGTAAAACTAAAGAAAAAAGTTCATATAAACATAGGTCTGGAGATGTTTAGTTACTGAGTTACGGCTAATAGAAGATTTTGCCCGAAATTTAGCAACTTCACTAGTATGAAGCCATCGCAAACTGTACGAGGTTAGAGAAAAGCACGATTTCCATTTCTTTTGTTGTTACTGGCCTGGCGAATCTAATAAAACAAGTCCCAGGCGTGTATGTGCAATTGTTTTCCAGAGCATCCAGAGAAGCAAAGACTATTATACAAGTAAATATGTTTACTTTTCATTAAGAGTATAGAATCGTTTTTCCAAAATGAAATTCTCTTCAACTACTATTGAAAACTTTGTGCAATTGTCTGGAATTTATGAAAGAAATTTGGCCAAGTAGTTAATAAATTAAAAATTTTACGAAATTACTCTTTTGCTTCTCTGTATTTTCTGGAATAGTACTGCAGATACATACCTGGGACACGTTTTATTAGATTCACCATATCAATAACAACAAAATAAATGGAAATCGTGCTTTACTTTAACCTCGTACAGTTTTGCAAGGCTTCGATTTAACGAAGTTGCTTAATTTTAGGAAAAATCTTTTATTAGCCGTAACTCCGTAACTAAACATTTGAGGACCTATGTTTACAAGAAATTTTTTCTTTAGTTTTACTTGTAGAATAACATATTAAAATATTTACATACCGTTCTGAATCAACCTGTATGTCAACAGAGAAAGGAGTACCGCACACACACACACACACACACACACACACACACACACACAAAGAACAAGACGCACATGAATTTCTTCGGAATAAACCGAAAAAAGCTGAAGAGATAGTATATTTCGGGTAAACTCTATTGCTAAAACGAGAACAGTGATACAAGTGAAAACTCCACATTAGAACAACCTAATCGAAAAGTAACCCACACAAAATCTTCCAGAATAAGCAGAGAGGAAATAAATACTAAAATTTGGAATCATACTACAAACGAAAATAAACAGGTGAAAAACCGAAGGTATGCAAGTGACTAATAAAACCAAAGACTCTATCCCATTCACCTAAACAATTACAATGTACCACAGCACCAAAACAATAATACACCGAAAGGGTGAGCCACCGGTAACAATAAAATGAACCCTATAAATGAGTCGACTCCATAGACCCAGCCACTCAGTGTCGTCATATTCTAAGAAAAAAACAGCCAATTATTAATAAGTTAAAAAATACGACTAACATTACTACTCGTTCATCTCAAGACAATTTCAGCAATGAACTTAGGAACGCCGGCCAGCGTGGCGGAGCGGTTCTAGGCGCTTCAGTCTGGAACCGCGTGACCGCTACGGTCGCAGGATCGAATCCTGCCTCGGGCATGGATGTGTGTGATGTCCTTAGGTTAGTTAGGTTTAAGTAGTTCTACGTTCTAGGGGACTGATGACCTCAGATGTTAAGTACAATAGTGCTCAGAGCCATTTGAACCATTTTGAACTTAGGTTCCTTGCTAACCTCTTCATATACAAGTCTCCGACATTGCAAAGACAGCTAAATAACTAATAGAATCAAAATGATAATAATTATCTCTAATCACTAGAGTCGCAAAAGATTGTCTTCTGCTCTTAAGGTACTGCCTACCTTCACCTTAGTGAAGTACAGTAAGAAACCATTAAATATTTGTTAGCAAACCAGACAAAAGTACAATCGCAACTAATTTCTCCATCGACAATTTAACCTGTGATCCCTAGCTGCCCACTCCCCCCTCCTCTCTCTCCCTCACCAACAAATGACACGGTCGTATATCAAGACATATTTGGAATGAACAGCATATTTTACAAACTTTCTGGATTGCACTAGCAACTAACACAACAACAGATAACATTTAATAATAGGCCGCTTACACTCTTCGCAACGTAAAGTCATTACATCACACAGGACATCATGGGTCAAACTAGACGAATAGAATCGGACAGAGCACTTCACATGGTTCTTATTGTTACACTAAGCAATTAATTTGAGAATGAATGGTTGAAATGGCTCTGGGCACTGTGGGACTTAACATCTGAGGTCATCTGTCCCCTAGAACATAGAACTACTTAAACCTAACTAACCTAAGGACATCACACAAATCCATGCCCGAGGCAGGATTCGAACCTGCGACCGTAGCAGTCGCGCGGATCCAGACTGAAGCGCCCAGAACCGCTCGGCCACACCGGCCGGCTAATTTGAGAATACACGACGAAAGTTGATGAACTTTATAAAAAATTAGATATAGATGTCTACCTCTACAAGTTACCACAGGACGTGTGAAACTCCACGAAAAATTAAAACAAAGTCTTTTTCACGTTATATACCATTCATAACTGCATGTTCTGAAGTCACACTACACTCCTCCACACGCTTCAATTTTCCAGTACTTCTCCACTACATTCTCAGTCATTTATAAGCTTTTACGATATTGTGTATGGTGAATAAATATGCAACAATTAAGTCAGTGGTTCATACCTCTTGCGGGTACGATGCACCTCGCCTGTGAAGCTGGGCGTTCGCTTCGCTGAGAGCTTCTAAAGCTTCTCTAGAACTTTAAACTGTTTCGCTAGATGTGCTCGAAACACAAAGAACAACACTGGAATACTTAATTCACAACTAAAGCTTCTTACACTCAATAACTCGCAGAACGAATTCGTATGAATACTTCGAGTATTCTAGAGAATACAGAAGTAATTGCTAGGCAACGATACTCGACGGTTTATATGGCATGTCATTGTTGTTAGCATACCCTGTTATCAACATCAAGCAACCCCGGTAACTCCAGAGTGCATCATGGTTTAGGGACGCCAATAGCCAAACAAGCACTGCAATTACATTTTAAACAATTTAAATCTATATAAGATTAAATAAACATGTTTTGGGATTGAAAGATACCCAGCAGTACCCAAATAATGAGAACGCCAGAATAACCGAAAAACTCCAAATGGATTTAATAGTTAACAATGCGAAGTACGTGAGAAAAGTAATGACACTCACAACACACCGCGCGATCTGGCAACGCCTTGTTGTTACACTCGGGTAGAGCTGTTTGTCATCTCTTCTACGCGCTGACCAGTACAGCTGTTTCGTGGTTTTTTTAAAGCGTCGCCAGGGAAGTTGTGTTTGTTTTTTTCTTTGAGTATTACGAAAGTGTTGCAGCATGTTTCAGATGTGGAAGAGCGGAATTCAGAGCAATGTTACGCCACTGAGTGTGACCTTTGAAAAGTTGAAACAAGCCTATGGGGAACATTCCTCGTCAATAGTGCAAGTATCTCGGTGGCACAAATCATTTCTGGAAGGCCAAAAACACTTTGAGATGAACCTGGTTCAGGGAGACCTTCAGCTTCTAAGACCGACGAATACGTCGGACTTGTGTGTTCTCTTGTGAGATCAGACTGACGTGTAACAATAAAGACGATTGATAAACATGTTAAACACTTTCACCATACATCAAATTTAGACCATATTTTTGCACGTGCGAAACACTTGTGCCAAATGGTGACGAAAATCCTCACAACTGAGCAGGAGGACAATCGCTGAAACGAGTGCATTGATCCTCTTGAGAGGACTGTCAGTGACTACGAATGGTTCAGTCGTGTAATCACAGGTCATGAATCCTGGATTTTTTAGTACGATGATGAGCCAAAGAGGCAAAGTGAGGAGCGGCACACTGAGACGTCTTCTCGACTGAAATAAGCTCGAATGAGCAAATCAAAGACAGAAGCAAAACTGCTTTGCTTTTTTAACATATTTGCTTTTGTCGCATGAACGATTTGTTCATATAGAACAAACTGCCAACCATCTGTATTACGACGATGTCCTGGAAAGGCTCCGGAAAGAGGTGAATCGAGTGAGATCGGACATTGCAGACAAGTGGATGCTGCATCATGATAAATCCCCATGCCACATGGTCACTTTTATCACGCAGTTTTTGACTACTTCAAAAGGCATTCCTGTTGTTTCTCAGGCCCCCTTCCCCTATTCACTTAATCTTGGTCATTGAGACTTGTTTACTTTTCAAAAATTTTGGGATTCTGTAGAACCCTGAAACGCATGTGATAGGCGTGTTTAAGACCCTACCAACTGAAGGCTTTCATCGCTTCTAGAGAAACTGGGGAACAACGATTTCGCCGACCAAAGCTGCCGAAGGGAACTACTTTGCAGGGGGACATTATTGTCGTTTGAAAGAAATAAAACGCTGGTACATTACAAATCAGTCTCACAGTCTCTTTCACACACCTCGTACTCCAAGATATTAACTCACATTTCTTAATGTTATGGTGCCAGCTTTACTCAATACGATGTAATGCACTTGACACGAGATCGAATTTTTTTCACACACACAAAAAAATTCCATTAGCACTAACCCCCAACAGTCACATGGAGTATTTGTATCGACTAGAGAGAAAGATCGATTACACTGCCGTGATTGTGGAACTAAGCAATTAGTTTGAGAATACATATTGCAAGAACATGAACTGCGTCAAGAACTAAGAACAGAAATCTATCTCTAGAAGTAAACATCCAACCTTTGAAACTACATAAAGAAGTAAAACAATGCGCTATTCGCGTTATATACCCTTAACAACTGCACTTTCTGAGATCATCTCACGCTCCGCCACTCGCATCATTTTGCCAGTACTTCTCCACTACATACTCAGCCTTTTAAAAGATTCTACGATATTGTAACTGCAAAGGACTCTGTATGATAAGTAAATGGGTGATAGTTAAATCAACGGCTCATACCTCTTGCTGGCTCAACGCTCCTCGCCTCTGAAGCTGGGCGTTTGCTTCGCAGAAAGCTTCTAAAACTCCTCAAGAACTTTAAAATGTTCCGATAGATTTGCTCGAAACAAAAAATGCTACACTACAATACTTAGTTCACAACTGAAGCTCCTTACACTCAATAACTCGCAGAGCGAATTCGTATGAATACTTCGAGTACTCCAGAGAATACGGAAGTAATTGCTAGGCAACGGTCCACGACAGTTTGGGTGATATGGCATTGTTGTTGCATACACTGTGATCAATATTAAACAACAACCCCAGTAAACGCAGAGCATCCATTCTTTAGCAACCTCGATACCAATGGTTAAACGAACATGGAAATAAAATTTTATAAAAGTTAAACGTACACTTTAGCTTTTCAGAGAATGGCATCGAAACTTAACGACGTCGAACGCTCGTGCCTTCGATCCCGCACTTAGTCATATATTGAAATGTTTCGTCACGCAGAAAAATTGATTCTCTCATGTGACTTCCGCCTGAGTTCGATGTCCGTTTGCTTGATACCACTAACCTGTATCCCGGTGTATTAATTTCCCATATCTTTCGATTAATCTCTTCATCGAGAAAATGGGAGACTTGTCTATGCGATGGCTCACGTGAGCCATAACCACTTTGTTGGCCTCATCTATATATTTTATTACTTTGTCAATACATTTAACGTATAAAATTACCGTATGATACCTTTTATATACTTTAATTGGTGTTCTCCTGAAAAGAGCCATTTGAGACTGTAAACTTTCATTGTCCAAGTACACTAGGATGTCTTAGAGAACAAAGGACTAACATGTCGCTTTGAAACGGTCTCTTGCGTCTTGGAACTTTCCCTTGGGCTCCCAGCTGGAGGGATATTAGCCGGAAAGCTGAGTAGATTCTCTGTAAGACCACCCCTGTGATGTCGAGTCCGTGTCTCAACATCCTTACTATTACAAGATCAGTTTCATAGACGCAAGACAAATACTGTAGATACAGATCATTAGTCGCATTCATCCAACACCCGTAGCAAAATTGCTTCAGGATGTAACTTGTATGATAATATGACGATTTTGTAACTTTCAGACTAAGTAATTACTAAAAACTGAAATTACCTACGCAGCTGATACAAATCGTACCTGTAGTTAGGAAAGGATAGAAATCTTTACATCTCAACAACAGGGGTATATAGCAAAGTATTACAGTTTGTTAAGCCCCAATTTTCCTGCTCCCTCCCCATTGCCACTCTACGCCTACCATCCTATCACTAACTAACCCTTTCAAGGGGGACGTTCTAAAGTAAAGTGCCGTACAGTGAAGAGCTCCTCTCTCATCATTAAACTACCATGCATATATCACTTTTGAAAGGCAACAAATAATTTTTAATGTTTTAATGTTAGACGGTCTGTTTACGTAATTAATGAAAGACTAAATAATTTTATTGTTTCAAATTTGTTCGGCAGTTCAGAGGGAAAGTATCAGCCTATACATCTCAAAGGCCCAGGGCTCATCCGGGGTTGGCCTAAAGACTTTTTGTACACTTATCACTTCTTTCTCGTTCGACAATGATATCTTAATGTGACAAATGCGTGGTCAGTCCGTGGCTTTTATTCTTTATTAAATTGCAGGGCCACTTGTAACAGACTCGCTAAATAAGGACGAGGAAGCAACAAGACCATGCCTAGTAAATTACTACTGTGTTCGAACGAAAATTTCGTGGTGATGACAGTTTTATTATTACATTATACATTACATATATTTCCCTTGTATACTTCCCTAATATTTTTAAATACATTTCAGTGACTAGCGGAATATACGCTCCTTTCAACCGTACCTGAGAGAAAAGGAGTAAAATTACACTAAACAGACTTTCCTTATTTTTATGGAACATACATAACAACTTTACTCCCTATCCTCTTTTCCCTAAAACTATTAAATCTGTAGCACGATAAATATTGTTGTCGGTCTTGTTACTGTTGCGGTCCCCAGTCCAAAGACTGTTTTGATGCTGCTCTCCCAGATATTCTAACCAAATTATGGGTGCAAAACTACTGCAGCCCACATCCAGAGGTAACTGTTGTTGTCTCAGGATGGGCCCTATCAACCAGTCCAAGATATACACCGATACAAAATACAGTATCTGTCGCCTAAAGGGACAATAATATTTTTTTTCTCAGACGTTGCTGTCGGAAAAAGCATGTTATAGCTCCCCCGAGGAGGCAGTGTCTGACGACGCAATGACTGCACCAGTTTTATCTCACTAAAAATTCAATATATGAAGTGCACTACGACGAAAAAAGAAAAACAAATGACGACGCACAACGACGATATTATCGGAAAGGGGCGGAAATTACTAGATATGGTGCACATGTACAGACAAGCGAAGGAGTGCAATTTCATAAAACTGGACAGTTTATACACGAGAAAGAACATAGGAAATTGAGGAAGTCTGTAAGGACTTGGTCTATGTCTCGCCCTATGCAAGAAGCTATTCGGCTGGTATTGATTGATAGAGTAGTTGTATGTAATCCTGAAGGATATCGTGACAAATTCAGTGTAACTGACGCTTTAGATCGGCAAAATTCAGGGATGGCCGGAGGCCCTGCCCACAAAGCTCCAAACGTTCTCGATAGCGGAGAGATCCGGCGACCTCCGTGACCAAGGTATGGTATGGCAACCACAAAATTGATCAGTACATAATCTGGCTACGTGCGGGCGGACATTACTTTTGTGAAAAGCAAGCCCAGGATGGTTTGCCATAAATGGCAAGGAAACGCGACGTAGAAAATCGTCAACGTACAGCTGTGCTGTAAAGGTGCCACAGATGCCAACCGAAGGGGTCCTGCTAAGACATGAAAAATCAACCCAGTCTATCACTTCTGGTTGTCTGACCGTACGGTGGCCAAGAGTCACGTTGGTAGCCCAATGGTGCTTGGGGCGTCTTCAGACATTACGCCGCCGTTATCGGGGCTCAGTTCGAAGCCAGAATCATCACTGAAGACAATTCTACTCCAGCCAATTCTCTCCCTGGCCGAATGTGCCCAACACCACCGCGAACGGTCTTGTTGTTGTACATAGGTCAATGGTTGTCGGTGTAAGGTGCGCCATGGGCTCAGCTCTCTTTCGTCTCCATAGGTCACCCTTCTTACAGACGCAGTGTTCGGGCATGGATTGTCCATTCTTGCCAGCACCGTTCAATAGTTACGTCGTTTCTATTCAAATGTCGAGCGACTCGCCTATTACTCCAACCGGCTTCTCTGAACTACACTTCTTCTTTCAAATGCTGACATCTGCTGATATTGTTCACCAACGAAATTCGCAAATAATTCATGTCCTGAGGTCAGTATGACCCCTGTTTGCTATCTTTGCTGGCTGCGAGGTGAAATTTTACTCCGGCGTCACACATTCATCCATTGGTCGCCACAGTTTCCAAGTTTTCTTTTTCCATCGAGACCTGTATGAATACCAACTTTTGATCAATTTGAGTCGTTTTTGTGTCTTAGAGCGTATATTAGATGCTACAAACGAAAGACAAGCAAAGTTCTTCTAATAATCAGAAATGTGTGGCAGTCACCACCTACGAATCACTGAAATATGTTAGTTTTAAAGCATTCAGTTAGGCTCGTTTTCTGCCGTATCAGAATGAGCATGCCATCGTTGTGGACATGGAATACGCACTACCGTATCACCTATTGGTGGACGTTAATACACTCCTGGAAATTGAAATAAGAACACCGTGAATTCATTGTCCCAGGAAGGGGAAACTTTATTGACACATTCCTGGGGTCAGATACATCACATGATCACACTGACAGAACCACAGGCACATAGACACAGGCAACAGAGCATGCACAATGTCGGAACTAGTACAGTGTATATCCACCTTTCGCAGCAATGCAGGCTGCTATTCTCCCATGGAGACGATCGTAGAGATGCTGGATGTAGTCCTGTGGAACGGCTTGCCATGCCATTTCCACCTGGCGCCTCAGTTGGACCAGCGTTCGTGCTAGACGTGCAGACCGCGTGAGACGACGCTTCATCCAATCCAAAACATGCTCAATGGGGGACAGATCCGGAGATCTTGCTGGCCAGGGTAGTTGACTTACACCTTCTAGAGCACGTTGGGTGGCACGGGATACATGCGGACGTGCATTGTCCTGTTGGAACAGCAAGTTCCCTTGCCGGTCTAGGAATGGTAGAACGTTGGGTTCGAAGACGGTTTGGATGTACCGTGCACTATTCAGTGTCCCCTCGACGATCACCAGTGGTGTACGGCCAGTGTAGGAGATCGCTCCCCACACCATGATGCCGGGTGTTGGCCCTGTGTGCCTCTGTCGTATGCAGTCCTGATTGTGGCGCTCACCTGCACGGCGCCAAACACGCATACGACCATCATTGGCACCAAGGCAGAAGCGACTCTCATCGCTGAAGACGACACGTCTCCATTCGTCCCTCCATTCACGCCTGTCGCGACACCACTGGAGGCGGGCTGCACGATGTTGGGGCGTGAGCGGAAGACGGCCTAACGGTGTGCGGGACCGTATCCAAGCTTCATGGAGACGGTTGCGAATGGTCCTCGCCGATACCCCAGGAGCAACAGTGTCCCTAATTTGCTGGGAAGTGGTGGTGCGGTCATTTACGGCACTGCGTAGGATCCTACGGTCTTGGCGTGCATCCGTGCGTCGCTGCGGTCCGGTCCCAGGTCGACGGGCACGTGCACCTTCCGCCGACCACTGGCGACAACATCGATGTACTGTGGAGACCTCACGCCCCACGTGTTGACTAATTCAGCAGTACGTCCACCCGGCCTCCCGCATGCCCACTATACGCCCTCGCTCAAAGTCCGTCAACTGCACATACGGTTCACGTCCACGCTGTCGCGGCATGCTACCGGTGTTAAAGACTGCGATGGAGCTCCGTATGCCACGGCAAACTGGCTGACACTGACGGCGGCGGTGCACAAATGCTGCGCAGCTAGCGCCATTCGACGGCCAACACCGCGGTTCCTGGTGTGTCCGCTGTGTCGTGCGTGTGATCATTGCTTGTACAGCCCTCTCGCAGTGTCCGGAGCAAGTATGGTGGGTGTGACACACCGGTGTCAATGTGTTCTTTTTTCCATTTCCAGGAGTGTATGGCGTGTGTCCATCCTTCACCTTTATGACGACTTGAACTCTGATGAGATCACTTTCAATAAAGTTTCTGAATTTCTGTGTAGGAACAGCTGCCTGTTCTGCGTCAACAGACGAAACCAGTTTCGGTATTGGTGTCTGACACTTAAGTGTGGAACAAAGTCGACTTTCTAACTCATCGCACCGGTGATCCATCAGTGGGCAATCAGTTTCTGCGATGTTACTTAAAATAGCGAAAAAAAGGCATAGTAGAAGACCTTGGCCAGCACAGGAAATATTGGACTTACTTGATGAAACACAAAAATATAAAAATGCAGAAAATGAAGTTGGCAAAAGGGAATGCAGACGTCTAATGAATGAGATGGACAGAAAGCGTAAAATGGTTAAGCAGGAATGGCTAGAGGACAAATGCAAGCTACTAGGGACAAAGGAAGATACTGCCTACAGGAAAGTTACGAGAGCTTTGAAGATAAGAATATCAGCTGTATGAAATTAAGAGCTCAGATGGGAAAGGAAGGAAGGGAAAACTGAAAGGTGCAAGGAGTATATAGAGGGTCTATACAAGGAAAATGAACTTGAAGGCAGTATTAGAGAAAGAGGGCAAGAAACAGCAGAATATGAGATGGGAGATACGATATTTCGAGAAGAGTCTGACAGAGCACAGAAAGACCCAAGTCGAGACAAGGACCATGGACTTGACGATATTTCCGTGTGTACTACTGACATCCTCGGGACAGTCAGCCACGACAAAACTACTCCATCTGCTAGGCAAGATGTAAGAGACACGGGAAATAACTTCAATCTAATAATTTCAATTCAAAGGACTGCAGACGCTGACATGTGTCAATGTTACCATGTTATCAGCTTAATAACTTATGTTTGCAAAATACTGACACGAATTATTTCCAGAAGAGTGGAGCAACTGGTAGATGCCGAACTCGGGAAATATCTGTCTAGTTTCCGAGAAAATCTAGGAACACGCGAGGAAGTACTTATCTTATTACATAGGATAATAGAAGGCCAGCCGGTTGGAGTGGCCGAGCGGTTCTAGGCCCTACAGTCTGGAACCGAGCGACCGCTAAGGTCGCAGGTTCGAATCCTGCCTCGGGCATGAATGGGTGTGACTTCCTTAGGTTAGTTTGGTTTAAGTAGTTCTAAGTTCTAGGGGACCGATGACCTCCAAAGTTAAGTCCCGTAGTGGTCAGAGCCATTTTAACCATTTGAAAGAAGGCCAACTTAAGTTTATTGCTTCTGTATATTTAGAAAAAGATTTTGGCAGTGTTGGCTGTCATCATCTTAGAAAATCTGAAGGTAATGGATGTAAAAGACAAGGAGCGAGAGGTTATTTACAACCTTCACAGAAACTAAATGGCAATTACAAGAGTTGATGGGTATGAAAGGGAAGTAGTGACTGAGTACGTGAATCAGTGTCGTCCCCTGTCCCTTGTGTTACTGAATCTGTAGCTGTGAAGGAAGCCAAGGAGAAGTTTCGTGAAGGAATTACAGTTTAGGGAGAAAAAGATTGAGTTTTGCTAATGACAATGCAATTTTCCCGAAGACGGCAAACATCTTGGAAACGTAATTGAATGGAATGGGCAATTTGTCAAAAGGCGAACTTAAGATGAACGTCAAGAAAAGCAATACAAGGTTAATGAAATGCAGGGGAACTAAATAAGGCCATGCTAAGGGAATCAGGAAATCAGTTACGAAAAGTAGTACACACATCAAAAAGGTTTCCATCACCTCGGTTCCGAGAGTTCTGGAACCTGTACATAAAACTGGAATATAGATCAACATCAACACTATTTCCGCCCTTTTTATTGCTCATGAAAACAACACATTGAATGTTGTACCACCATACGCCGTTATCTACATAGGTAGTGGTCCGTATTGTTGTACACATAGGTACCTCTAATGCCAAGCATGCCTGTATTCGTCGTGACATATTATCCACAAGAACGTCAAGTCACTACTGGTCCACACTGTCCCACTCCTCAACGGCGATGCGACACTCATCGGTGAAGATAACGTGATGTAAATCCTGAGCGGTCCATTCTGCATGCTGTTCGGCCCATCTGTACCGCGCTGCATGGTGTCGTGGTAGCAAAGATGGACATCGCCTTGGACGTCGGCAGTGAAGTTGCGCATCATGCAGATTGTTGCGCACAGTCTGAGTCGTAACACGACGTCCTGTGGCTGCACGAAAAGCATTATTATCCACGACAGTAATACCCCTTGCGCGGCCTGAGTGAGGCATGTCATCGACACTTCCTGTCTCTCTGTATCTCCTCCAATCCCGAACAGCATCGCTTTGGTTCACTCCGAGACGCCTGAACATTTCCCTTGTTGAGAGACCTTCCTGGCACAAAGCAACAATGCGGACGCAAAGGAACCACGGCATTGGTCCTCTGGGCATGGTTGAACTGCAGACAACACGAGCCGTTTACCTCCTTCCTGGTGGAATAACTGGAAATGATGGACTGTCTGACGACGTCCGTGTAATCGGATCTGCTCATGCATGGTTGTTTAATTCTTAGGGCGAGTTTAGTGATATCTCTGAACAATCAAAGGGACTGTGTCTGTGACACAATATCCACAGTCGACGTCTATCTTTAGGAGTTCTGGGAAACGGGATGATGCAAAACTTTTTGATGTGTGTATATGATGTTTGTGTCTTTTGGTATTAGGGCAGTGACATAACTGATAGTGGCCGAAGAAGGAATGATATAAAATGTATACTCGCAATGATAATAAAGGCGTGTCAGAAGAAGAGAAATCTGTTCACAACATATGTAGATTTAAGTGTTAGAGTCTCGTCTGATGGTATCTGCCACGAATGTAGCCTTGTACGAAAATGAACCGTGGATGATAAACAGTCAAGACAAGTAGAAAATGGAGGATTTGCGGTGTGTCCCTGAAGCAGAATGCCGAAAATTAAATGGTACATCGTGTGACTAACGAGGAAGTACTAAACAGAAATTAGGAGGAAAGAGATTTGTCTCATCATCTTGCCTAAAAGGTGGACTCGGTAGACACTACACACTTTGAGACGTCAAGTAAAAGTCAAGTAAAAATTACAGAAGGAAACCAAGGTATGACTATAGTAAGCAATTTCAAATGTATGTAGGGTGCAGTGGTTCCTCGGTGATGCTTTCCCATAACTGAATAGCATGGAAAACTGCATCAGACCAGTATTTGGACTGAACATCGCAACAGAAACTTTTTGCATATCTATTTAGTTATATGCATACAAATACGCCACAAGCCACCGTATGGTGGACAATACCATGTGCGACTATTAGATGTTTCCCTTCCTATTCCATTCGCAAAATGAGCTGCGGAAAAGGGCTATCCATATGGCTCTGTATGAGCCGTAATTTATCTTGTTTTCGCGGTGCTTACGCGAAATGCAAGTCAGTGGTAAATATCTGTTCTCTAAATTGTCCCAATGAGCGTCGTCTTCCCTCCAGAAATCCCCGTATCGTTTACAAGGCATCCCCATAACACTTGCGTGTTGATCGAACCTACCGATAACAAATTCACCGTAGTGTAGTGGTTATGATAATAAATTGTTGCATGGAGGGTCGTGATTCAAAACTCACCTGAACTGTAAGATTCTACCATACTGATGTTGAGTTTGTGCCTGTTTTCAAGCGGTACGATAGACCCCAGTTGAACAGCTCTGTGAAGAGGGTCAATGTGGAGTTAGATCGACTCCTTATGGCTGTTGCTTTGTCAGGGATTGGTTTGGTTCCAGTTGACAATATTGGTAAGAGGGGCTTTACTTCTCATGGCCTGCATCTCAATAGAATAGGGAAGGATATACTGTCTAGGTTGATAGCAAATTCTTTAAGCGGGGACGCTGCAACTCATGGAAATACCTCTTTTTTAGGTTAAGCTCATGATCTACACATTCAATATTGAAACAATATGTATCTGAAAACGTGAAGCATCATACTTGTGAAGACAAAATAAAGTAACAGTAAATTTACTACATCAAAATATCAGAGGTTTAAAAGACAAAATTAATGAATTTCAGATCTGTTTAGATCTGCTGCAGTCAACTAATCCTGTTCATATTATTTGTATTTCTGAACATCATTTAGGCAGTGAAATTGAAATGCTTGATATGGAAAGGTTTACCTTAGCTTCAAAGTATTGTAGAAAAGAGATGGAGAAAGGAGGAGTTGCCACTTACATTAGTAAATGTGACAGTTATAAAAACACTGTCATTCTTAAATACTGTAATGATCAACATTTTGAAGCATGGGCCACAAAAGTAGATACACAAAAAAGAAAAATAAGTATAGACACAATACACAGGGCTCCAACTGCTAATTTCCAGCTATTCACTAACCAGCTCAATGCTGTATTATATTTCTTAACTTCTAAAAATAATGAACTCATACTCAGTGGAGTTTATAATTTAAATTTTCTGGAGGATAGTCACTCAAGATCCATACTAGAGCCTCTTACCACTTCTTATAATCTCACTCCCTTAGTACAGTTTCCAACCAGGGTTATAGGTACCAGCAGCACTGCTATTGATAACAATTACATAGATACTACCACAGTAACAAATCGTAGTATAAATCAGATATTTAATGGCCTTTCAGATCATGATGCCCAGTTGCTTATATTTCATATAGTTGGGTCTGATTCAACTAATGATAGGAAGTGGAAACCCATACGAATAATAAATGAAACAGGAATACAGACTGGAAAGATGTACGCAATTCACCAAGGATAAATGAGAAATATAACTGTTTCTCTAATACAGTCATAGGTCACATTGAAAACTGCTGCCCTAAGAAAGTAATCAAAGCAAATAGATTAAATGCTTTAAAACCTTGGATTACAAATTGAATAAAAGTATCCTGAAAAAGAGAAAGAAGTCTGTACTTAAGATCAAATTAAAACGATGACTACAGAGCTAAATCACATTACAAATTATATCGAAAAATTCTAAACAAAATAATCAGACCCTCAAAATGTATTTCTTTTCAAGAAAAAATAAATGCCTTTAATATCAAGATAAAAACCATATGGATCATAGTAAAAGGTGAAACAGGATAAACTAATCAGGCAAATGAGGAAATTATGTTAAATATAAATAATGAGTTGATTAGAGTTACCTCCAAAATTGCAGACACTTTCAACAAAGTTTTTTTCCTTTTCTACTACTTAGGATTGCATAGTTCCTCAGAAGGCAGCTTAAAATATTTAAAAAATGCATTTCTGCAGAAGTTTAACAAAATTCAACTATATCTTTCCTCACCAAAAGAGATTTCTAATATTATTAGCTCTCTTAAAAACAAATGTTCCAGCGGTTATGATGAAATCAGCACTACCATAATTAAACGATGTTCCTCAGAACTTCGTGACATTTTGAGTTACTTATGTAATTAATCCCTCCACAGTGGTACTTTTCCAGATAGGCTTAAATATGCAAATGTCAAACCATTACACAAAAAAGAAGACAAATCATCAGTGGAAAACTTACGTCTCATTTTATTATTGCCAATATTTACCAAATCGTTTGGGAGGGTTATGTACAATAGACTTATAAACACTTAGTACAGAAAAATATTCTCATTCACAATCAGTTTGGATTTTGGGCAGGATTGTCAACCGATAAAGCTATAGTTACTTTTACAGATGATATATTAGAATCAATAAATCAAAAGTTATTGCCAGTTGGAATATTCTGTGATCCGGATAAAGCTTTTAACTGTGTTAAGCATGATATCCTTATACAAAAGTTAAAATATTATGGGATCACAGGAGTACCAGGCTCATTGTTCTCTTCCTATATTTTTAATAGAAAAGAGTGTGTGTCTGTATCAGACATACCACATAACAATAGTCATTCAAAATAGGAAACCATCAGACATTGGGTGTCCCAGGGCTCTATTTTAGGTCACTTTTTGTTCCTATTATATATTAATGACCTCCATGTGCAGTGGCACAAAATGCAACTTTGGTCTGATTTGCAGATGTTACAAGTGCTGGTATACAAAACAGTACCCGTGATGTAACTGAGCATTCAGTTAACGAAATATTTGTAAGTATCAATTGGTGGTTCATAGCAAATGGATAGTCACTGAATTTTGACAAGACCCAGTATATACAGTTTAGTACCTCACAAAGAATACCTGACCCTATAAGAATAATGTATTCAAACAATGAATTTAAACCTGTAGACAGTGTCAAATTTTTAGGGCTACAAATTGACCACAACCTAAATTGGAAAGCCGGCCGTTGTGGACGAGCGGTTCTAGGCGCTTCAGTCTGGAATCGCGCGAGCAAGAAACTTGGTATTCTAACTACTACTTCTCAGTATATATACTCATTGATGTTCTTTATAATTTCCAACATGTCTCTTTTTACAGAAAATAGTGCAAAACATGATTATAATACCAGAACCAAAAACAATCTGTATAAGGACTATGAAAGCTTAACATAAGTACAAAAAGCTGTGTCAAATACATGGATATTTAACATCTCTCGTAGTTCGTTAACAGGGACAACAGATTCTGGGTAGGAATTCGCGTCCATTAAAAATGTTTGCGTTATGTAATTTAAAGTTGATATTTGCTAACTGATACTGTCTGAAATCGAGGTCTATCACTCTCTGTATGCCTAGTCAGGAATGACTGTTAGTTTTCGTCAGTCACGAAATCTTTGCTTAGTCTGCATGACCTGGGTATGAATCCATATGCTGAACGAGACGGTTCGTCGTGTCATTTGAATTTCATTTATATTCTCAACTATCAGCTCGTGAATAACTTAAATTTTTAATGTCATTTTATATTAAATGATAAGTACAGTATGTTACTTTGAAGAGGAAATCATGAGTAGGGCGAACTTACTACGTGCATTACCTATCTGACGTAATAATGAGAGTGGTAACATTTCAGGTATGTCATTTATTGTAATAAAAGTGAGCTTACAAGCCTTAAGGACAGTCTTATCTGTGATAAGGTGTTCCCTGATATTTGTCGTATCGTGGTATTAGTTTACATCTTGAGTTATTGCGATACAGAGCAGTGTTTTCTAGTGGTCATTTGTTGGAACCATTTTCAATAGTCAGACGACTGTACCGAGGAGCGATTAGAGTACCTGCTAGACAGTTGTGTTATGAGGGGTGTATGCGAATCAGGCGAAATACAATTCATGCCGTTCGGATACTTTTGAGCACGACTGTACATGGCCATGTTGTACCTTGGAACAGTTTTGCACATTTGGAACAACCTCATTTTTTCTGGAGAAATATTTGCAATATCAGATAAAGGCTTCAGCACACGTAAAGTAAATGTTATCGTTTCAGTATGAGATAAGAAAGGACATTTAACTTTCATGACAAGGCTGACTAGAGGAAAGAACTAAAAGGTTTTTCCAGATAGAACACTCTCTTCTACTATTTAAAGATAGCTTTACAAACATCCTTCCAGATTTTGGTAAGATTTGAGAGTGGTACGAAAATTGGAAACTTGATTTATGAGTTTAAAATATAAAACTCTGCGCTTCACAAAAAGCGGGAAAGCAGTATACTACGATTAAAATATCAGCTACTCCCAACTGGAATCAGTCAACTTAAACAGTGAGCATGGTGTTGCCTTTTTTAGGAATATGAAATAAAACAATCGCATAGGGTGAATCGCAGGCTAACTTCATTACATCGGTAAGAAACTGGAAAAATTCAGTCTACAAAGGAGATTGTTTCCAAACCTAAGACTAGTGCTAAGTGAATAATCAAGAAATATACGAAGCTCCCCGCTTATCGCTCCTATATGAATCTCGAGCGCTAGGCTATATACGAGGATGGAAAGGGAAGAAACCCTAATAAGTAGGACAATGGGAAGTATTTCCTGCCGTACTTTCATTTTGATAACAATGCCGACCCATGAACCATTTCAACATGAAGTACGCCGGAAGAAGCTGAACAATCACAATAAGGACGTATGTTAGAGATAACATAGAGGAGGGAACCAATGACCACAAGGCGGTTACAAAGTTAAATGGAATAGTAAAAACGCAAGAAAATATTTGTGCTCAGCGAGTGTGACACTAGCCAGTTTGCGGATTAACTCACCAGTCAACATCAGATGTTCATCTCCAGAGGTGACGGCCTAGATTATCACCTGACAGAGCTCAAGAGTACTGTATAATGTGTTTAGTCAAGTATAGACCAAGGAAAGTTGGGTGGAACGGGAAACGTGGGCCGTGTTTCAATAACAATATTAGAAAGTTGCCATGAAAGCAAAGAGAGCGCCATCGCAGATTTAAACCAAGTTGATCTCTTGTCACCAAACAAAAGCTGAACGCCCAGCATAACATAGCACTATGTACAAGGGAATGATGGGATCAGAAGAATTGGTAAAGACCGCCCGTACTGATGTGTTTCCGTTCAACACCAATATCAGTTAGCAAAACAGCAATGTAAAGGGTAGCATTATATTGCAGTCAATGAATTATGCATCATGTCACCAAAAGGCGAAAAGAGACCCTCTTTTACAGTATGATTTATGATTCAATGACATATTTTTACCACTTCATGACGTCCAGAGGGCATAAATGCGTAACTGTTGCTGAATTAATCTCAGCTGAAGGTGGTAATAAACAGCCCAAACCAGTGCAGTGAAATCGTGTTAATAAGGAGATCTTGGCGTAATAAATTATTAAATAACATTTATTAAGTTATTTCTTAAAAAGTATTTATCAGTTTTACAGATAATGGATGTCTGGGTAAACTACCCTCTGAGAACACCGTTATCATCTGTTAGGATGAAACAAGGCAGTGGCTGTTCTAAATTAATGTTGATATTGTTGAACACGGCAGTTAACAAACCGGATCTGTGCTAAACGACATAAAAAGCTAACGGCTGAATATTGTCAAAAAGTGCAACTCGCCTTTTGCGACTGGGCTAGGAATAGGGCAAGCGCTGTGCCTCATGGCTTTAGTTGGTAGAAAAATATTTAATTTTACTTATGTATGTTATACCAGTTTAGTAACAGAGGCCTATGATTCGTGATATGTCAGTTATTCTGATGACATGAAGGAACAAACGTATACGAAGCAGAAATCGCTTATATTACTGGTGGATTCGTAGCTGACGATGACTCCATTTCCCTTCCGCAGGTGTTTCTCCGCTGTCATGTTGGAGGGAAGCTTGTAACATGGCGCCTCGCCTCTGGATTCGTGCCACCGAGACAATCTTCGAAGATGAGAGATGCAGTAGGATGACGAATGCAACAGCATCAGTGTCGTTGCACGTCGAATGGAGGATCGAGTCATCACAGGAGAGAACTACAGAAAAGATAAGGAAATAGATCAGGATAAGGAAACAGTTAGTAATTTTGATGTATAAAGTGCTGACTGGATTAAGGGCAGACGGAGTTGATGTTTGAATCAGGGCAATTGAGAGTCTTAAAAACAATCAAATAATTCTGTGTTTATTGCCATGATACGGTGTTCAGTGGGACAATTCAAGAAAGATGAGGCCATAAAGAGGGCCAGTCTCGCTAGTGAAGAGTAGTAGAAACAGCGCAGGCAGACGGCCGAATGTTCTGCAGTCAAGCGATAACAAGAAAGAGCACCGGCAGACTGTAGCAGAGGCTGAGTGAGATAGGCAGAATAAAACATCTGCCCTTTGGCAGGAGTATGCTCTAGGGGAGCGTCACTGTCTGTCTGCAGGCAGACGCGCGAGGCAACCACGTGGCCTCTCTCCCACGCTTCCTTATTGGTTACTGAAAACAGGCTGGACTCTTCTGCGTGTTTCTATGTGCTCTATACTGCCCCTTGATTTTGTTCCATCAATTCAAAACTCGCGTAGCTGCACCTGTATCTTCGTATCTGACTCCAACAATTTGGCACATGACGTAAAATCCGAGGACAAACGTAAGAATAATACAAATTATAGATGTCTAAGGATCAGCGTTCAGACTGACGACTGCGGTTACACGAAATTCACAAATCTGACCATCTACGAGGGAAGAATCAGCAACGTAAAAGAATAGGCACGTTGCTTTTAAAACTGCACAATGTAGAAATTGCACTTCATTTTTAGGTACCGCGAGAGAAAGTACACTACTGGCCATCAAAATTGCTACACCCCGAAGATGACGTGCTACAGACGCGAAATTTAACTGATAGGAAGAACATGCCGTGATATGCTAATGATTAGCTTTTCAGAGCATTCACACAAGGTTGGCGCCGGTGGCGACACCTACAACGTGCTGACATGAGAAAAGTTTCCAACCGATTTCTCATACTCAAACAGCAGTTGACCGGCGTTGCCTGGTGAAACGTTGTTGTGGCGCCTCGTGTAAGGAGGAGAAATGCGTACAATCAGCTTTACGACTTTGATAAAGGTCGGATTGTAGCCTATCGTGATTGCTGTTTATCGTATCGCGACATTGCTGCTCGCCTTGGTCGAGATTCAATGACTGTTAGCAGAATATGATTCAGGAGGGATATACGGATCGCCGTGCTGGATCCCAGCGGCCTCGCATCACTAGCAGTCGAGATGACAGGCATCTTATCTGCATGACTGTAACGAATCGTGCAGCCACGTCTTGATCCGCGAGTCAACAGATGGGGACGATTGCAAGACAAAAACCATCTGCAAGAACAGTTCGACGACGTTTGCAGCAGCATGGACTATAAGTTCGGAGACCATGGCTGCGGCTACCCTTGACGCTGCATCACAGACAGGAGCGCCAGCGATGGTGTACTCAACGACGAACCTGGGTGCACGAATGGCAAAACGTCATTTTTTCGGATGAATCCAGGTTCTGTTAACAGCGTCATGATGGTCGCATCCGTGTTTGGCGACATCGCGGTGAACGCACATTGGAAGCATGTATTCCTCATCGCCATACTGGCGTATCCCCCACCGTGATAGTTTGGGGTGCCATTGGTTACACGTCTCCGTTACCTCTTGTTCTCATTGATGGCACTTTGAACAGTGGACGTTACATATCAGATGTGTTACGACCCGTGGCTCTACCCTTCATTCGATCCTTGCGGAACCCTACATTTCAGCAGGATAATGCACTAACGCATGTAGCAGGTCCTGTACGGGCCTTTCTGCATACAGAAAATGTCCGACTACTGCCCTGGCCAGCACATTCTCCAGATCTCTCACCAATTGAAAACGTATGGTCAATGGTGGCTGAGCAACTGGCTCGTCACAATACGCCAGTCACTACTCTTGATGAACTGTGGTATGGTGTTGAAGCTGCATGGGCAGCTGTACCTGTACACGCCATCAAAGCTCAGTTTGACTCAATGCCCAGGCGTATCAAGGCCGTTATTACGGCCAGAGGTGGTTGTTTTGGGTACTGATTTCTCAGGATCTATGCACCCAAATTGCGTGAAAATGTAATCACATGTCAGTTCTAGTATAATATATTTGTCCAATGAATACCCGTTTATCACCTGCGTTTCTTCTTGGTGTAGCAATTTTAATGGCCAGTAGTGTAATTCGTGAATTGATACGGTCATTTTAGTAACAGCGTAACTTGATAAATGCGTATTATTCAGGAAACAAAAAGCTATTTTTAAAAAGAAGTTCAACATATACCAAAAGTTGATTCATCGTTTTTAAAGAGTGTAGTTAGCTGAGTAATTTAATATACGATATAATCTCCGGCTCCCAGTAGACCCAACCAAAGCAGAGATCAAAGTGATTCGAGCTACGTTTTTTCTAAAATTAACTCGAATGCGTCTCAAAATTTATCACTGAAACGTGCTATTGTAATCAACTTAATAATAATTCTGCTTTCAATAACTATGAAACATATAAAAACTCATTTCTACAGCAAACGTACTCAAATGTGTGACATCGTTGATATATTGCTTCAACATTAACACCAATTTGAGACGTCTAACATTTTTTTTAAATTTATACAATAAAATATCTTACAATGTTATGACTTGTCAGTGCAAATGCATGACTGAAAACAGTTACTTCAGATTATCAATGATTGTCCAAAATTTCAAGGTAAAATTGCTGATATTCTTCAGTAATATACTGCAAGACCTTACTGCAGGTCGTCACGTTTAGCTTCAGTGATTGACAGCTGCCTGTCTTATACTCCTGTTTGCCGTAAACAAACACCTTGCTTCCCAGTGGGCCGCAGGATATGTTGCACTGCCGTGTTCATGAATGGTGATGCAACTATTGACCCTGGATGCCGGTATATCTATGTGAAATGCCTTAAGCTTGATATCTGAAAAACAGTAGGCTTGTCTCTTGAGGACGTTCGCTTTCTAGTGAATTTACTATTTTCTTATGAAGAGGCGGCTATCAGTCCTTGAAATTAATTACATCTTAAACGTCTACCGTAGTAACCATGAACTTCCCAGGGAGTCTTGACTTTATTGTTATTTCACATACTTCTTTTGAAGTATAAATTCGACTGTCCTTTGATGAAAGCCTGTTTACAACACCAAAATCAAGGTCATTATGGAGAAATGAATGTTCTCTCAGGAGAAGGAAGTGCTGAATTTAATCAAGATTCTCTGTTTCTACAAGAGCCTTTAAAATTTTTACTATATTGTCATTTCTGTTTTTACCATTACAGCTATCACTAAGGAGGCGCAATTCCACCACATCCTCCGGAAATCAATTGTCTGTGTAATGCAGAAGAAAAGAAGCTTCTTCACTTGGTCCTTTGTTAACCTGGGCTTCATGATAGAGGTAAAATGACCTTCTGCTGATTTTGCATTATGAGTTTCAAAAATAGTGAGGGTTAATTGTCGAAGATAAAACCACTCTGCACCGTAATGTTAGCCAATGAAATGTTCTGCGTGTAGTCAGATGGTGTAAGAGCTAAATCCTTCCTTCTTTGCAGAGATTCGTTGTAACGTGAAGGGAAGTGTAAAATTTTTAACTGTTCTTTTGTGGATCATTAATTTTCCTTCAGCAACCTTCTTTTCTTTCTCGTTAAGGAATGGGGACGCATCTACTTGAGGCCTCCCCAAACTGAGGTGCAAATAATCTTCGAAGTAATTATCGTAGTACTGATATGTAATGTTAAAGTCGGAATGTTTTTCCTTAAACGTCTGAAACACGATTTTCGCATATCACTTTGCACAAGATAATTTTTCACCTTAGAGCAATAGTGAGTCTGATTTCTTTGAAAAGACTCAATATCTCAATAAATGAGCATGTTAATTCCGGCAAACTTTGAACTTATCGTGGGGTTTTCCCTCTTACATCAGGTGGAGACTTACCGGCTCTCAACGATTGTCTTAGACGACTTAGTCTACTGTCAACCTTAAGGCCATGAAAAGATATAAATGCCATTTGGCAGAACTCTTTCTTTCATCACTGAGTATGTTGAAGTACTTGAAACGGTGACTACGCTTAATGGATGACACATTTTTAGTCGGATGAGATCTTTGTACACTGTTTCAGGCAATGAGACACTATAAGTATACATCCCGTTCGCCTTTGCTCTTGAAATTATTAAATCTATCTTACAAAAATGTCTGATGAAGTATATCAACATTAGCAAAACATACTTCCTTACAATTGCATTTCTCAACTGTTTTTTTCCCGGATTTTTTTTCCTGCATCATTTATATATTCACTTCTAGAACACGTGCTCTTTTAATTACTTCAGTCTTGTATTCAGATTCATTCCTCACACACACACCTCTTTCGTTTTGTGAAGTTTTCCATTATCACAGAACTTTAAAACAAAACTTCTATCATTCTGCAGCTTGTAATCACATAAGATAACCAAGACAAATAATGTTCTGTTCTGTCTGTAAAACAAACAACTCTTCAACAATGACAAATCTTATTACTAGAATCAACAGTGCTGTCACATTAGGATTAGAAACACCAGAACTGCAGGAGTTACGTTGTTTCTAAAATACCCGATTCAGTTAAGTACACTCGTAGCGTAGTGAATAATGAAAATTACAAAGTCCGTAAGTTGCCGCGAAGTGGCAATAGGTGCCAGTAATGATTTGTTAAAGCAGCCTCTGCAACATTTGAATCAAAAACTGACAACACTTAAACCAGTAATTACGAACTTAAATATTAGCTTACTAAGGCGTTAAATAAGATTAATAGAGAGCTTCGGGAGGAATATTCTACTTCTCGCAGGAAGAATTGAGAACGACGTCGCAAACTTCAAGAAAGAATACGAAGAACACAAGGATCCAAGTTAAGATATTATCACGAACTTAAACGGGGAAGTGAGATGGAGATCAATGTTGCTCTCGCGAAGAGTATCTGTCAGTCTAAGGAAGACGCTTTCATTAAAGCCAATCGAAGGTGTGGGGAATCACTATCAGATTGCGGAGCGAATGATAGGACAAAGTGAATTAAACGAAATACGTATAGTTTTGTAAATTCGGAAACTGGTAAGACCAAACTGCGCTTAGAAATTGACGCGGTGATGGAAGCTATAAAAACTGAATTTATGGCCAACACACCACTCAACTGCGGAGGAGCATTACATCAGAATTCGGCAACCCCAGTCGTTTCAGGTGTCAAACGAAGTCCACGCATATGGTTTCTTAAACTATTTATAGAAACTTTTGCTGATAATTGGGACTAACGCAAGAAAATGGGCTTCTGTATTAGCTGCATGAAAGGGGTTATCTTGTGGTAGAAGAAAGCGCTAATTATGAACAATTCGAATCAATATTCTTCAACAGGTACCGGTCAAGAGAAAGAAATTGTCAGTAAAGCAACAATATTACTCACAGATGACAGAACGTATGAGGAAGAACTGTGACAAGAACGCGTATTTAGATGATGCTGTTGGCGAAGAAGAATTAACTGAAATTGGGATTGAGAGATTGCCGATCTCGGTTCGTGTGAAACTTACGTCAGCATCATGCCGTTAATCATTTCTGGTTCAAAGGGTTCAAATGGCTCTGAGCACTATGGGACTTAACTTCTGAGGTTATCAGTCCCCTAGAACTTATAACTATTTAAACCTAACTAACCTAAGAACATCACACACAGCCATGCCCGAGGCAGGATTCGAACCTGCGACCGCAGCGGTCGCGCGGTTCCAGACTGAAGCGCCTAGAACCGCTCAGCCACTCCGGCCGGCACATTTCTGGTACCGCTAGATTTTGTAGTCATTCCATATTAAATTACTCCAGATTCATACTCCCAGACACTCAGCTACTACTGTCTGTACGGACGATAGGTAACTGAGTTACGAAACGATGTCAGGTCTAAGCGTCTGTTTACGCGGATGTCTAAGTTTTCCAACATGTCGTAACAGTGTGATAACGGCGTGTTACAACGTACACCACTAATCTTCAGCGAACAGCCTCACAGTACAACAAATATTATCCGCCAGGTCATTTGAACGTATAACTAGGTGTAACTACAAAATTACAGTACTTTGAGATTTTTCGGATGCTAATTTAATTTTTGACAAAGCCCCCATTATGCTCGGCGGAAAATGTTCTCCTAGGTAATTAGCTGCCTCTGTAATCACCTACACGAACAGATATTCCGTAATCACGTCTGTTCTTCAATAGGTGACTTTGGAGAACCGTATTGAATACGTTTCGAAAGTCAAGAAAACGACATCGACCTGGAAAATTGAATTATTCCGTGACAACCATATGTATTTATCTTCACAGGATCTAAGGATGGAACACAGAGGCAAGAATAGTATACAGGATAAAATGCTGCATTTTCCTTGGAAAATTAGCAGGAGTAAAAACATACTGAGGACGGCACAAGAACCATGAGGGACTGTCGAATGGAAACTGAACACCCTCCACATCGTGACCACAGATTGGTGTCATTCAAAAGTAATCAGCAGCTGCGTTAAGACTTTTATCCCACTGGTAGACGATCAAATGCTGTTTCGTAGAACGGGGTCGGCCGCTGACTGCTCCACAACCGCAGCACTCGCACTTCCTCGTCCGACTGAAACCGAGGTCCACGGGTGCTTTCTTCAAGTAGTCGAGGATGTGAAAATCACAAGGTGGAAGATCCGGGCTGTGCTGACGGTTTGGCAGAGTTTCCCAGTCCAGTCACTGTGGCGTTGTCTTCGTCCGATTGACGGTGCAGACGCGGCCGCAATCGTGCAACGAGACGACCCGATCCAACAAGATTCCGACAGCCCGAAGACAAACAGTAAAGTCAACAGTGGGAACATCTCACATCTCTCCTGCGAAAAAAATGAATAGCTGTTCACACAAGATCCGGTAAGATCTTCTTTGATGTCAGGGGCCCTCTGCCCGTCGAGTTATTCTCGAAAAATGGGTCAAATGGCTCTGAGCACTATGGGACTCAACATCTTAGGTCATAAGTCCCCTAGAACTTAGAACTACTTAAACCTAACTAACCTAAGGACATCATACACACCCATGCCCGAGGCAGGATTCGAACCTGCGACCGGAGTTATTCTCGGAACGACAATCAGTGCGCAGCGCTATGAAGGCACATTGCAGGGACTGCGACTCGTCATAATATCGAGCAGGAATGCTGTCGCACAAAATCACCATGTTGCAAACATAACGCCTACCCCCGTCCCGCACTGCACACATTAGAGATCTGGTTGAAAAACGCTGCAGCATCCTCTGTACAGCCCGGATATTTCACTGTCTGATTTTGACACCTTTGGCGACCTGAAGAAAGACGTACTACGACGTCCGTTTCAATCGTATGAGGAAAAGTCGTTGTGTTTGTGGATCAGCCAGGAGCCGGCCGCGTTTTAGGAAGCAGGAATTAATCGTCTCGTCTCCTAGTGGGATACGTGTCTTAACGCGTGTAGTGATTGTTTTTGAATGGAATATTTCAACGGTCAGGTTGTGGAGGCTGTTCGGTTTTCATTTGACTGCAACTTATATACGCTAACGGAAAAAATCACAACAGCAGGAACGAGTTGTGCAACATAAAACAAAATTATTACGCATGTTTCTACATTTGAAAGATGATATCTACACTACTGGCCATTAAAATTGCTACACCACGAAGATGACGTGCTACAGACGCGAAATTTAACCGACAGGAAGAAGATACCGTGGAATGCAAATGATTAGCTTTTCAGAGCATTCACACTCGGTTGGCGCCGAGGAAAGATTCCAACCGATTTCTCATACAGAAACAGCAGTTAACCGGCGTTGCCTGGTGAAACGTTGTTGTGATGCCTGGTGTAAGTAGGAGAAATGCGTACCATCACGTTTCCGACTTTGATAAAGGTTGGATTGTAGCCTATTGCGATAGCGGTTTATCGTATCGCAACATTGCTGCTCGTGCTGTTGAGATCCAATGACTGTTAGCAGAATATGGAATCGGTGGGTTCAGGAGGGTAATACGGAACGCCGTGCTGGATCCCAACGGCCTCGTATCACTAGCAGTCGAGATGACACGCATCTTATCTGCATGGCTGTAACGGATCGTGCAGCCACGCCTCGATTCTGATCAACAGATGGGGACGTTTGCAAGACAACCACCATCTGTACGATCAATTCGACGACGTTTGCAGCAGCATGGACTATCAGCTCGGAGACCATGACTGTGGTTACCCTTGACGCTGCATCACAGACAGGAGCGCCTGCTATGGAGTACTCAACGGCGAACCTGGGTGCACGAATGGCAAAACGTCATTTTTTCAGATGAGTCCAAGTTCTCTTTACAGTAAAATGATGTGATTTTCGAATCCGTGTTTGGCGACATCGTGGTGAACGCACATTGGAAACGTGTATTCGCCATCGCCATAGTGGCGTATCCCCCGGGGTGATGGTATCGGGTGACATTGGTTACGCGTCTCGGTCACCTCTTGTTCGCATTGATGGCACTTTGAACAGTGGACGTTAGTTTGTTTGACGGCTACACGACTATATCACTACGCTACTAATGAGTGACACAATTTACATTGTTGCTTTTGCGGTGTATCTGTTTTATATCTCGACAGTTTTTATGAATTCTTCTGGAAAGGAAAACATGTTTTAGTAGTAACTTTTGCGCTGTAGCTACAAGGAGACAGCCTTTTCTGTAGCACCACAATACGTTACAGTACAGTACTTACTTCATCACGGCAATAAGCGTAACAACTACGACATGTATACGCATAGCAATTCACTTTGTTTATTACGAGGTAAATACATTGACTTCTACAGAACTTTGCTTACGGACGACGATAATTATGACACTTGGCACATTTTTTACCCTTAAGTAATGACAGAGATTGTCTTACAACAAGACGCACAGTTTAGCGCTACAGTACACGTATTTGAGTGATTGATTTTGTACTTAAAACATTTATGTTTAAAGATTTTTGAATTACAATGACACAAAGGTTTTCGGTGATACATTTCGTTCCATTGCTGTAATCTGTAACACCTGAGGGTATAATTACATTAATCCTGTGGCGGGTACACGCTTACTTTGTGTACCATGTGTTTGGCAAGCACAAGGAGCCCTAGCTAATATAATATTTGCTTATACAACTTTACACATCGGTACCATATTTCTCTAACACAGAATCACACAGCTATCTGATTATTTAACAGAGCAACAAACTTTTTTTTTACTATGTCAGTGACACATGTTTACGCAATTACACAGTTGGATAATTTCACACTTACAAAATTGTATTTTGTCTGCACTGTGTGAACAGTTCATGGTTTTTTCGGAACCATTGTGATACTATGACAGCTTTGAATCTCGTATTTTGTAAGGGAGCATGATTTTTGAAGTACGTTTGAGATAGATGACTTTATTGAAGGTCTTGAAATTATTGAAAGAAGCTGCGACGATTTTGAGATGTAATTGATCTGTTATGAATGGAGGAACCCTGGAGATACTAAAAGGAATCAGATAGATTATATAATGGTAAGACAGAGATTTAGGAACCAGGTTTTAAATTGTAAGACTTTTCCAGGGGCAGATGTGGACTCTGACCACAATCTATTGGTTATGACCTGTAGATTAAAACTGAAGAAACTGCAAAAAGGTGGGAATTTAAGGAGATGGGACCTGGATAAACTGAAAGAACCAGAGGTTGTACACAGTTTCAGGGAGAGCATAGGGGAACAATTGAAAGGAATGGGGGAAAGAAATACAGTAGAAGAAGAATGGGTAGCTTTGAGGGATGAAGTAGTGAAGGCAGCAGAGGATCAAGTAGGTAAAAAGACGAGGACTAGTAGAAATCCTTGGGTAACAGAAGAAATATTGAATTTAATTGATGAAAGGAGAAAATATAAAAATGCAGTAAATGAAGCAGGCAAAAAGGAATACAAACGTCTCAAAAATGAGATCGATAGGAAGTGCAAAATGGCTAAACAGGGATGGCTAGAGGACAAATGTAAGGATGTAGAGGCTTATCTCACTAGGGGTAAGATAGATACTGCCTATAGGAAAATTAAAGAGACCTTTGGAGATAAGAGAACCACTTGTATGAACATCAGGAGCTCAGATGGAAACCCAGTTCTAAGCAAAGAAGGGAAAGCAGAAAGGTGGAAGGAGTATATAGAGGGTCTATTCAAGAGCGATGCACTTGAGGACAATATTATGGAAATGGAAGAGGATGTAGATGAAGATGAAATGGGAGATACGATACTGCGTGAAGAGTTTGACAGAGCACTGAAAGACCTGAGTCGAAACAAGGCCCCCGGAGTAGACAACATTCCATTGGAACTACTGACGGCCTTGGGAGAGCCAGTCCTGACAAAACTCTACCATCTGGTGAGCAAGATGTATGAAACAGGCGAAATACCCTCAGACTTCAAGAAGAATATAATAATTCCAATCCCAAAGAAAGCAGGTGTTGACAGATGTGAAAATTACCGAACAATCAGTTTAATAAGCCACAGCTGCAAAATACTAACACGAATTCTTTACAGACAAATGGAAAAACTAGTAGAAGCCGACCTTAGGGAAGATCAGTTTGGATTCCGTAGAAATACTGGAACACGTGAGGCAATACTGACCTTACGACTTATCTTAGAAAATAGATTAAGGAAAGGCAAACCTACATTCCTAGCATTTGTAGACTTAGAGAAAGCTTTTGACAATGTTGACTGGAATACTCTCTTTCAAATTCTAAAGGTGGCAGGGGTAAAATACAGGGAGCGAAAGGCTATTTACAATTTGTACAGAAACCAGATGGCAGTTATAAGAGTCGATAGACAGGAAAGGGAAGCAGTGGTTGGGAAGGGAGTAAGACAGGGTTGTAGCCTTTCCCCGATGTTATTCAATCTGTATATTGAGCAAGCAGTAAAGGAAACAAAAGAAAAATTCGGAGTAGGTATTAAAATCCATGGAGAAGAAATAAAAATGTTGAGGTTCGCCGATGACATTGTAATTCTGTCAGAGACAGCAAAGGACTTGAAAGAGCAGTTGAACGGAATGTATGGTGTCTTGAAGGGAGGATATAAGATGAACATCAACAAAAGCAAAACGAGGATAATGGAATGTAGTCGAATTAAGTCGGTTGATGTTGAGGGTATTAGATTAGGAAATGAGACACTTAAAGTAGTAAAGGAGTTTTGCTATTTGGGGAGCAAAATAACTGATGATGGTCGAAGTAGAGAGGATATAAAATGTAGACTGGCAATGGCAAGGAAAGCGTTTCTGAAGAAGAGAAATTTGTTAACATCGAGTATAGATTTAAGTGTCAGGAAGTCATTTCTGAAAGTATTTGTATGGAGTGTAGCAATGTATGGAAGTGAAACATGGACGGTAAATAGTTTGGACAAGAAGAGAATAGAAGCTTTCGAAATGTGGTGCTACAGAAGAATGCTGAAGATTAGATGGGTAGATCACATAACTAATGAGGAAGTATTGAATAGGATTGGGGAGAAGAGAAGTTTGTGGCACAACTTGACCAGAAGAAGGGATCGGTTGGTAGGACATGTTCTGAGGCATCAAGGGATCACCAATTTAGTATTGGAGGGCAGTGTGGAGGGTAAAAATCGTAGGGGGAGACCAAGAGATGAATACAGTAAGCAGATTAAGAAGGATGTAGGTTGCAGTAGGTACTGGGAGATGAAGAAGCTTGCACAGGATAGAGTAGCATGGAGAGCTGCATCAAACCAGTCTCAGGACTGAAGACCACAACAACAACAACAACAATGATGATATTATTACGATGACAATGTGTATTATGCTGTTGAGGTATGCTTATGATCAATCAGATGATGCTCCATATATGAGGAATGTGATTAGGTGTTTATATGTATAAGGAATGATGAGTAGTGGTTAGGGACTCTGATTTGTGGAAAAGGATGTTCGAAACCAAGAACCGTACTTTAAGAGTTGTGAAATGTGTGTAAATGCGTGAATGTATCACAATGCCACCGAAAATTTTTTGGACACTGTTATATTTATAGGATTTTGTTTCTAGACATTTGTAACGCAAATTCTCGATCTGTGAAATTTTTTTATGAGGCTGCCACTGTAGCGCAAACTGCTGTCGTAAATATTTCGGTAAGAAAGCTAAGTAACCTTGACGCTCAGCTGTGCCAGTCGCCTGAAAAAAGAAAGCCATTAGGTGGAGAGAAAAAAAGAGGCCATTATCCTCACTATTGACATTTCTTTGTAGAAAGCATCGCAAATACGACACACTCAAACTTGAAAACATATGATTACACTGTGGAGCTCTTAATTTATGATATTTACTAAAATGCCTAATGAAATAATGAGAAACATTTTTACATCTATTGTCTTTCTAGTTGAGAGATTTTTTTACTGCCTTTGGAGACGCCAGTTGCCTAGTGAATAACGTTTCACGCATTGCTTTGAATATATATGTGCCTATTTTGTTTAATATCTAGTTTCTAGTTGCACTGCAGCATTGGTTCCAATAAAATTTAACAGATGTACTAATATCACTATTCTATCTACAGACCCAGTAAAGAATAATATTATAATGTACTTTCTTAGAAAAGAGAGCACAAATATACATTTCCCTTCACTGGAATAGCAAACATAATTTTTTAAACTATTTGGTAACTTGTTTCGTAGAGTAAGTCAAGGAGATGCATCACTATCGTGTTAAAATGTGACATACACTCCTGGAAATTGAAATAAGAACACCGTGAATTCATTGTCCCAGGAAGGGGGAACTTTATTGACACATTCCTGGGGTCAGATACATCACATGATCACACTGACAGAACCACAGGCACATAGACACAGGCAACAGAGCATGCACAATGTCGGCACTAGTACAGTGTATATCCACCTTTCGCAGCAATGCAGGCTGCTATTCTCCCATGGAGACGATCGTAGAGATGCTGGATGTAGTCCTGTGGAACGGCTTGCCATGCCATTTCCACCTGGTGCCTCAGTTGGACCAGCGTTCGTGCTGGACGTGCAGACCGCGTGAGACGACGCTTCATCCAGTGCCAAACATGCTCAATGGGGGACAGATCTGGAGATCTTGCTGGCCAGGGTAGTTGACTTACACCTTCTAGAGCACGTTGGGTGGCACGGGATACATGCGGACGTGCATTGTCCTGTTGGAACAGCAAGTTCCCTTGCCGGTCTAGGAATGGTAGAACAATGGGTTCGATGACGGTTTGGATGTACCGTGCACTATTCAGTGTCCCCTCGACGATCACCAGTGGTGTACGGCCAGTGTAGGAGATCGCTCCCCACACCATGATGCCGGGTGTTGGCCCTGTGTGCCACGGTCGTATGCATTCCTGATTGTGGCACTCACCTGCACGGCGCCAAACACGTATATGACCATCATTGGCACCAAGGCAGAAGCGACTCTCATCGCTGAAGACGACACGTCTCCATTCGTCCCTCCATTCACGCCTGTCGCGACACCACTGGAGGCGGGCTGCACGATGTTGGGGCGTGAGCGGAAGACGGCCTAACGGTGTGCGGGACCGTAGCCCAGCTTCATGGAGACGGTTGCGAATGGTCCTCGCCGATACCCCAGGAGCAACAGTGTCCCTAATTTGCTGGGAAGTGGCGGTGCGGTACCCTACGGCACTGCATAGGATCCTACGGTCTTGGCGTGCATCCGTGCGTCGCTGCGGTCTGGTCCCAGGTCGACGGGCACGTGCACCTTCCGCCGACCACTGGCGACAACATCGATGTACTGTGGAGACCTTACGCCCCACGTGTTGAGCAATTCGGCGGTACGTCCACCCGGCCTCCCGCATGCCCACTATACGCCCTCTCTCAAAGTCCGTCAACTGCACATACGGTTCACGTCCACGCTGTCGCGGCATGATACCAGTGTTAAAGACTGCGATGGAGCTCCGTATGCCATGGCAAACTGGCTGACACTGACGGCGGCGGTGCACAAATGCTGCGCAGCTAGCGCCATTCGACGGCCAACACCGCGGTTCCTGGTGTGTCTGCTGTGCTGTGCATGTGATCATTGCTTGTACAGCCCTCTCGCAGTGTCCGGAGCAAGTATGGTGGGTCTGACACACCGGTGTCAATGTGTTCTTTTTTCCATTTCCAGGAGTGTAGTTATTAGACATTTCCCATCTTTACTGTTATATTTTTTTGCTTGAGCTTTGTCACATTTAGGTATAAGTTATTGCATTTGCTGCTGCTGTGTGCCAGGCATAGTGCTACCGAATTTCACTTTGTATTACTCTGTTAAGCCAGTTTTACTACTGATTTATTTTTCTTGTTGTTGCACATTGGCTCATATTTGTTATAATGTTGCATTTGCTCTGCTAATTTAGGTATACTGCTGCTTGCTTTGTCAATTTGCATTTTTTTTGCCATTCCTGTGTTAATTTCTTGTGTGTTGTTGCATTGCCTCGTCCCTTAGTATATATATCTGAGCTCAGTAGATTTAAGTTAGCTTGAGAGGGGGTAGACTATATAAGAAACTAACTAGGAAGAATAGGGAAAGAATGCACTGAGAAGTTATATGAAAAAGATTTGGGCAAAAATGAGTATTGAACAATGAGAAGAGGAAAGATCTATGGAATGAAGTTTTGGGTTGGACTGCAGTACTAAATATTACACTGAAAACGAACCCTGCCTTTTCCTTTTATATTATTTCGCTATGTGTTTGTGTACCCTTGTGTATTTGTGTTTTTCCTGTCTTTATGTGTTTAGCTAATAAGATTTATATTGTAGAATTTTTCTAGTACTATGATGAGGAATACTGGTATCCTCAAATATAATTTGCATTAATAATATGTTATTTTCTTTGTAAAGATGTTTATAGACATTATTAATTCTGTTCTGTATCAATGCTCATATGTGAAATTAATGTTTCGAAAATTATTCCATTATTTTATGTATTTACTTATAATTCCTGTAACACTGATGTATATGTTTATTTCTATTCTTTTGCAAAGCCTGTGTTACTACAAATGTTACCTGTATTGTTACGTTCTATAATGATGTATTTTGTATCTTTGTAACTGTATTCTTATGTTGTAAGTTTATAACTGTATAGACACCAATTCTTCAAATTAAGTTTCATTTCAGTGCACACGTTCCTGTTCGTCATAATATATGCACAGTATGTGAGACGTTGGGACTGTTAGTGCTTGCACGTGTGTTAATAATTCAGTGAGGGACTGGTTAACAGCATTTCTGGTTCTAAAGACAATTCCAAAAACTTTGTGAGTGCACAAGTGGTGGTTATGGACTTGCTATATTGTCTGCAAGACTTTTCGATTGTGATTGGGCACCTGCACAGTCGCAACAGATGCCTGCTGGCCATCTCTACAAGGACTGCAGTGGGTCCGCACCTTTGATGACCCACCAATACCATTATTTCTACAAGGACTGCAGTGGGTCTGCACCTTTGATGACCCACCAATACCATTATTTCTACAAGGACTGCACTGGGTCTGCACCTCTGGTGGCCCACCAGTACCATACTCTCTACCAGGACTACTGTGGGTCTGCTCTGTGATGACCTACCTACCAATATTCTTCAAAACTTCGACTGACTCTGCTGTGGGTTTGCTCTGTTGTGGCCCATTACCTGTCTGCATGTCAAGAGTCAGCACTGTCTTTCGGTTGGAAGGACAACACTACTTCTTCAAAGCTGCATGGAAATCCACTACTTCTGTGTGCATTTTCTTTTACTGCTCAGACTTTGTGCATAAAATTGTAATTAATATTGTGATGAATGATCAGGACTGTCTTTATGGACTGTGAGAAAATCTTTGCTTTTGACCAACAGTGTATCAATAAGTGTGTGCATTGGACACCTTGGTTACTGTAATTATGAAAAATTTCTTCAAATCTGTATTGGCCACTGCCCAAAACAATTTGTAAAATTTTTTGTGGGGAGCATGGGGGCTATGTAAGTAGGCTGTTTAGGTTTTGATGTTGGTAACGCCATGTAGCGCTCTGTATGAAAATCACTGACTGTGCTATGTGCAGCCTGTGGCTGGTTTGCATTGTTCGAATATTCTAGTGTTGGGCAGTTGGATGTGAACAGCGCGTAGCACGCTGTTGGAGGTGAGCCGCCAGCAATGGTGGATGTGGGGAGAGAGATGGTGGAGTTTTGAGAGCGGATGATCTGGACGTGTGTCCATCGGAGACAGTAAATTTGTAAGACTGGATGTCATGAACTGAAATTTATATAAATATATATTATGACTTTTGAACACTATTAAGGTAAATACATTGTTTGTTCTCTATCAAAATCTTTCATTTGATAACTATGCCTATCAGTAGTTAGTGCCTTCAGTAGTTAGAATTTTTTATTTAGCTGGCAGTATTGGCGCTCGCTGTATTGCAGTAGTTCGAGTAATGCAGATTTTTGTGAGGTAAGTGATTCATGAAAGGTGTAAATTATTGTTAGTCTGGGCCATTCTTTTGTAGGGATTATTAAAAGTCAGATTGCATCGCGCTAAAAATATTGTGTGTCAGTTTAAGCACAGTCATTTATAATTTTTCTAAGGGGACATTCCAATTGTAACTCAAGACGTGCAAATTACACGGGCTGTATTCATCCAGTATTTGACAGCGAGAGCACCTAGTGACTTTAACAAACGCTACACATGATTTCAAACCTTCATGAAACTTCTTGTCCCAGACTCACCCACAAAACGATGGAAGCAAAAAAGTTCATCGCTTACTACACTTCCGCTGTTCGTACATAAAACGGAAGCATCAGTATGACGATTCGGTTCAAATGGTTCAAATGGCTCTGAGCACTATGGGACTCAACTGCTGTGGTCATAAGTCCCCTAGAACTTAGAACTACTTAAACCTAACTAACCTAAGGACATCACACACATCCATGCCCGAGGCAGGATTCGAACCTGCGACCGTAGCGGTCGTGCGGTTCCAGACTGTAGCGCCTTTAACCACTCGGCCACTCCGGCCGGCTCTATGACGATTCGGAAAATTTGTGGTAAGGACTATGGAACCAAACTGCTAAGCTCATCGGTCCCTAGGCTTACACATTAATTAATCTAACTTATGCTAAGGACAACACACACACTCAAGCCCGAGGGAGGACTCGAACCGCCAACGGAGGGAGCCGCGCGAACCGTGACAAGACGCCTTAGAGCGCGCGGCTATAACGTTTTAATTTATTACTTCCTCACTAGTAACTCTATTCGCATCGCATTTTTCAGACAGTATTCACATATACCTAACAAATTATATCAATGAACGAGAAATAGCTAAGACATTTTATACGTGAGAGTTCGGTTCTTTAAAGAATCGAATGTCGAGGTTTAATCGTTGTATTATAAATGACTACTTCTCCTTTGTCGTCGTTCTGCCTACTGAGGACCAAGGGACTCGAATCTACTCTTCAGTAAAAATTTTCTTCTTTTCTTCTTCCAGTACTCCTCCGCTTTCTGGCCGTGAGCCACATTGTTCTCCTCCGTCAGTTAGCTTCCTGTGGTCTTATTACTTGTAAGGGACATAAGGAAAACTTCCTGTCAGATGGCTTGCCGGAACCTCGGTCGTCCTTGTGTTTTTTTCGGATGAGATCTCCAGTTGTTCCAGATCGGAATTACTGATGCGATCCACTTGTTACTGGCAGTATTCTTCCTATCTGTCACTGTGAAGATACCGTTAGCGACTCTTTCGGGATTCATGTAGGGCAAGTGCCCTTAGAAGGCACAGTAATATTATCATTGGCGCAGTAATAAGTTAATTATTTCTGTCCACTACTGTGGCACAGATACGTGAGAGAATAACGGATCTGAAGCGACTGTTCTTGTTCATTCAACTTTAACAATACGCACTCAGTGAGTTCAGTGTACGCAGTTAATAAATGAAATGTCACACTCCTGAAAGGTCCTGGTAGTTAATGCTCATAAGCTGTTTATTTTAATTGCTGTGAAGGCAGAAAAACACAACCTCTGTGGATTTGCTTAGCTCTTATGGAGAGCACTCGCTGTATGCTTGCAGAGCAAGCGAATGTGTAGCACTGAACTGTATGCGTTGACGGTGCGAGATAGGTGCGTATAACGTTTCTAGGGGGATAATGGATGGCAGGCGTATTTCGCAGACAGTTGCTTACGCTAAGTACATTAACGTCGAAATGCACTTGGCTCAGAGCTCGTAACTCACTAATGGCTCGGAGCGCTCGTTAAGCCATTGCCATTACCAAAATGCGTATTCTAGCGAGAGCAGCCCAAAACGGTCTACGATGGATCTACGTTCCTCTGTGCAGTGAGCACTTCCGACTATCGCAGTCTGAGAATATTTTTAAAATATCATATCCGTATAATTAGTTATACTTTGATATTGTTGTCGGTATTTGACTATTTTCTAGAAGCTGTCTTAAATGGTTGATTATGTCATTTTATGCTCATTACATACTTTTCCTCTCTTGAATTTCAGTATTAAAAAAAACGAATACAAAATGCAAATAATTTGAAAATCCGCTAAAACGCCCCATTTGAGTCATGTGATGCCTGTGACGTCACTGGCTAGCTGGCTGCTCCTACTCTCGTAAAGTGCATTCAGATTGATTTCTTATTTTGGAATTTACATTTCGGAAAATGGGTTACAAATAGTGTGCAGTACCACGTTTTGCAATGTCGTCAATCAAAGCTCCAGAAACATTGTTGTTGAATGTTCCAAATAATGACAAGACGTCTGAAATATGGTTGGAGCTCGTTCATAGAGATCCAAATGTGATGGTTTGTTTATTTATGAGAAGATCATTTTGATGTAAGTAAACACTCTATATGAAACTTGTTGTTCCATTAGGTCACTTTAAAGGATTATGCCCTGCAACTGTAGAGATATGAAGCATTCTTTCGTGCAGTTTCATGTGCTTATGATTACATTGGCAAAGTAGCACTTCACGATTTGACGCGCCAAACATTTATGCCTCATTAAAGTCGTTTTATAATAAACTTGGTGAAAGTGCGAATTTCATATTGTTTTAGTTCACTATAAGGCGATCGGTCTACAGTGGATAAGATTCATATTATACTGTATGAAGCCGAAACTTTCTGAAGGCAGCAAATAATCGTTGCAAATTTTATAACGAAGAAATATGACAATATAATACCAAAACGTGAAGTGGTGCTGTAGCTAAAAAAAGTGCTATACAGTCTGACATAGATCGTTGTTCTAATCTCGACAGGAGATGCACTTATTTTTTAATTTGTAAATCTGTATAAAATGAATCCGGTTATTATTATTTTCAATATAAAACACCGAAAGAACATCTCTGTTTCTACTAGGATGTGGAATTTCTCTCCTTGATAGCTGCTTCACAGTACTGTAGTTTAGTGACGTCCTCACTCTGGACGGTGTTGGCTTTTACCAGTAGCATTCCACTCAAGTACACTAAAGTTCTTTACTTCGTCGGTGTGCTCACATCGGTAAGGCCACTACAGGCAGAAGCCGCACAATCGAAACTATATGGGTCATAATTCATAGTTTTCTGTTTGTTACATCTAGCTACGAATATGCAAATATGTACAAATGAAAGTATTTCCTTAACTGCGTACTTTAATGTATCATTTGAAGGGGTTATTTGTCACAGAACGAATATTCAACCCACCGAACGAACATTCTAATTTCAATTCCCGTGACACATATAGTAAGTGGGGAAATCAAGAATGCGACTAACACAATTTAAACAGACACTTGTCTGTTTAAATTTGTAATCAGACAGCACAAAACGAAAAACGTTGCACATGTCATTTTTGAATAATTAAGATGAATTAAGGCATACACACGATTTAATCTGAATGTGAACTGTAATGGTATAGGCATGGGATATATCATTTATATAAATAAGGAACAGGAGTGGCCCCAACACTGATCCCTGGGGCACCCCGTCCCCCCCTTGACAGTACCCCACTCAGACCCCATATCACAGCCGTTATCAACATTGTGAATAATGACCTTTTGCTGCCTAATGCTAAAGTAAGAGGTGAACCAATTATGAGCTACTCCCCTTATTCTGTAATAGTCCAACTTCTGGAGCAATATTTTGTGATCAACACAATCAAATGTCTTAGTTAAATAAAAAAAAATTATGCTAAGCGTTCGAAACCTTTTGTTTAGCACATCCAGTATCGCACAGAGAAAAGAGAATATAGCATTTTGAGTCGTTAAACGACTTCTGAAGCCGACCTGTACGTTTGATACCAAATCGTGCCATATAAAATGATCAATTATCCTTACATACACAGCCATTTCAAAAACTTTTGTAAACACTGATGACAAAGAAATAGTTCTAAAATTATCTAGATTATCCCTTTCTCCCTTTTTATAAAGCGGCTTTACTACTGAGTACTTTAATCGCTCAGTAAACTGACCATTCCTAAACGAAAAATTACAAATATGGCTAAATACAGGGCTAACATGTGCAGCACAGTACTTTAATATTCTGCTAGACACCCCATCATAATCGTGAGAGTCCTTATTCTTCAGTGATTTAATTATTGACCCAATCTCCCTCTTGTCTGTATCACAGAGGAGTGATATACACGACATAAAATCTCGTCTGAGGCCTGCGATCATTTTTATGTTAATAATTGTCAACCAGTGCTGTACAATCGCAATAAAGTCATGAGATGTTCAGTTGACTCTTTTATTAGAACATGTTACGCGTTTCGGGATTACACCCATCTTCAGAAATCACAAACTTCAACTCCTTCCTAACCAACCAGGCGTACAGCCTTGACAACTCAAAAAAAAGTGTCGAGTAACATATAACTGCGGCACAAGCAGTCTTGAAGCTCTGATCTGCTTCAATATTTCCCTTAGAAACTAAATTTTTATTTAATTCACCAGCAATGGTCAGAAAATGATTGTTAAATTATGTAGATATATCTGATTTACCTGTAACAGAAATATTTTTACTGCGAACTGACTTTATATCGTCGACCTTGTGCTGCTGACCAGCCACTTACTTCACAACTGACCATATAGTTTTAATTTTATCTTGTGAATTAGCTATTCTATTCGATTACTCTTTGCCCTCCTAATAACATTTTTAAGCACCTTACAATTCTGTTTGTAATGGGCTACTGTAGCTTGATTGTGCACTACTTCTAACATTTTGATATAACTCCCGCTTTGTTCTATAAGATATCCTTATCCCACTAGTCAGCCACCCGGCCTGCCTATTACTGCTAGTACCCCGTTTAGAACGTTCTAATGGAAAACGACTCTCAAAGAGCTTCGAGTGACGAATCACGGTACACAATGTGGTGATTAGATGGCAGGGTGTGGGTATGGCGAATGCCCAGTGAACGTCATCTGCCAATTTGTGTAGTTTCAACAGTAAAATTCAGAGGCGATGGTGTTATGGTTCAAAAATGGTTCAAATGGCTCTGAGCACTATGGGACTTAACATCTGAGGTCATCAGTCCCCTAGAACAGAACTACTTAAACCTAACTAACCTAAGGACATCACACACATCCATGCCAGAGGCAGGATTCGAACCTGCGACCGTAACGGTCGCGCGGTTCCGGACTGAAGCGCCTAGAACCGCTCGGCCACACCGGCCGGCCGGTGGTGTTATGGTGCGGTCGTGTTTCTCATGGAGAGGGCTTGCACCCCTTGTTGTTTTGCATGGCACAAGCACAAGCCTACATTGATGTTTTAAGCACCTTCTTGCTTTCCACTGTTGAAGAGCAATTGGGTGATGGCGATTGCATCTATCAACACGATCGAGCACCTGTTCATTATGGACGGCCTGTGCGGATTAGTTACACGACGATAACAGCCTTGTAATGGACTGGCCTGCACAGAGTCCTGACCTGAATCCTGTAGAACACCTTTCGGATGTTTTGGAACGCCGACTTCGTGCCAGGCCTCACCGACCTACGTCGATACCTCTCATCAGTGCAGCACTCCGTGAAGAATGGGCTGCCATTCCCCAAGAAACGTTCCAGCACCTGGCTGAACGAATGCCTGCGAGAGTGGAAGCTGTCATCATGTCTAAGGGTGGGCCAACACCATATTGAATTCCAGCATTACCGATGGAGGGCGCCACGAACTTGTAAGTCATTTTCAGCCAGGTGTCCGGATACTTCTGGTCGCATAGTGTATTTCTGTGTGAAACGTGTCCAAAACATAAATGGAGGTTTTCATTGCTCCCCAGAATACTATTGGCTAATGCTGAGTCAGTGAAAGTATACAAAGCCCGTCCCCTCCACTCTTGTCCTGATTCTGCTGTCGTCCATGGTTGCATTAGTTTGATTGTCAGTTCATCTGTTCCTTGCAAGACAAAGTATTTTTCAAGCAGCACCAGTAGCAGCACCAGTTGTAGTGCCATAAGCACGAGGCAAGGAGAATTACCAGATAAGCATATATTTAGTTTCACAGCATAAGACCAGATTTCATGTGGTACATTTTCGGGAAAAAGTTTTGTAGTACCAAGTCACACTGTGTTCAGGGTTCAGTACCACAGCATTTGTTCGGATTCAGGTGTCATAGCATGAGATTAGATTTCGTAGTGCTCACTTTTTCAAAAAACTTTCATAGTATCAAATCACATTGTGTTCAGATTTCGAAGTACACTTTTGTAAAAAAAGCTTCGTAGCATCATATCAGGGTGTGTTCAGATTTAGAAGTTAAAAACGTTTCGTAGTATCCAATCACTGTCGGTTCGGATTTCATAGGTTTTGCAGCGTTTGTTCAGATTTCACAGCATTTTTTCAGATTTCGGTGTCAAATTTTTTCTTGTTGTTTCAGCATACATCCACAAAATGATGGCTCAGCTGGATGCTGACAGGGAGCAGCGGCAGCAGCGTCTACATCGTAAGTATATATACACTCCCGGAAATGGAAAAAAGAACACATTGACACCGGTGTGTCAGACCCACCATACTTGCTCCGGACACTGCGAGAGGGCTGTACAAGCAATGATCACACGCACGGCACAGCGGACACACCAGGAACCGCGGTGTTGGCCGTCGAATGGCGCTAGCTGCGCAGCGTTTGTGCACCGCCGCCGTCAGTGTCAGCCAGTTTGCCGTGGCATACGGAGCTCCATCGCAGTCTTTAACACTGGTAGCATGCCGCGACAGCGTGGACGTGAACCGTATGTGCAGTTGACGGACTTTGAGCGAGGGCGTATAGTGGACATGCGGGAGGCCGGGTGGACGTACCGCCGAATTGCTCAACACGTGGGGCGTGAGGTCTCCACAGTACATCGATGTTGTCGCCAGTGGTCGGCGGAAGGTGCACGTGCCCGTCGACCTGGGACCGGACCGCAGCGACGCACGGATGCACGCCAAGACCATAGGATCCTACGCAGTGCCGTAGGGGACCGCACCGCCACTTCCCAGCAAATTAGGGACACTGTTGCTCCTGGGGTATCGGCGAGGACCATTCGCAACCGTCTCCATGAAGCTGGGCTACGGTCCCGCACACCGTTAGGCCGTCTTCCGCTCACGCCCCAACATCGTGCAGCCCGCCTCCAGTGGTGTCGCGACAGGCGTGAATGGAGGGACGAATGGAGACGTGTCGTCTTCAGCGATGAGAGTCGCTTCTGCCTTGGTGCCAATGATGGTCGTATGCGTGTTTGGCGCCGTGCAGGTGAGCGCCACAATCAGGACTGCATACGACCGAGGCACACAGGGCCAACACCCGGCATCATGGTGTGGGGAGCGATCTCCTACACTGGCCGTATACCACTGGTGATCGTCGAGGGGACACTGAATAGTGCACGGTACATCCAAACCGTCATAGAACCCATCGTTCTACCATTCCTAGACCGGCAAGGGAACTTGCTGTTCCAACAGGACAATGCACGTCCGCATGTATCCCGTGCCACCCAACGTGCTCTAGAAGGTGTAAGTCAACTACCCTGGCCAGCAATATCTCCGGATCTGTCCCCCATTGAGCATGTTTGGGACTGGATGAAGCGTCGTCTCACGCGGTCTGCACGTCCAGCACGAACGCTGGTCCAACTGAGGCGCCAGGTGGAAATGGCATGGCAAGCCGTTCCACAGGACTACATCCAGCATCTCTACGATCGTCTCCATGGGAGAATAGCAGCCTGCATTGCTGCGAAAGGTGGATATACACTGTACTAGTGCCGACATTGTGCATGCTCTGTTGCCTGTGTCTATGTGCCTGTGGTTCTGTCAGTGGGATCATGTGATGTATCTGACCCCAGGAATGTGTCAATAAAGTTTCCCCTTCCTGGGACAATGAATTCACGGTGTTCTTATTTCAATTTCCAGGAGTGTATTTTCTTCTTCTTAGTACTGTGTGTGTATCCAGGTAGTCATATCACTATTTGGTTAAAAAAATTTCATCTTATATGTAATATGATGTTGTCCAAGGAATATTCTCTGTTGTTGTTTTAAATGATTCTGAGGAACAGGGGTGGACAGAGGTTGTGATACCATCTGCATCACAGCTATCATTTAAGTGCATAGTGGTCCATTAAGTATTTTTCTTAGTTTTGTGTGTATACACTTTCTTTAAATCAGTATGTTGTCGAAGGCGTTGGAGAGGACTCGAATCGATGAATTCATGGTGGTTTAGGCGAGGAGATGGCTGAGGATGGAGGAGATAGAGAGGGAGCTGTGTCACCATGATGAGGTGCTTGGTGGCCTGAGGAGCATCGCGTGGAGCCAGAGCAACGTAGGTAATTTATACGTGTACTCTGCTTACAAGTAACCAGTGTTCCGTCCTCTCATTACAGCAGCAGGTGATGCCTGGAACAATGTACTTACTTTTCATTATTCCTTCTCTAGAGCACCACTATCCACGCAGTATGCAGTGGCGCAGGTAGTGGGGGGGGGGGGGCAGTAGTGAAGAGAGCAATGTATAGGGGAGGCCCTGTGCAGCACGTCCCGCAGTGTGAGGTGGCTCTCATCACTGCACGGCAAGCTGCAGCAGCCACAGTTGCGTCCGCACCCTCACCAGCTTGACTCTGGCGCCCATGGGCTGGTCTTTGTCCAGCAATTGCCTCGGTGTTGTGCCAACAACCATCTCAACAGGTGGGGAGAAACACCATTTCTTCCACATTCTCATCCAAGCTGTGAGGTACGTGCACCTCCCTGCTCCTTGGCGCACCCAACAGCAGCAGTATCGTCGTCATCTAGTTGTAGTTACAGTAACAGTGGTAATCCTGTGACTAGGGGCAGTTCCCTCTCCCGTTCTTTCAGTGAAGGACATCAGATTAGTAACACCATATCGCAGTTAGAATATTCAGTAATCGCGGACGCCTTTGATGAGCGAAACTCATTCACTAGGGTCGGGAATCCAGCAGAAGGGTACCATGACCCTGTAGAGTTTCCGAAAGCATACCTTCCTGTTCTGGAAACAGAGCTCCTTAAGACTCTTAATGATCTGCGGTATCCTTCTTTTAAATGCAGCGCTGTGCTGTGCATCGAACTGTTGCCACCCTCTACCTCCAAACAGAGACCAGCCTTCATTATCTTTCGGGGGATAATGGCGTGATGTCACGGAGCGCATCAGTCGCCGAGTTGTTTCATGAGTCCACCTCGAGTACTATGCTAGACTGGTTTTCTGAGATGGAAGTTAGAGGACCAGCTGAAGCACTCAGCTGAATACCACATCTTGGCATCCATATCCATGTCTGTGATCCAATACAGCTACACTCCTGGAAATGGAAAAAAGAACACATTGACACCGGTGTGTCAGACCCACCATACTTGCTCCGGACACTGCGAGAGGGCTGTACAAGCAATGATCACACGCACGGCACAGCGGACACACCAGGAACCGCGGTGTTGGCCGTCGAATGGCGCTAGCTGCGCAGCATTTGTGCACCGCCGCCGTCAGTGTCAGCCAGTTTGCCGTGGCATACGGAGCTCCATAGCAGTCTTTAACACTGGTAGCATGCCGCGACAGCGTGGACGTGAACCGTATGTGCAGTTGACGGACTTTGAGCGAGGGCGTGTAGTGGGCATGCGGGAGGCCGGGTGGACGTACCGCCGAATTGCTCAACACGTGGGGCGTGAGGTCTCCACAGTACATCGATGTTGTCGCCAGTGGTCGGCGGAAGGTGCACGTGCCCGTCGACCTGGGACCGGACCGCAGCGACGCACGGATGCACGCCAAGACCGTAGGATCCTACGCAGTGCCGTAGGGGACCGCACCGCCACTTCCCAGCAAATTAGGGACACTGTTGCTCCTGGGGTATCGGCGAGGACCATTCGCAACCGACTCCATGAAGCTGGGCTACGGTCCCGCACACCGTTAGGCCGTCTTCCGCTCACGCCCCAACATCGTGCAGCCCGCCTCCATTGGTGTCGCGACAGGCGTGAATGGAGGGACGAATGGAGACGTGTCGTCTTCAGCGATGAGAGTCGCTTCTGCCTTGGTGCCAATGATGGTCGTATGCGTGTTTGGCGCCGTGCAGGTGAGCGCCACAATCAGGACTGCATACGACCGAGGCACACAGGGCCAACACCCGACATCATGGTGTGGGGAGCGATCTCCTACACTGGCCGTACACCACTGGTGATCGTCGAAGGGACACTGAATAGTGCACGGTACATCCAAACCGTCATCGAACCCATCGTTCTACCATTCCTTGACCGGCAAGGGAACTTGCTGTTCCAACAGGACAATGCACGTCCGCATGTATCCCGTGCCACCCAACGTGCTCTAGAAGGTGTAAGTCAACTACCCTGGCCAGCAAGATCTCCGGATCTGTCTCCCATTGAGCATGTTTGGGACTGGATGAAGCGTCGTCTCACGCGGTCTGCACGTCCAGCACGAACGCTGGTCCAACTGAGGCGCCAGGTGGAAATGGCATGGCAAGCCGTTCCACAGGACTACATCCAGCATCTCTACGATCGTCTCCATGGGAGAATAGCAGCCTGCATTGCTGCGAAAGGCGGATATACACTGTACTAGTGCCGACATTGTGCATGCTCTGTTGCCTGTGTCTATGTGCCTGTGGTTCTGTCAGTGTGATCATGTGATGTATCTGACCCCAGGAATGTGTCAATAAAGTTTCCCCTTCCTGGGACAATGAATTCACGGTGTTCTTATTTCAATTTCCAGGAGTGTATATCAAGCTTCCTAAGAATATAGTGTATAAGTAGGCCGTCTACTTAATGTCAAAAATAAAACCGAGCAGGCTTGTTTAATGCGGTCAATCTGGAATTGTGCAAAAAATTACACGAAAAATCCACAGTGCACATCTCGATACGGTAGATACCTTGACATTCATAAGAGTTATATTTTCGATTGTGTCGAGTTCCCCGTCAACATCCAGGACATGCCTAAATTTGAGGCGCAGAACACTGGGATACTGGTGGTGGTAAGTTCCTATGGAACCAAACTGCTGAGGCAATCGGTGCCTAGGCTTACATTCTACTTAATCTAGGCTAAGGACAACACCCACGCCCGAGAGGGGACTCGAACCTCTGACGGGGGAGCTGCGTGAACCGTGGCAAAGCGCCTCAGATCCTGCGGCTACCCTGCGCGGTCACTGCGATACTGGATTATGTTTATGGTCTGGAGAGACGCAAGTCAGATAAGCAGGAAAAGCAGGATAAATATATAGTTGTCAGATCCCTCTATTTCTCAAAATTTGCCTGTGAGCATAACATGCATGGGAACATGCTACTATTCTCTGACGAGACAGACACCATTATGTTTGGATCAAGGACATGTCACATCTACTTTCATCTCAAATCAGTAAACAAAAAGGTAGACAGCATATTTGCTGAATGTGCCTCAATGCATTATCAACTAGCGACTTTCTAGCAAAACATCTAGTAGTATGCAGATCCAACGACTCGGTGTGCTTTATTGTACCTACTGAGGAAAAGAAATTCATAAAGTTTAAAGATGCTCAAAACATGTACCATATGCAGCAGCATATCAAGTTACATCATCCTAGGATTCTAGTCTTAACAGATACAAATCTTATGTCGGGGATAATCCTGCGAATTGGCATATCTCTGAGCGTGAAAAACTATCGTGGGAGGTTGATAAACTTTACAGTGACAACATTCCCAAGACCAATTCGAAGGAGAATGAAGTTTTGTGTAGTAACTCCGTTGAATGCCGTGTTTTTGTACTGTAGTTACGTATAAAAGTAGAATCTGTTCGTAGAGACCACTTTCATCGTGTGGGGATGTTCTGTGGCACTGATCATAACAAATGCAATTTCAAATACTAGTTACCGCAACACATACCCGTTTTTTCATAATTTAAGCGGGTATGACACTCACTTTCTTGTTGAGCACTTGTCTAATTTCGGTATGGAGAAGGACTGGTCAGTGTCTTACCTGGGAGTGTTGAGAAATGTATTTCGTACTTCAAACGAATGACGCCAAGAACTACACTCCGCTTCTTTGATTGGGTACGTTTTATGCACGCACCAAACTACAGACTTCTTGAAACTCTGCCCCAGAAGGATAGCCATATCACACGAGCTACATTTCTCAACAAGGAAAAGTTTCAACTCCTCACTAGGAAGGGCATTTTTCCCTACAAATATGTGGATAGTGTGGCAAAGCTCAACGAAAGCAGGGTACACAACATAGATGCATTCTCCAGAAACCTTACAGGCGATAACATAGTGGATGCAGGGTATGAGCTTCAAATGCTGGTCATTAGATACAGTGATGTCTGGCATTTTCTCTCGTCTTGAGGTCATAGAATGTATGAGTTGTTATCCGTTGCACTCCTTACCAGAATAAGTTCCTGTTTATCATTCAGAACAGTTGGCCGCGTATCCTCAGAGTATCCCACAAGCAGATATGGTGGTATACACACAGTAAATCTCTTGTAATCTTCCAGTGTTCTTTTCACTGGCTCGTCTACGAACCATCCAGAATTTTCTAAATCGTTCAAAATCAAGGAAGAAGGAGACCGAGAGACATAGGTTTTAAGAGTTGATGTTATGCCTACACTACGTGTGTGGTTAGTCTCTACCACGTGAAGTTCATATCGTATGTCTCGAAAGAGGAATGCTAAAGCACTATTTTAAGGTTCGATACCACTGTAGCAGTACCATCCCTTTTCGTAAATGATCCATCAAGATACCCGAAACTCCTGTAAGAGAGGGTAGAACCATCCTGTTGTTGGATGACGATCGCAATTTCATTGTTATTGTTAAATGTTGTTGACGTGAGAAGTATTCCTGGCATATAACGCACTTGTTTACTTCAGTGGGCATGTTATATCGGACGACGCCATTGCGAGGTTTCAGACCTACTGATTTAAGAAACTCGCAGTTTGCATTTGTTATCACCTTACTGGTCTGTTGTGAAGTGCTGTGCTGTGCATTGTGCACGTTGGTCTTATACCCTACGCCCAATCTGTCTTCATTGACAATACGAGGACGTCGGCAGCTGTTACATTTCCTGACTGGTTGAGACTCGCTGCCAACGATTCCGGGTTGGCAAGTTAAAGATAATCGCTTCTGCCTTCAACATGTCTCGGCGGTTTGAAGGTCACCATCGTCACTTCTGGGTCTCTTCTCGTTCGAGGTCACTGTTGGTTCCGCTTGATGTGTAACCATACAATTGTTTCCTCGCCACGAAAGTCGAGAAGTTGATTATCCTGGTCCAAAATACAGAGTTCCAGATAGTTCAACATGTGAACTGTTACTTGGAGGTATGTAGTATTGGTAGTGGTCTCAGCAATATTAAATCCTGTTCTAGCTGATGGGAAGAATTCGCAAATTGTATGAACCAGTCTATTACTGAGATTAGAGTACGTTGTTGCAATTTACACTCGACACGGTTTGTACTGACAGGAAGTATTATCAGAAACTGATTGGATCTGTGAAATTTATTGGGATCTTTCTTCAAAATCCGTCTTTTTGTGAAACCAAGTAGCTATCCTATTGAACCATTGTGTATTTATTTCGGATTGAAGAGTATTACAGTTTGTACAGAGCAAAATCCCTTTTCCACATTGTTTTAAAACCTCGTTTAAGTAGTCAGTATCGTATGCAGCAGTTTCTATTTCCAGAATTGCTTTTCCACTATTACTTTCTATATGAAGTTTATTGTTCTCCTGTGTGATATACGGAATGCTGTTATGTCTCCAGTCCATTTAGCGCAATGCTCCACTCCCCACTGCTTAAATCTGTCTATGGGAAGTAATTCTCGCGTAATACTGACGATTTCTTTTAAGGACAGAGTATATAACATTGCATCTGTACCTCAACAGATGAATGGATATTTAATGCACCTCCTTATATATCCTTCTACGTAGACGTTAGGACGAACATGATGCACAGATGCCCACACAAATAACTATGAAAGTCCTCGTAGCGATAAAAACTGTAGGACACACGTCTCCTGACGGTCAAATATCGATGTAACTCTTCTGGTGGTTGCAGGTCTCCAAATGAATTTTTTTTTTTTCAGTATCAGTATTCTGACTGGTTTGATGCGGCCCGCCATGAATTCCCCTCCCGTGCCCACCACTTCATCTCAGAGTAGCACTTGCAACCTACGACCACAATTATTTACTGGATGTATTTCAATCTCTGTCTTCCTCTACAGTTTTTGCCCTCTACAGCTCCCTCTAGTACGATGGAAGTAATTCCCTGATGCCTTAACAGATGTCTTATCATTCTGTCCATCCTCCTTGTCAGTGTTTTCCACATATTCCTTTTGTCTCTGACTCTGTGCACACCCTCCTCATTTCTTATCTTATCTGTCCACCTAATTTTCAACGTTTGCCTGTAACATCACATCTCAAACGCTTCGATTCTCTTCTGTTCCGATTTTCCCACAGTCCACGTTTCACTACCATATAATGCTGTGCTCTAGACGTACATTCTCAGAAATTTCTTCCTCACATGAAGGCCCTTACTTGATACTAGTAGAGTTCTCTGGGGCAGGAATGCCCCTTTTGCCAGTGCTAGTCTTCTTTTGATGTCCTCCTTGGTCCGTCCGTCATTTGTTATTTTGCTGCCTAGGTACCAGAATTCCTTAACTTCGCCGACTTCGCGACCGTCAACCCTGACGTGAAGTTTCTCGCTGTTATCATTTCTGCTACTTCTGAATACTTCCGTCTTCCTTCGATTTACTCTCAATTCTTGTTGTGTAGTCATTAGATTGTTCATTCCGTTCAGCATATCATGTAATTCTTCTTCTATTTCACTCAAGATAACAATTTCGTCAGCGAATCGTATCTCTGATGTACTTTTATCTTGACTTTTAATTCCACTCCTGAACCTTTCTTTTACTTCCTCATTGCTTCTTCGATGTACAGTTTAAAAAGTAGGAGGGAAATACAACATCCCTGTCTTACACCGTTTTGAATCTGAGAGCTTTGTTCTTGGACGTCCACTATTATATTTCCTTCTTGGCTTTTGTACATATTGTATATTACCCGTCTCGCCCTATGGCTTACCCCTATTTGTCTCAGAATTTCGAACGCCTTGCACTATTTTACATTCTCGAACGCTTTCTGGAGGTCGACAAATCCTATGAATATGTCTTCATTTTCCTTTAGTCTTGTTTCCAATATCAATCGCAGCGTTGCGGTGGTCTAGCGGTTCTGGCGCTGCAGTCCGGAACCGCGGGACTGCTACGGTCGCAGGTTCGAATCCTGCCTCGGGCATGGGTGTGTGTGATGTCCTTAGGTTAGTTAGGTTTAAGTAGTTCTAAGTTCTAGGGGACTTATGACCTAAGATGTTGAATCCCATAGTGCTCAGAGCCATTTGAACCAATCGCAGCGTCAGAATTGCCTCTCTCGTGCCTTTACCTTTTGTAAAGCCAAACTCATCGTCATTTAAGACATCCTCAAGTTTCTTTTCCTTTCTTCTGTATACTATTCTTGTCAGCAACTTGGCTGTATGAACTGTTAAGCTGATTGTGCAATAATTGTCGCACTTGTTAGCTTTTGCAATCTTCGGAATTGTGTGGATAATATTTTCCCGAAAGTCACAAGTTATGTCGCCAGATTCATACATTCTACACACCAACGTGAATAGTTGTTTTGTTGACACTTCCAGAATGATTTTAGAAATTCTGATGGAATGTTATCGATTCCTTCTGCCTTACTTGATCTTAATTCCTCCAAAGATCTCTTAAATTGTGATTCTAATACTGGGTCCCCTATCTCTTCTAAATCGACTCCTGTTTCTTCTTCTACCACATCAGACGAATCTTCTCCCTAATAGTGGCCTTCAGTGTACTTTTTCCACCTATCTGCACTCTTCTCTGCATTTAACAATTCCCGTTGCGCTCTTAATGGTACCACCGTCGCTTTTAATGTCACTGAAGATTGTTTTGACTTGCCTGTATGCTGACTCAGTTCTTCCGACAGTATTTCTTTTTCGATTTATTCACATTTTTCATGCAGCCATTCTGTCCTAGCTTCCCTGCACTTCCTATTTATTTCATTTCTCAGCGACTTGTATTTTTGTATTCGTGAATTTCCCTGAACGTTTTTGTACTTCCTTCTTTCATCGATGAACTCAAGTCTTTCTTCTATTGCCCATGGTTTCTTCGCTGTTAACTTCTTTGTACCTATGTTTTTCTTTACAACTTCTGTGACTGCCATGTGTAGAGATGTCCATTCCTCTTCAGTTGTATTTCCTACTGAGCTGTTCCTTATTTCTGTATTTATAGCCTAAGAGAACGTCAAGCGTATCTCGTCATCCCTTAGTACTTCCGTGTCCCACTACATTGCATATTGATTCTTCCTCTGTTGAAATTCAGCCTACACTTAATCACTACAGTTGAGTCTATATCTGCTCCTGGGTACTCCTTACAATCCAGTATCGCTGATTTCGGAATCTCTGTCTGACCATGCTGTAATCTAACTGAAATCTTCCATATCACCCGATCTTTTCCAAGTACACCTCTTCCTCCTGTGATTCTTGAACAGAGTATCCGTTATCACTAGCTGAAATTTATTAAAGAATTCAATTAGTCTCTCTCTCCCAAGCCCATATTCTTCTCTAATCTTTTCTTCTGCTGCTTCCCCTACAAGTACATCCCAGTCCCTCATGACTATTAGATTTTCTTCTCCCTCTATGTTCTGTATTTCCTTTCAACACCCTCTTATACTTTTTCTAGCTCTTCATCTTCAGTTTGCGACGTCTGCATGTATACCTGAACTATTGTTGTCGTTGGTGATTCATAATGAATCCTAGTCCAGTTATACCACTTTCTGCTGCTGTTGATATTTTCCTATACGCATCTGACCAGAAATCCTTGTCTTCTTTCCACTTCACTTCACTGACCCCTGCTGTATGTAGATTGAGCCTTTGCATTTCCATTTTCATATTTTCTAGTTTCCCTAACACGTTCAAGCTTCTCACATTCCACGCCCCGACTCGTAGAACATTATCCTTTTGTTGACTATTCAGTCTTTTCTTCAAGGTAACCCCTTGGCAGTCCCCTCCCGGAGATCAGAATAGGGGACTATTCCCGAATCTGTCCTCAATGGAGAGATCATCATGAGACTTTTTCAGTTACAGGCCAAGTTTCCTGTGGATACCCGTTATGTGTCTTTAACGCAGTGTATTATATTGTGTGTTGTGTATTAAACCAGGGTTTTAGAAACGACGGAGAGGCTCCGTCTCACTATAGCCCTCAGTGGTTCACAACCCCGCAACAGGCCTCAGCAGTCCACCCACCTCACTGCCGCCCCACACCGAACGCAGCGTTACTGTGCGGTTTCAGCCCCCAGAGGACCCCCCCCCACTTCCGGGAACGTCTCATACCAGACAAGTGTAACCCCAAATGTTTGCGTGGTGGAGTAATTATGGTGCATGCGTACGTGGAGACAGTGGTTGTGCAGCAATCGCCGACATAGTGTAAATGAGGCGGAATAAGGCGAACCAGCCCGCATTTGCCGAGGTAGATGGAATACCGCCTTACAAACCATCCACGGGCTGACCGGCACACCGGACCTCGACAGTAATCTGCCGGGCGGATTCGTGCCAAGGACCGGCACGGTTTCCCGCTCAAGAAGCAGCGCGTTAGACCACGCAGCTACCGGGCGGGCTTTAATGTAGTGGTTTCCATTGCCTTCTGGATCTTCGTGCCGTTGATCATTGCTGATTATTCAGCCTTTTAGGGACAGTTTCCCACCCCCAGGACATGAGAGTGCCCTGAACCTCTGTCCACTCCTCTGCCCTCTTGACAAGGCTGTTGGCAGAATGAGGGAGTCTTCTTACGCTGGATGTCTTCTGCTGCTAATGCTGATTATTGATCAAAATTTAAGCGGTGGCGGATTTCGAACTCGGGACCGAGGTCGTTTTGATTACTAATCAAAGACGCTACCCTAGACCATGGACCGAGCGGGGTGGCGCAGTGGTTAGACACTGGACTCGCATTCGGGAGGACGACGGTTCAATCCCGCGTCCGGCCATCCTGATTTAGGTTTTCCGTGATTTCCCTAAATCACTCCAGGCAAATGCCGGGATGGTTCCTCTGAAAGGGCACGGCCGATTTCCTTCCCCATCCTTCCCTAATCCGATGAGACCGATGACCACGCTGTCTGGTCTCCTTCCCCAAAACCAACCAACCTAGACCATGGGTGCCACAGTCGAAATAGCAGACGTAATTTGTATTTTTTTTAACGTACACCACACAGTGGGCTTCCGGTCCACCAGAAATATCTAAATTCACAATTCTACATTCTCAGGATTTCTTTTTGTATGGTTTCAGGTATTGTCCTTTTCCGATGCCTGCTGCTTCCGTCATGCGGTTATGTCTACCTGCCTTCCCTAGCTGTTCCTGGTGGTTCTGTGCGTTCTTGCAGAAGCTCCAGCACCACCAGCCAGTGAACCCATGGCTTAGAGACCTTCGAGGGCAGGAATGAGGAAGGGGTATTTCTGCCAGAGTCTTGGGTGTCGACAGAACCTGAGGTGCTTTAATAGGTCCTTTATGCTTCAGGGCGCTTTTAGATCCATACATCGCTGTCAGGATACAGTTTTTTAAAGACCCCTGGGTTGGCTTCTTATTCTTCTTCATCGTTGTCTTCATCTTCTTCATAAATTGCTTGAAAATTACAGCCAAGCCCGACATATTTTTATCACTCATGGTTTTATCAACTACAAATTCGGCAGTGCGGTGCCCTATACCAACAACCCTTCTCACACGCATTGCCGTGGCTTTATCGCCTGAAATTCGATCTACAGCCTGGCTTCCTGGGAGATCTTGTGTGTATGCAATGTCGTTTCCAAATACGCCTTGTCAAGCAGGTTAATCCCCTAATCACCACAAGCCAAACGTCTTTGAAACTTTGTGCCATATCTGCAATAATTATAACCCAGAATGTACAATGCACCTGGAAGTTTGTCGAGTATACTACAACCTCCTATAATGCGTGTCCTAATGTGCATGTTATACTACTGTGTAGTTGTGCTCTGTGCACTCCATTGCCGGCCGCGGTGGCCGTGCGGTTCTAGGCGCTTCAGTCCGGAACCGCGAGACTGCTACGGTCGCAGGTTTGAATCCTGCCTCGGGCATGGATGTGTGTGATGTCCTTAGGTTAGCTAGGTTTAAGTAGTTCTAAGTTCTAGGGGACAGATGACCTCAGATGTTAAGTCCCATAGTGCTCAGAGCCATTTGAACCATTTTTTTGCACTCAATTATATAAAAAATCGTCAGCGTCAATCCACCTGTTTTGTTGCAGCCATTTAACTAGTGTTCTATTCCCTCGACGTCTTTATGAGACGCTCTCTGAGAGACACATGTGCTTCTGAGCTCTTCTGCATTTCTCTGTGTAAAAGCATCCTGAAATTTCAGTGCTATCCTTTAAGATATGCTTTGGATCGGGGGAGATTCGCTCTGGTTACAGGCGGGTAGCGGAAATGGTAAAGAGCCAGTCTTACTTGTGAGATGAAGTCGGAGCTCACCATCTGCAGCATCATCGACAAAACCGACTGTGGTCCTTTGGTGCAGAGTCGAATGGAGGGTCTGAATCAGAGGCTGAGGCGGTTCTGTGACCGTGTAGGCTGCAGATACCTTGACTTGCGACATCGAGTGGTGAGCACTGAAGCTCAAATAGTTGTAGGTGAGGAAAGCTGGCTAAAATCGGAAATAATTTCAGCCGAAATGTTTTCAAACGACCTAACAGTGTTCAGAAAGGATACATTAAATACAGTTGGAGGAGGAGTATTTATTGTTGTCAGAAGTAGTTTACCTTGTAGTGAAACTGAAGTAGATAGTTTCTGCGAAATAGTATGGGTGGAAATTATACTTGACAATCGGCTAAACTATAAAGTGGATCGTTTTACCGACAGCCCCACTCAGAAGATACAGTTCAAAGAAAACTTGAGTCTCATTTCAAATAGGTACCCCGCTCATATAATTATAGTCAATGGTGACTTCAATCTGTCCTCGATATGCTAGGAAAATTATACGATTAAAGCCGGCGTCAGGCATAAAACGTCCTCCGAATGTGTACTGAATGCTTTCTCAGAAAATTATTTTGAACAATTACTTCATGAGCCCATTCGATGCGTAAACAGTTGCGGAAGCATACTTGACCTCTTAGCAATAAATAATCCTGGGCAAATAGGGAGTATCATGACGAATACAGGATTAGCGACAACAAGGCAGTTGCCACTAGGCTGAATACCGTAATACCCACGGCCATCAAAAAGAAACGCAAAGTACATCTGTTTAAGAAAAGCTGATAAAAATTCTCTTAACGCCTTTTTAAGGGACAGTCTCCACTCCTTTCCGATCTGATCTCGTAAGAGTAGAAAAGATGTGGAATGATTTCAAATAGATAATATCAACAGCAATTGAGAGGTATATACCACATAAATTAATAAGTGATGGTACTGATCCCCCACGGTACACAAAACGGGTGAGACGGCTGTTGCAGAAGCAACGAAAAATACATGCAAAATTTAAAATAACGCAAAACCCCCAAGATTGGCAAGTTTTGCAGAAGTTCGAAATATAGCGCGTATTTCAGCGTGAGATGCTTTTAATAATTCCCACAACGAAACTGTGTCTTGGAATCTGGCAGAAAATCCAAAGAGATTCTGGTCATACATAAAGCACACCAGTGGCAAGACGCAATCAATACGTTCACTGCACGACAACAATGGTGAAGTCACTGATGAGAGTACCACTAAAGTAGAGTTATTAAACACGGTTTTCCGAAACTCCTTCACCAAAGAAGACGAAGTAAATATTCCTGAATTCCAATCAAGAACAACTGCCAAGATGAGAAACATAGAAGAAGAGATCCTCGGTGTAGCAAAGCAGCTTAAATCACTTAATAAAGGCAAGGCCTCCGCTCCAGATTGTATACTAGTCTGGTTCCTTTCAGAGTATGCTCATACAATAGCTCCATATTTATCAATTATATACAACCGCTCGCTCACAGGAAGTTCCGTATCTGAAGACTGGAAAATTGCTCAAGTCACACCAATCCCCAAAAAGGGAAATAAGAGTAATGTGCTGAATTACAGACCCATCACTAAAGTCGATTTGCAGATTTGCAGTAGGGTTTTGGAACATATACTGTTTTCGAACATTATGAATTACCTCGAAGAAAACGATTTACGACGCATAGTCACCACGGATTCAGAAAACATCGTTCTTGTGAAACACAACTAGCTTTTCATACTCATGAAGTAATTATAAAATGACTTTTATCTTAATAATATGAATATTTATATATGTATTTGGAGAGAGAGAGAGAGAGAGATTGATTTTTAATTGAGATTTTTACTTTACGTCGTAACTGGTACCTGAAATTTGGTTGCTGCCTCCTTGAATGATCAGCTTCTGCACCAGTTGGTGACGTATTATAAGTTGGAGGAAGTTATTGTTCTTTAGCGTTTAAAATACGACTCTGTTGGTTATTTGGCCTTACTGCGGATAGCTTTGAGCTTAAGTTTTCGTAGATTTTCATACCTAAGGAACCACTGTTGTAAGTAAATAAGATCAAACAGCAATCTGCTTTTCGTGAGAAAAGGAGATTGCTTAGCACACAAACTTCCTTCAAACTACACGTCCTGATGCATCAAAATTGGTCAGTGGAGTTCAGCATCATACTGTTATACAAGAACATAATCCAATTACTGCAATTAAGAAATTATGAGAGGTTGTTACGTATTGATGAAAACTATAGAGACTGCATTGCGTTTCTTGTATTTTAGTGAACTTTGTACACCGACAGTTCTGTCGGTTGATAGCCGGCGACGACAATGAAATTCCTCATTAAAAAAAAAAAAAAAATGTTGTTCACTTCCAAAAAAGGTGTATACATAAATGTTTGGCAACTATTACGCATACTTTACTCGGTTTTATCACTGAAATAGCACTTTTCATTAAATGTAACAATACGTTCTGAGCGACGGCCTAGAAACACGTCCTCTTTCCACAAGATACAGATTAACAGTCCTCTTTTTTTAATAAATAATTTGTTTTTAGAGTTCGTACTCAAATATTCGCTACTACTAACGTTGCGGGGATTGCGTGCTAAAGAGTTTGTTGCTGTCCAGTTACGCTTCACTTCACTTCAAGTACTTTTTGAATAAAATTTACATTTACGGTATTTACATACATTACTGAGCTTATCAGAATAAAATCAGGCACAAATTATTTTAAAAAAAGGGCACTGAGGCTCACATAACATTACATAATGAGTGCTGTCGACAGGAGATGTCAAATTGATTCCATATTTTTAGATTTCCAGAAGGCTTTCGATATTGTTTCTCACAAGCGTCTTCGAACCATGATACGTGCTTAAGGAATATCGCCTCAGTTGTACGACTAGATTTGTGATTTCCTGTCAGAAAGGTCACAGTTCGTAGTAATAGACGGAAAGTCGTCAAGTAAAACAGAAGGAATATCCGGCGTTCTCCAAGGAAGTGTTATAGCCCCTCTATTGTTCCTGATCGATATTAACGACGTAGGAGACAATCTGAGTAGCCCAATTAGATTGTTTACACATGATGCTGTCATTTGCCGTCTTGTAAAGTCATCAGATGAGCAAAACGAATTGGAAAATGATTTAGATATCTGTTGGATGCGAAAAGTGGCAATTGACCCTGAATACAGAAAAGTGTGACGTTATTCACATGAGTACTTAAAGATATCGCTAAATTTCGATTAAGTGGTAATTGTAAATTCAACTAAATACTTAGGGATTACAATTACAAATAACCTAAATTGGAACGATCACATAGATAATGTTGTGGGTAGAGCAAACCAAAGACTGCGATTCATTGGCAGAACACTTAGAAGGTGCTACAGATCTACTAAAGAGACTGCTTACACCACACTTGTCCGCCGCATTCTGGAGTATTGCTGTGCGGTGTGGGATCCGCATCAGGTGGGCCTGTCGGATGACATGGAAAAATTTTGAAGAAGGATAGCTCGTTTTGTATTATCGCGAAATGGGGGAGATAGTGCCACAGACATGATACGTGAATTGGAATGGCAATCATTAAAAACAAAGGCGTTTATCGTTGCGACGGAATCTTCTCATTAAATTTCAGTCACTAGTTTTCTCCTCCGATTGCGAAAACATTATGTTTGCACCCACCTACAGAGGGGGAAATGATCATCGCGATAAAATAAGAGAAATCAGGGCTCGTACAGAAAAATTTAAGTGCTCGTTTTTTCCCGCGTGGTGTTCGACAGTGGTACGGTAGAGAGACAGCTTGAAGGTGGTTCATTAAACCCTCTGCCAAGCACTTTATTGTGAATAGCAGAGTAATCGCGTAGATGTAAGATGCAAGTTCTGGGATTTGTTCTATGCACTTTGGAAACTGTGAATATCTCACTCGACCAGTTTGGGAGGTGTGACTTCTCAAATTCTATCTAGTGTTTTGAGACATTTAGCAAATCACCCACATTAAATTTCTGTTTACATGGATCCAGCGTTTTAATACGATATGCATGAATCCATTATCACAAACACCGGTTAGTCTCATTTTTATTGTACTGTGTTTGGTTCGATTACGCTGTGCAATTATTTCTAGGAATATGTCCATTTGTACGAGCCACAGAGATTAAAATGCAGCCACATTTGACCTATTGTTCTTTTCAGACTTTCAACGATACTCGCCTTCAGATGGGTGAATGTTGTGTTGTGATATATTCCATTTCGCTGCAACACAGTCTTGAAATACTTATTGTAAAACTCTCTACCATGGTTGATATGAAGGTTGTCTGAGCGTTTGTTCCAGACAGGGACGAATAGATGCTTAAACACTTCCATGGTCTCTCTCCCGGTTCTTGTTTTAACAGTTAATGCCCAGGCAAATTTCGAGTATGTATCGATAACTATTAAATTACATTTGAATCCATTATTGGCATCTGAATATTCCTGCATATCTACAAGCTAAGCCTTATATAAGTCACCTGAACCCTTCATCATAAGTTGCCTATGTGGGTATGTTTTGCATGCTGGTTTGTGGAGTTCTTGAAGTACTGATTCCATACTTATTCGATTATATCTGTCTCTATAAGCTCGGAGATTACTGGAACAACCTCATTCAAATGATCAGTATTACCAGCAGCAGCTGCTGTCATGAGCAGTCGCCGTTGATGTATTACCACATTGGGATAGTCATAGTATATATACAAGGGCGGTCGAGTGTTGACTCTTATGTTAGATATCAATACCATCACCAATACTATATTGAGCTCCAATATAGGTTCTATAACGGTTTTGTATTTTACATCGCACTCATTTCCTGATTTCACAAGTACAGTCATTTGCAGTATATCGCCATACATCTCCATTCTTTCGATGAATAATTTGCAGTTTTGTGGGATTTACGAAAATTTCATTCATTATACGAGTTATCCTTTGAAATTCTCAATCGCCTATCTGTACTGTTTTTCTTTTAAACTTATAGACTGTGTACCCAATCTGTATGACTTTTCACTACTGACACCGAATGTTTTATCTATCGTATTATTGGTGTGATGGTTAAAGAAATCAGTAACGCCGTCATCATTGTCTAATTTCGATGAGAGTTCATCAAGAGATTCAGTAACTGGTATTTGCCTTCCATCAAAATGCCCTACCCTCAGCGATGGCAACTTCTCTCAAACAGCCTTCTGTGCCATGACGACCATATGCTTAATCGACATCTTGTTATATACTAAGCGGACTCCATCACAGGACGCACATTATATACTTTCTTTCCAATTCTATTAACCTTTGCAGTTGCGTCACGCACTTTCTTTTCATTTCCATCAACTTTTACAGCTAAGTCGTCTACCTGGTTTCTCAGGATGATCTGAGTGTATGTCTCTAGTTCCTTAACCCTAGCATCTGCGTCATTGGTCGGTCTCAAAAGGGTCTGGACTAACTTTCCGTTCAAGAAGCTGAAATTTTCCATCTATGTACAGATGCATTTTCTGTCTATGCATACCTATCCTCTCAGGCTGAGTGCCTGACATACATGTGAACTTGTTCATAGTGTGATGTAAACTAACTAACTCAATATCTTTTATTTTATATAAATACAAGTTCTGTCCACTCTTACTGTCATTGAGTTTTGTTGCTGATTTATCAATAGCGAGAAACCCATACTGTGTCCAACAACCTGCACTTATCATTACAAAATCATTGAATGGCACATTGGTTCATACATATGACCAGCAAATGTGTTTTAAATCCAAATTGTCTTGTTTGAACGCTATAGTGAGATTTGAATTATCCCTCAACAACTGTTTTGAGATTCTGGAGTAAGTTTGACTCAAATGAAATACCATATATCAACACCTATATGACAACCAAGACAGAAATATTGTGGAATTTGATCCTGTTTTCCCACAGCAACATCGTCAAAAATGGACATGGTATTTGGGTTTACTTTTTCTGAAGAGGGGTTTTATTGCTTTGACTGCATGTCGTACATGCTACACCATCTAAACCTCGAAGTATCTTTTGTAGAAACTGGTATTTGGGCTTATACAGCCTTTTTGAAAATACACATACATGCTCAAATTGGATTCAACCTTCATGTTAAGCAGTGACATGAGAACATTTTTCTTGCTACAGTTGGATTATCTCTCATATATTATTGGGTAGGAGTACCCCATTCTTCTTATTCTTCTGATTTTCTTCCGCACCATCACAGGACCAGTCACTCACAACAAAGTCCTGATGTTTCACCCATCCCGCCTTTATACTGACTACATTAGGTTTTGATGTGCAGTGGGATTCTATAGAAAAAGAAAAAAAATAATAATATGTGTAGCCACTATAGCACAATCATCTTACTGACTGAGCTAAAATGTCTACATTTACATTATTTAATGATGAGGTATTGGGGTAAGAAAAACAACAAAGACTTTCTATAATATTTTTTTACACATCAGCAAGGGTATACATCAGTAGAAATTCGCGGGTTCAGTCTTGAAAACAGTAAAGTATTTCAAAAGGAAAGCCTTATTGCATGGCCAGCCGGAGTGGCCGAGCGGTTAAAGGCGCTACAGTCTGGAACCGCACGACCGCTACGGTCGCAGGTTCGAATCCTGCCTCGGGCATGGATGTGTGTGATGTCCTTAGGTTAGTTAGGTTTAAGTAGTTCTAAGTTCTAGGGGACTTATGACCACAGCAGTTGAGTCCCATAGTGCTCAGAGCCATTTGAACCTTATTGCATGAGTAGAATTCAGCATATATTTATCTCAAACTGATGGGTGCTCCCTTAGCTTCTTTTGACACTGTATTGATGCAGTGCTCTAAATTGTCTACAGGCACACTATACATATGGAGATGGTTCAAAATATCTTTATTCGCAGTTGGAGCATACAGCAGCCCACAGTTGAGTCTTTCCAATACAGGGGGCAGCACCATCCATAGACCGAACAAATCTGTAGCAGTGGAGTGTTGCAGATAAATGGATGGACCTGCAGATCTCACCATGAGTCTCAAGCCATTGTACAATGATGTTGTAGATAACATAAAGCCAGCACAGTAAACCTCTGGGAGTGGACGAGATGGAGGATAGTTGGTCATCTGTTGATTGATGTAGGATTCTGCATAACAGAGTTCATCTCATTCCAGCTCCGTAAACTACACATTAACACTTCTCGGTGCATTTTCAATCGCTAACACAACACGCCAGTCACTGTCCACTGATGCTGCTGTACCAATGTTTAAGCACTTTGCATCGCTAGCTGTTAAATCATAAGTTGAAGTGAGAAGCAGTGGAGCAGTGAGAGGAATCAGCAGATTCTCCTCCACCACGTCAACACACATCCTTGAAGTAATGCCACAATGTTCTGGGATGATGCGTTATGTTGGAGAAAACTACTGACCTGCACCATGTGGTTTACAGCCCCCAGTACAGCTCTTATGGGAGTTGGGGCTGGGTGGGTGTCTTTATTACACAAATTGGTGAGTGGAGTGGGAAACAGCAGCTCATTGTCCTCCTCCAGCATCCTAGCTAGACAGCAGGAGAAGGTAATTAATTGATCAATTTAATGAATTAGTCAATTAATTTGATATCAAAAAAGTGCTTGTATCGGCGAAGTGGAGGTGAGAAAGGTTATGGATTTCCCAGAGAGGTAGGGGAGGAGGTGGAGGCGTGGGGGTTCCTCAGAAGGACCTGTTTCCCCAGGGTATCATAAATAAATCCCCGGGGGGCATAAATCAATTAGCATAACAGTAGGTTAGGGGGAGGGGGTGAGGGGTAATTTGCTCCGGAATGTATGATTTATGCTGAATGTATGAAACCTAAACACACACACACACACACACACACACACACACACACACACACAAAGTGACAGGACCTGCTTCTCCCCGTTACTCACGAAAACGTTCATTTAAAAGCGAAACGCTTTTAGTAGAAAAACGACGAATTCCAAGTAGAAGTCCTTATTTACACACACGTTTATGGTGTATAAAAGTTTGTAGTGAATTTAGAGACAGTCTGTTGACACCAACTACCTTTTGTTTCAATCTGCGTAAGAATATCCCAAGAAACAATTGGCTTAAACATTTAGCTACATGTTACTGAAAATGTGGTTTCCACGTTTCTTATTTCCGGAACATAATTTTTTTTTTTTTTTTTTTTTTTTGTAAGGGATGAAGAGACAATAAATTCCTGAATTTTCGGAAGATTTCCAGTCCCAGCCGTCAAAAAATTCCTTTCTATTCTTACTTAAAAGCTGTAAATTCGTCTCCTATCACTAAATAACTAAACTGTTTGCAGAAAATGTACGGACACACACTGATAACGTCTGCCAACACTCCTATAACACACACATAGCTTCGTCTTACTAGTAGCCTGTGATGTCTCCAGGGCAACAGCCAACAACAGCCAACAACAGAACGCTTTCGATAGAATGACCAACTCTTGAAATTTAATTATTTTTAAGCTTTAATTACACGAAAATGACGCATTATGTGAGCATATTGACCAAAAATGCTACTTGAATTTTGCAATCTGAACCTTATTTTTATCATAGGGAAATACTACGAAGAAAGGATAAATGATGTTTCATACCTTACTGAGAACATGAATGACTATTAAGGGTTTGAGTGCATCAGACGTAGGTAACATCCACATGCCAAAAACGACTGAAACAGTATTAATGTCGAAGTGAGTTTGTATGACCATTTGTAGGCTTTTTATACTTTGGTAGCTACGTCTAGTTAAGATGAATAGCAAACAGAAATTGATTTTTATCTAACAGTTTGGCATTCTCTTGATCCCATGGACAGAAAAATTATCTCTTGATCAAAAAGAGATGATGAAGCCCAGTTACCATAAAAATTATACCGAACATTAAATGGGAAAGGTGAAACCATAGGGCACAAAATCAGATGTCTATGTGATGTGATACTGTTAGTGAAATACCAGCGTGCAAATGTATACACTTCGCAAGCCAGTTTGTGGATCAGTGCTGTCGATATTTTGTGTGTTACTGCCTTCCCTTCTCCACCAACTCTGTTCTGTTCGCAAATGATACGCGGGATGAGCCTCTTTGTTATGTGTTTATAATGGAGTTATGTGGAGATTTTCTTATGTGGAGATTTTCTTATGTGGAGATTTTCTTATGTGGAGATTTTCCAATTTCATTGTGTTGCTTACATGTCTAAGTCGCCACAACTCTGCTGCACCATCACCAGTGGCTTTAACGAAGTTAGCGGGCACACTGTGATTGCAATATATCCTCATTTGCTGTCTCAGCATCTTTCTGTTCTATTTACTACCACCCAGTCAGCTGAGAATACTGCATAACTAGTGGTAAAGACACCAAAAAGGCATGAATTGTTGGGGAACGTTTCAGCGAGCACAAAGATCAGTTAAGCGAAAATTATTCGATACTATTTCTCACTGATAATTTACGATTTCTCTTTTTGCGACTTGTCTCTCTGTTTGAAGTATTCAACAACTTTGAAAACTGTGCGTCCATATTATACTGTATAAACAATGAATTAAACGAGCGAGTCATATTCATGTGTCGACCTCCTATGTTAAAAGTCACCGTGCAATAACCACTAACAGACGTAAGGTGGCAACACTAGCAGTGGAGGGAATATAAAACGTGTCGGGTGACGCGAAAAACAGTTGTAACACGCCCGGCAGCAGAAATGGGTGGTGATACTCTTTAACTGGTTGTCACTTCTCGTTTCGTGACTGCGCGCCCTGTCCACACCACGTACCTGATAATCCCTCGGCGGTCGTACTGTTCTGCTCCACACTGCTGCTGGCTTGCCTAAAGTTATGTTTCTAAATATGCAAGCGGGTTTAGGGGAGCCACTCAACGTTAAGCACAACGCTGTCCTGCATCTGGTATGAACATCTATATTCTGAGACGATAAGAAATCAAAGGTTGCGCTGTTTACATTCTAAGTCATAACTGCTTATCCCAATCAACAATCTTGATGATTATCTGTCCACAATATCACTTGGACGAGCGTACGCGTAACCGACGCGACGCGGGTGGTTGTTGATGATGCGGAAGCCGAATGATCGAACGAAAGTTCTTAGCCGGCCGCGGTGGCCGTGCGGTTCTAGGCACTTCATTCCGGAACCGCGTGACTGCTACGGTCGTAGGTTCGAATCCTGCCTTGGGTATGGATGTGTGTGATGTCCTTAGGTTAGTTAGGTTTAAGTAGTTCTAAGTTCTAGGGGGCTGATGACGTCAGATGTCCCATAGTGCTCAGAACCATTTGAACTATTTTGAAAGTTCATACACAGATATTTGATAGCAGTCCTCCTTGACACTAGTAATGATATTGCACTGTTCATAGGGTTAATTTTTCAGTTCTCAGTTCTCACTTGTACAGGCGTGCGCCTAACCGTTACGGCGCGGCTGATTGTTGATGATGCGGAACGCGATGACCGAACGCACGTTCTCACGCTCACTACAAGACAGTGACACTCGAATGCTCTCTTTCGTGGTAAAAAATATAGCTGATCGACATTAGTTGATTCTGAGAGGCCGAACACGGCGCGGATGATTGATGTACGGTGCGACACGCAACGAGAGGATACACAAATACATTATCGGCGGCACTGCTCATTTTTAATTACATCATTACGCACTTTCCTCTGAATCACATCCATACTTCATCGCTTTACTGTAATAGCACTTGTAGCAATACTTGAACTTCCATAACAACAATGCCTCTCACATGCAGAGCTACCCACAACACAACATAACAGTTCCGTTTCCCGTGCTCGACTGTGCAAAACGCGCTGCCCGCAAAGATACTCTGTAACTAAGCCAGCGATATGACAGTACGCTTACATAGTCCAGTCGAGGTTGTAATGCGAAAACGGAGCGATTTATCTGACGTCTAATAGAGATGATCGTTTGCTTTCGGGCCAAGGGTGGAAACGTTTCGGAAACAACTAAGTTTGTAAGCTGTTCGCGTGATGCCATGGTTAAAGTATACCGTGCATAGCAACATGACGTTTTCCAAAATCGGTGCCGAGGCAAGTGCGGTGCACCACAGGCCATAGATGGCAGGGGTGAATATGTAACCTCCCCCTCACTTATCGACCTTAATGACAGTGAAAAATTAAACCGCATGTACCTAATGGAAATTTGGGAAAAGCAATAGTCACCGAAGTTAATCTGTCGGTGAAGAGGGAGGAAAGGGTTACATCTAAATGAAAGGAAAAATGCAAATGAAATTGGTGAAAATTAGTTATGAAAAAGGGTAAAGTTAATGTAGAAAGTAAATGTGCGGCCGTTACGTTAACAATTAACTATCGGTAATTAGATATTGGAGATTTGGGGAAAATTACGGTCGCCAGTCCTGTGGACGATTACTATAGTAACTGAATAGTAAAGATTAATGCACATAAATTTAGCACTAAAAGAGTGGCAACTGAAAGTTGACACGTGTTGTGTGAAAACTGAATGTTCGTCAGAAGTAATAAATTTCGCTACATTCTGACTTAATTTAGTAAAGGAATTAATAAAACCGGAAAATTGAAAGTTAATTTAGTGACTGAAATTAATAGTGAACTTTGTTTCTGAAGCACTACAAAATTCAATAAAATAAGGTTAATCTTGGGCTACCTCAACAATCATTTCAAAAGCTACTTGCATCAACGCAATTTAGAAATAAGAGATTTAACTTTGAACTTGAATTAAATGATTCCGAACAATTAACAGTAGTAAAATTTAGTACGTACCAAGCTTAGCTGCAGTCACAGGTAAGCTAAAATATGGTAACAAAACTCGCACTCTTAATTTCTGCTTGTGTAATCTAAATATTGTAGCCATCTATGAATACTTTAACTGAACTTTGAAATTAAAGCAGTGAAATGGAATGATATTACTTTAATGCTGGCGTTTGAATTTCATCGACAATCGGGTTCATTCCGGAAAAGGAAGGGACCCTGCTTGGTAACGCAATTGGGACAATGAGCAACAGAGGTTCATGCTAAGTTGCTGTAATTTCGTGAGGCAACAATTTGAAAAAGCTGGGGTCTGCCATACAGTTCTAAAACTTTACGTGCTTCCAGTCTTCCTTGTTGGTTGATTGAAGGTTTGAAGTCGTCGGTCGAGGAGGTGGCAACAGTCACTCACTGTCGGCCGTCGCTGTTGCAGAACCTGGATGTTGGCGCGCCTTCTTCTTGACACGGTCACCAGGCGAAACGGGCTCTTGATGTGCGCCAGCTAATGCTTCCGGTCCGCGACACCGTGTCAGAAACTGTCATAGCAAGTCGAGCGCAATTACATGCTGCCAAACCTCCAAACCTCGAAAGCGCGGCAACTCGCGGGAGCGTCACACAACACACCTGCTCCACTGCACTACTCCAGCCAGACTCTGCTCTGCCCGCGCTCCACGCGGCCGAGTTCACACTGCCAAAGATCCTAAACACTTTGGTTCTCCACACGACCTATCGATGTAATCGTTCGATAGCATAGTTTTCCCTAGGCAACACCCAGCGTAAAAATACAAATAATATTTACAAAACAAACCAATTATATATCGACATAAATGTATATATATACACAAACAGTAAAACAATTACAATATATAAAGACACAGAAATGTCATATCTTGAGGGAACAAAACAAGGAAAAAAATTATAGTACAATAAATGGAAATAGGAGGATATGCATTTCCGGCGTTACAAGTGTTTGCGACTTTCAATGAAGTGGAGGGCTATACCGGCCGCAGGGTAGCTGCTGGCAGGGTTTCCCAAGCCGACCAGGCCGCCGTGTAGGAACAAGACGAAGAGTGTCCCACAACGTCCCATCTTTCCCACATCCACTCCTGATGTTTTCCTTCCTATTTTGTCGGGCGGGTAGAGCTCGAAACCCTGGGAAGGCTGTCTGCCTAGGAAATGGCAGTCATAAATATCTTCCTGACCTTCCAGGGTGGGGGTTAAATCGTTAGGTCTGCTCCCAAGCATAAGCAAAAATAATTTCTCGGCTCTACATCTCATTTAAAAGCCTCGGAATGTAACGGGGTTCAATCATAACGGAGATGAAAATGACTATGGAAGAGGTCTCTGCTTATAACAACAGCAATGTACAGGGTTTTGGTACAAAGAAAAGGGAAGTATTCCAGTAACTAGGTGGGTTGAAGATAGATGTGTGTATCTGCAGCGAAACACAGGTCAAGGAGAAAGGAAATGAAAAGATTACATTCATTTTTACAGACACGTTGAAAAGAGCAAAGAGCAAAGAGAGGGATTTCAACAGCTATCGGTAAGAAGTAAGGAAGAGGTATCAAATGCTGGAAGGGAATTGTTTAGAGGGTAGTGACCATAGAAATATCAAAATACGGCCAAAAAGTGATCGTTGTCGGGGCTTATGGGCTCATAAGTGACACGGACAGCAAAGTCAAAGATAAGTTTTATGAGAAACTGACAAGTGTGCTAGAGAGCATAAGCGCCCGCAAAGAAATAATTGTAATGGGAAATTTTAGTAAAAAAATAGGGGTTTCCGCTGATAGTGGAGTAGTGGGAAGATACGGAGACGATTAAGTATATGACAATGGAGAAAGATTATTGGATATATGTAATACATGCTCCTTGAAGATTTTAAATGGTTTCTTTCCTCAAAAGCAATTGCCAAGTATACATGGAAGAATTCTTCCAGAATTGTCGCCGCTTGGTCTAGGGAGCCTTGCCACGGTTCACGCGGCTCCACCCGTCGGAGGTTCGAGTCCTCCCTCGAGCATGCGTGTGTGTGTGTCGTCCTTACGGTAAGTTAGTTTTAGTTAGATTAAGTAGCCTTGGGACCGATGACCTCAGCAGTTTGATCCCATAGGAACTTACCACAAATTTCCAATTTCCAGAAATATCACGTCAATAATATACTATATTATTCAAAATAAAAATTCCAACATAGGAACAAATTACGTTAAGAGTCTACAGGGGTGCAGAATGTGGCTCATACCACGGCCAAACGGCCAAAGACAAATTAAAGAGACAAATATCTCCATGAGGATAGTGGACACTATGAAATAGAAATCATATAGCTCGAAGCAAGAGTTAGTACAATTTCTTTATAAATTACGGTTGTCAAGCAGACACATAGAAGACGAAACGGTGGAGCAAATGTACCAAGAAATTAAATAATGCATGTATGAAGCAGCGTTTGAAGCACTGGGGGAGCAAGAGGAAGAAAGAAAGGGGCGCCCAAAATGGTGAACTCAAAGATTTGAAGAAAAAGTGAACCTAAGAGGGATGTTCTATAATAATTTGTTGAGAACATGGGAGAAACATCATAGAGCCTCGTAAGTCAGAATGAATAGAGAAGTAAAAAAAGACACCTGCAAAAAGGAAAAAAACGAAACATGGGATAATAAATGAGAAGAAGTCGATCGATGCATGGGAGGTACAAAAGTGGCAGCAGCATGTAAAATGATTGGAAAGAAGTAAAAGAAGGAGCAAACTTGCCGATTATCAGTCTGGTAGAGTAGGAGAGGTATTTTACGGTAAAGGCTTGTTAAAAGAAGAAAGGACAGAATACAAGGAGACAAATTGGGAGGTCATATACATCTACATGGATACTCTGCAAATCACGTTTAAGTGCCACTATTATTCCAATTTCGACAGCACACGGAAAGAATGAACACCCATATCTTTCCGTACGAGCTCTTTATTTCCCTTATTTTATCTTCGTGATCGTTCCCCCCTATGTAGGGCGGTGTCAACAAAATATTTTCGCATTCGGAGGAGAAAGTTGGTGATTGGAATTTCATGAGAAGATTCCGTCGCAACAACGGGAGTACCACGAGGCTGAACAGGTAGAGATAATAACTGCGACCACACAAATGGAAATTGGGAAATCATCAGGGCCTGGAAATGTACCAATAGAATTAGTGAAGTATTCTGTACGAATATCTAACCAAGTTATTTAATAAATGTACGTGGGACAGGGAAGAGATTTCAGCAGAATGGAACTTAGAGTATCAAAGTTCCATACACAAAAAAGGAAGCAAGAAACTGAGTAGCAGTTATGATGGCATAAGTGTCGCAAGTACAATTAACAGAGTGTACGGGAGGATTTTAAAATCAAGAATGGATTAGTGTGTAAAAGAAGTGAAAGAACAAAGTGGCCTTAGAAAAGGTAGGTCACGTGTTGATAACATCCTTACCCTGAGATAGATCATGGAGAAGGGATTGGATAGGAATCCAAGCAGTCATTTGGTTTTCATAAATCTCGAGAGAGCATATGACACAGTGCCACTGGAGTTATTGTTCGATGTGTGCGGTCACGGGAATTACCAACACTTAATGTAAGAAGCGTCATGAAGCTCTAGAAGTCAGTAGGATATGTCATTCAATTAGGGAGAGATATTTCTAGACAGTCTGCAGAATAACTAAAGGACTGAAGCAAGGATGTTGTCTGTCTCTCACGATGTGCGCAGAAGACGCTGCATCTGTGGTGTAGAAAGTGCATGGGCATGAGAACTGAACTAGGGAATCAGTGTATGCACACTTTTCTATGCCGATTATCAGATCATTGCAGCAAACGATGAAGGGGATGTATCTTACATGCTCAGGAAGTTGTTGAAAGAGCACAAAAATGAGGTTTGAAAATTATTTTTGTAAAGATAATATCTATGGCGCGGAGAAGAGGTAAGTAATCTGGACATTGTTCGACATCTTATTCAAATGTGTAAAGGGTTTGAATATCCTATAACGTGGTGGAAGATGTGACAGAGATATCCAACATCGGATCAGGAAGCGAAGGGCAGCCATCAGAAAATTAAACCCTGTACTTTGGTCTTGAAAAACACGTTTAAAGATTAAAACTCCTTTATAAAAATCCCATTGGGGAACCAGTAACAACCTGCGAGAGTGAGTGCTGGGAAGTCACAGAAAGAAATAAAAAGAAACTTAGAGATTTAGAAATGGACCACTTGGGAAGACTTGACCATGTAAGAAATGAGGAAATAAGAGAAAGGACACAGGCTCATTGTAGTATTACAGATAAAATAGAAGAAAGATAGGATGGTTTGGGGATGTCAAAAGAATGGATGAAGGCAGATGGCCCGAGACAGTAACTTGATGGCCACCTCCTGGAAGGAGAAGAAGAAGCCCACGGAAAGCAGGATAAGTGGCAGGCAAGAAACTATGGAGAGAAGAGGAATGAAGCAGGGTGAGAAAGAATGGTGAGATAAAAGCATTTGATGACAGAGATGCGAGAGGGGGGGGGGGGGGGTGTGCGGCTATATGCGGCTACAGCTGCAAAGCTGCAAGACCCCCTCAAGAAAGAAGCAAAGGAATGTGTGGGACAACCCTGATCAGGATATTGGCGCCACAGATGCTCAGTTGAGAAACCCAGCGCAGCCAGACACGGCACTGGAGATGGCAGGGCTCCACACACCTGCCGGTACCTTCTAGAACCTCACTGACTCTCTTCCTGCAACTATCACAGCTGTCAGTGCTGCAAAAGTTGGTAACACAGGTTTCTGACAGGTGGTCACACTAACGTGACAGGGCAGTGTTTATACTGTACAAACCATCTAGCATTAGCTATCCGGAGCGAACTTCAGTGGTATTACGACATAAAACGAATAGCAGGAAAAGCAGATACCAGACTGAGATGCATGGGAAGAATCTTGAGGAAATGTAACTTATCCACGGAGGAAATGGCTTACGAGGCGCTTGTTCTACCAGTTCTCGATTCTCAAGTACTGTTCATCAATTTGGGACCGTTGCCAGGTAGGGGTGATAGAAGAAGAGATAGAGAATATCCAACGAAGAGCGGCACGTTTCGTCACGGGATCGTTTAGCCTCGCGCGAGAGCGTTACGGAGAAGTTCGACAAACTCCAGTGGCAGACATTACGAAACTGGCGTTGTACGTCACGGAGATATTTAGTACTGAAATTTCAGAGAGCACTTTCCGGGAAGAGTCTGACAACGTACTACTTCATCCCACTCACATTGCTGACCGGAGTGGCCGTGCGGTTCTAGGCGCTACAGGCTGGAGCCGAGCGACCGCTACGGTCGCAGGTTCGAATCCTGCCTCGGGCATGGATGTGTGTGATGTCCTTAGGTTAGTTAGGTTTAATTAGTTCTAAGTTCTAGGCGACTGATGACCTCAGAAGTTAAGTAGCATAGTCCTCAGAGCAATTTGAGCCCACTCACATCTCGCGAAGTGGCGACGACGAAAAAATTCGAGAAATTAAAGCTGATACAGGGGCCTACCGACAATCTTTCTTGTCACTTACTATTTCCGAGTGTAACAAGGAAGATAGAACAAGCTAGTGGTATCAGAAGTACCCTCCGGCACATACCGTTAGGCGTCTTGCGAAGTATAATGTTCATAGAAGGTGTAGATACATTATCACCTCGCTAGTGTGAGTCGCGCATCTTACCATGGCGCCACCTCACAACAGGACACTGGAGGTTGATGGAGTGTCACACTGAGTGAATGCTACTACATTCTCCAAATTACGCAGGTGTTCACCACTTGATCAGTTAGGCGAGCAGCAAGTAGCCGCAGTTTCATATAACCATGTGCCATTTGTCTTTTAAAAATTTTAGAAACCTACATTAGTGATACTTGCCGTTCCTTTACTTACCTGACTTTGATATGAACCACACTATGTAACGCAAATCGTAAGAACATTTTAGAATACAGACAGCAGTGTCGTGCCGAAATGGACGAGCCCCCCCCCCCCCCCCCCCGGTAAAAGAGCTTGATTCAAATAAAGTCAAAGTCTTCTTGAAAAACAAAGCTGAATGGAGCTAGGGAGCTAGAATAAAAGTTAAGCAATGCAAAGAAATACAATAAGTAGAAACAAAAATTACGTTATGATATGACGAAAAATCCTAAGAACTTTCGGTCTAAAGTAAAATCAGTCATAATCATATATACAGTCGCTTCGTTCTCATGCTTGCTGCAGAACAATTCAGTCATCACAACAGAACCAAAACGACAAATACTGAAATTAATTATAAACCCGTACAGATCGCAAAGGCACGTTGATTTCAAAGTGACCGGTTTAGATCATCTGATCAGCTTCAGACCTTCATAACTGTATTAATGGACATGCCTGTGCACGGAGCAGCTGCCATTGTCCATCAGTTTGGCTCTGAAAGTCTGAAGATGATCATGTGATAATCGAAACCGGTCACGGTGTAATCAACGCACCTCTGCGATCTAGACTATTTTGTAATTCGGGCGTTGATATCGAAAACAGGACTAGTCATCATCTTTGCGGTATGTGAGATATTTTCACATGATTCTGCATCTGTTGGTTCTAAAATGGGACACGTAGCGTGGTTTTTATCCATATCTAAACAAGTACTGAAATTTCATTTCGTGCAGAGAGAGGATTTGCCACGGAGAGAAGTCCCTATATCGCACGAAATGAGGCGTGATGAGAACACTGTAGCGGGATGCAGTAAACAGCTGTGAGATTTCAAAATGGCTTCGGTGGCGGAACCGTGACGCGAGTCCAGTTACGATTTACATGAATTTAGATGGGAGAAACGACGAACTGAATTGTTGAAAAGAAATGTGATAAAACAAAAGAAGGTTATGGGTTGGGAACATACCACCTGGAGGGAAAACATTGTTCCTAAAAGGAAAACAGATGCAGATTACTGGCAAATAGTCTTACGATGTTTGTTGTTTGCATTCACTGTACACTGATGGAAACAAAATCGCAACACCAAAAATAATAAATGCAGAGTAATGAGGTTCCGGGATACATTTGCCTGGGTAAGATATGTAAATGATTAATATTGCAAGATCACAAGTTAACGTAAGCGTCTGATAAGCCGCTGCAGATGTGAAATGCTGTTAAACCAATGACCGGTGTAAGCGCCAGAATGTTGAATTCTGCGTCTGCAAGTATGATCGAAGTGATCAAGAAGAAGAACTCTACCGATATCAGTGACCGTATGCTGACCCCTACTTCGATTGTGCAAGAGGTGCGAGTCTTCCTACACGTCGGTCAGGGGGCGTAGCAAAAATAAAATGAAACTGGAAAATTAGGCGGCTGGAGGTGTGGTTTGACATTTTAGCTCATTCATGTCACAAGTCAAGTCATTAAAAAGGATATTGACTTCCATTATACTCTCTATTTTCAAATGTATTGTTTGGATATGAATGTTCATACAGATACTAGGAATAAGTATGAAGATGTTGAAATGATTAAAAAGAATATTTTGCTTGAAACTACACTACTGACTATTAAAATTGCTACACCACGAAGACGCGAAATTTAACAGACAGGAAGAAGATGCTGTGATATGCAAATGATTAGCTTTTCAGAGCATTCACACAAGGTTGGCGCCGGTGGCGACACCTACAACGTGCTGACATGAGGAAAGTTTCCAATCGATTTCTCATACACAAACAGCAGTTAACCGGCGTTGCCTGGTGATACGTTGTTGTGATGCCTCGAGCAAGGAGCAGAAATGCGTACCATCACGTTTCCGACTTTGATAAAGGTCCGATTGTAGCCTATCGCGATTGCAGTTTATCGTATCGCGACATTGCTGCTCGCGTTGGTCGAGATCCAATGACTGTTGAAACGTCCCCTTTGAAAAATTATATACTTGAGACAGTTGTGGGACTGTGCTACGAAGTACGAAGAACTCGCTGTGTTGTAAGATATCCACGCCATCTAGTACTGCGGTGCCAGCCAGCCAGCCAGCCAGCCAGCAGCAGCAGCAGCAGCAGCAGCAGCAGTTCGCGGTCCCGGCCTGCAGCAGTGGTCCCGCAGCCAGCCAGCCAGCCCTCCGGTGGCAGCAGCAGTCCAGCCAGCAGCAGTCCAGCCAGCAGCAGTCCAGCCAGCAGCAGTCCAGCCAGCAGCAGCCGCCGCCGCCCCGGCCCCGTCCGCGGCAGCAGCGTCCCTGCCTCTCGCCGTCGCCGTCGCCGTCGCCGTCGCCGTCGCCGTCGCCGTCGCCGTCGCCGTCGCCGTCCGTCGTCTCCCAGTGTGTGTCCTGTCCTTTTAGTGCTGTGTTTTTTCTTTCTTCTTCTTGTCGTCATGTCCGCCCCCACCACCACCGTCACTACTACCACCACCGCCATCGTGTATACGTCCCCTTCCGCCGCCTCCACCACTATCACTTGGTGTGCCCAGTCCCACCCCCCTCCTTCCATCCCTCCCCTCCTCTCTATCCCTTCGCCCTCGCTCTTTGTTGCCCCCTCTCCCGCTTCTTCCTCTCTTTCTGATCCTTTCCCCCCACTCCCCCAGCCTGTCACTGCAGCTCCGGCTAGGGTGGTGGCCCGTCGGGCCACTGCCCACGCCCAGCCATCACCGCCGCCACCGCCACTGCCACCGCCGTCGTCATCATCATCGTCGCCATCACCATCACTGCCACATTCGCCTGCACCGTCACAGTCACTTTCTCCGGCGCCGACTGCTGCGTCCGTGCCGGGACCTGTCCCTTCCCACCACCTCCCCATCGTTCCCGTCCCTCTTATCACCACCCGCCCATCTGCCGCTGTCAAACGCCCTAGTGGCGCCTCCACTTCGTCTACTGCTAAAAAGGCTCCACCCCGCCCCCCATCCCCACCCCAAAATGCCATGGACGTCTCCCCACCAGGCCCCGCTCCCTCCTCCTCCTCCTCCTCTTCCCCACCCGGTCTCTACAAATATCTCCTGTCCCGTCCCGATCCTTCCTTCCTCGAGGCCCGGAATCTCTCCCTCCTCCTCCGCCAACATTTCCCAGGCGCCCCCATCTCTCTCCTTACTCCCAGACGGGATTCTGTTCTTATCTCCTCCCCCAGCCCAACCCTCCATACTGACATCCTCTCCCACCTCCCCATCACCCGTTTTGGTCCTCACGCCTCCCTCACCCCTGCTCCCTCCCCATCTCCTACCCGCCAACCCCAACCCCCGCGTCGCCCGCCGACCCTCACCGCCGTGATCACTCGGCTTAGCCCGTCGATCACGGAGGAGGAGGTGCTGGCGGCGCTGAAGGCCCATCCCACCCTGGAGGTGCGGGCAGTCCGCCGCATCTTCAACGCGACCGGCCCCACCCGCCTTATGCGGGTTTTCTCTGAGGACGCCCCCTCCATTGACCGTCTCCTGAAGGAGGGTGCCCTCCTCTTCAATCAGCGGTACAAGGTCGACCCCTCCCGTTCCCCCCCTCAATCCCTGCGCTGCCAGAGATGTCTGCGCTACAATGCACATCCAACAGCAGAGTCCCGCGAGGCCCCAACCTGCCCGCATTGTCGGCAAGCGCACTTCCTCCGGCAGTGCCCCAACCTCCAATCCCCTCCCTCCTGTAATACCTGCAGCCTCCCCCACCCCACCTACTCCCAAAAGTGTAAAGCCCGACCCCCTCCCGCCACTCCTGAACTCACCGTACCTGTCCGTCCCCTGGACGCCCCCACCCCTCCTGGCAATTCCCTTCGTTCCCCCCCCCCCCCACTGCTGAGGACATCATCAGGTTCCTCACCATTGTCCTCCAAAACGTCCATCCCGTTCAGCGCCCCCACACCTTACAACAGATCTCCCTCGCCGCCCGTTCCATATTCCACCTTAAAATGTACGCCACCTTTTCCAATAACCGGGCCCATTTCACCTTCTCCCGCCTTGACACCCTCGTATAAGTCCTTATCATGGCGCGACAGCATCGTATCCTTTTCAACAATATCCGCTCCCTTCCCGCCAACAAGAACCTCTTCCTGCACACCCTTGCTACCCACCGTGTGGATGCCTTCCTCCTCAATGAAACCTTCCTCCAACCCCACCACTCCATCCACACCTCCCCCTATCTCCTCCACCGCTCCGATAATCCCCTCCCAGTTGCGCGTGGCGGAGTTGCCATTGGCCACCACCGCCAGATCCCCGTTCGGCTCCAACCTCTCCTTCCCGACCCCACCGAACACCTGATCCTTAGTCTCTTCTTCCCCGGCCTTACCATTACCTGTGCCACCATCTATGTCCGCCCCAACGCCCCTCTTCCTTTAGACTTCCTCTCCCACATCGACCGTACCTTCTCCTCCTATGTGATCACCGCCGACCTCAACATCCATAGTCGCTCCGCTGCCCAGTTACGGCGGTGGCATCGGTTCCTCTCCTCCCTTCAAGGCGACCTCATCCCCATCCCCCAGCACACCCGTCCCGAATCCAACTCCACTCCCGATGTTATTCTCTCCTCCCCCAACCTCCTTGGTCGCATTACGGTGGATGTCCTGGAGCCTATTGGTAGCGACCATCTCCCTGTCCTCCTCACCGTTTCAGACGGCCGTCACCCCCGCCCCGACCCTCGTCATGACCCTCCCCCTAAGTACATCCATGACTATTCCCGTGCCAACTGGAATGCCTACCGGGATACCCTCTCCACTCAGGTCGATAGCCACCCTCTCGCCTACCGCCGTCCCGATGATGTCACCCATGCCGCCTCCTTTCTCCAGCAGACCTTGTCTGAGGCCGTGGAGGCCCACGTCCCTACTGTTGCCATCCACCCCCACCGTCCTACCTTACCACCACAGGCTGTCCTCCTCCTCCGTGAATCCCGTCGTCTCTACCGTGCCTTCCTCCGCACGCGTGACCCGGACACCCTACGACGCCACCGGCAACTACAGCGACACATTCGAAATTTGCTCGCGGCTAAGAAACGCCGGGACTGGCGACAGACATGCACCCGTTTAAATGCTACCCTCCCTATAAACTCGTCCAAGTTCTGGACCGCCTTCCGTCGCCTTACCGGAACTAAACCCTCCCCCTACTATCCTCTTCTCCACGATGATCACCCCTTCCCTGACGCCCTTAGTAAGGCCAATCACTTTGCCTCCTACCTGTCCGATGTGTTTTCCATCCCTGATGATCCCCAGTTCGATTACTCCCTCTTCCCAGATATCCGCGATCGAACTGACACCTCTGTCCCTCCCCTCGCTCCTGGTTTCCAGTACTTGGACAACATTCCACACACGGACCTTAATGCCCCCATCACCACACAGGATCTCATCACTACACTCCGCACCAAACGCAACACGGCTCCTGGTCACGATCGTGTCACCTACCGTCACCTTCGTGAAGCTCCTGTCTCTTTTCTCTCCACCCTGGCCAGGCTCTACAATGTAGTCCTGTCCACCGGTTACTACCCCGACCTGTGGAAAACCTCCCGTATCCTCATGTTCCTCAAACCTGGCAAACCGCCGTCCGCCGTCTCCTCCTACCGTCCCATCAGCCTTACCTCGGTCTTCAGCAAGGTCCTGGAATCTATCCTCACCCGCCGCATCCACCAGCATCTCCGCCAGCACCGCCTCCTCCCCGTTACCCAGTGTGGCTTTCGGCCGTCCTTCTCTTCCGACGATCTTCTCCTTCACCTCACTCATCTCCTTTCCGAACAGCTCAATTCCCGTCGCTCCGCAATCTTCCTCTCTCTTGACCTCGAACGCGCGTATGACCGCGTATGGCATTCCGGTCTCCTCTTCAAGCTCCAAACCTTCGCCCTTCCCATTAACTACGTTCGTCTGATCGGTTCCTTTCTCTCCCGCCGTCCTTCTCATGTCACCATCCATAACACCGATTCCTACACCTTTTTCCCCTCCGCCGGTGTGCCCCAAGGCTCCGTCCTCTCCCCCCTTCTGTACTTGTTGTACACGGCGGACATGCCGCCGCCGTCACCCCCCGTCCACCTTCTCCAGTTTGCCGATGACACCGCCTTCCTTGCCCTGGCCCCCACCCTGCGACGCTCCCAACACCTTCTCCAATCCCATCTTGACCGGTTCACCGCTTGGTGCAACCAGTGGTTGCTCAAGGTCAATCCTTCCAAAACCCAGGCGATCATTGTAGGCAAAACCACTCCCTCCTTCCGCCTCCTTGATTTCTATCTCACCGTTTATGGCCGTCCCATCGCTCTCACCCCCACCCTTAAGTACCTTGGCGTCACCCTCGACCGTCGCCTCTCCTGGACTCCCCATCTCCAGACAATCCAAGCCAAGGCACGTTCCCGACTCCGTCTCCTCAAGCTCCTTTCCGGCCGAACGTGGGGTCTGGACCCCTCCACCATCCTCCACACCTATAAGTCCCTCATCCGCCCTATCCTCTGTTACGCCCATCCCGCCTGGATCTCCGCCCCCCCTTCCTTTTATACATCCCTCCAAATCCTTGAACGCCATGCTCTCCGCCTTGCCTATCGCATCCGTCTCCCTTCCACCACGCGGATCCTGTATGACCTTATCCCCTTCCCCCACCTCCTCCTCTTCCTCGAAAGGATACAAATCCTATACACCTCCCGTAAACTCGATCCTCCTCACCCGCTCGTCTCCCCGATCCTCTCCCACCCCCGCCCACTGCCGCGCCTGTATTCCCACATCCCACCTGGTCTCCATCTCTCCACCCTCCTTACCCTCTCCCAAGGTGGCTTCCGCCAGCTCCCCCTCCCTGATGATGTCCTCCTCCCCTGCATCTACCCCTCCTATCAACTTTGATCCTTCCCCCCCACCTCCTGTGTCCTTTCCTTTAGGCACCCTCCCTCCCCCCCTTTCCCTTCCCTTCTCTTTCCTTTCCCCCTCCCTCCTACCCTCTCCTCCGGGCTTCCCCTCCCCCTTCCTCCCTCCCCCTCTCTCCTTTGCCCGTGGCATCTCTGCTCTCCCCTCTCCCATCTCCCCTTCCTACTCCTCCACCCCCCTCTTAGCGGGTCCCCGGACTCGTACACGCTCAGTGAACATTCACGCGCCGGAGACCATCGCCACCAGTGTTCAGTGTGTGTGCATCGTTTTGTGTTTCGTGCAGTTCCGACTCAACTGTTCACATGTGCTGTTGCCGTTCTCCGTGCTTTGTGCGCCATGTTTCCAAGAGTTCGTGTTTTTTTCGTCCAACGTGAACGGCTTCTTGTTTCTTGTATTTTTTGTATCTCCATTTTCTTGCCCGCCGTTTTTTTTTTTTTGTATTGTATATCTCACCTCTTTATCATGTTGTTTGTTCCACTTAAGGCTGAAGAGCGGCGAACCATGCTGCTGCCAGCCCACCTGTATAGGTGTTTAAAATTCAATAAAGGAAAAAAAAAAAAATTATATACGACTGTGCTTAAACTGACACAATATTTTTAGCGCAGCGCAATCTGACTTTCAAAAATCCCTACAAAAGAATGGCCCTGACTAACATTAACCTATACCTTTCACAAATCACTTACCTCACAAAAATCTTCATTACTCGAACTACTGCAATACAGCGAGCGCCACTACTGCCAGCTAAATAAAAGATTCAAACTACGGAAGGCACTAACTACTGATAGGCATAGTTAGCAAATGAAAGATTTTAATAGAGAACAAACAATGTATTTACCTCAATAGTGTTCAAAAGTCATAATGTATATAGCAGTTCATGATATCCAGTATTGCAAATTTCAAAACTTCGCCATCTCTCTCCTCACATCCACCACTGCTGGCGGCTCACCTCCAACTGCGCAACGCTACGCGCTGTTCACATCCAGCTGCCCAACACTACAATGGCAGACAACAATGCAAACTAGCCACAGACTGCACACAGCACAGCCAGTGATTTTCATACAGAGCGCTACGTGGCGTTACCAATAAGAAAACCTAAACAGCCTACTTACACTGTTACCTGAATATGGAATCGGTGGGTTCAGGAGGTTAATGCGGAACGCCATGCTGGATCCCAACGGCCTCGTATCACTAGCAGTCGAGAAAACAGGCATCTTATCCGCATGACTGAAACGGATCGTGCAGGCACGTGTCGATCCCTGAGTCAACAGAAGGTGACGTTTGCAAGACAACAACCTTCTGCATGAACAGTTCGACGACGTTTGCAGCAGCATGGACTATCAGCTCGGCAACCATGGCTGCTGTTACCCCTGACGCTGCATCACAGACAGGAGCGTCTGCGGTGGTGTACTCAACGACGAACCTGGGTGCACGAATGGCAAAACGTCATTTTTTCGGATAAATCCAGGATCTGTTTACAGCATCATGATGGTTGCATCCGTGTTTGGCGACATCGTGGTGAACGCACATTGGAAGCGTGTATTCCTCATCGCCATACTGGCATATCACCCGGTGTGATGGTATGGGGTGCCATTGGTTACACGTCTCGGTAACCCCTTGTTCGCATTGACGGCAATTTGAACAGTGGACGTTACATTTCAGATGCGTTACGACCCGTGGCTCTACCCTTCATTCGATCCCTGCGAAATCCTACATTTCAGCTGGATAATGCACGACCGCGTGTTGGAGGTCCTGTACGGGACTTTCTGGAAACAAAAAATGTTCGACTGCTTTCCTGGCCAGCACATTCCCCAGATCTCTCACCATTTGAAAACGTCTGGTCAATGGTGGGTGAGCAACTGGCTCGTCACAATACAATGAACTGTGGTATCGTGTTGAATCTGCATGGGCAGCTGTACCTGTAAACGCCATCCAAGCTCTGTTTGACTCAACGCCCATGCGTATCAAGGCCGTTATTACGGCCAGAGGTGGTTGTTCTGGGCACTGATTTCTCAGGATCTATGCACCCAAATTGCTTGAAAATGTAATCACATGTCAGTTCTAGTATAATATATTTGTCCAATGAATACCCGTTTATCATCTGCATTTCTTCTTGGTGTAGCAATTTTAATGGCCAGTAGTGTACACTATTTATTTAGTTACATGTCATTTATGATAAAATGAGTGTCGTTTTAATCAAAAAGGGGATGTATATAATCATTTTCGCTTATTTGTACTTTATGATTACAGATTTTGGTATAAGTCTGTATTCTTCCTGATGAGCATGTGGGAGTAAACTTTAAGGTTTGGGAATAATACTATTCATGATTATACACTTTTGTCAAACAATTTCAGAACTACTCTGGACGCCCCCCCCCCCCCCAGCCCCCGATTTGATCTCAATACTTCAATTAATTTTAAATATTATATTTTGTTCGCTGATTTTCTCCAGAAGTGTTCTAAAAAATGAAAAATATTGAGATATGTCATCAAAGAATAGTAAATCTACCAAATATACACAACGAATGAAAGACAACTGGAAAGTGACAGACAATATGTCAGCAACATGGGGCACCCAGTGTTAGATGGGAAGCTGCAAATCGTGGCAATAAGATTATTTACTAGTATATGGCGAAAGTGCTGTAATTACAAAAAAAGAAAAATACGTTAAATTAGGTTGGCTAAATGACTGTTCCTAAGCCTACTAAGGGAGGAAGCGAACTATCTTCTTTTCGATATCTCCATGTTTTGAAAGCAAATTCTGCAAAGTATATTAATTTTACTAGTAATCAGAACCTGATATTGCGGAAAACGAGCACCACTGGCTACGAGTCGCACAGCACTTTCACAGAATATAAACTCTGTGCTGTATCGCATGTAATTAATACCGCCGAGTATCAACATTAATTACGGAAAATCTCTGCGGAACGGAGGCACACGGAGCTGCTGCGGCGCGCCGAGTTCAGCTCGCGCTATGAAATTCCATTTCGGGACGCGAGACGGATCGTCAAAGGAAGCCCCCAATCGCTGCCGGCGGGTGGGGGGTAATCACGTCATGCTGCCCCGGCGCACCGACTATCGTGGACCGATCGGGGCTGGTGGGCCCAGTGCAGAGCAGTGCGGGGCGGGGCGCACAAACGGAAGCGGAGCGGCCGCGCTCCTTTGTGAAGTCGCGTCCAATTAAATCGAGAGGCTCACTAATTTATACCGGGAACCGGCGTGTGTGAACAGAAACGTAGCTCCTCTGCAGGTGGAATTTTTGAAGAGGCCTTGCTGGAAAGTTAGTAATTTGGAAAGGTACTGTTGGTGGGTGCAAGGGCACATCGTCGTCGATGCCCGAGTTATCAACGTTTCAAACTCCTAGTCATTAATTTTAACCCGTTAATCCTCTATAATAACCAAAAAACTCGTGAAACCTTTCCATCACCATTAAGAACGTGGATGCGTTTCTGGATGAGGTATCGAATATATTGATTCCCCCTACTTATACCCCCCCGAGGAGATCACGAATGTAAAATTAGAGAGATTCGAGCGCGCACGGAAGCTTCCCGCGAACCACACGCGACTGGAACAGGAAAGGGAGGTAATGACAGTGGCACGCAAAGTGCCCTCCGCCACACACCGTTGGGGGGCTTGAGAGGAGTGTAAATGTAGATGTAGATGTAGAACTGGTTGTCCCGTTCCATATTATTCTCAATAAATTCCGGTACCGGAGAATTACAGCGAGAGTGTTTCTTTTTTTACTCTACAGAAGTACGTCTGTGGGTAACAGGCAGAAGAGAATGGACCAAGCGGTGTTTGTTTATTTATTCATTGATTTTTATTTCGTGTGTGTCACGTTTTCCTGTATCCCTTCCCTTGTGCAACCTGGGCTGTATGAACGAGATATTATGTGAAGTAGCAGAAAGTTTTGGCCAGAGGTCGTGGCATTGCATTAGTAGAGTTGTTCTGTGGTAGGATAGTACCAACCCCCTAAACGCCAACAAGTTTCGCAAAGATAGTGTGCATGTCAGATCAGAGAGATCACGAAGGAACGAGTATTGGCTCTGTGAGGTTGGTGAACCATCCCCTCCACCACCTTTTGTACGAACAACGGTTAAGCGAGGTGTCTGCAGGTCCACTTGTTCCTCGGTAGCGGCCCTGAACGGATGTGGAGACGTAGCTCTCGATTGTGGTAATGTTAATAAAAGTATCAGAATGCCTCAAAACTGCTCCTTAGAATCAGCTGTGAGATTACCACCAAACCCCCATAATGGAGTTTATTTTCATAATGTAGCCAAATTTCAGTAAGAACTTTGCGTTTGTGCCTTGGTCAGGCCACGCACCATGGGCTTTAAGCTCACAGTCGTATTATTGCTCTGTGTTTAACGGAAGTATCTTAGGTGTTGCGAAACAACTCAAGTCACTTAAGAAAGGCAAGTCTTCCGGTCCAGATGGTATACCAATCAGGTTCCTCTCAGAGTATGCAGACACAATAGCACCTTTCCCAGCCATCATTTACAACCTCTCACTTGACGGAAGGTCTGTTCCTAAAGACTGGAAAGTAGCACAGGTCACACCAATATTGAAGAAAGGAAATAGGAGTAATCCATTGAATTACAGACCCATACCACTGACCTCAATTTGCAGTAGGATTTTATAGCACATACTGTACTCTAACATTATGAATCACCTTGAAGAAAATGACTTATTGATACATAACCAACACGGATTCAGAAAATATCGTTCTTGTGCAATACAGCTAGCTCTTTATTCCCACGAAGTAACGAGTGCTGTCGACAAGGGATCTCAGATCGATTCCGTATTCCTAGATTTGCAGAAGGCTTTTGATACCGTTCCTCACAAGCGACTATTAATCAAATTCCGTGAATATGGAGTATCGTCTCAGTTGTGCAACTGCATTCGTGATTTCCTCTCAGAGAGGTCACAGTTCGTAGTGATAGACAGCAAATCATCGAGTATAACAGACGTGATATTGGCGTTCCGCAAGGTAGTGTCAAAGGCCCTCTGCTGTTCCTGATTTATATAAATGATTTAGGAGATAATCTGAGCAGCCCTCTTAGATGGTTTGCAAATGACGCTGTAGTTTACCGTCTAGTAAACTCATCAGACGATCAATTCAAATTACAATATGATCTAGAGGAAATTTCTGTAAGGTGCGAAAAGTGGCAATTAGCACTAAACAAAGAAAAGCGCGAGGTCATCCACATAGGTATTGTATTGTATCGTATTGTATGTTAACCGGGGACCTAGAAACGACGGAGAGGCTCCGTCCCCGATCCACATAGGTACTAAAAGAAATCCGATAAATTTTGGGTCTACGATAAATTGCACAAATCTAAGGGCTGTCAATTCGACTAAATACCTAGGAATTACAATTACGAGCAATTTAAATTGCAAAGACCACATAGGTAATATTATGGGGAAGGCGAAACAAAGAATGCGCTTTGTTGGCATAACACTTACAAGATGCGACAAACCAACTAAAAAGACAGCCTACACTACACTTGTTCTCTGCTGGAATACTGCTGCGCGGTATGGGATCCTTACCAGGTAGGAATGACGGAGGACGTCGAAAAAAGTGCGAAGAAGGGCAGCTCGTTTCGTGTTATCGCGCAGTAGGGGTGAGAGTGTCACTGATATGGTACGTGAGTTGGGGTGGCAGTCACTGAAACAAAGGCGGTTTTCTTTGCGGTGAGATCTATTTACGAAATTTCAATCACCAACTTTCTCATCTCAATGCGTAAGTATTTTGTTGACACCAACCTACATAGGGAGAAATGATCATCATTTTAAAACAAGAGAAATCAGAGCTCGAACGGAAAGATTTAGGTGTTCCTTCTTCCTACGCGCCATTCGAGAGTGGAATGGTACAGAAGTAGTATGAAAATGGTTCGATTAAGCCTCTGCCAGGCACTTAAGTGTGAATTTTAGAGTAACCATGTAGATGTAGATATAGATTTATTATATTTTAATGTGGTATTTCTTTTACAGAAATATTTTTGGGATTTTTATTTATTTTTCATATGTTTTCTTTGTGTACTTTCTTTCCCGACACGTGGTCGGTTGGAGCAAGCGCCACATTGATAAAGTGCAGTTTCGGTCTGAAAATGTATAGTAGTCGTGTTAATAACCATACGGTAGTGGGCGAGTGTAAGACAGGGAAGGAATAATCTTGTGTGTCCGTATTTTTTTGCATCTCTGTTGGCTACCGCTACCTGGCCACGTGTATGGAATAGTATTGATGTAATAGTTAATGTTTCTTCCCCCCCCCCCCCCCCACCGTAACTATTTGATTCGCCTACAATGAACTGCGTTACGTAAAACACACGGTTTAAACTCTTGTATCTAGGAAAGTTGAGATTTTAATGCCCATTGATGGAATAAAGACTTGGAAAATTTTCCCGCCCTGTCATGGTAGCGCTACGGAGATGATAGATAAACTCCAGTGGAAGACTCTGCAGGAGAGACGCTCAGTAGCTTGGTATGGGCTTTTGTTGAAGTTTCGAGAACATACCTTCACCGAGGAGTCAAGCAGTATATTGCACCCTCCTACGTATATCTCGCGAAGAGACCGTGAGGATAAAATCAGAGAGATTAGAGCCCACACAGAGGTATGCCGACAATATTTCTTTCCACGAACAGTACGAGACCGGAATAGGAGGGAGAACCGATAGAGGTACTCAAAGTACCCTCCGCCGCACACCGTCAGGTGGCTTGCGGATTATGGATGTAGATGTAGATAAGGAATAGGTGAAAGTCAGTATCACATTTGAATGGCTCTATGCTCCCTATTAAGTGCTGCATACGTGCCTTCTGTAGTGGTTCTAAAAAATATTGCGTTATACGTTGCGTCTAAATTTTTACTAGTTGGTTAAACCCTCCCGCTAGATATTATTAATACCCGGCAATAACTCGCAGAAGTATGTAATTTCGTGGACGACATGAATTTGTTAAACCATTACTACATAGGGTAGCTCGCAGGAGCTGTAGAACATGACAAGCAACGGTAATCTTCCTACCAGGTCGAGTTATAACATTAACTAAACCACCATTAGTAATGAAGATTACGTTGAAATCTGTATCTGAATCTACAGATATATTCCGCAAAGCACAACATGGTGCATGGCGGAGAGTACGTTGTACCACTACTAGTCATTCCCTTCTCTATTCCTCTAGTAAATACAGCGAGGGTAAAACTAATGTCTATAAGAGTCTATACGAGCCCTACTTCCTCCTACCTTCGCAGCCCTTACCGAAATGTACGTTGACGGCAGTAGAATCATTCTGCAGTCCAATTAAAATGCTTGTTCTCGAAATTTTCTCGTCAGTGTTCCGTAGAAGGAACGTCGTCTTCTGACCAGGGATCCCCACTTGAGTGCACGAAGCATCTCATTAAATGGCCGCGTGTTGATCGAACCTGTCAGTAACGAATGTAGCAGGCAGCTTCTCAAAAGCTTGCCCTGGAGGGGATCACAAGCACTCGGGCAGTACTCAAGAAAGGGCTGCACTTGTATTCTATAAGTGGCCACCTTCGCAGATGAACCACGTTTTTCGAAAACAACGGATGAATGATAATGGACACTCTCTTATACATTTTGGCTCAAGTAATATACTAAAAATTACTAATTCCTTTTTTAGGAAGAGAGATGCAGGCAAGTACACTAGGAGAACGAGGGAACAGAGATAAACAATAAATTAAGTGATGACCAACAGGAAAGTATCCAAGCAAATTCAGGATACTCGTCTTTTCAGACCTATTGGCATTTACTCGGGCCGCGCGGAGTGGCCGCGCAGTTAGAGGCGCCATGTCAAGGATTGCGCGGCTCCTCCCGCCGTAGGTTCGAGTCCTGCCTCGAGCATGGGTGTGTGTGTGTTGACCTTAGCATAAGGCAGTAGTGTGTAAGTGTAGGGACCGATGACCTCAGCAGTTTTGTCCCTTAGGAATTCACACACACATCTAGTGGTAGCAAAAATGGTTACGCTCTCTGGATGGATGAAAAGAAAATGAATTGAAACAAAAGGGAAGAAGGTTTTAAAGTCTGTAAATCTTTTTTGTTTATTTATAGACGCAATCACATGTTTAAGACAGTCATAACCGGTTTCGGTGTTGTCAAACGCATGAAACTGTGTTCAGTGTATGCCGCCTTTAGAATCTGAAGATGGTCATTGTATGGCCCAAACCGATTATGACTGTGTCATGAACATGTGATGGCGTCTATAAATAAACAAAAAAATGTACAACAGGATCAATCACGCACTCCATAGACAAAATGTCGTTTTTTCCCCCAAAAGTTGTAAAGTCTTCCTGTTACAGGACGAGAGCGCAAAACGTCTGTATCAAAACAGATTCAATCATTGCCTAGACCAGACAGATGCAAAAGATAGTTTAAAAACTGAATGGCTCAATATAAAGCTATGTACTCAACAGACCGAAAATGTGTTGCTGAGAAAAAACAATAAGGGAAGAAATATGGCACGAAGATACCGGAAAAGCAGTTGAGGAAAAGAAACGAGCATTTATATACAGGCGAAAACAGAATCTGCGAAACAAGAATATAGAGGGAAAAAGAGATAAAGTAAAACTTATGGCAGGAAAACAAATGGAGGATCGCGGAGTAATTTCGAGAGGAGAACTGAACACGATATCCTTGGAAGACGGTATCCAGCTTACAAGATGATAAAGCATTTAAACGAAACTGAAAAGGAGACGACAAACCGAAATACACCGACGGAAAAAATCGCAACACCAACAAATGATTAATATAGAGTAATGAAATTTCTGGGATGCATTTGTCTAGGTAGCATGTTTAAATGACTAACATCGCAGGAATACAGGTTAATGTAAGCGCAAAATAAGCCATTGCAAAAGTGAAATGATAGTACATCAATACCCGATGTAACTGCCAGAATGTTGAAGGCAGGCACGCAAAAGTGCATGCATTGTGTTGTACAATTGCCGGATGTCAGTTTGTGGAATGGATTTCCATGTCTGTTGCACTTGGTCGGTCAATAGATGGACTGTTGCCGCTGTTTGTGGATGACGCTTGAGTCATCGCCGATGATGTTGAAACCTACCCTTACGTTATTTGATTTTCAAGCAGCAGAGCAAAACTGAACGTACTCAGACATTTCTCTCTTTTCTTATTTTCATCAACACTAAATTGACACACCATATTTTTAGCGCAACACAGTCTGACTTTCAATAATCCCTACAAAAGAATGGCCCTGACTAACAATAACCTATACCTTTCATGAATCACATACCTCACAAAAATCTTCGTTACTCGAACTACTGCAATACAGCGAGCGCCAATACTGCCAGCTAAATAAAAGACTAACTACTGAAGGCACTAACTACTGATAGGCACCGTTAGCAAATGAAAGTCATAATATATATATCAGTTCATGACATCCAGTCTTACAAATTTACTGTCTCTGATGGACACACGTCCAGATCATCCGCTCTCAAAACTCTGCCATCTCTCTCCCCAGATCCACCACTGCTGGCGGCTCACCTCCAACTGCGCAACGCTACGCTCTGTTCACATCCAACTGCCCAACACTAAAATAGCAAAAATTCCAACAATGCAAACCAGCCACAGACTGCACACAGCAGAGTCAGTGATTTTCATACAGAGTGCTGCGTGACGTTACCAACATAAAAACCTAAACAGCCTGCTTACATTGTCTTATGCGTCCTCGACTGGAGGCAGATCTGGTGATCGAGCAGGCCAAAGCAACGTGTCGATACTCTGTCGAGTGTGAGGGATTACAAAAGCCGTATATTGGGCGAGCGTTATCCAACTGGAAAACACGTGCTGGAAAGCTGTTCATTAATAGCAGCAGAAACATCGACTCACCAGACTGGTGTACAAATTTGCAGTCAGTGTGCGTGGGATAGCGACGAGTGTGCTCCAGCTGTCATACGAAATCGTATCCAAGACCATAACTTCAGGTGTAGGCAGAGTGTGTCAAGGATGCAGACAGGTCGCCTGCAGGCCCTCAACTGGCTTCCTTCCAACCAACACACGGCCATCACTGCACCGAGGCAGAAACAACGTTAATCAGGGAACATAACAGACCTCCATTCTGCCCTCCAGTGAGCTCTCGCTTGACACCACTGAAGTCGCTACAGAACTTCTGACTCGGAGCTATCCTTGAAGTGACCGATTTGTAACAGTGCGTCGTGTCACTGTGGTGCGAAATGCTGCACAAATTGCTGCTGCAGATTGTAACGGAACATATTAAAGGCTTTACTTTACCGAAGTATGCGATACCCTCCAAATTTCAACCAGTTTAACGAGTATTTATGTTTATAGAAAAGTTATTGTGTATGTTAACAATGATTGCATAACATGTCTGCATAAACAGTCAACCCATTAAATTATACTGAGTAACTGACCCACACAAAAGTTTATATCACTTGATCACTGATACAGCAAATGTCATCATGTAAAAACACTAAGTTCATCTTAAATAATTAATATGAAGTACGAAAAATAGTGGCCAACTTAGGTATTTTGGATCTCCTTAAATAAAAATCACCCAGTGAAACCTATTTGTTCACTAGGAGCGTTTTCACTCAGTATTCACGTAAGCAATCCTATTTTAGACGAAAACCAATGTAATTCTTAATAATTCATGTTATTTACTTATTTATGCAAATTAGAGAAGTCAATTGACAAACTTTTAAAAAAACGGCCTTTTTGTAACAAAGAATTATTCTGTCAAGTCAACAAATCTGTCTGTCATTTTAATAACATGTTAAATTATGTCACTCGATGCAAATTAATAACTTTTCTGCACAAATTATGATAACAGATGTACATGTGACTTGTAAACTATATCTCTTTTTAGTAGTTCTTTGACAATGTTATAAATACAAGCAGCAAGAATGGTCGGGAGGCAGTCGGAATGTCACTTTGGTAGAGTGTGTTTGTGTGTTATTGTTTGAGGTGGATAAACAATGCAAAGAACATGTAACGGAAATACTACTTTGTCTTGTGTCATGGTCTTTGGTGGACAGTGGAATTAAGATGGTCACCAGAGTAATAAATATTTGAGGTTTACATATTTGTTGGTTTCGCTCGTTCTTTATCATCAAAAGCATATAAAAAACACGGGACCTCATGTTTTTAACCCTAGACAACCAGATTTAGAGCCAGCATCAGCATCGAGAGAGACAGCAGCGATCCAGCAAGTAGCAGCGATTACCACAACACAATGCATTTTAATGGCGCCAACCTAACATCAAGTGCTAACAAGCTCCGTAAATTGGAGTGAAATAGTGCGATTATAGCAATTAGCTATATATACGACCAGGGGACCATTACAAGATGCAGAATCTGGATGTTCCTTCTGCGAAACTGCATGATTGCTGGCAGCAGTGGTCACGAGAAGGAACGGTCACCGGAAGACCGAACTCCAAACGGCCACGTACCGAGAGGGAAGGAGACCGCCGTGTTCGGGTGGGCAGCGTGTGCTGCCGCAGGAGAGTCAAAGTCAGTTTTCTGTTAGGTTGTAGCCGACCGTTGTGGCCGAGCGGTTCTAGACGCTTCAGGCTGGAACCTCGCGACTGTTACGGTCGCAGGTTCGAATCCTGCCTGGGGCATGGATGTGTGTGATGTCCTTAGGTTAAAGTAGTTCTAAGTTCTGGGAGACTGATGACCTCATATGTTGAGTCCCATAGTGCTCAGAGCCATCTGAACCATCTGAACCATTTTTCTGTTGCGTTTTCAATAACATTATGTTTCCCTGAAAAGCACAATGCGAGATATTTTGAACAGATGTTGAGAAGAAGAACTGGATTAACGAATAAATAATTGAGATCACTTTAAAAAAAAGTATTGCTGTTCATATCTACAAACAAGCGAAGTTACAAATGAGTCTATCATGCCGGTTTATGTCCCAGTGGTAGGTAAAAATAACTTGCACGACACTTTTTATTTACCTTCTAGTCAAAAAGTTATTTCGTGTGGTCAAGATACTGGGTGTTTCAAAAATGACCGGTATATTTGAAACGGCAATAAAAAGTAAACGAGCAGCGATAGAAATACACCGTTTGTTGCAATATGCTTGGGACAACAGTACATTTTCAGGCGGACAAACTTTCGAAATTACAGTAGTTACAATTTTCAACAACAGACGGCGCTGCAAGTCATGTGAACGATATAGAAGACAACGCAGTGTGTGGGTGCGCCATTCTGTACGTCGTCTTTCTGCTGTAAGCGTGTGCTATTCACAACGTGCAAGTGTGCTGTAGACAACATGGTTTATTCCTTAGAACAGAGGATTTTTCTGGTGTTGGAATTCCACCGCCTAGAACACAGTGTTGTTGCAGCAAGACGAAGTTTTCAATGGAGGTTTAATGTAACCAAAGGACCAAAAAGCGATACAATAAAGGATCTGTTTGAAAAATTTCAACGGAAGGGAACGTGACGGATGAACGTGCTGGAAAGGTAGGGCGACCGCGTACGGCAACCACAGAGGGCAACGCGCAGCTAGTGCAGCAGGTGATCCAACAGCGGCCTTGGGTTTCCGTTCGCCGTGTTGCAGCTGCGGTCCAAATGACGCCAACGTCCACGTATCGTCTCATGCGCCAGAGTTTACACCTCTATCCATACAAAATTCAAACGCGGCAACCCCTCAGCGCCGCTACCATTGCTGCACGAGAGACATTCGCTAACGATATAGTGCACAGGATTGATGACGGCGATATGCATGTGGGCAGCATTTGGTTTACTGACGAAGCTTATTTTTACCTGGACGGCTTCGTCAATAAACAGAACTGGCGCATATGGGGAACCGAAAAGCCCCATGTTGCAGTCCCATCGTCCCTGCATCCTCAAAAAGTACTGGTCTGGGCCGCCATTTCTTCCAAAGGAATCATTGGCCCATTTTTCAGATCCGAAACGATTACTGCATCACGCTATCTGGACATTCTTCGTGAATTTGTGGCGGTACAAACTGCCTTAGATGACACTGCGAACACCTCGTGGTTTATGCAAGATGGTGCCCGGCCACATCGCACGGCCGACGTCTTTAATTTCCTGAATGAATATTTCGATGATCGTGTGATTGCTTTGGGCTACCCGAAACATACAGGAGGCGGCGTGGATTGGCCTCCCTATTCGCCAGACATGAACCCCTGTGACTTCTTTCTGTGGGGACACTTGAAACACAAGGTGTACCGCCAGAATCCAGAAACAATTGAACTGCTGAAGCAGTACATCTCATCTGCATGTGAAGCCATTCCGCCAGACACGTTGTCAAAGGTTTCGGGTAATTTCATTCAGATACTACGCCATATTATTGCTACGCATGGTGGATATGTGGAAATTATCGTACTATAGAGTTTCCCAGACCGCAGCGCCATCTGTTGTTGAAAATTGTAACTACTGTAATTTCGAAAGTTGGTCTGCCTGAAAATGTACTGTTGTCCCAAGCATATTGCAACAAACGCTGTATTTCTATCGCCGCTCGTTTAGTTTTTATTGCCGTTTCAAATATACCGGTAATTTTTGTAACACCCTGTAAATGGACTGTGTTCCATTTTGTGCTGGAAGAATGTCTGTTCATTTTCTATATACTACTCAGATTCAAATGATACGTTAGTGTGGTGACATTCTTGTACCAGTGATGTCATTTGACTCAGAAGTGTGGTCCACAATTCCTCTTTAGAACACAGTTCCTTCTGTCTTATTTCTGTTTACTTAAACTCTTTAGTTCTAATTAATAAGTTATCAGTTCAGTTTTTGTTACATATTATCATATTGAGTAAGGAAGATTTAACATTATGTTACGCACTACAGTTATGATTTAGGAGTGGGACTGTTAGATGCAAGTGTACTACAGATTCACATTAGAAACATTTATAACTCACAAGTCTTCGATGAACTTTATTTAACTGAATGACAGCCGTTGCTACATCCAGAGAAACTTTAGGTAATTCGTTTGGCATGGTTTGTGACAAAAAGTGGAAACGTCTGGTCCCTTGCTGCATTTAACTGCGTGATTCCCAGTGGTATGCGAGGGTAATTTAATGGCTGTTATCACACAAGACGTCTCCAAGACAATAATTTGTGCACACATTACTGTCATAGGAAATCGCTCGCAGCAAAACACTCATGGCACTGACAGTGCATCACTGATAAAGATGTTGAGATACCTACATGAAATTCATCGAATGGATTTAGTATTAGTTCTAGAAACTGGACCACGTAACAGGAAATTAAGGGTCAAAATTTCAGTAATGAACACATCGGAAGTGCGTTAGTGTCATTAACGCAAAAAATAAATATTCGATTAAACGTAGAGATGTTATGTTACTTCCGTATGCAACATTTTCTACTACGCCTTTCTCAGATGCGTGAATAATCTGAAATTTAACTGCTTCCTGCGAAGGCTTCTGGAATATCAAGGTTCACATTACTGGAAGTAAATATATATTAATTTAGTTTTACGTATTCAACAACTGTTCCGTCGATAGAATTTCAATCCTTTTTAACTGCAGGGAAGGGATCGGACGCAAATACATGAATATTCAGTAGTTCACGCCAGCACGAATCATAACTCCATCAATGTAAATCTATCCAACGGTTAACAATGCCAATAAATTACCGTTACGCATCATGATTACACTGACAGAATAATTGATACTGGATGGATAAATCAATAAATTCATTCTCGTCACAAAAGCGGAAAAGAATTTTTTGACTAATGAAACTAAAGCAACAATATTTGTGAATCGCTAGTTGCACCCATTTCAAATAAAATGGGAGAACTTTCTTCAAATTCACTTCGTCGGCATGGAAAACAAAAGACCTCTAATAATAATAGTAATAATAATGACAACAATATAAATAATATAACGTTAATCACAAGTAGTGCTGTCAAATTAAAGTAATTATAATATATATAAAAAGATAGACCTAGTAGCGAAACGAAAAGAATCAAATCACAGGCGCCGCGCGGGGTAGCCGCGTGGTCTTGGGCGTCCTGTCACGGCCCGGGCGGCTCTCCCCGCCGGAGGTTCGCGTCCTCCCTCGGGCATGGGTGTGTGTGTTGTCCTTAGCGTAAGTTAGTTTAAGTTAGATTAAGTAGTGTGTAAGCTTAGGGACCGATGACCTCAGCAGTTTGGTCCCATAGGACTTTACCACAAATTTCCAAATTACAGGCAGAGGTTTATTGACATGGGGGGATGGAGAAATGACACGGGCAACCCAGTAAGTGTACTGATGTAAGAAGAGATGTTGATTGAACCGTGGAGCTACTTTCAAAATCTTTTCTTAAGGAATTTACTTTATTTACTAGCAATTAATCAAGAACGTTAACACATTTAATCACAATATGTGAGCGTGGAAATAGTTGCCAGTGGGTAACTGATGAAAACAAATTTCTTTCAACAAATGGAAATTTTATTGCTAAAAACTTTTTTTAAAAAAAATTAAAAATTATAATAGGGAAAGCACCCTCTAAATATCATGTTACAATTTGTTCAGAGGCAGAAATAACTTTTTTTTTATTGACAGTATGAGCTTTCGGGCTGAGAAGCTTGCCGCTTGTAACCTGGCTCTCACTTATCGACCTTAATGACAGTGAAAAATTAAACCGCGTGTACCTAATGGGAATTTTTGAAAAGCAATCGTCACCGAAGTTAACCTGTCGGTAAAGAGGGAGGAAAGGGTTACATCTAAATGAAAGGAAAAGTGCTAATGAAACTGGTGGAAATTAATTTTGAAAAGGGGTAAAGTTAATAAAGAAAGTAAATGTGCAGCCGTTACGTTAACAATTAACTAGCGGTAATTAGGTATTTGAGATTTGGGGACAATTACTATAGTAACTGAAAAAGAAAGGTTATTACACATATAATTAGCACTAGAAGCGTGGCAACTGAAGGTTGACACGTGTAGTGTGAAAACTGAAAGTTTGTCAGAAGTAATAAATTTCGCTACACCCTGACTTAATTTAGCAAAAGAATTAATAAAACCGGAAAATCTAAAGTTAATTTAGTGACTGAAGTTAATAGTGAGCTTTCTTTCTGAAGCACATCGAAATTCAGTAAAATACGGTTAGTCTTGGACTACCTCAACAATCATTTCAAAAGCTGCTTGAATCTACGCAATTTAGAAAGAAGAGATTTAACTTTGAACTTGAATTAAATGATTCTGAACAATTAACAATAGTAAAATTTAGTACGTACCAAGCTGAGCTGCAGTCACAGGTAAGCTAAAATACGGTAACAAAACTCGCACTCTTAATTTGTGCTAGTGTAATCTAAATATTGTAGCCAGCTATGAATACCTTAATTGAAATTTGAAATTAAAGCGGTGAAATATAATGATGCTGGCGTTTGAATTTCAACGACACTCGGGTTCATTCCGGAAAAGGAAGGGACCCTGCGTGGTAATGCAATTGGGACAATGAGCAACAAATGTTCATGCTAAGTTGCTGTAATTATAGTTACGAAAATGGTACAGTTTGAAAAGCTGAGGTCTGCCATACAGTTCTAAAACCTTACGTGCTCCCAGTCTTCCTTGTTGGTTGACTGAAGGTTTGAAGCCGTCGATCGAGGAGGTAGCGACAGTCACTCATTGTCGGCCGTCGCTGTTGCAGAAGCTGGATGTTGGCGCGCCTTCTTCTCGACACGGTCACCAGACGAAACGGGCTCTTGATGTGCGCTAGTTAATGTTTCCCGTCCGCGACACCATGTCAGAAACGATCTTCGCAAGTCGAGCGCAATTACATGCTGCCAAACCCCGAAAAGCGCGGCAACTCGCGCGAACGTCACACAACCCACGTGCTCCACTGCACTACTCCAGCCAGACTCTCCCTGCTCAGCCCGCGCTCCACGCGGCAGAGTTAACACTACCAAAGATCCTAAACACTCTGGTTCTCCACACGACCTATCGACGTATTCGTTCGATAGCATAGTTTTCCCTAGGCAAGACCCAGCGTAAAAATACATATATTTACAAAACAACCAATTATACATCGACATAAATGCATATATATATAAAGAGTCAGAAATGTCATATCTTGAGGTAACAAAACAAGGAAAAAAATAATAGTACAATAGATGGAAATAGGAGGATATGCATTTCCGGCGTTACACGCTCCCTTTTAACACGGCCGTAGTCACGACCGCTCACAACAACCTCTGGAAGACTACACTGGTGCAAATTTGCAACACATCAGATTACTTTAAACTAAAAATTTTAACTACTCACACAAACACATGTACTATGCACCCTGTAAGAGAGATGGAAATGGTACAAAACACTCATATTAAAAATAATTACTTGCCGCCGAAAGTGCTACTTGTTTTTAAAATAAAACTCTTACGGTGGCAGGGTGGTAACTTTGTATACTAAAATGACCATTCAAATAAAAACCCATGAAATACAGTCTTACATAAAATGTAAAAACATGCTCTACATTACACATATACCGCCTCTCAAGATGATAGCCAAGATAAAAACATATTTCAGGAATTCGGTCTTTACACCTTAAGCAATAGATTCGTTAACACCGAATCCGACAAACATGACAGAGGCAGCTATTCACGTATAGCAGATTGACAGGGGGATTACTGAACAACCCGAACCGCAGATTGCTCTAACCCGCCACTACTCCACAAGGGAGAAACGGACCACCAAATTCATAAATAACTACCTTCCCGCGGGTGGGCAAACGGAGAAGAATGGTGGGAGGACCCCAGAACAAAGCGGCTGGTGACCTCACCAAGGAAACAAGTTGAATTTAACAAGTAAATGAAACAACATATCTCCAATCACTTAACTTCTAATAAACTGTGAATTTCTGGCGAAGACCTGGCGCAGCACCCCCAACGCTCTCCCGAGCCGTCCGCTGCCAGCCGTTTCAACGGACGCAGGAAGGCGCGCCGATCTCCCGTCTCACGGCGTCGCAGCTCGCACCGGCCAGCCCGATGTCGTGGGCTGACTCCTGTTGGTCTTGTGTCGACCGGGAAGCCACTACCCCTTTCTATACGGCGCGGCCCACTGGACTCACGTGAAGACCTCACATGCACCGACGCTCAAGGCGGACAAGTCATCTTGTGCCTCAGTGCGCGACCGACCAACCGATCGATCCAACCGCCAATGACTGTTGCCCGAACAACTTGAACAGACTGGCGGCCTAACGCACAGACTCAGATGCAGGAAATCAGCCCCGACCAGGCGACCACTAGCTGAGTTCTGTTACTAGAGAAGTGGCAAGTCTCATTTTTTGGCTTTAAAGTCTGATCCAAACGACAGAAATACTGGCACTCCGACGACAGACACTAACTGCCGCACAAACGCGAACGAGAGGCATTACCCTTTTCCACCAGAGGGAGACACCAAAGCTGCGATTGCCACAGCGGTGCCACCGCTAAAAACGGAGGGCGACTGCTTCACACTACGAGCTGCTGCGCGCTCTTCAAAACAGGCTCAACATCCTCCCCTCAAACTAGAACAGGCGTCCGAACTTAGAGACTTCACCTGGCTCAAATGGACTCGACATTCCCTACCGGTCTGATCGTGTATGACTAACAAGTTCACCGGCCCCAACACACGGAGCACCGTGTATGGACCAATAAATCGGGGTGTGGACTTCCCTACTCGGCCCCCCATCCTTCTTCGACTCTGAACAGTTTTAATATAGACTTGATCCCCCGGGTTTCTCTGATAAGGATGCCTATTGCGCACGGCTTGACGACCATGGGCAGCTGCTATATTGCGACTAACCCGATTCCAGTTCTTTCTAATTAACCCCGGGGATACCCGCTCAGGAAGTAAGTCTTGGATGCGCCATAAGTTAGACAAAGGCGAACTGATGGGATAGGCCAATGAGAGAGAGGCCGGAGTAGTCTTCAGTGCCTCATGAACTGCAGTGTTGTACGCAACATTAATCCAGGGCAAGTTAGTATCCCACTTAATTGGTTTAACTTGATGGTAAATTATTAAAGCTGATTTTAATTTGCGATTCACACGTTCAGCAAAGAACCGCTGAGGGTAATACGGTGTTGTGCTTATGTGCTTGATGCCATTCCCGAAACAAAAGGCCTTAAACTTATCCGACACAAAAGCAGGGGAATTATCACTCACCAAGCTCTTCGGAGACGCAAAGATCGACAAGATGTTAGTAAGGTGAGAAATAGGTACGTTGGTAGTACTACTTCTACCGGGAATAAGCCAAGTAAAACGAGAAAAGGCATCAATTACCACCAAAATATACACATTCCCTCTACTGGAACGTGGCAACGGACCCACATAATCGATATAACGACGATCCATCGCATAATTTTCACGTTCTGAAGACAATAGACCTTGCTGTAGGGCATTGCTAGGTTTCGCGGCCCGGCACAAATGACAACCGGATACTAATTCCTTAATGTCACGCTCAAGATGAGGCCAGGTCACATACTGCTTAATTTTCTGAATCGTTTTAAATGTGCCTAAGTGACCTCACACCGAAGAGCAATGATAATACTGGAATATTGGCTGGATTAATATTTGTGGCAGACAAATTCGGATGTGACGCTCTCGACCCACTGTCTTACACAGAATACCTTTCCTCAAGCTGTAACCTTCGACTACCTCACCCGACCTAATCCGTTGTTTGCTGGAACCCAATTCAACATCGTGTTACTGGTTTTCTTCGAGGTTACTAAACAGTTGGGGTACTTCCCCCAAAACCAAAAGCTGACCCTGAAGTGGACCCTGGTGGTGCTCCTCCAAACAATCGGATGGTGGGTCAAACATTCGGCTGAGGGCATCAGCGACCACATTCTCGGAACACTTGATATGTCTAACCTTAAACTTAAAGGCTGAGATTCTCACGGCCCAACGTGTGATCCGACCGGTCTTACGTGGCCTAGCCAAGACCCAGCTCAAGGCTTGATTATCAGTCTCCAGCAAAACAAGTTTGTGCTCAAGGTAAAACCGGAATTTTTCTAATGCAAATAGGACCGCCAAGGCCTCACATTCGTAGACTGAGTATTTTGTCTCAGTATCATTCAAACGGCGCGAGGCGTAGGCCAAAGGTAGCAGCTGACCTTGCCATTCTTGTAATAAGACGGCTGACACACCCGCACTCGACGCGTCCGTCTGAACTATAAAAGGCTTATGAAATTCAGGCACCGGTGGATTAGCAATGGCGGTTTTGATCTGTTCGAAGGCCGCCTGCTGGGTGGGACCCTAACTAGATCTTACTCCTTTTTTACGAAGCTGATTCAAAGGAGCAGCTAAGGCCGCAAAATTCGGAACGAATCTCCTGAAATAATTTTCCATGCCAATAAACTTAAGGACTCCCCGGTTATCAGTAGGAGGTGGGAGTGCGCGCAAGGCTTTACTGCGCTCTTGATCTATCCGAACTTCATCGCCTGAGACAATGTGGCCTAGAGACGAAATCTGTGGCCTGGCAATGGTAACCTTCGAGAGTTTAACAGTTAAACCAGCCTGCTGAAGCTTAGTAAATACTTGGTGTAAATGCCTCAAATGCTCTTTAAAAGATTTATTATATATCACAAGGTCATCCAAATACACTCCTGGAAATTGAAATAAGAACACCGTGAATTCATTGTCCCAGGAAGGGGAAACTTTATTGACACATTCCTGGGGTCAGATACATCACATTATCACACTGACAGAACCACAGGCACATAGACACAGGCAACAGAGCATGCACAATGTCGGCACTAGTACAGTGTATATCCACCTTTTGCAGCAATGCAGGCTGCTATTCTCCCATGGAGACGATCGTAGAAATGCTGGATGTAGTCCTGTGGAACGGCTTGCCATGCCATTTCCACCTGGCGCCTCAGTTGGACCAGCGTTCGTGCTGGACGTGCAGACCGCGTGAGACGACGCTTCATCCAGTCCCAAACATGCTCAATGGGGGACAGATCCGGAGATCTTGCTGGCCAGGGTAGTTGACTTACACCTTCTAGAGCACGTTGGGTGGCACGGGATACATGCGGACGTGCATTGTCCTGTTGGAACAGCAAGTTCCCTTGCCACTCTAGGAATGGTAGAACGATGGGTTCGATGACGGTTTGGATGTACCGTGCACTATTCAGTGTCCCCTCGACGATCACCAGTGGTGTACGGCCAGTGTAGGAGATCGCTCCCCACACCATGATGCCGGGTATTGGCCCTGTGTGCCTCGGTCGTATGCAGTCGTGATTGTGGCGCTCACCTGCACGGCGCCAAACACGCATACGACCATCATTGGCACCAAGGCAGAAGCGACTCTCATCGCTGAAGACGACACGTCTCCATTCGTCCCTCCATTCACGCCTGTCGCGACACCACTGGAGGCGGGCTGCACGATGTTGGGGCGTGAGCGGAAGACGGCCTAACGGTGTGCGGGACCGTAGCCCAGCTTCATGGAGACGGTTGCGAATGGTCCTCGCCGATACCCCAGGAGCAACAGTGTCCCTAATTTGTTGGGAAGTGACGGTGCGGTCCCCTACGGCACTGCGTAGGATCCTACGGTCTTGGCGTGCATCCGTGCGTCGCTGCGGTCCGGTCCCAGGTCGACGGGCACGTGCACCTTCCGCCGACCACTGGCGACAACATCGATGTACTGTGGAGACCTCACGCCCCACGTGTTGAGCAATTCGGCGGTACGTCCACCCGGCTTCCCGCATGCCCACTTTACGCCCTCGCTCAAAGTCCGTCAACTGCACATACGGTTCACGTCCACGCTGTCGCGGCATGCTACCAGTGTTAAAGACTGCGATGGAGCTCCGTATGCCACGGCAAACTGGCTGACACTGACGGCGGCGGTGCACAAATGCTGCGCAGCTAGCGCCATTCGACGGCCGACTCCGCGGTTCCTGGTGTGTCCGCTGTGCCGTGCGTGTGATCATTGCTTGTACAGCCCTCTCGCAGTGTCCGGAGCAAGTATGGTGGGTCTGACACACCGGTGTCAATGTGTTCTTTTTTCCATTTCCAGGAGTGTAGTTACAAACAAAACGCAATTTAAATTCACCCAGTGTGCTATCTAATAAACGAGTCAACACAGCGGCTCCGGTAGCCAGCCCAAATGGTACTCGGCTAAATTCGAATAGATTCCAATCGGTGCAAAACGCTGTAACATGTTTACACTCCTCGGTCAACGGAATCTGATAATAAGCTTGATTTAAGTCAAGAACGGTGAACCAAGACGCGCCTGAAAACCAAGTAAAGTAATTGTGTAAATCAGGCAACGGAACTGACTCCAACACCACCTTCTCATTCAAACGACGGTAATCGACCACCGCCCTGAAATCGCTGCCCTGATCCTTCGGTACCAAGAATATCGGGGAGGCATACGGAGAAGTCGAGGGACGAATAACCCCTTGACCTAACATCTTCTGTACCTTTTCCCGCAACACTTTCATCTTAGGTGGTGAGAGACGATATGGGGACTGCCTAACCGGAGTATTGTCGGTCAAACGACTATGATATTCTAATTTATTCGTTACTCCAAGTTTATCGCAAAATCAGTAAGGAAAAGCCTCCAGTAACTGATGGACATGTTGAACCTGACTCGGGGAAAGACGACCAAGATTGACTTCATTAACAGTAGTGACCGACAAGGAAGGGGCCATGGATGAGAGCGACGCTCGATATTCACAAGCTCCGAACTTCTGACTTGGCACAATTTTTTAAAAAACTTACCCCCTGAATAATCAAGAACAAGTTGAGTTTTAGAAATGAAGTCACAACCCAGCACCATATTTACCGGCAGGTTAGCGAGGATAGTAAAGGTCATTGGCCAGGAGAACCGACCTACCGAGACACTACCCTTAACCCACCCCGCCAGAGGCAACACCTGACCATTGGCCATACGACATCTCCGAAGCGGGATCTTTTCAGGTTTGAGCCTGGTAAGACTGCCAAATTCCAGAACCCAAGCCTCATTAAGCAAGGAATAAGTGCTACCCGTATCCCGTAAGGCGCAGAGGGGTTCGTGATTCAAACTGAGAAACATCAGGTCGACAGAACCGGGAATAAGTAGCTACGGCACGCCCCTCACTAAACAATAAGTTACTGCTGGAAACGTGCCGCCTGCCCTTCTGTCACGTAGTACTTTTTGCCCCACGTAAAATCGCACAACTCCTAACCAAATGTGTACTAGCCCCACATGGAAAACATTTCCTGTGTACGCCTTGATAATTACTACTTCGCCGATGTCTCTCCACTCCAAAATTTTCCTTCGCTTGTCTCAACACACTCACATTCCTAGGGTCCTCGCTTAACTTTAGCGCAGATGCAGAAGTAACAACAGAGAGTTCTGCCCAGGTCTCCGGGGGTTACTTGAAAATAAAATTTATTTTGTCAGCAGCCGCCATCCCTTCCAAAACTGCTGCAATTAATTGTTCTTCTGATAAATCACTTAGCAAAGCCTGCGAAGCTACCCTTATCCTTTCCACATACATTGACAAATCTTCACTAGCGGCCTGCAGCTTCCAAATATACTGACATTCAAGATGTTTCCTAAAGCCCTATGTAAGTCTTTCAGCGATATTTATTTGCCGAAGTTATCGTAACGAGAACCCCTCCGAAAGAGCTCCAGAAATTAATTCGTTACACTTCCCCTTTGCTAACGGGTATAGCAAAGCTAACAGGGTAGAGCGAGATATTTGAAAAGCACAGGAATGCTGCTCAAAATAAACCAGTAACCACAAAATTTCCTTTATCTTCGCCGACGATTCTACACTTAATTCTCCTACATCACTTAACAGAAGTGCAATCGGGTTAGGTAGCTTTGCGAAAAACTGAGTTAGACTCAATTCCGCGGTTTAGGCTATTTAGTTCACTTCCTATCCGGCTGGATCAACTTGGACGTGCCCACTAGATTATTTGGAACTAGACTAACCCGGTTAACCTAATCTGCAACGCAGCCACCTTTCGCTGCAACTCAACCACTTCCTTACGATCTGCCTCATTTACAGAAAGTTGTTCTAAATCAGAGACTGGGTTAAACACGTGTACCAAATGCGCGCGTAATCTAATTGGTTACGACTCGGTTGATCAACACAAAACCAGTCTAAATGTTGTTGGAACTCAGCGACCCCTGCTGTCACCACTGCCATGGCTGTCTGAAGGGAACCAATAACTTCCGGTGAAATTTGGACCGGATTGATCCTTTAAATCCGCAAGCAACTCAGGAACTGTGCCTTGTTTGTTTATATTACGAATGCGCAACTCATATAAACTTTGATTTTTGCGCGCAGGCCAAATCCTGGACATTCTCTGGCTGCCATGACAACCTGAAACATGCAGCTAAAGAGTCACTTGACCAAGCGAAAGATTACTAAATTATAAAATAAGTACAACTATAATTCCATCAGTTACTCAAAGAGTACCAGCAAGAACACAAACAACGCTCTGCTACCAGTAATGAACAGTGGATTTACTTTCAAAATCTTTTCTTAAAGAATTAACTTTAGTTACTAGCGATTCATCAAGAACATTAACACATTTAATCACACTATGTGAACGTGGAAGTAGTTGCCAGTGGGTAACTGATGAAAACAAATTTCTTATAACTTTTCTTTAAAAAAAAACAGATTTAAAAATTATAATCAGAAAGCACCCTCTAAATATCAAGTTACAATTTGTTCAGAGGCAGAAATAACTTTTTTTTTTTGTTGACACTATGAGTTTTCGGGCTGAGACGCTTGCCGCTTCCTTTTAACACGGCCGTAGTCACGACCGCTCACAACAACCTCTGGAAGACTACATTAGTGCAAATATGCAACACACCAGATTACTTTAAACTAAAAATTTTAACAACTCACACAAACACAAACACTATGCACTCCGTAGGAGGGTGGAAATGGTACAAAACACTCATATTAAAAAAAAAATTACTTGCCACCGAAAGTACTACTTGTTTTTAAAAGAAAAGGGTGGCAACATCGTATACGAAAATGACCATTCAAATAAAAACCCATGAAATGTAGTCTTACATAAAACATACAAACATGCTCTACATTCCACATATACCGCCTCTCAAGATGATAGGCAAGATAAAAACATATTTCAGGAAATCGGCCTTTACACCTTAAGCAATAAATTCGTTAATACCGAATCCGACAAACATGACAGAGGCAGCTATTCACGTATGGCAGATTGACAGGGGGATTACTGAACAACCCGAACCGCAGATTGCTCTTACCCGCCCCTACTCCACAAGTGAAAAACGGACCACCCAATTCATAAATAACCACCTTCCAGCGGGTGGGCAAACGGAGAAGAATGGTGGGAGGACCCCAAAACAAAGCGGCTGGTGACCTCACCAAGGAAACAAGTAGAATTTAACAAGTAAATGAAACAACTTATCTCCAATCACTTAACTTCTAATAAACTTCGAATTTCTGGCGAAGACCTGGCGCAGTACCCCCAACGCTCTCCCGAGCCGTCCGCTGCCAGCCGCTTCAACGGACGCAGGAAGGCGCGCCGATCTCCCGTCTCACGGCGTCGCAGCTCGCACCGGCCAACCCGATGTCGTGGTTTGACTCCTGTTGGTCTCGTGTCGACCGCGAAGCCGCTACCCCTTTCTATACGGCGCGGCCCACTGGACTCACGTGGGGACCTCACATGCGCCGACGCTCAAGGCGGCAAGTCATCCGGTGTCTCACAACTTTGACTGACACATTTTATCGTAAAGGTACCGGTCGACTACGTTTAATCACCACATGTATGAATCGCCATTTGCGCCCAGAACACAGCGTTATATCTTCAAATCTGTCCCTACCATTCGAGAACAAGTGATAGACTTCCTTTGACATTCTGTATCATCCAATACCATTGGCTAGAGGCTATCAGCAGCTGGTCTAGGGACCCATGCACACTATGGCTGTTGGTAAAATACCGATGTAGTGGTACTTTTCCAAAAAATATCGATTTATGTAAGCGATACATTCTTTCCCGATATATCGAGATCAAACTGGCAACATCGAATGCCATTATTTTTAATTTATATTTTTTCTCATTTTTCTGTAAATATGTGAAATTTTTCTTTCGAAATTGTTGTTAGACATACTTCTACTTTCACTGTGTGAAGGACCCTTATTATTTTTTGAGCTTTCATCACGTCCAGTCTTTCTCTTTCACTGTGTGAAGCAAGTATATGCGCCGCAAAAGAACAAGTCCGATTGCACTGGGAGATGGCGGTGTGGATGGAATAAGATTTCCGGTGTGAAAAAATAGCACACAAGTTTCGTTGAGCCAGACGAGTGTTATTTCAAATTGTATCGAGCGGATAGACTTTTACGGGTACGGAGGCAACTTCATGAATCCATGGACACTGCATGTCAGCAGGTGACTGTTCAAGGTGGTGGATACTCCATAATGGTGTGGGGCGTTTGCACTTGGAGTGATATTGGACTCCTGATACGTCTAGATACATCTCTGACAGGTGACACATATGTAAGCATCCTGTCTGATCACCTGCATTCATTTATGTCCATTGTGCATTCCGTCGGGCTTGGGCAATTCCAGCAGGACACTGCAGCAATCCACACGTCCAGAATTGCTGCAGAGTGGCTCGAGGAACACTCTTCTGAGTTTAAATACTTCCGCTGGCCATCAAACCCACCAGATGTGAACATTGAGCATACATGGGATTCCTTGCATTGTGCTGTTCAGAAGAGACTTCCACCCCCACCTACTGTGACGGATTTATGGACAGACCTGCAGAATTCATGGTGTCAATTTCCTCCAGCACTGCTTCAGACATTAGTCGAGTCCATGACACATCGTGTTGGGTCACTTCTGTGTGCTCATGGAGGTCCTACACGATATTAGACAGGTGTACCAGTTTCTTTGGCTCTTCAGTGTACAATGTGCAGCCGATATTTCTATGGGATGGTACTTCTATATATTTTTCATCGATATATGGATATATTGATACATTCTTTCGATATGTAGAGGCTATAAAAAGATAATTTTTAAATATCAGATTGCCAATATTTTAAAAATATCAGCAGTCCTAATGCGTCGGTTGCCAACACCACAACACAGATGACTGCATTTGCTGATGTATCACAGTTCTGCACCACAGCAGATGACCATTGTCGGCGAATATAGTGGCGACCTGGGGGTAGTGGAACAACGAGTACAACAGTGCATTTGTTAGTGCGGGTTGCCTACATCAGGGACATGTAAGCACTCAGGGGCAAACCTATTATTCTCCTTTGATTGACAATTACTTAATTTATTGTTCTGCTAAAAGGATCCTTCCTTTGATTGACAGGTACTTACCTATTGTAACTATTGTTTACCATCCCCACCCCTCCCACCACAGCCCCCCATACCCCTCAGGACCCCCCCCCCTCCATACTACAGGTACACTTCAATGTCTGAGTTATTGGAACAGCTACTCTCACTCTTATCAGTTTCATTGACTACTTCACTAAATTGATCAATGAATTAATCTGTCGCTCTCTGGTAAACTCCTCCCCTCCCACCATATCTCCCGAAAATTGGCTGCTCTGTGGTGGAGAGAAATGATCTCATGACAGGAAATTCGAGGGAATATTGTTTATTTATAAAAATTCAGTTTGTGGGGGTTGGATCATCATTCTATGCTGTTTGGGGAGATGTAGGTCTTGTAAGAAGTAATTACATCGATGGCTTTTCTTTTTTTGTTCCGATCCCACAAGGAATACCGACATGAAACACCTGTTACACGTAATTACAACTGGTAAATCTTCCGATCGCGAAGCACGCACGGCCCACAACCCCCCTGTCCAATGGACCGCACAGAATGCCACTGCAAATGCTTCCAGTAGTCGGGATGCTCTGGCAGCCCCCACGAAGTGACAACGCAGCTGTCAGCTGCCAAACCACGCACAGGTGTCCGTTCAGGTCCCACAAGGATGAGGCGGCAGCATCCCTTTAATACATGACACCTGCGAAATACCTGTCGAAATACATGTTCACCAAGGCACCATTGCTGGCGTGATGGCGCAAAGCTGTGGTTTCAGTGCTATAGAAATCTGTTCGAGTGCTTCCCAGAATATCTCAGGTCGCATTGATCATAGCAATCCTAATGTGACATGCGAGCTGACGCATTGCCACCAAATGTTAGCATAGTGACTCACCATCTAAAAGGTTCTCAATGTTGTCTGACATCACATGGCTATGTAAATAAGAGCCAAGTCGACCTCTCGGAAATTTTAAACCATCATAGAAATAGTTAACAGTCGCTATTGTAGGAGCTTTCGTGATGTCTCAGCTTGCTTGTATGGAAATTCTTGTCCTAACAGGTCTTGTTTACGAAAATAGCGGAGAATAACACCGATTGCATTTTTCCTCGCGATCCTAATGGCACGGTCCGTCCGTCACTGAATTTATCCCTCAAACAGCTGCTGCTGCTGCCAGTGTGGGTGCACTGTCCATCTTTTTTTCTGCAGACGAGACTCAGCAGCAAAAAAACTATTTTGTACAGATCGCCATATTGCAATGACAGTAAAACCACGAAAAGGTCGTCAAATACACGCCATATACTCACCATGCCACAGTGCAGCACTGACAGAGGAAATTACCGCCGTAAACGCGGCCCATGACCACAGCTGCAGAAGTGCATGTCAGCCAGAGAGAGGCCAACTGGCCGTGGATGAATGCCTACCCCAGGAGTACCTAAATGGAATTATGGCTATCGTGCAGCACGAATTGGGTTATGGGAGCAGGATGCTAGTGACTGTATCACCTTCCAATTTGCTGAGAGCTGCCTGAGAGATTCAGTAACTGGCTTAGAGGTCTCTCTTAGTGTTTGCTGTCGATCCATATGCCCTAACCTTAGCAACCGTAATTTCTCTCAAACCGCTTTCCGTGATTGAATCACTTTCTGCTTCTTTGACATCTCGTTGTGTACTAATCAGACGTCTCCGCAGCGTGAAGCTTTATATATATGCGCTTTTCCTCTTTCCCTTACTACGTGCCTGCTTCCCTTTCTCAACAACAAGGAACTGCACATATATTTTCCCCTTAATAGCCTCGACCTTTTCAGTTAAGTCGGTTACCCTCTTACCGATTTCATTAACTAACTCATTTAACGCATTGCTCATTCGCAGAAGAGTCTGGTAATACTCTTCAGTTCCCTGAACATACCTCCAACTTTATGCACAATAGCCTGAATTTTCGCGTCGATGTACAGGCGAATGTTCTGTCTGTGTACACCCATTCCCTCGGGTTGAGAGGTAGACACGCGCGCGAATTTGTCCATGGTGTAGCGTATACTGATGTACTAAAGTCTTGAATGATTCCTGCAATCAGCACATATTTTAAAAAAATCATTGAACGACATGTCATTTCCTACATGCACTTGGTAAATGTGTTTTAAATTCAGATTTTTCTTGTTTGAAAGCTATAATGGGGCTTGCATTATCCCTAACCAACAGTTTCTAGATTCTCGAATATGTCTGGCTTCGATAAAATACGTAAGCACCCATATGACGACGGAAACATAAATATTTTCTAATTTGGTTTTGGTTTTCAACAGCAACATCGTCCAATATGATGACTGTGTTCAGTTTTGCGTTTTCAGGTGAGGGGATGGCACTACTTTCACTGCATGTCGTGTATGTAACACCATCTACACTTCGCAATATCTCCTGTAATACTCGATACTTGGGCTGAAACGGTGTTTTTGAGAATATACAAACATGTTATAGCAGCGTCAAACATGTGTTAGCAGCGTCATGAGGACGTTAGTCTTGCCACAACTGGATGGACCTACAATAAGTGCTATTATACTACCAGAAAAGGAGAATTTCGTTCTTCTTCTTCAGGTCTTCTTTTGCATCCTCACAGGACCAGTCACTGACAACAAAGTCCTTGTGATGAGGATCTTTCTCCACCCCGTCATGATACTCACTATTCCAAGTACTGACAAGTAGTTGGCATATATAGAAAGATGCACTTGAGGGGACACTAATAGAATGTGTAGCCGCTATACCTCAGTAGGTCCCAAGTTAGCGTTCGAGAGTGGACCTGCCACGTGTTACATACAGAGCAATGTTGGGATGCAGATCCACAATATACTACATCCGAGTTAGTGTTCAAGTGTGGCTCAGCATCCCAACTTCGCTCCATACATTGTGCGTACCCTATGCCGGATGTGGCATATTGTGGAACACTGCTGCATATGCACTAGTTCTACGTGACTGTGTGATCAACTACTGCCCATTCACCGGTTTTCTGAAACGAGCTGTATAAATGAACAGGTGCTGCACTATACCCAGAACATTTCATAATGGCGTCCCAAGGTGTGAACGTCATTATGAAAGTTCAGGGGTTCAATGAAGGTGAGCATAGACAGTTCGTATTTAAAGATGTTGCGTTTGTAGCATACACAGAATATGCAGGGATAATAGAGGCATTCTCAACAAACATTGCATCACCTAGGTCTTGTGCTAAGACGTGGAAGAATTCAAAGTGGTTAACACATTTCTAGCATGGAATTCACTGTGATGATCCCGGCATACCCAACAAAGATATGGTGACGTCACTTCAATTATTCGACCACACAGATACCATCATCTACGTGAAGGGTAAGGAGAAGATCACATGTATGCGTCGAATCTTAGTTTTCTGCTGCTAAAGACTTGGAATACTACATGTGTCCTTCTCTCTATCGACTCAAGAAGAAGAAGAAGATATGTGTAAATAATGTTGCTGTATCTGCTTATGAAAATGCAAAATTACTTTTAAATTGGATGAGAAATAAATGAATTTTTACCTCAAAACCTCTGTGTTATTGTTTTCAACCCTGTCCCCGTTTTCACAGAGTACAGTGTTAACTACATGTTATGTCTGAAGTTTTCTTCAAGCACAAGCGACATAATTTTAAACATGTCTGCTAGTATCTTTGGAAGGGGACAAGGTCACTTGCCTGCTGCTCCCATAACTCAGTTTGTGCTGCACGATAGGAGAAATCCCATTTAGGTCCTCCTGGGGTGGGCGATCGTCCACAGCCAACTGGCCTCTCTCTGGCTGACAAGCGCTTCTGCGGCCGCGTCATGGGCTGCATTTACAGTGGCAATTTCCTCCGTCAGTGCTGCACTGTGGCATGGTGAGTATGTGGTATGTATTTGACGGCCTTTCGATCTTTTCGTGGTTTTACTGTCAGTGCAAAGTGCAATATGGCGATCTGTACGAAATAGTTTAGTTTTTTACCGCTGAAAGTCTCGTCTGCAGAAAAAAAATGGACAGTGCTCCCACACTGGCCGCAGCAGCAGTTTGACGGATAAATTCAGTGACGGATGGGCTGTCCCATTAGGTTCGCGAGGAAAAATGCAATCAGTGTTATTCTGGGCTATTTTCGTAAACAGGACCTGTTAGGACAAGAATTTCCATGCAGTCAAGCTGAGACATCACGAAAGCTCCTGCAAAAGCGACCGTTAATTATTTCTATGGCACTTTAAAATTTCCGAGAGGTCGACTTGGCTCTTATTTACATAGCCATGTGATGTCAATACAACTTTGAGAACCAATTAGATGGTGAGTCACTATGCTAAAATTTCGTGGCAATGTGTCAGCTCGCATGTCCCGTTAGGATCGCTAGGAACAATGCCCCCTGAGCTATACTGGGAAGCATTGCAACATATTTCTATAGTGCTGGATCCACAGCTCTGCGTCATCGCGCCAGCAACAGTGCCTAGGTGAACACGTATTTCGACAGTTATTTCTCAGGTGTCATGTATCAAAGGGATGCTGCTGCCTCATCCTTGTCGGACCTGAAGCTGTGAGTGGTTTGGCAGCTGACGGTCGTGTCGTCACTTTGCGGGGGCCGCCGGAGCATCCCAACTCCTGGGAGTGTGTGTGGTGGCCTTCTGTATGGTCCAGTGGAGAGGGGAGTGGCGGCCAGTGCGTGATTTGCAATCGATAGATTTTCCAGCGTAATCACCTACGATAGATGTTTCATAACGGTATTTCTTGTGGGATAGGAACAAAAAAAGAAAAGTGACCGATGTAATTGCCTCTTAGAAGACCTACATCTCTCCAAACAGCAGAGAATGGTGATCAAAAGAAATCCAATCCCCACATACTAAATTTCCATAAATAAACAATATGCCATAGAATTTCCAGTCGTCAGATCCTTTCTCTCCACCACAGAAAACCAATTTTTGGGAGGGACAGTGGGAGGGGAGGGGGTTTATCAGAGGGTCAATCAAATAGATAAGAGTGACAGTGGCTGTTCCAATAATTCAGAACTGAAAGTGTACCACTAGCAGCGAGGGGAAGGTTTATTGAGGGGTGATACGGGGGGGGGGGGGGGAGAGGAGGAGGGGGCGGGAAACGATAGGTTAAGGACCTGTCCATCAAAATGAATGAGCCTTTTAGCAGAACAATAGGTTAAGTACCTGTCAATCAAAAGGAAGAATCCTTTTAGCAGAACAATAGGTTATGTACCTGTCAATCAAAGGAGAACAATAGGTTAAGTACCAGTCAATCAAAGGAGAACAATAGGTTAATGACATGTCAATCAAAGGAGAGCACTAGGTTTGCTCATGAATGCACACCTGCCCCTGATGTAGCCAACCTGCACTAACAAAATGCACTGATGTTATTGTTGTTTCGAAACTCCTGGGCCTGCCGTTGTGGCGAGCGGTTCTAGGCGCTTCAGTCTGGAATCGTGCGATCACTACAATCACAGGTTTGAATCCTGCCTTGGGCATGGATGTGTGTGATGTCCTTAGTTAGGCTTAAGCAGTTTTAGGTTCTAGGGGACTGATGTTAAGTCCCATAGTGCTCAGAACCACTTGATCCATTTTGAACTACTCCTGGGGAGAGGTACGATGCGAGCTTCCACAGTTTTGAGGAGGCACAGCAATGTTGCTCCTGGCGTCTTAGTTTGGGGAGCCATCACGTATGACCTCAGGTCACGGCTGGTAGTGCGATTGACGGAATTCTGACGGGTACAGTGGTGTGTAATGGACACAGTATCTCCTCATGTGGGACCACTCAAACAGTATCGTGGTGCCATCGAGCTAGGTAGCGCAATGCTTAGCACACTGGAATCGCATTCAGCAGGACAACAGTTCAAACCTGCACCTGGCAATTCTGATTTAGGTTTTCTGTGATTTCCCTAAATCACTTAAGGTGAATGCTGGGATGGCTCCTTTCAAAGGGCATGGCCGATTTTCTTCTCCATTCTTCCCTAATCCGAGCATGTACTAATGACCCCGTTGTCGATGGTACCTTGAACACTGGTCTCTTCCTCCTGATATCGTGATGCAAATTTTCGACGGAACTGTGCATGAAATTTCAAGAAATGACTGCCTGATGTCGACGTACTCCCGTGGCCAGCAAGAACCCCAGATCGACCCACAATGTGTGGGACCAGCTCGTTCGTCAATGCTGCCTCGGTGTCGGTATCGAAGGGATCAGCTAACAATACTCGTGCACTCACTTACCTTAGGACACATCGGCTTTATGACACCCTTTCTAAATGCACCACTCTGTATGTCCTGGACAGACGAGGTGCTATGTTAGGTGTGCTTATACAGGCAAATATTTTCTTGATTTGACACGATTTTGTATGGTGATGATGATATTTGGTTTGTGTGGAGCTCAAATGCGTGGATATCAGCGCCCGCACAAATTCCCAATCTTTGCACTCTCTAGTTTCACCACTCTCCCGAATTAAGATTGAATGTTGAGGGAAACACGAACACTGAGGCTCCTAGCGCAGAAAATCTCTGACCTAGCCGTGAATCGAACGTGGGTCCCCATGCTTCAGAGGCAGCGACGCTAGCTACTAGGCCGCGACCTGCGGACGCGATTTTGTAATCACTGTAATAACATCACAGAGCCTCTCATCTCATTTCATATCCTCGTCCCCTTCTGACTGCTGAAGTTTTCTGTGAAGCAGTGTATATTAAATCTTCTCATATCTTCAGTGCACTAATATTTAAGAAAAGAATAACGATCACATTCTCGATTGGTGTACATAGTATCAGGAACCATTGCATCGATAGTTTGCTGATGCTGATACTACACACACCAAAAAAAGTTTTGCATCACTCCAGTTCACAAAACTCCTAGAGATAGACGTTGACTGTCAATATCGTATGATAGAAGAAGTCCCTTTGACTGTTCAGAGATGTCATTAAACCCGTCCAAAGATGTAAACAACCACGCATGAGCAGCGCCTATTAGATGGAGGGGGTGCGACAGCCGATCAGTTCCAGTCATTCCACCAGGAAGGAGGTGCACAGCTCGTGTTCTCTGTAGTTTAACCATGCCTAGACAGTCAACACAGCGGTTCGAGCGCGTCCGCATTGTTACTTTGTTCCAGGAAGGGCTCTCAACAAGGGAAGTGTCCAAGCGTTTCGCAGTGAACCAAAGCGATGTTGTTCAGACGAGGAGGAGATAAGAGAGACAGGAACTGTCACTGACATGCCTCGCTCAAGCCACCCAAGAGCTACTACGGCAGTGGATGACCGCTGCCTGCGGATTATGGTTCGGAGGAACCCTGGCAGCAATGCCGCCATGTTGAATAATGCTTTTCGTGCAGCCACAGGACGTCGCGTTACGACTCAAACTGTGAGAAATAGGCAGTATAATGGGCAACTTCACTCCCGAAGTCCAAGGCGAGGTCCATCTTTGCAATTATGACAGCACGCAACGCGGTACAGATGGACCGTACAAAATGCCGCTCGGGACTGACAGCATGTTCCCTTCACCGATGAGTGTCGCATATGGCTTCAACCAGACAATGGTCGGAGACATGTTGGTAGGCAACTCTGTCACGCTGAACGCCTTAGACACACTGTCCAGTGAATGCAGCAAGGTGGAGGTTCCCTGCTGTTTTGGGGTGGCATTATGTGGAGCCTACGTACGCCGCTGGTGGTCATGGAAGGCGCCATAATGGCTGTACGATACGTGAATGTCATTCTCCGACCGATAGTATTACCATATCGGCAGCATATTGGCGAGACATTCGTTTTCATGGACGACAATTGGCGCCCCCATCGTGCATATCTTGTGAATGACTTCCTTCGGGATAGCGATATCGCTCGACTAGAGTCGCCAGCATGTTTTCCAGGCATGAGCCCTATTGAATATGCCTGTGACAGATTGAAAAGGTCTGTTTATGGACGACGTGACCCACCAAACACTTTGAGGGATCTACGCCAAATCGCCGTTGAGGAGTGGGACAACCTTGAAGAACTAATGGACGGTATGCCACGACGGATACAGGTATGCTTCAGTGCAAGAGGACGAGCTACCGGGTATTAGAGGTAACGGTGTGTACAGCAATTTAGACCACCACCTCTGAAGGTCTCGTTGTATGGTGGTACTACATGCAATGTGTGGTTTTCATGGGGAATACAAAGGGCGGAAGTGATATTTATGTTGATCTGTATTCTAATTTTCTGTGCAGGTTCCGGAACTCTAGGAACCGAGGTGATGCAAACATTTTTTGATGTGTGTATTGTGCAGCTACTGCAATGTGGCTTTTCGTTTTATACAGTTAAAACGTAGCCATGGTTGGATTTTCTCGTCCGTTTCTTGCTTTTAGTGAGAGTGTAAAGCTAGCCACGCGTTCAAGTTTCGCTTGAATGTTCCCTTTGGGACTGGAGCTGTAAAAGAGACAATAAATGGAAAATAAGGTGATACATAACAAAGCCGAGAATCTAGTCTATTGTTCAGGCAATAATTCTTAGACGGCCAATAAGTCTGTAGACAGTCGCGGGTCGGAAGGGAGCAAGGGGAAAGAGAGCATCGCCATTCCGTGCCCTACCCTTTGCAGGCGCCCTTCCCCTCTGTCTGCTGTAGGTTGCTAGACTAGTGCACAGGACGACCGTGCAGCGGACTTCGTCCTTGAGGCGAACGGAATAGCCTTATTACTGTATATTCAATTCGATCGCTAGGATACTGGGCGAAGACTTGTATCCAAATCACATAAAGATGGTTTACTGTTGTAACGTAATGTGAGAGAAAACTGGGTCTTGGATTTATCTAGATGTATTCCCAATTCTTTGAAGAAGCGTTGTGGCGCTTCCATTGTTATCCGCTGGAGGACTAGAATTACCACCTGTATAGGAAAGAGTGAGTGAATAAAATTAAAAATCTTTCGCTGTTGTGATCATACAAGGAAATATTACACCAACTGCTACGATGTGAGTTGGTTTTTCGTAATGACTTTCAGTTCACCTACTCGGTGAATAGATGTGCTGCTCTCTTCTTCTGAAAACAATGTTGCATTCGGTCCCACGGGAGTCTAGTGGGGGTCCAATTCACTACAGTTTACTTACGTCACCATCAAAACTCTCTTGTAGCGGTACTTGTTTAAAAGCGAAAGGCTGTAACCAAGTTTTATAAGGAAACAAACCAATTAATATCTGACTAATGAAATGAAAGTAAAGTTTACTTACATTCAGTTTTACCATTCCAGTTAATTAGCACACATTCGTTGTTGACATGTTCTCGTAAGTTTTTCAATGCTCAATGCTCTTCCCTTCTTAAAACTTCACAACAAAACCTTTTTCGTTTCTATAATTTCACAGGAGGCAGCTTGTTTCATTCCTCCATCCAAGAAACACCAGAACATTCTTAAGAATGAGAAATTAATACATTTCCGTATCAAATAATAATTGTTGTTTTTGTAATTACAACTATGCCGCTCATTTAAAAAACTCAATGGCGCTGGCTAGGTTTTCACTCTCGTACTCCGTTGTCACTCTCATAGACAACTCATGTTCTCTCTATCAAGTTCTCAATTCCAACAGATGGCTGTAGTGTCGTCTGTCCCGGAGTCTCTCTCTCTCTCTCTCTCTCTCTGCCTCCATCACTTGCGCCATGAAAAACTAAATAAAACCCATTTTAATTACTACTTTCCCTCTAACTGTCTCATTTAAACATTTTATTTAAACAATATTTCATGTCTGTGCTATGAGATATTATTTGCATTTCATGGGGTATTGCAAACACACTGCCTGTGTGCGAAATTCCTGTAAAAGTATGTACTCGTGCACGAAAAAGTCTTACTTTACGAGGTACCGAGAAGGAAGAAAAACTATATGTAATCTCTCCGTGCACTTAGAGCGCTAGTGGATGTCACACATGTACTCGGTAGCTTGTTCAATAGACACATACCTGATAAGGAGATGGATATAGGCTTACGTTACAGGAGCGGAACTGGTATGTGAGGAAATATATTGCGGAGACTAGTGACTAGGCAACAAATAAGAAAGAAATAAAGAAGACATGCCTTGTGGGACACACATAGCTTACGCATATATTTTACGCGAGCGTTCATGAGTAACTCGAGTTGATCTTTCTTTACTATTTGTTCCACGTTGAACTTTCTTGCGGTAGTACTAGCTTGTGTTTGATTTTAGGAGCGAAAATGATTGAAAATGCCGTGACGATACGTTTTAGATGCTCCTCCAGACTAACGGGTTAGGTTATTATTGTCTTTTGATATATAGTTACAATCTAGGTATATGGGAGGAAGTACTTCCTGAAAATGTTCGTAAAATGATTTCGTAAAAAAGGGTCTCCTATGACTTCTTGTTGTTTAATTTACCGATCTTTAAATTGAAGAAGCGCCATTATCGTACATGCTTGAGAAGCCAGAAGCGATTTCCGTAATTTTGGCGCTTACTGAAAAATGGCTGTCCTTTTACAAGAATGTAACGCAGGGAGATGTAATTAACAAACAGAAAGAATGCCAATGAAACAAGATGTGAACACAGTTATCTTCTACGACGACTTTTCCCATGTGAACCTGACTCACTGCAATGTTTCTCAGCTGGCTGTCGTACCAAACGTACTTTTTTTTTTTGAGAAATGCAAGCATTTCTTTCTCAGAACTAAGGTTTCGTAATCAACTCTATCAAAAGATTTCCTGAAATCAGACAGCCATGCGTCTGTCTTGGTGCCTTGTATGAGATCTAGGTCTCTATCGTTACTAGACACAGCATGCTGCTGTGTTTTGGAAACCAGACTTACAAGTATGTCAGCAGAAAAAGCCATGCCCGAACTACACTTATGGTTGGTTGGTTGATTTGGAGGAGCGGACCAACAGTGAGGTCATCGGTCCGCTAGGATTAGGGAAGAATGGGGAAGGGAGTCGGCCGTGCCCTTTCAAAGGCACCATCCCGGCATTTGCCTGAAGCGATTTAGTGGAATCACGGAAAACCGAAATCAGCATGGCCGGACGCGGGTTTGAACCGTCGTCCTCCCGAATGCGAGATCATTGTGCTAACCCCTGCGCCACCTCGTTCGGTAACACTTATGGATGACGTAGCAAATGAAGTTAAGGATAGCACCCAAAAACTAGGGATGCTGAATTCCGTTTTTAGGTCTTCCTTTACAAACTAAAATCCAGGAGCACTCCCCAAAGTCAATGCTCGAACTACTGCAGAGATGAATGGTTCCTCCGCGTGTTCATTACAGAATGAAACTGAAAAGCTGTCATGTCCTGTGGCCTTCCTTCTGTCAATGGAGCTTTCACTTTTGGGCTCACTTTTTTTTCTATGTCTATAACTTTAGCATTCCTGCGGCTGCCTGATGTAGGAAATGCGCTGTGATATTCATTGGGGAAACGATGTAAGAAGACAGAATTTAAAATTTAGTGCTTCATTTCCTCATCTCCTCTTTCGGCATCATAATGGTCAATGAGCATTTGGACAGACGACTCATTCCATTGACCGATTACACACAGGAGTGATTATAAAATGAGACTACTTACTTATGTCACTACCGTACAACAATTGATGGATAGGAAAGCGATCTGAGCTGTGATTAGGCGAATTAGCTACTAAAAACCTCTGAAATAAGGAAAAAAATTCCAGTGATATTGGGCTATTGAGATGGACTTCCTAAAGATGATCATGTACCAGCTACGAGCTATGGCATCGATTGTTTGGACTTAAACTACTTTGTAATGTTAATGTGACATATCATTGCTTATTAATACGTTTATTAAAGGCAAGTGACAACAAAGTTCCAATGCTAAGTTACAGTATCTGCCTATACAGTACCGACAGCCAGTGGTATGTCGAGATTAGGTACACACATCAAAAAAGTTTTGCATCACCTCGGTTCAGAGAGTTCAGGGAACTGTACAGAAAATTGGAATACAGACAAACATAAACATCTCTTCCGCCTTTTTTATTGCTCATGAAAACCACACATTGCATGTTGTATCACCATACAGCAAGACCTACAGAGGTGATGGTCCAGATTGCTGTAGACACCGGTACCTCTGATACCCTGTAGCACGTCCTCTTGCATTGATGCATTTATCGTGGCATACTATCCAAAAGTTCATCAAAGTACTGTTGGTTCAGATTGTCCCACTCGTCGACGGCGATTCGGCGTAAATCCCTCAGAGTGGTTGGCGGGTCACGTCGTCCATAAACAGCCCTTTTCAATCCATCCCAGGCATGTTCGATAGGGTTCATGTCTGGAAAACATGCTGGGGACTCTAGTCTAGCGATATCGTTATCCAGAAGGAAGTCATTCATAAGATGTGCACGTTGGGGACGCGAATTGTCGTCCATGAAGACCAATACCGAACCAATATGCTCCCGATATGGTTTCACTATCGGTCGGGGGATGGCATTCACGTGTCGTACAGCAGTTTCGGTGCCTTCCATGACCACCAGTTCCGTACGTCAGCCCCACATAATGCCTCCCCAAAACAGCAGTAAATCTCCACCTTGCTGCACTCTCTGGACAGCGTGTCTAAGGAGGTTAGCCTGACCGGCTTGCCTCCAAACACGTCTCCGACGATTGCATGGTTGAAGGGACACGCGGCTTTCATCGGAAAAGAGAATGTGCTTCCAATCCTGAGCGGTGTATTCGGCATGTTGCTGGGCCCATCTGTACCGCGCTGCATGGTATCGTGGTTGCAAAGATGAACCTCGCCATGGACGTCGGGAGTGAAATGCGCATCATACAGCCTATTGCGCACAGTTTGAGTCGTAACACGACGTCCTTTGGCTGCACGAAAAGCATTATTCAACATGGGGGTTTTACTGTCTCCTCCGAGTGCTCATCCACTGCAGTAGTAGCCCTTGGGAGGCTTTTGCGAGGCATGTCATCGACAGTTCCTTTCTCTCTGTATCTCCTCCATGTCCGAGCAACATCCCCTTTGTTCACTCTGAGACGTCTGCACACTTCTCTTGTTGAGAGCTCTTCCTGGCACAAAGTAACAATGCGGACGCGATCGAAGAGCGTCACTGACTGATCGGCTGTCGGACCCTCGCCGTCTAATAGGCGCTGCTCATGCATGGTTGTTTACATCTTTGGGCAGGTTTAGTGACATCTCTGAACAGTCAAAGGGACTTTGTCTGTGATACAATATCCTCAGTCAACGTCCATCTTCAGGAGTTTTGGGAACCGGGGTGATGCAAAACTTTTTTTGATGTGTGTATAAGGTGCTGGCTATTTTGTACTGGACATTTACACGCTGAGGCGTCTTGGGTCAGAAGTTACATTTAACTTCAGAAGACATACTGTATCTTCTAAAACAAACTGCAGGGGCTTAGCAACGCCGTTACGTGCGTTTTGTTACACCGGAAATAAACGGCCCATCTCGTTTGACCAGACACCCAAGCGTCTTTTGGCAGTGCCCTATTCTTAAGCGCATCACTATCTAAATGACCGCGCGAGGTTTCTGTGTCATTATGGTGTGTGCTGGAAGAAACTATCATGTATAGCAGTCATACACTCACCCATTTGGACAGAGTACTCCATGACAGTGTGAGCACTTTACAGCCACTTTGGGTACAGTCTTTTGCCTGATTCCCACGTTCGTTAATAATAAAATGACTGGAAGAGAAGGGAAGAATCTCTTTATTTGAAACAAGCCATCCACAGAAGACCATATTCCCTCGGAATTATTGAGATCCTTGGAGAACGAACTGTGGCAGTCCTATTACTCCTGTTATGCAAACTATATGAGGTAGGTGAAGTACCCTCCAACTTCAAGAAGAACGTAATAATTCCAGAGATTATAAGATGAACACCAGCAAAAGTAAACAACAGTAATGGAATCCATGTTCCTGAAAGTATATGTTCAAAGTGTAGACTTGTATGGAAGTGACTCTTTGAGTATAAACAGTGCAGATAAGAAAAAATGTAGAGATTGTTGAAATGTGATGCTACATATCAATGGTGAAGATTTCACGGATGAATCAGATAACTAACCAAGAGGCACATAATCGAATCTGGAAAAGAAATCTGTTGAACCATTTGACTAAAAGTGTGGATCCGTTTAGAGAACAGATACCAAGAAATCGTGCAGTTGTTTGTGGAGGTAGGTACTGGGGGAACAGGGCTTAAATTGTAAAAATAACCTCAAGGTTTCATTAAAGTAAACTAAATGGATGTAGGGTGCAAGAGCGAAGGACAGACGGAGAGATTTACTAACGTGATTCTATGCGCCAAACCCGTTTTCGGATTTAAAACCACAAGAAAAACAACAACATCCTGTGTTTGATACTTTTGTCAGATATCCTGAAGTAAGTTTAGCAGGTATGAATAGATTACAAAATCCAAGCTCTGATATGGTGCCCTCATTTTTGAACTGTAGGATAACCTTCGTGGATCTGTTTTTCCAGCCTATGCTTCCTGGAAAAAAGAGATAAACAACCAGTAGAGGTTTTTTATTGGATTCAACAATTGAAACGAATACGGAAAATGAGTGTCTGCTTGAAATATTGTGAGAAATTTGAAATTTACGATGGAGCGTGGAATCTAAGCGTAAGCATTAAGCTGCAACATGAATGTTCAGTTTCTCCCTGTGAAATCGCGTGTATGCGATTTGTACCTGCTCGTGCGAGAGCGCTACTTTTCCGAATACTTGTTGATATCATAACCGGCTCCTAGTTTAGAGAAACTATGTCTGTTGGTTGCTGGGCAGCCAACTAACAGCAGAAAATACAGCAAGTGGTTCCGGTAAGAGTAGTGACTTTCGTATACTAGCTTTTTTTTTTTTTTTTTGGTTTTGCATTTAGGGCGCAAAACTTCTATGGTCATTAGCGCCCAGCCCGTGACTTAAGACAGTAAAAAACCGAAATTGAAAACCAGCAGCAATGGGAACAAAGTCATAAAATTGGAGAAACTAAAAATAAAAGGAATGCTTAAAAATCCACTACAGAAAGGGGGTGGTTGTCCCCAAAAAAAGCTTCAAATGACTGACGTCATTTCACTGTCACTAATAAACTGGAGAACGCGGTCGGCTGAGCGCGTGTCATCTGCTAAAATCGACGGTAGATCAGGCGATAGCTGTAGACGGGAACGTAACGGATTAAAAGAGGGGCATTCTATTAAAAGGTGTCTTACAGTCCACAGCTGAAAGCAGTGGGGACAGAGTGGGGGAGGATCGCCGCTTAAAAGATGTCTATGGCTAAAAAGACAGTGCCCTATCCGGAATCTAGCTAAAATTACCTCCTCCCGACGACGCGGTCGGGAGGAAGAGGTCCAAGCGCAAGGAAGGGCTTTCACTTCCCGCAATTTATTACGGGAAAGTGTTGACCAATGCGCATGCCATAAATGAGCAACTTTGCGACATAAACCGCTCCGTAGATCGGTGAAGGGAAGCGACTGAATAGCTGGCCGAGGAAGAGAGACTGCAGCCTTGGCCACTATATCGGCCGCCTCATTCCCACAGATACCAGCGTGTCCCGGGAGCCAGAGGAACGCCACCGAGACGCCCCCCAGGTGGAGCAAGCGCAGACAGTCCTGAGTCCGGTGGACCAGAGGGTGCACAGGGTAAAGAGCTTGGAGACTGAGGAGAGAGCTGAGAGAATCTGAGCAGATAACGTACTGTATCCGCTGATGGCGGCGGATGTAGTGGACAGCCTGGAGAACAGCGTAAAGCTCCGCAGTATAAACCGAACACTGGTCGGGAAGCCGAAAGAGATTTGGGGTGTCGCCAACAATATAGGCACTCCCTACACCTAACGATGTTTTCGAGCCGTCGGTGTAAATAAATGTGGCGTCCGTCATTTGTGCTCATAGAGCAGCAAATGCCCGACGATAAACAAGTGTAGGGGTACCATCCTTGGGAAATTGACAAAGGTCACGGAGCAGGCAGATCCGGAGACGGAGCCAAGGCGGTGCTGTACCCCAAGTTGTCAAGAAGGTTTTTGGAAAGCGGCAGGAAAGAGAATGGAGCAATTGACGGAAGCGGACTCCCGGGGGTAGTAGGGAGGAGGAGCGGCCTGCATACCCTACATCAAAGGAGGCGTCGAAAAAAAGGTCATGGGCTGGATTAGCAGGCATGGAAGACAGATGGCTAGCATAACGACTCAGGAGGACTGCTCGCCGATTGGACAGCGGAGGTTCAGCAGTCTCAGCATAAAGGCTTTCCACAGGGCTAGTGTAAAAAGCTCCAGACACTAAACGTAATCCACGGTGGTGGATAGAGTCGAGACGCCGAAGAATAGACGGCCGAGCAGAGGAGTACACTATGCTTCCATAATCCAATTTCGAGCGCACTAAGGCGCGATAGAGGCGGAGAAGGACCACTCGGTCCGCTCCCCAGGAGGTACCATTCAGGACACGGAGGGTGTTAAGCGATCGCAGACAGCGAGCCGAAAGATAGGAAACGTGGGAGGACCAGCACAGTTTTCTGTCAAACATAAGACCCAAGAATTTAGCGACGTCTGAAAACGGAAGGTTGACAGGACCTAGATGTAAGGAGGGCGGAAGAAACTCCTTACGTCGCCAAAAATTGACACAAACGGTCTTACTGGGTGAGAAACGGAAGCCGGTTTCGATGCTCCACGAGTGGAGGCGATCGAGACATCCTTGAAGACGTCGTTCAAGAAGGCTGGTCCGTTGAGAGCTGTAGTAGATCGCAAAATCGTCCACAAAGAGGGAGCCCGAGACATCAGGAAGGAGACAATCCATAATTGGATTTATGGCGATGGCAAACAGTACAACACTCAGCACGGATCCCTGGGGTACCCCGTTTTCTTGGGAGAAAGTACGGGAGAGAGTAGTGTTCACCCGCACCCGAAAAGTGCGCTCTGCCATAAATTCGCGAAGAAAAAGGGGCAGCCGGCCTCGAAAGCCCCAAGAGAACAGTGTGCGGAGGATGCCTGTCCTCCAACAGGTATCGTATGCTCTCTCCAGATCGAAAAATATTGCTACCGTTTGGCGTTTCCGGAGGAAATTGTTCATGATGTAAGTGGAGAGAGCAACAAGATGGTCAACTGCAGAACGATGCTTCCGAAATCCGCATTGGGCTGGTGTTAAAAGACTGCTGGATTCCAGCCACCAAGCTAAACGGTAATTCACCATACGCTCCAAAACCTTACAGACACTACTCGTGAGAGAAATGGGGCGATAGCTAGAGGGGAGATGTTTGTCCTTTCCAGGTTTCGGAACGGGAACGACAACAGCTTCCCGCCACCGTCTGGGAAAGGTACTGTCGGTCCAAATTCGATTATAAAGGCGAAGGAGGTAACGCAGACTATGGGTTGATAAATGCAGCAACATTTGGACATGGATACCATCCGGTCCTGGGGCGGAGGAGCGAGAAGAAGAGAGGGCATGTTGGAGTTCCCGCATGCAGAAAACAGTATTGTAGCTTTCGTGATTTTGAGAGGAGAAAGCAAGAGGTCGCACTTCCGCTGCACGTTTCTTCGGGAGAAACGCTGGCGGGTAATTTGAAGAGCTCGAAATCTCAGCAAAGTGCTGACCCAACGAGTTAGAAATTGCGACGGGGTCCGCTAAGGTATCATGCGCGACAGTGAGCCCAGAGACCGGGGAGAAACGAGGCGCGCCTGAGAACCGTCGAAGCCGACTCCAAACTTCCGAGGAGGGAGTGAAGGTGTTAAATGAGCTAATAAAGAATTTCCAGCTTGCCTTCTTGCTATCGCGGATGACGCGACGGCATCGCGCACGGAGCTGCTTATAGCGGATACAGTTGGCCAAAGTAGGATGGTGACGGAAAATGCGAAGAGCACGTCGCCGCTCACGTATTGCGTCACGGCATGCCTCGTTCCACCAAGGAACTGGGGGGCGCCGGGGCAATTCGGAGGTGCGTGGTATTGAACGTTCCGCAGCTGTAAGGATAACGTCGGTAATATGTGTGACCTCATCGTCGACGCTGGGAAAGCGACGGTCATCGAATGTCGCTAGAGACGAAAAGTGTCCAATCGGCTTGGGCAAACTTCCAGCGTCGCGGGCGCATATATGGCAGTTGAGGCTGCAGTCTGAGGACACATGGAAAGTGGTCACTCGAGTGTGTATCATCAAGGGCGAACCATTCGAAGCGCCGAGCTAGCGGAACAGTACCGACAGCAAGGTCCAAATGAGATAAAGTTGTCGTGGAGGCAGACAAAAATGTGGGGACCCCAGTGTTGAGGCAAACTAGATCCGCTTGGTGGAAGACGTCTAGCAATATGGAGCCACGTGGACAAGGATGTGGAGATCCCCAAAGCGGGTGGTGGGCATTGAAGTCCCCAACCAGCAAATAGGGGGGTGGAAGCTGACCAAGAAGATGAAGGAGATCAGCTCGTGCCATTGGTGTGGACGATGGAATGTATACAGTACAAAGAGAGAACGTGTATCCGGAAAGGGAAAGACGGACGGCGACAGCTTGGAAGGAAGTGTTTAAGGGGATTGGGTGATAATGGAGAGTATCATGGAGAAGAATCATGAGTCCTCCATGGGCTGGAGAGCCTTCAACAGAGGGGAGATCATATCGGACAGACTGAAAATGACGGAGAACAAAGCGGTCATGGGGACGCAGCTTTGTTTCCTGAAGACAGAAGATGACCGGCGAGTAGGATCGTAAGAGGATCGACAATTCATCCCTATTGGCTCGAATGCCGCGGATATTCCAGTGGATAATGGACATGGGGTGAACAGAAAATGGAGGAATGTGACCAAAGTTGCTGTCAACTCAAAGACTGCTCGGAGCTAGCGACCGACAGCATGGAATGGCAGTCAGCCGAAGGCAGAAGATCCTGATCCATAGGTTGGTCAGGAGCAGCCCCTGCCACCAGCGATCGGCCGGTTGACCGGCCACCAGCAGTGCGCCTCGGCGACACAGAAGACGGCCGAGGGCGATTTCCGCCAGGTGGTGCTGTAGATGGGACACGCCTTGGCGGAGAAGGAGAGGAACTGGGTTTCTTTGTAGCATTCTTGGAAGAATGATGTTTAGATGAAGGAGGAACCGATGGTTGTGAAGTTGCGGTACGTAAAAACTCTTCACGAGCATGGTCTTTTTTCGAAGACTTGGCGTCTGACTTTTGGGCTCGAGATTTAGCAGAACCCGACGAAGGGTGAGCCATAGAGTGGGCAGGCGAAAGTGGTGAGGTTGAACGAGCGATCTTTGCGCTGGCCGATCTGACGACCGTGGCACTAAAGGTGAGGTCGCAAGTCTGCGTGGCCGCCTCCTTTGTTGGCCGAGGAGAAGCAAGGACAGTGCTGTATTTTCCTGTCTGAGGCACGGTGGGCTTGCGACTGGCGAATAATTTTCGAGCAGCAAAGGTCGACACCTTTTCCTTCACTCTTATTTCCTGGATGAGCTTTTCGTCCTTAAAAACGGGGCAATCTCGAGAGGAAGCAGGGTGGTCACCCATACAGTTGATGCAGCGAGGGTATGGAGGTGGACAAGCACCCTCATGGGCATCCTTGCCACACGTAACACATTTGGCCAGATTGGAACAGGACTGGCTGGTGTGATTGAACCGCTGACATCGATAGCAACGCGTAGGGTTTGGGACGTAAGGGCGAAGGGAAATTATCTCATAGCCTGCTTTGATTTTCGATGGGAGTTGAACTTTGTCAAATGTCAAGAAAACAGTGCGGGTTGGAATGATGTTCGTGTCAACCCGTTTCATAACTCTATGAACTGCCGTTACGCCCTGGTCAGACAGATAGTGCTGAATTTCTTCGTCAGACAATCCATCGAGGGAGCGTGTATAAACGACTCCATGTGAGGAATTTAAGGTACGGTGCGGTTCCACCCGGACAGGGAAGGTGTGTAGCAGAGAAGTACGCAGCAATTTTTGTGCCTGGAGGGCACTGTGTGTTTCTAACAACAGGGTGCCATTCCGTAATCTGGAACAAGACTTTACAGGACCTGCAATTGCGTCGACACCTTTCTGAATAATGAAAGGGTTGACTGTGGAGAAGTTGTGACCTTCATCAGACCGAGAAACAACAAGGAACTGTGGCAACGATGGAAGAATCGTCTGTGGCTGAGACTCAGTATACTTACGTTTGTGAGCAGACATAGTGGAAGGTGAGGAAACCATTGCGGAAGAATCCCCCATGATTACCGGCGTCTCCGATGGCGCGCTCCTCCCTTGTGGGGGCCCTCTCTGAGGGCACTCCCGCCTTAGGTGATTGTTCACACCTCAGGTCACACCTCCCGACAAACGGACGAAGGGACCAATCGGCACTTTCGGAAGGTATCAGCTCGGGTAATCACCCCTCCCTGGGCCTGGCCGTTACCAGGGGGTACGTACGTGTCCTACCTGTCTACCCGGGGCGGGGAATTACGCGTTACCCCGTCACCGGCTACGCACAAAAGGCGTGGGTCGGCCTTCAGACACGCACAGGGAGGAAGAAAGATCAAGGGAAAGGAAAGAAGAGAGGTCTCAAACGCCGCAGCGGAGAAAAGGGAAAGAGAAGAGGTAAGGAAAAGAGAAGGACAAAGGAAGGAAGAAGACATAAAAGCAAGGAAGGCGAAGAATGCAGTACATTTACGAGCGTCCGTCTCCGGACGTAGGCACAAACCATACTGCCAGATGGGGAGAAAGGGAAGGAAAGAGCCAGAGGTGAGGGGAGGAGGGGCGAAGATAGGGATGGGGAAGGATGCGGAAAGGGAAGGTATGCAACCCGGAAAGGAAGGAAGGCCACATTAGCTCGGGGTCCCGTGCTCGCTACGCACGTATCCACAAAAGAGTTGTGGACCCCCTGGGGGGGTATACTAGCTGTAAACGGCGCTTTAAGCTTCCACAACCATTCAGATTCTCTCACTAGATTAGATTAGATTAGTACTTGTTCCATAGATCATGAATACGACACTTCGTAATGATGTGGAACGTGTCAGGTTAATAACAGGTGTCTATACAAGATATTACATTACACAAAATATTACATGACACTTAATTTTGTTTTACCCACCTATTATATCAAAAAATTCATCTAATGAGTAGAAGGAGTTGGCATTAAGAAATTCTTTTAATTTCCTTTTAAATGCTATATGGCTATCTGTCAGACTTTTGATGCTATTAGGTAAGTGACCAAAGACTTCCGTGGCAGCATAATTTACCCCCTTCTGAGCCAATGTTAGATTTAACCTTGAGTAGTGAGGATCATCCTTTCTCCTAGTGTTGTTGCCATGTACACTGCTATTACTTTTGAATTCGTTTGGATTGTTAATAACAAATTTCATAAATGAATATATATATTGTGAGGCTACAGTGAAGATCTCTAGCTCTTTAAATAAGTGTCTGCAGGATGATCTTGGATGAGCTCCAGCACTTATTCTGATTACACGCTTTTGTGCAATGAACACTCTTTTACTCGATGATTAGTTTCCCCAGAATATGATGCCATAGGAAAGCAGAGAATGAAAATAGGCATGGTAAGCTAATTTACTCAGATGTATATCGCCAAAATTTGCAATGACCCTAATAGCGTATGTAGCTGAACTCAAACGTTTCAGCAGATCCTCATTGTGTTTTTTCCAGTTCAACCCCTCATCAATGCATACACATAGAAATTTTGAATATTCTACCTTAGCTACCGATTTCTGATCGAAGTCTTTATTTATCAATGGTGTTATTCCATTTACTGTGTGGAACTGTATATACTGTGTTTTGTCAAAGTTTAATGAGAGCCCATTTGCAGAGAACCACTTAATGATTTTCTGAAAAACATCGTTTACAATTTCACCAGTTAATTCTTGTCTGTTGGGTGTGATAGCTATACTTGTATCATCGGCAAAAAGTACCAGCTTTGCATCTACGTGAATATACAATGGCAAGTCATTAATATATATTAAGAACAGCAGAGGACCCAAGACCCCATTCTTGATTGCTCCCCAGTTTGAGAAATCACCAGTTTTTCACTCTAGTGACTGTCCAATTCAGTCAGGAGTTAAACCATACACAGTTTTATAATCAAGCCGAGGCGTATTCTTCCCTTGCTTAGCCCACGAGAGTGATCAGTTATACGGGTCCTTTTGATTCTGGGGTCGTCGGCTGCGGCATCAAAGTGAGCTGTTGCTTACATAAGAAGTATCGCGTCGGCTGGCTTCTCACAGCTTTTGATCAGGTGGCCAGGTATTAAGTGGCTGTGGTGCTCTGTCGGGAAGAGCACATCAGAGGTTCAGACTTTAACGATAGATAGGATCAGAGACTTTTCCTCGTTCCAGTCCTTGAAGGATGGCTCCACGTTCACCCAGCCTGCCAGAAAATGAGTGTTGATGACCATTCCTGTGGGTACAAGGAGGCTCCTTCCCACTTCTGCGGCGAAGGAAGGATGCACTCTACCCGCAGTCAAGCCAAAAATGGCCGGGTCGTGGGCTTGCATCAGTGACTTTCCTTTCTCTTATCTAGTTATTAAACTGTCCATTGTTAACCCTGAACTGTGACAACTACCTCTGCGATCGCTTTGTTATCTACTTAGCGCCAGTGCTGAGTACTGAAAACATTGTCTAGTCCTCATTCATTTTTCGTCTCGTTGAAAGAACTACACAATAACTTCACTTGTTTTATTTCTTGCGTCTCAGTTAAGCCAGCCCCCACCTGATAACTCCGTCTTTTATCGTTCACGTGCTGTGTACGCTCCTTTCCGTAAATATACAGCGACCTTTCATTTGTGAGCAAACTGATTTTAGATTCGATATTGCAGTGCCTGTGTTATGCTGAATTACGATTCAAAGTTCCTTTGGACATGCGTGCGTCTCCAAAGGAACAGGCTCTGCGGCGACTACAGCTGATGGTTCTCCATATTCGTAATTGTGAATACATTTAATGTTATAATTTTAGAAAGGCATATCCTCAAAAGGACTAACCATTCTGTTTGTTGATACAACTGTACAATAGACGGCCACTTTCTAAAGTAGGTGAGAGTGTTGTACCTAGATGATAGTGAACCTAAGAACACATTATGTTTGAGCCATGCCGGCTTTGCAGCTATCGATATTCGTTCAGAGATGCTAACTTCCCGGCCCTTGTGAGTCGGTCGCGAGGTGGCGCGGCGGAGTGGGCGTATCGAGGGGTGAGCGGAAGAGAGTTTTGTTTCGGGAGGTGGGGACACGACAGTGCGATTTCCCGAGGAGGGGAGCTAACCCGGTGAAGAGGTATTTTGAAAAGGATTGTACAGGCGACAGTTGTAACGGCTGTCTCTTGAGATGTCTGCGCAGCCAAGCAGTTTGTGGCCGTTAACCGATTACTCTTTATTGGGAGTTTTTAGTGGAGACCTACTTCTCTGACGCTGTTGGCTAATTATTTCGCTGACCTGATAAGGTGACATCATTCTATGTATGATTTTCACTGGACATGCACTTTCTGCCTTCCGTGTTGCAAGTTTACCTCACCTGAGACAAACTATTAGCGAGAGCTCAGTCATGAAAATCTGTTGTGGTCGGACAAAACGCAATTTGTTGCACCATTGTGATCGAACTGTTGTTGCTTGGTGTCTAGTAGCGTCGGCATTCTGTCTTACCATCCAAGCCGTGGGGCTTATTGTGTATAATGTTTTAAAACTGAGTGATTAGTTTGTTCCCGACCATATTGTGGATCTTGAACTGTATAAAGTACCAAAGTACGCTAACGCCGTGAGATATTTGTCACCCAGGAAGTGAAGTCGGATGCACCTACAGTATACAATGCAGTCTTCCACGGCCGCTATTGTCTTCACTTAAAACTGCAGTTCGCCGGTTTACCTCGGAGGATGTCTCCCGCTGTCTGGGACGAGGCGTCAGGGGAGAGTTTTATACATCGGCCACAGCCTATCAGCCCTTACGTTTAAAGTGAAGGCACCTATTGTACTTCGCGCCCTCGATCGGGGCCGATAAATCGTGCCCGTGGGCACAACCAGGTGTGGCCCGTGTTGGCCGCTCCATAGGACGTTCATGTCCGCACTTGGCCCGTGCCGTGAACTAAGAACTATTTGTAAGAGAAGTGTCTGATCTATATAATTGCCTGTCTAGTTGGGAGTATGTATTTAAGGTTACTGACAGGAATTTATTTGGGTAAGGTTTTAAAACTGTCTGTACGTGAACTTACGGTAGCCCTTTAGGAGTTCAGTGTATTCTATTTTTATAACAAAGTATTATCTTTCTCATTTAAAAAGTTGGTATACTTTCTTTGGTATTTAAAGCCAACTGATGGGCTTCATGTACAGATGTTCTCTCACTTGAAGTCTATGACAATTGTTACTTCTGTTGACTGACTTCAACAAATATTGTGAACAATAAAAGGTGACTGCTCCCCTGCACTAAGGTCCAGTCCTTCCACGTAGTCCTTTGGGCGTTTTATGATACACCGAGGTAATACTGGTATCAGTGTATCAATTTTAAACATGACTGAGACAGAAGCCGTACAAAAATATGTTAAGCATAAAACAGCCAACAGCCAACAAAAATTTCGTTGCAATCTGTTGGCTGTTTTATGCTTTCATACACATACCGTTTTTTGGGCGATGCTTCAGTCTAGTGACTAATTTTACAGTCACAAGTAGGACGCGCAGAAGAGGCCGCCGCATGAAGTTTGGGCCATTTTCTACAGTTTTTGTTACTGTCACACCTGACGCTGCGTTTTGTGCAGTATTCGTAAATGTTTCCCAGTCTACACATTGAAGTATTGTGAGCAAAACAAGAAAGGAAAAACACGCGTCACGAGAACGTGGGGAGGGGTGGGGGGGTGGGGAATTGCTAGATGTGATGAACAAGTACAGTTTCAGAAAAACTGGATGATTTATTCCAGAGAAAGAGCATTACGAATTACGACGTGTTGGTCCACTTCGGGCCCTTATGAAAGCATTTTATTTTCGTCTGCGCTAATTGACGGAGTTGGATGTCCTCCTAGGTGATATCGTGCCAAATTCAGTCTAACTGGAGCGTTAGATCGTCAAAATCCCGAGCTGGTTGGTGGCCCATGCTCATAATGCTCCAAACACGGGGTTTGGCAAGAACGATGAGAAATAGTAGAAACACTTGCTGTTAGCTGGCGAGCATGATGTTGATATGTAAGTCCAGGGTGGGTTGCCCATGAAGGACAACCAAAGAGGGCGAACTATATCGTCGACGTACCGCTGTGCTGTAAGGGTGGCGCGGATGGCATCCAAAGAGATCCTGCCGTAAGAGGAAATGACTCCAAAGCGGGTAAGGCCACTATTCTCGTAAAGTGGACAATCCGGATTCTAGTGCCAGTCAGGCAGAAATTTTTACTATCGTCATTCCCTTATAAAGCTGATGGCTCTTGTATTTCATATATAAATTATCTTTACAGGATTAAACATCAATTGCTTTAAAATATACTAGGTGATAACAATTGGTTTCAACAAGACGTAAGATAACCCATAAAATGTTTTTATTTTCCATGTGTCATAGTTTCGACAAATCATGCGGACGCCACAGGAGATAGCTCAATGTATGTCTAATCCATAGCAACAAAGTCCGACACCTAAGCGCAGCGGGACTTTCGGGCACAATATGGAAGGAAACCAAAGGCCCCATCAACTACTTCGGCTTGTCATACGTCATATACGGAAAGAGGGTAGTGTTCTCATAAACAGGGGATCGTTCCCCCATGTGTTACAGATGCCGTTGTCGAGAAGGTACAACTAAGCATTAGCAAGGAGTCAGAACAAATCGCTGGGTATGGCGCCAAGGCAGTGGGAAAGGACACGATCAACAGTGTACAAAATTTCGCCTAAGAGGTTACTCCTTTACGCCAACAACGTGTAGCTGCTTCAAGACCTAACGCCGACGGACAACTGTCAGTGCGAACTGTGTTTAGTGGATACGGAACCAAGATTAACGGAAACACTTTTTAGCAAATATTTATTTCTGCAAGGAGCCAACTTTTCATGTATCCGATAAACCGAACCGTCACGATGGTCATTTATGGGAATCAGTGTGTCCTCATGTTACTCGTGATGTGGAAAGTGGCAACCCCCAGGGCAGTGTGTGGTACTGACATTTGCATCAGAAATTCTGCCAGGAACAGTGATGTTTACCTGCACATGTTACAAGAGTTTGTGGTGCCCCAAGTCGCCACGTGGAACACCTGCTACTGACGTCATCCTCCTAGAGAATGGGGAACCACTTCACTGGCCCCTACATGTCAGTCAGCTTGTGGATGGAAAGTTTCCGGATAGGTGGATTAGACGAGACGGTTGAGCCTATTCGGAGGCCCTACGGTTGTCTGGCCTTACTCCATCAGACTTCTCCATATATGCTTTTGTAAAGGAGTAGGTGTACCAAACCAAGGTCACAGATCTATAGGGCTTGGAAGACAAGCATTCACAATACATTTCAACATGTTGTCTTGAAGTTATTGAAGAGTAAATGGAGCGGAATAGAATACCGACAAGATGCACTCCGTGCGTCTTGGGAAGCACACGGTGACATGTTTTACAACGAAACAGGAACGCACCGAATATCACTCATCATCAACATCATCAGCATCTTCTCCCTATCGTGGATAAGCTGTTGCCTAATCCAAACTAACAAATAAAATCATTCCCATCTTTTTCGAGGTCTTCCAGTCTTTTCATGGATGTTGAAAATATTTAATTCTGTTCAAAAATCTTCGTTCCTAATCATGTCTCTTCTTGTGCAGCTGTTCATCTTTCTAAGGAACCACATCTCTGCTGTTTGAATTTTATTTTATTTTATTTCATTTCGAGGTAACTCAGCTTTCGCTTCCATAGGATAACGCAGGAACCGACGTTACATTATAAAATTTCACGGCGGTCTCTTTTTGTACTTTATGACGCAATGTTCTACTAATGGTAACAAAGACCACTTGGAATTTGTTATTTTATCTTCAATATGAGAGTCAAAATCAAAATTTGTAGCACAGCCTAAATAACAGTTTTGAGAGACTTGTTCTAAAACTAAATTATCCAGAACAATTTCCGATCTCACTGCATATTTTCCTGAGAATGTCGTAATTTTAGTTTTATTTATAAAATTTTAAAGTTGCACGTCTTGCAAATTTCGTTCAGCTCGTGTGCTGATCTTTGGAGGTCATCTTTGTTCTTTTGAATAATAACGATGTCATCGGCAAACTAAAATGCATTCAGGAATTCCTCATTCGTTATCTTAACTCCTTTGTTTACATTTTCATTTGCGAATAATGACGCCAGTATAAGTATTAAATACACCTTTGTCGAACACCATGGTTAATAATTATTTCTTCTAACCGATTCCTATCTGTTTTTTATTAAAATGCATGTAGTTTTGTAAAGACTTCTCACTACCTCTATTAGGTGACAAGAATATCCACATTCAGCCATAATGTTCCGTAAGTTAATACGGCTTACACAGTCAAAAGCCTTCTCAAGGTCGACAAAGGCCATATGGATTTCTACATTATATTCTTTGTTTTTCCTATAATGTTTTTGATTACAAACACATTGTATGTGCATGAACGACTTGAATTAAATCCATTCTGTTGTTTAGAAATAATAGCTTCTGTTATATTATTCGTACGGTTGTTGATTACCTTTAAATATAGTTTATAGCCAATGTTTAGAAGACTTATACCACGATAGTTTTTAGGTACGTTACGTTTCCCGTTTTGGAAGAGAGAGATTACTTCTGCTGTATACCAAGGGTCTGGGATCTTGCAATTCGTCCAAAATTCATTTATCACTTATGAGAGTCTTTTTCTTCCTTGCTGAGGGCTTTCATGACCTTGTACTCACACTGCTGTCTACCCTGAACATCGTCTTCTAAGACGCTTATGAATGAGTCCCACTATTTGTTTCGCACAATTCTTTTTAATTTTAAATGTTTCACAGCTCTCTGATTATTGTCTGTAGATACTTCAAATAAGTTATTTGCTTTTATTTAATGGCTTCACTCTGGCAACGGCCTTATCAAAGACGGCGAGGGAGCGGACAGAGGTTCCAGGGCACTCTCTTGTCCTTGGGTGAGAAACTGTCCCTAAAGGCAGAAGAATCAGCAACGATCAACGGCATGAGGATGCAGAAGGCAGTAGAACCCACTGCATTAAACACACGTAACGTGTACCCACAGGGCATTTGGCCTGTAATTGAGTAAGTGCCATGATGATCTCTCCATTGACAAAGGATTCCGGGATAGTTACCCATTCTTTTCTCCGGGAGGCGACTGCCACGGGGGAGGTGATTGTGAGAAAAAGATCGAATAACCAACGAAAGTATAACTTTCTACGGGTATGGGACGTGGAATGTCAGAAGTTTGAACGTGGTAGGAAAGCTAGAAAACTTGAAAAGGGAAATGCTAAGGACCGCTCTACACATAGTAGGGGTTAGTGAAATGAAATGGAAACAAGACAAGGATTAATGGTCAGATGTCTATAGGATAATATCAACAGCAGCAGAAAATGGTATAACGGGAGTCGGATTCGTTATGAATAGGTAGGTAGGGCAGAGAGTGTGTTACTGTGAACAGTTCAGTGATAGACTTATTCTTATCCGAATCGACAGCAAACCAGCAATGACAATTTTTCAGGTATACATACCGACTGAAGATGAAGAGATAGAAAAAGTATATAATGACGTTGAAAGGGTAATACAGTACGTAAAGCAGGATGAAAATCTTGCAGTCATGGGGGACTAGAATGCAGTTGTAGGGGAAGGAGCAGAAGAAAAGATTAATGGAGGATGTGGGCTTAGGACAAGGAATGAGAGAGTAGAAAAACTGAGTTCTGCAACAAATTTCAGCTAGTCGTAGTGAATACTCTGCTCAGTAACCACAAGAGGAGGAGGTGTACTTGGAAAAGACCAGGTGATACGGGAAGATTTCAGTTAGATTACATCACGGCCAGACAGATTCAGAAATCAGATACTGGATTGTAAGAAGCAGATGTAGACTCAAATCACAATGTAGTAGTGATGAAGAGTAGCCTGAGGCTTAAGAGATTAGTCAGGAAGAGGCAATGCGTAAAGAAATGGGATACGAAAGTACTAAGGAATGATGAGATACGCTTGAGTTTTCCAATGCTGTACAAACAGCAATAAGGAATAGCTTAGTAGGCAGAACTGTTGAAAAGGAATCGACTTTTCCTAAAATGGCAAGCACAGAAGCTGAAAAGAAAATCGTAGGAAGAAAGAAACCATGGGTAACAGAAGAAGTACTTCAGTTGATCGATGAAAGAAAGAAGTACAAAAATGTTCAGGGAAATTCAAGAATACAAAAATACAAGTCGCTGAGGACTTTTCCAAAAATGGCAAGCACAGAAGCCGGAAAGAAAATCGTAGGAGGAAAGAAACCATGGGTAACAGAAGAAGAACTCCAGGTGATCGATGAAAGAAACAAGTACATAAATGTTCAGGGAAATTCAGGAATACGAAACTACAAGTCGCTGAGGAATGAAACTGGAAGTGTAGGAAAGCTAAGACGAAACGGCTTGCAAGAAAAATGTGAAAAAATCGAAAAAGAAATGATTGTCAGGAGGATCGCCTCAGCCTGTAGGAAAGTCAAAATAACCTTTGGTGAAATTAAAAGCAAGGGTGGCAACAGTAAGAGTGCAACGGGAGTACCACTGTTAAATGCAGTGCAGGGAACGGGTAGGTGGAAAGAGTACATTGAAGGCCCCTATGAAGGGGAAAATTTGTCCAGTGGGATAGAAGAAGAAACAAGAGTCGATTTAGGAGAGATGGGGGATCCAGCACTAAAATCAGAATTTAAGAGAGCTTTGGATGACTTGTTGTTGTTGTTGTGATCTTCAGTCCAGAGACTGGTTTGATGCAGCTCACCATGCAACTCTATCCTGTGCAAGCTTCTTCATCTCCCAACACCTACTGCAACCTAAGTCCTTCTGAATCTGTTTAGTGTATTCATCTCTTGGTCTCCATCTACGATTTTTACCCTCCACGCTGCACTCCAACATTAAATTGGTGATCCCTTGATGCCTCCGAATATGTCCTACCAACCGATCCCTTCTTCTAGTTAAGTTGTGCCATAAACTTCTCTTCTCCCCAATCCTATTCAATACCTCCTCATTAGTTATATGATCTACCCATCTAATCTTCAGAATTCTTCTGTAGCACCACATTTCGTAAGCTTCTATTCTCTTCTTGTCCAAACTAGTTATCGTCCATGTTTCACTTCCATACATGGCTACACTCCATACAAATACTTTCAGAAAGGACTTCCTGACACTTAAATCAATACTCGATGTTAACAAATTTCTATTCTTCAGAAACGCTTTCCTTGCCATTGCCAGTCTACATTTGATATCCTCTCTACTTCGATCATCATCAGTTATTTTGCTCCCCAAATAGCAAAACTCCTTTACTACATTAAATGTCTCATTTCATAATCTAATTCCCTCAGCATCACCCGACTTCATTCAACTCGTTTGCTTTTATTGATGTTCATCTTATATCCTCCTTTCATGACACTGTCCATTCCGTTCAACTGCTCTTCCAAGTCCTTTGCTGTCTCTGACAGAATTACAACGTCATCGGCGAACCTCAAAGTTTTTATTTCTTCTCCATGGATTTTAATACCTACTCCGAATTTTTCTTTTGTTTCCTTCACTGCTTGCTCAATATACAGATTGAATAACATCAGGGATAGGCTACAACGCTGTCTCACTCCCTTCCCAACCACTGCTTCCCTTTCATGTCCCTCGACTCTTATAGCTGCCATCTGTTTTCTGTACAAATTGTAAATAGCCTTTCGTTTCCTGTATTTTATCCCTGCCACCTTCAGAATTTGAAAGAGAGTATTCCAGTCAACATTGTCAAAAGCTTTCTCTAAGTCCACAAATGCTAGAAACGTAGGGTTGCCTTTCCTTAATCTAGCTTCTAAGATAAGTTGTAGGGTCAGTATTGCCTCACGTGTTCCAATTTTTCTACGGAATCCAAACTGATCTTCACCGAGGTTAGCTTCAACCAGTTTTTCCATTGGCCTGTAAAGAATACGCGTTAGTATTTTGCATCCATAACTTATTAAACTGATAGTTCGGTAATTTTCACATCTGTCAGCACCTGTTTTCTTTGGGATCGGAATTATTATATTCTTCTTGAAGTCTGAGGGAATTTCGCCTGTCTCATACATCTTGCCCACCAGATGGTAGAGTTTTGTCAGGACTGGCTCTCCCAAGGCCATCAGTAGTTCAAATGGAATGTTGTCTACTCCCGGGGCATTGTTTCAACTTAGGTCTTTCAGTGCTCTGTCAAACTCTTCACGCAGTATCGTATCTCCCATTTCATCTTCATCTACATCCTCTTCCATTTCCATAATATTGTCCTCAAGTACACTGCCCTTGTATAGGCCCTCTACACACTCCTTCCACCTTTCTGCTTTCCGTTTTTTGCTTAGAACTGTGTTTCCATCTGAGCTCTTGATATTCATACAAGTGGTTCTCTTTTCTCCAAAGGTCTCTTTAATTTTCCTGTAGGCAGTATCTATCTTACCCCTAGTGAGATAAGCCTCCACATCCTTACATTTGTCCTCTAGTCATCCCTGCTTAGCCATTTTGCACTTCCTGTCGATCTTGTTTTTAAGACGTTTGTATTCCTTTATGCCTGCTTCATTTACTGCATTTTTATATTTTATCCTTTCATCAATTAATTTCAATATTTCTTCTGTTACCCAAGGATTTCTACTAGCCCTCGCCTTTTTACCTACAAGGTCCTCTGCTGCCTTCACTATTTCATCTCTCAACGCTACCCATTCTTCTTCTACTGTATTCTTTTCCCCCATTCCTGTCAATTGTTCCCTTATGCTCTTCCTGAAACTTTGTACAACCTCTGGTTCTTTCAGTTTATCCAGGTCCCATCTCCTTACATTCCCACCTTTTTGCAATTTCTTCAGTTTTAATCTACAGTTCATAACCAATAGATTGTGATCAGAGTCCACATTTGCCCTTGGAAATGTCTTACAATTTAAAATCTGGTTCCTAAATCTCTGTCTTACCATTATATAATCTATCTGAAACCTTTTAGTATCTCCAGGGTTCTTCCATGTACACAACCTTCTTTCATGTTTCTTGAACCAAGTGTCAGCTATGATTAAGTTGCGCTCTGTGCAAAATTTTATCAGGCGGCTTCCTCTTTCATTTCTTAGCCCCAATCCATATTCACCTACAACGTTTCCTTCTCTCCCTTTTCCTACTACCGAATCCCAGTCACCCATGACTATTAAATTTTCGTCTCCCTTCACCATCTGAATAATTTCTTTTATTTCATCATACATTTCTCCAATTTCTTCCTCATCTGCAGAGCTAGTTGGCATACAAACTTGTACTATTGTAATAGGCGTGGGCTTCGTGTCTATCTTGGCCACAATAATGCGTTCACTATGATGTTTGTAGTAGCTTACCGGCACTCCTATTTTTTTATTCATTATTAAACCGACTCCTGCATTACCGCTACTTGATTTTGTATTTATATCCCTGTATTCACCTGACCAAAAGTCTTACTCCTCCTGCCACCGAACTTCACTAACTCCCACTATATCTAACTTTAACCTATCGATTTCCCTTTTTAAATTTTCTAACCTACCTGCCCGATTAAGGGATCTGACATTTCACGCTCCGATCCGTAGAAGGCCAGTTTTCTTTTTCCTGATAACGACGTCCTCCTGAGTAGCCCCCGCCCGGAGATCCGAATGAGGGACTATTTTGCCTCCGGAATATTTTACCCAAGAGGACGCCATCATCATGTAATCATACAGTAAAGCTGCATGCCCTCTGGAAGAATTACGGCCGCAGTTTCCCCTTGCTTTCAGCCGTTCGCAGTACCAGTACAGCAAGGCTGTTTTGGTTAGTGTTACAAGGCCAGATCAGTCAATCATCCAGACTGTTGCCCCTGCAACTACTGAAAAGGCTGCTGCACCTCTTCGGGAACCACACGTTTGTCTGGCCTCTCAGCAGATACCCCTCCGTTGTGGTTGCACCTACGGTACGGCTATCTGTATCACTGAGGCACGCAAGCCTCCCCACCAACGGCAAGGTCCACGGTTCTTGGGGGGGGGGGGGGGGTTGGATGACTTAAGATCAAATAAGGCAGAAAGGATAGAGAACATTCCATGAGAAATTCTAAAATCATTGAGGAAGTGGCAACAAAACGACTATTCATGTTGTTGTGTAGAATGTACAAATCTGGGGACGTACAGCCTGAATTTCGGAAAAATACTAGCCACACAATTCCGAAGACTGCAAGAGCTGGCAAGTGCAAGAGTTATAGGACAATCAGCTTAACAGCTCATGCATCCAAATTGCTGAGATGAATAATATACAGAAGTATGGAAAAGAAATTTAAGGGTGTGTCAGATGGCGATCAGTTTGGCTTTAGGAAAGGTAAAGGCACGAGAGAGGGAATTTTGACGTTGTGGTTAGTAATGGAAGCAAGACCAAAGAAAAATCAAGACAAATTCATAGGATTTGTCGACCTGGAAAAAGCGTTCGAGAGCATAAAATGGCGCAAGATATTCGAAATTCTAATAAAAATACGGATAAACCATAGGGAGAGACGGATAATATACAATATGTACAAGAGCCAAGAAGGAATAATAAGAGTGAACGACCAAGAACGAAGTGCTCGGATTAAAAGGGGTGTAACACAGGGATGTAGTCTTTCGCCCCTACTGTTCAGTCTGTTCATCGAAGAGTCAACGACTGAAATAAAAGAAAGGTTCAGGAGTGCAGCTAAAATTCAAGGAGAAAGGATATCAACGATGCGATTCGCTGATGACATTGCTGTCCTGAGTGAAAGAGAAGAAGAATTACATGATCTGCTGAATGAAATGAACAGTACAACGAGTTCAGAATACGGAAAGAGACAATCGAAGAAAGACGAAAGTTATGAGAAAAAGCAGAAATGGGAACATCAAGAAAATTAACATCAGGATTGATGGCTACGAAGTAGATGAGGTTAAGGAATTCTACCTAGGTAGCAAAATAACCAATGACGGATGGACCAAGGAGGATATCGAAAGCACGGCAAAGAGGGCATTCCTGGCCAAGACAATACTACTAGTATCAAACATAGGCACTAATTTGAGGAAGGAATTGCTAAGAATGTACATTTGGTGGACAACATTCTATGTTAGTGAAGCATGGATTTTGGGAAAACCGGAACAAAAGAGAATCGAATCTTCTGAGATGTGGTGCTACAAACGAATGCTGAAAATTAGGTGGAGTGATAAGGTAAGGAATGAAGAGGTTCTGCGCAGAATTGGAGGGGAAAGAAATATGCGGAGAACACTGACAAGGAGAAAGGACAGGATGGTAGGACATATGTTAAGACATCAGGAAATGACTTTCATGAGAGTAGAGGTAGCTGTAGAGAGAAAAAGCTGTAGAGGAAGACCGACATTGTAGTACATCCAGCATATAACTGAAGACGTAGGTTGCAAGTGCTACTCTCAGATGAAGAGATTAGCGCAGGAGAGGAATTCGTGGCGGGCCTCGTCAAACCAGCAGAAAAAAACCTAATACTTTTCTTATTCTTCCATTTTGATTGTAGCCTTATTTTACTGGCTAAGACAAAGTGGTCGCTATGTATATCGCTTCCCCTATAAACACGTATATCTTGTATAAGATCCTTCATTTTCTGGTTAATTAGTATACAATGAATCATAGATCTATTAAAAAACTAGAAACCCGCCTCGATTGCAAAAAAACACCTAGTGTTAACCTAGGTTTCGGCGTAGATAACTACACCTTTTTCAGAAGAATAAAACCCACAAGTGCCTAAGCAGACCTTTGTCAATGATTGAAAGAACACCATAGCTATACATTTGTAAACGAAAAAAAGAAAAACATGTGTACGAAGTCTAAACCGTTACCTAACTTAATGATGTAACCTCCACCTCACACCGGCCTATGTTAGATGGCCATGACCCGCCATAAACTGGCAAAGGTCTTCTTAGCCACTTGTGGGTTTTATTGTTCTGAAAGAGGTGTAGTTATCTACGCCGAAACCTAGGTTAATACTAGGTGTTTTTTTTTGCAATCGTGGCGGGTTTGAAGTTTTTTAATATATTAACCAACGATTGCTGACGTGCTGCGATGTTGAAGGTTATTAAAATCATAGATCTTATTCCTCGTGCGCTCTATAAAAACTTGTGAATGTCTTTCTTCATGTAAAATGTGTTAGTAATTTGAAAATACTGTAGGAGACAAATTGGCGTAGTCCCTGTCCAGTATTATTGAGAGTCTTTTACCCAAATAGTCTTACTATTCCTGATACAGGTAGATTTCCAACTCTTCATTAAAATAAGCAACGATGACAACATAACCCGTCTTGTTGATTTTGTTCATCCTTCTGAAGATCATAAAAAATATCACTATCATCCTTCTTTCCGTCGCCTGGATCATAAACATGACCTGCTGGAATTACTCCCACCAGAAAGGGCCTTGGTAATGTAATAAAAATGGAGAGAGCCAACAGGTTTCTGATGAATTGTACCCAAAATCTCTTGTATTTAAATTATGGAGTAACTAAAACTAAAAAAAAATAGCTCTTCCAAAATTAACTAAATATTGCGGCCGCTCAGTCTGAAACAGTTACTGATATTCACCAAACGTGTAAGCAAAGCCCCACAGTGACTTTGGAATACTACGTTATGACGAATGCTGATATGTAAACAAATTTTGAGAATGAAACCGTGGTCCACGTAGGCTGTATCGTATTTATTATCTTTGCGATCGGTCACTTTCAACATTGGATCATTTTTAAGCACGTATCTTAAGCCTCAAGCTTCATTTTAAATTGTAATACATCGTTAGTACCTTGGGACGGGTATACATCTTACTTCTGTGCGTATGTGGCACAAAAGCAATACAGTATTGTACCTGGTTACTTGTATTATCCAACGCAGTTTTCTGTTTGTGTCAGCGAATAGACGTAACCATGTACAATATTGTGTTGTTTTTGTGGCTCATACCCACAGAAGTGAGACGAATTGCCGTCCACATGGACTAACGATATATTATAATGATGCTTGAAGCCTAAGATCCGTGCTTGAAAATGAACCAAGGTTGAAATTGGCCAAGCACACAGATAATAAAAAGAATAGCTTCTACTTGGACCATGTTTCCATGCTCGAAACATGTTGAGGCTCTGGGCCTCCACAAAAATGAAATACGTATCTACAGATTCAACGTTATCCCGTGAGCTAAATACTTCACCAATGAAAGTTCATCTACTCTTTTGTAATTGGCCGTAGCCATTTGACGTAACAGAGGGTCGGTGTCGAAAGATAAAGCATTTGCAAAAACATAATACTTGCTATGGGAAGATATTTAGTAAAATATATTAATTTTAAGTTTTAAATATTTTGGAGCATGTTTCCATGCTCGAAACATGTTGAGGCTCTGGGCCTCCACAAAAATGAAATACGTATCTACAGATTCAACGTTATCCCGTGAGCTAAATACTTCACCAATGAAAGTTCATCTACTCTTTTGTAATTGGCCGTAGCCATTTGACGTAACAGAGGGTCGGTGTCGAAAGATAAAGCATTTGCAAAAACATAATACTCCATGCTCGAAACATGTTGAGGCTCTGGGCCTCCACAAAAATGAAATACGTATCTACAGATTCAACGTTATCCCGTGAGCTAAATACTTCACCAATGAAAGTTCATCTACTCTTTTGTAATTGGCCGTAGCCATTTGACGTAACAGAGGGTCGGTGTCGAAAGATAAAGCATTTGCAAAAACATAATACTTGCTATGGGAAGATATTTAGTAAAATATATTAATTTTAAGTTTTAAATATTTTGGAGTTGAACGTTAAAGTTAATTTACATTTTCGGGTTTCAGTTACACCAACAACAACAAGTTTTCTCTTTCTTATAAGAATTTATGCTCTTATGTTTAGAGACTTCAATCACATGGGGAGCCCTTTGTCGCCTGTGGTAGCTAATCTCTTTATGGAGGACTTTGAGGAGAAAGCACTTGAGTCTGCTGTTTTAAAGCCTACGGTCTTCTGGCGGTACGTAGATGATACTTTTGCTGTATGGCCTCATGGCAGACAGGAACTGGAGAAATTCCTTCATCACTTAAACTCATTACATGAGAACATCAAATTTACGATGGAGATTGAAAAAGAGGGCACTTTACCATTTCTAGACGTGCTAGTACGCCGTAAAAATGATGGGTCATTAGGACATTCTGTGTACAGGAAAGCGACTCACACAGATCTGTATCTCCAGGCGTCAAGCTGCCATCACCCAGCACAAACAGCCGGTGTTCTCAGTACCTTAATACATCGAGCGCATATAATATCGGATGATGAAAGCCTCCACGCAGAATTAGAACACTTGGAGAAGGTTTTCAAAGAGAATGGCTACACTTCTCGCCAAATAAGGAAGGCCATGCGCAACTATCATAACAAGAAGCAACGCACTGAGGACGCAGATGATGACTTTAAATCAACTGCGTTCCTTCCATACGCCGGGAATGTGTCGTCGAAAATAGGCCGATTACTGAAGAAAAATAAAATCAAGGTTATCTTTCGTCCACCAGCAAAGAACCGGGCCCTGGTTGGATCCGTTAAAGACGATTTACAACTGAAGAAGGCAGGCGTCTACAAAATTCCCTGTGAATGTGGCGCTGCATATATTGGCCAGACGACAAGAACTGTCCATGAACGATGTATAGAACATGAAAGATACACCCGTCTGCGGCAACCGTCAAAATCGGCAGTAGCAGAGCACTGTATTTCTTTGGGACATTCAATGGAATACAATGTAACAAAAATTTTATCCCCGGTTTCCGGTTTTTGGGATTCCGTAATCAAGGAATCAGTGGAAATACGTCTTGCCAATAATCTTATAAATCGTGACAACGGCTTTCAGCTGGATAAAAATTGGAATCCTGTTATTAAAATTATACAATCACAGCGGAATCGACAGTGTCATTCGATGCTCAATGACTAAATGAAACTTTATTTCCACCACCGAGGGCAGCACGTACAACTGGGCTATGCTGCGCATGTCAACATCTGACGCATGCGCTGTAGGATGCCAGTACATTTCACATGCGCGAGATTCGGCATAAATACCGCGACTGCACCTGGGCTCTTCAGTAGTTGTGTACTCACCTGATGATGGCCGGACGTCTCTGGGCCGAAATATCGTGGCAGAATGTCGACGGGATCCGGCTGCATACCCGGAAATTATTAGAAGAAGAAATACGCCGGGAAAACTTCAGAAGTCACACAGGAGAGTATTTTTTAGTCCGGGGTGATAGGTTACAATACAGCATTACCGGTCTATTGCGGTCTAACTGTGTTGGTGAGCCAGTAAATTTCCACTGTGCAGTGACTGCGTCACTGCAATTCACTTTGGAGGTGTGGCGGTGGGACTCGTGGTCCCGTACCACCCTCTGACGGTGATAGTACTACATGAGTCAGGCAAAATTTATTGCCTAACATGTGCAGGTGAAGGTGTGGCGGTGGGACTTATAGTCCCGTACCGTGGGTGTGTGGTGAGGAGAGTATTTTTTTTTTTTTTTTTTAAAAATGGACTTGTAGTCCGGGGTGATAGGTTACAATACAGCATCACCGGTCTATTGCGGTCTAACTGTGTTGGTGAGCCAGTAAATTTCCACTGTGCAGTGACTGCGTCACTGCAATTCACTTTGGAGGTGTGGCGGTGAGACTTGTAGTCCCGTACCACCCTCTAACAGTGATAGTACTACATGCGTCAGGCAGAATTTATTGCCTAACATGGACAGGTGAAGGTGTGGCGGTGGGACTTGTAGTCCCGTACCGTGGTGTGGAGTGAGGAGAGTATTTTTTTTTTTTTTTTTTAATGGACTTGTAGTCCTGGGTGATAGGTTACAATACAGCATCACCGGTCTATTGCGGTCTAACTGTGTTGGTGAGCCAGTAAATTTCCACTGTGCAGTGACTGCGTCACTGCAATTCACTTTGGAGGTGTGGCGGTGAGACTTGTAGTCCCGTACCACCCTCTAACAGTGATAGTACTACATGCGTCAGGCAGAATTTATTGCCTAACATGGACAGGTGAAGGTGTGGCGGTGGGACTTGTAGTCCCGTACCGTGGTGTGGAGTGAGGAGAGTATTTTTTTTTTTTTTTTTTAATGGACTTGTAGTCCTGGGTGATAGGTTACAATACAGCATCACCGGTCTATTGCGGTCTAACTGTGTTGGTGAGCCAGTAAATTTCCACTGTGCAGTGACTGCGTCACTGCAATTCACTTTGGAGGTGTGGCGGTGGGGCTCGTGGTCCCGTACCACCCTCTGACGGTGATAGTACTACATGAGTCAGGCAGAATTTATTGCCTAACATGTGCAGGTGAAGGTGTGGCGGTGGGACTTATAGTCCCGTACCGTGGGTGTGTGGTGAGGAGAGTATTTTTTTTTTTTTTTTTTAAAAATGGACTTGTAGTCCGGGGTGATAGGTTACAATACAGCATCACCGGTCTATTGCGGTCTAACTGTGTTGGTGAGCCAGTAAATTTCCACTGTGCAGTGACTGCGTCACTGCAATTCACTTTGGAGGTGTGGCGGTGAGACTTGTAGTCCCGTACCACCCTCTAACAGTGATAGTACTACATGCGTCAGGCAGAATTTATTGCCTAACATGGACAGGTGAAGGTGTGGCGGTGGGACTTGTAGTCCCGTACCGTGGTGTGGAGTGAGGAGAGTATTAACAACGTACTGTTTATTACCAAATTCTTTTTAAATGTGCCTGCGAGAGAAGACCTTCCTGTCATGCATAAAACCCGATGAATAATCACTTAGCTGAGGAAATCAGACTGTCCTTGTCACACACGGCCGGCCATAAACCGTAAGTTTAGTCCGCATAATGGTACTGGTGCTGCCACAGTCGTCTGGATAACGCCTATTCACCTATAGAAGCAGAAGGAATGTGTGACGTTTACACTCTCTTCGTTGATTGAAGTAGCTGTAGTCGGCGATGTACACCAGACGTGCTTCACCGAGCAAACACGTGATGTTTACTGACGCCACTGCTCTTCTTAATCATTTCTGGCAACAGTTCAAACTTAATGGATTTCGGATTAGCTTATGACAGGAAGCATTTCATGCATCCCAGCCCGCAAAGTACCTCAAAAACCGTCCACACGTCAAACACCTTGCTTCATAGTCCGAAAACTGAAATGTATGAATTATTACTTCGTGAATCTTGAGTCCGTGGGAAGAAGACAATTTTTTACGATAATGTCGCAACCTGTATTATGCACAGAAAGCATTCAACTTCAAATAATTATGTTTTTTTTCACTGTCCCGATCGGAAGTTTTCACCTTATTTGTTTATGACGCACAAAGTCACCAGTGCAAAATACTTCTATCGGAGGGTAAAAAATGAGAGAATGATTCCGTTTATTTAAATTAAAAGACAGACGAATGTGTGGTACCAGCTGCTTCAGTCTGGAACCGCGCGAACCGCTACGGTCGCAGGTTCGAATCCTGCCTAGGGCATGTATATGTGATGTCCTTAGGTTAATTAGTTTTAAGTAGTCCAAAGTTCTAGGGGACTGATGACCTGAGATGTTAAGTCCCATAGTGCTCAGAGCCATTTTGAACCTTAACTGTAACTCATTCACATCCACAAGTCTATCACTGTGTCGCTCATACCCAACCACTCCAACTTGCCCTTTCTCACATAGTTATTCGTCGCAACTCATCGTCATTATCTCTTTGTGTCTCTCTGTCGTCGTCCCCTGTGTCACGACCACAGTCCCCTTCGTTCTCTCCTACTACTACAGTCTCTTCTCACAGTCATCGCCTTCCTCTCCCTTCCTCTTACTGCAAATATCTCATTCCTCCCTGCCTAGTGCTGCTGTCTCTTCTCACTGTCACTGTCTCTCTCTTCCTGGTTGTCATTGACATATACTCTGTTTCTCATTATCACTGGCGCTCACCGCCTTCCACTTCCTCTTTCTCTTTGTTCCGAGCACGGGGCTCACAACCTGAACCACACGCCACTGTTAAGCACTAATGAAGGACTCTGTCCCTTACTTCGGTTGCACATAAGTCATTAAGGTCAATCCAACACATTTATTTCAAGTAACATAAATGAAGTTACATTTGAATCTGACATTAAACAGGAATAAAAAAAAGAAACAATTTTAATATCAGCTGATTTAGTGCGTGAAGCACGAGTTAAGCCAATAACCAGATAAACTAAACAATTCACCGTAATTCAAAAGAAAGGGAAAAACAAAATTCAATCAATACACCTCACTGACAAATATCTAAAAAAACCTTACAATACTACTCAAAAGAATACACTGAAGTGGGGAGTAGTCATTCACCCGACAGAACACTTCAAAATGAGTTCAATAACACAGCTGCGTGCCCCAGAAAACAGCAAGACATTAAATACACTTAATTTGACGAATAACAAATATTCATTAACATTACGCCACTCCTGTTTGAACTGCAGTGTCCCAAAGAAACAGGCGCTTATTCTGAAAGAACAATTTTTTTATATGTTTAAATTACAGCATTAAGGAACTCCAAAAGATGTCCAATCGACCGCCCCCCCCCCTTTTCAGTTGAGGCACAAATCTTTCCCCTTTTAGGCGGAGGCTGACCCAGAAACACAGAATGCCACAAAAACACAGTTTTGCTGTGAAATCTTACAGGATACCAGGAAGCAGTAACAGACAAGGGGTCGGCACCCACAAATAACACAGGCTAAGAGTCAGGCTGGGAGCACATCCTACGAGAACTTGTTCACACTATGCTCACCACAAACTGTAGACATTCCGGCCGAACATCCGCTTGCGGTGGCTGCCAGAAGGACGAAGCAACCAACAGGCCCACGCCGTGCTTCGCACACAGGCACCTCAATCTGTACAAACATTTAGGCCAACAGCAACTCCCAACTCCCCTCTCACTGCGAGGTTTGGCACAGTTTATATGAAATGCCTTCCAGGCTACCAGTAACTGTCGCAGGAGTTTCACGATTAGCAAACAGCCCCAGCGTAACAGACGTCACACAGGTGCTTACGCCCGAGCCACAACTCCGCCAGTCTCACTGGCCGCCCCAAACCGACTGCCTCTCGCCGTTCCGGGTGCCCCAGCCGATAACGCAAAGATGCTCATGCCCGGGGACGCGCCGAAGATAACAAGCCGATCGCTGATGATCGACCAGCGATCTGGCTCTCACTTCATTCCTCCCGCGCCCGCTCTGCGCAGGCACTGTCCCCATCATTCACTTCCTAGCACTGTTTTCTCACACTCAACTACGTTACACCGACACTGTGTTCCTCTCTCTCACAATGGCATTGTCTCCTTCGTTCTCGCTGTAACATAACCACTGTCTGTTATCTTCCAGTATTAATTATTTTTCCGTCTCTTTGCAACTGCAACTATCTTCTTCTCTCTCAGCACAAAAAAGTGCGAATATGTTCGGATGAGAAAATTTTTAAAGGTGCTGAGGAGGGCAGAATGGGATAGCTGGTATCCCACTTTTCAGTCAGAGTATTTTAATTTAAATAAACAGCAATGTGTTCTAATTTTCTGTGCTCCAATGGAGTATTTTTCCACCGGTTTCCTTCTTCTTCCTGCTGCAGTAGGGCATGTAACTCATACGAAAGAAAATGAATTGTTCAGTAAAATTTAGGTAGTTTACTTAAGTAAAACTGAAGTAGCCGAAAACTAATTTTACACTTCTGACAGAATTTTAAGTGCAAAAAATTTTTGCACGTCATTCAGAACTACAAAATGTTGTTTCCACATGACAATGGAGACACTTTACAGCACATTTCTCGGTAATACGTCACTTTATAAATTATGTTTTCTCCTAACACCGGATTTTACGTACGTATTTCACGTGTACAAGCAGGGTAACTTTGGAACTCTATATCTCGGAACAGATCTGGACTCGCATTCGCGAGGACGACGGTTCAAACCAGCGTGCGGCCATCCAGATTTAGGTTTTCCTTGACTTCCCTAAATCACTTCAGGCAAATTACGGGATGGTTCCTTTCAAAGGGCACGGCCGATTTCCTTCTCCATCCTTCCATAATCCGAGCTTGTGCTCCAATGACCTAGTTGTCGACGGGACATTAAACACTAATCTCCTCCTCCTCCTCCTCGTTCTCGGAACAGATAAATATCGGAAGAAAATTTTCAAGGTTGTTCGAGATGGGGATTTTAGGAACATATTGTAGACGTTTGCAGCCATCTGAGGTGCACAGCAGTCTCAGAATCCTCGGCTGGATTTTGGTCCGCTGGTAAATATAGCAAAAAGCCGCTTTTGTGGGGTTTTCCGAGGAACTAATGGTGCCTCCTTATGTCCCACCAAGCTCACCGTAGACCACATAAAATGCAAAAAGAACCAACCGATTTGCTCCATTTGCCCAAAGAGGGGGAAGTGTGTAATACTCAGACTTTGACCATGTACTGTAAGGTAGTGACACTAAGACGATCCTTGTTGTTAGATATCCAAATGGTCCCTAGCTCAAAGACTGTACAAAACGCTTGACCTTACCTTCTTATCACCAACAGAACCCGAGGCATGAGAACTGGAAAATCCCGTTTTCAATCGCGGTGTTTTAGAACACACTAGGTACGCATGCTGTCACATATATACCGATAATGGAACCACTGTAATCTGTATGTTAAAAAGATGTCACAATGCAGTCGCTTTTTGAGACGACAGTACACGATGTGAGAGTACTATAATAAGGTTAGATTTGAAAATTGTGAAAGCATCGAAACGGTTCGTGTTGTGCGCACCGAAAACCTTCCACACCATAGAGAGTTGACTCCGCTGACTGCACATCATATTTTCAAGCATATTGTTCGTGGTGCTAGTGCACGACATGGATCACTGTAACGCGATCAGTTTTTAGCTTAATCGTTTGTGGTATGTACCGAAACCGCATACGTAACACCAAAACGATAGTCTCAGAACCGCTGCCTCGAACACATCACTCCCTAGCAGAAGTGTGACACGACAATCAATCTCTCACTCACCATCAAACACGTTTGTTAATACATAACGACACATTCTTAAAACTCGATTTCTCTTGCAGAATATTTTACAAATTAGAGTGTTCGAACCCTTAAGGAACATTACAATTTTATGATAGTATGTTAGTAGAAATGCCTTAAACCACATATTAATAAATGCGTGACTACACAATACCAGAGAAAAGGGAAAAATAGCAATTTCATAAATAGCAACTACAGGATGGGGTGTATGCAGGAACAAAATTACAAAATCGCTATGTTACAGATGCCGACAGTAAGCATCACGAGAGGACAATACTTCATTGTATGGTGGTAAGTGATTCTGTTACCGGAAGGGGATCGTGCTTCGAAAAGAAAGTACATATGTTCAGTGCAGAGTGCTGTATAAGAATACTAGACCTTCTTTCTATCTCTGTCGATTAAAAATAGTGCAGTTGGGCCTATATCTGACTGGAACGGAAGATCGACAACGTCATTGTTTGGAGACCAGTGACAGAGTCGCTCTCAGCACAGCTTGCAGAAGAATTACTGAAGGATACTTTAAGTAACCGGTAGTGCATCTCAGGGCCGCTTTGTATTTTGTTCAAATACACATTAATGACTGAACACGGTGTGTGTTCGGTCATTACGTCTCCCAAAAATTCGTTGCCGACTTCGCTCTTCCAGTCGTTGAATATTCTGAAAAAAATAGTGATGAATACTTATGCATGCCTCAATTCGATGAAAGGAAGTATTCTATAAATGTTAACAGTAGAACATGTGCCACACACACACACACACACACACACACACACACACACACACACACACACACACACACAAGTTTGATCTTATTTCATGCCAGCTGAATAATATATTTCTTGTACATCAATTGCGATCTCTTAATTCATTTAAGTCTTTGTTTTCAAACATTTCTAGAATAACGACATATTTTTAAAATTGTAAAAAATCCGAACTTTTATTCTTAAAAATGCTCACTGGAAGGAGTTAACTTAACATGGATTGGCATTGACTTACCACTGTTTACTTGATGAGCGAGTTAACGAGAACATTACTGTGGAACGTCTCAAAAACACGAATTTAAAAGGTTCGAACTGTTTTAGTTTATGATACTAAGATATGCACTACTAACGTTTGCGATAATGAACTATAACAACTTCAAAAATTACATTGTGATTCAACACAATATAAATTAAAATTTTTATCACGTTGCTACAGCAAGGATGCCACTGGACGTATTTGCCGTCAGCCTGTCATGTAAATTCTCATTTTAAGCGGACTGCACACTGCTCACAGTGAGACATTGCAAGGTAACTTTTTGCTAACTTGATGAGAATGCATTTAAGAAGAAAATTTCGTTGTAGAAGGGACACATTCTGACAAAGAGAGTCCACTTCCCTAAGCTCACAGGCGTTAAAGAAAGTTTGACAAATTCATTATGGCCTTGCAAGAATTACAAGGATAGCTTTATACAGGTTTTGAGAACACTGTCAGTCTCACATTGTTTTTGAGCTGTTTTCGAGGCCGTTTGCCATTTCAGTTGAAAGCCCCCCCTACGCTTGTGCAGATGTAACTGATTGACCTTTGAGATAACTCCAGTTTTAATAAAAAATCTTTTAACGTTAAAACAGCCCAGGACGTCTACATTGATTTATTCAGATAGATTTCTCAAGTTTCCATAATGAGGTTGCAAAAATGCTACAGAAATTTGATCGACACTATTGTGTGAAAGACCTTTTTCGATTATGAAACGCAATAAGTCACGATAATGTGGCAACTTGAGTGTGAAATTCTGTGAAATTATATGTGTCTGCCTTTATGCTGACAGTTTGTACCAGACAAAAATTACATATTACGGTATTTTGGTAATTTTTACTTATGGACTGTCTGACAGCAACTGAATAAAACACAGTTTTAGTGCCATACGCGTTTCACCTTTATTTGACGGTCGACAACAGAAACAAAAACATTGCATTAAAACAAGCGTTCAGTGCATAGTGCTGTGGAATGTCGAAAAAACCGCAAATTGGTGACATAAGAAGAAGAACAACACCAAAAATGCAACAGGTGCGTAATATGTAAGAAATTGTCCACGCAACCTGCCACTGATGATGCCTTGCAGAAAATAAAGGCGAAACGCGTATGGCACTAGAATTGTGTTTTATTCAGTTGCTGTTAGACGGTCCATAAGTAAAAATTATCAATATACCGTAATATTACACGCAACTGAGGAAGACAGGACTACAAAAGTAGAAAAAAATTACATATGTCTTCAGTACACCAAAAATAATTAATACAGAAAACTTGTTTTGTTTGCGACCTGTGTTATTAAAAAATGGGAAATATAAAACTAAGTCGTTTGCGGCACATTCCCTGCTTTCGCGCTCAGACAGTGTGGCGTGGTGGTGGTGGGAAATGTAAAGCGAGGCTGAGCGCCTCGCCACTCGGGCCTGGGCATGGCCTGCGAGCCGAAATCTTGACCTCCCCTGCCTTAGGGAACAGCGAGAACTGCTGGACAAGAGGAGGGCTGCGATGTTTACAGACACTGCTGCGTCAGTGGACATGCCCATGGCACCAGCGGCGACCTCTTCAGGAGCAAGCTGAGGCAGTAGTATGAAGCCCAAGTATCGCTCACGCTGGGTGGGGATTCCGAATGACTATCGAAAACTAAAGTTTGCACTAGTATCCACAACTGAAAAAATGCACGGGAGAGGAATCTCCCCACTGTTCCACAGCTTTTTGATAACAACAAGCATTCGAGCATTCACCAGGTACCCCGACTTTACAGTGGCATGTTTATTAAAAATTTCTGCCATTGGTTGTCAAGCCCGCTTGACTGAGTGTAATCATTGGAAAGGTTCTCACTAGGGAGAAGTTACTCAACATCATTCTAACAGTAGCTCTCTACAGAATGTCAGTTACAGAACAATGTCGTACAGAGATTCATTTGTTCTGACCTAACTGCAGTTAAGCCGTGGACAAGGAAAGAACTGGTTATAATCACCAGAACGATCCCCACCATCACAGAAATGAATATTTTCCAGCCGGACTGGCACACTGGCCATGTGCTTGACACATGGCTCGATTAACTCACTACTCGACAACCACAGCTACTCCAGACGTACTAGACTTCTCTACAATTGGATACGCCAACAAGCTCATTACCTCCCTCCGAAATAACAATGCTAGATTTTCAGTTTCCTGTGGGGGGGGGGGGGGGAGGGGGGCGGGGACCTGGGTTCGCTTCCCCAGTAATGTCAGGATTTTTTCAGTGGTTAACTCTGTCCACCTTCGTATCTGAGTGGTGAGTGCGTCTGACTGCCGTGACGGGCGGGAGGGGGGGAATGGGGACCTGGGTTCGCTTCCCCAGTACTGTCAGGGTTTTAATCAGCAGCGGTTCGAATGCCAAGAAACCTGATATCAACCAAGAGTCCGGTGTGCTAACCACATCAGATAACGCCATTGGCGTAGGTCGACACAGCGGTCGGTCGAGCTCAAGTGGCTCGTCAGGGCCGGAATACGGAACTTGCTTTAACTTCCCTTACTGGTGAGTACTAAGATCAGACATTTCTAAACGCTTTGCTACTTTTATACTGTATGGTTTAGTCCTATGGACTGTATCATAAATTTTTTGTATCTAGTAGTGTATAAGTGGGGAACCAATGTCTTATGAAATTGCTGAGAAACGTGATAAAAATTGGATAGGTGCATATCCGATGCATCACTCTCTATTTATGCAAAAATGTCCTTTTATGACGTGTACGTTTTGACTAACGGGTAGCTACAGTCAGGAACCAAGCGACCGCTACGGTCGCAGGTTCGAATCCTGCCTCGGGAATGGATGTGTATGTTGTCCTTAGGTTAGTTAGGTTTAATTAGTTCTAAGGTCTAGGCGACTGATGACCTCAGAAGTTAAGTCGCATAGTGCTCAGAGTCATTTGAACCATTCTAACGGGTAAATATACTGGTGCATGTGCCAGTGTTCCATTCTAGTGTCGTTGATTATGATGTTTCGTTTGGTTGGGCGCTCAACTGCGCGGTCATCAGCGCCCAAATTCTAGTGACGTATTACTGTTCTAATGCACACGTGTTTTTTAGGATTCTTCCGTTTCGTGAAAAGCGCAACTTAGGCGTAACGCTTATCCAGCCCACCAGTGCTTAGATGAGTGTGGATAATCACCTGAAAACGACAGAGTGAGACTTAACAACAGAACCGACTCGAAACGATCTAGCCGGCCAGAGTGGCCGAGCAGTCCTAGGCGCTACAGTCTGGAACCGCGCGAACGCTGCGGTCGCAGGTTCGAATCCTGCCTCGGGCATGGATGTGTGTGGTGTCCTTAGGTTTAAGTAGTTCTAAGTTCTAGGGTACAGATGACCTCAGAAGTTGAGTCCCATAGTGCTCAGAGCCATTTGAGCCATGTTTTTGAAACGACCTAGTTTCGAATCACATCTGCTCAGTGAGAAATGGTCCTCACAGCAAGCTTGGTCCTCACCTGGCGGTGACACCAACGGCGGGCTGGGCAGCTTTGAGCGGCTGATGATTGAGGGCATCAGCCGGTAAGGAGATGAGTGGGATGCGAGGCGACGGCAAAGGCGTACCGCAAGCATCGCACGCGACTGTACTGTACTCTACAAGCGCTATTCACATTCCGTGGGAAGCAGAATCTAATGAGGTAACAGCAGTCGTAGAAGAATAAATAGCGTAATGTTTACTTTTCTCAAATCAACGATGAACAAAACGTAATCAATGTATCACTACAATCTGCTGACCGGATACGTCGACTCCTTGGATTTTAGTTGGGAGATTTAAATATCTGAAGCTGTTCGCTCATACTGTAACTTCCGAAACTAAGAGTATTTCCCCGAAAACCCTTGTAAGGTTCCGAAACCTGATCCATTCGATCATCTCGTAACCAGACAATGCAATAAGTGGCACAAACATCGATGGGTGGGCTTCCACAAACTTGGGAAAGCCAATAGGTTAGGAGCTTGACAGAATGCTGAGGATAAATTAAGTCATAATATTTTTCTGGAGATACTCATAACTGGCAGCAGTTAACAGGCTCCATCTGAATCTACCTGTAAGGGCCGGCCGGGGTGGCCGAGCGATTCTAGGCTCTACAGTCTGGAACCGCGCGACCGCTACGGTCGCAGGTTCGAATCCTGCCTCGGGCATGGATGTGTGTGATGACCTTAGGTCAGATAGGTTTAAGTAGTTCTAAGTTCCATAGTGCTCAGAGCCATTTGAACCAATCTACCCGTAATCTTTCCTGTGTTTTTCATATTTTTTTTTTTCGTGTTCCATATTACGTTTAGTTTGGTGTTTATTGTTCCTGCGTTTTTTCTCCTCCAGCTGAAGGACTATGGGGAGCTCTGGAAATGACGATTTTAACATTCACAGTTCGCCAGTTAGATATTCAGATTTTTTAAAATAATTACGTGTTTTACAGACACAGAACTTAGTTGCGTTTGAAGCTTGCGTACTTTTCCATCCATGTAGAGTCAGTTCTGGAACCACTACAGTGCAGGTTACTATACATCAGGTCTGGTCAAGATTAGCGCTCGCAGGACGTGTTCCCGTTCTGCGAGCGCAGGCAAGTCTCGTCAGCTCGCCGGCTATCCCCACCACTGCGTTGTTCCGAGCAGGTTTACCAGTGAGACGTCTACATGCTGAAGGCTGCGCACGTGCCAAATTTAGGAACACGTGCTTGTCTCACAGTATGATTCCTTCCAAGGCGCGAATAGTTGTGCATACTTTCATAAGCTGGATTGTATGACTAGTATTTATTTTCAGCTTTTTATTTTTCCACCGAAGCAATAAATTTACAGATTAATTCAATAAGTAAATTACACAGAGCTGATACATGGAGCAGAACAACGGAAACCTTTACATAGAAGCACTTAACATTAAGTTGTGATGTTTACAAATTTGTACACATTTCGATTTTCGAATGTGTAATATATGTGAAACTAAGGTTCGTGATCCAAGCACATCGTCTTATGCAAATTAAAATGTCTTAAAACGAATATTAGGAGACTTTGACAACTTCATAAAATAAAGGTTGACACACGTATGTTGAGTAACTTTAGCGATTTGTCTGTGCAGTCGAAAGTATTGCTGTTCAAGTTCAAAAAATGGTTCAAATGGCTCTGAGCACTATGGGACTTAACATATATGGTCATCAGTCCCCTAGAACTTAGAACTACTTAAACCTAACTAACCTAAGGACATCACACAACACCCAGTCATCACGAGGCAGAAAAAATTCCTGACCCCGCCGGGAATCGAACCCGGGAACCCGTGCGTGGGAAGCGAGAACGCTACCGCACGACCACGAGCTGTGGACTGCTGTTCAAGTAACAATAATGAGAATCTTGTAAACTTCTGGACTGGAGAAACAGGCCATCAGGCCAGGTGCTACGCTGTACGTCTACCAGCTCAAATTGTGGGTAATGGGAAGGTACATAAGCAGCCAAAAGCGATAACAGTCTGCCGGCCGGTGTGGCTGAGCGCTTCTAGGCGCTTTAGTCTGGAACCGCGCGACCGCTACGGCCGCAGGTTCGCCCATCCTGCCTCTAGCATAGATGTGTGTCATGTCCTTAGGTTAGTTAGGTTTAAGTAGTTCTAAGTTCTAGGGGACTGATGACCTCAGATGTTAAGTCCCATAGTGCTCAGAGCCATTTGAACCATTTTTGATAACAGTCTGCAGATAAGTCGAAATCAGTCTTCAACGTGAAAAGTCTTCGAATCTGTTTGTAGAGTCACAATGAAATGTTTCAATTACTGAAAGGCAGTCAGTAATATCTGGTCCATGAAATGTCATGAACCTGAAGCTGATTTTTCCACAGGATTAATTTTTGTTTGATAGCATCAATCTTGCCCGCCGTATCTATTACTAAGCGATTCTCACCTTGCATTAAAAGTCTTCATGAAAGCAAATAAATGGAGATGTCCAGCATAAAAGATCTTGTTACTGCTCCATTTATTACAAATTTAGTTTTTTCCCTAACGACCACTTTAGATTCAGCCAGCATTCCCTCTCCTTCGACAGAAGACAAATACGTCACATGGTCTTTGTGGCTGGTACTGTAATGATGTTTCAGTGAATATATTTCCACGTCATAATGGTCTGATTGTGTATAAATCAATTACCAGTCAGCAGTGAATGTTGCAGGTTCCCCAATTTTCATCTTTTTACAAGTGTGTAGACTGTGGGCAACGGCCTCGCCGCAGTGGATACACCGGTTCCTGTGAGATCACCGAAGTTAAGGGCTGTTGGGCTTGGCAGGCACTTGGATGGGTGACCATCCAGGCCGCCGTGCGCTGTTGCCATTTTTCGGGGTGCACTCAGCCTCGTGATGCCAACTGAGGAGCTACTCGACCGAATAGTAGCGGCTTCGGCCGTGAATACCATCATAATGACCGGGAGAGCGGTGCGCTGAGCCCACGCCCTTCCTATCCACACACTCCATGAGGATGACACGGCGGTCGGATGGTCCCAGTAGGCCGCTCGTGGCCAGAAGACGGAGTACTGCAGCTGTGTAGACTCTGACAGGCAGACTGTCTCGCTCTGGTTGCGTCCAGCTGTAGCCTCTCCCTGCACCTCTTTACAGCCTCCACTCGCCGCAGCTCTTGGAGCGCTACGTACAAGTGTGACCAGAGCGCGTGCCGGTCTGATGACAGACATAGCAGAAACTTCAATCAGAGTAGCATACTCGCCTGTACAAGCCATAGCGAGTTTTGGTGCTTGAGTCTCTTTAGATTGGTGCGTCATTTACATTGGCTATTTCGGTCTGATGGAAAGAGTGTGGTAAATATCGCTGGCTATAGCAACCTGTGAAATGTTCATTATAAGCCCCAGGCGAAAAGCTGTACTTCTGGCTAAAGACCACATCAGTGATTTAGGGCAAAAAAAGTTGCGTCACATCTCAATGTAAAATTAGTGAAGTCAGGCAAAATCGTATGTCCAAGGTTAACGTAAAGGCGACTGTTTACAAAATATCACCGTTAATAGTCTATGCATTATGCGCTTCGGTCGAATGTTCCTTGGTTTCTTCTCTTTTACTAAATGCACTTAGTAACACTCTTCCTGTGGGAAGATGGCTGTTGAAGCTTTATTAAATCAGACGAAAACTCGGAATTGCTTATTGCCGGAAGTATCGTAAAATTTAAACGTTGTATCATAGAGTGAGCTGAATAGCGGAGATATTAGTTGCATTGCTAAGCTAAACCGCGCGACTGCTACGGTCGCAGGTTCTAATCCTGCCTCGGGCATGAATCTGTGTGAAGTCGTTAGGTTAGTTCGGTTTAAGTAGTTCTAAGTACTATGGGACTGATGACCTCAGATGTTAAGTCGCATAGTGCTGGGAGCCATTTTTCGCTAAGCTAAAACAAACTTCTATATACACAAAAAATTGGCCAAGTCTTGGCAGGAATCTCTCACTGGGCGTTCCATACAAACTTTTTTCTTCTGTCATCAATCTTGTGGCTGGTTTGACGTGGCCCCCCTGGAATTCCTCTCCTGTGTCAGACTTTTCACATCAGCGTAGCGTTTGCGCTCTATATCCTCAATAATTTACTGGATGTATTCCAATCTCTGTCTTCCTTTGCAGTTATTAGCATCTACAGCTCCCTCTAGTACCGCTGAAGTTATTCAGTGATGCCTTAACAGATAGCCTATCATCCTATCACTTTTTTTTCTCAGTGTTTCCCATATATAAATTTCCTCGTTGGTTATGTGGAGAGTCTCCTCATTCCTTACCTTACCGTTACACCTGATTTTCAACTTTCTTCTGTACCAGCTATATAAAATCCTGGAACAACAGGACATAAACCACCTCAAAGTGACTTATTTCTATATTCTTGAATTTTCGTGAACATTTTTTTACTTCCTTCTTTCGTCGATCAACTGAAATATTTCTTCTGTTGCCCACAATTTCTCCGCAGCTACTTTCCTTGTACCTATGCTTTTTTCTTCCAGCTTCTGTGATTTTCGTTTTAGAGATGTCCATTCCCCTTCAACTGAACTGCCTACTGAGCCATTGATTATTGTAGTATCTGTGTCTCACAGAACTCCAAGCGTATCTCCTCATTCGTTAGCACATTAGTATCCCACTCCTATGCGCTTTGATTCTTCCTGAATAGCGTCTTAAACTTCAGGGCACGCTTCATCATTACTAATTTGTGAAAGAACTCTACATCTGCTCCTGGGTATATCTTACAATGCAACTCTTATTTCGAAATCTCTGACTGACCATGATATAACCTAACTGGAAGCGTCCCGTATCTCCTGGCCTTTCGGGTTCGCCTCTTCCTCTTGTGATTCTTGAACAGAGTGTTCACTGTTACTAGCTGAAGATTACTGAATAACTCTGTTAGTCTTTGTCGTCTCCCCTTACTACTATATTCCCACATAACCCTTTCTTCTACTTCCACCCCGACACCCGCAGTCCAATTCCCCATGACAATTATCTTTTGCAGCACCCTTTATGTGCTGAATTACCCCTTCAATATCCTCATATACTTGCCCTACTCTTCATCTTTTGCTTGCGGCTTCGACTGAACTGATGTTGTCGGCGTTGGTTTGCTGTCGATTCTGGCGAGAACAGCGCTTTCGCTAAACTGTTCACAGTAAGTGGCCGCGCGGGGTTAGCCAGGCGTTCTCAGGCGCTGCAGTCATGGACTGTGCGGCTGGTCCCGGCGGAGGTTCGAGTCCTCCCTCGGGCATGGGCGTGTGTGTTTGTTCTTAGGATAATTTAGGTTAAGTAGTGTGTAAGCTTAGGGACTGATGACCTTAGCAGTTAAGTGCCATAAAATTTCTTTCACTCACTCACACACACACACACACACACACACACACACACACACAGTAACTCATTCTCTGACCTACCTTCGTGTTCATAGACATTGTGTGTCTTTAATGGTGTGGTTTCCGTTGTCTTCTGCATCCTCATGTCGTTGATCATTGCCGATCGCCTGTTAGGGGTAGTCTCCCACCTCAAGAGCAAGAGAGTACCCTGAACCTCTGTCCGCTCCTCTGCCCTCTTTGAGGAGGCGGTTTACAGAGCGAAGATGACTCCGGCCGCCGTTGCTGATGATTTTTGATTTTTATTCTGAATTTAAGTACTTGTGACGTTCGAACACGGGACCGAAGGTGATTTGATCACTAGTTAAAGACGCTACCTCTTGATCATGGTGTACGAAAGTATATAGATGCTTCATCCATCTGAGGAGTCAAGAATGTTAACGAGTTTTTCCTTTTTATCGATATCGATACTGGTAAGATATCGGTTCCAGCAATTCCGGGATCAATTTTAATTTTAATAATCAACAGCCTCAGTTGTACCGTTTACCTAGAATTTACCTAGGTTTCAGTCGGGATAACCCTACCTTCTATGATTTACAGTACAACACTCGAGGCTGCCGCATCACGGTCGCGAAGTGGGGCCGAGGCAGTTCAAGATAAGTTTTATAGTCTGACGATACTTTATGGATTTGTAGTTTTAGCTTGACGATGTCCACTATGGACAAACGGTAGTTACTGTTATTCTGAAGAAGGTTGGGTTATTCCGACTGAAACCTAGGTAAATTATAGGTAAACGGTACGACTGAGGCTGTCGATTATTAAGATTAAAATTAATATTTATACAGTTGCTGATAGGACCGCGAAATGTTGAAGATATTTAAATTACGAGATCGTATCAAAATCTGTACAATAGTTCCTGTGACTAGTTCGGACATACAAAAAGAAAAGAGCAGGATATTTCAGTTTACATATCTAGAAAGAGAAGATTTAATGAAACATTTTTATTTATTTACTAAAACATGATTACAGGTTACACATTTAAATTGGCATGTAATAATATTTTTCTGTTATGCTTCTCGTGGAAGATATATAAAATGTAAATTCTAATATATGATAACAATTTAACGTTTTTCGGAGTTTTTCCTTTACTTGTACTGTGGGATCTAGCATCTTGCCAAATTTCAAGGTTTTAGATCGATGGGAAGTAGCCTACGACTTTTGGTAAGTTTCCAAATATCAAAATGTGTGGCATTAACGGCTGTATCTTTCGACTGCGTTGACACAGAAGCGTGAAGTTTGGACACTGCCAAGAAACCGTACACCTTAGTGACATGAATATCAACGTGATACTTCTAGTCGTTCCTGAGGGAAATGCTCTTAACGGTCGGACAGACAGACTGACAGACAGAAACAGGCGCCCAACAAAGCTGTTCTCTAAAGGTTCCTTTTTTACATCCACCTGCTTAACTGACGCCGGCACGGTAGCTCAGCGTGTTCGGTCAGAGGGTTAGCTGCCTTCTACAATAAAAAAAAAACTGAGTCAACGGATCATCGATGAACGTGAACGGGCGTCATAGGACGCCCACCCCGAAAAATGCAACGAACAATATCTAACAAAATGAGATAAAAGAAAAGAGTGGTTACGTGTTTGCCTCCCATGCAATGGGCCCGGGTTCGATTCCCGGCCGGGTTGGAGACTTTCTGCGCTCGTGGACTGGGTGTTGTGTTGTCGTCATCATCATCTCATCCTCATCACCGAGTCGACCAGAGTGGGCTCGACTGAAATAAGACCCGCACTCCGCGGCCGAACTTCCCCAGGTGGGGCCTCCCTGCTAACGATGCAATACGATCATTTCATTTTTTCTTTTTTTATCGACTGAGGTACGGTACCGTTAAAAGAAGCTAAAAGTAAGCTGAGAAATATACAGTTTAGTGAGGTAAAAACGGTTAGCGCACACTCTGGTTTGGCAGGCCTGCCGCTACTGTATTACACTTCAGCACTCTTGCACGGCTTTGTCTGAGAAGGGGTTTGTTCCACACAACCGTTTAGGAGCGAATTGATCGCCAAAAGGAATAAGAAAAAGGATGAGCTTTTTGATGGATAAGTATCATTAGTATTTCGAAAGTTGACATTAATGGCTGGGATAAAAGTGTGCTTACTGGACAATGGAAGACGGAGTGGTTGACGAACAGAGAGTGGGGCCGTGAATACTGCCACTCACTTACATGTAACGAATCTTACTGCATCCTCTGTGGAAGAATAACAGAGTCACGCATTAAGGATTGCAATAACCTTATTGCGTAGCAGTTAAAAGCTCACTGCAAAAGATCAACGTTCATGCTGTCCAGGAGCAACGTATTATCAAGCGGAAATAGAATGATATCAGCGTGTTTCTAACACTAGGTTACAGCCAATTACGTTACGAGTGTCGCACCGAGTGGTAACAACAGCTTTTAAAACTATCCTGTGAAAGACATTTAGACATAGTGACTCCAGCTTTTGAGGCAATATCGAAACAGTATTTCCTTTCATGTGCGGCGATGCAAGTTTTTTGCATAATTGACGTAGGAGTTTCAGGCGAGAAACAGAGGAGAGCAAAAGCCGCAACTGGGAGAACAAAAGCGAATTGCTTTTGTGTGTGGAGTATTTTGTGGCATTCTCTAGAAAAATTCAGTCGTGCAAAAACTCTCTCTATTGAACTGATTATGAATTAATCTTTACAAAGCACATACGTCCAGAAACGCTGACTGCGTTCATTGTTACGGATACAATACTTCAGGCTGAACATGAGATATACGATACTCATAGGAATATGCAGTTACAGGTAAACGGTGGAAAGAGCATAACAAAAAGTCCTAGTACTTTAATGTGACCGACTGTGGTGTAATAGAGACAGTCGTATTAGCTTAAAAGACCGTATGACACGTAATGCCATATTTTGCAAACAGTAATACACACTAAGCTTAGTCCAGACTTTTGAGGGTGATGTCACGCAGGTTGTAGACACTTGAAGGACACCTTCCTAGAATTTGTGTAGCTAGTTGTTTGATTCTCATATGGGATGGTTGACAGGGAGATCTCGAAGAATAGGTTCAGCTGTCTAATTCGAAAGGTTTTCTTGTTCCATGCATAATGGCACCTTTCTTTCTCTAAGGCCCAGAAACAGGGGCTAGTTAAACCATTACCTAAACACGACGTTCCCAGAGCACCTACTGATTACCTTGATATATTTTCATTCTTCCTGCACTGTTCTAAGGCCTTAGACGATAATAGTCCAAGACCAGCTGACAGACTACCCAACTACAAACAACCTCAAGACGAATACCAGTCAGGTTCCCGTACACATCGCAGACAAGATCAGTCTTACTAAAGGTAACAGATGACTTGAAGTTTGCCATGGATGCCTATGTTCAGGTGACTATCATGTTCTTCCTTTACTTTAGCGAAGCTTTTCACATCGTCGCTTCGACATTTTACTTGTCATACTTAGAGCGCAAATTTCTCGCGGATAGCAATGTAATGGTTTCGGTCATACCTAACGTCTCGCCAGTAATGCGTCGTGTACGGTATTATGAAGTCATAATAGAGGCAGGTAGTATCAGGCGCCCCCCACGGTTCGGTATTAGGTCCTACACTATTTTCATTGTACATAAATGACGTGTCATCAGTTTTGTTTCACTGGAAATACCATACGTACGCTGAAGACCTTCAGTTGTACCTAAGTGCAAAGCCAACATACCTGAAGACTGGTATCGAGAATTTCAGTACCGACCCACGTGTGCCACCAAAACTGGCGCAGAATATAGAGTGTATAGGGATAACTCAATACATCCAAAACTGGTTAGTCATTCTAGACTCATTAGAAAGAAATATCTGGAATCTCTACCATATTTAACCCTATATGGAACAAATATCAACTTCTCTCCCACAGCAAAGACTCTAGCACTAATAATAGATGAAAATATAAATAGAACTGAGCAATGTGCAAGAAGGCATCAGAATCTCTTCATGCCCTGCAAAAATGTAGAAGAGCTATTCCCCCTTGACCGGAAAGAGAAGCTTATACACTTATACTTCCAATCAAATAGATTGCAGTGATGTTACCCTGAAAGACCTTTCTCAGTAATGCTCACACCATCTGTGTTCGTTATATCTGTGATGTTCGACTGATCCACAGCAGAGATTTTCACTGCCTCTCATCTCTGTTCTCGTATCAACGAACAATACCTCTCATATCTTTTCTCGACCTTAATGCTCCTATCTGAACAACATGGCAGATACACCCGTTCCCTTTGGAGGAAAAGCATTTCTATGTCACTCTAGCGTTCATCCTCTAAGCCCTTCTCAGTGGCAGGACCCAGACTCTGGTATGACCTCGAGCATTATATTAAAGAACTAAATAACAGTCCCAGCTTCAGAAGACAGCTGGTGACATCTAAGCCCTTCTCAGTAACAGGAACCCGACTGTGGAATGACCTCCAGCATTATATTGGAGAACTGAACAACATTTCCAGCTTCAGAAGACAGTTGATGACAAATCTATTAAAGCAACATTCTGCATCTCTTCATGAGCCAGTATTACCATTGTCCCTGTACTCACTCGTTACCCTTGCACATCCTTTTTCCCAAACTGATCTTCCAGTTTTTCAAATATTCTTAGCTGATGCAGTCTCCTACATTTCCAGAATTGGCTATATCAGAAAATATATATCTTGTAAACCTATAAATTTTTTCTGTGTATGGAACTATGATTATTATTATTATTATTATTATTATTACCATTATCTATTACTACTATCATTTTTAGTGGCAGCAGCTGCAGTAGTACAAGTACTGCCAGCATTAACTTTATTAGTTCATAGTTTGTATTAATTATTCACGTTGCCACTTAAGCCCATCAAATCATTTTAGTCTTACATGTCATATCAGAGTTGTTATTTGTTAGGAAACTATGATAAAAACGGTACTGTATGGGTGGAACCCTGGTCCGATTAAAAGGAAGGCCTGATGGCCCTAACCTGATCAGGTTAAATAAATAAATAAACAGAAAAATGAGTAGATTGGGTCTCTGGTGTATCCTCTGATTGAAGATGACTGTATGTGTGTGTGTGTGTGTGTGTGTTTAGTGTGATTTCATGTTTGATTTGTATGATGATGGAAAACGGGGGAGGGTGAAGGCCGATGTCAGAACGTAGTTTATTACTCTTGAACAGCTGTAGTCGCATGGCCACTCTTTATGAGACACCGCGAGATATTGGGGGAACGTCTGGTGATCTGGGTGCTCTCCTCCTCTTGGTGGAGAAACACCAGGAGTGAACATTTCTTCCACCATCAGGATTCGGTCAGTACTCAGTGGCATAGTCTGCATTTCTCACGATTACCATTGCTCATTTGTTACTAGTTGTGTCTGTTCTATACTTAGACCACTGCAATGCTGAGATGTACATTAGCCATTTGGTAACATCATTTTGAAGTTATACTTGCATCAGCAGAAGGCTGTAGAATCCTCGGAATATTAGCATCGCAAAAGATCAATTGGAGTCCTGTTCGTCCACGCAGGAAACTGTAGACATGATATTCCGTTATGGTTTAGCCAAAGGTTCAAAGGCATCTACTGGAGCACACTTGTATGTGGCATCCGAATATGATAATAATATTAAAGTAAACTAAAATGAAACTATGATACTATAAACGATGTATGTCTCTGATAGGCTTATAATGCGGATCACTGATTGTGCACAACCGCAGAGCCAAAGATACTGTTGCTGGTCTGAGATTGTAGTGTTGGAGTAACAGAGCGCTTGGCGCACAGTTGTGGGTAGCTGTCTGTAAGCGAAAGAGGCAGTTTTTGTGGTGTGCTCTGTGAAGCCACCAAGTGATAGACTACAATGTAGTAATTACGAGTACATGTAAGCAGAAGTGTTCTCGCAAGCTAGGCAAAGATTTAAAAAAAATTATAACTTTCGTTTTGCAAGCGAGTTAGTATACATTAGAAAGGTGATAATTTTTAATTGTTGAGTAACCCCAGAATATACGTAAACTGATTCGATGAAAAGGATAGTTGGATATTTCCGTTTTGTAATGTTTCTAAGGTTTGTTAACATAGGTATATGTAATTTGATGATTTGTATTTATGCTTTTTCGTGACGTTAGATAATACTTGTTGTATAAATCTCGTTCTTTGTCAATCAACTAGTAAAAAAAGGATGTAATTTTCCTGAGTAATGTAATTTCAATTGTGAGATGTTTTTGAAAAGCCAAACTTAGCTTGGCATACAATTCACAAAAAAAATCAGTGTTAGTAATTCACCACAATCAGTACCGCCTCCCTGTATAGGTCAAATGTTTTTCAAAGACGTTCGAAGCTAGCATATTTTTTATGAGAGACCACAATACATCGCATTCCATCGTTGCTGCTTTAGAGGTAAGACAATTCAAATTATTTGTTATGTGCAAAGGGACCAGAGATATCAGTTTTGAATAGGACCAAAGGATTCAGTGCATAAGGGGCTGAATGTATTTTGCAGTGACTATGTTTCTTTATTCGTATTGGGAGCTACATTGCCCTATCGATTAGTATAAAGGTTTTGGTTCAATAACACAGGGTAAGTACACCGCTTGCAGTTACAACACGCTACACGATAACTCCAATTTTGCATCCATTCCTCAGTCACGCATTCATTCAATAATATTTAAAGACAGTTACATATTTGTTATGTGCATACACACTCACTTAAATATCCAAAAGAAAATATTTTTAAGAGAAAGTTACTAGGTGATAATCGACATACACGGCTCGAGTACGTCGAACGAAATACTCAACGTCGTATAGAATCTGGAGAGAAAGTTAGGTTATCCAGCGACTTGCATACAGGGCTATTACAAATCATTGAAGCGATTTCATAAATTCACTGTAGCTCCATTCATTGACATATGGTCACGACACACTACAGATACGTAGAAAAACTCATGAAGTTTTGTTCGGCTGAAGCCGCACTTCAGGTTTCTACTGTCAGAGCGCTCGAGAGCGCAGTGAGACAAAATGGCGACAGGAGCCGAGAAAGCGTATGTCGTGCTTGAAATGCACTCACATCAGTCAGTCATAACAGTGCAACGACACTTCAGGACGAAGTTCAACAAAGATCCACCAACTGCTAACTCCATTCGGCGATGGTATGCGCAATTTAAAGCTTCTGGATGCCTCTGTAAGGGGAAATCAACGGGTCGGCCTGCAGTGAGCGAAGAAACGGTTGAACGCGTGCGGGCAAGTTTCACGCGTAGCCCGCGGAAAATTGGCTCATCCCAGAACTGGAGACCGACAGCGCCGACTTCATCTTTCAACAGGATGGTGCTCCACCGCACTTCCATCATGATGTTCAGCATTTCTTAAACAGGAGATTGGAAAACCGATGGATCGGTCGTGGTGGAGATCATGATCAGCAATTCATGTCATGGCCTCCACGCTCTCCCAACTTAACCCCATGCGATTTCTTTCTGTGCGGTTATGTGAAAGATTCAGTGTTTAAACCTCCTCTACCAAGAAACGTGCCAGAACTGCGAGCTCGCATCAACGATGCTTTCGAACTCATTGATGGGGACATGCTGCGCCGAGTGTGGGAGGAACTTGATTATCAGCTTGATGTCTGCCGAATCACTAAAGGGGGACATATCGAACATTTGTGAACGCCTAAAAAAAACTTTTTGAGTTTTTGTATGTGTGTGCAAAGCATAGTGAAAATATCTCAAATAATAAAGTTGTTGTAGAGCTGTGAAATCGCTTCAATCATTTGTAATAACCCTGTATAATGGAACATTCGCAACATGACTATGGGACGCTGATGGATCTCACACGATACTGAAGTTTCACAAGGAGGACCTAGGGTTGTTACGAGTAGACGTCGGTCCTGAAATAAATGCACAAATAAATGTAGTTGCTGAATGCGTACACTACGTTCTTACGTGGTTTGTTCTGCGCGATCAGTTTCGTTTTCTAATCACAGCGTGCGCAAGCCCTGAGTCCCCAACAACCACTAAGCAAGTTACAGTTGTACCAACTCATTCCACGACGGAACGCTGAGGATTTAGTGTCCGTTTCCCCTGTTTTATATGCAAGTTAAGATGGATTCAAGCAGATTAGAATAATAAATTACAAAATTAACCACGTTATGTCATATGAAAATTCTCGAAGGTTCGTGGAAGTAAAGTATCACATTCGACTCAGTATGATGCGGCAAGGATCTCGCGATGGCCGGAGAAAAGTCGGTATTTGTGAGAATGGATGGCTTCAAAGGAAGAACTTCCGCTTGGACATTCGGAGAAGTAGTCAGTATAGATGTCTTTAAATAGATTACGATCAAATACAACGAGATGCAAGGCCAAACTCAGGAGTTGGGGTTTCTATGTGGACTCAGTTCTTTGCCAGTGTGACGTTGAGCAGACTAACAGCAATTTCCTTCAGTGTTCCACATCACCAACCACCTACACCATGCAAGACCTTATGAGAGCTACACCAAATGCACTTGAAGTGCCCAATTTTTTGTCTTTTGTGTAAAATTATGTCAACACTTATATATATATATATATATATATATATATATATATATATATATATGGTACCTTTCTACTAATTCAACGAATTTGGCTAATTTACGACGACAGCACATAAAAGAAATATTTAATGAGCGATGGTTTGGTCGATGAGTTGCTGTAGCACGTTCTCCCTGTCACCAGGCCATGGGAACTTGTAAAGGCAAGGTGTATTTCTCATCGAGCGACAACGTCCAAAGGTAATTAAAACACAGGGAAACGGAACAGTGAGCGCACGTCATAGAAACTCAGTATCTGCACTTCAATTACGAATAAAGGAAGTATGTACAACAATAAGCAACTTCTGTTTTGGGAATTGTGTTTCTGTATATATGCTTGTAGTTTGTTTTATGCCAATTAATAGTACTGTGCTCGCTGTCACGTACAGTACACAGCTGTACCTACTGATGAACCGTACTGTTAGTTGGTTGACTGATAGAATTCCCATAGTTGTTGCTCTTATTCTGTGGCGAATTGGGTCTTTTGTGGTGTCTCGATCGAAGTATGAACTCGAGTGCGTAATGTGGGATGTACAGGCACAAGCAGATTACGACAGAAATTACGTCGCTTGTTAATACTGACTTTCCTAACAATCATTTGAGCTGATCGTGCCCTTGACAGTTGTTTAAAATAAAATGCACTAAAGAGGAACCAATGAACGAACAGCACGTAATGAAAATGAGACGTAATTGATTATTAAAAAAGAGTGGTCGATTTTTATTTAAGGAACTATAGAGGGTCGCAAATCGCCGACCCCTGAAAAGGCATAGCTTTGTGGAATTTTATGGCTTTCAGGGACCAAAGAGACAGTGGAACTTGGGATTTTTATTTCCCTTTATTTTGTGTGTATCCTTACCGTTCATAGGCGGGATTATTAGTTTTGTTGCTTGCACTCGCATATGAACTACATTCAGTTTTATTGAAATATCTAAAGCTGAACATAAAAGAAACTACGTACGCTAGAAAAAATATAAAACAAAATGAAGAGCTAGCGTTGATTGTTAATTTCAGTAGACAGACATATTTCTCGTCTTACAATTAGAACGAAATTTTTGTTACTACGTTCTAGCTGAACGTGATTTTGCTAAAGGAAAAGACGTTTACAAATATCACTCTTGGCCAGAAAAAGTAAAGTCATCACTACTGATGAATGAAATTCACTAAAAGCGCCAAAACCTGTAAGGAAAGCCAACAACAAAAATTATTAATAGTAAAATAAAGCGTATTCATAAATTTGGTTAGTGAAAAGTCAGGTGGGTGTAAGTTCTGTTACTAAAACACATAAAGCGAGGAAGGAAAATTAAATTGCGTGTTTAACGACTAAGGAAAAAGTTAGTTAAAAGAAAAGAACTGAAGTCACTCTAAGTCAGTATTTGTATGTTGTATAGAAACGAACGGTTGATGAAGTACTTCTTTCCATAGTTGTCATACGTGATCGCAAATAATCAGAGATAGCATTATCGTTTGGTCAAATTAGGACCAAAGAGACAGAATAATCTTTCTCTATGATTACGACCAATAACAGACTCGCAGATATTCTGAATTCAGGAAATCCATTTCTGTAATATAAGAAAATATCTTCATATGGTATTAAGAGAGATATGTTTCGTACCAGATTAGATCGCTGATACTCAGAGGCAGTTGAGTATTAACTCAGACTAAGAGCACAAAGATATCATTGTTTTCTGCGACAGAATTTATCATGGAGGTAAAAAAGAAGGGAGAGGGGACTATAGACAATTGGCTAATGTTCGTTTCACAACAATTCTCGCAACGTGACGTCCAATACCGATAACCGCATGATTGGTTATCAACTTTGTGACAAGAAAAAATATGAATGTTATTGCTCCTCGATTCACTCGCGGCAATTTAACTTGTCCTCTTACATTCTTGCCTAACTACACACTCACGGAAATCGCCACATATTCAGAAATAAAGATCCAAATATTTGTGAAAAGGCAAAATATGAATTTTATTGTTGCTTGTTTCAGTTGCAGCAGTTTAAACTGTCCTCTTAGGTTCCTGCCAAACCACGCGTTCGGAAATCGCTAAATATTTATTTCATATTTCGTTCTCAGATCAGACGACATCTGAATAACATTAAAAGTTGCAGAAAATTCTTGTATTACGTTCGTGATACAGCCCCAGAACGTGTTAACAACGCTAAAACTAAAAAAAGAAATTTACATGTGGTGGGATGTGAACCTACGCTAGCACTTAATCATGTGACGTCTGTCTGCTATATTGGTTATCATATTCTCTCTTGCAGGCTTATATCGTTGATGCGTCATTAAGTGACATTTAATGATAATGATGATGACGAGTTTGTGATAAATTTTCAATGCTCCGTTACCTTGAAACCCCATACTGCACATTATGTGTTCCATGCTTAATTTGTAAACTGTAGACAATAATAGCTTACTCCTGAGAAAGCATTCTTATGCGAAGGCCTTAACCGTGATAAATCATTATGTGACATTTTATTACACCAATAATTATGATAAATCATTCCAAGAATAATGTGTTACTGTAAATTTCTGGTACGCGTGCATTAAACCTTGTGAGAGGCCCGTATCGAACACTAAAGTCGACGGCCGATCATGCGGTTGTCGATGTTGCGCACGACTTCAAAATGATGTCACGCTTGCGGGAAGTGTTGTGAAACGAGCACAGCCCCAAAGACATACGCTGTACGTTCTTTTGAAGCCAAAGTGGGCGGAGCCTTCCGTCATCTTAAATAGGCCAAAACACTAGAGAGAGGGAAATGACGTGGCAAGTATACTTTCGTAATTCACTGAACTCAATTTTTGCTGTATTTGTATCGATACCAAATGAAGCTTGAACCCCGAGACCAATGCTTGCTCGCTTACTGGTACTGCTACTTGTTCGTTATACACATCAAAAAACGTTTTGCATCACCTCGGTTCCGGAATCTGTATAGAAAATTGGAGTAGAGATCAACATAAACATCATTTCCGCCTTTTTAATGCTCATGAAAACCACACATTGCTTGTTGTACCGCCATACAGCGAGACCTTCAGAGGTGGTGGTCTAGATTGCTGTACACACCGGTACCTCTAATACCCAGTAGCACGTCCTCTTGCACTGATGCATGCCTGTATTCGTCGTGGCATACTGTCCACAAGTTCATCAAGGTACTGTTGGTCCAGATTGTACCACTCCTTAAAGGCGATTCGGCCTAGATCCATCAGAGTGGCTGGTGGGCACGTCGTCCATAAACAGCCCTTTTCAATCCATCCCAGGCATGTTCGATAGGGTTCATGTCTGGAGAATATGCTAGCCACTCTAATCGAGCGATGTCATTATCCTGAAGGAAGTCATTCACAAGGTGTGCACGATGGGGGCGTGAATTGTCATCCATGAAGACGAATGCCTCGCCAATATGCTGCTGATATGGTTGCACTATCGGTCGGAGGATGGCATTCACGTATCGTACACCCGTTACGGCACCTTCCGTGACCACCAGCGGCGTACATCTGCCCCACGTAATGCCACCCCAAAACAGCAGGGAACCTCCACCTTGCTGCACTCGCTGGACAGTGTGTCTAAGGGGTTCATCCTGACCGGGTTGCCTCCAAATACGCCTCCAACGATTGTTTGCTTGAAGCCATATGCGACACATATATCGATGAAGAGAACGTGATGCCAATCCTCGGCGGTCTATTCGGCATGTTATTGGGCCCATCTGCACGGCACTGTATAGCGTCGTGGTTGCAAAGATAGACCTAGCCATGGACGTCGGGAGTGAAGTTGCGCATGATGCAGCTTACTGGGCACAGTTTGAGTAGTAATACGACGCCATGTGGCTGCACGAAAAGCATTATTCAACATCGTGGCGTTGCTGTTAGGGCTCCTCCGAGTTATAATCGGTAGGTAGCGGTCATCCACTGCAGTAGTTGCCCTACAGTGGCCTGAGGGAAGCATGTCATCGACAGTTCATCTCTCTCAATGTCTCCTCCAAGTCCGAACAACATCGCTTTGGTTCACTCCCAGACGTCTGGACACTTCCGTCGTTGAGAGCACTTCCTTTCCTGGCACAAAGTAACAATGCGGAGGTTATCGAACAACGTTATTGACCGTCTAGACATGGTTGAAGTACAGACAACACGAGCCGTGTACCGTCTTCCTGGTCGAATGACTGTAACTGATCGGCTGTCGGACCCCCTCCTTCTAATAGGCACTGCTCATGCATGGTTGTTTATATCTTTGGGCAGGTTTGGTGAAATCTCTGAACCGTCAAAGAAACTGTGTCTTTGTTACAATATCCACATTCAAAGTCTATCTTCAGGAGTTCTGGGAATCGGGGCGATGAAAAACTTTTTTGATGTGTGTTTTTTCAGCTTTCAACTCGTATGCACAGCAATTAAAATGTTCACGTTTGCAAAAAAGTTAGCTACGTGTTCTTTGCTAGGCATAAATGTGTGTCATGAGGAAGGAGGCAAGGTGTGCTATTGTATCTTGTGGAAGCCAGCAAAGTGAACGATCACTGAATGTCAAAGAAACAGAACTGCGTAGAGGACTAACTCCATGCAGAACACAGTTCTTGTATTATCACATTATCAGTGCATTATTTGTGCTGTATTTTATACATATTTTACTATCAATTCTTAGCTATAATGCGTCATTCAATGTGTGATCAATAATAGGAGTTTACAGGGAAGAAAACGATATAATTTTTAAACATATTCCAGCATTGTGCAACACTATAAATGTGATTAAGGGAATGGTCTCAAACGCTTAGACCCCCGTAAAATTTACATTTTGCTGTAACATGTACGTATTTTTTTTAGTAATGATAGCCTAACCTGTGTAGCATATGTGCCTACCTTCCCAACAGTAGCCTATTTGTTTCTTTTCCTCACCAGTTGCCTGTTTTTCAAGAATAATTAAGCAGATCACATTTGGAATGTACATTTTCTTTGATCATCCGCTTCATTATACTTTTGAATTTCATTTTGAGCTTTTCAACGTATGTCCGTCTATGCCATGCTTTGCGGTATACCAATACATACATGGTTAGTTAGTTAGTTTCATGTTACATGTATCATTTGCACGACAAACAGTAATGATGTGCAACGAATAATATTATATTAACATCTTTTTCTGTAAATATGCCTTCGTGCTGATCATTTATTCGTTTTTTGTTTTTTAATTAAAAACAGATAGATGTTATTAATTCCCACTCATCAGCATTGATACGTTAAAATAATAGATAGTCTTCTGCGAAATAGGAGGAGTGTCAAAGAGAAACGTTTTCAGTTTACTTTCAAATTTTACTTTAGTGTCTGTGAGGCTTTTAATATCACCGGTTAAGTGATAAAAAGTCTTGTTTGTGCTACAGACAGCCTTAATATGGCGTAATGAATGTAATTTTTTTCTTCTGATATTTTAATTATAGCTATCGTTGCTCCTATTCATGCGCAGTGGATTATTTACTGTATAAAGAACTTCATGAGGGAATAACTATACTGTGAAGCGGTTAGATTGCTACTCACAAGCCGAGAAGCAGGCAGGCACGACGAAAAGGATGTTCCGTAAATGTTTTTCAGAAGCCTTCTTCAGAAACGAAGCAAAGCCCATACACATTTATACAAAAGTACAGACAAAACAGACACACACATGACCACTCTCTCCTGCTGTTCTAGCCAGAATCTTTTTTGAAGACAGAGGAATTTAGGCATGAGATGCTGCACCAACAATTAGCGTGGTTACGTAGCCGTGTTTTGTGCGGGGGCGAGAGCGTTGATAGAGTGTGGCTCGGATGTCGGAGCGTTTGCGGTTGGGAAGGCAATGAGAAACACAGGAAAGAATAAAAGTAAGTAGCGCAACCACAATTCCTGTATACAAAAGACAACATTGGTTGAACGGCTCCACTTACGAATGAAACGGGAGTCCTTGAAACTTTAGATGACGGTCGGATCGATTAGTATACCTGTAATCGACGCCAGCTGGTATTTTTGATAAAACGACTACGTCTCCACACAGTAAAATTTGTGATACACCCACAAAAGTCCATAGATATTCCAAACGGTGTAAACCGGGCATGGGCACGTCAGAGTAACATCATGTCATGACGATGAACCATGGAGGTATAAACGGGGAGAATCGAATGTTTTGGGCTGTATGAGATGACGGACATCGGCTTCAATTTTGTGAAGTAGTGAAAAGTCCCTTCTTTTTGTACGTCCGTGGAATTTAGCGCGTTGAACAAAAGAGAGCATATACACTCCTGGAAATTGAAATAAGAACACCGTGAATTCATTGTCCCAGGAAGGGGAAACTTTATTGACACATTCCTGGGGTCAGATACATCACATGATCACACTGACAGAACCACAGGCACATAGACACAGGTAACAGAGCATGCACAATGTCGGCACTAGTACAGTGTATATCCACCTTTCGCAGCAATGCAGGCTGCTATTCTCCCATGGAGACGATCGTAGAGATGCTGGATGTAGTCCTGTGGAACGGCTTGCCATGCCATTTCCACCTGGCGCCTCAGTTGGACCAGCGTTCGTGCTGGACGTGCAGACCGCGTGAGACGACGCTTCATCCAGTCCCAAACATGCTCAATGGGGGACAGATCCGGAGATCTTGCTGGCCAGGGTAGTTGACTTACACCTTCTAGAGCACGTTGGGTGGCACGGGATACATGCGGACGTGCATTGTCCTGTTGGAACAGCAAGTTCCCTTGCCGGTCTAGGAATGGTAGAACGATGGGTTCGATGACGGTTTGGATGTACCGTGCACTATTCAGTGTCCCCTCGACGATCACCAGTGGTGTACGGCCAGTGTAGGAGATCGCTCCCCACACCATGATGCCGGGTGTTGGCCCTGTGTGCCTCGGTCGTATGCAGTCCTGATTGTGGCGCTCACCTGCACGGCGCCAAACACGCATACGATCATCATTGGCACCAAGGCAGAAGCGACTCTCATCGCTGAAGACGACACGTCTCCATTCGTCCCTCCATTCACGCCTGTCGCGACGCCACTGGAGGCGGGCTGCACGATGTTGGGGCGTGAGCGGAAGACGGCCTAACGGTGTGCGGGACCGTAGCCCAGCTTCATGGAGACGGTTGCGAATGGTCCTCGCCGATACCCCAGGAGCAACAGTGTCCCTAATTTGCTGGGAAGTGGCGGTGCGGTCCCCTACGGCACTGCGTAGGATCCTACGGTCTTGGCGTGCATCCGTGTGTCGCTGCGGTCCGGTCCCAGGTCGACGGGCACGTGCACCTTCCGCCGACCACTGGCGACAACATCGATGTACTGTGGAGACCTCACGCCCCACGTGTTGAGCAATTCGGCGGTACGTCCACCCGGCCTCCCGCATGCCCACTATACGCCCTCGCTCAAAGTCCGTCAACTGCACATACGGTTCACGTCCACGCTGTCGCGGCATGCTATCAGTGTTAAAGACCGCGATGGAGCTCCATATGCCACGGCAAACTGGCTGACACTGACGGCGGCGGTGCACAAATGCTGCGCAGCTAGCGTCATTCGACGGCCAACACCGTGGTTCCTGGTGTGTCCGCTGTGCCGTGCGTGTGATCATTACATGTACAGCCCTCTCGCAGTGTCCGGAGCAAGTATGGTGGGTCTGACACACCGGTGTCAATGTGTTCTGTTTTCCATTTCCAGGAGTGTATTACGTTAGGAAGAGTTTTAAAGTTTTTTCTCGTAATTGAATGTTCTACTATAAACATGTTAATTCTTAACATTGTTTTGAGTTGAGCAGATTTGTTAATTGTTTATTAGTCTCGACTAGGACCTGAGTACAGTGTGTTTACACATTCATAATAGCCTAAGTTTTCCTACCTTTCAAGCAACTGTATGTCTCTTTATCAAAGGTGTGGAGGACTGTAAAGTATATTCTTCGCTGTGGTAATTAATGAGTTTATTTGCTCCACAACCTTTATTCAAAAACTATCAGGACTCTCAGCGACCTTCGAATATAATATGAACCGTCAGGCGTGTCAGATAACAGTACTATCTCTTATAATCATTGTACGTATAATTAAACTTCTCTTGTGGTGGGCCGGATAGATACCCTAGTGGTAGCGCAACAAGGAGCTAGTTAAACACAGTGTGACGTTTTATACAAGCGCTCGTTCTGTTGTAACACTTCAAACGTAATCAGTACTCTGGTTTACAAGCCGCCACAGTACAACATCCACATTGTTTTCTAGTGAGGAATACCACGACATGAGCTTTGTTTCCGGTTTCTGTAATGGTAACGCAGCCGCGCTTGAAAGAGATTACCCAGAAAGGTTTCCGCAACGACGTCATCTACGGGAAATACGGGAAAGCTGGTCGACCAGGACATGCTCCAGATAGTGAAGAAGAAATTCTAAAGGCACGTCCATCTAAGTTACCAGTCCAAGGCGCCTTAGGCGACGCGTGGAGACTCCATCTCTCATCTGTTTGGCGAGTACGTCATCGGCAAGGTCTTCATCCATATCGTCTGCACGTTGTGCAAGAATGAAAGCCACATGATCATGGACATCGCCTCGCCTACTGTCGCTGGTTATTACTGATGATTAATCATCAACTATATTTCGTGAACCACTTCATTTGGACTGTCGAATCAGAGTTCCTAAGGCATGGCATTATGAACAGACACAACTTACCCATCCATGATGATGAAAATGCTCGTATAATGCGTTCTGCTTCATTCCAAACGAGATTCATTGTTAACGTTGCGATACGACAGCAGGTATTTGGTAACGTTCCGCAAGAGATCAAAAATGGTTCAAATGGCTCTGAGCACTATGTGACTTAACATCTATGGTCATCAGTCCCCTAGAACTTAGAACTACTTAAACCTAACTAACTTAAGGACATCACACAACACCCAGTCATCACGAGGAAGAGAAAATCCCTGACCCAGCCGGGAATCGAACCCGGAAAGAAATCAGGCGGGTTGCTGAAGCTTGTGTTCGTGCGATAGGGGGACGTTTCCACCATCTGCTGCGATTGCACGAAGACAAACCAAGGACAATGACACGTATTAATGTAATTATTAAAGGAATTAGATGAATGAAATAGAATTAATTACATGGGAAATGCGTTCTTTGAGACTGGCATTGAAAGGAAAGAGAAACTCCCTGTTTTGGCGTTACATATGCGATCTGAAATGATGACGAATATGGAAAAATTGTATTAACAATTTTTTGTTGGAAATAAGATCCTCTATCATCTTATCATAGGTTGAAATTACGTTTTGGTAGATACACTTCTAAGTTATCCTTAGTTATGTTTTTCTAAATTACTATAATTAATTTGTGACACCATGCGGTGGAGGCTCTGCATATAGCCCATCCACTACAAATATACTTTGTGCCTTGTACCATCTTTTGATGACGGTAAAATGAGACTTGTATGTAACAAGAGAATTTCCGTTTAATGACAAATATATTTACTCCAAAGCTGTCCAGGAGGTCTACATTGTTTTCCTCAGGAAGAGTTCCCACGTCTCCATAATGAAATTGCCAAAGTGTTCAATATTTCGATCGGCGTATTTGTATGAAAGACCTTTTTTTGATTATGAAACTATATTATACTCCATTACTTTCGAACTTGAGTGCGAAAATCTGTGACACTGCAACTGCCCATATGGCGACAGTTCGTACTAGACAAAAATTACGAGTATATTATGTCTCCAACACACCAAAAATAATTAAATAATGTTGAAAATATGTTTTATTTTACATTTCTGTTGTTGAGACATATAAAATATAAAACCAAGCCCTATGCAATGCGTCTGCACTATCTTTTAAATGAGGCACGTTAGCAGTTTCGCCCTATTCCCGCTACTCACGTACAGGCAGTGTGTCTTGGCGATAGGGGAAGCGTGTAGCGAGGCTGAGCGTTATGGCCCTCGTGACAGGGCATGGCTTACAGGCCGAGTTCTTGGCCGCCCACTCTCTACACATGTTTTTCAAGATAGTTGCAGTCATGGACGATGGTGGTCGAGTTTAGGCCTGTTCCACACGCCTAAATCATGCATTGTCCAATAGCCAACGAGCGTTCAGTTGTGTTCTGAGCGCTCTGCTGTGAGTATCGTAGCTGCTGTGGGTATTGAATGTATTTATACCGAGCTATTTAGCGACATTTTCATTCAGTTTGTTGCGACGTGAGTTGCCATCGCTGATGATGGTAGGAACTGACAAATTTTACACAAACAAGCGATACACATAGTTTGCAGGATACACGCTCTATTCAAGTGCAAAGCGCTTGTCTGCGCGTTCACAACTGTTGCTTGGAACCAGCAACAACGGGGCCCTTGTCCTAGTCTCGACTTCAGAGAGCCGCCACTGTTCCTGAATCGATTTGAAAGCTGTCTCTTTACAGATGCACTCCACTTTCTCAAAACACTTCGAATAAATTTTTAGTTTCCCGTGTCCGTTCCTGGTAGCTCAGTGGTCAGCGCGACGGAATGTCATGCCTAACGGCCCGGGCTCGTTACCCGGCTAGGTCGGAGATTTTCTCCACTAGGGGACTGGGTGTTGTGTTGTCCTTATCATCATCATTTCATCCAAGTCGCCGAAGTGGAGGTAACTCTAAAGACTTTCGCCAGGCGAACGGTCTACCCGACGGGAGGCCCTAGACACACGGCATTTCCATTTTCAATTTCCCGTCTCTAATGCTGATTTTATCTGCTCGTCCAACTTCACATCACTTCTCTCTGTTACCATTCAGTATTTAAACGATGTGATGTGCTCCAGGTGTTCGCTGCCAATCATGTAAAAGGACACTATTGGGATTGTCATTATTTCGGATTTATACAAAATTGATGAGAACTGTTATCTGTCATACCATGTGGAAATCCTAGAAAATGCTGTATATTGGTTATTCTTCTGTCGCTTGACTTAAGAATTCTGCAGAAATTTCTGAAAAATAATGGAAATACGTACGAGAAATTATCACACATGACCTTCAATTCAGAAATCCACCTCCAGTAATAAAAGGTAGTTCGTCATCACTTTCGGTAAGTCTTTGTTGAACTCGTAGAATCACCTTGTGTTTGCTACTACTGGCATCTGAGCACAGAGTTCTGACAATTGTTGTAAGTTACTGTTGTTCTAAGTTCTTGAAGGTGTGTCAGCTGTGTTATGTGTTATTTCAGGAGAAGAAATGGTTCGCACCAGTGTAAAAAGTGCTAATTCTTTTTACGAGGGCGTGCTGAGAATTAATGCCTCAGAAGGTTTTAAGTCATAACCGTTGAAACTTTTTAAATAAAACAAACTTTATTAACATTCTACATCTTTAATCTTTATGTCTACTTCTCAACATAGTCACATTGGGGCGGAATCATTTCTCCCAACGACAGACCTGTTCGTTGACGCCGTCACTATAGATTGTTTGAATTTGTTGACGGAGCCACAACCTCGCCTCCTCTTGGACCGCTTCCCGCTATCGAAGTGAAGACCTGTGTTGTGCTCTTTAACGTTTCAAAACACTCCAAGCTCTCTCACACATGTTGAGGTTACCGACATCGTTTCCTTCATTACCAGCACGAACAACCCATAATCGGAGATTGGTTATGTCCATATAATCCTCACCGTACATAGCTTTCATTCTTCTATGGATTTTAATGGGAGGCATTCTTCCTGTGATTAGAAACTCGATTTCAGCACGCTGTTCCTCACTCACCGACGTAGTCACGTGACACACCGCCTTGTTAATCTTCACAATTCGGAGCCATCTAGTGACAGAAGGTTGCAACTTGGGTCAGCGAAGCGAAAAAATCGACGGGCTAATATGCATGACTCGCAATACCTCAACCGATACTGAGAACAGAATAAAAAACCCGGAGGTATTATTTCTCAGCAAACCCGTTACATTTGCGCAGAGTTAACTCTGAATTCACAATGACAGTAACTTCATTGTGGGTGTGAGTTTGGCCACCAGGCATGAATTCCTCACCCCTCCCCCCCCCCCCCCCCTCACACACACATACGTTGTTCATTATGTGCCACACTAGTGACATGTTGGTTAAAAGGATCACGTCGCGTGTAAACAGCTGTCCTCATGCAATCAACGGATCACACGACCGACAAAGAAAGCCGAATCACCTCGAAAACAGGGCAGTATTGAAAACTAACATATGCAATAATGCCTGTACGTCACAGGTAATAACCGCCGATACAGATGACATTTACACTCTCACAAAATACGTCATGAAGAAATTCAAACTTCACTTTAATCTCTCCCCTGTACTCCTCTATAGCTTTTATCGCACAACGTAGGGCACACGAAACAGAACGTGGGTATACGAATCTCGTACTGGAACGGTTCAGCAAGAATTTGCAGGTACAATAGCAGACGGGAGGTACACTATGCAATTTAAAGTATCCGGACACCTGCCTGAAAATGACTTGTAAGTGCGTGACGGTAATGCTGGATTTCAAGTGTTGGCCCACCCTTAGACTTGATGACAGCTTCCACTCTCGCGGCCATACGTTCAATCAGGTGCTGCAAGTTTTCTTATTGAATGGCAGCCCATTCTTCACGGAGTGCTGCGCTAAGGAGAGGTATTGATGTCGGTCGGTGAGGCCTGCCACGAAGTCGGAGTTCCAAAACATCCCAAAGTTTAACAGGATTCAGGTCAGGACTCTGTGCAGATCAATCAATTGTCGTGTAAATACTCCGCCACAGGCCGTGCATTATGAAAAGGTGCTCGATCGTGTTGAAAGAGGCAATCGCCATTCCAGAATTGCTCTTCAACAGTGGGAAGCAAGGAAGTGCTTAAAACATCAGTGTAAGCCTGTACTGTGATAGTGCCACGCGAAACAACAAAGAGTGCCAGATCCTCCCATGAAAAACACGACCACACCATAACAACACCGCCTCCGAATTCTACTGTTGGCACTACACACGATCGCAGATGACGTTCACCAGGCATTCGCCATACCCACAGCATGCTATCGGATCGCCACATTATGTACCGTGATTCGTCACTCCACACAACGTGTTTCCACTTTTCAATCGTCCAATGCTTACGCTCTTTACACCAAGCGAGGCGTCGTTTGGCATTTACCTGCATAGTGTATGGCTTATGACCAACCGCTCGGCCATGAAATCCAAGTTTTCTCACCTCCTGCCTAATTGTCATAGTACTTACAGTGGAACCTGATGCAGTCTTGAATTCCCCTGTGATGGTCTGGCTAGATGTCTGTCTATTACACATTAGGACCCTCTTCAACTGTCTCTGTCAATCAGCAGAATCGAACGGCCTGTACTCTTTTGTGCTGCACGCGTGCCTTCAAGTTTCCACTTCACTATCACATCGGAAGCAGTAGACCTAGGGATATTTAGGATTGTGGAAAACAGACGTATGACACAAGTGATACCCAATCACCTGACCACGTTCGAAGCCCGTGAGTTCCACGGAGCGCCCCCTTCTGCTCTCTCACGATGTCTAGTGACTACTGAGATCGCTGATTGAAGTACCGGGCAGTAGGTGGCAGGACAATGCGTCTAATATGAAAAACGTATGTTTTGGGGGTGTCCGGATACTTTTGATCACATAGTGTAGCTGCGAAACGCCAACTACACTGCGCAACAAAATTAAATAGAGAATCACTTTTTCGGAATCCAGTAATTGTCTCCCATTGAGACTCAGAAGTTTGAAATTGACCTCAAAGGTGAGTTTAAGCTTCCTCAGTAATGGTGCAAAAAGCGTGGCACCTGACGACGTCACCCTCTGTCACGGCGACCCTTGAGACAGCAAGGTGTTGACACATGCGGAAAAATGACCACAGCTAAAGTTCAAGTGGGGTGTAAGGGGGGGGGTTATGATTGGCGCCAAATTTTACCACAGTCCTGCGCAACTCCTCTGTGGACGTATCACACGATGGAAAGATCATCACACTCCCCTCTTACCTAAAATTCACCACCTTCTTTTGAGGTCTCTTCGATGGAGGTCAGAGTAGCGACACTTTGAACTCACGCGGTTTTCTTATGGGTGGCCGAGAAATACGTTTCAGATACCCGTCGCTCAGAATCGGTACCAAAAGGCCTCATGGAGGGGCCAAAAAAAAAAAAAAAAAAAAAAAAAAAAAAAAAAAAAAACCCAAACCTTTTCCTGGTGCATTGACTCCCACTCATTTCACGGCTGAAAACGACAGTTCGGCGTACGATGAGCAACAGGAAGATTTTCTTGGCAGCCTTTAACACTGCTGACATCCTTCGTCGTTTCAACTATTGTCCAAGGACAGTATGGGGCTGCATCCCGGTTGAGCGTGATCGCGCCCTTGTGGAGTGCAGGACGACCTGAATTTTAGCTCTTGTGTATAGGATGGGTGCACTAGGGTCAGTTCAAAACCATTCAACGAAATCTGGCCGTGATCCGAAGCAGGAAAGGGTAGTTATCCTTATTCAACCTCCTGTTTTCCGCCGTGCTCTAGCGTGATCATATGGCACTCCAACATTAACATGTGCGTTAGTAAAGTGGCAAAGGGTACAACTAAGACCCACCAATCCTGAGAGTATATTTGTTCCGTTCTCACAACCACAAGAAAATGTATATTTTTTTCACCATATACATTTCGCTTTATGGAAGGAAAGCATAACCGGTGGTCTGTAATTAAAGATTTCACAATCTGTTTCGTTTTCTAGATCGAAAAATAATTCGTTATCAAATTTTTGGTTTTTACTTGCAGTAATTTCTGCTTGGGTTTTCGCCTACATCAGGAAATACCGTCTGCTAGCACGTCTTTGGTTTTTTGATGTAGGCGAAAATCCAAGCGGAAATTACCATAAAGAAACACGAACAGTTTGTTGACGAACTGTTTTTAGGTGTGGAAAACAAATCACATTGTAAATATCTTTAATTAGAGCTCACTAACGATGCTTCACTTCAGTAAGGCGAAACGCGTCTGGTGAGAACAATGCGCATTTCTTGTAGTTCGAAAGACGGGACAAAAATACCTTCAGGACTGTTAAACAACTACAGACAGTAATGCCATATTAATGAAGAATTTAAGGGGGGTAGGACGTCAAACGGGCCGACTTGGAGCAGGAGAGGCACCACATGACATTTTAATTTCCACTGTCTATACTTTTACAAGTAAATTCATAAAACTTTGTCAGAATGAGCAGGAAGAATTCAGGATGCACACTCATAGCAGCACAAGTTCAAAAACATAACAAAATAATTTTTTTTGTATGTGAAATGTTATGATTTTTCACTTACTATTGGCTGCATTTGTTGCTATAGGTACACTTTCCTTCATAAGTAAGAGAGACTGTTCGAAGAATTTTGCACAGCATGCAAACCATACTTACAGGTGTCTGAAACTATAGAATCTATTTAATTTATGAAAAACTGAATAAGCTGTTACGTTTTAAGCTTTATGTTTAGAAAAAATCAAATTTTGTAATTAATTACCTCAATTTTTACCGCAGTTCTTAATAGAATTGGAAAATTCTATAGTTTCATACACCTGTAAGTATGGTTTCTATGCTGTGCAAAATTCATCAAAGAATCTCTCTTACTTGTGAAGAAAAATGTGCCTATAGCAACAAATGCAGCCAACAGTAAGTGAAAAACTGATGAGCTTTCATACCTAAAACCAAAATTACTTTGTTAAGTTTTTGCACTTCCACTGCTATGAGTGAGCTTCCTGAATCCTTCCTGGTCATGCCGACAAAGTTTTATGAATTTATTTGTAAAAGTATAGATAGTAGAAAATAAAATTTCCTGTGGTGCCTCTCCTGCTCCAAGTCGGCCCGTTTGACGTACTACCCCCCTCAAGACCCACTAATTTGGTAATACCCTCGGTGTCTCACACGCAACATTGTTGAGCACGTCAAAATGTACGTGTCAGAAACTTCGCCACCAGTTCAGCATGGCAGCTGATTTAGTCAATAAGCTATCCTGCCAACAAACTATCCTGCCGTTATGTAGACAGGAGTGACACCACCAGCAGTCGACCAGTGGTGTAAATGCCCAGAAGATGACCCCTACGTCGGGTTGAAACCGGTTGGCGGTATGATAATAATAATAATAAATGCGATTAAGACTGTTTTTGAATTATTGATTAATCATACTAATCGCTGACTGTCTCCACAACCATGTTGTCCGAAAAGCTGCTTTAGTGCCTGAAGAAAGGCAAATCCATCTAAGGGGTGTCGAAGGGGTTGCCTAGCTTTATGGCGCTACAGCAGTTGATTTGATGTCAAAATTTCTGAAGGCACATTCCTAAAGTACTTAACGAAGGTGCGTTTTTTTCGCATGTGTTTGCTGTTTGAAGCGTTGCCGAGCCGAGGTTGAAGTCGCAAAGTGCCACGCTTTTGCATAGTTATAGAGGAAGGTTGTAGGCAACTATGAACCAAATTTTGAAACTTATGCTACACAATGGGAGCCAATGAAGAGGTTTCGAAAAAGTAGTGTGAGACGTGCTTCTGTCCGTCTCGTTTAAACACTCGCCCTAGTTACGCCTTGGCTTCCCGCCGGCGCTTTTCCGCGTGGCGGCGCCGTCTGTTCTCCTCGTCTCATGCCCCGCCCTCTAGGTCGGTGGAGTGGAGTGACCGAGTCGTGAAGCGTGGCAGTACGCCATCGACTCAGGAAGTGCTTGTTGGTCTTACTTGCGGTGGCTTTTGAGGTGTCGGCCGGTTCATTCCATCGTGAGGTTCTACGGCATAGCGTGCCTGACTTGGAGAAGCCGTTAGCTCCGATTATGCTTGTTCCTGTCGGAAGACAATTGAAATAAGGAGCTGTGATGTTGCTGTTACGGAGAGTAGTGGGAGTCGCCGAGGACGGTTGCTGCGGGAATGTTTTGAGCACTGAGGGCGGCAGGTTTTCCTCCGGGACTGTAGCTACAGCAGTTGATTTGATGTCAAAATTTCTGAAGGCACATTCCTAAAGTACTTAACGAAGGTGCGTTTTTTTCGCATGTGTTTGCTGTTTGAAGCGTTGCCGAGCCGAGGTTGAAGTCGCAAAGTGCCACGCTTTTGCATAGTTATAGAGGAAGGTTGTAGGCAACTATGAACCAAATTTTGAAACTTATGCTACACAATGGGAGCCAATGAAGAGGTTTCGAAAAAGTAGTGTGAGACGTGCTTCTGTCCGTCTCGTTTAAACACTCGCCCTAGTTACGCCTTGGCTTCCCGCCGGCGCTTTTCCGCGTGGCGGCGCCGTCTGTTCTCCTCGTCTCATGCCCCGCCCTCTAGGTCGGGGCATGAGACGAGGAGTATATTTCGCTGTTGCCGTTGTGCTTTTGACTTGCTATTGCCTGGTATTAGGGTGGTGTTTACGACTTCCTTTATTTGGTGCCGCCGACATTGTGTGTTTTCCGTCCACCGGTTTAGCTCGCCGGTTCTGAACCTACGAAGGAAAAGGTTGAACGTTAGTTCTGCACTGCGTTCGCGGAATTTGACTTCGAGTGCGTAGGTTGTTCTTGTACTGCTGGGCTGGTTCCTCGGTTAGGTGTCGACGTGAGCGTGAACTGCTTGGTTAAAATTTGCAGTAGGCACTCCGGGCATGGTAGCACACGTTGAATAGTAGAAAACGTTGAATCAGAGGCTGTGAATGTGAACTCTTGCTCTGTCATGTCACACTAGGAGACTGTCTAATGAGGTACTGATGTATTGGTGGCTATCTATTGATTCTTGTGACCAATTTGGTAGTCAGTTCCAAGCCTACGTGTTCTATGTAATGTGAGAGGAAGAAAAGAAATTTGTGAAGTACGTGGCTGTGCACACCTTAAAGGTTGTTGGTGCATGTGTTTATCTTAAAGATTGTTTTAATACCGTAAGTTATTATCAGCCCCCTTTTACACTGAAAATTTTACAGGATTACAGAATTTTATTTGTATATTTGCCTATATGAACAGCGTCGATTGAGCTGGTGGCTTTTACGCCAGTTTGTGAAATGTGGCAGCTTTACGCTGCGGTCTAATGATTTGTAATTGAAGGGCATCATTTAATTTCTCTTTGGGGCTCGCCTTGTATTTTTCATGTTTCGTACTCCCTGAAGATTGTAAATCATGATATTGGGGCACGATGACTGATCGGTCGCCTTGCAGCTGCTTGTATTTCATGCTCAGCAACTGTGGTTAAACTTTTGTAAATTTGCTGGCCATTTTGGTGTGCGATTGTTTGCATTTTTAAATTTAAATTTTATGCAAGTTTACCTTTTAGAAGTATATGCATGTATTGTCGTCCCTAGGATTTAAGCTGGATAGTATTAATTGATTTATTTAAGGTTGCTAAGTTTTAAGGAATTGCTTCGCTGTATGATAGTTCTTAATGCTTAATGTGGATTCTAAATGTACTATAGCCCTTAAGGCTCGATTACTGATAAATTTGTCGATTTGCCTTCTATTTTTGAGAAATTGCCTAATCTTAACCATCGGCCAGCCCTCCACGCTGAGCTGTTTATTAAGTACCTTGATGAATTGGCCCTTCAGCGCCCCCCCCCCCCCCTTTTGGAAGCTCTACAGCCATTAAGGCTATGAAATTTCTCTTTTAATACTTAACCTCCCTTGCTTGTTAGCGTACTGGGGCCCTTAAGCCCGGCTTATTGATAAATTCCTGCCCATTACTTACTTATTGCAGAATTTGTTTGACTAATTTCATTTATGACCTGGCTATTAAGATCGAGTTGTTAATAAGCACTTGTTATTTTCCAGTTGATATTTTTAAGTTTTTCTTATCTTGTAAATTTGGCCCTTCAGGCCCCTTACTTGGAAGTTGCACAGCGCTTCAGGCTGAACACATGTATTCTTGCTAAATTGGCCCTTCAGGCTTTCCTTGCCATTGGAGCCCTTAAGGCATACGCAGTACTATGTTGCGTGGTACATTGTTAAATTGTTGATGAACTAGTTTCTTAAGGTTTGATTCTCCCTGTATTCATTATCTTGGCAGATTGTATATCATATTTTAGCTAGTTTTAATAAATGCATTACAAGTAAGGTGTTGTGTTAATTCTACCAGCACTTGGCCCTGCTTCCTCGGCCGATCCTAGTGGCTCCTTACTTCCTTGATTGTTAGAATTTTTGCCCGTTAGCCACTATTATCGGTTTCATAGTGCTTCCGCAGTGAATTTTTAATCGTACAATAAGGGCACTGTGGAAAGGCTGTGGTTCTTGTATGGTACTCAACAAGCCCGTCAAATTTAGATCCTCGATATCTTGCAATTAATTATCAGAACTCGGATCCTACTACAATCGTGCGAAATACAACCAAAGTCGATGACCCGTCGATTGTATGCTCCACTTGGGGTCGTAGCGCTCTGGGCTACTTACCGGGCGAGTAGACAGTTGTTAAGAGCACGGGGCCGAGCATTCAGCAGAGGGCCGCGCGTGCGCGCGCTGGCGCTGCGCCGGCGAGGCGCGCTCGCTATAAGCGCGGGCGGCGCGACGCGCGGGCCAGTCGCGGTGCAGCCGCAGCGCCGCCCCTGCCCTGCCGCCCACGCCGCCCCCGACGCCCCCGCCGGCCATGAGGCGGCGCGCCCGGCCGCGGCGGGACGCGCAGCACGCGGCGCCGGGCCCGGGAGCGGCCGCGGCGGGCGGCGACGGCAGGAGAGAGCGCCGGCCCTTGTACGGCGCCGTGCTGGCGGCCGCGCTGCTCGCCTACGCCAACGCGCTGGGCGGCGACTTCGTGCACGACGACGTGCCCGCCGTGACGCGCAACCGCGACGTCGTGGGCCACACGTCGCTGTCGCAGCTGCTGCGCGACGACTTCTGGGGCACGCCCATGGGCGACGCCGCCAGCCACAAGTCCTACCGGCCGCTCACCACGCTCACCTTCAGGTGCGTCTCGCGACACCCAGTAGTGACACGCCACAACAGTCGAAAACGGAACCTTTACAGGCTCACCTTGTTGTCCGTCTCATGTCAGTCTCTCCCACTGTTTAAAGACCTTTTCCTCAGGAACCGGTAGAGGAATCCAAGTAAAATTTATGTCACGCACTAAGACTCATTGTCCCTTGGCGTTGTAAGATCGTAAGTTTCTAACTCTACGCAGGTGCATTTTTTTCACTCAGAAACTCACCCAGCACTACCTGCAGGGTACTTGCTATTGACCTGGGATCATGAAATTTTGCAACAAGCAATGTTTCACACTACAAGTAAAGGAAAAAATATATGAAAATTGTTGATTTGTAATTTTCAAAAACAAAAACAATATTTACTTTATCGTTTGTTATGCGTCTCTCTGTCCGTCTATTAAGACCCCCCTCTCTCAGGAATGGCTAGATGTATCAAGTTCAACTTCATGTCACAATGTACAGTCTTTGGTTCTTCGCAGTGCAAAAAGTAACTTGAGCTTCTAAGTCAACGCACTCAAAAGATACGGCCATTTATATCGTATAATTTGACACCCTCAAACTCACTGATCAAAACCTATAGAGTACATCCTGTTGACATAGAATCATGAAATTTGGTAAGAGGCAAGGTTTCACAGTACAAGTAAACCAAGTAGCCCGAAAATTCTTAATTTCTGATTATATCAGACGAAAACAATATTTATTTTGTCATTTGTTATGCGACTGTCTGTCCGCCTGTTAAGAGCCCATTCTATCTGGAATTACAATAGTAAATGAGAAATTATACAACAAATTTAAACTTCAAACTTAAAATTAATTGAAATTCCCAGAACCGATGATTTTCCAGTATTGATATCGATAAAGGGCAAAAGCTGTCCAGATTTTCGATTCCCGGGATGGATGAACTGTCGAGACACATAATTAAGTACGTACGAAACATTCAGAGCTCACTTGGCCAATTTTCTGTTAATCCATAGCACGAAAATGTGGTTACACACGTCTGTGGAACATATAATTACATGGAGTTACTAATAGCAATAGAAATAACGCCATTTACAATAATTTTACGAACATCACACCTAATATATAAAAATGAATATTTGTTTGTTCGTCTTCTATGCACTCCTATACCATTCATCCCATTACGATGAAACTTCGATGAATAATTGTGTTCACACTCGCAAATGTTTCTATGGGGCTAAGGATGAAAACGTTGCTACATCGAAACTTACCTCAGGAATGCCTGGTGAACTTATAAACCAAATCTGCTATACACACGAGTGATTATTTGCATAAAAATACAGCTGGAGTAAGGTACCCCTACTAGGGTAGGCACTGAGTTGACGTTGAAAGTTGGTGACATGTAGGAACGCCCGAAAAGATCATGTTCGTTTTTCTACCATGTGCTTAGTTGACTTGCAGTACTTTAAAAGTATGTAGCGCAATCTGTCCCTCATTTGCATTGTTTAATGCGTCAGTCACGTCGTGTTTCGAGGTCAGAGATTACGCACACAGCTCAGTGTCACAGACACAATTAACATCGCCTCTAGAGTCACATGCAGCGGAGAATCAGACAACTTATGGTGTCAAAAAGCTGAGAATCAAACAGATGTCAGCAACAGTCCCTTTCTTCCTAATCAGGTACTGGCAAAATTACGTATTCCCGCAGAATTTAGACGAAACTGCAGGGCGAAATTCGCTAGACGTACGGATGAAATATTTCTGTGTATTTTCCTCTCTTTGTATGTGTGTTTTGTGTGTAAAACATACGTGACATGCGTGTTTGCTTTGCAAATGTCTAAAGTACAGGCGGACCGTTGCTGCCACAAGCTGCAGCTGACGTGCGTCGCTACAGCTGTATCTGGTCCTCGTTAGGAGCAACTGTCCGTAATACCAGCGTAGGCGCTCACTAGTGCGGACAAAAACTTAAGGCATAAAAACTCATTGCCTCTCATTTATTTTGTACATGTGAATATGCTTGGTTTTTATACGTGTACCTACTCAGAAAAGAAACGTGGCAATGCAACGCATTGTCACCTCAGCTAGTAAGCGATAATGCAAAAGAAATCAGTGGACGAATAACAATAACATCTAAATTTTATAACGAGCAACCTAATGTCTACATTCTATTGCTATAAACTACTCTTGCGTCCAACGTAGGATTCTCCAGGAACTTCGGAATCATTCCTTACAAAAACGTGGTCCCTTCTCCTAGTAGCACGTTTCGTGCACGTTCCCATTTTCTTGGCAGTTATTAAGTGTGCAAATACTTACACCGTTTGTGTCCAATTTATATGCTCACAACTTAGCAGCATATTATGTTTCGAAAAAAAAAAGTTCAAATGCGTGTGAAATCTTAGGAGACTTAACTGCTAAGGTCATTAGTCCCTAAGCTTACACACTACTTAACCTAAATTATCCTAAGGACAAACACACACACACCCATGCCCGAGGGAGGACTCGAACCTCCGCCGGGATCAGCCGCACAGTCCGACTTCAGCGCCCAGACCGCTCTGCTAAACCCGCGCGGCATTATGTTTCGCAAGAACTCGAGGAACTGTTGTGGTGGAGTTTAGTACTGATGCCTTCTGCAGTTGCCAACAGAGGGAAGAATGCGGACTTAGGCCGCGTAAGCTTCCCGTAGGGATAATGCCAATGCTAGGACGATATACACAGTTACGTTTCAACATGGCAGTTGCTTGATGTGACAGATTCCTGCATTTGACCATCATTTCATTGCAGATGGTTTACAAATTATGGGAATGATTACTATTATCTTAAATTTAATACTTTGAACTATAAAGTTCTTCACTTTTTCTGTTAACAAGTTTTGGGTGTAAAAAGATCTCTACAGGTATGAGCCTATGTGTTTCGCAGTGACGTATTATGGAACAAACAATGTATTGCTTATAATAATATCACCTTCTGCAAAAGTATGTTGCCTTTGCATTTGTTATCCAGTTGTGTTTCGTGTTATGTGCATCGTTTTGTGCGTGCCGAAAGATGTGTGTGAATTCCTAAGGGACCAAACTGCTGCGGTCATCGGTCCCTAGACTTACACACTACTTAAACTAACTTATGCTAAGAACAACACACACGCCCATGCCCGAGGGAGGACTCGAACCTCCGGCGGGAGGGGTCGCGCAATCCATGACATGGCGCCCTAGATCACGCGGCCACTGCGCGCGGCTGTGCGTGCCGAAACATGTTTCGGAGACAAAAGGGGGAATGATGCTTTAGAGAAGGAAGAGTTACAAAGGACACAATTATTTCGCAAACATCCTAGAAACGAAAACAAGGACAACAAAATTTCGATGTTACTGTGATGTGGAGCCACAGCCACATAAAACCATTTGAGAGATAGAATCACCATTTGACTGTACAACTGGTTTTATTCCACGCTTCAGATTTCGGTCTTAGGCCATTTTCAAGTGTTACAAGTATCGAAAATCATTAGAATTGAGTAGAACACAAGTCCTCGACAAATGTGTAGCTTCGGCTTGAGTAGAACACAAGTCCTCGACAAATGTGTAACTTCGGTTTTATAAACCAGTTTTGTTAAAAGTAAATGAGACAATATTTGTGTAACGTGAATAAGTCTTGCGAACCGAAAATAAATTATCTGATTACAAAAATTTTCTTCTATTTACTTTTGACAGAATTGGTTTATGTAACCGAAGAAGCATATTTGACGGTGACTTGTGTTCAAGTCCAATGATTTGTTGATACTTGTAACACTCGAAAATAGCCCAAGGCCGAAATCTGGAGTGTGGAATAAACCTGTTGTACAGTAAAATAACGGTTACAGCTTGAAAAAGAATTACGATATGCCATGGTATTTTATCGTAAATAAGTATAAGCACCCACGTATAATGCAGTAAAATCATAAAAAAATCTCGGGATAACGGTATTCGGCAAAAAAATTCTAAAGCCAAGCTCGCATAAATACTCCTTTATTACAAAGAACCGGTCTCGACAGGCTTTTCTGTCATCTTCTGGTCATCAAAAATTTTTGTTACAAAATGTGTTCATGGTGAGTTGGAGCCTCATGAAGAGTTGTCATGTTAGTGGATAACATGCAGAACATTATACAAAGGCTAGTCAGAAATAAAACATTCACAATCAAAAGCACCTTGTGCACATGGCTACGTCCGTATACATAGCGCTCGCAGATGATTGGTTAGTCTTAAAGATCATAATATATGCACATTAGCACATCCGTTTACGTTAGTTTGACACGCGCCATACATTGATGACACACCTTAGACGGTATATGTGGTAAATTTTATCCACTAATATGACAACTTGACCCGAGGTTCCAACTCACAATGAACACGTTTTGTACTAGAAAGTTTCGAAGAGCGACAGATGACAGAGAAATATGTTGAAAGCAATCGTCGATAATAAAGAAGCATTCATGTGATCTTGGCTGTAGAGATTTTACCAACTAAAACGGATTGCTCTTTCTCTTTCTCGACATGAGAAAATGTATAAATCTGACTAATATCTACAGGTAGATCGACGTTGGGTATTCCTGAGAGTAATAGAAAAATATTTTCCACGAGAAAACCCTCAGTTTGCGAGTGACGCTATGTGGTTTGTAACCAGCTACAGTTCTTCCGGTAACCCGTTAAAAACGTACGAGGAATGACAATAACGTAAATTAGGCTGATCGCATTACTAAGATAGTAATCTTCATAGCGTAATACTACAAGCTTAAGTTTTGAAGGAGAACTGTGTACTCAAGCTGTGTCAAGTACACTACTGGCCATTAAAATTGCTACACCAAGAAAATGCAGATGATAAATGGGTATTCATTGGACAAATATATTTAAACGGTCCTGTAGCCAGCTTTCATTAGTCCGGTAGCCCATTTTCACTAGTATTACTCTTTCCTTCCTTGTTTCTCTTTTCACATAATTATCACAGTGGTGTGATTGAATGAATGTGGTTGTGTGTCACGTTGCTAGATGGTGGCGTAGTCTGCTGCAGAAAGTCTGCGATAGTCGTAGAGATTCAGCAGCAGTGGTACAGAATAGCCAACTCGCGTAGTGGTCAAGTAGGCAAAGAGGTTTTCGCTACTTGTGAGAAATCCACCTGCGTGAGGTTGGTGGCGGACATGGCATCTTTGGGTTTTCCGGGCCACGCGGAGCGTGTAAGAGGCTGGAGAAGCGGGAGGCAGTCTGCCGCCGGTACGGGAAGCGTCCACAGCTGTGCTCCAGTCGAAGAAGGGTGAGTTAGACTGACCGCGTGGCGCGCTGTTACTTGGCGACGGGAGAGCTGTTAGCTTTTGGTCTCACTTTTCAAATCTGGAAGATTGCTTTGCCTTGTCGCAGCAAGGAATGCAAAACTTTGGCAGATTTTTCTTTTAGCAAATTTCTGTATCAGACTTGGATCCGCCGGAAGAGCGCCACACAAAGTTGTCGATAAGAAGTGAGCACTCGCTTCTGTATGAATGTGTTTGCCTTCAGCTGTGCCTGCATAAGCTTTCACCTTTCTAAATATTCAGAGCTTTGGCTTCTCGTAAATCTTCCTTGCTTTATGTGTCTTTCGTCCGTGGGGAGCCAACCACGTGGTAGAACATTATAGTTGTTGGGCTACCGCAATCACTAACTGTCCGATCGCATGTTTGTTTTAGATAATGTTAACATGATTGTGTGATGTGATATTGTTGGAATTTGGGCACTATATCTAGAAATTGTGTCTCCACAAACCACGTGTTATCAGGAATCGTGTACATGCCTCACATCCTTATCTTAGGAATAAATGATTTTATCTACAATTTTCTCTTGTGTTCCGAGATTACGTTTTTGCACCTAAGCCACTCACCTCGTAGCTTTCCCGTTAGGACATCCAATGCGTTTCCTTATGCACAGGTCCAGTGATTAGTCTCCCCTTGTATTTTATAACAAATGCTTTAGATTAAATCTTATCTTCAGGTGTGTTGCAGGGAGCTCATCTTCTGCACAGTGTTCTTGCATGTGCTATTTTATTTTAAATGTTTCATTGTCGAGAACAGTGCACGGGGAACACTATTAATTACATCGTATCCCCTATGAGCGACATCACAACGTATGCATTTTTGTGAGTTTTTGGTCTGTGATCAAATTAATTTATTTTCCGACTCGACCACATCTTTGATTAGTTGTATGGTTAGAGTCGGTGGCGACCCTACTCTTCTCACGTTAATTTCATAAGCAATAAGTATTTCCATTCCCTATAATAAGGAATAACCCATAGTAACAGGTTAGTTACAATATTATACTAGAACTGACAAGTGATTACATTTTCACGCAATTTGGGTGCATATATCCTGAGAAATCAGTACCCAGAACAACCATCCCTGACGGTAATAAAGGCCTTGATACGCGTGGGCATTGAGTCAAACAGAACTTGGATGGCGTGTACAGGTACAACTGCCCATGCAGCTTCAACACGATACCACAGTTCATCAAGAGTAGTGACTGGCGTATTGTGACGAGCCAGTTGCTCGGCAACCATTGACCAGACGTTTTCAGTTGGTGAGAAGTCTGGAGAATGTGCTGGTCAGGGCAGCAGTCGAACATTTTCTGTATCCAGAAAGGCCCGTACAGGACCTGAAACATGCGGTCCTGCATTATCCTGCTGAAATGTAGGGTTTCGGAGGGATCGAATGATGGGTAGAGGCACGGGTCGTAACACATCTGAAATGTAACGTCTACTGTTCAAAGTGCCATCAATGCGAACAAGAGCGAACGGGACGTGTAACCAATGGCACCCCATACAATCCCCCCCAAGTGATACGCCAATATGGCGATGAAGAATAAAGGCTTCCAATGTGCGTTCACCGGGATGTCGTCAAACACGGATGCGACCATCATGATGCTGTAAACAGAACCTGGATTCATCCGAAAAAATGACGTTTTGCCGTTCGTGCACACAGGTTCATCTGTGTCTGTGATGCAGCGTCAAGGGTAACCGCAGCCATGGTCTTCGAGCTGATAGTCCATGATGCTGCAAACGTCGTCGAACTGTTCGTGCAGATGGTTGTTGCCTTGCAAACGTCACCATCTGTTGGCTCAGAGATCGAGACGTGGCTGCACGATCCGTTACAGCTGTGCGGATAAGATGCCTGTCATTTCGACGGCTAGTGATATGAGGCCGTTGGGATCCAGCACGGCGTTCCGTATCACACACCTGAACCCACCGATTCCATATTCTGCTAACAGTCATTGGATCTCGACCAACTCGAGCAGCAATGTTGCGGTACGGTAAACCGGAATCGCGATAGGCTACAATCCGACCTTTATCTGAGTCGGAAACGTGATGGTACGCATTTCTTCTCCTTACACGAGGCATCACAACAACGTTTCACTAAGCAACGCCAGTCAACTGCTGTTTGTGTATGAGAAATCGGTTGGAAACTTTCCTCATGTCAGCACGTTGTAGGCGTCGCCACCGGCGCCAAGCTTATGTGAATGCTCTGAAAAGCTAATCATTTGCATATCACAGCATCTTCTTGCTGTCGGTTAAATTTCGCGTCAGTAGCACGTCGTCTTCGTGGTGTAGCAATTTTAATGGCCGGTAGTGTAGTTTCAAATTGCTCGATCACCTCAATGGCGATAGATGAGCAGCTGACTGATCAGAAGTGTGAGGGCACCCCTGCGTAAAGTAAACTAAATGCCACGAGAGGAAGACCCGCCAGTATACAGGGCGGCGGGGTGTCGTGTCTTCAGTAGGGAAGCAGCAGTGGGAGTGTGGGTTAGCCAGGAGAGCTCAGTCACTTCGAACGTGCGTGTCACTTGAGTAACAAATCAACGCGGGACATTTCAACCGACGTTATACAAATGACCAAATCGACTGTTGGTGATGCTGTTGTGAAGTGGAAACACGAAGGAACAATCACAAGTGAAAGACCAGACAGACTTCACGTACTGAAGGACGAGGACCGTGGAGCACAGCAGAGGATGGCTGTAAGAAATCGCATGAAATCAGTGGAAGGAATCACGCGTAAATTCTAGATTACTGCCAGCAATCCAGCTAGCACAATGAGTGTGCGCAGGGAATTAAAAAGTATGGGGCACAATGATCCAGCACCTCCTCTAAGCAACACACTTCTGTAGTCAAATGTAAGCGACGTTGGAGGTGATTCAGGATCTACGCCACTGGACAGAAGATGATTGGAAACGAAAGATTTGGTGTGATCAGGCACTCTGAGGTGAGCCGAAGAAAGGGGTTGGGTTTGTCGAATGCATGGAGATCGTTACCTGCCGAAGAGCCGAAAGTGAAGTATGTAGGAGATGGTGTTACTGTGTGCGTGTGTTCTTCGTGGTTAGGATGTCCACCCCTTATGGCGTTAAGAAAATGCAAAGTACGAAATGATATGATCACATTTTACAATATTGTGTACTGTGTACTGAAGAGTGAAAGTTTCGAGACGATGATAGTTTATTTTAACGTGACAATGCAACTTGTCATGAGGCATCACCTGTGAGGCAGTGGTTTGTGGACCACGTCGTTGTTGTTGTGGTCTTGAATCCAAAGACTGGTTTGACACAGCTCTCCCCGCAGGTCTATCCTGTGGGAAACTCGTCGTCTCCGAATAACTCCTGCAACATACATTAATCTGAACCTTCTCAATATATTAATATTTTCGTCTCACTCTACAATTTTTATCACCTACACTTCCCTCCAATACTAAATTGGATGTCCCTCGATGTCTCAGAATGTGGCCTATCAACCGATCAAGGTATGCCAGGAGTTTATTTGCACCTCAGTTCTATTCAGTACCTCGTCATTAGTTACGTGATCTACCCACCTTATCTTAAGCTTTCTTCTGTGGCACCACGTATCAAAAGCTTCTTCTCTAAACTATTTCTCGTCCACCTTTCACTTACATATAGTTTATCGTCCAACTTTAACTTACATATAAAGCTACACTCCAGGCAAATACCTTCAGAAAAGACTATGTAACTCTTAAATCTATACCGATATTAAAAAATTTCTCATCTTCCGGAACACTTTACTTGCCACCGTCAGTCACATATTATATCCTCTCTACTTCGGCCATCAGATATTTTGCTGTCTATATAGCAAAACTCATCCGTAAGTGTCTCATTTTCTCATCTAATTCTCTCTTAATCGCCTGATTTGACTATATTTCACTACCCTTGTTCATTTGATATGCACTTTTCGAGACACAGTCCGTTCCGTTCAAGTGCTCTTCCAGGCCCTTCAATGTCACTGACAGATGTCATCGGCACGTTCAGGTGCTCTTCCAGTTCCTTCGCTGTCTGTGACAGATGTCATCGGCAAACCGTGGCGTTTTTGTTTTATTTCCACGAACTTCAATTCCTTCTACAAATTTTTCTCTGATTTGATTTCACTGCCCGCTCATTGTACAGATTGAATAACATCAGCGATTGGCTCCAATCGTGTCTCACTTCCTTCTCAACCACTGCTTTCCTACATGCCCCTCGACTCTTATGATTGCTGTCTGGTTTCTGTACAAGCTGTATACAAATTTTCGCTCCCTGTATTTTACCCCTGCTACCCTCAGACTTTCAAAGAGTGTATTTCAGTCGACGGTGTCAAAAGTTTTCTCCATATCTACATAAGGTATAAATGTAGGTTTGCCTACATTTAACCTATCTCCTTAGATAAGTCGTAGAAGTATAGCCACGCATGTTCCAATATTTCTCTGGAACCCAAAGTGATAGACCCCGAGTTCGGCTTCTACCAGTTTTTACGTTCTACTGTAACAAAGGCACGTCAGTATTTTTCAACTATGGCTTTACTTGTTTTTAAACCTTAAATATATAATTTTTCTACCAAGGAGTGACGGAAGAATCAGTGAATTAGACTTATTAAACAGTTGGTTCGGTAATATTCACGCCTGGAGTTGGTAGCATTACATTCGTTTTTGAAGTCTGAGGGTATTTTGTGTGTGTCGTACATTTTGCATACCAGGTGGGACAGTTTAGTTATAGCTGCCTCTCCCAAGGATATCAGTAGTTCTAAGGGAATGTCGTCTACTCCAGGGTTCTTGTTTCAACTTTCGGTGTCCTGTCAAATTCTTCTTGCGATATCATACCTCCTGTCTCGTTTTCATCTGCGTCCCGTTACCTTTCTATAATATTGCCTTCTCGTTTGTTTCCCTCTTATAGCCCTCTACAGACTCTTTGCACCTTCCAGCTTCACCTTCTGACTTAGTACTGATTTTCCATCTCAGCTCTTACTATTCATACTGTTGCTTTTCTTTTCTCCGAACGCCTCTTTAATTTTTCTTCATACTTACGTTTGTCCTCTAGTCATTCCCGCTTAGCCATTTTTAATTTCCTGTCAATCTCATTTTTTTAGTCATTTCCGCCTGCTTCATTTTCTGCATTTTTATATTTCCTGCTTTCATTAGTTAAATCCAATCGCTCCTGTGATACGCAAGGATTTATAGAAGGCCTCGTTTTCTGTTTTACCTATTTGATCCTGTATTGCGTTTAATACTTAACCTTTCAAAGCTACCCGTTCGTCTTCTGATGTACGCAGCGTCTTCAGTATTAATCAATAATTCATACACAATAAATTGTGCTTAGGGTCAACAGCGGCCCCTAAAATGTCACACGGATTTTTTACTGTTTATTTTAATTAACAATCGTGTTCATATGCCGTTTCTTTCTTTCCTAACGGAGGAAAGTCATGCACGCCATCTGCTTGTGAAACAAAATTTGTTGTATACAGAATGAGATTTTCACTCTGCAGCGGAGTGTGCACTGATATGAAACTTCCTGGCAGATTACAACTGTGTGCCCGACCGAGACTCGAACTCGGGACCTTTGCCTTTCCCGGGCAAGTGCTCTATCATCTGAGCTACCGAAACACGACTCACGCCCGGTTCTCACAGCTTTACTTCTGCCAGTATCTCGTCTCCTACCTTCCAAACTTTACAGAAGCTCTCCTGCGAACCTTGCAGAACTAGCACTCCTGAAAGAAAGGATATTGCGGAGACATGGCTTAGCCACAGCCTGGGGGATGTTTCCAGAATGAGATTTTCACTGTGCAGCGGAGTGTACGCTGATATGAAACTTCCTGGCAGATTAAAAATGTGTGCCCGACCGAGACTCGAACTCGGGACCTTTGCCTTTCGCGAGGAAGTGCTCTACCATCTGAGCTACCGAAGCACGACTCACGCCCGGTCCTCACAGCCTTACTTTTCCAGTATCTCGTCTCCTACCTTCCAAACTTTACAGAAGCTCTCCTGCGAACCTTGCAGAACTAGCACTCCTGAAATCTGCCACGAAGTTTCATATCAGCGCACATTCCGCTGCAGAGTGAAAATTTCATTATGGAAACATCCCCCAGGCTGTGGCTAAGCCATGTCTCCGCAATATCCTTTCTTTCAGGAGTGCTAGTTCTGCAAGGTTCGCAGGAGAGCTTCTGTAAAGTTTGGAAGGTAGGAGACGAGATACTGGCAGAAGTAAAGCTGTGAGGACCGGGCGTGAGTCGTGCTTCGGTAGCTCAGATGGTAAAGCACTTACCCGCGAGAGGCAAAGGTCCCGAGTTCGAGTCTCGGTCGGGCACACAGTTTTAATCTGACAGGAAGTTTCAAAATTTGTCGTATATGTTATCACGTTTTAACAGTTCCTCTGTAATTTTTTTCTACCTAGAAGAAAGTGGAAAAGCTCCTAGAAAGCAGAAGCCTATCAGCCCAGAAGTCGTTAATCGGCTGCGGGTACTTGACGGAGATCTGGCTCACCCGTCTGCTTCTCGAGCTGAGATGCTGTGTGCTAGAGCTGTAAGGACAGATCGACGGTGTAGTGCTACCACTGTAATGGAATTACTTTCATCACAGTGAACGTAATATCTATCTTGGAAAAATGGTTTAACTGCCTGAAAATAAGCCTTACAGCAATTTCTTTAATATTCCGATAGCGTAAAACACTTCGATTTAAAAATAATTTAAACTCTGTATCATGGTAGTCTTGTATTAAAATATACTGAATACACGACAGCCACATAAGGTAAAAACACGCTACGAGAACCAGTACTGTTAAAAACACTGCAAGGAAAGAATAGAGATCCTACGCACCCCGAACGAATTATCGGAAAGAGACGGAAGTAGGTAGGTGCGATGTATATGTACACACAAATAAATGATCACAATTCAGACAAATGGGATGATTGATTCAAGAAAAAAAGCTTCACGAGATTTGCAAGTCAGGAACGCGGTAGTCCGACTTTGGCTACTGTGCATGCAATTATTCGTTTATTTCTTTCTCCTGAGGGATGTCGGGCACAATTATGACCAATCAGCGCGTTAGATCATCAAAATACCGAACTGGTAGGATGTGCCTGCCCGTAATTGCCGAAAAGTGCTCAAATTGTGAGATTTACGGTGACCCTGATGGCGGAGGTACGGTTTGCCAAGCATAAGGACAAGCTGTAGAAACTCTCGCAGTGTGCGGTGGGCATTGTCTCTCCGGAATGTGACCCCAGGATGGCTCGCCACGAAGGGCGAAAAACGGGGCGCAGGATATCGTCGACGTACCACTGTGCTCTAATGCTAACGCGGATGGCAACCAATGGGGCCACCGCTGGCTGAGGCGTCTTTGGACACTTATTCCGCCTGGAATCTCATAGACTGGAGTAGAATAGTCTTCAGTGACGAGTCCTGCTTCCAACTGAGCCTCGATGACGAGTCAAGACGTGTCAGGAGATGTCGTGGACAGCAGTGGGATACCAACTGTCGCCCGCCATACGTCCCAACAAGCAGGAGTGATGGTCTGGGATGCCATTAGTTTTCATTGCATTCCCCTTTGGTTGCCATCCGCGGCACGAACCGGCTTATACGTGGGTTGAATGAAAAGTAATGCCTCCATTTTCGTTAATTGGGTTTGGACGGGAATAATTTAATAAATCAAAAGGAAATAGTCCTTAGAATGTGATCTTTAATTACCAGTATTTACTTTTCCACATAATCACCAGTCAGTTGGATACATTTATGATGCCAACGGTGATTCAGTTTTCTGAAGCCGTCACGGAAGTGGTCTACACCCTGTTTCCGCAACCACAGTCTTACAGTTCTCTCAACGTCTTCATCAGAAGCATAATGATGTCCCCGTAGATCGTCTTTCATTATCGGGAACAGATGGGAGTCAGACGGTGCTAAATCTGGACTGCATGGAGGATGCCGTACGGTGGTGAGATTCAGTCTCTGAAGTTCCGGCCATCGTGCACAGATCTTCCGATAGCCAAGCAAAGTAATAATGAGACCCACGCGTTGTTGTGAAATGCCGATTGTGCTTGCAGTTTATTTCTGAGCGATACGACGATCATCCTGAATCAATCTGTCAACATTGTGCTTGTGAAACTCAGTGGTTTGATGTCACAGGATGTCCAACTCCGCCGGCCGCAGTGGCCGAGCGGTTCTAGGCGCTTCAGTCCGGAACCGCGCTGCTGCTGCGGTAGCAGGTTCGAATCCTGCCTCGGGCATGGATGTGTGTGATGTCCTTAGGCAAGTTAGGTTTCATTGGTTCTAAGTCTAGGGGACTGATGATCTCAGATGTTAAGTCCCATAGTGCTTAGAGCCATTTGAACCAATTTGAAGCTGAACAAAACATTAACAACTATATTCCTCCTCATTTACGACATGATCACGCTTCACCATCAGTTTCTAAGCATTTATGTTATGACTTGCGTACCTTACGATGCATTTGTAGTTATCCATAGTAATGTTGGTAAACAAGATATGGAAATTTCGGCCGAATGACTAACTGGTCATTGGCTTTCAGCTTACTATATTATGAGACTTGTCAGTCAACCCTCTGTATTTCAGCATGCTGATGCCCGTCCAAGCTCGGCGGGAGAGGGCTTCTACCGCTTGTCTTCGTGCTGGCCAAATCCTACCTTGGGAGCAACGTCGCCGGATCTCTGCACAATTGAGAACGTTTGGGGCATTATGGGCATGGCCATCGAAACAGCCAATTGGACAAAATGTGGCACGATATCCGTCAGGAGGACATCCAATAAGTCTGCCAACCAGTGCCAAGCAGACGAATGACAGCAAGCATTAGGGCTAAAGACGGACAAATGCTTTATTGACATGCTATATTTAAGAAGCTCTTTCTCTTGAATAAATCATGAATTTCTTATGAAACTGCAACGTTTTTTTTTAAGGCTGTATATATTTTCATATCCTTCGTAATATGAGAGACGTACATTCGACAGCTGACAAGAACTACATGCTATGTTGTATTCACGTGACGTTAGGCGCTGAATCACGCTTGAAACTACTCTGACTTCATAATAATAAAACGCAGCTTGTGCATAAATGAGATGTCTTCTTTACAGTATTAAATTGTTACATAAATCTTTGACAAAGAAATTCTTTCATTGTCGAAAACCTGTAAAGCCCAATGTCTAAATGATAAATTCTGGCATCCAGATTATAAATCGTATTGTCCTCGGCAACGATGTTTTCAGCCGTAATAACTATGTCACCTTTCGGTATAACCGAGCGAGCTGGTGCAGTGGGTAGCACACGGGACTCGCATTCGGGAGCGCGACTATACAAACCCGAGTCCTGCTATCCTGATTTCAGTTTTCCCTGACTAACCCAAATCTGTCAAGGGAAATGTCGGGTTGGTTCCTTTGAATGGGCACGGCCGATTTGCTTCCCTGACCTTCCTCAACCCGAGCCTGTGCTCCGTCTACAATGACCTCGTTGTCGGTGGGACGGTAAACAAAAATCCTCCTTTCTTTCTCTCCATACAGAAATCTTTACGAATGAGTTTAACATCATTAAGGATAACACTTTATATCTGATGTTGAGTAGTCGGGTGCGATATCGCCAGGTAGCGTGTCGGCGGTTTTGGTGGTCACGTTTCCTCACGCGATAGGTCAAAGTGTAACCCGCGCTCTGCGTTCTGGACTCTGGGGACACCATCGCTCTAGGGGCTCAGTCCGGAACCGCGCGACTGCTACGGTCGCAGGTTCGAATCCTGCCTCGAGCATGGATGTGTGTGATGTCCTTAGGCTAGTTAGGTTTAAGTAGTTCTAAGTTCTTGGGGACTGATGACCACAGATGTTAAGTCCCATAGTGCTCAGAGCCATTTGACACCATCGCCAAGTTCTGTCTCAGCAGGGTTCTAATACAGTCGTCCGCTGTTTGCCTTCAGCCGACCTGCTACGAAGTGTCCACTGCAAATATTTATAGGGCGGAAGTACGTGTTAAGAGCTTATGCAGCGGAATGTAGTGTTTATGTTGTTCGAGGAGGGTATGAAACGGAAGCAAAGAAGCGGGGGAAATCCTACGGCAGCTTATGGTCCGCTCTTAGAGAATGAGATGAGCTGAACATTTCCATCAGATTTACATCTGCATCCGTAATCTGCAGAATACTGTGTGTGGCATCTTTCTATTGTATTTGCGGAAGAACGACTGTTAGCACGCATTCGATCGAGTCCCAGTTTCTCTTGTTTTAATGTCACGCTCATCAACCATCTTTGTCGCTTGCGTGGTTCAAATGGTTCAAATGGCTCTGTGCACTATGCGACTTAACTTCTGAGGTCATCAGTCGCCTAGAACTTATAACTAATTAAACCTAACTAACCTAAGGACATCACACACATCCATGCCCGAGGCAGGATTCGAACCTGCGATCGGAGCGAGCGCTCGGCTCCGCTTGCGTGGTATACTGTGTACACCAGCCTCCTGGTTCGCAGTTTAGGGTCTAAAATTATGTATTTGCGGCTATTTATGGTAAAGTTTGTACAAAAAAAAGCTCAGCGAAAAAGGCCCAGCAATTAAACATAATATAAAGGAGTGGATATAAATCGAAACCTTACCATACGAGGCAAGTCTGCTGTAAACTTCAGTGATATGACAGGTGAATAGTGAATAATGACCATCACAGATTCTTCAACGGACAAGAGAAACTGGAGGAGTGATGTATGCAGCACAGCAGCGCAAGTATTTAAAGGTCAAGTGGGACGTATTTGGTAAACGGTATTGTAGCATTCGCTCTCGGAAATTAAGTTCAGATCTAAGCTTTTCCGTGAAGCATAACGTCTTCCTAGCGCTGCTGCCGATTTGAGTTTCGTTCTTGTTAAATTATCTATCACCTAACTTTGAAAATACGCAGTTCATTCAGTCACGTAAAGCCAGGATATGTCACCTCCAACAGTAACGGAGAAATGGGGGTAGGGGGGTGGGGAGGGAAAAAATATGTAAAAATGAACAAAATGTAAAAAAAAAACCTCGCATATGTACACCCCGCTGCAAATCACATCTAACAGTTCTTCCCAAATGATTTCAATCCGCAACGTCGTTTGTGTGTGTTTTTTAACGGAAGTATCAGAATGTGGGCTAACATTCACATTTCCTTTCGTTGGTTTTGTACAGAATAATTTCTTTTAGAGACAAAGCGGTCATGGCCGAAACGTAATGTAAACGAAATATTTAACGACCGTCTTCGAACTTCATTCCGACAGCTGCTTTAAAAGCTACACACTAACTACGGCCTCACAATTCACACCGTGATCTACTTCACCTTATTATATCGGGTCGTACGAACAAGCTGGAGAGCTGGAGTGTCTCTCACGACCGTCCTATGGAGGTAACTGGGAAAATTTCGGTGATGGAAATGCATTCTTCTGGACGGCTTTAGGTATCGTCTGCTCCATACCCAGTCCGTAAGTACGAACTTTCGGAGTGAGGGGGAGGGGGGAGGGGGGAGGGGGGAGGGGGGAGGGGGAGGGGGGGAGGGGGGAGGGAGGAAGGGGAGGTGGATTTCAGACTAAAGCAATGTCCGCCTCCATTTCATCGTCTTAATTTGCTCTCTTCTTTCCATGCTTTATATGCCCTCGCTTCAAGTTCAGACTTCAGTACATGGGACCACGTCCCATGCATTGAAGTCTGAAATCACCTAGTGTCCGTTGTGCCTTGTGCGTTTCGCGCAATCATTTTGTTACATGCCATGGTTTCTAAGTGTCCAGATAGTCTATCGAATGGTCGTACCGATGTAGCTCAACCATTTTCTGCAGTTCTTCCACGAGATTAACGTTCTTCTCCGTCCGTGTTACTGAGGGCTGAAAGGCGGTGGCACACTTAATGAGTCACGTATGACCATGAGACACATATGATCATGATCCCGTTCAGTTCAAGCGGTCTGACGAATTGAGAAATTTGTGTGATAGCCATTGCTTAAGCCGTAAACACTGATGTCATCTGCTGGGGGGGGGGGGGATAGAGACAAAAGACGGTGCTGCATTCACCGAGGAGCAAAACGTTATGAACACCTGATTCATAGCGTGTTTCACAACTTTTGGAACTCAGTACAGGAGCGATTGTGAGTAGCATGGGCCTGACAAGTCCTTGACACATTCCCGGATCATTCGGTGATGAGGACGAGGATGTGGAGAACAAATGGGAAAAATTCAAAGGCATCGTTCAATATGCCATAGACAAGTATGTTCCGAGTAAGGTTTTAAGAGGTGGGAAAGATTCACCATGGGCTAATAGCCCTGGAGCACTTTATCCCAGATTCTAGTGAAGTAAAAACGTAGCTGACAAACAAAAGCTGAACGAAGCGAAAACGAGCGTAAGTAGAGCAATGAGAGAAGCGTTCAATGATTTTGAAAGTAATACGTTGTCAACCGACCTGAGTAAAAGCCCTAAGAGATTTTGGTCGAATGTAAAATCAGTACGTAGTTCAAAATCATCTATTCATTCTCTCGGCGACCACATCGACACCGAAACGGAAGGTAACAGAGAAAAGGCCGAAATACTGAATTCGATATTCCTAAGTTGTTACACCGCGGAAGATCGTAACACTGTCCCTCATTTCAATCGCCGTGTGAACGTCGAAATGGCAGATATTGAGAGAACCGATCGCGGAACTGAAAAGCAGCTACTATCGATTACTAATGGAACGGCGTCAGCACCAGACGAGATACATATTGTTGTTGTTGTGGTCTTCAGTCCTGAGACTGGTTTGATGCAGCTCTCCATGCTACTCTATCCTGTGCAAGCTTCTTCATCTCCCAGTACCTACTGCAACCTACATCCTTCTGAATCTGCTTAGTGTATTCATCTCTTGGTCTCCCCCTACGATTTTTACCCTCCACGCTGCCCTCCAATACTAAATTGGTGATCCCTTGATGCCTCAGAACATGTCCTACCAACCGATCCCTTCTTCTGGTCAAGTTGTGCCACAAACTTCTCTTCTCCCCAATCCTATTCAATACCTCCTCATTAGTTACGAGATCTTCCCATCTAATCTTCAGCATTCTTCTGTAGCACCACATTTCAAAAGCTTCTATTCTCTTCTTGTCCAAACTACTTATCGTCCATGTTTCACTTCCATACATGGCTACACTCCATACAAATACTTTCAGAAATGACTTCCTGACACTTAAATCTATACTCGGTGTTAACAAATTTCTCTTCCTCAGAAACGCTTTCCTTGCCATTGCCAGTCTACATTTTATATCCTCTCTACTTCGACCATCATCAGTTATTTTGCTCCCCAAATAGCAAAACTCCTTTACTACTTTAAGTGTCTCATTTCCTAATCTAATACCCTCAACATCACCCGACTTAATTCGACTACATTTCATTATCCTCCTTTTGCTTTTGTTGATGTTCATCTTATATCCTCCCTTCAAGACACCATCCATTCCATTCAACTGCTCTTCCAAGTCCTTTGCTGTTTGTGACAGAATTACAATGTCATCGGCGAACCTCAAAGTTTTTATTTCTTCTCCATGTATTTTAATTCCTACTCCAAATTTTTCTTTTGTTTCCTTCACTGCTTGCTCAATATACAGATTGAATAACATCTGGGATAGGCTACAACCCTGTCTCACTCCCTTCCCAACCACTGCTTCCTTTTCATGCCCCTCGACTCTTATAACTGCCATCTGGTTTCTGTACAAATTGTAAACAGCCTTTCGCTCCCTGTACTTTACCCCTGCCACCTTTAGAATTTGAAAGAGAGTATTCCAGTCAACATTGTCAAAAGCTTTCTCTAAGTCTACAAATGCTAGAAACGTAGGTTTGCCTTTCCTTAATCTTTCTTCTAAGATAAGTCGTAAGGTTCGCATTGCCTCACGTGTTTCAGTATTTCTACGGAATTCAAACTGATCTTCCCCAAGGTCGGCTTCTACAAGTTTTTCCATTCGTCTGTAAAGAATTCGTGTCAGTACTTTGCAGCTGTGGCTTATTAAACTGATTGTTCGTTAATTTTCACATCTGTCAACACCTGCTTTCTTTGGGATTGGAATTATTATATTCTTCTTGAAGTCTGAGGGTATTTCGCCTGTTTCATACATCTTTCTCACCAGATGGTAGAGTTTTGTCAGGACTGGCTCTCCCAAGGCCGTCAGTAGTTCCAATGGAATGTTGTCTACTCCGGGGGCCTTGTTTCGACTCAGGTCTTTCAGTGCTCTGTCAAACTCTTCACGCAGTATCGAATCTCCCATTTCACCTTCATCTACATCCTCTTCCACTTCCATAATATTGTCCTCAAGTGCATCGCCCTTGTATAGACCCTCTATATACTCCTTCCACCTTTCTGCTTTCCCTTGTTTGCTTAGAACTGGTTTTCCATCTGAGCTCTTGATGTTCATACAAGTGGTTCTCTTATCTCCAAAGGTCTCTTTAATTTTCCCGTAGGCAGTGTTATCTTACCCCTAGTGAGATAAGCCTCTAAATCTTTACATTTGTCCTCTAGCCATCCCTGCTTAGCCATTTTGCACTTCCTGTCGATCTCATTTTTGAGACGTTTGTATTCCTTTTTGCCTGCTTCATTTACTGCATTTTTATATTTTCTCCTTTCATCAATTAAATTCAATATTTCTTCTTTTACCCAAGGATTTCTACTAGCCCTCGTCTTTTTACCTACTTGATCCTCTGCTGCCTTCACTACTTCATCCCTCAAAGCTACCCATTCTTCTTCTACTGTATTTCTTTTCCCCATTCCTGTCAATTGTTCCCTTATAGATACATATAAGATTCTATAAAGATTATGCAAAAGAATTTGCTCCCCTCCTAGCAGTAATTTATCGTAGATCGCTTGAGCAACGAAATGTACCAAACGGCTGGAAGAAAGCTCAGTTCATTCCCGTTTTTAAGAAAGGCTGTAAGACAGATCCACACAATTGTAGACCTATATGTTGACGTCAGTCTGTTGTAGAATCATGGAACAGGTCTTATGCTCAGTAATTACGACGTTTTTGGAAAATGAACACCTTCTCTATAAAAATCAACATGGATTCCGCAAACAGAGACCCTGCGAAATTCAGCTCGCTCTGTTCCTCCATGAGATCTCAGCGCAGTGGACAACGGCGCTCAGGTTGATGCCGTGTTCCTTGATTTCAGTAAGGCGTTTGACACCTCCACGCATTGCCGTTTAATGAAAAATATACGAGCTTACGGAGTGTCGGAGCAGACTTGCGATTGGATGCAAGACTTTCTTGGGGATAGAACTCAACACGTCACTATTAACGGAACAAAATCGACAGATGTAAAGCTAATATCCGGAGTACCACAGAAATATATGATCTAGCAGAAAGCGTCGGATGCTCTTTACGGCTACTCGCAGATGATGCAGTTGTCTACACCAGAGTAGTAACGCTAGAAGGTAGTAACAATTTGCAGAACGACCAGCAGAGAATTGATGACTGGTGCAGGCTCTGGCAGTTGACCCTGAACGTAAATAAGTGTAGCATATAGCGCATACAGAGGAGAAGAAATCCACTACCGTACAGCTACACTATTGATGACAAACAGCTGTAGACAGCGTCTGCCCTAAAATATCTAGGCGTAACTATCCAGAGCGACCTTAAATGGAATGACCACATAAAACAGATACTGGGAAAAGCAAACATCGGACTCAGATTCGTCGGAAGAATCTTAAGGAAATGTAACTCAACCACGAAAGAAGTGGCGCTTGTTCGCCCGATTCTTGAGTATTGTTCATCTATCTTGGATCCCTATCACGTAGGACTGATAGAGGTGATAGAGCAGATCCAACGAAGAGCGGCGCGTTTCGTCACTGGATCGTTTAGATGGTGAGAGAGCGTTACAGAGATGCTAAACGAACTCCACTGGCAGACGTTACAAGAGAGGCGTTGTGCATCACGGAGAGATTTACTATTGAAACTGCGGGCCAGCACTTTCCAGGAGGAGTCGGACAACATATTACTTCCCCCCTCATACATCTCGCGTATTGACCACGAGGAGACAATTCGAGAGATTAGAGCCAATAGAGAGGCTTACCGACATTCTTCCCACGCACTATTGGTGAGTGGAACAGGGTACCGAAAGTACCCTCCGCCACACACCATTAGGGAGCTTGCGGAGTATGATATGGCTGTAGATGTAGATGAATTATCGTATGGCAGCGAAACTTGGTAGATACAGCAATAGGCTACGTTAATGCGGAAACGATTTACGCTGGAAGAACATTAGTTCCAGTTTCGCCACCAGGTGCAAATCTGGCGACGGTCATCATCTTGTTGACGTCTCTCTTGTTCATATTGAACAAACTGTGTATGCGGCAGTTAATAATGGAATCAACATTATGCCTTTCTCACTTGTTTGATCTTTTCTGCTCGCATCCGTTCCTAATCCATTACATATGGAAACATATCTATATGTCTTTCTGGCATTCACAGCGTCAGATTTGCACCTGGTGGCCAAAATTCGAACTAATTTTTTTCCAGCATGAATCAGTTCTTACAGGGAAATGAATAACCCTAGCTGCATACAGACGTTGATATAAGTCAGCAGGGACAGTTGAAAATGTGTGCCCCGACCGGGTCTCGAACCCAGGATCTCCTACTTACATGGCAGACACTCTATCCATCTGAGCCAGAGAGTATGGAGAGCACAGTGCGACTGAGGGGCTCATCTCTGGCACGCCTCCCGTGAGACCCACATTCCAACTTAATGTCCCGCACCATATTCTTAGTGCCCCTGCCCAATCTACTCGTTGCTCACGGCTTTTTGCCGATTCCCGTAATAGTTCTGGCACTGTGTGTACATCCGACATATATATAAATCAATTCTGCATTAACACATTAGAATATCTACCAAGTTTCGCTGCTGTACGATGATTACAGCCCACACTATATCTGTGTGGGTAGCTCTATTTTCATTATAACAACGTAGTATGTGGCAGAAGATATCAATGCGCAGGTCTCACAATACCCGTAAATTACAGGCCGGTGGTTCGTGTGCGCGGAGTAACGATTCTGGCGTCCCAGATGGCGTTACATCGGGTTCACAACAGGTGAATTTGGTGGCAGGATGCAGATGGTCTGCAGTAATGGCTAATGGTTCAAATGGCTCTGAGCACTATGGGACTCAACTGCTGTGGTCATAAGTCCACTAGAACTTAGAACTACTTAAACCTAACTAACCTAATGACATCACACACATCCATGCCCAAGGCAGGATTCGAACCTGCGACCGTAGCGGTCGTGCGGTTCCAGACTGTAGCGCCTTGAACCGCTCGGCCACTCCGGCCGGCGGTCTGCAGTAATGTTCGGATGGTCTACAACTGTCGTGGTGCATTCTATCAGAGGTACTACTGAAGCCCACGTGAACATCGCCCGTGGCATAATACTGCCCTCACCGGCCTGTACCTTGACGCACAGCCCCCGGGTCATGAGGTCAGTGGGTGTCGAGCTTGGGCAGGTGAGGCGGTGACGTTTCGATGTGTCGGAGGCTGAGTCCCTCAGACTGGTGAGAGTTTCATTCCTACATCCGAAAGTGGCACAGAAGCAGAGGTGTCTGAAATAACCGTGTTTGCTAGAATTATCACTGTCTTCCCCGGTGCTCAGGAAATGGGCCAGTCTTCTCGCTCAGGCAACGCCGACGAATGCTGGAGGCAGCACCTAAACTGACTCTTGGTCTGACAGTGAAGGAGCGCAGGGGCTGCAGCGGGACCCCGTGTGGCGCCCCGCGGACATTACGCGGTGAACTCGAAGGCCTCAGACTACTAGAACAGGGACACTTGCTTAGACCTGAACCCACAGAATCTTCCGTATGGCGGGTGCCGGGAAGGCGTAAGCCCAGTTCCGACGGCACACAGCGTCCGGTCAGGGAGACAGTACACGTACAGCCTGGGCGGCGGCAGTGAGACGCCCACGCAGCAAGTGCAAGATGTCAGCTTGTAATCGGACGGCTAGGCCGTTCACCTGAGGAAAGCCCTGTAGGTCTGCATCGTCTATCAGTCACGGCTGTGACCTATCAGGAGCGACGGGGTGGAGTGGCGAAGTCCAGCCACAGCCGGCAGGCAGCTGTCTCGCAGCCGAAGTCCTCAGACAGGCGGTAAACAGTACATCATGATTCGCCAGCAGCACTGATCTGTAACTAGTGAAACTGTCATTCCGTTGGGGTCGGTGATGTAGACGAAATGAACAAACTCGCTGAGAACGAGCTGTCCGGAACAGTTGTATTTTAAGCCAGTTACCACGTCCTTGTAGCAGGTACACGGAATTTGCTCTCCTTTGAACAGAGGAGTCAGCGGTCCTCTCCCAACCGTGGCGTCTCAAGTACGGATTATTTTCCGCGCCTCTGCATTTATCATCAGTGAAAGCACGCCTTGCAGCGTCGGAGCTCGGATGTTGCATGTCATTACTCCGTTTGTACAGTTTGAAGAACGACGTTCGTGTTGCCGTCGTACCACACTGTCTGCGCTCCTTGCTATAACTGTGCTTGTTCTGTAGCAATGAGGTACGGGCGTTGCCCCGCTTTTGCAATACTGGCACTCTTCGTGTACTCTAGGTTACGGCTGTGACACACGGTTCAGTTGGACTTGCATCGTATGCCGTATGTGTTGAACAACAGCTTCGAAAAGTTATGAGCTGCCGTTTTTCCTGGATGATCGAGTGTCCAGTCACGTCCATCGGCATGATGTTAGCCGAAACGTAGTTAATCAAATGGTTCAAAAGGCTCATAGCACTATGGGACTTGACATCTGAGGTCATCAGTCCCCTAGAACTTAGAACTACTTAAACCTAACTAACCTAAGGACTGATTGGCGACTCCATGTTGTCCTGTGCACTACGACCAGATAACAGGTATACTTGAAAAAAGAGACAGCATTGCTCGTATATTTTTTACTATCGCAAAATCGATTTTCTGTCACTGAGTGACCATCTTCAGTGCTATATTGTATAACTTAAATTAGGATGCACTGTTGTCACTAAGCTTACGGCAATCACATAGACTCTATGTGATTGAGTCTATGTGATTGAGTCTATGTGATTGAGTCTATGTGATTGAGTCTATGTGATTGAGTCTATGCGATTGAGTCTATGCGATTGAGTCTATGCGATTGAGTCTATGCGATTGAGTCTATGCGATTGAGTCTATGCGATTGAGTCTATGCGATTGAGTCTATGCGATTGAGTCTATGCGATTGAGTCTATGCGATTGAGTCTATGCGATTGAGTCTATGCGATTGAGTCTATGCGATTGAGTCTATGCGATTGAGTCTATGCGATTGAGTCTATGCGATTGAGTCTATGCGATTGAGTCTATGCGATTGAGTCTATGCGATTGAGTCTATGCGATTGAGTCTATGCGATTGAGTCTATGCGATTGAGTCTATGCGATTGAGTCTATGCGATTGAGTCTATGCGATTGAGTCTATGCGATTGAGTCTATGCGATTGAGTCTATGCGATTGAGTCTATGCGATTGAGTCTATGCGATTGAGTCTATGCGATTGAGTCTATGCGATTGAGTCTATGCGATTGAGTCTATGCGATTGAGTCTATGCGATTGAGTCTATGCGATTGAGTCTATGCGATTGAGTCTATGCGATTGAGTCTATGCGATTGAGTCTATGCGATTGAGTCTATGCGATTGAGTCTATGCGATTGAGTCTATGTGATTGAGTCTATGTGATTGAGTCTATGTGATTGAGTCTATGTGATTGCCATAAGCTTAGTGACAACAGTGCATCCTAATTTAAGTTATACAATATAGCACTGAAGATGGTCACTCAGTGACAGAAAATCGATTTTGCGATAGTAAAAAATATACGACCAATGCTGTCTCTTTTTTCAAGTAACCTAAGGACATCACACACATCCATGCCCGAGGCAGGATTCGAACCTGCGACCGTAGCGGTCGTGCGGTTCCAGACTGTAGCGCCTAGAACCGCTCGGCCACCATGGCCGGCCGTAGTTAATCCACAGAAGGTGATAAGTTCGCATCGATCCACGGTCCAAGTTCGTATTCCCATGTCCTATAGAACCGTAACGGGCGTCTCTGTTGGCTAGATAAGGGAGTACGTAGGGGTCGTCTTGCTGCTGAACCCATGTTCAACAATATATGCCGAACGGTCTGCTCCGAAACGTCTTCTGCTTGTACCAGACGTGTACTCTATCGTCTGATCGCCTCCCATCCTACTTTACAGAGGAGGCAACCCTCCGAGCCCCGCGTCCTATGATGAGGGGTAGGCATCCAACAACTTGTCGCCTGCATTTGATTTCACCGTCTTTCAACAACTTTCCGTGGATACAAAAGTAGCACGTGAACAGCCGACCAGCGTTGCCGCTTACAAAACACTTGTTTTCTAGTCCCAGGAAATAATAATCAGCCCCTTGTCAGATTCGCTTCTGTATCAATTTGCGGCCCGTATCGTCTTTATAATGATCCTCCATTCGTCTCATTGCCGGTTATATACTTTCCTTATCACTTCAAGTGCCCGAAATGCCATCAGGTGGTAATCAGTCTCGCGGTAGTCATAATGTTTACACTCATCAATGTAGTCATGTCAAACAGATCTCCGTAAGATAAATTTGAATTTGCGAATGCAGTGTGAGCGTAAGGAATGATCATAGCTGAGTTTCTGAATGAATGACTGATAAAAGGTAAAGAATTTTTGAGTTATATGATCAAAATGTTCTCGACGAATATGTAATTTAAATTGTCCTAAGCATCTTTAGTGGTCGAATATTTGACTCTGCTTAAATTTTCGGAACTATGCTGACAGTACTATCAGAATGCGTGCTCGCCTCAAATTCTCTTCGATGACAGCACAGAACAGATGAACCATGGGGGCCATGAGATGCTCCCTGTGATATGGAAAGCATATTGCAGAGAAGAGTTCTAGGACAAGATTTTGAAATAGGATGCTAAGACTGACACGGGGATGCTACTATTCTCGTGAAGCCACATGAGTGGGAAACACTCTGTACAGCTAACAGCTAAGTTTACCCTGCCCCAGCGCACAGTACACAACTTAGGTACAACCAGTGAGACAAAAACAGTCGGCACACTGGCACAGAGCATTTACAGCAGATGTACGAGCATATGCACAAGCATCCAGATCTCACCTCAAGATATTCTACATACATCAGTTTCTAGAATAATAGTCATCTCCGACAGTGAAAAATTACCACCAGCACTCAAATACTTCGCGGCACGGTTCAAAAGAAATGAGTAGCCACACAAATGCAGGACGCACAAGCGACTTGCAAGGGAACAGCGCACATTTGGCAAGCGGAAAATGTGGAGTACAAGATCGTCATACCATTAATGTGTCCGTACCGCCCACCTTTCCTAGTCTCATTTTTTGTCAGGATCTAAGAAAGACGATCTGGGCCTACAAAAGTCTACCGCAGTGCGGTACAAGCGTTCATGGGCGTGACAGTATGTAGTACCGTGAAGAGCTGACGTGACCGTAACTGCCACTCTGATCTTCACCAAGTCGGTAGTTGGAGAGCAATGCTTAAAAACTACTTTCTTTGGAAAAATTTGACTAATTTTATGCTTTTTCGTCCGTCTCAGTTGCATGAATGTACAGTTTTTGCTGCAGTGGGTACCGGTTTCGGGTTGAAACCCCCATTCTCCAACATTCGAAGCTACAGCCATAATCACCTCGCTTGATTAATGGACTAAGGAACAAGGACAAATGCCGGCCGAAGTGGCTGTGCGGTTAAAGGCGCTGCAGTCTGGAACCGCAAGACCGCTACGGTCGCAGGTTCGAATCCTGCCTCGGGCATGGATGTTTGTGATGTCCTTAGTTTAGTTAGGTTTAACTAGTTCTAAGTTCTATGGGACTAATGACCTCAGCAGTTGAGTCCCATAGTGCTCAGAGCCATTTGAACCAAGGACAAATTTAGATCACTGCAACGGATTAAGAAATTTTACGGCACAAACAGAATATAATAAACATAAAATCGTATGGCAGTAACAAACAGGAAGCGTCCTCTCGTCTCTTGGCGCAAGTCAGCGGCGTCGGTACTGCAATGAAACATCTGGTTCTCTTTGTGATTATCTATCGTCTACATTCTCACTGTTTGGGAGTGTTAAGAGACAACCTACAGCAAATTTTGTGGTCCGAAGTTGTACGTAGAAGAAGCCGCTGTTGGCTAACGTCGATACATTGACCACTACAGATTGTGGTTGCTAATAATGAGAGCTGGCTTTCAACGCGCTAAGCAGGTAGTCATTAGTGCCCATACAGTATTTATCGCAAGGCACGCGGCTAATGCATCTGACCGAGGTCGATCGCGCCCGTAATTACTCTAAAATACAAACATGAGACAAAAGTGTGTGTGTGTGTGTGTGTGTGTGTGTGAGAGAGAGAGAGAGAGAGAGAGAGAGAGAGAGAGACATGCAGTTTACCACTAGATAGATAGCCGTTCCCGATACAGAGTCTGTTGTAAGGGCCAGACAACTAATCATTGATTAGTACGAGTATTACACCGGAACTATGATGTTCCTGAGAAACTTTGCACTTGAATGACGTGGAAAGTCCAAGTTGCAGAGCGAGGGCGTCTGCATACCGGGGGGCAAACTCACTATATTATCAATGACCTCGAACGCATGCTGTCATCAAGATGGCGGATTGCTGGAAATTTAAAAGTCGAAGACGCCAGTGGTGGGAAATTTGAAAAATCTAAATTGAAAACAATTTGAATTTTAATACTTTCAACGAGGCGATGGCCGGAATACTTTTTAGCCTTTTATTGAAATGAAACAACCAATGACAGCACAGTATTTTTTACCTAAGATGAAACAGTACGTATAGAACGCCATGTTCCAAAGTATTGGAATTTCTTGCACCATATTCAAAAGTTTCCAGTAGTTCTACAGTACTTCCACATAAAAAATACGTAAGGTGTTACACCTGACTTGTTGCTATCTTCAAAAAAAGGACTGCCAATGCTGCTGAATATGCAAAAAAATACATAAATTCTTCACCTGAATTGCGAAAATTGAACTCTCTCTCTGTCTCTCTCTTTCACACACACACACACACACACACACACACACACACTGCTTAACATCCCAATTCTCTAAATATTGTTTTGTGTCGTCATTAAACTTCATCTCACATTAGTACACACAACATCAAAAGATCACCGTCAGCGCTTTCATATCTGCCTCACCATACTCTCTCTGATCTATACATAACAGTAAATTTCCTATCTCTGCCTCTTTCCACCAGTGCTTTGCCATTAAGTTTCATCTCATATGTGTGCAGACATCATAAACATTACGCACAATATTTCCAGAACTACATCATCATCACGTGCGTTATAACCAGCAAACTACTTCTCTCCGTAATGCTCACTTCAAGTTTTCAGCGTTGTGTCTTATCTTAATAAAAACAAAATTACATTGAATTGCATTTTGTTGGCAGACTGTATACAATATGAATAATATATCTTGCATTATTTTCTCATTCACTTCTGAGAAAACCTTTGCATCATAAACGAAACCAATGAAAGTGTATCTCACAACTGAACACTATCCCGAATTTAACACGAACCCACGACAACTCTCTTTTACATAGCAAAAATTAATATCTAATATAGGTAGACTGTGTGATACCTTATGAGTAGGAACTGATACTTCTATACACACAGTTTATTACTAGGCACATAGGAAAAGAAATACGTTAGTCTGTATCGATATTTTCGAAATCAACGACTTCCATGTTGTTCATTTTTCTACAATATATCATGATCACGGTGCCGCTACTGAGAAAATCAAGTTCATCTATAGTCGAGAATCTGGATGGCAGGCACATTTTACGGTCTGTCCTGGGAGTCTTTCAAGGTTGCATGCTGCAGTAAAATTTCCTCGGTTTACAAGCCGCGTCATTTCGAATGAAATACTGGAGCTTTGGACAGCTGTCTCCGCCGTCGTCATCAGGAATTGAAGTCACTGACTGCCGAGGGAGGCACGGTGTTTTACTTATATAAATGTAATGGGTCCTCTGGAACCTTCCAGAGCCTGCCAGAGTGGCGCATGCGCGGAAGGCAGGTTGGGTAGGTCCCGGCGGCTACGGCCGGCCGCAGGACCGAGGCCCAGCAGAAAGACTCGCTCGCTTACTCAGCTCAGCAGACAAAATGCGTTTCTAAACCAGTTAACTCGCAGCTAGGCGTGTACGAACTAAAGCAAATTGCATCTTCTACTGGGATCTGCTGTTATCAAGTCTTACTGATTAACAGTAGCACAAAAAAATTAAATTAAGATCAATACTCGATATAACTGGTATAACGGCTTGTTTATAGCATTTAGTCTCTTCTGCCTAACAGTCCTCATTCCATACAAGAATTGGTGCCTTATGCAACTGATAATCATTTTGGCATGATTTTAATTTTATCGTACCCCAATATAGCTGTTACACATTATAAGAAAGCCTATGGACTTCCGATCATTGTAGAACTAATAACAGTAAGACCCCATTGAACCATGGAGTTACTTTCAAAATCTTTTCTTAAAGAATTTACTTTATTTACTAGCGATTCATCAAGAACATAACACATTTAACCACACTATGTGAGCGCGGAAGTAGTTGCCAGTGGGTAATTAATGAAAACAAATTTCTTTCAACAACTGGAAATTTATTTCTTAAAAGCCCTTTACTTTTTTTTTTAAAAACAACAAATTTAAAATTATAATTAGAAAGCACCCTCTAAATATCAAGTTACAATTTATTCAGAGGCAGAAATAAGAATTTGTTTTTCACAGTATGAGCTTTCGGGCTGAGAAGCTTGCCGCTCCCTTTTAACACGGCCGTCGTCACGACCACTCACAACAACCTCAGAAAGACAACACCGGTGCAAATTTGCAACACACCAGATTACTTTAAACTAAAAATTTTAACAACTCACACAAACACATAAACCTCGCACCCGTAGGAGGGATGGAAATGGTACAAAACACACACATTAAAAAAATACTTGCCACCGAAAGTGCAACTTGTTTTTAAAAGAAAACTCTTACGGTGGAAGGGTGGCAACTTTACATACTAAAATGACCATTTAAACAAAAATCCATGAAATGCAGTCTTACATAAAATGTACAAAATTGCTCTACATTACACATATACCGCCTCTCAAGATGACAGGCAAGATAAAACATATTTCAGGAATTCGGCTTTTACACCTTAAACAATAAATTCATTAACGCCGATTCCGACAAACATGACATAGGCAGCTATTAACGTTTGGCAGACCGACTGACAGACAAACACTAACTGCCTAACAAATGCGGATGAGAGACAGACGACCAAGCTGGGGACTAGAGGCTGACCAAGAACACAAGTAGAATTTAACAAGCAATGAAACAACATATCACGAATCACTTAACTTTTATTAAAATGCGATGTCTGGCGAAGACCTGGCGCAGCACCCCCAAAACGCTCTCCCGAACGTCCGCTGCCAGCCGCTTCAACGGACGCAGGAAGGCGCGCCGATCTCCCGTCTCAAGGTGTCGCAGCTTGCACCGGCCAGACCGATGTCGTGGGTTGACTCCTGTTGCTCTCGTGTCGGCCGCGAAGCCACTACCCCTCGCTATACCCCGCGTCTCCCTGGGCTCACGTGGCGACCTCACATGCGCCGACGCTCAAGACTGACATGTCATCTTGTGTCCCAGTGCGCGACCGACCATCCGATCGATCCAACCGCCAATCACCATTGCCTGAACAAAGTCGAGCAGACTGGCGGCCAAACACATACTAGCATTCCGGGCGACAGACAGACACTGACTGCCCCACACTGTCCCGCCTGACCAACTGACCAGACTCGCCCACCTAGCGAGCCTTTTTTTTCCTTTATTTAATTTCGATTCCCCCCTAAGGGTGCGGGCTGGCAGCAGCTTAGTACGCTGCTCTTCAGCCTACGGGCTTTTTAAAACGTAAGAAGAAGATAAGAAAAAATAAAAGCAGGCGATAAAACGGTGACTTAAATTGTAAAACGGCAGAAAATCGTGGAAAGTTAAAACATAAAACAAAGGGTTGGCAATGCTAATAAAATACACAGGAAGCAGACAGGGAAAATAGTAGACAGACAACTAAAAAACAAGGCGTCACCTAGCGAGCACATAGAGCCCCTTAAATGCACGTGAGCAGACTACCTTTCCCCTTTCCCACCAGAGGGAGACACCAAAGCTGCGATTGCCACAGCGGCGCAACCGCCAGAAACGGAGGGCGACTGCTTCACACTATGCGCTGCGGCGCGCTATTCAAAACAGCAATTTTTACCACGGCTCGCCCATAACAGCGGATTCCAGTAGAAGATGCATTTATCGTTTGTACGTACACACCTATTTACGAGTTAACAGGTGTAAAAATGGAGTTTGTCTGCTGAGTTGAGCGAGCGAACTCAGGCCTACCTTCGTGACGTAGGCGCCGCGGCCTGTCTTCTCGGTGGTCTCGCCCAACACCAACTCTAAGGAAGGCCTCGGCGCTTGTTCGTGACGTCACGTTAGCTAGGCACGGCGAACGCCAGGTCTGTTGCAGGCATACTCATAATGGTGGTGTCTCCCTCCCTGACACAGGAAAATGTGAAACTATTGGCGGTAGTTGACCAACACACATTGTTCTGAAAGATTTCTGCAATCAATTAATTGTGCAATTCATTACACTCCTTAACAAATAGTGTACTCCTGAACTTAAATTTCCACCTGTTTTGAGGATTGACATACAAAAACAACTTAAAGGTCCAGCAGCAACAGAATTCGTGCTTCTTTACCTTATTTGTAAATCTGAGGAAGTCACGTTTGTACTGGGTTGCTTTTACAAGAAACTGTGAACATATTGGTGCTCTTCTTTAGGTATCTTGGTTGACTATGGGGTGAGCAGCACTGAAGGTTAATGAAATATCTTGCGATTGTACACGTTGGGGGAGGGGGTGGGGGACAGAAGAAGAGGCAAAAGAGAGATACTTGTTTTATCAAATAATTTTTTTAATCTTATAAAGTTTCTCCTTTCAGTTGCAAGAGGGGAATATTTATCTTTTCTAATGTGCATATTTAAAAAAGTTTAAGCTCAGCAGTATTTTCGATGTATGAAACTATTTTGTTTCCTGTTTAGAATTCCTTTCGTTGAAAACGACTGTAATCTAATGACTGGGAACAGTTGGACATTTACACATGAAAATTGGTTCACATTTCCAGTGACGATGTCAAACGAAAATAAATAAATAAATAAAAGAAACTAGTTGATTGTAAGGGGGTTGGGGTAAGTTTCGATAGCAAAATGGATGAAGTAAATAGAGTTACTTGAATGTAAAATTTCCGAAGCTTGCAATGGGGCGAAGCGTCTTCTCATAATTATCTACTTTTGTTTCGTCGGGATTCAGTAATACAGAACTATGATCTTCATTTGTAGCTTTACGATAGTAAGAAAATCTTTCATCTAAATAAAACTGCAGAACCCAAAACAATACCAAACGTTTTGTCCAAAAATAAGAGACTTATAGTGGTAAGCACGCCCAGGCGTTTCTGCCTGCAACAGACCTGGCGTTCGCCGTGCCTAGCTGACGTGACGTCACCAACAAGCGCCGAGGCCTTCCTTTGATTCGGTGTTGCCTCGCCGCGCGACCGAGTTACGTCACATGGCACAAGCGACAGACACCACGTTTGTCACTGCCGCTCCCGCAGCCCTACAAGTCTCAAGCCTTCTTCTTTGCTTTCGCTCAGTGTCAAAAGCTCGCCCCCATGCCCTACAAAAGTTTATCCCTTATCTCCGTTAAAATTGTTGCTACTTATTCTAATTTCAGCCGCTTCTTTGATAACAGAATCCCTGTTGGATGTGGTTTAAGCAAAAACTCTCGTTTTTCCAAATTGTATTTTATGCCCGTTTTCTAGGCAATGTTCAGCCAAGGCCGACTTCTCTAGTTCCCTTTGCCTGATGTCTCGCGCATGTTCTGCACAATACCGGCAACAATGCGAGTGGTTTGACCTATGTAAACACTATCATACTTCCAGAGGAAACCACACACGCCAGGGATTCCAAGACTAATGTTGACTTTAACGAGACGTAACGTATCTCTTATCTTGGGCCGGAACACTGATCTCACTCCACGTCTCTTCAACACGCGCCCTATCTTGCTATTAGTTGCTTCACAGTTTGGAAGGAATGCAGCTGGTTTGGCGTCTTCCGCCTACTCACGGGGCATCTGTCGTCGATGACACTTGTAATCTTTAGAAATTTCTCCCTTGCCGTAATTATTTTCTCTGAACACGACAGCGTTGCTGCCTCTGGATCACGGGGTCCCGAGTTCGATTCCCGGTCAGGTTGGGGATTTTATCTGCCTGGGGACTGGATTTTTTTTTTTTCCTCATAATTTCCTCCTCCTCGTCATCATCCATAGCTGTGGCTGGATTGGTATATGTAAAAAAAATGGACCGTGAAAAAGTTGGGACTTTGAACCGGCGACGATGATCACGCAATTCAGCGCCCCTCAAACCAAACATCATTATCATCATCTGAACATGAGCTTCAAATGCTGAAATACAGACTCTATATCAGGGTTGGTCAAATACTTCACACTGTGCAAAAGTGCGGACGTGCGGCACAGGTACACACATGTCAGCCAGCGTGAAAAGCCGAAAAGCGACATCAGTGACTAGACGCGGGTACTAAATGAGCGGATACGGTTCCGCTCCCTTGTTTACGCGGTACCAAGAGGACCGAAGCACACCCAGCCGGCCGCAGTGGCCGAGCGGTTCTAGGCCCGTCAGTCTGGAATCGCGAGACCGCTACGGTCGCAGGTTAGAACCCTGCTTCGGGCGTGTCTGTGTGTGATATCCTTAGGTGAGTTAGGTTTAAGTAGTTCTAAGTTCTAGGGGACTGATGACCTCAGATGTTAAGTCCCATAGTGCTCAGAGTCATTTATACTATACATGTAACTTGTAATAGTTTTCATTGTTTGCAAGTTATTACTAAGATTTATCGCCCATAATTAATTACTATAGATACGAAGATTTTGAGCAGCGCACTGTGTAGATCGCTATAGATTACGTCTAAAAATGGTGCTACATGCAGTCCTATGTTGAAACTTTGCAACACACATTTCACCAAACAAATTTGCGCTAAGTGGCGAAATTTTGCAGAAACTAAAACTTGATTTAAAGGCGATAGAATAATCCTAGAAATAAATGTAACGTATTAAATAAGATGTACTTTTTAACGCAGTTCCCATGGTGTACTTATTTCTGTCGAGGGATGTATGTAACAAAATAACAAAATTTGTAACCTTAACTGGTGAGACTGGTACTTAAATAACCAGGGGGTTGGACATCCGAGCCTTTATAAGCGAGCGGCCATCTTGGGCAGGGGGCAGTCGTTGGTCAGTCGTTTTGGAGGGTGGATGGTGAGCAAGCCCCACGTGAGGGCGGCCCATGTGGTCGTTTGAGAATTCTTTTTTCGCGCCGATTTATTTCGACAAAGAGTATTGTTTAATAGTGCAAGCATATATTTGGTGCACTGGAAGTGCTACGATTATTTGTGTGAGTACAATTTACGAGGTATGCATCGTCATAAGTGAACATGTGGCGAACTGTAATTTCGCGCCAAAACTGCTAGAACAAAGAGGACAGTGGGACTTGTGGTTCTGTTCGAATTATTTGAATAAATTTCGTTTATAGCAGCTTTCATTACTGCTATTGGGGGCTCGGAGTCAAACTGTTATTGAAGTAAAACTGAAAACCGTCTCACCAGTGCTAATTTCATTGTGTGAAAGAAAATAACAACGCCAATAAATTGTAATTGAACTGTGTCGTGAAAACTGATTTTGGTATAATGATCGCCTAATTCTTGTTCCCTAGCATAAACTGTACTTATGTCTGAGTGAATAATTAATTCAAAAACTATAACAAATGCGCGGGTGTGGAAATGCACTAATGCACCAAGTGAGAAAATCATCCCCTGAGACTTACGTGAGAGCCAAAATTTGCAATAACATTTTTTAACCAACATTTGTATATGCCATTCGTGAAAACGCTGCAACCGCACTACTTCTTTATATTTACCGTCCCGTCACAGTGTGCACACAGTATGTACCTGCCATCTGCTGCTGTAATTGACTCTGACCGACTACCTGGCCTTCGGGCAGCAATGCCTGTAGTTCGGATCCCTTCCTATGCACGTGAAACAGTACTGTGACCAATACCATACTCGTCACACTTCGTCCTTCTTCAACCTTCCAGATGATTCTTTCCACTGTAAAGTCATTCAAATGTTGTTTACAGGCCATATTGTAATGAAAAAAAAATCATCACAATGCACCAAATGCGCTCGCTGACTCACACACGCACGCACACTCACACACTGTCGTTTCCCATTCCTTCAACTGCTTCGTGATTTGGCGCTGTAGCCTCGCTGGCTGCTAGCCTGTGACGTCCGGCTTTCTGTGAATGCTGGAAGATCTCTGACAACATGTTCCCATACTTTCATTCGTTTCAAGTTAATTCGTTAGTTTACTTTATCTATCTCATTCTTAAGTTTTGCAGAGCAGTGTAGAATGACTGCATACGTTCATTTTTTATGCGGACGAGATATTAGAGGCATTTCAGCTTCTTGCGAATGTGATGTGATGGTTCCTTTGCCACTAGTCTGGCTCTGTTAAGCCTGTAATTACCCTCTTAACTGATCTAATCATTTTAAAATTACACAATGAATTCAGATGGACTTTATTTCTGTAGGTATGAAATTTGTTTTTCCTATTCACTGTCTTGTTAACTCTGCTGGTGGAGCTGTTCTTGAGCAGCTGACGTCTTAAACAGGTAATTTTGAAATTCTTGAGCAACTGGGGTCTTAAACAAGTATTTTTGCAATAACGTTTGTTAATGCTTGCGTTATCGCATTGCGCAGAACAGCGTATATAAATATCAAATGTCAAACTAAATTACTTTGCAAAAACAGACATAATGTCTTATGGGATAACAGCAATCAGTGATTTTATAATGTTACTTAAAATCCGCCTTGATTACAAATTTTTTTTATTCATATGACCGGTTTCGGTTCATTCAGAACCATCTTCAGATCTGATATTTCAGTTACAGGAGTAACCCGTCCAAATCCAGCAACTTTCACATGCTACGTGTCATTGAGTAACTTTTTTTCAGTCATCTTCTGCACTATACTGTAGCACTTCTTCTTACACTACTAGCCATTAAAATTGCCAAACCAAGAAGAAATGCAAATGATAAACGGGTATTCATTAGACAAATGTACTAGAACTGACATGTGATTACATTTTCGCGGAATTTGGGTGCACAGATCCTGAGAAATCAGTACCCAGAACAACCACCTCTGGCCGTAATAACGGCCTTGATACGCCTGGGCATAGCTTGGATGGCGTGTACAGGTACAGCTGCCCATGCAGCTTCAACACGATACCACAGTTCATCAAGAGTAGTGACTAGCGCATTTTGACGAGCCAGTTGCTCGGCCACCATTGACCAGACGTTCTCAGTTGGTGAGAGATCTGGAGATTGTGCTGACCAGGGCAGCAGTCGAACATTTTATGTATCCAGAAAGGCCCGTACAGGACCTGCAACATGCGGTCGGGCATTAACCTGCGGAAATATAGGGTTTCGCAGGGATCGAATGACGGGTATAGCCACGGGTCGTAACACATCTGAAATGTAACGACCACTGTTCAGAGTGCCGCCAATGCGAAGAAGAGGTGACCGAGACGTGTAACCAATGGCACCCCATACCATCACGCCGGGTGATACGCCAGTATGGCGATGACGAATACACGCTTCCAAAGTGCGTTCACCGCGATGTCGCCAAACACGGATGCGACTATCATGATGCTGTAAACAGAACCAGGATTCATCCGAAAAAATTACGTTTTGCCATTCGTGCACCCAGGTTCATCGTTGAGTACACCATCGCAGGCGTTCCTGTGTGTGTTGCAGCATCAAGGGTAACCGAAGCCGTGGTCTCCAAGCTGATAGTCCATGCTGCTGCAAACGTCGTCGAACTGTTCGTGCAGATGGTTGTTGTGTTGAAAACGTCCCCATCTGTTGACTCAGAGATCGAGACGTCACTGCACGATCCGTTACAGCCATGTGGATAAGATGCCTATCATCTCGACTGCTAATGATACGGGGCCGTTGGGATCCAGCACGACGTTCCGTATTACCCTCCTGAACCCACCGATTCCATATTCTTCTAACAGTCATTGGATCTCGACCAACACGAGCAGCAATCGCGATAGGCTACAATCCGACCTTTATCAAAGTCGGAAACGTGATGGTACGCATTTCTTCTCCTTACACGAGGCGTCACAACGTTTCACCAGGCAACGCCAGTCAACTGCTGTATGTGTATGAAATATCGGTTGGAAACTTTCCTCCTGTCAGCCAGTTGTAGGTTTCGCCACCGGCGCCAACCTTGTGTGAATGCTCTGAAAAACTAATCATTTGCATATCACAGCATCTTTTTCCTGTCGGTTAAATTTCTCGTCTGTAGCACGTCATCTTCGTGGTGTAGCAATTTTAATGCCCAGTAGTGTATATATGGCAGAAACGTTACAGATGTATATTACTCGGTACTGTTGTGGTAGTCTTGAGTTCTGGACACCAATGTAGTTGGTGTAGGTGAAATTCGACCAGGTAACTTCCTTTTCAGAAGTCCAGCAAGTGCGACCACTACACAATTCGCATCTTCAGATTTCCAATCCTGGTCTCCGCTCACAGCTGTTCTTCTTGACAGTTACTATTGGTCTTCGAAGCCAGTGGTGATCTTCTGACATAAAGAGGTGGTAAACTTTGTTTCCGTCTGCTAACAACCCCTGTATTGGCCTCTGACGCAGATCTTGCAGTACACTACCTGGACGTAGGGCTGGTCTCGGGGCGCAGAACTGCAGTGTGCCTGCAGACTGCCGACGTCTGCCGTCTTGCAGTGAGGATAAAAGTTACCATAGGTCTGTACGTGAGTAAACATTGTTTGTTACAGACTGACAGAGTTTCAAGGAGGGGTCAGTCTCGACTGCATAATATTACAGTAATTCAATAAAAGACTCCAGCATAACAAGAATAATTCCTTTCTTTACCAAAACTAAGAATTTTGCAATCTCTCTTGTGATTTTGTTTGTGCTAATAGCAACAGAAAATCATGACTAACTTACTAAATTTAAGAAGTGATGGCGCAAGTACTGTGTGTATCCGACTGAAAATTGACAGTTTGTAAGACTATTCCCGAAATCCATTACCGCTCAAGTTGTACGGATTTCTCTCTTGTCAAAGTTGGCGCATTTGGTACGCATAAGTGTAGATTATCCTCCTGAAGACAATTCCTGTTGAGGGAAATACATGGTTACTTTTCAGTACGTTATCTCTCTGAGATTTGGTGGTAACTGGAAACTTAAATACGGATATGCCTTGACAATGCACAATGTCAGATATTTAACTACGCACATCAGAAAAAGTTTTTCATTATCCCAGTTCCCAGAACTCCTGAAGATAGGCGTTTACTGTGGATATTGTATCACAGACCCAGTCCATTTGACTGTTTAGAGATGTTACTAAACCCACCCAAAGATGTAAACAACCATGCATGAGCAGCGCCTATTAGACGGAGGGGGTCCGACAGCCGATCAGGTCCAGTCATTCCACCAGGAAAGAGATACACGACTCGAGATGTCTGTTGTTCAACCATGCCTGAACGGTCAATACCGCTGTTCGATCGCGTCCGCATTGTTACTTTGTGTTGTGGACTGGCAAGACAGCCAATTCACTAGGAGGAAGCCGAAAGGCACGCGTTTAAGCTCACGCAGGCTGGTGTGAGGTCTGGAACAAGACACGGAATGAAACTAGTAAAAAACGTACGTAGCTTCTGGAACACTTAACTTTAATCCATAATTGGTGAACATCGCTCTTGACGGTACATGTTTTACAGCATCAATAGTAACTGGTAATGGCGCCTTGCTAGGTCGTAGCAATGAAGGCTATGCTAACTATCGTCTCGGCAAATGAGAGGGTATTTTGTCAGTGAACCATCGCTAGCAAAGTCGGCTGTGCAACTGGACGAGAGCTAGGAAGTCTCTCTAGACCTGCCGTGTGGCGGCGCTCGGTCTGCAATCACTGATAGTGGCGACACGCGGGTCCGACGTATACTAACGGACCGCGGCCGATTTAAAGGCTACCACCTAGCAAGTGTGGTGTCTGGCGGTGACATCACATTCCTCCCCCGCAAATCTGCGGACGGTTGTGGCATAAGGCTTCCGCCCGCCGTGGGGAGGACCCCATGTTGACGTATGCGATGAGGTGGGGAGCCTAAGAACAGGCGAGGCTGTGCCACCCGCACCCTGCCGTTCGGACCGAGGGGAGCTAGGAAACGCCTGAAAACCTGCTCCAGGGTGCACGCCAACATGCGGTGTATGTGACCGTAGAGAGACAGGAGGGGCCGAAGGGTCGACCTCCATCGGGCTGGGGTACCCGACAGGCGAAGACGACATATGGTCCGGAGCGGGCAAGAGTTCCGTGGCGGAGGACAACTGGTCACGGGAAGCGATCGGCGGCGCGTGACCCAGGGAGGCGCCCGGCGGTTGCAGCGGCGCGTCCACTGCGGGCGTCACCGGCGGGAGAACAGGCGGCGGCGGCGGCGGCGCGTCGCCATGGGGCAAAATGGAAGGCAGCGTCGGTAACACCTGGGGCTGAGGCGAGCCAGTAGATGGGTCCCCAGGGCGCTGACCGGACGGCACCGTCGCTGAAAGCAGACGGGGAGCAGCAGATCCCGTGCGACGACAGAGGCGCAGCTGATTGAGATGCCGACGCACCTCACCAGAGGCCCCCAAAACCAGATACATAGCGCGGCCGAGGCAGCGAAGAATGCGCCCTGCGAGCCAACGCCGTGAACCTCGATAGTTGCGGTAGTAGACAACGTCACCCAGGGCAAAAGCAGGTGTCTGCCGCTGCACAGGAACCTGATGCGGCGGATGGAGCAAAGACATCAAGGTTCGATGAGGGCGACCGTGGAGCAACTCAGCCGGCGAGCGACCATCTCGGGGCTGAGAGCGATACGAGGACAAAAAGGGCAGTAACGCGTCCTCCCGAGAATGCGACTCTTTCAACTTCAACATCTGTGAATTGAAAGTCCTAACCAAACGTTCAGCGGCACCGTTTGACTGTGGCGAAAACGGCGCGGACGTCAGATGTTGAATACCATTGGCCTTGCAGAATGACTTAAATTCTGCGGACATGAATTGTGGGCCATTGTCGGAAACAATAGTCTGTGGAGGACCTTCAGTGCCAAAGATAGCAGATAACGCTTGGATGGTGGCAGATGACGTCGTGGAAGACATCCGGACAACAAAGGGAAAATTACTGAATGAATCTACCACAACCAACCATCGAGCATTCCCATGAAAGCAAGTTCGGAGGAATCGAATGCTCTATCCTCAGCAACAGGCAAACGGGACAACGCATCGGCGTTGCCGTGCTTAGCAGTGGACCGATACAAGATATCGTAGCGGTACTGTGAGAGGAAAATAGACCAGCGATTGAATTTCTGTGCCGTACGTGGAGGTACAGGCTTGGTCGGATGAAAAAACGATGTCAAAGGTTTGTGGTCTGTGATGATAGTAAAGTGACGACCATACAAGAAATCATGAAACTTTGTAACACCAAAGACGAGAGCCAATGCTTCTTTCTCGATCGGTGAATAATGTCGTTGCGCAGACGAGAGCAATTTGGACGCAAAGGCAATAGGGCGATCATGCGAACCATCTTTGTGCGCAAGCACAGCACCGATCCCGAAATCCGATGCATCCACCATCAACAAAAGGGGCTTCCGGGGAGCGAATGGCGTAAGGCAAGTATTGGAAAGTAACGCCGATTTCAACTGGCGAAAGGCGCGTTCGCATTCCGTCGTCCAGACGAACGGAACACCTTTACGGCGTAAGCGATGAAGCGGAGCTGAAATGGAAGAGGCATGGAGAACATATTTATGGTAATAGTTGATTTTTCCCAGCACACTCTGTAGCTGCTTCAAATTCTGCGGCGAAGGCAAGTCTTGTATGGCACAGAGGTGCTCTGGACTGGGATGTATGCCTTGGGCATTAAGTACATGTCCCAGATATGGCAAATCACGAGCAAAAGACACACATTTGTCCTTCCGCAAGCGAAGACCATTTTGTCGCAAGACCTGAAATAATGTTCTGAGATTGGCTAAATGTTCTTCTTCCGTCTTTCCGGAGGTCACAATAACGTCCAGATAGATTGCTGCAGTAGGGACCGACGCACAAACAGTTTGTAGATATTGCTGAAACAATGCAGAGGCGGATGCACACCCAAAGGGCAGTTGTTTGAATCGGTACAAACCAAGATGCGTGTTAACCACCAAAACGAGCTGGGATTCGTCGTCCACTGGTATTTGCAAGTATGCATCTGCTAGGTCCAACTTCGAAAAATATTTACCTGGGCACAGTTTGTCAAAAAGATCTTCCAGGCGGGGTAAAGGAAAAGTTGCTGTCACTAGTTGTGGATACACTGTTGCCTTGAAGTCCACACAAAGTCTCAATTCTCTGGAAGGTTTTGGCAAAATTACTAAGGGTGATGCCCAGAGAGAAGCCTGCACACGTTCAATGACACCTTGTGATTCCAAATCGTGTAATGTTCTTGCGACCTCATCACGCAATGCGTGGGGAACATTGCGCGCTCTGAAAAATTTCGGTTGCGCGTTAGTTTCAGTTGCAAATGTGGTTTATAGTTCTTAGCGCAACCAAGGCCCGGTGCAAAAATGTCTGCAAATTCTTCACATAGACGAGAAACACTGTCTGAAGGCACAGTCTGGTTCACTGATAGGACCTGATTTACTACAGACAAATTAAACAACTGAAATAAATCTAAACCAAACAAGTTCATTGCAGCAGAAGAACGAAGGACGTAAAATGACACAAGTTTCGTTTGTCCTTTGTATGTTGCAAGAAGTCTGCACTGTCCTAACACAGGGATCGCTTGTCCTGAATAACTACTTAACTTAACATTTGCGGCATGCAACAGAGGTGTGCCCAGCTGTTTGTACCTGTCGTGATTGATCAGTGAAACTGCAGCTCCGGTATCCAGCTGGAATGGTATCACTTTGCCGTTAATGTCCAAATCTACTAAAAGTTTATTGTCCTGCTGACAAGAGCGACTGTCTCGTGCAACGTGAACTGACACTGGTACAGAATCACTCTCGACTGGACGGGATTTCCGGCGATGTCGACGCACACTATTTGTGGGACGAACATAGTCACTGTGAGAGAGAGTAGCACTGGGCGGAGTGGAATGAACTACATGAATTTCCATAGGCGAAGTTTCAGGAGCCTGAGTATCCGTGGTTCGATTCTGATTCCGGTGCGAAGCAAAGGGCCTGGAATGGTTTTGAGCATCCGATCGGAGCTTTTATCTGGCAAACACTTTGCACACGTCCTTTTTTATTACAGAAAAAGCAAGTAGCCTGGCAGGACAGGCAGTTCTCACGTGAATGTCTAGTAGCACACCGGGGCATGATTTCACTGCATTTGCTTGCTGGCGCGGGACATGTGGCTGAGAGCCATATGGCTTTGGCGCGGCCGGGAGCGAGGACTGTTTACTGTTCCGTGCAGCCCGCTCGGTGGGTCGGTTAACCCGACACACGGGTGGCGAAGTTTCAAATGATTCCTGAGCAAAGTCAAGTGTGTCCTGCCGATCCAATATGTCCATCACTTGTTGAAGGGAGGGATTTACTAGTTTCAGAATCTGTTCCCTTATACGAACATCAGACGCGTTCTGTGAAATTGCATCACGTACCATAGTATCTGAATAAGGGAGTCCACATTGACACTCAAAAGCACAATCCCTAGTAAGGCCTTGCAAGGTTGCAACCCACTCCCTATTAGTCTGACCTGCCATACGTTTGGTACGAAAGAACGTATACCGTTTGGCAACTACATTGACTGATTCTTTGAAATATGCATCTAATGCAGACAAAATTTCATCGTAGGACAGAGTTGCTACGTCGAGTCTGGGAAATAATTTGACTATCACACGGTACATGGTCACTCCGACGCAAGAAAGGAGATAAGGCTGCCGCTCATTACCTTGAATTCTGTAGGCGGCGAGATGGAATCCGAATTGGCGGGACCACTCCGTCCAGGTTTCCAGTGCAGCATCAAAAGGTCGAAAAGGTGGTGCAACTGTGTGTTGTGGCTGCGTGAGCGGTGGAGCGGCGGCTGCCGCATCGTTTTGCATTCCACGTTGAACCTGGACGAGCTGTCCTAGGTTATCCAGTAAGGTCTGCGTCTGCTGGTTCTGTAAGCGATAAAATTCGGACAGTACATCTGGAGATTGTGGCGAAGCCATTACACAAGAAAATCAGGGCAGTTACGAACGCGAATTGACCTCGTCGACAACTGTTATGGACTGGCAAGACAGCCAATCCACTAGGAGGAAGCCGAAAGGCACGCGTTTAAGCTCACGCAGGCTGGCGTGAGGTCTGGAACAAGACACGGAATGAAACTAGTAAAAAACGTACGTAGCTTCTGGAATATTTAACTTTAATCCATAATTGGTGAACATCGCTCTTGACTGTACATGTTTTACAGCATCAATAGTAACTGGTAATGGCGCCTTGCTAGGTCGTAGCAAATGACGTAGCTGAAGGCAATGATAACTATCGTCTCGGCAAATGAGAGCGTATTTTGTCAGTGAACCATCGCTAGCAAAGTCAGCTGTACAGCTGTACGAGTGCTAGGAAGTCTCTAGACCTGCCGTGTGGCGGCGCTCGGTCTGCAATCACTGATAGTGGTGACACGCGGGTCCGACGTATACTAACGGACCACGGCCGATTTAAAGGCTACCACCTAGCAAGTGTGGTGTCTGGCGGTGACACCACACTTTGTTCCGGTAATGTCTCTCAACAAAGGAAGTGTCCAGACGTCTCGGAGTGAACCAAAGCGATGTTGTTCAGACATGGAGACAGGAATTGTCGATGACTTGCCTCGCTCAGGCCGCCCAAGGGCTACTACTGCAGTGGACGACCGCTATCCACGGATTATGGCTCAGAGGAACTCTCACAGCAACGCCACCATGTTGAATAATGCTTTTCGTGCTGCCACAGGATGTCTTGTTATTACTCAAACTGTGCTCGGTAGGCTGCATGATACGCCACTTCACTTCCGACGTCCACGGCGAGGTCCATATTTGCAACTACGACACCATACTGTGCGGTACAGATGGCGCCAACAACATTCCGAATGGACCGCTCAGGATTGGCCTCACGTTCTGTTCACCGATGAGTGTCGCGTGTGCCTTCAACCAGGTAATCGTCGGAGACGTGTTTGAAGGCAACCTCGGCCAGGCTGAACTCCTTAGACACACTGTCCAGCGAGTGCAGCGAGGTGGAGGTTCCCTGCTGTTTTGGGATGCGTTATGTGGAGCCGACGTACGCCGCTGGTGCTCATGGAAGGCGCCGTAAAGGCTTCAACCATATCTGCAGCATACTGGCGAGGGATTATTCCTCATGGACGACAATTCGCCCCCCATCGGGCACATCTTGTGAATGACTTCCTTCAGGTTAATGACATCGCTCGACTAGAGTAGTCAGCATGTTCTCCAGACATGAATCCTATCTGACATGCCTGGGATAGATTACAAACGGTTGTTTGTGGACGGCGTGACCCACAAACCACTCTGAGTGATCTACGCCGAATCGCCGCTGAGGAATGGGACAATCTGGACCAACAGTGCCTTGATGAAACTGGACCACCACCTCTAAAGGCCTCGCTGTGTGGTGGTACAACATGCAATGTATGGTTTTCGTGAGCAATAAAATGAGCGGAAATGATGTTTAATTTGATCTCTATTCCAATTTTTTGTACAGGTTCCGGAACTCTCGAAACCGAGGTGATGCAAAACTTTTTGATGTGTGTATATAAAAAAGTATCTACTTAAAGAGTTCTTGCATAGTTCGTTCGTTATTCTTGTCATCAGTAGCAGCAAGTTTGTGCAAGAGATGCCAACTTAGGTTAGCTTCAGGAGCGTCTATGTAATTCGATACCAAATAACATTTGTTTGTGCTATGGTGCGTTCTTACCTTTATTCTTGGGGAGGAGGAGGGGGGCAGAGTTGGTGCGACAACATATAAAAGATCTCTTTATTATAACAGAAACGAGACGAAATATTTAACTATATTATAAGCCATATCCATAGGAATGTCATGAGTATTTATTACTCTCACTGAATATTAACGTATCCCTTGATACAGAACAAGATTCTAGTCTCTTCTCAAAGAGTACAATTGACGATAAACATTTATGCAGGGTTGTATCTAATAGAACTGTCATACTGCTGGCTCGGCAGAGAGGCGAAGCTGTGTCTTCGGCGACGACACCCGACTGGGCGGAGCGGCACTCCGGTCTGCTGGAAGCAAGCGTGCTGAGGCGGTGGCGTGTGGAAACACCTCTGGGCGTGTCCTTGTCTCCTTCTCTCATTCGTCATTGCTTCTGGCAGCGCCGGTGTTTACCTGTGGTTCCGACACGAGGTACCAAACTTGCCACGGTATCTCGTTCTTTGGAAGGCACAACAAAGACATTTAATTTTAATAATTACACATTAGGGAGACTGTGGCAAGCTGATGCAATTAGTGACTAAGCATATTTAACAAATTCATTTTTGGAGATGTTTTGTTTTTCTTTCCATGTATTAATAAATAGCCTTTTACACTCACAATTATTTTCTTGTAAAACCTATATTTGCCCACTACTGGGGCAAGATAACCGAGTACGGCGCAAGATGACAATACATTTGCAAGCTGAATACTTTTTTTATCCTTCGTGAGTATAAAACAGTATATCCAATAATTAAAAATTGCTGTGAATTTCTTATTGAATAATATTTAATGAAAGGATTATTGTTTTGATAATTAATATAGCGCTAGATCATCGTTTCATTAAAAACGGTGACAGAACTTTCCCTCCTCCTTCAAGGGTGTAGCAGCTCTCAAATCACCATGAGCAATATTTTCAATAGTCTTCCAGTCTTTTGATAGAGGGTCGTAGATTTCCTTACAAGCAGGACATTGAACTCTATTTTGTTCGGAAGCTTTCTTTGTTGTTTCCAGTGTTCTTTTTCCACATTATGTGCTTTTATAGATGAGTTTTGAAACACTTGCACGTTGCGTAGTGTGACGCTCCGTTTTTTATCACTTTTCCTTTAGGCAATTGTTTAAATTCGAAAACACTTCGCCACCATTTTGGCATGACGGCAGCAGCAGGTTTCGAAGGTCTTGATTCTTAATTTTGCTCATCGGGACATTAATTAGGAGTCTCTGTGGGTTAACCCTTACGCGCTGCAGCCTGAACCGGCGTATTTTCAGTTTCGCCATGCCCCATAGCAAGAACACCATTTGTGGTTTTGGTGCAGCAAAATGATGCTTATTAAACACAAGGCGATCATAAGCTTTTGTTTCACATCCTTTGAACTTACGAGCAGCTTTACCGACGATATGGTAGCTGCTTTGAAATAAACGGTGTTCAGTAGACGGTGCGGTGGTCAACTTTCCCCTGTCGGCTGTCTAAAAATCTTTGATCTTGTACTAGAATTAAAAGAGAAAGACATGAATAAATAGTGGCTCTGAAACGTACATTATGTAAGGTAGTATGGAATTACCAAATACCTTATGTTTGTTGAAAACCACTACATGGCAAGGAATTCCGCTACAACTATTTAATAAACTCTAAACTGGTGGCGGAGCCTTCATCGTGATAGTTTTTAGTCTCTCTTCTTACGAGGCGTTGGCAGAATCCATGTGGTAATACTACCTAGAAGAACAGACTTAAATTGTGTGGTTAGTCACCTTCCCCGCTCGTTAACTTGCTCTGACCAATACAGTTTCGAATTTATCGATTTATGGTACATGTCTTGGCGTTGTTTTGCACTACAGTGAACGCGTAACTAAAGCAAAAAGGAAAATAAAGCAAACTAAGCTTGCTACGTAGCCTATCAATATGCAGAACACACTTTATTTCGAAATGATAGAACAGTAGTGTCTCGGTCGTTTTCCACTGGTTTTGAAACAGATCATTTTGGTTTGCGTGAGATATTCGATGTAGTAGATTAATATGGGAACCAAATCCGAACGTAGTTTCCTTTGGCCGCCATTTTGTAGTTGTGCAAGAAACGAAATACGAGTATCTTTGACCGGCTCGCTGAGATAGTTGCAGCTCGACATCCAGGAGAGGCAGAGATCACTGTTACAACTTCTTCTTAGGTTGCGAGTGTATGCTTCATTAAACAACGCCAAGGCAAAAGGTTTGACCAATTTCATTATGTAAAGCAAATAACTGATAAGTACCGAGAACAATTCTCTACGCCGATTAGCAGTTATCGACTTATTCAAGAAATATCGGCCCGTGCTTAGAACTTCAGCACCGCAGGATGTTAGGATATGACCAATGTATAACAGCAAATAAACAGACGAAATTCGTGGAAACAAGGACACGAAACTGATTTGTCATGTAACGTCATTACATAAAGACCTAAATTTACTTGATTTATGAAACATGTACTACAATAATAATGCGCCACGACAGTTATAGAACAGCGCATGGTACAAAGCGCTCTACATAGTTTCTGTTAACATCTGTGTAACAGCAAGTTTGTGTATTGAAACTTCCTCGCAGATTAAAACTATGAGCCGGACCGGGAATCGAAAGTGAGACGTTTTTCCGTCGCGGGCAAGTGCTCTACCATCTGAGCTATCCAAGCACGACCCGCGGTCCGCCCTCACAGCTTTACTTCCGACAGTACCTCATCTCCTACCTTCCACGCTTCACGTAAGTCCTTCCGCGGAGACAAGGCGTAGGTATGGCTTGGAGGATTGTTTGTAGAATTAATTTTCATTCTTCAGAGGAGTTTGCGCTGAATTGAAACTTCCTGGCACATTATAACTGTGTTTCTGACCCCAACTCGTACGTGGAACCTACCTTTGGAAGGTGGGAAATGAATTAGTGGCAGAAGTAAAGCTGTGAGGGCGGGTCGTGAGTCGTACTTGGATAACTCAGTCAGAAGAGCGCTTCGAAAGTAGAGGTCCCAGTTGCGAGTTCCGGTCCAGTACACAGTTTTAATCTGCCAGTAAGTTTCAAATCAGCGCATGCTCCGCTGCAGACCGAAAATTAGTCCTGGAGGTTTGTGTACTGCGCTCTACCTTTGACCTGATTCTTCAGAAGCTTCCTAATATAATTTGTAGTTAATAAGAAGCCCCAGCCACGTTTAATTACAGCGGTAAGTATACATTTTCTACAGCAGCATTTACTATTCTCTTTAAACTGAACCACAGACCTCCGAGTTTACACTGTCTTCGTTGAACTATTCTAACTTCCGACAGAAATGTGGCAAACGCTTCTTTATCCGTTTTACAAAATATCAAGATCTCCGTTTATTTTTGTAGCCCTTTGTTGTTACTGTAGCTTCATCAGATCTCTAACGCCGACTTCATAGGAATTTGTTTTACTTTTGACACTTCTGACATTTAAATTTTTCCTATTTTACTTTCGGGCGATTAGAGTCTTCTACTGCTATGATTTCAGAGACATGTGTGTCCTCGAAAATACTTTCCCCAGCCTAAAAGTGAAAGGAGAGAAGGAAGATTAGGGTTTAACGTCCTGTCGACTTTGGCATCAGAGACGAAATATCAGCTCGGACAATGTAATGACGGGGAAGGAAAGCGGCTGCATCCATTTCAAAGAAACACTTCCGTATTCTCCTTGATGGATGTAGGGGAAACCACAGAAAACCTAAGTTTGGATGATTGGAAGAGGATTTACATTACGTTCTTCCAGAATGCGAGTCCGCTGATTCAACCATCGCCATCTGGATCCGTGTCGAAAGATCTAATGGAAGGATATACAGAACAACATGTATAAAGACACTCATTTTCTTCGTGGCCAAACTATATGGCCCGTCTACGATATTATGCTCATATTGAAGTTTTTTCTGATAAAGGGCACTGATCACCATATTTGTGTCGTTGTGAAACGTACTGTGACGAAAGTCGTGGAACTTTTGACATTAATGTTGTTGGACGTGGTCATGCTTAATGTGATATCAGCTGTCTCAGAGGTCAGAAATTCATGTTGCACGTAGTAAGAACGATTATGACAGCTGAGCCGCAAGGCTACACAATGACTGCTCTTGTACGCAGAGAAGCGTCTGGGTGGCAAGATAATCATTCCCTCTGATTCCACCGCGCGAGGTGGTGCAGTGGTTAGCACACTGGACTTGCATTCAGGAGGACGACGTTCAATCCCGCGTCCGGCTTTCCTGACTTAGGTTTTCAGTGATTTCCCTAAATCACTTCAGGCAAATTGCGGGTTGGTTCCTTTGAGAAGGCACGGCCGACTTCCTTCCCCATCCTTCTCTAATCCGATGAGCCGGCCGCGGTGGTCTCGCGGTTCTAGGCGCTCAGTCCGGAGCCGCGCGACTGCTACGGTCGCAGGTTCGAATCCTGCCTCGGGCATGGATGTGTGTGATGTCCTTAGGTTAGTTAGGTTGAAGTAGTTCTAAGTTCTAGGGGACTGATGACCACAGATGTTAAGTCCCATAGTGCTCAGAGACATTTGAACCATCTGAGCCAATCCGATGAGACCGATGACTTTGCAGTCTGGTCTCCTCCCCAAATCAACTCCTCAACCCTTTGATTCCAGTTCAGCGCTTGAATAACTTAGATACTTCTTCTGCGAGCGAAACAATAATTTCGTAACATGCGACACCACTAAGCTGATAGTAAAGCTCACTACTTGGGATCAAGCTGTCATTCATTATATGTGGGGTAAAAGCTTGCTGCAACATTTGTATAAATGAAACAAAGTCAAACTGGCCAAGGCAGCTGCTTACGGTAGAGGTAGGGAACAAGCATGAATACAATTTTTTAAACCTTCAACGAAATGAATCCCAACCACCAAATCATCTTTGGCAGTTTCAAAAGGTTCAGTACGAGAGGTCAACTACTACAACATTTGCTCAACATGGGTTACCTTCTGCCGACTTCTTTCAGAGTATACCGCTGATCTTCATTTCCAATGCATGTTGATTCAAATATATTACGTTTGGTGGTGGCTGTATGAGTCGCTAATCGCAATAATCTATATCTAGTACCTGAGATAAATCCAGGTGTGAGCACGCACGCACGTGTGTGAGTGTGTGTGAGTGTGTGTGAGTGTGTGTGTGTGTGTGAGTGTGTGTGTGTGTGTGTGTGAGTGTGTGTGTGTGTGAGTGTGTGTGTGTGAGTGTGTGTGTGTGAGTGTGTGTGTGTGTGAGTGTGTGTGTGAGTGTGTGTGTGTGTGTGTGAGTGTGTGTGTGTGTGTGTGAGTGTGTGTGTGTGAGTGTGTGTGTGTGTGTGAGTGTGTGTGTGTGTGTGAGTGTGTGTGTGTGTGTGAGTGTGTGAGTGTGTGTGTGTGTGTGAGTGTGTGTGTGTGTGAGAGAGAGAGAGGAGAGCTTTCTGTATTTTGGTGCTAGTTGCAACTGGAACTGAAAGACGGATTTGTTTAATCAGGCAGTGGATGAGAGAAGTAGGAGATAGTGTGTTCCCTGTAGTGGAACTGAGTGTCGAAGAAAAATACAGCTGCAAACACGCGTAACAAGAACGACAAATAGGAAAAAGATAATTACGGACGACGTAGTTTTGGCTATGAGGACGAAGCGATCTGGGTTTCAGTTACTGTTAAACTATTGAAGGGGCGTGGTATTGCGATTGAAAACATGTTGTGTAAAATAAATACGGAGGTAAACATTAAATTGCAGTTTCTACCCATCCACTGAAAACATTAATACATCATTCTATTTATTCTATAAAAAAATCTGCTCACATCCGAAACTGTAATTTTATTACAATATTCTAAACTTTTCAGAACAGTGAAATTAAATGTTTGAGTTAGGTTTGTATGCAGTAAATAAAGTGGATAGCATGTATTTTTCGCATGCTATATTATGGTCCTGAATAACACTATTGAAAGGGTACTGATGGTCAAAGATAATTTTAAACACATGAAATTACAGCAAGGATGGCGTGCATCACAGAATGACAGGTCACTGACCTTCTTTTCGTCTAAGTAAATCTTTCATGCCAAAGGAATTACGAAGACAAATAGGAGATGTATAAGTACCAAACTGACTTGATATTAGTAGTATGGCAAACTGTGTTCTAGTGCATTTTGTTTGTGTGGGTTGCCTGCATCAGGGGCTAACTTCATTGATAAATGATCACTTCCCCCTCAACTTACCCATTGTTGTGCTAAGTGATTTATGAACCCCTCGGAATAATCTCTCATTCTGAGAAACCCCTCACTCCTCCCCCTTCCCCTCTGGGGACTCACCAAGCATCCCTCCATCATTCTTTCCCACACAAGCACACTTCTGATATCGAATTAATTGACTAATTAATTGAATTGCTCCGTTAATTATCCCCTCCCCATCCTCAGAAATGCCCCAGCCCTCTCCTCCCCTGCCTCACCTGAAAATTGACGAGAAAGGACTTGATCTGTGCTGGACTGTAAGAATCCCATGACAGAAATTTCAACTACATTGGAGAGTGCATAATAATATATTTTTGTTTATAAATTTAAATTTTCAGGGGCTGGATCTCTCTTTTTTTATCTCACGGGAAGAGCTCATTATTATCTGCTGTTTTGGAAGATGTGGTCCTGAAAAATACGTCAAAAAGAAGTAATTAAATACATCGCTTTTTTGTGTTTGTGCAAGGGATACCATTTTGAAATCGACACCAACATAAGTCACCACACGAAATTACACTGTTAAAAATCATCTGATCACGTCTTCATACTGAACAAAGGATAGACATGTTACATTGGCTGCCTCACGTGTTCCAGTGTGCACAGGTCAGGTGAGAGGACCAGCTTATGTGTGGTGCTGACCAGAAGTCGTGCTAATCCTCAAAGAAGGTGTCAGGCGATGGTAACGCTTTGCATGGTTGTGCTGACATATAAGAGATGGTAGGAAGCACTATTTTCCACTGCTGCAAACATCAGAAGCGATGTCCTGCTCTGATTACAGTGCTACAGATTGGTGGTTGGAATAACATATCACAAAAAAACATCACTATTGGAAACCTGGGCATTCCACAAAAATCGCGAAAAGCCACACCTAACACATCTACTGCAAATAGACTCTTAAAAACTGCACCCACTAACAACTCCGAGCAAATGGACATTGACAGAAAAATAACTGTCTTACTGCACTTCACTGGGACCATCACAACAACATGTGTGCTTCCCATGGTGTCCGGAAGTCTTGTGCCCAGGCCCACAGATAACAAGTAAGAGCCACAGCGCCCCAAGTGAAATCAGTGGGAACTACTGATTGGTAGTCATATCACAAAGAGCGATGCAGTCCATCTCCACTGTGCATAAACGGATGAAAGCAAGCCAAGTAATTACACTTCCAGAGCACTCACCATATTGGGAATTTTATGCACAGATGTTTGAGAACACAGGCACCTGCCTCCACAAGTTGCACATAACACATGCATTCACAAAGGCGGTCAAATGGATTCTAAGCAGAAGTTCACTGTTCACCCACCCAGGGAGCGCCTTGAGTGTGGCCACTTGGACAATCCAGTTATCACAGAGCAGAAGTCGGCGCCCTTTGATATTTGAGAACTGGGAAACCACCTCCACTCTCTCTCAAGTGGCTACTTCCTGCTTTTGCATGAACCAATGTGTCCAAACGAACAGATGGAATAACCAAATGGCTAGTCACTTATGAAGTCTCTCAAGATAGTTACACAGAGGAGTTGTAAATATCAAGTTCATACAGCATATCACTTTCTAAATTGCGTAATATAGTTGATTTAATTACGATGACCACCTCTCCTTGTGTAGGCAGGAGATTGAACTTCTGTTAAAAGGTCTCACTGCAACAGAAAAACGTCTGATTACTGCTCCAACTCTTGAATCGTATCCAGGTATCTTTGCCCTCGCTTCCACCCACCTGGTGGCACGGCAGTTAATGAAATTGATCATGAGTGTCCCTTTGCATGGTGAGTAATTTTTTTCCTGCAGTCGGATTACATTCACTAGATAACCATTACAGACACTTGTGTGACATCGCTGCAGGCTTCGTACAGGCTAGGTAGCTACCAAAATTGGTGGTAATCTCCTTCAGACAGATGAAGATTTCCATCACTAACTGCATTTTGTCTCCTGGCTGTCTTTTCACGATGGTGGAAGTAAGTCACTTTTGAATTCTGATATCCTGCTCCCAAACTAATCCTGCTAAGACCTGTCAGCCTGTGGGGGGCAGTAGGATTCTTCACTCCCACCTCCACTCCTACAGCGCCTCCACCATCAGATCGCTTATAAACAGCTGCCCCCACTGCCACTGGGTCATGAACATCCAGGTGTCTGGGCTGTACCACTCCTGGCTGCCAACGAACTGCTCATAGTGCTGGACAGCTGTTAATGATTCCAGACTAGCAAAAGTGGCCCTATCCTTCTCAGGAGAACTGGACCCTCAAATGACTCTGGGATCAATAGCAGAATGTAGAACAAAAATCTTCATCACCAGAAATGTTCTGAGATGAGTTATCGAAATATCCTGAAAAAACTGACCCAGTGAGTAATAGCAAATTACCTGTCTATGACCAACCCAAACCAAATAGTGCATGCGTCTGGAGACCTAGGTATCGCTTAGAATATAACTCTATAGAAGCGTTCCTATTCACTCCCACTGAATTAGTGGGTGAATGCTTCAAGAACTGTATTGGGAATCCCGGAGGGGGTAGAAAGTGTTCTTTTCGAGGAGCACTATGGAAAATTGATATTTGAAGCTGACCGCAGAAGGATACTATCGCTGCCAACATACTTTTGCATATGGGCCACACAGATAAAATACAAGCATTTGGGGCTCATAAAGAGGCACGTAGACAGTCTTTTCCCCTCACTGTGTTTGGAGTGCAATAGGGAAGGGAATGACTAGTTATGGTAAAGAGTACCCTCAACCACACACCTTACGACGGTTTGTGAAGCAAGCATATAAAAGTAAATATTAATCTAGTCTACCAATTAAGAAGCCACTCCATCCTTTTACAGGCAAACTAACCTAACAGAAGAATGTTGTCTTTTACTTATCGAGAAAACGAAAGACAGAACTTCTGCTGCTGATTGTCTCTCATTAAGACTCTTCGTATTAGCTCTTAATTTGATCATGGTAGTCACTTTGTAAGATGTGTGTGAGAGGTTGTAATATATTTGCCCACAATACTTAGAAGAAGCAGTGTAGATCTCAACTCCTCTTTCATCCGAGTATCGTGTACTTCCTGTATTCTCACGAATTTTCCAGTCGTCGATGTTAACCATTTGAATCCACATGATTTCCAAAAGTAAGGGATGTCCTCCGTCAAGTTACACACCCCTGCTAATTCTCCCGAAATCCCATCACATTCTGGCAGCCCTGTTTCATTAATTAGAAGGCTGTCTAGTCCTCCACCTGTCTGTGACTGGGTAGAGAGCTATCACAATTTGAAAAATTGCACACTAACATACCAGAGGAAATATACAATCATGCAGAGTATACACGGAATGCACAAAGAAATTCAGAAGCATGCCACCTACAATTCACAATTCATTGATATCGAATGATGGTCCACGAATATCTCCCTGTACACATGCTGATCTCTTGTATCGTATTCCTATAATTATTACATTTGAAATACGACAGTGTACTGTTGTCAGAGTCTCCGTTGACTGTGCAGTACCTCTCTCTTTCTCTTCTCCTCATTATTTCTGCAACATCCAACAGAATAAAATTACAAACTATAAAAACGTCATTGATGTCACCTGGCAGAGAACTCAATAAGATTTTATTGTGTCTCTCTCTGCCAATGTATCGGAAACAAGTACCATCTGTGTGTAACATTAAATATACATGTATTGGTCCACTGGAGCAGGCGGCCAGTGATAGAAGTCACTTTGACGGACCTGTGTAAAGTTTTGTCGCATGTAATGAAGGAAAACCATATCCCTCAGACTGTCAAATGCAAGGAGAGGTTTATTGTGTTGTTGTTTCATCAGCAGTTTGATATAATGTTTTTTTGGTGTAGCACATCGAAGTAGTGTATGACTACAGTTGTGTACACATCCATACGTTTTGTTTTCCTACCATGACTTGGAGGTACTGAACTGACATTAACATGTTCGACCCATCGATTTCACAGAAAGCTGAACATCATATGGTGTAAACTAAGCTGCTCTCCAAACACACTAAATGGTTTAAATAAAAGACAGAGGTGGTTTTTCTTGTTGGCGAAAATGTGGAAGACATCTTAGTACATGGAAACTGGAAGAGTTTGTTGTATTGTGGAGCTTTTGCAAGCATCTATCTGGAGGGGATAACCTTTACATTTAAACTCATCTTCCACAGCGATGGAGTAGCAAATGTCTCAGTGTTCTGTTTTTGAAGAGACCCAGAGCGCTGGTTCCTCTTATTGATGGTACATATTGCACCCAGGATACTGTTACTGTTTCGATGTCCTAGGCAGTAGTCACCGTTACCCCCAAATCTTTGGACAATGCATCTTTTATTTTTATGACTTACAATTCATAACCACACGTGAACAAGGGAGTATTCTGCAGGACTTAAAGCCATAGAGCATGGATAGTATGCATCATCAGTTGTCAATCCCACGACTGGTGGAATGGAATGACTTTCATACACGAAGGTGGGCATGTAAGTATTCTCATCCCTCCACATTTTTGTCTTATTTTCATCAATTTTACATATTTGCTATCAATTTTCATACTTTTATCATGTTTTCCGTTATTTAAACGCATTTTACTCAATTACTCGAGGTGCAAATCACCACTATTGACGAGCTGTCACGTCAACAAAACGTCTCATCGCGTCGATTTCGTGATGCTATCATCCAATGACTTTGCAGCATGGCTCTCAGTTTATGTATTAGTGTTAAACCACGCTGTCGATTACTTTATGAGGGTCATATACATGTGGACATATTGCAAACTCTGTTACACTAACTACATCACTGTTTCTTAGTGTACAAAACAGCTATCAGCAAAAAGGAGGTTCAAAACCTATGTTCCTTACCCGAAACACTTTATAATTTCAGTAGGATTTTATTACAATTTGCCTCTTCCTCTGTGTGGATGGGAATTGCACATTTGTAGGTTAAAGTCAGAGATTCAGATATCTAGCACTCGGATCTCTGTTTTGAAGTGAGCAACTCCTTCATTGAACCTACTGGTTAACGACCCTGGACAAAAGTCTAGACGGCCTCTCTCCATGTATCGTAATTCTTCCTCTATCTTTAACCAACCCTTCCTGCTACGTTGTCTCCAATTTAATTTGGAACTGACCAGAAGTAGTAGTTTACTATACCTGCTACATTTGACATCTCATGAAGGAATAGAATGAGCTGAGTTCCTCCCAATCAAAACACTTCGATACTCCATTCTACAAATAGTATAACAAGTGTTCCAAAGTTTTACTAACCGATGCTAGTGATATAGACCTGTAATCTCATTACATTCTGTGAAGACAGTTCTGCACCAATATTACTCAAATCATCCATCCAATTACACACTATCTCTCTAGATGCATGAATGGTGAGGAGTTTAACACTCCTTATTTGTGCATAGTACATATGAGCCTGAGTATTGTGGTTGTACAACAGATGATTAAGAAATGTATGACCTTTGCATAATGGAGCTTCAGGCAGGGGGAGTTTGAAACTTTTTATGTAAATAATTTATGCTATCAATTCTATAGAATAGTGGTAGTGTTTGTATTCCATGCCAAGTAGGTACTGATAAGAGGGAAATTATCATAGAACATAAACACACACTCCTAAAGCTGCACAGCTCTGCATTTAAGCATGCTATAATATTAAAGTAATGTGGTTCCTGATTTATTAGTCATGTGGACTGAAATGCTGTTAATACTCCAATGCAGGAAATATATTTCCAACAACAGAATATATGCACCCTGGAAGCTTTCTCTCCACTCACCATGGTGAGAAACTTTTGGTGATAAAGCTATTACCATCTATACCAAAGGAAAAACAGCATATATTCTTTGTGATCGATGCACTACACAGCTTTCCAAAAGTATATAGCAACCACTGTTCACATCCTATTGGAAACTATGGTATGCTCGCATCAGCCCTATAAAATGATCATCAGCAACGAAAAATTCATGAAATAGTGACATCTTATGAGGAAATAGACAAATGCATAGCAGCAGTGCTTGACATGTGAAATTACAGTGCTCTAACACTGCACAGAACACAATCTCTTCCACACACAACATCTGTCAAGAGAACGTATACACAGTATTGTAGTACCTCACAAACCTCTGTCATTAACTTAGAATCACTGCATTTATGAAACTGAAGACTGTATTTGTCCAAGGTGCGGCAGGGGAATGGAGTATGTCACATAAATCTTCGTTTGTCTACAGGATGGTGCTGAAATGGGTGTTTCATCAGTTTGGTAGACAAGACTCACTGAAAATACATTGGAAGTCCTCTGCTGACTGTTCTATGGAGAAGTTTGCTGTTAACGATCGCTGGTAGATAGTGCTCTAAGCCACACACAGAATATACAGCTGTATATGGCTCAAACTTAGGTTATACCATACAACTGTTATATCCTCAGAGAACAACGGAATAAAAAAGATTAACTGTATGATAAATGAACTGTCACAATGTATACCTCTTTCGAGACTGCAGCATCGTCATCATCATACTTCGTTACATCCCCTCTGAACTGATTACTCCATTTACTTTCTATGATCCTTTAATGGAGATCCATGTGAATTTAGGGACAGATGGTTCTCTTTTCCAGGAAAGCATCAAATACAGCAGTCAACCTGTATGTGTCACTGTTACCTAAATAGACATACAGCAGAATGTTGTTAACTTTCTATCATCCTTTAATGGAGATCCCTGTCAATTTAGGGAAGGCATCAAATACAGCAGTCAACTTGTATGTGTCACTGTTACCTAAATAGACATACAGCAGAATGTTGTTAAGAGCCATGCAGCAACTGTTCTGTAAGGTATTTGTTAGCGGACATTGCATAGTTGTGATTGGTACAGAGTACATAGATGCACATTACAAATACTGTTTGTTAGAGTCAAATTTTCAGTCCATCCTGTAGTTGTATCTTGCAGCCTCCAGGCTGGTAATACAATGTTCTTAGGCTAAGGACACTTCATATAAATCTATAAGGTGGTTGCCAATAATTTTGGGGCCGCACCTGGGCTTGTGATCCGACATTTATAAATTTATGACTCTATATTTGGTGGTCATTGATGTTAAACAATCTATTCCAGCTATCTTATCGCCGGCACCCACGAAAACTGAGTGCTTCCCTGGTTCCTAGTGCTTCGATCTCAACTTTTCTCTCATTCCTCTCATATCCCATGTTCCCATCTACAAGAATTTTCCTGCACCAAGAAGACATGTAAATACTCCCTCACTCTCCTTGCACTTTGGTGTATTTTCCCTCAGTTTATAAGAATTTTCAATCAATTTGTGTAATTTTACCGATTTTATGTAACTTCTATTCATGTACTCATAACATCACTTCTCGCCATGTATTCTAAAATTGGTTGTAAATGTAGTACAACGCAACTGCACTATTTTTCTATGTATCTATATCTATATTGGTTCAAGTGAGGGGCCCCCAGACCATACTCCAAACTTACCACTGGTGAATCCACCTTCAGATATGCGGATGGATTACATCACTCTTGCGATGTGATCTCCTGTCAGTAGTTCCCACCAATATCGCTTGGGGCACTGATATCCCCCACCAGTTGTCCATGAGCCTTGGATTCCGGAACCACGGAAAGCAGACATGTTGCTGTGATACTCATAGTGAACTGCAGTTATTTTTCCAGCACAATGCATTTACTTGCAACTGTTAGCTGGTGCATGTTATATAGCGTCTATTTGTGGTCTATGTGTTAGGTGGGGTTTTCTGCGATCTATATGGAATATTATGGTCTTTAATAATGATTTTTTTTGTGACATGTTATTCCCATTGCCAACCTGTAGCACTGTAATCAGAGCATGACATCACATCTGATGTCTGTGGCAGTAGAAAGCTAGTGCATCCTACCACCTCTTACATGTCAGTACAACCGCTCAAAAGGTTGCCGTCACCTGATGCCTTGTTTGGGGATTAATGCAACTTGTGGTCTGCATGCCGTGCTTGCCTGCCCTGTGTGCAGTTCTCTGTCATGAGCTTCGTGTGTGGAATATGAAAGGCAGGCAGCTTGACATGTCTGCTCTGTGGTCTTTGTGAACACAGTATTCCTTGTACAATCAGAAGGAAAGCGATCTATTTAAGTACCTTTCTCCAATGTTCTTTACAAGATCTGCATCTTCCAAAACAGCAGAGAATAGTGAGCTTTACCTGCCAAATAAAAGAGAGGTCCAACCATTGCAATTTGAAGTTTATGTATAAACAATGTATTATCACACACTTTGCAATGTAGTTGAACTTCCTGTTGTGGAAGCCTTCCAGTCCAGCACAGATAGTCTTTTTCTCGCCAAATTACAGGTGCAGGAAGAGAGAGGAATGGGGATGGAGTGGTATGGGGGATTTCCAAGAAGGGGATGGGTAATTAAATGATAAATTTCATTAATTAGTCAATTAATTTGAAATCAAAAGTGTGGTTGTGTAGGCAAAGTGGAAGGGGATGTCTGGGGATCCCCCAGGGGTTTGGGGAAGCAGAGGAGGAGGGAAAGGTGGGGGACTTTCCAGAAGGACACATTTAGGGGACCCCCCCATAGGGTCATAAATCAATTAGCATAACAATAGGTTAAGGAGAGGGGAGGTTGCCCCTGATGTAGGCAACCTGCACAAACAAATACTTCAGAATCCGCTTTGATCTACTACTGCTAACGAACCAAAGTGGTACTGAACATTTGGATAAGTAGTAACATAAGTCATGAATATCATGTACCTAAAAATAAAAATAAATATATGTTGCTGAGTTCCATTCTTTCTGTGCTGTTCCCAAGTATATGAAAGGGGTAATTGCAGTTGTTATAGCGTGACAGTATTAAAGTAATTATTGCAGTTCCTAAAGTGCATAATTTTTATTTGAGAATAACAGTAGGTAACGTAGTTCAACTACAGGGAAACAAACAATATTTGTAACAATACATTTATCAACTTGCTAAGCACAATTAGGAAATGAATTAAATGTGTTCATCTGCAATTAACTGTGGAAATATGGACTTCCTTACAGTAGCTCAGAAAATATTAAAATGTTTATAGCATGCAATGCCAATAAATATTTGTAACTGCTTTTACTATGTCTGGAACTTGTGAGACTATACTTATGTATCTAGTATTTGCTATTTTCAGGTCGTCACATGCTTTGGATATTTATTTTATAGTGAAATTGTGTTTGAGATAAGTATATTCCAATTTACTTAACTAGTTAGAAGTAAGGTTCTTTCCTGGGATACAGTGTATATGTTTGATTTTTGGAGGCTGTGTGTAGTACTTTGCAAAATAATATCAGCAAGCTGCCTCTCAAATTAGTCTGGACATTGATTAAATATTTGTGAACTCTAGCTGAAATGAGGTTACGCAGTAGATGAACAGAAGAAAATACGGGTACGTTTTAAACTTGGGAGCATGCAACGATAAAACGAAAAGTCAATGTCTTCATATGCTGAGTTTAACCTGACATAACAGAAGAAGGACTCTATAATATTTTCAGTATTATACAGCTCACCTTGGCCAGGGCAGTTAAATGGCTGCAATCAGTAAATAACAAAACCTTCACAGATTCAGACATTAGATAGGTCCGCATTAACACTAAACAATTTAAAAACGAAATCACAGACAAAAATATATATTAGGCGCAAGCGGATGCAATTATACCTCGCAATTTTAAGGGGGAGTTTTTTTGCTGTACATCGTATTAAAGACTATATTAGACAGTATTTTAGGAAGCGAAGTTGAGTAGCTGCGTTATGTACAGAAATAGTTGCAGATGCAATTGTTAATGCCGGCTTGATGTGGCTCTATTTGTGTAGAGGCAGCAATTTTCGATGTGAAAGCAGAGACAGGGTTGGCTTTGGGAGCAGTGTGAGTGCTTCCAGTCTACTGATCACATTGCATTTTTTTACTATGAAATTAACAGCCATTATTCATTCGGCGTAAACTTGGGACCTTCTGTTCTGACATAGGAACAGCTTTTGCAGTCTAGCTGGAAGTTATCCGTTATGCATGACTCGACATTTTAAGATTTATCCATAAAGTCCGAGTTAGTTATATTTATCTTTGGCATGACTGGTAGAGAACCATCTGGCTCAAACCATGAACCTTACTTTAGCGTACTCAAATAGCACACAAATACGAGGGTTTGGAACTTAAATACTGGCAATTAATTATTCTCAACCGATACAAAACAGTTACAGGTTTGCCCCTTTTACTGTCCTTCAAAGTAGTCACCAGCGTCGTGTAGAACCAGTTGCCAGCGATGTGGAAGGCGTAGTATACCGTTAGCAAAGCCTGTTCTGTTGACGGTGCGAATAGAGCGTTCTACTGCCTGTCGAATCTCTGGAACAGTTCTGAAGCGAATGCCAAGAAGTGGTTCCTTTATCTTCGGAATCAAATCAAAGTCACAACGACTTAAGTACGGGGAGTATGGTGGATGGTACAGTACTTCCCAGTCCCATCGACCTAAAAGAGCAGCCACAGCTTGCGCTGTATTTCCCTGCGCATTGTCGTGCAAATTGATGGGTGGGTTGCACAGAAAGTGTTGCCACTTCTTTCGCAAAGCTGTTCGCATTTGATGCTCCAAAAACGAACAGAAATACTGTGCATTGACGGTATGCTGTGGAGGAACGCAACCCATCCATCATTTTGCACGACAATGCGCGGGTGCATACAGCGCAAGCTGTGGCTGCTCTGTTCGGCCGATGGGACTGGGAAGTACTGCACCATCCACCATAATCCCCGGATTTGAGTCCTCGTGACTTTGGTTTGATTCCGAAGGTGAAGTAATCACTTTGTGGCATTCGCTTCAGAACTGTTCCAGAGATTCGACAGGCAGTAGACCGCTCCATTCTCACCATCAACAGAACAGGCTCTGCTAACGGTATACTACGCCTTCCATATCCCCGGAAACGGGTTCTACACAACGCCGGTGACTACTTTGAAGGACAGTAACAGGTGCAGACATGTAACTCTTTTGTATCGGTTGTGAATAAATACAGGGTTATTACAAATGATTGAAGCGATTTCACAGCTCTACAATAACTTTATTATTTGAGATATTTTCACAATGCTTTGCACACACATAAAAAAAACTCAAAAAGTTTTTTAGGCATTCACAAATGTTCGATATGTGCCCCTTTAGTGATTCGGCAGACATCAAGCCGATAATCAAGTTCCTCCCACACTCGGCGCAGCATGTCCCCATCAATGAGTTCGAAACCACGATTGATGCGAGCTCGCAGTTCTGGCACGTTTCTTGGTAGAGGAGGTTTAAACACAGAATCTTTCACATAACCCCACAGAAAGAAATCGTATGGGGTTAAGTCGGGAGAGCGTGGAGGCCATGACACGAATTGCTGATCATGATCTCCACCACGACCGATCCATCGGTTTTCCAATCTCCTGTTTAAGAAATGACGAACATCATGATGGAAGTGCGGTGGAGCACCATCCTGTTGAAAGATGAAGTCGGCGCTGTCGGTCTCCAGTTGTGGCATGAGCCAATTTTCCAGCATGTCCAAATACACGTGTCCTATAACGTTTTTTTCGCGGAAGAAAAAGGGGCCGTAAACTTTAAACCGTGAGATTGCACAAAACACATTAACTTTTGGTGAATTGCGAATTTGCTGCACGAATGCGTGAGGATTCTCTACCGCCCAGATTCTCACACTGTGTCTGTTCACCTCACCATTAAGAAAATATGTTGCTTCATCACTGAAAACAAGTTTCGCACTGAACGCATCCTCTTCCATGAGCTGTTGCAACCACGCCGAAAATTCAAAGCGTTTGACTTTGTCATCGGGTGTCAGGGCTTGTAGCAATTGTAAACGGTAAGGCTTCTGCTTTAGCCTTTTCCGTAAGATTTTCCAAACCGTCGGCTGTGGTACGTTTAGCTCCCTGCTTGCTTTATTCGTCGACTTCCGCGGGCTACGCGTGAAATTTGCCCGCACGCGTTCAACCGTTTCTTCGCTCACTGCAGGCCGACCCGTTGATTTCTCCTTACAGAGGCAGCCAGGAGCTTTAAACTGCGCATACCGTCGCCGAATGGAGTTAGCAGTTGGTGGATCTTTGCTGAACTTCGGCCTGAAGTGTCGTTGCACTGTTATGACTGACTGATGTGAGTGCATTTCAAGCACGACATACGCTTTCTCGGCTCCTGTCGCCATTTTGTCTCACTGCGCTCTCGAGCGCTCTGGCGGCAGAAACCTGAAGTGCGGCTTCAGCCGAACAAAACTTTGAGTTTTTCTACGTATCTGTAGAGTGTCGTGACCATAGGTCAATGAATGGAGCTACAGTGAATTTATGAAATCGCTTCAATCATTTGTAATAGCCTTGTAGTTGCCACTATTTAAGTTCCAAAACTCGTATGTAAAGAGTGCCTTCTTATTAGCATAATACAGGATTTTTTTGCTACAACTTTCTTATTCTATCAAACTTGAACGACTGTGCACTATGTTTCTGTATCTCATTATCATTTTTCTATAAGTAAATAATGTTATAGCGAGTGATCGTAAACTGGGGTCACAATGGGATTCAAAATATTCTATCCGAAACGTTTTCTGTGGAATGCTGTGTATCTTCCTCAGTCAGCTGTAGGTAACACCATCAACAACAAAAGCTGACGTGTGTGTGCTTCCACCATTGCCGCAAGGGATTTTCTTGTACATCAGGGTTTAAGAGAGAAACCTGCCATTAACGTGGTTTTCTCGTTTTCCTAATTATCTATAAATCTAATATTCAGGAAAGGTCATGCACGTTCAGTTAATTTGAATTCAGGACATGCCTTATTTGAAATGTGCACCTGATGTTTGCTGAATATTCATATTTTTTTAATATTTTAAGGAGTTTTATATTTTTAACTATCTGAAAAAGGGGTGTCCATATTACTAAGCCCTCAACATTGATAATGGTTTTGCAGTAAATAATTATTGACTGATAGCAAGATTTCTCTCTGGAAATTAATGACACTTCTTACATATTTATTCTTGTGCTGAGAAGTTTCGATCGAGAAATTTTCCAGTTTTTAGCCTCATTATATGAAAATGATATGGGTTATTATACAATGAGGTGACAAAAGTCATTGGAAATCTACAAATGTTCCGGAACTCCTTTTGCCCGGCGTTCTGCAACAACTTGGTGTGGCATGGATTCAATTACTCGTTGGAAGTCCCCTGCAGAAGTATTGAGCCATGCTACCTCTATAGCCGTCCATAATTGACAAATTGTTTCCGGTGCAGAATTTTGTGCACGCTAGATTACGTTCCATAGATGTTCGATGGGTAGCCAACTAACTCGCGCGAATGGTCCATAACGTTCTTCAAACCAGTCGAGAAGAACTGTCACCCAGTGACATGGCGCACTTCCATCCATAAAAATTCCAGTCGTTGTTTGGGAACGTGAAGTACGTGAATGGTTGAAAATGGTGTCCAAATAGCTGAACATAACCATTTCCAATAATGATCGCTTCAGCTGGACCACAGGTCCCAGTCCATTCACGTAAACGCGATAGTACCATTGTGAAACCACAACCAGCTTTCACAGTGCATTATTGACAACTAGGGGTCCATGGCTTCGTCGGGTCTACTCCACAATGGACCGCTACCATCAGCTCTTACCAACTGAAATTGGGACTCATCTTACCAAGCCACCGGTTTTCCTTTCGGCTAGAGCCCAACCCATATGGTCAAGAGTCTAGGAGAGGAGCTGCTGGCGATGTCGTGCTGTTAGCAAAGGCACTTGCATCGGTTGTCTGTTGCCACAGATCAATAACCCCAAATTCTACCGTGCTGTCCAAACTAATGCGTTCGCCGGAGATCCCACATTGATTTCTGCGGTCATTTCGTTGTATTGTTTGTTTGTTAGCAAACATCGCAGCTCTCGGTCGTTATGTGAGGCCACTGCGTTGTATGTGGTGAGAGGTAAATGCCTGAAATTTCGTATTCTCAGCACACTCTTGACGCTGGGAATCTAGGAATATCGAATTCCCAAACTGTTTTCGAGCTGGAATGCCAGGTGCGTCTAACTCCAACTACCTTTCCGCGTACAGAGTCTGTTAATTTCCCCTCTGCGGCAATCATCACTTCGGAAACCTTTTCACATGTATCACTTGAGTACTTATGACAGCTCCGTCAATGCACTGAGGTACTGCCGCCACCAATATTTCTGCGCACGATTACAAAATGTTCAAATGTGTGTGAATTCCTAAGGGACCAAACTGCTGAGGTCATCAGTCCCTAGACTTACACACTACTTAAACTAACTTATGCTAAGAACAACACACACACCCATGCCCGAGGAAGGGCTCGAACCTCGGGCGCGAGGGGCCGCGCAACCCGTCACATGGCGCCTCTAACCGCGCACCCGTATGACTATCCCATGACTTTTATCACCTCAGTGTGTAGGAGATCTGGCCCATCTAGCTACGTCAGTAAGAGTCACTGCCACACCGAAGGCGCCGCCTGTGATCGCTGAATAAATTTCCTTATTCAAATCGAATCACACGAGTTCGAAAACGAAACACTGAAAACAGCCAGAATGAAATGCACAGTCCGGGAGAGGAAATACATCAACACATTCTAAATTAAATAAGCCATTTTAGGTAACAGAAGACATGCACCGCTTGTGTTTAACATTCCTTGGAACGATTCTAGCCACTGACAAAACAGTTCCCTTCCTGCATGTTTTGCTGCATTCGCATAACACTCCAATGTATCCTAGGCAATTACGATTCATACAGTGCTGGGCACTAATCCGGATTCCGGTACAAATGCAACCCAACAACGTGCTTAAATAAATGACGCCATGAGTCAGGCAACCACCACAGCGCACTTCCTGTAGCACCGCCAGCTACCTGTGGCCTGCAGTTTACAATTAGAAGTACAGCCAGAATCTTCCTTGTCCCACTCTCAGAGGGACCGATGACAGTAGCAGTGTGGTCCCTTCAATCCCACAAACCAACCAACCAACGTACTCTCAGAACCGTCGCTCCGGGCATACTTCACAGTAACCGCTCACAGTTGGCGCCATCACACGGCTTCGAAGATCATTATGACAAGTAGAATACATCGCCAAGCGGAAAAATTGTCATATAGACCCTACCTGCAATGCGACACCTATTAATCTCTGTGAAGCATCGTTCTAAAGATGTTCCCGCTAGTCGGATCCTCATCTACATCCGGTCACTGACACAACTCACACACAGTGTCTTTCTTAGTGTTTATCTTGACTGATTTCGTACTTTAACAAATTTATTTTATTTTAACATTGTGTTCGGATGTCCTTTCAGTCGCCACAGTCTTCGGTTAACATACAGAAGGGAAAAGTTTCAGCTCCATGTGTCTGTGGATCGCGAAAACTTTGTTCTGTGTGTTGCCGTATTTGAGCTTATTAAGTAATGTATTTTCTGAGTTGGAGCGCAGGCAACGTCCCAGTATTTGCCCGAACAAGTGCGAAAAAACCGCCAAAAAAATCACACTTAGACGAACGGAGTGTAAGGCCAACGGTCTTTAATCTGCAGCGTTGATTCGAGCAGGATCTGGCTCACTTACCTGAATCTCAAGTTATACGAACAGGTCACGCAATTCACACGCAGTACTTGAGGAAGTGCCCCGCAGCAGTGCTTGCAGTACTGAATACAGGGAGCTTAAGTTTACTGAAAATCACAGGGGGATAAATTAGCGATTCCAGCTGATTGTTTCCTAAAGATGCTTGTGATACGTGTACCGTCAACCCTATGACGAGATGAAATATAAATCGTGTGTTGCCAGTGGTAGCAAAGACATCAGTTTTCTGGACGACCTGGGCCTTGTATAAAAAAGCCTCGTAACAACTCCACAGAAGTGAAGGCCTACCAACCTATTCGTTTCTGCTTGATCAAAGGTCACCAAGGTGGCGGTAAGGTCCTTGCGAGTTGCCAAACTGAAGTACGCATCATGTTTATAAGCCCGTGCTAATCAACACGACTTAGAGTACTTCTCATGAAAACTGTCAATAAAGATGGCTGGACAAGAGAGTCATTCTATTGAACTAGCTATTTATACATTTACTGAACACAAAAACGGTTAAATGATAAAGAATAGCCATCGGGATCTTCTGTGACTCACCGGAGGCATTTGTTTTTGTCACTCCTGATGCTGTATTAGATAAGTTATGTTTTTGTGGAACACGTAGTTCAGCGAGTTCAGCACGTGTATGGTTTAGTTCTTATTCAAGGAACAGAATGCACGTAGTTACCCTAGGCTGTTCGAATAAGACAAAGAGAAATGCCACATCTTCTGAATACGGAAAAATCTCAAAGGACGTCCCACAAGGCTTGGTCATTAGTCCACTACTAGTCTCACTTTATGTTAATGATCTGCCATTTTATTTGAATAAGAAGGCAGTATTAGCCTTGTTTGGAAACGATACAAGCACTGATGCGAAGCTGAGAAAAGAAGCATCAACTGAGGAAAGAGGAAATGATTTTGTGAAAGTTACTGAATTGGGGGGGGGGGGGGGAGGGGTTGGTTGGGTTGTTTCGGGAAGGAGACCAGACAGCGAGGTCATCGATCTCATCGGATTAGGGAAGGAAGTCGGCCGTGCCCTTTCGAAGGTACCATCCTGGCATTTGCCTGGAGCGATTTAGGGAAATCACGGAAAACCTAAATCAGGATGGCCAGACGCGGGATTGAACCGTCGCCCTCCCGAATGCGAGTCCAATGTGCTAGCCACTGCGCCACGTTACTGAATGATTTTGTTCGAATGGGCCAACTTTTAATTTGAAAAAAAAATTCGGTTTTGTACTATTAAAAATAATCCAACTCCTATTACTACGGTACACCAACACGAAATAATAAACAGGTAGAAAAACTGTGTTGTTAGGTGTGCACTCGTATTGATGAAAACTTGAACTCGAAACCATATAGTAGACATCCTATAACGTTTAGCTTCAGCTGCTTTTACCATAAGAATAACTGCCAACTGTGGATATACCTAAGTCACTAAGTTAAAATATTTGCATATTTTCATTCATAGACATCTTATGGGATAAAATTCTGGAGTTAACTTCTCGCTTAGGTAAAAAGAATTCATTGCACAAACGAAAATAATTAGAATTATTTTTGGAGTTCTCGCACGTACATCTTGCAGGTACCTCCTTAAGCAGCCGGTAATATTATCCACAATCTGACAGTACATTCAATCAGTTACGAAATTTGTTAACAATCCATCTGAGCATGAGGGAAACAGAGATATTCACAACTAAAACACTACAACAAAAATGGTCTGCCTTACCCTTCAATGAAACTAACTTTGGCACAGAAAGGAGTGAAATATGCAGCTATAGAACACTTTGCTTCCCCCATGAACCATGGACATTGCCGTTGGTGGGGAGGCTTGCGTGCCTCAGCGATACAGATAGCCGTACCGTAGGTGCAACCACAACGGAGGGGAATCTATTGAGAGGCCAGCAAACGTGTGGTGCCTGAAGAGGGGAAGCAGACTTTCCAGTTGTTGCAGGGCCAACAGTCTGGATAACTGATTGATCTGGCCTTGTAAAACTAACCAAAACGGTCTTGCTGTGCTGGTACTGCGAACGGATGAAAGCTAGGGGAAACTGCAGCCAAAGTTTATCCAGAGGGCATGAAGCTTTACTGTGTGGTTAAATGATGATGGCGTCCTCTTGGGTAAAATATTCCGGAGGTACAATAGTCCCTCATTCGGATCTCCGGACGGGGACTGCTCAGGAGGACGTTGTTATCAGGAGAAAGAAAACGCGTTCTACGGGTCGGAGCGTGGAATGTCAGATCCCTTAATCGGGTAGGTAGGTTAGAAAATTTAAAAGGGGAAATGGATAAGTTAAAGTTAGATATAATGGGAATTAGTGAAGTTCGGTGGCAGGAGGAACAAGACTTTTGCTCAGGTGAATACAGGGTTATAAATACAAAACAAATAGGGGTAATGCAGGAGTAGGTTTAATAATGAAAAAAACTATAGGAATGCGGGTAAGCTACTACAAACAGCATAGTGAACGCAGTATTGTGGTCAAGATAGATACGAAACCACGCCTACCACAGTAGTACAAGTTTATATACCAACTAGCTCCGCAGATGACGAAGAGATTGATGAAATGCATGGTGAGATAAAATAAATTATTCAGATAGTGAAGGGAGACGAAAATTTGATAGACTGGAATTCGATAGTAGGAAAAGGAAGAAAAATCTTTTAAAAGGCTCTGAGCACTATGGGACTCAACTGCCGTGGTCATCAGTCCCCTAGAACGTAGAACTACTTAAACCTAACTAACCTAAGGACATCACACACACCCATGCACGAGGCAGGATTCGAACCTGCGACCGTAGCAGCAGCGCGGCTCCGGACTGGAGCGCCTAGAACCGCACGGCCCCCGCGGCCGGCGGAAAAGGAAGAAAAGGAAACGTAGTAGGTAAATATGGAATGGGGGTAAGGAATTAAAGAGCAAGCCGCTTGGTAGAATTTTGCACAGAGCATAATATAGTCATAGCTAACACTTGGTTCAAGAACCATAAAAGAAGGTTGTATACATGGAAAAAGCCTGGAGATACTGGAAGGTTTCAGATAGATTATATAATGGCCAGACAGAGATTTAGGAACCACGTTTCAAACTGTAAGACATATCCACGTACAGATGTGGACTCTGACTGCAATCTATTGGTTATGAACTGTAGATTAAAATTGAAAAAACTGCAAAAAGGTGGGAATTTAAGGGGATGGGGCCTGGATAATGTGACAGAACCAGAGGTTGTACAGAGTTTCCGGGAGAGCATTAAGGAACGACTGACAAGAATGGGGGAAGGAAATACAGTAGAAGAAGAATGGGTAGCTTTGAGACATGAAATAGTGAAGGCAGCAGAGGATCAAGTAGGTAAAAAAGACGAGGGCTAATAGAAATCCTTGGATAATAGAAGAGATTTTGAATATAATTGATGAAAAGAGAAAATACAAAGATGCAGTAAATAAAGCAGGCAAAAAGGAATATAAATGTCTCAAAAATAAGATCGACAGGAAGTGCAAAATGGCTAAGCAGGGATGGTTAGAGGACAGATGTACGGATGAAGAGGCGTATATCACTAGTGGTAAGATAGATACTGCACGCAGGAAAATTAAAGACACCTTTGGAGAAAAGAGAACCACTTGCATGAATATCAGGAGCTCAGATGGAAACCGACTTCTAAGCGAAGAAGGGAAAGCAGAAAGATAGGATTATATGGAGGGTCTATACAAGGGCGATGTTCTTGAGGATAATATTTTGGAAATGGAAGAGGATGTAGATGAAGATGAAATGGGAGATATTATACTGCGTGAAGAGGTTAACAGAGCACTGATAGACCTAAGTCGAGACAAGGCTCCGGGAGTAGACAGCATTCCATTAGAACTACTGATAGACTTGGGAGAGCCAGCCTTGACAAAACTCTACCATCTGGTGAGCAAAATGTACGAGACAGACGAAATATCCTCAGACTTTAAGAAGAATATAATAATTCCAATTCCAAAGAAAGCAGGTGCTGACAAATGTGAAAATTACGGAACTATCAGTTTAATAAGCCACGGTTGCAAAATACTAACACGAATTCTTTACAGACGAATGGAAAAACTGGTAGAAGCCGACCTAGAGAAAGTTCAGTTTGGATTCCGTAGAAATGTTGGAACACAGGAGGCAATACTGACCCTACGACTTATTTTAGAAAATAGATTACGGAAAGGCAAACCTACGTTTGTAGCATTTGTAGACTTAGAGAAAGTTTTTGACAATGTTGACTGGAATACTCTCTTTCAAATTTTGAAGGTGGCATGTGTAAAATACAGGGAGCGAAATCCTATTTATAATTTGTACTGAAACGAGATGGCAGTTATAAGAGTCGAGGGGCATGAAAGGGAAGCAGTGGTTGGGAAGGGAGTGAGACAGGGTTGTAGCCTATCCCCGATGTTATTCAGTCTGTATATTGAGCAAGCAGTAAAGGAAACAAAAGAAAAATTCGGAGTAGGTATTAAAATCCATGGAGAAGAAATAATAACATTTAGGTTCGCCGATGATAGTGTAATTCTGTCAGACAGCAAACGACATGGAAGAGCAGCTGAACGGAATGGACAGTGTCTTGAAAGGAGTATATAAGAAGAACATTAACAAAAGAAAAACGATGATGATGGAATGTAGTCGAAATATATCGGGTGATGTTAAGGGAATTAGATTTGGAAATGAGACACTTAAAGTTGTAATTGAGTTTTGCTATTTGGGGAGTAAAATAACTGATGATGGTCGATTTAGAGAGGATATAAAATGTAGACTTGCAATGGCAAGGAAAGTGTTTCTGAAGAAGAGAAGTTTGTTAACATCGAGTACAGATTTAAGTGTCAGGAAGTCGTTTCTGAAAGTATTTGTATGGAGTGTAGCCATTTATGGAAGTGAAACTTGGGCGATAAATACAGACAACAAGAAGGGAACAGAAGTTTTAGTAATGTTGTACTACAGAAGAATGCTGAAGATTAGATGGGTAGATCACATAACTAATGAGGAGGTATTGAATAAATTTGGGGAGAAGAGAAATTTGTGACACAACTTGACTAGAAGAAGGGGTCGGTTGGTAGGACATATTCTGAGGCATCAAGGGATCACCAATTTAGTATTGGAGGGCAGCATGGAGGGTAATAATCGTAGAGGGAGACCAAGAGACGAATAAACTAAACAGATTCAGAAGGATATAAGTTGCACTAGGTACTGGGAGATGAAGAAGCTTGCACAGGATAGAGTAGCATGGAGAGCTGCATCAAACCAGTCTCAGGACTGAAGAGCACAACAACAACAACAACAAAACTCTTTGACAATCTATTCATGGAAATCAAGTATCTGACAAATGGCACAACTATTTACAAATGTAGATTGAAGCTAATTATCCTTGACAACTCCGTCGACACTATAGAGCAGCAGTTTCCAACCTTTTTCGACTCGTCAACCCATTCTACAACGATCTCCCTGGGTGAGCCACTGACTTATAAATATAGACACAGTAGACAATCGTAAAATTTAATTCCAAGCACAAGGTTTAATAGCATGAAATTGACTTAACCCTTAAGTGTTAAAACATGAAGTTACTCTAGTTATGACTTAAAAGTTACACAAAGTGTAGGCCTAGTCGCAATAATTAACAAAAGTTTTAATTGTAATCACTTACCACTTACTTGAAATTCAGTGCTTTCCATGACACAAACTTTGAAGATAGGAGTCACAGAAGTTAAATAAAGTCTTAAATTACCTTCAGCACAAAGTCTGTTTCTGTATTTATTTGTTAAATAGGAATATGAAGAAAACGGCTCTTCGTACACATATGTAGATGAAAAGGGTAATAAAGCCATTATGACTTTGTTCACTTACACTGGGAACTCCTTTAAATTTATCCAAAAACCGATTCATTACAAAGGTTTGTAGCTTTCTGTAACTGAAAATTAGCGGAAATTTCCAGAAGATTTCTTTTTCATTTATGCTTAATGTGGATTCTAAAATCGTTGACTCTTCTAAGGGGTTGCGAATTCAGTTGTTATTATTGGACACAGCAAGGAAATATTCTCTGAAGGTTTTTTCCAAGTCCCATGACATGTTCTTTAACAATTTTTTTGACATTTTCGGCCAAAGAAAGATGTTTTTCACCAATAAGCCGTGAAGGGTATCAAAGTACTCAGTTTGATTCCTATTGAAACATGTTCCCCAAAATTCAAATTTTTTAGTGAATGATTTCATACAGTCTTGCAGAATATAAACGTTTGTATTTGACACCTGGAGAGACAGGCTTCAACTGTTAATTTTTGAGAAACTGTCTACCAAATAAGCTAAAATCTGAAGCCAGATTTCATCTTCCATGCGCTTTGCTTTGTGAAAGGCTTAGCTGGTGGGAAAAACTAGAAATTAGTCTTATGCTCATAGTGTCCGGCAATATTTCTACCTCGAGATAGCTACCTAACTGCAGTGTGAGACAATAAACACTCATAAATACTTCCATTTGGTCACAAAGCACTGCAAAGATGCGGGAGTTTTTAGGATGATCCTTAACAAGATTATTTTCACTGCTTCGTCTAGCGAAGATTTCAATCCACAGGTCATGCGTTTAGAGCCACGAGCCTGTCAGTGAATGAGTAGTGTATCCAAGAAGCGTGCAGCACTACAGATTTCACTTTGGTAACAAACTCACCACAACACCATACCATTGATTTCGCACAATCTGAACAAATGCCTTCACAGCGAGTCCAGTTTAATGAATTCTCGCGAAAGTATTCGTCGGTTAATTTAAATATATTTCTTCCCGTACTTCTCTCTTTTTAAGAGTTGCAGAACAGTAGCTCCTCTTCTGCAGATTCCCGATTAATATAACGGACGAAAAGAAACAAAATGCCTAAACTGGCATCAGTCAATTCGTCAAGTTGAATTGCAAAAGAAGGACTGTCCCGAACTCTTTCCATAATTTCATTTCTGACAACATTTGATGTGTCTTCAATCCGGCGGTTGATCATATTGTTAGACATTCGTAGGATACTGACATTTTTTGTGAAAAATGCTCCACGTTGCGCTGTACTACGTCACGTGCACATAACCGCACTAAATCTTCAGCTATTGAATGAGGTTTCGCAGTGTTAGCGCTTCTGTAACTAACGCGACAGCACGTTTCGAGAGCTTTCTCATTGTCACTGTTTGTAGCAGATACGAAAGTATTTCAATCATGTCTGCGCTCGCTAGCTTCTAGTGTTAAAAAAATTAAAGACAGCATATTTGTTTACTTGGGTGGGGTGTTTAGTTTCTAAATGGCGTTTAAACAAATAAGGTTTCAGACTACTGTTAGCAACAATGTCGTGACAAACAATATACTGTGGTCTTGGACAGTGCTTATTCCCTACATATGAAAATCCAAACGTAACGTAATTATCGTTGTACTTTCTTTTCTTTAAATACAGTTCACTTTTGTCGGATTGACGCACATCAGTAGAATCTGAATGACCTGTTGACACAACACTAACTTACGATTTTGTTAAACCCTTTTTCCCTTTCAAAATTCAATTTTTCAAAGAGTTATCCACTTTAATGTGAACGGATATGATTCTGATTCACAATTTACGTCTTACTGCATTTGCCAGAAGGAACGAAGAAGTCGGCTATTGATACAAATCTGAGGTCTGACCACCATGTAATCGTTCCTTAGTGGGGTCGCAGTTCTGTTGTCAGTATTGTCTGAACACAAAGAAGGTGTTACATTAAATTCGACTGTAGCGAAATCAAATGCATTCCTAACGTTGTTACATTACTGAAGATCAGGCAATATTAATTTGTTGTGGAAGTCATGTGATAAATTCCCAATATCCCACATATATAACAAGAGGAATTATTGGGTTAATTTAATTTTAAAATAATAATAATAATAATGATTATTATTAACTGAGGACGTTTCCCATTGAGAAAGGTAGCTTTTTTGTTACTTTAAAATGAAGATAAACTGTATCGACAGCAAGAAACTTTTTTTTTTGTTTTTTTTTGTTTTGAGGTTACCGGTTTTGGTCTGTTTTAAACCTTCTTCTGACCTCATACTGAAATATGAACATATAACAGAATTTAAGGGATGTGTTAATTAAAAGACGAAATTACAGCCAAGATGACAGACGGCGGCGGTGAACGAATTAGGCGTTACGATTCCACGAACTCTAACTGTAAAAGCGGCGTGGAGGTGAGGATGTGCACGTTTCATGGGACCCGAATTCAAAATTACGACAAAGTTCGTCACCACCACGCCGCTTCGACGGTAAAATAACGGCCTTCGTCAAGCAGTATTTTTACAGGCACTGCGATCTAGGAGCAATACACAATTACTTGCATTCATTTCTACATGTCGACCTGCATGCCAGTACGTATTTGACGTCTAGCCGCTGTCGCAGCTCTGTAATCCTGTTCTACTGGATGGGGCATTTCGATATTATCACGCCGTCTCCATGGGAACCATTAACGTCGCCTAAACAGCGTCTTTGATGCCATACAATCCACGAGTTTGCTACAAATCCCCACAGGTGGCTATCAATGTTCACACAACCGATTATGATTGGTTATCTGTTTCACATATATATTTATCACCGTTTGACAAAATGCTGTCTATGGCAGGAACTTAACATAAGGCACCTATTTCTTCATTTGTTATTAGTTTCGTGTAACCATTCTGTATATACTTTATTGTAACACTGTTTTACGTCCTGTCTCCCTGATTGGCTATCGATGACGTAATTCGGTGTCCAGTGGTCGGATCATCGTCTATTTAAGTAACAGCTGCATTGCTCTCCTTAGCAGTTAGCGTTCGTGTAATCGTAATGCCTGTTCCGTTCCCTACCACTGCCTACCGTCATGGGTATAATTTCTCCTTTTGTTATTTTGTATGTAAAATGTATTGTATATATTAATACATCCTTCATGCTTCAGTATGAGGTCTGAAGATGGTCTAAAAAATCTAAACCGGTAACCTCAAAAAAAAAAAGTTTCTTGCGGTTGAGACTCTTTGTGTTCATTTTAAAACAATACTAATTATTACTACGACAATACCGCAGAAACTAAGGAAACAGTAAAGGCCAACCGCGAAACCTGCCATTATGGAAAAGATTTTTGGCGAACCTCTTGAAATTTTTTGTGAACAGCCTAGTGGGCGTTGGTGAACCACGGGTTTGGAAATGATGCTATAAAGGAATGTTTGGGTGGAGGTAGTCCTTAAAAACTATAAATGGTCATCATGTGACAACATAAATATTATATCTTATTATTTTTAGTTGTTTATAAGCATTATACAGGGTGAAAATTATTGAACTGTATGAAATAAAATTGCCATAACTTCTGAACGGTTTGCGTTAGGACGTTCAAACTGCACGGTTGGCCGCGGGGCGTAATGGGAACTTGTATGCGTATGCGCACGCGCCTTTTTGTTGCAGGCCATTTTCATTTGGTTGGGTTGGTCAATAAGCAAAACTGGCGCGTTTGATGTACTGAGATTCCGCATTTCGCGATCGAGAAGTCTCTTCACCCTCAATAGGTCACTGTGTGGTGTGGAATGTCCAGTCACGAAATAATCGGTGCGATACTCTTTGGGGGCACTGTGACCACCGAACGGTACTTCAGGGTTTTGGAAGATGATTTCATCCCCATCAGCCAAAGTGACCCTGATTTCGACAACATGTGGTTCGTGCAAGACGGAGCTCGACCCCGTCGAAACAGGAGAGTATTTGAAGTCCTGGATGAGCACTTTGAAGGCCGCATTCTGGCTCTGCGGTACCCATAAACCACTGACATGGGCATCGATTGGCCGCCATATTCTCCGGATCTGAACACATGCGACTGCTTTTTCTGGGGCTGTACTAAAGACAAGGTCTACAGCAATAGCCGCCGAAACCATTGGTGGGCTGAGAACAGCCATTCAAGAGGTCATCGACAACATCGATGTTCCGACACTTCAGCGGATTATGCAGAATTTCGCTATTAGTCTGTGCCACAAAATAGCCAATGATGGGAGGCATATCGGACATGTCATGACCTAAATCTGTAGAGACGCTTACGTGTTGAATGAAGTGTGTGCACGCCGTATTTTGCAACTAATTTACTTTTTTCATGTAGTTCAATAATTGTAACCCTTTATGTTTGTTTTATCGACACGGAAGTTGACGTCAATTGTGAATTTTTCTGTGGAACAAGTGACTAACTGATTAAGCGTCAACAAAGAGATTGTTAGGTCCCTACGGTAGCTATACAGGGTGGTCAATTGATCGTGACCGGGCCAAATACCTCACGAAATAAACGTCAAACGAAAAAACTACAAAGAACAAAACTTGTCTAGCTTGAAGGGGGAAACCAGTGTCGTTATGGTTGGCACGCTAGGTGGCGCTGCCATAGGTCAAACGGATATCAACTGTATTTTTTTAAAATACAGTTGACCCCATTTTTATTACATATTCGTGTAGTACGTAAAGAAATATGAATGTTTTTGTTGGACCACTTTTTTCGCTTCGTGATATATGTCGTTGTAATGGTCACAAACATATGGCTCACAATTTTAGACGAACAGTTGGTAACAGGTAGGTTTTATAATTAAAATACAGAACGTAGGTAAGTGTGATCATTTTATTTCGGTTGTTCCAACGTGATACATGGACCTTTGTGAACTTATCATTTCTGAGAACGCATGCTGTTACAGCGTGATTACCTGTAAATACCACATTAATGCAATAAATGCTCAAAATGATGTCCGACAACCTCAATGCATTTGGCAATACGTGTAACGACATTCCTCTTAATAGCGAGTAGTTCGCCTTCCATAATGTTCGCACATGCACTGACAATGCGCTGACGCATGTTGTCAGGCGTTGTCGGTGGATCACGATAGCAAATATCCTTCAGCTTTCCCCATAGATAGAAATCCAGGGACGTCAGAACTGGTGAACGTGCGGGCCATGGTATGGTGCTTCGACTACCAATCCACCTGTCATGAAATGTGCTATTCAATACCGCTTCAACCGCACGCGAGCTATGTGCCCGACATCCATCATGTTGGAAGTACATCGCCATTTTGTCATGCAGTGAAACATCTTGTAGTATCATCGGTAGAACATTACGTAGGAAATCAGCATACATTGCACAATTTAGATTGCCGTCGATAAAATGGGGCCAATTATCCTTCCTCCCATAATGCCGCACCGTACATTAACCCGCCAAGGTCGCTGATGTTCCACTTGTCGCAGCCATCGTGGATTTTCCGTTGCCCAATAGTGCATATTATGCCGGGTTACGTTACCGCTGTTGGTGTATGACGCTTCGTCGCTAAATAGAACGCGTGGAAAAAAGCTGTCATTGTCCCATAATGTCTCTTGTGCCCAGTTGCATAACTGTACACGACGTTCAGAGTCGTAGCCATGCAATTCAACAATTCTTGGTGCATAGAAATATGGTACTTGTGCAATCGATGTTGATGTAGCATTCTCTACACCGACGTTTTTAAGATTTCAGATTCTCGCGCAGTTTGTCTGCTACTGATGTGCGGATTAGCCACGACAGCAGCTAAAACACCCACTTGGGCATCATTCGTTGCATGTCGTTCTTGACGTTTCACATGTGGCTGAACACTTCCTCTTTCCTTAAATACTGTAACTATCCTGAGAACGGTCCGGACACTGGGATAATGTCGTCCAGGATACCGAGCAGCGTACATAACACACGCCCGTTGGGCATTTTGATCACAATAGCCATACATCAACACGATACCGACCTTTTCCGCAATTGGTAAACGGGCCATTTTAACACGGGTAAAGTGTCACGAAGCAAACACCGTCCGCACTGGCGGAATGTTACGTGAAACCACGTACTTAAACGTTTGTGACAATTACGGTGCCATCTACCACAAAGCGAAAAAAGTGGTCAAACATTCATATTTCTTTACGTACTACACGAATATGCAATAAAAAATGGGGGTTCACATTTAAAAAAGCGCAGTTGATGTCCGTTTGACCTACGGCAGCGCCATCTAGCGGGCCAACCATAGCGCCATCTGGTTTCCCCCTTCAAGCTAGATGAGTTTCGTTCCTTGTAGTTTTTTGTTTATGCTTATCTCGTGAGATATTTGGCCCGGTCACTATCAATGGACCACCCTGTATATGTGGCTTGATGCTGGTGACCAATCATTGAAATCATTCATTTCAAACGGAACTGGTTCTTAATCTTTTGTTAACAGAACGTAGCGATGAAATCCATATTCGTGGGCAAAATCAGTTAGTTTCACGAAGATGCAGTTGTAGAGGAAGTTCTTGCAGCGCAGTACGATGGCTAGCTTGCATTTTGGGGACTATGTGACTCTTATTGGTTGACCCGCGAGGCAAACAACCACTTTCCTCATTTCTGGATTTTCTAGGTCTGCGTTTCACGCTTGTTTCATACCTGCACGCTATAAAAAAAATCCGGTCTAGTGTCACCACCTGTCCACAATCATGTGATGAGGTCGTCGGCGGTTTCTACGTACTGGCGTTTTGCTGCTCTTACATGAGCGTCACAGCAACATACAGTAGGTGCATATCTGCCATTTCGGCGTGAGTGTCTCCCTCAGAGCTGCGACCACACGATGCAGCGCTGCCATCCTGCTACAGACGCTAGTGGTGCTAATACACAGATGCATAATGCAGGGCCACTCTGTCACACACACACACACACACACACACACACACGGGAGGGGTAATAACTCGCGCGCGTAACTATCTCTCCACGAAGTGCGTCATGTATTTCTCAGTGTAAGACAGCAATATTCCAACGGTTCACAGGCCCCAGGCCACGGTTACTTCAAATATGAATTACCTGATTTCTCTTTCCTTCAGGTTTGTGTCATCTATTGTGAAGCTCGACAATGACACATAAATGTTACAGTTCTACACAGTTCTACACAGTGTTCATAGACTTTACCAAAGCCTTTGACCTACTGGAAAGAGATCTCAAAGTCCGAAAACTGGAAAACACAGTGGGTGAAGATAGCGTATGGGCAAGAATAATCAAGTCAATCCTCGAATACAACTTAATCACAATATCAGACAACCTCTCTTTTTCGAACCCCGTTCTGCAATCGAACAGTGTGTTACAGGGTGACCCAATGAGCCCTTTGCTGTACATTCTTGCCACTGAAGAAGTACTCAGAATTGGAGTAAATGAAGAAGATGTATATGTATATGCATACGCTGACGACATAGCCGTAAGTTCAACAATTAGACAGAAGTTGCAGAGAATCATTGAGAAAATAGATAAATGGTGCAGTGAACACAAACTACACACAAGCATAACAAAGACAGAAATTGTAATTTCGGAAAAGGAGGCAAAACACTCAAGAATACTAAATCAGCATCAGAGGACAAAAAATAAAAATCTCATTAGCCTTTAAATACCTAGGAGTGACATTGCAACCAACAGCCAAATGTTTCACAAAACATACAACAGAACGTGCAGACCAAGCAATAATAGCAATACAGGACAGCAAAAACATCCGCCTATTCAATCTAGAAACAGCCATGAAATTATTCAACACAAAAATCTTGCCGATCCTGGCCTATGGGTTGGAGGTTATATGGGACCACCTGACAGAAAAAAATCTAGAAACACTAGAAAAGGTAGAATCGACTTATTTGAAAAGAGCACTAGGTCTCTCAAAGGCAACAGGATCTCGACTAGTGTACCTGCTAGAGACAAAGACATCCCTAACTGAAGACATCAGACTTCGATATATGATGCCACACACCAGGGCTTCCAGAAAGCAACTGAAGATAATGGAGGACAAACGGGAAAAAATATGGCCGGAGTTCTATGGCACCGAAGCAATGACGAACCGCTCATGGACAGCACCAAACTTCGAACAGCGACATGTCGTAACTAGACTTTCTATTCACGTCTTTCACCATCTAATCTGCAAAAACAAAACTTATCACGACCCAACCACAACATGTGTATGTGAACTGTGTAACGAAGCCTGTGAACGATATGACATAGAACTGTGCCAGTAAAAGACTGAAATCGATAAATGGATATGCAAAAATGTAAAATGTAAATGTAAAATATTAAGCAAACTAACTGTATATGGCTATTTGGCTGCAATTTTATTAAATAAAAATTGAAAGTTACAGTTCGACATTGTTCATACATAATTCTCATTCCAATTTACAAAGAAAGCTACCTAATGTAAGTTGCTTCTATGGGACCAACGCCACACTGGCATGTTAACAGAGGTTAAGAAACGAAATTTATACCTCTCTTGAACCGCTCGTCCCTACAAGACGCATTCACTTCACTGATTTCATGTGTCCGACGTTGACTGACCCCTTTCTGCTTTTCCATGTAGGTGAACGTTTCAGTCGTCGCTTCATCACAGTCACTTAAGGGGCTCCGGAACGCCCTATACTTGCAACGTTAAAATAAAGCTTATAAATTACATCTTTCCTCACAAAGTAATTGAGGTAGGAAGTTGAACTTTTTACAGATTATTCATTGGAATATCGGCTACAACTTAACACAGGGATTTTACAAAGTTTTAGTTCAGTTATTAAAGATGATTTTTTTTTTCAATTGTAATGAAAATTCACAACTTTTTTTTGCAATTTTTTATTTATATATTCAAAAATATACAGTTTTTTGGAAAAAGGCTGTGTTAAATTATGCAGAAGGTACTGTGTAACATTTACTGGAAGTTTGAAACAAATATGTTTGGAAGATCCTTAGAAAACATGTAATTAGTATGAGAAAATAAAAGTTTTGGGAATCGAGCGACAAAGATTGGATTAACTTTTTAGTGCATTCCAGGTCCATAGGATGGATTATCTTCATCCTCTGCAAACTTCTCCTCCAGCTTCCTCTTGTTCCTCCTCCTGTTTACTCTTGCTTGTATTTCTAGACTCTTTACAGCCCTGTCTGCAGCCCGAAGGCGTTCCTTGTCTAAAGCAAGCATCGCTCGTATCATGTTAGAACCTATCTTCATTCCCATATTTCTAAATACCTTGCACCTTACAATGTTGCCATCATTGAAAGTCGCAACAGCATTATACACACCAAAGTGAAGTGTTTCTATTCCAACAAATACAGTCTTGGGGATTCTCGACCATATAACACTATTTACACTTTCATTGGGGTTTTGAGTTTTTCCGTGAATACACTTTTTCAACAGTTCAGGTGCTGCTAAGTCTCTGAAAATAGGTTAGCCACAACACATACTTTATCTCACATCATTGAAATGTACCTGATGAACACGGACGTTAATAATAACACCATTTGACAGCAGTTTAACAGCGCCACAGTGGGTCACGCCCATGTAGAACACATTTCAAAAAAAATTTAAAAATAGTTGTAGTCTTCGGAATTGAATAAATTATATATCTATTAAAAGGTAATAGTCTGCAGATTCAGAAAACGCAAAAAAGTAAAAATTGAACTTTTCATGACTTTGAGTCTTTCCGGAGCCCCTTAAGGCCAACGCCGGGAGAGTTCATTCCGGCTCATCCTTGCTTGTGCTCACTCTAAGGGCCTTGTCATCGATGAGGAATTAAACCTTAATCACTCATCACATTTCAACTCGAAACCATGGTTCAAAGTGACTTTATGAGGCTATTTAAAATAATGAGCACAGAAAGTGAACGATGAAGAGAGCCACCTGGTTATCATTTAGATGTTTTCAATAAAAATAATAATCAATGACAGAAGATTTCCGGTGCAGAGGGTCACCCTTATCGTGCTAAAGGCCTTGTCAAATAGGGCCGAGGAGCTTACCTAGGTGTGAAGCACCGTCTATGATTTGGCGTGGCAACCTGCTGCTAAAGGCAGAAGAATCAGCAACGGTCATCGGATAAGAACACAAAGCGCAATGTAAACGAATGCATTAGTGGCATGCGATATGTATCCACCACAAATGAGGCCCATGAGTGGAAAAGTGTCGTGACAACCTCCCTATTAGCGAAAAATTCTGGACTAGTCCCCATTCGGATCCGCCGGAAAGGTTTCAAAAGGGGATGCGGCCGTGGGAAAAAATTTTGGTAACTGACGAAAGGGTATCATTTTTCGAGTCGGAGAATGGAGTATCAGAATCGTGAATATAGTAGCTAACCTAGACAATCTGGAAAGGCCAATGGATAGGTACAATATATATTTCGTGGAAATGGGTGAAGCTAAATGGAAAGAAGATGAGGGTTTCTGATTAGGTGAATGAAAGGTTTCATCAACAGTAGCAAGTTATGATATAATGGAAATATAACTTTTTATGAACTGGAAGGTAGGCCAGAGTGAACATTTCAGCAAAACGATTATTCTCATCAGATATGACGCCAAACCAACGCCGACAACAACAGTTCAAATATATACGCTGACCTCACAACCAGAAGATAAAGAGGTAGAGAGTCTGTGAAAGAACTAAATTCATAACTCAGTATGTACAGGGAAATGAAATTTTAATAACCATGGGGGCCTGGAATGCTGTATACCTAGTGGAGAAAGGAATTGAAGAGAGTTGAGGGAGAATATGGGCTTGGTAGTAGGAATGGGAAATGAGTATGTCTCGTTGAATTGTGCAACAAGATTTAGCTAGTAATAGCAGGCACATTGCTCAAGAATCACAATGTTAATCTACGGTTTTAGGAAAATTTACAAAAGTAGAAAAACTATGACATTTGTAACGACATAATTCCGAGAAGGTTGAATAACAGAGTGTAGTGACAAGCAGATGAACCTAACATGGAATGAGGAGGGCCATTAACAGTTTTCTCAATATATAAAATGGTGTAAATACTTTGAGACTTTGCATATGAATTTCGTCAGTAACACCCGATTGTGGTAAGCCTTAGCTCTCTGTATATAACGAATGTAGTTTTGATTTTTTGTTAAATTTGTCACATTTGATGTTTTTCTTGCGTTGGGCATCACACTGCAAAGTGGTATGCAAAGCGAACAATCAACTATATGTGCAGCTAACTTCTCTTTAGAATTAAAATAACAAAAACAGTGCTCATGTATTTCAAGTGACTGTTGATGAGCTGTAATGCTACTACTTTTTCGCGAATAAAGTTCTTTAATTGTGCAGAAATGATAAATTTTTATGTTTTCGACTTTAAACATTAACAGGTGTACATGTTTTCCATGAATATGGTGTCCTCAGACAAACACAGAAATGATCAAAATCTCTATTTCTTCATATTCTTTTTCCTTTCCCACCACAATCCAGTTGTGCTCAGAATACTGAATAACGCACGCATCAACATATACGATAACGTTGTTTTTCTCAGATAATCCCACATGCTACAAATTGCTAGGAAATTAAATGTGTTCAAAGTCTAATACAACTCAGTGTGGAAGACAATTATAGGCATTTCACATTGTCACTTACTGGGTACAAACTAGTTATAATTGACCATTTGAAGCAGCCATTATTATTCTTTGAATTAGCAGTTACCAATGGATATTTGTTTGCAATGACGTTTTGTAATTTTCTGTGCGTTATTGTGTGTAATCCTTTATTTATGTTCACGTTAACACAAAGTTACAAAATTTCTTTTAACGCGCAGGTGGAATCACGAACTAGGAGAGTTTCCTTTAATATTATTATTATCGTTATGTCTGTCTCTATCATTTCTTGAGTGCCATTCCTTGATGTCTTCAGGCAGCGATAGAGACGCATACTTGTATTCATATACTTTCCCCTGTTGTCGCCCTACTTTACCAGAAGCTATTTATAGACAAGTGAGACATTTACTTAAGAGGCCGATTGTACTTGCGTGCTCTGTTAAAGAAAACCTGAAGACAAGCTCAAGAAAACATTTGGGATTCTTAAACGTATTGGGATTAGCTATTATACCACAGTATATTCCAGTCCTACCCGCGGAATCGGTGCAACCACACTGTGAAGTATTATCACTTATTTTAACACAGTCTGTAGATGACTCACCCATTATTCATAATTACATACCATTACTTACACTACTGAATTATCTGTAGCTGCTCGCCGGCCGGTGTGGCCACGCGGTTAAAGGCGCTACAGTCTGGAACCGCGCGACCGCTACGGTCGTAGGTTCGAATCCTGCCTCGGGCATGGATGTGTGTGATGTCCTTAGGTTAGTTAGGTTCAAGTAGTTCTATGTTATAGGGGACTGATGACCTTATAAGTTAAGTCCCATAGTGCTCAGGGCCATTTGAACCATTTGTAGCTGCTCCTCTTATTTATCAACAGTTTGAAAATCGAGATGTCACAATTTACCGGGATCTTGTGCTTATGTTTTGTACCTGTAACATGTAAAATAAAATTCTTTTAAGATACACAAACATTTTAGTACATAATGCGTAAGGTGTGAGACTATTGGTAGTAACTTGCATTACTTACGTTTTGAATGACATCTACTGATAATGATGACGCTGAATACAGGAGAGGTAACCGTACCAGCAACAGCAGCGATGACTTATTACTGGTGGCTGCCCTGCTTTTAACATTCATCTTCCTGCTTATTTGGTAAAGTCTAACATAAGTCTAGTCGACTCTACAAGATGCGATACACTTGGAGACAGCACCGATAATTCCCTCAATGTATATTTGCGAATAGGATGTACTATTGATTGAACGAATATGCAACTGTGTTGCATCATGTGCAGGCAAGATTGCGCGTTAAATACAAGGTGTATCATAATTAATAGCAAAAACTGACACACATGAAAGTAAGAATAACAAAAGGAAAAAATCTCTCAGAAAACATGTGGTTTTGACCGAAAAGTTTGTGTTTCATATAAATTTACGCTATTTAGGACAATACTGATGTCAGTGGTGGCTCGTAACCGCAGATATGCAGTTGGTATTGTAAACGGCTAATTTACGGAGCCAAGTGTAACGGAATGTTTTTGCTTCCACTACCGTATCATTTCATCTGTGCCAGTTATCACTATCTACTATGACCAGGGGACCTGTGGAAACTTTCGCGCTTTTACGGTTTTAAATAATGACGGTATTTGGAATAAGTGTAGTCGTTGGGATAAAGGTTGTTACGGGCATAAAGATAAACTATCTTTAAAAATGAACGGAACGACGTGAAAAAATAATCATGAATCTATGATACATCCTTGTATATACATTTACAAGCACATAACATGAAACAAAATTCTTTACAGAGCATTAGAATACCTCGGTGCAAACGGTATGTGTCGTACGAAAGTAATCTTAAAGTACTTTTGTTACTCTTTTTTTTAAAAGAATACAAAGATGTTATTGATTTAGTTACCTTTGAAAAGGCTACGTACAATTGTCCGCGAACAAAGAGGAGATTTGGTAGTACAATCCAGCTCTTGAAATGTTCATTCCTGGGACTTGTTTGTAATAAATGCAACTGCAGTTTTAATAGGCAACTGTCTTCTTGTCGACTTAAAAGGCGTGTCTGCGCCTTATGGTGGTAAGGCTGTCAGTGGCATCACAACATCTTTCCCCGTGTCAGTCAGCTGAGCACTTACTGTAAACAGTTGATCGATGCGAAACTCTCGCACTTTTATAATTGTAACTAATGACCGTTTGTGGAACAGATGTTGTCGTTGGATTAAGGTTGGTTACGGGAATGAAGACAAAACATTTTTAAAAATGAACCGAACGTGGTGAAACAATAGTCATGAATTTATGACACGTCCTTATGTATTAATTTCCATACACATTATTCTGAACAAAATTTAGTTACAGTAAACACGTTAGACCGTAATAGCAGTAGCTAAATCACAGTTCAAGGCAACAATGATAAGTATGTTCGTCGTTTCGGGAAGTATATTCGTTTAGAAAAATCTGATTGGATGACTGTCAGAGATAATGGACTACTGCACTGCTCACGGTTATTATGGTTGGTAGTGTAGTATACAAGTGATCTAGGTAATTAGTACTTTAAAACAAACAAATTGGTATTTCTCATACGATAATATGAAAAGTGAGTCTGTTATTAGTGATTAATAATTTAGCTTCGTGAAGTATAGGTATGAAGCTGGGCATCCATGATGTGCTTGTAGCTACGGTAGTTAAAATTTTCCACACACAGTAGGTTTTAGCGGAAAATCGGTATGCAGTGACAAAAGCTGGTTAAAAAGCTTTTTTAACGATACCTCATTCGTCCCTATACCGTTAGTGTGTGTTGAGAAAAAGGAGTGTTGACTTGAGAAACAATGTGTGGTAGGTCCGCTGTTGTTTTCTATCGACATAAATGGTCTTTTGGATAGGGTGGATAGCAATGTGCGGCTGTTTGCTGATGATGCTGTGGTGTATGAGAAGGTGTCGTCGTTGAGTGACTGTGGGAGGATATAAGATGACTTGGACAGGACTTGTGATTGGTGTAAAGAATGGCAGCTAACTCTAAATATAGATAAATGTAAATTAATTCTGATGAATAGGAAAAAGAATCCCGTAATGTTTGAATACTCCATTAGTAGTGTAGCGCTTGACACAGTCACGTCTATTAAATATTTGGACGTAAAATTGCAGAGCGATATGAAGTGGGACAAGCATGTAATGGCAGTTGTGGGAAAGGCGGATAGTCGTCTTTGGTTCATCGGTAGAATTTTCGGAAGATGTGGTTCATCTGTATAGGAGACCGCTTATAAAACACTAATACGACCTATTCTTCAGTACTGCTCGAGCGTTTGGGATCCCTGTCAGGTCGGATTGAGGGAGGACATAGAAGCAATTCAGAGGCGGGCTGCTAGATTTGTTACTGGTAGGTTTGATCACCACGTGAGTCTTCAGGAACTCGGGTGGGAGTCCCTGAAGGAAAGGAGGCGTTCTTTTCGTGAATCGCTACTGAGGAAATTTAGAGAACCAGCATTTGAGGTTGACTGCAGTACAATTTTACTGCCGCCAACTTATATTTCACGAAAAGACCACAAAGATAAGATAAGAGAGATTAGGGCTCGTACAGAAGCATATAGGCAGTCATTTTACCTCGTTCTGTTTGGGAGTGGAACAGGGAGAGAAGATGCTAGCTGTGGTACGAGGTACCCTTCGCCAAGCACCGTATGGTGGATTGCTGAGTATGTATGTAGATGTAGAATGTATATGATACAAGCCGTATGTTTCATGGATTCCGTCTTGAACAAAACAATCGAAATTTAGTTCTTGCTCAGTTGAACACGGGCGAAATTAAGTGCTCTCCTTCAAACTGATCAACTTATGGAAGTCCGTATTTTACGTTTGAATGTGTTAACCGGCACGATTTTTTTAATATCGGAGAACTATACCACGTAAATTACTGAAAACAGCATTATTGTAGCACACTGATGCTTGCGTATTTCTATGAAACTTTATGGTGAAACCATTTTATTTAGACTTTCACGGCCATATCTTCCATTTTACCGCTCTGTGGCTACCGGAAACCGTATAAAAGCGTAAAGTTCGCAGTTGTGTCGGGGAATATGGGGCAGTGGAGCAGTAAAGATTAACGAGCGGCGGGAGGCGCGATAACGACTTCGGCCGCTTCCCGGGATCGGCAATTCTTCTCTTGCTGCTGGCAGCGGGTTTCACGGCAGCGCGAAGCGGCCAGCGGGGGCCCCGTGTTAATTGCGTGTCCGGCCTGGGCTTTCCGTAGGCCTGTCAGCTGAGCCTTTCCAGGGCGCTGCAATCCATTTAAGGAGTGTCGACACGAAAGGAAAGTAGCGGGAGGACGGAGGCTGCCCACTTCTGACCGCGAAAAGAGAGACAATCGCGAAAGTTATAAAGACATACAGCTGCTCAACACAGTATCTCGGCGTCACGGAAGTAGCAACACTCGTTAAAACCACCCACTACGCTTTCGGTTAGTTAGGACTTAAATGAACCGTGTACCTAAAGTTTCCTGTTGTGCGGGAGAGCCTTCTACTTCGAGTAATAAATGAAATCCGTGCAGACAGAACCGAATCGTCAATGCACAACGCTTTCATCCGTGATAACAAGAAAGGAAGGCTCTGTTAAAGTAAGTGAATATAAAATTAGGCTGGATGGAATTACAATGGTATGTTAAACTGTAAAATGTTATAAAGTGTAAGGTGGCTCTAATTTTGCACTTACAAGCGCTCATCTACATACGTTACCGTGATTTACAACAGGAATTAAGTATCATTTGGTAGGTTGTATATCGTGTATATGAATATTTAAAGAAGAGTGACGTTGTCACGTACACCTTGTAAATAATGGTGACGGAGTGTCTTTATCATCAAAACGGCGTAATGAATGATTGCCTATACTAGTAGAGGTTGGAACGCCAGTGCAAATGAAACGGCAAGTGTAACTCAAACCCTGGTTGAAAAAGCCCGCACAGGTGTGTTGGTCCTGCTTCACACAGGAAATGCCAAGACGGACGGACGGGGCACCTGAGCGCTGAAACGCAATACAGCGACGACCATACGGTATTGTAATGGCGCCGGAAGGATGACCGGATAATACTTTGGGAGCTCTGAAAATCTTGGACGCAGCAGGAAGGAACGAGGAAGTGTTACCTCGGAAATCACAGTCTGGGTTATTTCCAAGGATTTTTACTCTGAGAAGCGTACCATTGTGTGAGTATAGGTATTTCCTCGCAAACGTTCGGCGCTGGACGACAAAAGACGAAAATATGGTTGGTCGGCGTTCGGAAGAATCTGTAGAGAGGGAGAATATTCATTGGTTTCGCGGATATGAGTCGCCTTTCAGTTACGATGGAGGGGAGCCGAGCTTTGCTGGGAAGCCAGCGGTGGAGGAGGTCTTCCTTTTTGAGCGCCCAGGTTTGGCAGTCGCTCAGTACCAGCTTTTGTTGGTATGGGTGGATCTGCTTTCTTTACTCTCAGGAGATTTTATAGTTAGAACGGTTAGGCACTGTACTGTTGCGGACTTACATGATTCTGGACTTCGCCTCCGGGTAGGGAGCGGTCGTTGAGTATGAAGCGTTCAAAGCGTTCAGTGATTGAGAGCACTTCTTCTGTCTATACTCACGTAGAGACGTTATCTGAATTCCGCCCTTGTGGCTGGGAGTTCCCGTTTCTTGTCCGTAGTACACAGAGAGGAGAAGACAGTATTAGATTATAACAGTCAGAGGACCGCCTTCTGCCATCCTAGGGTTTGAAAGAGTTTTATTTTGTGGCTGGTGTCCTACCACCATCACAGACGTGTACGAGAACCATCTCCCCTACGCACCGCATGCAGTACATATGGTGATATTGCTAATTGCTTCGGCTTATTAGGGCTATAAAGCTAAACAGCTGTGATCACATAAATTTTATTTCCACTGAGGTTGCACACCACTGTAGATGATCTTTGAAAGTAGTGTCTTCAAGTGTTTGTGCATGTAGATGATATCAGTCGTCTTGCGTTATTTATCGCGTACCCATACAAAAGGGGCAGATTTGGGCAATTGATAAATCGTATTAGTTAGGACATTCATTTGTATTCTTTATGTCCATTGGACATTGATACGTAAACAGCATTTATCACTTGGTAGTTACTAGTTGCCTTAATTATTCATTTATGTTTATGTTGTAATCCATATGTTAAAGAGCATGAACGAGACAACCATTAACAGATCCTAAGATATGTTTCGAGGGCTAGTCAAACATGGCCAAATCTTCATTTTCGCGCTGAGTATTTCCGTTGTTCACATTCATTTTACACCCGTCTGGAGCAGCATCTTGAAAAAGTTAATTAATGAATCGATGAAAATTAACTGTCGCCATTTCACTATGTGAGAAAAATTACTATCTCTGTAATTGCTGTCTGTTAATACTGAGAAACTTATATAAGAATGCTTGGTTTTGTTACGAGGAGAAAACAGACAAAATAGATAAGTATTGTCCCGGCATAATTTCAGTTGCATATGTCACAAAGAACAAATACCTTTCAGTTAAGTAGCAACTCACGGAACTCAGTTAGTAATAATCAAAGAACAACAAAAATTCATCAGTGGTAAACACTAAGTTAACGGAAAAATTTCGTGACTTCACTCACAGTCTTAATCACATAGCGTCATTCAGTCATCATTTACCCGTGAGTAACAGTTACGTAATTTTCAAAGTCAAAATGTCGATTGTAAAAGAATTGGAAAGTCCGTGATATCTATTGACTTATGTTTTCATGCAACTTCAACTTTTACCACTATTCATTAACAATAACTGCTAATCACTTTGTACAATTACAACAACTATTTACTCAAGTCGTTACCGAAAATTTCAGACTGATTACAGTTGCGTAAAATTGCAAATTTATTTATCCTCGAAAAATACACAAAAAAGTCTTTTACTGAATCTCGCTCAGTCACTATTGTCTTTCAAATTAATGTTTACTGAGCTTTTCTGTTAGTCTTGAAAATTACTGAAATTTTAATTACTATTATTCCTTTCATGAAACAATGCAACAGTTTCTCAATTTTCAGAATTCCCTCGGGTCATCAATAACGGACAGGATGGTTTCTAATAGGTATTTTGTCTTCTGTAAAATTGGAGATCAGTACTGTTGTACAGCTCTGTATTATTCAACACAAAATGAACTACGATACCGGCTACCGTATAAGAAGTCCGACCAAGTAATTAGTTGTATCTTACTTCAGGCTGAGGTGCCGTCGGTGTAATGTAATGCATCGTTCGTTGAAAATATGTGGCACAGGCTCTTCTTCTTGTAGCTTCGTAACAAACGAAATAGAAGACACAGTACTCTTCATGTTGCTTTACATCCTCTTGCGGTAATTATACTGTGCCAATTTAATGCCGTATAATTCGCCGGTCCACACCAAATTACTCGCCGAGCCATTACATACTTTAGTAGCACTGCGCTACGACCTATTCTCAACAAAAGAGCCGCTGTCGACTCGACTCAGCTGTGTCCCTCTGCGCTCTCCTACGTTCTCCTCTGCACTGTACTGGACTGCTGGCGTGTTTGAGCGCCCAGCGATAATGCACTGCAAGGTCACTAAAATACTCTCTGACAATAGTGTATCGCCATGACTAAGCCAGCGTATGTACTTGCACTAGCTTACAACTAACACTTATTTAAGTCTACAATGAGGAAATATTTCATTTCGTGTTACAGACATTATTACACTTACTTACAACCATTGATCCATAGAGAGAAAAAAATACATCGAGAAGTAAAGTTGATTTCCCTCAGAGTTGGTGTTACAATCCCGGTTTAGATTTATTTCGTGAGTGAAATTTGTTTTATCACATTACCGTAGATTGTAATCGGCTACTGGCAAATTACATACTCAAATCTACTTACACCCACATAAGATTAATATATAGTGTACACCATCTGATCAAAAAAGTACCCGGACACCTATTAGTGGACATTAATATGAGGCGAGCCCCCTATTCGTCTTGATGCCGAAACCAGAGAAGCTAGTGATATCAGAGGCTAGAGTTTCGAGCGAAGTCACCGTGCTAACTCATCCCAAAAGTGTTCCATTGCTTTCATGTCGAAACTTTGGGCAGGCCAATCCATTTCACAAACCATTGGCTCACAAATACTGCTTCATGTCAAAGTGAATTGTCACCCTGATACAAACATTCATCGTCTCCGGAGTACACAATATTATAAATTGCGTTCATATCCTTCCGCGTTTAACATTTTCTTGAGTGCAGAAAGGGGACCACACTCTAACACCGAAAAACACCCACATACCGTAACATCATCTCGGCCATGCTTCACTTTTGACACTCGACATGATGGCCGGTAACATTTTACAGGCATTCGCCAAACTCAGGCCCTTCCTTCGGATCGCCAGCGGGTGTACCGCGATTCGTCACTCCACATGACACCAGTCATCTACTGTCCAATGCCGTCTCTCTTCGCATCAGCTCAAGCGTTGCTTAGCACTGACCTCAGAAATCTGTGTTGTTCCGAAGTACGATGCAATATTTCTTCGTAAATGCATGTACGTCCGAAGGAACAGGCACTGCTGCGACTACAGCCGTCATGAAATAAATGAAATGTATTTACAGTTTCAAATATGGACAACCATCAGCTGTATAATGTAATGATAAGGAAAATTTGTACCTGACCAGTACTCGAACCTGGATTTCCCACTTATAGCGAACCGTCACCTTTCCAGTAGGCATCCAAGAAATGACTTACGGCTCGACACAAACTTCCGTGTCTTCAACCATGTGTCTACGACCCATACTCGTACAGCCATTATGTATAACCCCGTACAAGGAAGACATTTTACTTGAAAGCTGATTGCGCAGTATCAGCAGATAAATACGGCGTTGCAGCGCGTGTGTTGTTCTGAAGTAGTCTGCAGTATTATTTCGGACGTGTTCGACGCTTCCAGTCCATCAGTACATGAGGCCTGCCTGGTCTTTGTTTAGTTGTGGTTGTTCTTTCGCCTTTTCACTGCACGATCAGATCTTCAACAGTCGGGCAGCTTTAGAAGGAGTTGAACTTGTTACTCAGGTGACATCCAATGACTAGTTCATGCTCAAAGTCGCTCAGCTAGCCTGACCATTCCGCCGTTACTGCTTCTCTACTGACAACGCAGCACGCTCCGCCGTTTTTTACTCTGTCAGGTACGTCCCCGACTCATGTAATGGTCAATTCAACGTTACGGAGGGGTGTCCAGATACTTTTAATGAAACAGCGTGTAGTTGCTTAACACAATTTGTCGGCAGCATAGTCGTAGCAATATACCTGTCATTTCATTTCGTGATTGATATTTTACACTACTGTCCATTAAAATTGCTACACCAAGAAGTAATGCACATGATAAACGGGTATTCATTGGACAAATATATTATACTAGAACTGACATGTGATTACATTTTCACGCAGTTTGGTTGCATAGATCCTGAGAAATCAGTAACCAGAACAACCACCTCTGGCCGTAATAACGACCTTGATACGCCTGAGCACTGAGTCAAACAGAGCTTGGATGGCGCATAAAGGTACAGCTGCCCATGCAGCTTCAACCCGATACCACAGTTCATCAAGAGTAGTGACTGGCGTATTGTGACGAGCCAGTTGCTCGGCCACCATTGACTAGACGTTTTCAATTGGTGAGAGATTTGGAGAATGTGCTGGCCAGAGCAGCAGTCGAACATTTTTTGTATCCAGAAAGGTCCGTACAGGACCTGCAAGAGGCGGTCGTGCATTATCCTGTTGAAGAACCTGGATTCATCCGAAAAAATTACGTTTTGCCATTCGTGCACCCAGGTTCGTCATTGAGTACAACATCGCAGGCGCTCCTGTCTGTGATGCAGCGTCAGGGGTAACCGCAGCCATGGTCTCCGAGCTGGTAGTCCATGCTGCTGCAAACGTCGTCGAACTGTTTGTGCAGATGGTTGTTGTCTTGCAAACGTCCCTAGCTGTTGACTCAGGGATCGAGACGTGGCTGCAAGATCCGTTGCAGCCATGTGGATAAGATGCCTGTCATCTCGACTGCTAGTGGAATCCAGCACGGCGTTCCGTATTACCCTCCTGAACCCACTGATTCCATATTCTGCTAACAGTCATTGGATCTCGACCAACGCGAGCAGCAATGTCGCGATACGATAAACCGCAATCGTGATAGGCTACAATCCGGCCTTTATCAAAGTCTGAAACGTGATGGTACGCATTTCTCCTCCTTACACGAGGCATCACAACAACGTTTCACCTGGCAACGCCGGTCAACTGCTGTTTGTGTATGAGAAATCGGTTGGAAACTTTCCTCATGTCAGCACGTTGTAGGTGTCGCCACCGGCGCCAACCTTGTGTGAATAGTCTGATAAGCTAATCATTTGCATATCACAGCATCTTCTTCCTGTCGGTTAAATTTCGCGTCTGTAGCACGGCATCTTCGTGGTGTAGCAATTTTAATGGCCAGTAGTGTATTTTATTGACACATATCGTTCATAGATGGTAGTTAGCTAGTGGCAAAATTGATAAACTGATTCAGGAGCACTTAATGGAGAGGAGGAGACTGTTGGAAATGGGACATTTCACATCGTTAGGAACCGGAAAATATCACATTGATGTTTCGCTCGAATACCTTTCACGGTTATCGATATGGTAACCTTTGTGTATTCAGTTCAGCTTCATAGGATGTGACCTAAGACAGGGACTGCTGTGCTGGCCATGGACGGCGATGGTTTCACAGCACAAGCATAATCGCTTGGCAACCCTATCCGAAGAGCTGAGAGTTTCTAGTGTGCTAGCTTTTCGAAAAGAATCAGCGGAAATCGTCTTTTTCTTTCATTTCTCTCTCTCTCTCTCTTTCTCTTCTTGCGTCCATCTCATGGAATACGGAGTTAACTCTGCTAAAGCCGAAATTGTTCGATGAGGCAACTGCAATGTTACAAGCTCTTTTGGCGAAGACAAACATCCGATTTATGTCTTGGGAGGAGTATCTCGCCACCGCCACGTGAAAACTGGACTCGAAGGGGTTAAGGAGGGTGTGATTGAGTTCGCCGTCAAAGCGCCCGAACTCCGTAGACTTAGACGTTACGGCTGACGACGAAGACTCCTCTCACTTAAATGCCTAACATCCTAAATGCAGTCGAACAAATCTCAGGCCGGCAAATGAGTTACGGATTTTGTATTTGCTACAAAATGGGCAGATACCTTAGTTGCAAACGGGCAACGAGATGCCTTCTCCCAGAACGTCATTTGCGGAGATTTTCTTTCCTGTACAATCATTAGTTGACGCAACGATTAATAATAAAGACCTGAGAAAGATGAAGGATGTGCCGCTTCCCGACTGGCTAACACAGCCGTAACATCAGCAGGCATGTTGAGGCAAGTGGAAGAACTGCCTGTGCTTCATGCAGTAAAAGGATCGACATACCACGCTTGTGTTGCCGAAGTAAATGATGCTTCATAAAATTTTTGCGTCTGAAACTACACTATAGCGCTTGAACAAGATGTCCTGGACAACACACGCGTTGCAGCTATCCGTGGAGACTCAGCAAGTTGCATCACCCTCATTATCGAGGGTACTTTTTAACGCCTTAATTGAGGCGAAAGTAAACCTGCATTCTCAGTGCAGAGCGCTCTGTTTCTCCAGTCGTGAATGGTCCAGTAGGGCTAGTGTGTAGTGCTCAGCGGGTCAACATGGGTCCATTGGTTACTTAAATTTTAAACCGTGCTCACAATGTCACTTCATTTCGTGAAGCGTAATCGACACCAGAAGTTGTCCGCCGAAAGTTGTCCGTCGAACAGGCATACATCATCGTCAGGCACAAAAAACGGAATATCTGCCTTCTGTAGCGTAGACAAAACAACCTTAGCAATTTGTGGGCGGGAGTTATCCTCTAACAGAATGATGAATCGGTGACGCGCTTCAATATTTGCGGAGTATCCATTGCTGCTCTGTGGTAATTGAGGCGCTGTGTTCCACAAAGTCAGTGAGCTGCGGACCCTTGCAGTGAAAGAAAATAGTCCGCTCCCGCAGCTGGTGTGCCTGTTGTTTCGACAACGGCGCAGAAGTTTCGCTGGGAAGCCCTTACACATCCTCCATGAAGTCCTGATTTTCACATCTTTTGGGGCACTGAAGAAAGACATTCGTGGCCGGCGATTTGCTTTGGATGTAGAGATCCAGGCTTGGGTACAATTATGCTTCCGCAGAGTAACGGGACATCCTCCTCTATCATTACCTTTCTTCGACAGTAGTTGTCGAAACAAATATTATTTTTCGAATTTTGGACAGATCAATATTATTTCACTTTTCTGAAAACTTTCATACACACATCAAAGAAAGTTTTGCATCACCCCGGTTCCTAGAACTCCTGAAGATAGACGTTGACTGAGGATGTTGTATCACAGACACAGTCGCTTTGACTGTTCAGAGATGTCACTGAACCCGCCCAAAGATGTAAACAACCATGCATGAGCATCACCTATTAGACGGAGGGTGTACGACAGCCGATCAGTTCCAGTCATTTCACCAGGAAGGAGGTACAAGGCTCCTGTTGTCTGTAGTTCAACCATGCCTAGACGGTCAATGCCGTTGTTTGATCGCGTCCGCATTGTTACTTTGTGCCAGGAAGGGCTCTCAACAAGGGAAGTGTCCAGGCGTCTCGGAGTGAACCAAAGCGGTGTTGTTCGCACATGGAGGAGATACAAAGAGACAGGAATTGTCGATGACTTGCCTCACTCAGGCCACCTAAGGGCCACTACTGCAGTGGATGACCGCTACCTACGGTTTATGGCTCGGAGGATCTCTGACAGCAACGCCACTATGTTGAATAATGCTTTTCGTGCAGACACAGGACTACGTGTCATGACTCAAACTGTACGCAATGGGCTGCATGATGTGCAACTTCACTACCGATGTCCTTAGTGAGGTTCATTTTTGCAACAACGACACCATGCAGCGCGGTACAAATAGGCACAACACACATGCCGAGTGGACCGGTCAGGATTGGCATCACGTTCTCTTCACCGATGAGTGTCGCATATGCCTCCAACCAGACAATTGTCGGAGACGTGTTTGGGGGCAACCCGGTCAGGGCGGCATTATGAGGGACCGATGTACACCACTGGTGGTCACGGAAGGCGCCGTAACGGCTGTACGATACGTGAATGCCATACTACGACCGATAGTGCAACCATATCGGGACATATTGGCGAGGCATTCGTCTTCATGGATGACAATTCGCGCCCCCATCGTGCACACCTTGTGAATGTCTTCCTTCAAGATTACGACTAGAGTGGCCAGCACATTCTCCAGACATGAACCCTATCGAAAATGCGTGGGATGGATTGAAAAGGGCTCTTTATGGACGACGTGACCCACCATCCACTCTGAGGTATCTACGCCGAATCGCCGTTGAGGAGTGGGATAGTCTGTACCAACAGTGCATTGATGAACTTGTGGATAGTATGCCACGACGAATACAGGCACGCATCAATGCAAGAGGACGTGCTACTGGGTATTAGAGGTATCGGGGTGTACAGCAATCTGGACCACCACCTCTTAAGGTGTTGCTGTATGGTGGTACAACATGCAATGTATGGTTTTAATGAGCATTAAAAAGGGCGGAAATGATGTTTATGTTGATCTCTATTCCAATATTCTTTACAGGTTCCGGAGCTCTCGGAACCTAGGTGATGCAAATTTTTTTTTTATGCGTGTATAATTTTATACACAATATGTTATTAGCTAAAATTTATGAAAAGGAATTACCTTATAAAATATTTTATTTTCGATGCTATAATTGGTATGTTCTAGTTCTGAAATGTACAGTTAAAATTATTTTTTAGACACATTTGAAATTGCAAATTATTTGCACACTTAAAATTTCTATTATTAATTACGCAATAGTTACTGTTTACTATGTTTAAGTCTGGATTCATTTATGAAATAATAATCGAATTTAACAATGCAAAGCCATCTAGTACGATTTCATTTCTAAAAAAAAAATGTAAACCCTTTGGAATATTGTTATTTCCGCAGAGTGGGAGAGTGAAAAGCACAGCTCTAATGTGATCAAACGTATTTTTGTATGAAGAATGTAATTTCTGCTTTGTTAATCTGAAGAATCAAAATACTGTATGATATAGTAAAATGTGAGAAAATATATTTACATAAAAATGCTGCAACAACAATCTTCAGACTTATTTAGTTCAAACCATCCGTTAGGACCTGACGCGACATTTTGAGAAACACGAAGAATCAGTCACTTTCAAATCTTCATAAAAGACATTGTCTAATGTGGACACAAGTTGCAAGTAGGAAGAAATGAAGGTCGCGATTACAGTAGGCAACAGCAAAAATTCTTCCATGAAGGCACTGATCGTTTTTTCTCACAAAAGAGTAAATGTATTAACTGTTATGGCGATTACTTTTGAAATAATAACCAATTTACTTACGTTTTTCCCACCTGTCCCTTTTTCATCTGACAGTCCCTTGTAAATGGAGAGTGGAAATGGGAAATGTTCTAAGTGATATTTTTTTCGCAGAACGCGTTTTCAGTGCTGTTGTGTTATCGGTAATCTAAACTTGATCCACGTGTCGAATCATGTGTTAGTGAATAGCGCATGATCTTGGTGTGCCAAGACATCCTTCTCTCTGGAGGTCCAAAGTTTGAAAGATATGAGAAGTGCTTTATATTTACTACGGTTATACTAGCCAAAAACTTGTATTGTTGTTGTTGTGGTGTTCAGTCCAGAAACTGATTTGATGCGGCTCTCTATGCTACTCTACCCTGTGCAAGCATCTTCATCTCCCAGAACCTACTGCAACCTAAATCCTTCTGAATCTGTTTAGTGTATTCGTCTCTTGGTCTCCCTCTACGATTTTTACCCTCCGCGCTGCCCTCCAATACTAAATTGGTGATCCCTTCATGCCTCAGAATATGCCCAACGAATCGATCCCTTCATCTAGTCAATTGACAAATAGTCTTTCCACGAGTTACACAATGGATGAAGCAGTATTTTGGTTGACTCATCTAGGAACGTACTCTAGGGGAATTTGAACAGTAAACCATACCTCTCCTGTAGTGTCTGCCAGTGGAGCTGTTTGGGCATCTCCACGACGCTTTCGTGTATACTAAATTAACCTTTAACGAAACGCACTTTCCTTCTCTATCAATCCTACTTCGTAAGGATTCCAGACTGACGAGCAATATCCCACTATTGATCGACAGAGGAATTTGTAAGCTACGTCCTTCGTAAGTCGATTACACTTCCTAGGGATTCTTCCAATGAGTGTCTGTCTGTCACCTTCCTTACCTGCTATTACTTTTATGGGGTTGTTCAGCTTTAAATTGCTCCATATGCATGATCCATGCCATGCAGAGCAGTGTGAAGACCTACCGCACAGGTGTTGGACAAAAATATGGAAACACCAAGCACACACTACCATACCTACTATGGTGAAGTAAAACCGATGCATTCAATACAGCTCCGAGTCGTCACAGAAAGGCTAAATACAGTTCCTGTATGGTTTTAAAGGGAATGCTGTACCATTCTTCCAGCAAAATAGCGGCAAGTTTCAGGTAACGATGGAGATGGGTAGCGATTACGCACGCTTCTCGCCAAAGTAGACTACAAAGGCTCAATAACACTGACAAGGGGAGGCCACGACGCTTGGAACGCTAATTTACTGTAAACTTCGTACACTCGTAGTACTCCATGAGGACAACAAAATGTGTAAGCAGTAGCGCGTGCTTCTCAAGCGTTACTGAGAAAATTGCAAGATAATTTTGGTCGTCGAATATATATCTGTGCGTGGCCATTTTAACCATGAAGCGACTGCAGCCGAGTGGTGGCGGCACCGTAGCTCAGCGTGTTCGGTCAGAGGGTTAGCTACCCTCTGTAATAAAAAAAAAAAAAACTGAGTTCACCGATCAACAACGAACCACAACGGGTGTTTTACGACGTCGGCCGCGAGCGGATACAACGAACGAAAGGGAAAAAAGCGTGTTCGGTCAGAGCGTTAGATTCCCTTTCTAATAAAAAAAACGGAGTGAACAGATGAACGAACAAACTGAACTGATGTCATCGGACGTACGCCCTGAACAAATTCACCGAACAATATAGAACTAAATGTTTTTTTCTTTTTTTTAAGACGCTATTAAAATACACTCAATAGTGCATAACCAATTACCAGCGCCAATTTTTAAGGAAATACTGGGTTATGCATGGTTTGCTTCCAAACCATCGTCTGAAAGAGAGGTTTTTGAAAATGTTAACAAGGTATGTTTTTCCACAGAAAACGTCAAACGACCTTGCGTATACGGAAGCATAGCATTTATTCAATGGAGATGGTGCCGTTTAACTTTATGTTTTCCATGTTTTTACGAAAAATACCATCCTTCTTGTAATTTCGAAAGCGACGATTAATTGTACATCTTACGAAAGCCATCTGTGCCGGTCAAAACTGGGAGGTAACAAGTCGTTTCGGGCTCCTTCCAGGTATAAGGGATTTCCAAAATCTCGGACAAGCATACATTTTCAGTATGACTTTATGCATTTGGTCGTATACTAGTTGATAGTTATGAATATTACATTATTTGTGATAATAAAAATTAGTAGACTGCCAAATAACATTGTAAATTTAATAAAATTTCATCCGATTACACGTACTTTCCCCATTATATCAGTTGTAATATAAATAATAAAGAAAATGACGGTGTTGAAAATAAAAAAAAACTGACGAACGCAACTCGATCCAGCGGCTTGAACGCTAAAACACTTTTAAAAAAATTATTTTCCTATATTGTTCGTTGAATTTGTTCAGGACGGACGTCGAATGATACCCATTCAGTTTGTAGATCATCCGTTCGCTCAGTTTTTTTTTATTATGAAGGGTAACTAACGCTCTGACCGAACACGCTGAGCTACCCTGCCGGCACTACTCGGCTGCAGTCGCATCACGGTTAAAATGGCCACTCATATATATATATATATATATATATATATATATATATATATATATATATATATATATTCGATGACCGAAATTATCTTGCGATTTTCTCAATAACGCTTGAGAAGTACGCGCGACTGCTTACACATTTTGCTGTCCTCACGGAGTACTACGATTGTACGAAGTTTGCAGTAAATCCGCGTTCCAAACGTCGTGGCCTCCCCTTGTAAGATCTTATGACTGCGGTGGCCAGGGGAGAAGCGATAGTACACCCTCTTGTTCACAAAACCAGTCCTTGGCGATGCGAGCTGTGTGGGCAGCGACACTGTCGTCTTGGAACACAACGTCACCGTTGGGAAACAACATCGTACCTTGGGATGGACTTGACCAGAAATAATGGTCACATAATCCTTTCCAGTAATACGACCCTGCAGAGTAACCATGGGGCCTAGGGAATACCACGATATGGCTGCTAAAAATATCGCCTAACCTCAGCTATATTTACCCTTGAGAAGTAAACTCGGCCACTAGTTGGAAACACCGTGAAACAAGACCCATCCGACCAAATGACTACCTGCCATTGCGCCACAGTCGAGGTTTTACGGCTTCAGCCCCACGTTTTCCTGTTACGGGCATTAGAAGTCCTGATAAGTGGTACTGGAATTCCAGCTCATCAAGCGGTTCCGTGCTTACGGTGCGCCCTTCGTGTTGTTTTGGTGCTTACAGGGTATTCGCGATTGCGACTTTCAGTTCTGCAGTCACTTCTACAGGTGTCATCCTCTTAAGGTTCGCCACAATCTTCTTCAATGACTGTCTGACAGGAGAACTCAACACACACTTTCATCTGCGTTGTGACATAGTGGATGCTGCTTTTGTGCCTTTCCTGTGTGCCGTATCACTCTTCGATGTGCCGCCTCTTGAAACAGAAACACTTCGCCTACCACGGTTCGGAAGCACTCACTACAAGGGCACCAACAATCTATCTGCCCACGTTACAACTCACTCGGCTCCCACATAATGCGCTCAGAACTACACAGAACAATGTTATAGCCACAACTGGCACCTGAAACGTGTTGTTGACATTACACAGCTGCAATTCTTGGTGAAATATAACAGCGCAACATGCAGTCTTCACCATCATCTGCATTTATGTTCAAGGATTCTTTTCTCGTGGGGTTTCCATATTTTTGTCCAATTCCTGTAGTCCTATATCCGTGCCCAAAAGTAGCTACAAAATCGATGATAGTATCATCACAGATTTAGACCGATTGACAAACAAAACCTGAACGAAGCCAAATTAAGAAGAGCAATGTGAGACCTATTGAATGAATTCCAAGGAAAAGTTTGCCTACGGGGTTGATGAAAAGACATAGGAAGCTTCGGTCTTGCGCAAAGTCAGTAAACGGGTGAAAATAAGCTATATGTTCGCTAAATGATAATTGTGACACCGAATCGAAGGATAGCACCGTGTCAGCTAGAACACGGAATTTGGTCTACCAAAATTGTAGCATTTCAGAAACCGTAATGGGTATGATCCTTTCAATCATCACACAAAGGGAGAATTGACAGATATGGCGTTAAGTGATCGCAAAATGGAAAATCAGTTGAAAAATTTCAAAAGAGGAATTACAATTGGACATGATGTTATACCTATATGATTCGATTTTGATTAAGTAAGAGTTTTGACTACGTCATTAGAAACGAGCTTCCCAAACTAAGAGTGATTACCCACTGACAAATCAATAAGACAGTTTCTGAAGGGTGAGTAATGCTCCACTATTGGCCAATCACTGAATTAAACTGTTATTAGACAGCCCTCTCTATTATCACTATTTCGTTAAATTGATATCTGTTAGAATAGCTATGTATTGGCACGTGATACGATTCAATCTCGGATTGCGTAACGAATTCGTGAAAGCAGTTTTTGGAATTAGAGTTCTGGCAGAAATGATCACAACTTACTGCGACCGGCTATTTATTCGGCGCAGTGCGTGCAGTGGTTTGACCGAGTTAACGCTTCGCTTATCGTTTGTTATTTTACTGGTCAGTTGTTTGCTCGCTAACCGAGCCAATAACCAGACGACGAATTTATTTCCAAGCTGGCATGCTTTGTTGATTCCTCCCCAGAAATAATGAGCTGAACTTTCCCTCGTAGCCATGTCGTGATATGCAATTGCAAATACATGAACCTCTCTGTAAGGATTTTTTTATAATGTTGGCCACCAATTTAAATTTGAACCCAGACCATTTACAGTGGGAGTGTGCATACCACTACCCACAGGCATCAGTTTATGGCGTTAAAAACATACCTCCGTGATAAAAACGAGTGATTATTATCCTGAAAGAGCACCGAGATATAATAAAACATATACCGTAGAAAACGAATCTACAATTGAACTTAAGGACCATTTACATTGGGCTCGTGTGTGCCACGCTCTATTAACGTGAACAATTTAAGGCGTTTGAAGAAACTTTTACGGTAAACTGAGTCAACATTATTCAGAAAGGCCTCACAGAGACTAATTTATTTATAATTGCAGATGAGCTGAGTGTCAAATTGTAATTAAATGTGCCGAATATCTTAAAAGCGCAAATAAAATTAACAGTTTTCTTCGAAATGTAGAGCTTTACCAACGCAGAGCTTAAGCCAAGTATGTTTTTTTTTGCTTCCAGAACTGTCAGTATAGCTCGAAGAAAATAATGAAAAATGATCACTCACAAATAAAATGAGTCAGCTCTTGCGATCGGCATAAATTTTACTAGCAAATAGTTACATCGCAGTTGATATACTTATCACAGGGAGTGTTCTGGGATCCATGTTAATCCAAAACAGGTTTCTCTCTCGTCTCTGAGTCACTCTCTTTCATTATTTCATGACCAATTTTGGACAGCGTCACTCATCTTCATATCATTTCTGATAGTTACAGGGTAACCAGCCTGAGCAGAACTATTAGTCTCACTGTCATTTAAACGAAAATGAAACTGATACGTCTGTTAGACTGGTTATTTTACAACTTTGAGAAATGACCCGAAGATGGGCGACAGTGTTCGAAAGTGTTCACGAAATTAGTGATCGTCGGAGAGAAAAGAGCCCACTTTTGTACCAAATCTATGCCTTCCAAAATTAACAAGTAAATAAATGCCTGGATTAGAAAAACTATTTGCAGTGAATGAAGGATCATTTTGAGATAGTGAAACGGGACTGAAGTGCAATTTCTTGGGCTCTATGGGGACAACGTACTGAAAACAGATTTTGATAAAATACGAACCCCAAAATTTTTGCGAAAATGTCTCTGATAACAGTCTATTGCTATCGGGAAAAGCCTGAAGAATACTGAATCTGTCACAACTTACCGATATTGATATCGGCTGACATCTAGTCTCTCACAGAGTTAATAGTCTCGGGAAGGTTGCAAACCACACTGCTTTGAAATATCATCTTCCAAGCGATTGAAAAGAAGTGCAGGTCATTTCCGATTTCAAGAAGGGTAGATGGACACATTCTCTTATCTACAGACCTGTATCATCGTCGTCTAATGAATTGGAATTGAGGGACGTGTTCATGTCAGAGTATAATTTTCCATTATCACGTCTTCCGTAGCTGTTTTTTCTGTTTAATTATCTGAAAGCTTTCAGCAGGAGGGATGGAAATATGTTTGAAGATTTAGTATCTGTTCTCTCATTTTTTTTAAATTTCTCGTCATCCTGATGAAGTCCAATGGATTCTGTAGAACTGGCGTATATATTCTTCAGTTCTACTAACATACATTGAATCCATGGCTTGTTTCCCTATTATAATAGGGTCAGATTTTATTGAAACGAGATCAAAACTTTCTCACAATTTACAAATCTCAGACGAAGTGGTAGTTCTTACTTACTGCTTCATTCTATAATTTCATTAATGACTTGGAAATGCTCTATTGCAGAGTCAGGTTTTATTGCAGAGTCAGGTTTTTCTTCCGGGGAGCTGTTGACGGTGATTTTAAATATCTTATACTTAAGCGAAAGTGGGTGATGGTTCTCTGCTTTATCTTGTCTATCCCTTTTACACTGTTGTCCAAAATTAAAGCAACAAACCACTGTTTCGCCGTCCTGTGTCTAATTTACGATATAATCATACGGACTGTCAATAGATGTCTGTACGTTTGTGTCCTGCACGGAAGGTGGCATTAAGGCCAACGGACAACCACGACAACGAAAACGTCAGGGCACCTATCAAACGGGATAGTGTTCGCCGAGCAGTCCCACATCCACAACGGTGTGCCCACAGTCACACACTGTGCAGTGTGGCACAGGGAAAACGTCTACCCGGGCTCTCTGCAGTGGAGGGTCATGGCTTAATGTGAATCGCCCATATGTTTCTCACTTGCGGCGAAAGTTTATAGAGATCGAAACGTTATCCCGAAGACCAGGGCAGGGCCGACCACGTGTAACATCAGAAGGAGAGAACCTTTATTTGGCTGTGAGGGCACGATGCTATCGCCTTAGTACTGCACGGCTATTGGCATCTGACCTCGCAGCATCCACTGGACGTGCTGTATAGAGGCAAGTGGTGTACAGAAGGCTTCGGCGGAATGGCCTTTATTGTCAGAGACCTGCTGTACGTGTATGTCAGACAGAAGGGAACGTCTAGAGTGGAGCCGTCAATATGCCACTTGGATGGTCCAATAGTGGGCCAATGTTCTTTTCAGTTCCGATTTGGTCTGGACAGTAATTCTCGACGGATTCACATCAGGAGAGAACGTGGAACACGATTTCACGACCCAACCATTGAGGAAAGAGACCGATATGGTGTGGGCAGGCATTATGTTGACCACTCGAACATCTCTTCATGAAATTGTATAGTTAAATAGACAAGATTTGACTGATGTCAGGTATCGCGACGAGATCTAGGGACCTCACGAGCGGTCGTTTCGAGGTGATGTGGGCCGAGACTTGGTATTGCTGGGCGATAATGCTCGAGCTCATAGAGCAGGCGTGGTTGATGTTTTCTTGGAAATGTAAGATATTGCACGCACGGATTGGCCTGCACACTCTCCCGATTTGAATACCATAGAGCACGTCTGGGATGCACTAGCGACACGTGTTGCATCACGTCAGCATCCACTAACAAATCTCCAAAACTTGCGAGTAGCGTTGCAGGAAGACTGGCCGTTACTGTCTCAACATTAGATTGAAGACATCATTCACAGTTGCCTTCGTCCTTTTCTGTGTATTCCTGTCGAAGGTGGTCACACCCCATTCTGAGCTCATTAACCAGTTGTTGGAATGTGGTGTAAATCCGGTAAGTTGGAAAAAACGAAGAACATTTATGTCTATAGTTATGCATGTTACAGTCGTTTACGTGCTGTGTTCTTTATGTTGTTTCTACCTTACTATCATCTAATTACACTGTTTTGTGGCAAAAGAAATGCAGCCTTGTAGAATTTCGATTTGTTCTTTTAATTTTGGACACCAATTATTTCGAAGTAGAATTATTACATCATTGTTCCAGGTTTAGAGAACAGTCTTCTTTCGCAAAAAATTGCAAGCAATTTTGTAAGGTCCTTTTATATTACTTTTCTCCGGTTTGAGCCATTTCTGTTGAAACGCTGCCATCGCCTGACGACTTTACTTCCTTCAATCCCGGACTGGCTTCATACAGCTCATTCGACATTACTTCTGGAAGGGTGCAAGGTGGCAACCGATGTGTCCCCTCCACAATGAATGCAAGACCCCCACCACTGGCCCACCTTACATTTTTAACACACAACTATGCAGTTTGCATATGGCTTTGCGGAATCATTCTGAATATTTCTAGTTATCCTCACACCGGAGTGATCAAGCGGGGCAAGTGGTGATTAATTGTCACATTTCCCGAAAATAGCAAATTTTGTATCAGATGAAAATAATTCACCTAGCTTCGGTTTCCGTGGCTGAGCCACAGCGAGGGAACGGCCGAGTCGGGGCGGTTTACAGTGGCCTTCACGGGTAACCCGAGAGAAAACCAGTGGACACGCCGCCCCCGGCCGGCGGCAGCCATTGTACAGGACGGGGGTGGGAGGGCGTAAACTCAGAGCCGCAATTTCTCCACTACGTGGAAAGCTGGCCCACACAAAGTTTCTTGCGGTCAACGCGTCGTATTAACACAAGAGACGGGTCTGGCGCCGCTACGGGCCGTGTTGGCGAGGTGTTCTCCTTATTAGCCCCTCACACTCCTACTCTTGGCGAGGATTTCTGCAGAAACATCTCGATGGTTCCGTAAGTGACGCAGAAGCCTCGAGAACTTTTCAACTTAAAACGCATTCTGGAAGCGATCCATTGGCTGAAATCGTTTGATGTGGGGCGGTGATTCCCGTGTACACAATGGCTGGAGGGAAGACAGGGAAATGGTGGAAATTTTGTTTGCAAGAAGATGACTGGGCAGCCGCTGGTGCAGTGTAGGAGAAAGGGTACGCTCAATCTGAGAAAATGTGGATTCACGTTCTGACTGCTTTAGCGAGCAGTGGTTGTACTCTGTATTATCCGTCAGAGTACGGGGAGAGTAGTTGTTTTACCTGGGAACACGTTGTTTACGGCGGTCGCGCATCGTCGCAGTTGCTGCTCCCTCGGTCGTCTGCACAACAACCCACCGAGAATTCACGCGGTAGACGGCAGCACTGGGTACAGCTGCAGTTATTACTGGTAAATATACGCAGCACCAGCGTACTTTGATCATCTGTGTTCTTGCTAGTGCTACAAAACTCGCGACATTTGATTACAAGTTCGCACTGTTCGTGAACGCCGCTTCATGTCATTTTTTTGGTAGACTTGTACAGGATACACATAGAATTTTGTGCAGTGCATCTGGATGGGGAGAATGCCAGCCGACACAGAACCAATTTCAAAGTTTACTGTGTAGATTTTAACTGTTCTCTTCTTACCCCTTAGAGAAAACTTTTAACAACAATCTAAATGTTCTGTCTCTGTTGAATTGAACAAATTCCATAATAATTCTGGTCCTCACGGCACTTATCTGTTCAGAATATCCGTTCATTGGCTCCTACCAATCATTAATTTTTGAGAGTTATAAAAAGATAAAGATTTACATAATCTTGTATGAGGCAACTGGTCACACTCAAATTAGTTGCATAGTTGTATGTCAGATAGCGTATGGTGCAATTAAATATACTCATCTCTTGGTTAATTCCTTGACTTTCGAGTATAAATTTAAATCATTTGCACAGTAAATTGTATCTTCCTTGTGACGACTCAGTGCCTTGTTCCCAAGGGCGTTATCTTAATGATCGTTGTCATTTGTGTAGTGGCACTTTCTGCCACCAAATGTAACTGCAGCACCAAATGTAGCGGGAAGAAGCAGAAGGCACTGTACTAAGACTTGTCTGAGCTTCCCAAGTTAATTATTGTTTCCAACTACAGTGCTGCGTTTGCCTCAGTCTGCGTGACTGGGTCCCACAATGCTGAGGACACCACTTTTCTGACGGTGTAATGGCTTAGCGCGGAATGGCTGCCTCAGCGACCCATGCCTGCACTGCTGTGTGTCGGCCTTGTACGGCCATGACATCAGGATGTGCCGACAGTTTGACTCAGCAGTCTTCGCCCCTGCCATTTCAGCGCCACTCACCTAGAGCCACAGATGGCCTGCTGCACACTTCTTTGCCATTGTGGTTCGGATTGTGGGCGACAACAAGCACCCATGATCCGGCATCCGAATCTGTGGCCCTCGCCCTGAATGTCTTCAGTGCGTTCTGGGTTCTAACAAGTCTTCCTGCAGTAGTGAGCCATGAAGTGGCCTGTTGCTGGGCGGCTACAGACCATGTGTTAGCCTCAGAGGGTCGAACCAGTGACCTGCCATGGACTGGAATGCTGGCGCCCCCTCTGCTGCTGCATGTAGCTGGTGGAGTGACATGCCCCACAGTCCTGGAGAGCTGTCACACTTCGGTGCCTTGTTAGAAAACCGGCACCTATTTACATACAGCCGTGCACCTCTGTTTTGCTAACACGCCGCTCCGAGTCACGTACTCAGAACACCTAGGTTGCGCCAGTTGGCCCCTTCTGCCCATAACTAGCGCCATGCAAACTGCTGCATTTACTTTTTTCAGTGGTTCGATGTCCCTGTGGCCTCCATTCTACTATGCAACCGCTGGTCAGTGTAACTTGCTGTCAACAGGCCTGCGCCTGTCTGTAACTTGTGTACTCAGAAAAGTTGCACTGAATGTAACTTTCCTATCTTAAACTGTGATGCCGCTACAATATTCCACCCTTTGTAAAGACCCAGTCTCTGGGTCGACATTTAACTAACTCTTAACTTGTTTGGGTCCACACCTATGACATACTTCCTCACCTTTAAAAAACTTAAATGTGGTCTAGTGCCCCTTAAAACACATGACAAGAAATAAAACATAAAAATTCCTTACTGGACGACCACTGCTCGATCAACCCATTACCAACTCATCTCACGCCCTCGCTACCATATCCACTAGGACTTGGACTACCCTTGGTTCCCTCTTGGAATTGGCTCTCCACCTGATCAGAACGACGACAACGCATAACAAAGTTAAGACTGTGAAGACACTTGGCACAGAGGTGCTCAAAATGATCTTTATTTGCACATGCTGTTCGGCTGATATGCGCCCCTCTTGCTCTAAAAAGGACTGGTTTACGGATCTCAACAGACCTGGCTCCAGAGTTTGATTTAACAAGGTCAGATTCTGCTTTGGCAAAACTCTAATGTGGATTCTTGCCAGTACAGCTGTGGCTGGCTAACATTCAATTGTGTGACTCCTGAAATTGACGCTGGCAGATGGAAGGTTGGTCTTATTATGTTACATTAAGTTCCATTGATTAAAATTCCACTCCCCTCGAGCTCTATACATTTCGCTTCGGCAAATACTCCCTGCTCAAAACAACTTGCTACTACTACCAAATTCTCGTAGGTGGAGAAGATCTAATGCGTCCCAACCTGTTGCAAGCTCAATTTTGGCTCCACAGTGTTCTCTGGACAGTCTATTTCTTTCCCCCTAGCTAAAAATAACTGCACCGTGCACGTGTTCAGATTGGTGCTTATCACCCTGGCTGGACATACCTTTAACTTCCCTTTTCAGTCACCTGAGGACAGGGATTACTGTCACCCTTCGTCCCTTTTCAAAAAGACTGCTGTCCCCAGTAGGCTCGCAATACTCGAAAACACATACAACATATGAAAATACAATGCCTAATTACTCTACGCAAACCCAATGATACATAAGAAGAAAACAAAAAAACTACAAATATACTACTACTTTCTGGATCGCAAAACTTGCGGTATTTCATGCTGTACTCTATATTTTTGGTTTTCTGTGCGCTGAACACCTCTCTTCACTCTCTCTTTCTTCCTCTTTCCTTCCTATGACATGCCTGGAATCACATCCGAACAACCCTTAAATGGACGCAACTGCCTAATGTGTACTATCGTTGTTCTAGTTGGCAGCTGAAGCTTAACATTACCGGGGGATGTTGTTTCAGCAACATGGTATGGCCCTTGATACCTAGTGATGAACTTTTTCGTTTTTCCTTTTTGCGTATAGGGGTTGGACAACATTACGCATTGCCCCACTCTATACTGCGGTATACTTCCTCTCCGCTTCACTGCATCTTGCTGCCCTTCCAAAGCGTATTCACCTTTTGTACAAGTTTCCTAACATCTCGAATTGTTTCTGCGAATTGGCGTACAGATTCGCCGGTCTTTCCTTTCTGTAGCCTCACCAAATCAAACGGTGACGGCATTTTTCGCCCGTACACTAACTCATATGGAGGAAAATCGGTATTTGTATGGATTTTTGCATTACATGCGCATATAATATGCTTCAAATACTCATCCCACTGATGTCGATGAGAATCCACATAAAAATCTTCCCGATTGTTCTGTGTACCCGTTCTGTTCTTCCATTGGCCTGTAGGTACAAAGTGCTCATCCTCAACTTCTTTACGTTCAACAATTTACACAGTTTCTTCATTAAATCCGACATGCAGCTGGTCCCTTGGTCAGTAATTATTGTCTCCTGTACACCAAACTTCAAAATCCAGTTCTTTGTTAACACTTGCGCGACCATTTCTGCCTGTTGATTTGGCATAGCCACCATCTCAACATACCTCGAAAAATGGTCTATTATTGTCAGAACGAATCTGTTACCCATGGTGTTCGCATTAAACGTTCTAAGACATCGATCCCCAACATAGAGAATGGGCATGACGCTTCTGGCAATCATTGTAGCTGTATCTGTTTCCGACTCAAATCTGCTCTCTGCGCATATGGTATACAACTATTGACATACTGACCCACATTTACTTTCCTACCTCTCCGCCAATACCTCTCTACCACTCTCCTATTCGTCGCACTACAACCTCCATGACCAGATAACACGTGATCATGTGCTTTCTTTAAAACCTCATCTCTCAGTTTCGCTGGCACTACTACCCTTGGCTCTAACTTCGTATCCATGCACGGAAGACCTTTGTAAATATGAAACTGTGGCTGTGGATGATACAATTTGCAATCGTCGTCCGCGTTCTGTAATTCTTGCCATACCTATGACTTCTACTCTTGCCACCTTTCTACTCAGCGCATCCGCATTATCGCGCTTCTTCCCAGGCTTGTGCACCACCTGGTAGTCGAATTCATCAAGACTCACAGTCCATATAGCGAGTCTAGTGGACTGATCGTTCAACATCAACAACCACTTCAATGCAGCGTGATCTGTCGCTACCCGAAATCTTCTCCCATATAAATAACATTTTAAATATGTGAATCCATAGATTACACTAAGCATCTCCCTCTCTATTGTTGAGTAATTCCTCTCTGCGCATTCAACTGCCTAGACGCATAGGCTACAGGATGTTCTTTCCCATCAATTTCCTGACTAAGAACACACCCTAATGCTTGATTCGATGCATCGCATGCTAGTATAAACTTATAACACTACCGTCTGCTACTACTATACCATAACCTCAAAGCTGAAGGCAGTTCGTATAATGAAATTATTCTTATTCAAGTAATTATAGTATGAAGAAGCAGAGCAGTGTTACCCTCTGAGAGGAATTTTGTTATGTTGACCGTATTGTACCTAACGGAGGAGGCTTATCGGAAGTGAAAGTCAGAATTACGTAAATATTCAAACAGTAACAAATAATATTTTACCTAGCAACACTGTTTAAAGAATAAAGAAAACGGTCGCCAGCCTAATTAGGCAGGAGAATAATTAACATTCTTGTTTAAGAAAACAGGTATGAGTAACTTTAACGGACAAACACAACCTATATTTTGCCCCACGCGAGTGCAATGAACTCTGACACCTGGATATGTTAACGTTAAGTCTGGAGTTGACAGAGTTGAAGAAATTATTTGCATAAATATAGCAGATAACAATACATGCTATTACTTTTAGGGCTTATTCAAACTGACTGGTCTTTGTAACATTACTGTTAATATACACTGTAGAATCCCAAATTGGACATAGGTTCAGTATTACTTTTCAAACATTTTCATAGCTGACATAAAATTGTGAATGTAGTTTACTGCAAAATTATGAACTGATCACAGGTTAAGTCTCTCTCAACTAAATATTATTCTATTTAGAATGAAAGTTAATTGGAATTCGCTAACAGGTTACTTCTCACTGTCTTTTGAATAAAGAAATTATTGTTTTCATAAATAGTGATCTTTCTATAAATTGTTATTTATCATGAGCACAAAGGATAACCTGTGGATCCTATTACACTATTAATATGCACTTTCAATACCCAAAAGAAAGAAGTGCTTAGCAAGAATGAGTGGGTAACTTTCCACTATTGCAGTTTTCCACTTTTGCTACAATGAGACACAAAATTAACATATTTGTAAGATACTGAATCACCTTCTGCGATTTACAACAGGCAGCAATGTGATCATTTACTAAGAAAAACTTTATATGTCTCAGTTTTAAGAACTTTTGATTTTGAAGTTGGCAACAACATATTAACAAGCAGTTTTAATAGGAAAATTATTTTCAGCAAGCATCATTTACTTTACTCACTCTGTTGAACTTTAACTTTATTTTTACTATGTTCAAGAGGCATTTATTAGTTAAAACACTGGGATTTAATGTTCTTTCAATAAGGACACTCGGTAGTCACTTTAGTTCAAATGGAGAAGAACCTGAGAGGTGTTATCATAAAGAAAACAATCGAGGTAGGTACATAAATTCAGTTATAAATTACCTTATATTTGAGCTCACCAACACATCAAACAAGTTGATCCTTCACTGTACATTACTATAGTGTTCCATTACAGTGACTACGCAATGTGGTGGCGATTGCATGTTGGTATGTGGATTTGCAGGTAGAATTAATGGACTCTGTCATTTCTTGGTGGCGATGACAGATACCCATTTCAGAATAGTTCCAGCTCATTATCCATCCATCCGAGGCATTGGAAAGCGTCAGGAAAAGCCTCTCTCGGAACCAGCACAATATACAACTTTTACATGGGCAGTTCACAGTTTGGTAGCTCGTTCCCGACTGACTCTTGGTTCCACCTTTTCTACCTAGGAAGGTAAAAGATCGCCAATCTTGGGGACTTTGCGTCTGTTTACATTTGGCATGTTTGTTTCGTTGTTTCTTCAACAGTGTTCTAACCCATTTTGTGTATCAAGGAGGATCAGCTCCGTCGCGTGTTAATTTATTTGGTATAAATCTCTCAATTGCTGCCGATACTATTTCATTGAATGTAAACCACATCTGGTCTACACCAATATAATTAATTTGGAATGAGTGGAGATTGTCTCTCAGGAAGGCGTCAAGTGAATTTTTATCTGCTTTTTGAATAGGTATATTTTTATCTTATTTTTCGAGGATTTGGGGATTACAGTATTCAATCTCGCTACGACAACCCTGTGTTCACTAATCCCTGAATCGGTTTTGATACTGTTTATTAACTCAGGATTATTTGTTGCTAAGAGGTCAAGGGTGTTTTCACAACCGTTTACTATTTGCGTGGGCTCATGAACTAACTGTTCATAATAATTTTCAGAGAATGCGCTTAGCACAATTTCGGATGATATTTTATGCATACTTCCGGAATTAAACATGTATTTTCGCCAACATATAGAGGGTAAATTAAAGTCACCACCAACTATTACCGTATGAGTCAGGTATGCGTTTGAAATCAAACTCATGTTTTCTTTCAACCCTTTAGCTACTCTATCATCTGAATTGGGAGGTCGGTAAAAAGATCCGATTATTATTTTATTCCGGTTGCCAACAATGACCTCTGTCCATACTAACTCACAGGAAGCATCTACGTCAATTTCGCGACAAGTTAAACTATTTCTGACAGCAACAAACACGCTACCACCAAACGTGTTTAGCCTATCCTTTCGGAACACCGTTAGGTTCTTCGCAAAAATTTCGGCTGAGCCTATGTCCGGTTTTAGCCAGCTTTCAGTGCCTATAACGATTTGAGCATCAGTGTTTTCTATTAGCACTTGAAGCTCTGGTACTTTCCCAACACGGTTACGACAATTTACAACTGTTATACCAATGGTTCCTGTATCTCAATTTTTTTCTTGTGTTCAGCCTGCACACTTAGTGACTGAAGCCCTTCTTGTGTTTTCCCGAGACCCTCTTACCTAAAAAACCGCCCAGTCCACGCCACACAGCCCTTGCCATCCCGTGAAGCCGCCTCCTACATATAGTGGACACCTGACCTTTTCAGCGGAACCCGAAATCCAACCACCCTTTGGTGCAAGTCGAGGAATCTGCAGCCTACACGCTCGCAGAACCGTCTGAGCCTCTGATTCAGATCCTCCACTCGGCTCTGTACCAGAGGTCCGCAATCGGCCCTGTCGACAGTGCTGCAAATGGTCAGCTCTGCTTTCATCTTGTAAGCAAGACTGGCAGCCTTTACTACTTCTGTTAGCCGCTCGTAACCAGAGAACCTCTTCTGATCCAAAGTGACACGCATCATTGCTATCGACGTGAGCCACCACCTGCAGTTGGCTGCACCCTGTGCTCTTCATGGCATGCGGGAGGACCTTTCCACATCTGCAATGACTCTACCCGGTATGCACACGGAGTGCACATTGGATTTCTTACCCTCCTTGTCGGTCAAGTCCCTAAGAGGCCCCATAACGCGCCTAACGTTGGAGCTCCCAACTACTAATAATCCCACCCTCTGTGATTGCCTGGATCTCGCAGGCTAAGTGGTTACCTCTGAAACAGGACAGGCCACAGCACCTGGAACCTGTTTGTGAGACAAACCGGAGAGGCCTTAGGTGCGGCCGCCTGGGAAGTCTTTGGCCCCCTACTTCGCCGTGGGGCGACCTCCCACTCGACCACAGGTGATGGGTCAGCCTCAGTGCCCGCATTAACTGGGTTGGCCACCGTTGAGGACCGATCGGAGGACCCTGGCGAGCTGGACGTCCGTTGGATCCCCACGGCCGGCTCATAACAGTGGTGCCCATCCACTGCAGCCTCAAGCTGTGTAAAAATGGTTCAAATGGCTCTGAGCACTATGGGACTTAACACCTGAGGTCTCAGTCCCCTAGAACTCAGAACTACTTAAACCTAATTAACCTAAGGACACCACACACATCCATGCCGGAGGCAGGATTCGAACCTGCGACCATAGCAGTCGCGCTGTTCCCCACTGAAGCCCCTAGGACCGCTCGGCCAGATCGCCAGCAAGCTGTGTAACCGAAGCCATCACAGCCTGAAGCTGAGAGCGAAGTGTCACCAACTCGGCTCGCATCCGCATACAACAATCGCAGTCCCTGTCCATACTAAAGGCCATGGAAAACTAAACTATGCAGAATAAAGGGACTGTCTTCACGTGCTGCGCAACTCTATTGTAGACCCTGACGAAAACGCAAGAACTGGGTCTAGTAATACGCAGATAGTCAAAAACCTATCTACCGAAGCACGCAGGTGAAACTAAATAATTTGTCCCTGACTAGGAACTTTTAATATGTCACAAAATCGGTTTTGTTACCGACGCAAACAAAAACGCGACAACTGTGGCTATTAGATATTAAATTTACATGCAGAAACACAAGAGACTGAACTATTAAAGCACACAGATGTTATAAAATTCGCTCCTGGTTAGGAAGTCGTAAATGACAAAAGCCGTTTACTTCCCTGTTGCTGCGTCTGTCTCGGTCGGCTACTGCTGCCTAACTCATTGACAGACATTGTAAAGCTTTTGTGTTTGCTGAAAAGTTCTGCATGTGTAAAAGTTAGGTTCTGTTCCACAGCCAGTGTCGCGCGTCACAGGCACATAGAGGATAGGTGCAACGTCCGACTTCGCACGTAGCGGCCGATGATGCGGAACAGTGGCACTTGGCGCATTTAAATGCTGTTAACATTTGCAAAAAACAATAATGAGACCAACTTTTCATTACATATCTGTCTTGTAATAATTGATATATCAGGAACTTTTATGCAACTGTACACACTTTGTCGCCACGTAGAAGCAAAAACTGAATTTACATAAAATCGTGAGGCTCCGGTCACAAAGACAACGTTCTGGGTTCTCGAATAATTCAGATGAAGGCAATGGAAAGGAAACGGGATGAGGAAGGGATAGGAAGGAAATGATGACGTCCAGACGCACAGGGTAATACGGCAATGCAACGGCGACAGTTAAAAATCTCCGTCGGACCGGGACCCCTACCCGGATGCTCCACTTACCTAGAGCGGTTGCCTCAACTGCCTTCTTCATCGGTCTGGAAGTCACATGACACTCCTTCAAGTTGATTGTTGAATATTTCACTCAACTTTTTTATTCCAAAAGGACACCCAGCCCTCTGACCGAGCACGCTAAGCTACCTTGCAGGCTACCGCCTCGGCCATCCGGACACGGTCTCCGTCAGACCCAAATTCCCAACTTCCCGCTCGCCGCACCACAACGAGCCCCGCCCATTAAGCACTGCTCGTGTATTTCTGAATCCCACAGGAGTTCGGACGTTAGTTGTGCGTCTCCACTGAAACTTTTCATCAAACAGCCGTCGCGTCCGTAGAATTATAGACATGAGTTGTCCAACAGAACAGACACCACTCATATCTACAGCGTTGGGTTCCGTTACATAAGAAGTCAACGAGACGTTCATGTATCTGGGAATATATTCCGTATGCTCGAACCTTTACTAACAGTCTGCAGTGCGGCATTCTGTCAAACACTTTCCGCAGATCTAGGAATATGGAACATGCCTCTTGCCGTACATCGATGATTTGCAGGGTATCGTGTGAGAAAACGGCAAGCTGATGTACAGCTTGAGATTCAGTTTCTAAATTAGCAGTTGCCGATAAGAAGGCCAAACCGCCCCTGATCTACGAACTATCGCAATCGTGACACCGGTATTAAGAGTTAAATTCAGAGCAAACCGTTTGAATTCGCAGCCAAGTTATCAGTCTGGAGAAAAGTTTCCCAAGAACTGCTGTCTTATCTGGGTGAGGCCGGTTGAGAAACGGCTGCCGTGACTGCCGCAGAAATTAGCCGCGCGCAGTCCGGGCCCCGGGGCCGTAGATTCGTTTAATTTTACGACGTGTTGTCGCGTGGCCGGCGAGATCCGTATCGCTCGCCGCACGTGCGCCGAACGGCCGGCTGGCTCCCTTGTAGCTGGCGGCTGTGGGCTCACGTAGCGATGCTGCCGAGCGCTTTCACGCGCCACAGCTGGTCTAGCAAGCGTACCGAAACAGAAAGATGCACCAAGGTTCATGTCACACGGCTCGAAGACGAGTAGAGCGTTTCGAAGCAGAATAAACCGAAATGCCCAATTGATTCAAACAAAACTTAAGATTCTCGCATATAAATTACACTCCTGGAAATTGAAATAAGAACACCGTGAATTCATTGTCCCAGGAAGGGGAAACTTTATTGACACATTCCTGGGGTCAGATACGTCACATGATCACACTGACAGAACCACAGGCACATAGTCACAGGCAACAGAGCATGCACAATGTCGGCACTAGTACAGTGTATATCCACCTTTCGCAGCAATGCAGGCTGCTATTCTCCCATGGAGACGATCGTAGAGATGCTGGATGTAGTCCTGTGGAACGGCTTGCCATGCCATTTCCACCTGGCGCCTCAGTTGGACCAGCGTTCGTGCTGGACGTGCAGACCGCGTGAGACGACGCTTCATCCAGTCCCAAACATGCTCAATGGGGGACAGATCCGGAGATCTTGCTGGCCAGGGTAGTTGACTTACACCCTCTAGAGCACGTTGAGTGGCACGGGATACATGCGGACGTGCATTGTCCTGTTGGAACAGCAAGTTCCCTTGCCGGTCTAGGAATGGTAGAACGATGGGTTCGATGACGGTTTGGATGTACCGTGCACTATTCAGTGTCCCCTCGACGATCACCAGTGGTGTACGGCCAGTGTAGGAGATCGCTCCCCACACCATGATGCCGGGTGTTGGCCCTGTGTGCCTCGGTCGTATGCAGTCCTGATTGTGGCGCTCACCTGCACGGCGCCAAACACGCATACGACCATCATTGGCACCAAGGCAGAAGCGACTCTCATCGCTGAAGACGACACGCCTCCAATCGTCCCTCCATTCACGCCTGTCGCGACACCACTGGAGGCGGGCTGCATGATGTTGGGGCGTGAGCGGAAGACGGCCTAACGGTGTGCGGGACCGTAGCCCAGGTTCATGGAGACGGTTGCGAATGGTCCTCGCCGATACCCCAGGAGCAACAGTGTCCCTAATTTGCTGGGAAGTGGCGGTGCGGTCCCCTACGGCACTGCGTAGGATCCTACGGTCGTGGCGTGCATCCGTGCGTCGCTGCGGTCCGGTCCCAGGTCGACGGGCACGTGCACCTTCTGCCGACCACTGGCGACAACATCGATGTACTGTGGAGACCTCACGCCCCACGTGTTGAGCAATTCGGCGGTACGTCCACCCGGCCTCCCGCATGGCCACTATACGCCCTCGCTCAAAGTCCGTCAACTGCACATACGGTTCACGTCCACGCTGTCGCGGCATGCTACCAGTGTTAAAGACTGCGATGGAGCTCCGTATGCCACGGCAAACTGGCTGACACTGACGGCGGCGGTGCACAAATGCTGCGCAGCTAGCGCCATTCGACGGCCAACACCGCGGTTCCTGGTGTGTCCGCTGTGCCGTGCGTGTGATCATTGCTTGTACAGCCCTCTCGCAGTGTCCGGAACAAGTATGGTGGGTCTGACACACCGGTGTCAATGTGTTCTTTTTTCCATTTCCAGGAGTGTATTTTCATTCAAACATCAACGTAGATTAGAAGTGTGTGTCGCCTCATGACACTGATCTCATGTAGGTGCTATCTCCATTAATCGTTTCAATCTAGCACGTTATGGTGCAATTTTCTTGGTGGCTGCTCCAAGAGCAGTTGGTACACTGTCATTAGTCACGTAAGCAATTAACAGGCACTGCAAGTATATATGCTAAATGTTGTTTTCGTCCAGGTGAAATGTATCAGTGCAAAGGAAGTATGTAAAGTGTGCAAAATGAGTATTTCAGCAGTGTGTCATTGAAGTCATTATGCGATACGAACTAATCTCGCTTAGGAACAGAAGGCTAGCTGAAACCAGATGTCAAAAGCAATGAAATTCTAAATTCCAAACGGGATGTATATGTCAAAGATAGGTTTAATTCGGGTGTGGAGGCGAGTTTATAGTTATCAAAAAGATGATAATATCCAGTGAGATTAGTACAGATTCGGAATGTGAAATAATTTGGGTTAAGACAAGTGTTAAAGGTGGATCAAACAGAGTGGGAGATTCACGTTATTATGGCAAGTAGTAGGGAAAGAGAATTGTGTGTAATTGTTTGAAATGCGTTATCCGAAAATTACTTTGAGCAGTTAATCAGAGAACCAAGTCGTGAAGATAACGTCTTATATCTGCTGGTTACAGACAGACCAGGACATTTCGACTTAGTTGGACAGCGAGTCAGTGATCATAACGGAAGAGCAGTGTATTAGAGATCATTAGACTGTTTCAGCATCACTGAATACGGGTGTAAACAGGAATTCATAGAAAGGCAGGAAGATCTTTCTGCTTAGCAGGAGCGACTAGGAACGGATTTCAGGCTACCAGAGCGGCCAGCATGAAAATTTTATCTCCAGCACTAACAACGTTGAGTATCAACGGTCAAAGTTCAAGAGCACTGTAAAATACGGTGCAGACAATGCCGAGAAAAGAAGTGAGGGATAGAAAAGACCTCTTGTTGTTTGACAGCCTTGTGTGAAGAATAGCCAAAGCCTCAAAGAACAACTAAACAGAGCCAAAAGTCGCGCAAGGAGGCGTGAGGTGTTGGACGAACCTGAAAGTAAATTTCTGTCTACCAACTTGACAGAAAATCCTAAGAATTTTTTGTGTTACCTTAAATCAGTAAACAAATCGAAGTCATCTCCACAGAAACTCTGCAACGACAATGGCTTCGAAACGGAGGATCACATAGAAATTCCGAAATACTAAACTTTTTCAAAACTATTTCACAGAGGAGGATCGCACTGTCGTTTATCCTTCAAATAGTCGCATGAACGACAAAATGTCTGATGCCGACGTAAGTGAGCAAGGGACAGAAAAGAAACTGAAATCTCACAACGCTGGACAGGACGTGACGGGACACCAGGAGGATTCTACACAGAATATGCGAAACAACTTTACCGACTTCCAGCAACAGCGTATCGCCGGTCTTTCGATGGGGAAAACTTTCCTGATGTTTGGAAAAAGCGCAGGTCACGTCCATTTGTCGTGCCATCAGCAAACTTTCCACTACCCTCGTCGCAGAAAGCAGCCGCATGTGCTTTCCGCCAATTCTCTACGCTGGTCTGCCTTTCATTGTTTGTGCGAAAATGTTGTCTTTGTAGCCAGCGGTTCATGTGAGCAGAGATGAACAACGGAGGGAGTCAATTAAGGGCTGTAATGTATGAGATCAAACACTTCCCATCGAAAACGCTGCAGGAGCGTCTTCAAGGCACCTGCAGAATGCGGCTGAAAATTGTCTTGAAGAAAGAAACGCATGGCATTTATGTTATGTGAGCTGCATAGCCTGAGGCGAAATCTTTCACCAGATCCACATACTTGGCGGGAGACAGTGTTGTTAAAGGCATTTGTACCTGATCACTTTGCGCTATGAACTGCAAAGAGTCACATGAAGCGATCGACATGCACAGTAAAGACACTGTCCATCACATATCTGCAAAGTTTTATCGAATTTTCACAGTGATTTCCATTTCGCGCCTAATATGACCTTACTTTGCGAATAATCACCGTACATAGTAGTGTGCTTACGGAACGATTTAAGGTGGAACGACCACTTAAAAGTAATAGCAGGAAAGACAGGTTCCATACTGTGATTTATTGGAAAAATCCTCAGGAAACGCAATTCGTCAACAAAGAAGGTACATTACAAAACTTTCGCATAATCAATACTTGAGTATAGCTCGTTGGGAATCCGTAGCATATAGGACTGATACAAGAAATAGAGTAGAACCAAAGAGGAACGGCGGGTTTCGTTACAGCTTCATTTAATGAGCACGAAGTCATCACGGAGATGGTCTACCTACGCCAGGGGCATACGCTGCTAGTTTCCGATTCACAATGTGGTTTACTGTTAAAGTTCAAAGAGCGTACTTTTCTAGAACAGTCAACCAAAATATTGCTCCTCCTACGTACATCTCGCGAAAAGATCACATAGATAAAATTAGAAAGATTCTAGCCCTCGGGGTGTCTTACTGGCAATCGTTCTTCCCACGAACTATTTGCAACTGGACCGAGGAAGTTGGGAAGTGACAGTGGTAAATGTGAGCAGTATAGCCTTCGGCCTTCCTTGGCTGAGCATTTTGGGTACACATCGTGCTGTCAGAATTAACTGATACCATCTGCACCCAACATGGGAAAATCCGGTGTATAATCTCTCCCTGAGGCCCTACCCCTAACCTCTCTCTGGTCTCTACCTCTGTAGATCTATAGACGGAGTCCTGTACTAGACGTAGCTCATTATTGAATGATGTTCTTGAGTTCCCAGCCAAGCTGAAAGAGTTATGCAATATGTACTTTGTGGCAGTGGACTCGTTGGCCCGTATTTACGTAGAGCTAACTAACACGCTATGGGTACGCAAATGATAGCAATGTTTATTCTATCTAAAAGATACGACCGAGACGCACTGCATTGTATGATTTTAGCCATCTCTTTCGATTTAATATAAGGGTAGCAGGGGTGTAGTTACGGTTAACACAACAATGTGTATCGGTTTATACTTTGTATCGTTATGTTTCCACTAAGGTCCGCTTCATGTTCTTGTATCTACGATCCTGTTAGTCGTTGAAATCTCTCTTGAATGTGCTTGGTGTGTCAGAATCAACAGTGAAAGTATACGATAATACAAGTAAAAACGTTCCAGGAAACACGCGTGTGCAAACGAGCCATATATGCAGAAATTGCGAATCTGTGATTACGTGCTGCTTCTTACTTCAGCACAAAATATTGTCTTATTTTGTACATATGAACAGCCAAGAATCAATGTGGGCCATGTGAAATCATGATCGAAAATTATTTACAAGTTGTTACTAGTACAGCTTTCCATTAACTGTTTGATTCTCAACGGAGTGTTTGTGAAAAACGGCTAGAAAGTATTCGTTTCTGCATTTAAAGTATGAGATTTCTATCATAAGCGGACATTTCTTCTATCGCTTTGTCTCGATCGTTGACATAAATTCCACAGGCAATCAGGAAGCTTCAAACACATAATTTTCAATAAACTGCTTTCTTCGTTATTTTCTTTAATTTATTTAATTGTGTCCTTATTGAGTAACAAAACGAAGTTTACACGGAACATAAAATAATACACTCATCAAGAAAAGTTTTGCATCACTTCGGTTCAGAGAGTTCCGGGACCTGTACAGAAAATTGGAATAGAGATTAACATAAACATCATTTCAGCCCTTTTTATTGCTCATGAAAACCTCACACTGCATGTTGCACGACCATACAGTGACACCTTGAAACGTGGTGGTCCAAATTTCTGTACACACCGGTACCTCTAATACCCAGCAGCATATCCTCTTGCATTGATGAATGCCTGTATTCGTCGTGGAATACTATCCACAAGTTCATCAAGGCACTGTTGTTCCAGATTGTCCAACTCCTCAACGGCGATTCGGCGTAGATCCCTCACATTGGTTGGTGGCTCACGTCATCCATAAATAGCCCTTTTCAATTTATCCCAGGCATGTTCTGTTGTGGGTTGGCAGGAGAGCCAACATCGGTTTACTAGAGGAAGCCGAAAGGCACGCGTTTTAGCTCACGCAGGCTGGCGTGAGGTCTGGAACAGGACAAGGAAATTAGACTTTAGAAAAACGGACGTAGCTGGTGGAATACTTAACTTTAATCCATCAATGATGAGCGTCGCTCTTGACTGTACATGACTCAGTGTCAATAGTAACTGGTAATAGCGCCTTGCTAGGTCGTAGCAAATGACGTAGCTGAAGGCTATGCTAACTATCGTCTCGGCAAATGAGAGTATTTTGTCAGTGAACCATCGCTAGCAAAGCCGGTTGTAAAACTGGGGCGAGTGCTAGGAAGTCTCTCTAGACATGCTGTGTGGTGGCGCTCGGCCTGCAATCACTGATAGTGGCGACACGCGGGTCCGACGTATACTAACGGACCGCGGCCCATTTAAAGGCTACCACCTAGCAAGTGTGGTGTCTGGCGGTGACACCACATGTTCGATAGGGTTCTTGTCTGGAGAACATGCTGGCCACTTTAGTCGAGCGATGCCGTTATTCTGAAAGAAGGCATTCACAAGATGTGCATTTTGTTAGGCCCATCTCTACCGCGCTGCATGGTGTTGTGGTTGCAAAGATGGACCTCGCCGTGGACGTCGGGAGTGAAGTTGCGCATCATGCAGTCTATTGCGAACAGTTTGAGTCGTAACACGATGTCCTGTGGCTGCTCGAAAAGCATTAATTAACTTGGTGAGTTGCTGTCAGGGTTTCTCCGAGCCATAATCCATAGGTAGCGGTCATCCACTGCAATAGTAGCCCTTGGGCGGTCTGAACGAGGCATGTAATGGACAGTCCCAATCTCTCTGATCTCCTCCATGTCCAAACAACATCGTAACAATGCGGACGCGATCGAACTGCGGTATTGACCGTGTGGGCAAGGTTGAACTACAGACAACACGAGCCGTGTACCTCCTTCCTGGTGGAATGACTGGAAATGATCGACTGTCGGACCCCCTCCGCCTAATAGTCGCTGCTCATGCGTGGTTGTTTACATCTTTTGGCGGGTTTTGTGACATCTCTGAACAGTCAAACAGACTGTGTCTGTGATACTGTATCCAAAGTCAACGTCTAACTTCAGGAGTTCTGGGAACCATGGTGATGAAAAAATTTTTTTGATGTGTGTATGAACTCCTGTAGAAAAGGTAGAAAACGTGAAAGCCAGCCACGGAAATTTATTTCCGAAGTTGGCATGAACCGAATTACGTTAAAAAGCCGAAATGCTGATTATTAAATTCAGTAAACGGTACGATGCTGCAATTTTTAGTGATGAAGGAATTATTTCTGTTAATTATAGTCATACGGTCATTTGTCAAAAATAACTAAATCCATGTTTAGTTACAAATGTTGTCTTTGTTGTAGTGTTCAGTCCGAAGACTGATTTGATGTAACTTTCCATGCTACTACATCCTGTGCAAGCTTCTTCATCTCCGAATAACTACAGCATCTTAAATCCTTCTGAATCTGCTGACGCCCTTTCTATGATTTTATCCTCCACCCCCCCCCCTCAAAATTCCCTCTAATACTAAGTTGGTAGTCCCATGATATCACAAAATGTGTCCTATCAACCGATCCCTTCTTCTAGTCAGGTTGCACCGCAAATTTATTTGCTCCTGAATTCTATTCAGTACCTCCTCGTTACTTCACGTATCTACCAATCTAATTTTCAGCGTTATTCTGTAGCACCACATTTAAAAACTTCTCTTTTTGTCTAAACTGTTTATCGTCCATTTTTCACTTCCATCCATAGTCGCACTGCATGCATTTTTTTCAGTAAAGACTTCCTAACACTTAAATCTATATTCCACGTTAACAAACTTCTCTTCTTCAGAAACGCTTTTCTTGCCACTGCCAGTCAGCATTTTACTTCCCCTCTACTTCGGCCATTATCAGTTATTTTGCTGTCCAAGTAAGAAAACTCATCTACTACTTTAAATTTCTCATTTCCGGATCTAATTCCCTCAGTATCACCTGATTTAGCTCAACTACATTCCATTATCCTTGTTTTGCTTTCGTTGACATTCATCTTATATCCTCCTTTCAAGACACTGTCCACCTGTTCAGCTCTTCTTCCAAGTCCTTTGTTGCCTCTGACAGAATTACAGTGTCGCTGCCAAACCTATAAGTTTTTATTTCTTCTACCTGGAATTTAAAAACTACTGCACCAATTTTTTTCTTTGCTTTCCTTCACTGTTTCCTTAATGTACAGTCTAAATAACATTGCGGATACGTTACATCACTGTGTCACTCCCTTCTCAACCACTGCTTCTCTCACAAACCCCTTGACTTTTGTAACGGCCGTGTTGTTTCTGTATAAGTTGTAAATAGCCTTTCACTCCCCGCATTTTACTTCTGCTACTGTCAGAATTTCAAAGAGAGTATTTCAGTGAAATTATAAAAAGCAGTCTCTAAGTCTACAAATGCTATAGCGTAGGTTTACCTTCCCTTAACGTAACTTCGAAGTCTCAGAGTTAGTACTGCCTCGCATGTTCCTTCATTTTTCCGGAATCCAAACTGATCTTCCTCGAGGTCGGCTTCTTCCAATTTTTCCATTCTTCTGTAAATAATTCGTGTCAGAATTTACAACCATGACTTATTAAGCTGATAATTCGATAATATTCACCCCTTCCATCACCTGCTTTCTTTGTAATTGTTATTATTAAATTCTTCGTGGAGTCTGAGGGCATTTCTCCTCCGTCGTACATCTTGTATACCAGCTGCAAGAGTTTTGTCACGACTGGCTGTCAATAGTTCTGGTGAAATGTCGTCTACTCTTGGTGAGTTGCTTCGATTTAGATCATTCTTTCCGCATTATTATGTCTCCCATCTCCCCATCTTCTCTTATGCCCTCCCCATTTCTAAAATATTGCCTGCAAGTTCATCAGCCCTGTATAGAACCTCTACATACTCCTGCTACATACTCTTTCCACCTTTCTCCTCATTGCTTCGGACTGGTTTTCGATATGAACTTTTGATATTCATCCAGCTGCTGCTCTTTTCTCCAAAGGTCTGCATGCCTGCCTCTGTGCATGTTATCTATCTATGCCCTAGCGACATATACTTATAAAACATTATATTTGTCCTTTAGCCATTTCTGCTTAGCCATTTTGCACATCCTGTCAATCTCATTTTTTAGACGTTTGTATTTCATTTCGCATGCTCCATTTGCTGCGTTTTCATCAGTTAAATTCAATATCTCCTGTGTTACACGATTTCTATTAGGCCTTGTCTTTTTACCTACTTGGTCATCTGCTGCTTTCGCTTTCACTACTTTATCTTCCAAAGAGACCCATTCGTGTTCTACTGTATTCCTTTCCCCGTTCCTGACAAACGTTGTGTAGTGCTCTTTCTGTCACTCTCAACAACCTGTGGTTCTTTCAACCTATCAAGATCCCATATCCTTTGTTTCCTCCGTTTTTGCAATTTCATCAGTTTTAATGTACAGTTCACAACCAATAAATTGTGGTCAGAGAGTCCACATCTGCCACTGGAAAAGCCTTACAATTTAAAATCTGGTTCCGAAATCTCTGTCTTACAACTATATAATCAGTCTGAGACCTTTCTGGGGTTCCAGGTCTCTTCCACCTGAAAGCCTTTCATGATTCTTGAACCAAGTGTTAGAGATGATTAAATTGCACTCTTTGGGAAACGCTACCAGCTTCCTCTTTCATTCCTACCATTTTTCTGTCTTTTCCTTTTTCGATTATCAAATTCCAGTCCCCGATCACAATCAAATTTTAGTCGACCTTAACTATCTGAATAATTTCTTTCATCTCATTATACATTTCTTCAATGTCTTCATGATCTGCGGTGCTAGTTGGCACATAAACTCATAAATACTGTGTGGTTGATGTTGGCTTTGCGTCTGCCTTGGCTACAATAATGCGTTCACTATGCTGTTCGTAGCAGCTTACCCGCGTTCCTGTTTCCTTATTCATTATTTAACCTCCTCCTGCATTAATCCTGTTTGATTTTGTTACGAATGTGTGATCTAGAAAAACGGATCTCCTGTAAAATGAGGTTCGTGGCTTTTGTCAATATTTGATACTAGTATTCCCATGTGTTGTCACCATATTTGAAATGTAAACTCAAAGTGGACTTTAATTCCACTCATAGGTTATCTCAACAAGCAATACACTAGTCCTTCAGCAGCTTACAATTTACAGTTTACTGTGAACACCTACCTGTTAAATGAGGTATTCCAAGTGTCGTCCTCGCGTTTGGTACACACAGTAATATTGCACTCGTCTGTAGCGAGTTAAGAATTTCTCCAAACACTCCCGGGGCATCTCGTAAATGGACAAACCTGTATAATTCGCTTCTCCATTTGTTCATCAGTATCGTGAAGTGTTGTACACTTAGAGATGACCCTAGACAGAGAAATTCCAGAGGAGTGAGGTCAGGGTAACTTGGAGGTCAAAGAGGCCAAGATACAGGGGGATCTACACCTATCGCTTGATATTTATTTTATACGAGACTTGTAAATACTGTTTCTTTTTTGTACTGTTAGTCAGTTTTCAGTTTTAAAACTGTACATCTAAGCTTTTAGGTAGGAAAACTGTTACCATGTCTGCTGTTGTCAAGCCCGCATCTCGTGGTCGTGCGGTAGCGTTCTCGCTTCCCACGCCCGGGTTCCCGGGTTCGATTCCCGGTGGGGTCAGGGATTTTCTCTGCCTCGTGATGGCTGGGTGTTGTGTGCTGTCCTTAGGTTAGTTAGGTTTAAGTAGTTCTAAGTTCTAGGGGACTTATGACCACAGCAGTTGAGTCCCATAGTGCTCAGAGCCATTTGAACTATTTTTTTTGCTGCTGTCAAATAAAACATTGCCTGTTACTTCATGTACGAAATAATGTTCATCTTAACATTGTTTTATATATATTTTAAATGTTAAGTAGCCTACTTATATTGCGGCTACTAGATGGCACTCTTGGTATAATGTTCACCTGCCCGCAGTTGCTAACGCGAGAGCCTCAGTCTGTTGCTACCTGTGGCTAGACATGTGTGGGCAGCCCTTAGTGGTTCGCCTTCCATGTATCCTTAAAAAAAATTATGACTCAACTTTATCGCTTGATATTTATTATATACGTGACATGTAAGTACTGTTTCTTTCTTGTACTATCAGTCAGTACTTACGCTTTTATATAAAAAAATTCCCTTAATTTTTGTACTTATGTTACAGAAAATTTTGAATGTTTAATTTCTGATGAAGGCTCTCATAGAAGTGTCGAGACCGGTCAAATGACTTAATTTTTGGGACCGAGGGCTTTAGTTGCTTTAAATTTAATTTGTAAACGGCCGCTGACCACTCAGCCATATTTAAAACCTTATCTGAGTATTGCTTTATTTAAACACATCCATCTTCTTAATCTCCAGTTACCTCTTTCGCAGTTCACTGCGAAAGAACAAATGGATTCAGTATAGCTGACCTTCTTACTGTAGCCAGCATGAGATATCCATTCGTAATATTAAGAAGGTACTACGTATCTGCGTCGCTACATCTTTCAAGTCTTCTCCCTGCAGAAAGAAATGCTGGCAGTTGCTAGGTAGTAAATCAGCTTGGATGTGATTTGTGACAGTGGAAGATTCTTGGTGGAACAGACCCAAACACTGGTCGAATAAAATTCAAAGTGGTCAAAATACAACTGACCTGGAAAATATTTATTAGACTGATGCGGAAAAGACCGTTGTTAATGAACAGGAAAATTGCCCATTACAGAATAAGGGAAAAATGATTTTGAAACGTCCCCTTAGAAAAATTAGTGAATTACTGTGCTGGTAAGTCCCTACGTTATTTCATTTTCAAACAGCTAAGCAGAACTGACCGTACTCAGACATTTCGCATTTCGCTCTTTACCTATTCTGATCAACACTAAAATCACACACAATATTTTTAGCGCAACGCAATCTGACTTTCAATAATCCCTACAAATGAATGGCTCTGACTAACAATAAACTATACCTTTCACAAATCACTAAATCACTTACCTCACAAAAATCTTCGTTACTCGAACTACTGCTATACAGCGAGCGCCACTACTTCCAGCTAAATAAAAGATTCAAACTACTGAAGGCACTAACTTCTGATAGGCATAGTTAGCAAATGAAAGATTTTGATAAAGAACAAACAATGTATTTACCTTAATGGTGTTCAAAAGTCATTATATATATATATATATATATATATATATATATATATATATATATATATATATATACACTCCTGGAAATTGAAATAAGAACACCGTGAATTCATTGTCCCAGGAAGGGGAAACTTTATTGACACATTCCTGGGGTCAGATACATCACATGATCACACTGACAGAACCACAGGCACATAGACACAGGCAACAGAGCATGCACAATGTCGGCACTAGTACAGTGTATATCCACCTTTCGCAGCAATGCAGGCTGTTATTCTCCCATGGAGACGATCGTAGAGATGCTGGATGTAGTCCTGTGGAACGGCTTGCCATGCCATTTCCACCTGGCGCCTCAGTTGGACCAGCGTTCGTGCTGGACGTGCAGACCGCGTGAGACGACGCTTCATCCAGTCCCAAACATGCTCAATGGGGGACAGATCCGGAGATCTTGCTGGCCAGGGTAGTTGACTTACACCTTCTAGAGCACGTTGGGTGGCACGGGATACATGCGGACGTGCATTGTCCTGTTGGAACAGCAAGTTCCCTTGCCGGTCTAGGAATGGTAGAACGATGGGTTCGATGACGGTTTCGATGTACCGTGCACTATTCAGTGTCCCCTCGACGATCACCAGTGGTGTACGGCCAGTGTAGGAGATCGCTCCCCACACCATGATGCCGGGTGTTGGCCCTGTGTGCCTCGGTCGTATGCAGTCCTGATTGTGGCGCTCACCTGCACGGCGCCAAACACGCATACGACCATCATTGGCACCAAGGCAGAAGCTACTCTCATCGCTGAAGACGACACGTCTCCATTCGTCCCTCCATTCACGCCTGTCGCGACACCACTGGAGGCGGGCTGCAGGATGTTGGGGCGTGAGCGGAAGACGGCCTAACGGTGTGCGGGACCGTAGCCCAGCTTCATGGAGACGGTTGCGAATGGTCCTCGCCGATACCCCAGGAGCAACAGTGTCCCTAATTTGCTGGGAAGTGGCGGTGCGGTCCCCTACGGCACTGCGTAGGATCCTACGGTCTTGGCGTGCATCCGTGCGTCGCTGCGGTCCGGTCCCAGGTCGACGGGCACGTGCACCTTCCGCCGACCACTGGCGACAGCATCGATGTACTATGGAGACCTCACGCCCCACGTGTTGAGCAATTCGGCGGTACGTCCATCCGGCCTCCCGCATGCCCACTATACGCCCTCGCTCAAAGTCCGTCAACTGCACATACGGTTCACGTCCACGCTGTCGCGGCATGCTACCAGTGTTAAAGACTGCGATGGAGCTCCGTATGCCATGGCAAACTGGCTGACACTGACGGCGGCGGTGCACAAATGCTGCGCAGCTAGCGCCATTCGACGGCCAACACCGCGGTTCCTGGTGTGTCCGCTGTGCCGTGCGTGTGATCATTGCTTGTACAGCCCTCTCGCAGTGTCCGGAGCAAGTATGGTGGGTCTGACACACCGGTGTCAATGTGTTCTTTTTTCCATTTCCAGGAGTGTATATATATATATAATCAGTTCATGACATTCAGTCTTACAAATTTACTGTCTCTGTCCAGATCATCCACTCTCAAAATTCCGCCATCTCCCTCCCCACATCCTCCACTGCTGGCGGCTCACCTCCAACTGCGCAGCGCTACGCGCTGTTAAGATCCAGCTGCCCAACACTACAATGGCAGACAACAATGCAAACCAGCCACAGACTGCACACAGCACAGCCAGTGATTTTCATACAGAGCGCTACATGGCGTTACCAATAAGAAAACCTAAACAGCCTACTTACAATTTTGATGCACCGGTCGATGGCTGTTACACATCTGTACATGCTCATCTCCCACATGCTCTCTCCCGAGTGTTTCGCAACGTCATTACATTTGGGAGAGTAAAAAGAGCAGACGTGCCTAGTGAATGCAATGGAAAATGGTGCTCACGATTATGCGAAAAGAGTTCGAGCACCAAAAAACACTGCTTGATTGTAGGAAAGCCTGGAACAAACCTGACGAAATCTCAACGCCATTTATCTGTGCTATCGGGAATTAAATCACGTCATGTCGAAACATTATCAAAAAGAGCCTGAAACTATGTACAATGAAAATTTATTTTTGGATCATCGGTCATTCATTTCTTGAAGATAAGAGAACTCGCAGAAAATGCGCCATTATTCATCAGAAAAACCCTAAAATGCTTTGAAAAGCCATTGCGTAATCTCAGCACTGGTGTTTGGTATACGTCTAGTGTTCACATCCTAAAAGATTCTTTCACCAAAATGTCGACAAAGTTTTTAATCCATAAGTGGATCAACTCACAGAAAATGAATATTTTGAGCCAGACGGAGGAACAGTGCACACCGCCTTGACAACACTACACGTGTGAGTGAAGTTTTCGGCGAGAAGAAATTAATTATCAGAGACAGAAAAGTCTAGTAGTAACTTCGATCGCGTGATCTCTCCCTATGATTCTCACCTGACGATGAGAGGCAAACTGAATGGTCAGGTGCACTCAGACAATTCTCAGATAATGGAAGAGCTACACAAAAATGTTGGAAACTTTATTGCTGCTGTCCTTCGCGCAAAGATGCCATGCATGACTCAAATTTGATAAATCAACTACAGCACTGCATCAATTTCAACGGTTGCCGGCTGATGTGGCCAAGCGGTTCTAGGCCCTTGAGTCTGGAACCGCGCGACCGCTACGGTCACGGGTTCGAATCCTGCCTCGGACATGGATGTATGTGATGTCCTTAGGTTAGTTGGGTTCAAGGGAACTGATGACCTCAGATGTTGAGTCCCATAGTGCTCAGAGCTATTTGAACCAATTTCAACGGATGCCATTTCCAGCATTTTCTATGATATTAATTAACAACGATCAATCCTACGTCAGTCTTATGGTAAATCCACTGCCTGACAAAACAAGTGAAGTACCCTGAAAACTTGATCAGATGTGAGTGTAACATCGTCCAAGTCATCGACGGGTATGTAAATGATTAGAAGTGCAGTTCTGTGTGACAGATGTAACGGATACCAGAGTGTACTAGTTTGTTCGTGTTCAACGATGTTACCAAAGCTATGAGGGCACGTGAGGAACGTGAAAGGCGTCATATACTGAGAGGTCACTGTCAAAGAAACGGTGATGTCACATACTGATGTTGGACACAGTTATCAGTACCTAACAATATTTGTGGTGCATGCGGAAGCGACAGATGGCCTTTGTTGGACGGTGTGGGTTCATGACGGCATGCGTATTCGTTGTCAGGATTCCGGTCGACCACATCTGACCGGCACACGAGAGGATGACCGTACTCTGCTTCAAGGTCACTCTAACCCGCCTGCCACCAGATAACAAGGAATGGACTCCTTGTAACATCTTGTGTCATCAAGCACCACTGATTGGATGCAAGTTACAGTCGGAAAAAGGATTTAGCCATTGTTGCAATGTTCTGGAGAGGCACAGCGGTAATACTTCTGGCGTCATGGTATGATGGACAATCGGTTATCTCTAGAGGTAACGGCTGGTAGTGGCTGAGGGTGCTCGATGGCTTAAAGGCATGTCGCAGGCAACCTGCGTCCTCATGTATTACGAGGGTCACTCCAAAAGAAATGCACACTATTTCTGTAAAAATACAGCTTTCATTCTGCGTGTGTGAAAGTTTTACAGTGTGTAGATACACCCCACCCGCTTGTTTTCAAACTTAGTTCAACTGTTCCCGTGAGTGGTGCCGTCACAGCATGTCTTCAAGATGGCTGCTAAAAAAAAAAAAAAAAAAAAAAAAAAGAGGTTCAATGGCTCTGAGCACTATGGGACTTAACATCTATTGTCATCAGTCCCCTAGAACTTAGAACTACTTAAACCTAACTAACCTAAGGACAGCACACAACACTCAGTCATCACGAGGCAGAGAAAATCCCTGACCCCGCCGGGAATCGAAGCAGGGAACCCGGGCGTGGGAAGCTAGAACGCTACCGCACGACCACGAGCCGCGGACGATTGCTGCTGCACTTTAAGTTTGCCAGAAGCAACTGGCTGTCATAGAATTTTTGTGCTGTGACAACGAGACGATGGGAAACATCCACAAGAGGTTGAAAAATGTGTATGGTGATGCTGCTGTCGATTGCAGTACAGTTAGTCGGTCGGCAAGCATGTTAAATTATGAAAGCGGGCACAGCAATATTGTGGATTGTCCTCGCAGCTGCAGGCCTCGTACTGCACACACTACAGACAATATGCAGAGAGTTAACGAATTGGTGACTGCTGACAGACGCATTGTCACGCTACGTTGGGATAGGGGAAGGAAGTGTTTTCAGAATGATGAAAGTGTTGGCGTTAAAAAAGGTTTGTGTCAGGTGGGTTCCCAGGATGTTGACAGTGGCTCACAAAGAAACAAGAAAAACGGTATCCAGCGAACTTTTGGACCAGTACGAGAATGGTGGAGATGAATTTCTTGGAAGAATTGTGACAGGTGGTGAAGCATGGCTCCATCATTTTTCACCGGAGACGAAGAGGCAATCAATGGAGTAGCATCATGCAAATTCACCCAAGAAAAAAAAATTCAAAACCATACCTTCTGCTGGAAAAGTTATGGCTACGGTGTTTTCGATTCAGAAGGACTTTTGTTTGTGGATATCATGCCAAGTGGAACCACCATTAATTCTGATGCATATGTGACGACACTGAAGAAACTTCAAGCTTGACTGAGTCGTGTTCTACATTGGCAAAAGCAGGATGTTTTGCTGTTGCACAACAATACACGGCCACATGTCAGTCAAAAAACCGTGGAAGTGATCAACAAAACTCGGATGGACAACACTGAAACACCCGCCTTACAGTCCTGACCTGGCTCCATGTGACTATCATCTCTTTGGGAAACTGAAAGACTCTCTTCGTGGAACAAGGTTTGAAGATGTTGACTCCCTTGTGCACGCTGCCAAACAGTGGCTCCAACAGGTTGGTCCAGAATTTTACCGTGCGGGTATACAGGCTTTGGTTCCAAGATGGCGTAAGGCAGTTGAGAGGGATGGGAATTATGGAGAGAAATGAAAATATTGTTCCTGAAGGATGTATTTACACACTGTAATAACTTTCAAAGATGTAGAATAAAAGATGGATTTAAAAAATTATGTGCATTTCTTTGGGAGTGACCGTCTTACCTTGCGTCCAACAATGCCATAGTACCATATTTCATCACGCCAGTCTTCATTCACATATGGCACGTCTCTGTAAGAACCGTCTGCTAGCTGTTGAGGTACTATCGTGGGCAGCAAGATCACTACATGTGTCCACGATAGGTGTGGGACAGCTCGGACACAACTACGTCGCAGTGAAACTATCCAGAATATCAAAAGCTCAATTATAAACTGATGTGAAAAGAGTCGTGGGATAGCGATATGGACATACACAGATGCGACAATATCGCGTACGCAGGGCGCAGGGTATAAGAGGACAGAGCACTGGGGGAGCTGTCACTTGTACTCAGGTGATTCACGCGAAAAGGTTTCCGACGTGATTATGGCCGCACGACGGGAATTTTCAGACTCTGAACGCATAATGCTAATTAGAGCTAGACGCGTGAGACGTTCTATTTTGGAAATCGTTCGGAAATTCAATAGTCCGAGATCCGTAGTGTCAAGAGTGTGCCAAGAATACCAAATGTCAGTCATTACCCTTCACAAAGCACTTGGAAGAGCAGTTGAATGGAATGGATAGTGTGTTGAAAGGAGGATATAAGATGAACATCAACAAAACCAAAACGAAGATAATGGAATGTAGTCGAAGTAAGTCGGGTGATGCTGAGGGAAGTAGATTAGGAATTGAGACACTTAAAGTAGTGAAGGAGTTTTGCTATTTAGGGAGTAAAATAGCTGGTGATGGTCGATTTAAAGGAGATTTAAAATGTAGACTGGCAATGGCAAGGAAAGCGTTTCTGAAGAAGAGAAATTTGTTAACATCGAGTATAGGTTTAAAAGTGTCAGGAAGTCCTTTCTGAAAATATTTGTATGGAGTGTAGCCTTGGATGGAAGGAAACACGGACGACAAATAGTTTGGACAAGAAGAGGATAGAAGCTTTCGAAATGTGGTGCTACAGATGAATGCTGAAAATTAGATGGGTAGATCACATAACTAATGAGGATGTATTGAATAGGATTGAGGAGAAGAGAAGTTTGTGGCACAACATGACTACAAGAAGGGATCGGTTGCTAGGACATGTTCTGAGGCATCAAGGGATCACCAATTTAGTATTGGAGGGCAGCGTGGAGCGTAAAAACTCGTAGAGGGAGACCAATAGATGAATACACCAAGCAGATTCAGAGGGATGTTGGTTGAAGTAGGTACTGGGAGATGAAGACGCTTGCACAGGATAGAGTAGCATGGAGTGTTTCATCAAACCAGTCTCAGGACTGAAGACCACAACAACAACCAACTCTCACTACGGACACCGCACTGGCCGACAGCCTTCACTTAACTACCGAGAGCAGTGGTGTTTGCGAAGAGCTATCAGTGCTAACAGAGAAGTAACGCTGCGTGATATAACCGCAGAAATCAACGTGGGACGTACCACGAACCTGTCCGTTAGGATCGTAAGGCGAAATTTGGCGTTAATGGGACGTGGCGGAAGTCGACCGACGCGAGTACGTTTGCTAATAGAGCGACATCTCCAGCAGTGCATCTGCTGGACTTGTGACCATATCGGTTGGTTGCTAGACGATTGTAAAACCGTGACCTAGTTAGATGAGTCCCGATTTCAGTTGATAAGGGCTGGTGGTAGGGTACGAAGCCATGGACCAAAGTTGTCAACAAGGCATTGTAAAAGCAGGATGTGGTTCCATAACGACGTGGGCTGTGAAATCTGATCCATCTGAAGCGATCATTGATTTTAAATGATCCGCTGCTTGGACATCATTGCCAGCCATTCATGGGCTTCACGTTCCCAAACAACGATGACTGTTTTATGAATGACAGTGCTCCATGTCACTGGACCATAGTAGTTCGCGATCGGTTTCAAGAATAATCTGGACATTTCCAGCGAATGGTATGGTCACCGAGATCTTCCGACAGGAATCCAATCGAAAATTTATGGGACGTAATCGAGAGGTCATTTCGTGCAGAAAATCTTGTACCGGCACCACTTTCGCAATTATGGACTGCTATAGAGGCATGATGGTTCAATATTCCTGCAGGGGCTTCCAAAGACTTGTTGAGTCCATGCCCTGTACAGCTGCTGTACTATGCTGGACAGAATGAGGTCTGGCACAATATTACGAGGTATACCATGACTTTTGTCATCGTGGGGCAGCTTGCATCAGGGAAGGATAGGACGTTTTTATGAAACCCTTTCCAACAGAACCAGTTAATGCGTACAGGCCAGAGGGAGTGCACCGTTATGCTCAAGAAATTATTTGTGCATTCGACTGGATTTTGTAATCACTGAAATAGCGTCACATACGTTCTCAGTTCTTGAAGTTTCATTTCGTTTCGTTCTTTCCTTTAGAGGTGCTTCATGTTTTGCGAGACACCGCACTTTCCCGGTCAGTTTTTGTTTGTTCCGGCAGTGTAATGTCTATTTGTGGAGCAAAATAACTGACGATGGTCGAAGTAGGGAGGATATCAAATGTATACTGGCAATGGCAAGGAAAGCGTTTCTGAGGAAGAGAAATTTGTTAACATTGAGTATAGAGTTAAGTGTCAGGAAGTCTTTTCTGAAAGTATTTGTATAGAGTGTAGCCATGTATGGAAGCGAAACGTGGACGATAAATAGTTTAGACAAAAAGAGAGTAGAAGCTTTAGAAATGCGGTGGTCCAGAAGAATGCTGAAGATTAGATGGGTAGGTCATGTAACTAATGAGGAAGTATTGAATAGAATTGGGGAGGAGTATGTGGCACAACTTGACAAGAAGAAGGGACCGGTTGGTAGGACATGTTCTGAGGCATCAAGAGATCACAAATTTAGCATTGGAGGGCAGCAGAGAGGGTAAAAATCGCAGAGGGAGACCAAGAGATGAATACACTAAACCGATTCAGAAGGACGTAGGTTGAGGTAGGTAAGGGGAGATGAAGAAGCTTGCACAGGATAGAGTAGCACGGAGAGCTGCGTCAAACCAGTCTCTGGGCTGAAGAGCACAACAACAACAATGTCTATCTTTTTTTCTAATGTGTGTCTCTTCTGCAAATGCACCACACCATGGTAGCACTGGACGAGAACAGTGTAGCAGCTTAGACGCGGCTACAATGGGCGGCGACTGCCGGTGCCCTAACAAACTGCTTTCACAGGGCGCGCCACGCACAGTGGCCGCTACAAAGAGCCGCCGCACAGACGGGGTGGGCCCGGCCCCTGCTGTCCGGCAACACGCTTGCCGTGCGCGCCGGCAGTTAGGCCGCTTCGCTAATAGGCGGGCGGCCGTCAGCTGCGCGTGATAAGGAACAGCCGGCCGGGCCGAAAACGCGCGCACGAAAACCGCTCTTGTTCCGAGCGCTCCCGAGAAAATTAGTTGGCGCGGCCCGCGGCGGCGAGCAAATCGATGCGGTTTCCGCTACCGGCGAGGCAGGGCCGCGCTTGCGGATCTCATTGCGCCTTTACGAGGCCCGCCCGACGCCTCGATCCACCCGCGGCCGCGTGAGAATTGGTACCTGCCTGTGGGAGGCGGGGGCGGAGCGCACAACATGTCTCCCTGTCTCTCTCTGGGGGCGGCGCAGCTGCACGCGAGACGGGAGCAGCGGCCGAGTAGTTAGCGATGGGGATCTCCCTCTGCGTTAGGGTCCACACATGTGCGCTCGAGAATCGGATCAGTTCCTGAAGAACTAGTAACCTAAAGTTGGCAGAAGTATAAAGAACAACATAATTTCAAGAAGAAATAATGAATAGTTCCCCTTAACAACGTTCTAACATTGTGCGTGGTGTCTGTTTGTTCTAAGTCGTGTCTCCCTACTACTTTCGCGCAACGACGATCTGAGCGTGTTTTTTAGGGAATTGACTAGTTTCAACCTGCGACCTGTTGCTGGTAAGGAGTCCTCAGACCACACATGACATGTAGAGCTCAGAAGAGTTCAGTGAGACTAGCTATGATATAATCGAATACTTAATGATTTCAGAGTCAGCTCCGCTGCACTCCCTGTAAAAGAATCTTAATACTAACAAAATTTAGTGGAAGAGGTTCAAGGATTTCCTATTTTTAGTTAGCTGGTAAAATAACGTCGAGAAAGCAGTTAAGTTTACCACTGGAATTTTTATTCTACTCACAAAACATTGTTTATAAATTGTACTATTGATAAAAGGAAATATTTTAATACAGGATGATAAAAACCAACTGCGTTTAACAAAAATGTGAACGAATATTCCCTGAATGGGTTTCCAAGTTCTATAATGGATCGAAGGATGGCCTATGCCATATCACATCTATAATCAAGGTTTAAATTAAGTTTCATAAAAGAGAAAACTATCAAAAATGGTCTACAGTGACCACCAATTATCTTTAATTACTTATTTAAATTGTCGTAAATTACAGTGGTTGATGTGGCTTCTCAATAATTATATAACAGAAAAATCATCGTGTTTCAGATTTTAACTTCAAGTAGCAAATGTGAATACCATGACGTTTAGTTGACGTCCGACACTAGTATTATGTAAAAAGGGTATGTAACAAATGAGACTATTGCAGTTCTGAGTGAAGCCTTATGCCAGGGGCGGGCAGGAATCCTGCACATGTGCGGTGCACTTGCAACGTGCAGTTAACAGGTGTTTCGCGTGCACACAGGGGCAAGCTGGCCACCCGCTTATCTCCCATCCCCACCATACCTTCTGTCCGCTCCTTCCTCTGTAATGCGTTTTGTTTCCTAGCTTGCTTTATTGAGTGAATGAATAAGGTTAGTAGGAGTGCTTGAATGAAATCATGGTTTGAAAGAGTACCTATTACCTACGATACGTTTTATTTAATTATCACAGGTGGAGTTTACAATACGTTTAATATCTGGAACAAAATTTCTACATGCAGACAAACACAAACAGTTACGTAAATTTTCATCACTGATGTTTGCTCTTAACCGAGACTTATTAATTCAGCAAATGGTTTTCCAGCTCTCGCTATATTAAGCGCAGTCTTATAACTTGCACATACCGCTGGGCTATTATTGTTGTCGTCCTGAAAACTTGAAAACAGTGCTCCATAAAATGTTAAATCAGTTAGATGAGAGACATGACGAGAGAAAGTCGCAGATCTCTCGTGACAACAGTAACTACGACAAATTCAAATGGCTCTGAGCACTATGGGACTTAACTGCTGTGGTCATCAGTCCCCTAGAACTTAGAACTACTTAAACCTAACTAACCTAAGGACATCACACACATCCATGCCCGAGGCAGGATTCGAACCTGCGACCATAGCGGTCGCGCGGTTCCTGACGGTAGTGCCTAGAACCGTTCGGCCACTACGGCCGGCCAACTACGACAGATTAATATGGTATCGTCAGATCGCTCTTCTTAAGCTCAGTCAATTCCCCATCCGCTCAGAATCCGACAATAAATTGTACTCGTCCTTGTGAAATTTATTATAATGGCCTTCAATACTAAACTTCCGTTGACCAGCGAGAATACTGCCACAAATTAAACATTTCGAATTTTCACGTTTTTGCACAAAGAAAAAATGATTCTCCCATTACTTTTTAAAAGATAGCAAATCTCCACTTCTCCGTTTCATGAAATACAACGTTCACTACATTGTGCTCGCTTCGCATCAACGTCCGCAGCTTAGCCTGGCACTATACTGCCGCAACCTGTCGGCTGTCGCCACAGCCCCGGTCGACGCCTGCACGCGAGCAGCACACGTGCAGCGCTGTGCGCTCGTGAGCCGCGTGCAACGTTTGCCCGCCCCTGCCTTATGCGCTCTTATGTGGCATCGCGTGTGTTCATTACCTTGTCGGTGGTTAGGCAGCGTCAGGGGTAGCTGGCGGTGCAGCTCCACACACCTCGCCCTCTCGTTAGCAACTCTCCCGAACTTATCCTTACTACTGTTTACCAATGTTGGTTTAATAAAAAGGTATCTGGCTGAGTTTTCAACTGTCCAATCAGCGTCTCAGTGTTAACTTAAGCTCCGCCTACAAAAATTCTGTCTATCCAATAAGATACGTTATACTTTTCGTGGTGGGGCTATGTTTTTAATTTTTGCTACATAACAGAGATGCGTATAGTCTCTTGCTAAAACTTGCAGCTGGTGTGGCCGTTTTAGTGTTATCTTAAGATCTATAATGTTCTTCTGGAGGACCTTTTAACATGGGCTGGGGGATGGACCTCTCGGCGGACGGCCGGCAATGCGGTTGTCCCATTGTCCTGCTCTTATCGTAGGGCCTTCTAGCCTACACGGCTCTGCTCTCGGCTTCTGTTCTCGTTTCTCCCCTCGGAACTGCATCTGTTTCACAGTGGGAAGGTATGACATGCATTTAGACGTTCTAGTATTAGTCTGGGGCATTCCATTTCCTCACTCGTTGATCGTATTACTTTGGTTAATTTAATGTCAGGATTTATTTGGAGCTATGTGACATATTGCCGGATTTGCTCTCATGTCAGGGTTTTCATGGAAGGTGTTGGATTTGCCTGACACCTTACAACGTTGTGACTAACGTTTTTGCTGAAAGTGAGTTACAGCTGGAATAACTTTGTACCTGAGATCCTGCATCTACTTTTGAAATTGTTTCCGCCTCGTCTTACTTTTGGTACCACTGTCGAACCAACAAATTCTTTGTTCTAAGTGAGAGCATCATGCGTGGCTGATCGGATGTTGCCGTGATATGTGGTGTGCAAAATAACTAGTATAAAGGAAATAAACGTGAACCTAACATTTGTTTGTCTAAAGACAATAAATGCTTGGCACTAAGCGCTAATGAATGCCCTTATGTATTGAGCAGAAATGGTCCTGTTCCTGGCAAATTATCAAGAACAGGAGCATTCATCCTCCATTATCACCTGATGGGAACAACATTACAATAGCTGCTTGTAATGAGAAAGAGATGCTAATAATTCATGTAACCAAAAAGTTATGTGTGTTATTTGTTTCCATATTTCTAATATATTGCGCTTGTGCATAAGTTCGTAGCATTTTTGCGTAAGTTTAGTAAACACAACAAATACACATGACACAGACTTTAATCATTAATAAAATATTCTCCTTTAGTATTTACAAAAGTCTACCAACGCTGAGGTAACTTTTCAATGTATGACTGTAGAAATCACTTGGTTTTAAGACAAATAACTCGTCGAGCCCTATTCGGAGCACATTTTGATCCGGAAAGGAAGTCCCTTGAAGGATGTTCGATCGAGAGCGGAAAAGACGAAAATCTGAGGGTGCGAGATGAGATGTACAAGGTGGGTGCGGTATGACTTTCCGACCCAGTTACTGTACAGCGTTTCCTGTCAGTGCAGCAGAACGCGGCTGGCGTTATGCTTGAGCAGCATCGCTTCAGGCAGTCTTCCTGTTCGTTGTTCTTAGATTGCATCAGAAAGTAGTCTCAATTGTTGACAATAAATGTTAGCAGTGATGGTTACACCCAGGGGTAGAAATTCGTGGTGCGCTTCACCATTGCTGTTCCACCAAATCCGTAACAGTGACTTTTGTGTTCGGGTGCAAGTCTTTGTACAGGAAGCTGCTGTTTGTTTGGGTTCAAAGATTCCTTTGTTTTCCTTGTGTTAACCTAAAGACACAATTTCTCGTCACCAGTAACGATACGGGAGGGGATGGGTCGTTGTTGTACATGAGTCGGTTGATAACTGACAAGCAGAGATGCACATATAAACACTAGCTGTTTTTTTTTATTTTGCCTTGTAGGATGGAATACCCATACATACTAATAGAAAACAAAGGGTGTCATTACGTAACACCTCAGCAGTAGGCAATCAGACATCATTTGTCTGGGAAGAAATTACATGTGGTGTTCCCCAAGGTTCCATACTAGGTCCACTACTGTTTCTTGTGTATATTAATGACCTGTCATCTGTTACATTACCAGATGCCAAGTCTGTCTTATTTGCAGATGATACAAACATTGCAAAAATAGTAAATCAAATATAAATTTAGAAAGAGCAGCTAATCAAATTTTTACTGACCTTAGTAAGTGGTTCATAGCCAATTTACTGTCATTTAACTTTGAACAGACCCCTATATGCAGTTCAGAACTTTCAAGAGATTTCCTTCTGGTGTGTGTATAAAATATGATGACATGGAAATAGGAAAAGTTGAAAGTGTAAAATTCTTGTGATTACTACTTGATAATAAATTCAGTTGGCAGCAACATACTAATGAACTGCTAAAGCTCCTGAACAAGTCTGTGTTTGCAATGTGAATGATGTCAGACGTAGGAGATATAAATATAAAAAACTGGCATATTTTGCTTATTTTCACTCCATTATATCATATGGTACCATATTTTGGGGCAACTTCACAAATAGAGAAAAAATGTTTAGAGTACAGAAGTGTATAACAAGAGTAATGAGTAGTGTAAATCCAAGAACATCATGTCTAAACCTGTTCAAGGAACTGGGCATATGAATCACAGCTTCTCAGTATATTTATTCCTTATGAAGTTTGTTGTAAATAACACATCTCTTTTTCCAACTAACTGCTTAGTACACAGTATCAATACTAGGAATATGATCAATATACACATAGATTTAAAATCACTTACTCTTGCCCAGAAAGGAGTCCAGTATTCAGCAACACATATTTTCAATAAGTTACCAGCAACCATTAAGAGTTTAGTTTCAGACTAGGCACAATTTCAACATAATTTAAAAGAATTTTTGGTGACCAACTCCTTCTATTCCATCCATGAGTTTTTCAACAAGTGCAGTAGACCATTTTAATGAAAATTTATTATACTTTAATTTTTGACAATACTTGGTTGTCACAGCCAAGTAACTACCTACTGTGTGAATGATGGATGTATGGAAAGCAGATGTAAGTCTTAAGTCTGTAAATAGTGAAAGTTTAATTTTAAATCTTTTACATAATCTGACTGTTTTTTTCTTACTTGAGGATCACTGAAATGAATAATTTCTTTCATTTTTGGCAATATTTGGTTGTAATAGCCAAGAAATCAGCAAATGTCTGAAAGATGAATTTAATGAAAGCAGATGTAAGTATTAAACCTGTAAATATTAGAAATTTAAATTTAATTCATGTACATAATTTTACTGTTTATTGACTGAGGATCATTAAAATTAATGAAACTAAAATTTTTCTAATTACATTTTTGTAACGTGTTTATCTGACATGTTCCACGCCTAGGAGGATTCCCTCTTTTACGGGTCTATGGAATGAATAATTAATCTAATCTAATCTCTTCTACAGTGCATGCAAATGACTCGTGAATGATCACAGTTCATTACATTTGCTAGGTACCGTGTGCACTGATGTAGATCGTTGTGAATTTATGCATGTAAACGATTTTCATGAAACCCCAAAGGTCTTCCTGAACGTGCAGAGTCAGTAGTATCAAAAGCATGCTTAGAACGAGAAATCCATTTTCTTACCGTGCTCTGTTCAGTGGCGTTATGCCCATACACGGCGCAAATATTTCCAGCTGCCTCTGCTACTGTCATATCTTAATTGAACTCAAGCAGAAGAAGATGTCGGAAATGTTCCTATTTCTCTACCTGGTGCTCTATTTTACAGCGTCCACAGTTCCACTCATTACCTCCAAACGACAAAATGACAATATGTAAACTCAAATAGTACAATGCACTACAAATAAAAAAATGATAGTCGGTAAATAAACCCATAGTAACTGGAAAACCAACATGCAAAACAGTAACGCTACGAACTGCACCAACGTGATAGTAATGTAATACTTATTCGAAACTGAGAATGAGGTTAATAAATATTTGGCTGCTGCAGATCACAAATTGATCCTTACGGAGCATGTTTCCTAGAATGTGATGAGAATTTTGCTACTACAGAGCGGATCAAAAGAGCGTTTCATGTATATCATCCAAATGATTGGATTCCTGTCATTGCCTTCGCCAGGGACTACGGATCCATTGTCTGTAAGGTGAAAACAGGTTTTCAGGAATCTTTCCACTTTAGACCAAAGGGAGCATAGCGGCTCCTCCAAAATACTTGGTATGCCTTAGAATAAATTTCGTCTGAAATCCTACTTCACTAGGAGTAAGAGAAAGTCATAACACACTACACTGCAGGTTTGTCAAATTACTGCAAAGAAGCTGTGAGGTAATGGAAAAAGCAAATATGTGGCTAGCGAACATTTGAGCGTTCCGATCTCATATAATAAATTTTGCCAATCAAAATCACTCAGCAGAAAAACGTACTTAACGTTCATTGCGGATATGCACGATGGTCTGGTAAAACTCCCTGACTGAGGAGTGAAAATGCAATGCTGAATGTACATGTTTAGTGTAACTGCAATAGAGATGGCGTTAAATTATTCAGAATCTTCTGCTGCTGCTTGTGCGTGTTTCTGATCAGTCTAGTTGTATTTTCCAGAACTAAGTTTTCCGTTCTTGCAAAGAATAACACAGAAACCCAGTGTTCCCAACAGTACAACATAACTGTGCAGATATATCGTTGTTTATCCACGAAAACTGAAACAGTGCTGTACCTTAAAGATAACATATGTGGTGGTGTAATAACTGTTAGAAAAATATGCAGAATGGTGTTTTACTCGTCTATACTGCCTGTATCGAGAATGCCCAAATAGGTAAGAATACAACAGTTTTCTTGTTATCCTGTAAAATTAGCTTTTAATTGGTTACAGCTTTGTTCGAGTGAACGATTCAGCAGATAAACAGGCGGTCGTAGGGAACATTTACACTGCGTACGTAGTGTTCAGCTATGATAAGCTAATTCTTATTTCCGCCCTATTTGGTAGACAGTGATTTGTCTCCCAGCTCTGCCAATACTTCTGCGTATGTAACCTTTGCTTCCACATAAGAACAAAACATGGGCAATCGCGCCGGCACTGTGGGAAGGAGTTTGCGCTGCATTTCCCTGACTACTCATCTCCTCCCCCCTCCCCCCCTCCCCCCCCCCCCGCCCACGGCAGTTCAGATGTGGGGAAAAGTGTGTCTTTGGTCGCTGCTGACAGCCACCAAAAAATTAACCTTTCTTGGCCAAACAGTACAAAGGCAAATTACTAAATAAAGACAGTTTTTTTTTGTACTCTGTGAACTGACAATGCCGATTCAGAAGTGACATGACATCACCTAACAGTTACTGTTGTGCATTATCTGTCTAGAATCTGGGACTAGTGCTATTCGTAGTCGTTCCAATGTATTTCATTGTATTAAGACCAGAGAGGACATTTGTCGAAGCTTTGCGCAGATGTAATGCACAGTGGCTTGCCCATCGATCGTGGCACGTTGTACTTTTCGGTTCTGAGAGCACGTAAAAATGCTTAGAGCAATAGAGCCTCCTGCTTCACGCAGTCATTCGATTCTCATGCCGAAGGATTCCGCCTGATTTCATTCAACCCCCATAATGCAACTGGGATGCGTGTCCTCCTCATGGCAAAGTCTGCTGCACACTGCAGGTGCAAAAAAAGGCGGTCCTACAGCGTTTTAGATAGCATATGTTGAATCTTTCTCTTATTTTCAACTCTCTGCTCAAAGGAACGGCTAGCTATGACTGCATTTCGGCACAAACAACGAGTTGTAGACCATAGAACACTATAACTGCACCTTTCAGCTATACGACCTTACCGTTTGTTTACCAAATGCTATAGATGTTTGCTTATCGGACTCGAAAATGAATTTGGCATGAAGGAACAGAAAGTTACTTATCGAAATTTTTGAAGAATGTTTTAAGCAATTAAGTTAATTAAGTGAAATAATAATGGTCGCTAGCCTAACAAGGCATAGAATTGAAACAACTTACATTTAATTAATCAGTAAATTGCTGTCCTATTGAAACATAAAGTGTCTTCTTTTTCTACAGAAGTGCAATGACCCCTTACACAAGCAGACATATGGTACAAAAGATACTCACAGTTTCACTATCGATCTAAATTTTCACACATAAAAGACACTTTAGCAGTCTCCACTCATAAACACCTTACCTTCTATAAGTTGTTTCATTTTTACAGGCAGTGACAGTCAATGTTAAACAAAATATGGGCATGGACCTGGCCTGATTTCAGCTGATTCCTTTCATATAGCGTAAATGGATTAATCTTCACTTGCAATAAGATGCACAGATTCGTTAATAATTAAATGTGAAACTACTTTCATGAATGAAGAAATCATTGCAACTTTACTTCCTTTAACAGCAAGAAAAAAGGTCAGACCCAAAAACTATTATGACACTTTCCTTCACACATATTACACAAAATTCCAGATTTACTCTACATTTAGTCCCTATGTTCATCGATTAAGCAAGTTTGTGAATTATTAGGATGAATGAGACACTAACAATAAATTTTACTGTCATTAAAGAAAAAATATAAGTGGGAGATCATGAACTGAATTTACACTGAACACAAATTACACAAAGTTCAGCAGTTTTTTTTCAACTTCAGTTACTATATTTCTTTAGCAAACAGTAGTTGGAATTTTTTAAAACCAAATATGGAATTCTGAAATTTTAACTGTCTCAACGAAATAGCATGAACATAATTTTCTGTGACAAATAGCAGAATACAAACGTTAGACGCTCTTCCACTCGCCTTGTATGCTTTACAGGACATGAATGCAGCACATTTCTTCAACACGTGGCATAAAATTTTTACTTTCAGAACTGGCTTTTTAAAAAAGTATCATGTAACTAATCCAAGTAAATTCTTTTATCTGTCCTTTGTCTGCACAAATAATAAACTTTTCAAACTGATTTTAGGTAGAAAAACTTTAAAATGCAGAACTTCAAATGATGTTAATCAGTTACTAGCAATCATTCGCAAAAGCAAAATTACTTCCTCCCTTGTTATACAGAAAATTCAGGCCAATTTTAAGAAAGTATTTTCACTGAATTAAACAAACAAATGAAAGCCAATCATTTAAGCAGCACTATTCATTAATTGTGACCCTCGGAATTCTGTAGTTACGAGGAGAGGACCATAGATTGTTCCAAGATGAGGAACAAATCAGGGTTGTAACACATATTTAAAAGTAGGTACCTTATTATTGAAATCCTTTGGTACAGTTTCTGATTCTCACTTTACAAAGAATTCACTTCTCCCCTCTGGTAAAACTATTGCGCAATATTGTGGCGAGCAGGTAACGGCAGGTGGACATTCCGGTGGAAGTGTGTTGCTCTGTTGTAGTCATCTTGACGACGTACTTCCACATTTACAAATTTCTCTAGTATTAGAGCAACATTTTAATATCGGTCATCCACCCGAGGCTTTCCATCCAGTCACAGTATGATTCGTCCGACCAAACGACTGTCTTCCATCGCTCCACTGTCTAGGGTTTATGGCTTCGGAGCCACGTTTTCCATCACTGGCGTGTGGTTTTGGAATTTCAGTTCGCCCTGTAATTCCCAACTAACAGAGGTCTCCTCGTATTGATTTGGTGTTGACGGGATTCTCTTGTGCGACACTCGGTTCTGCAGTGACACTTGCAGCTGCCGTCCTCTTATTTTCGTCTCAATCCTCTTCCATGGCCGTCCGTCACACTCGACACGCACTTCCGTCCACGTAGTGACTTAGTGGATGATGTTTTTCCGCTATCCTTGTACGAGTATGCCGGTTGAAATCTTCGATGTGGGTCGTCTTGGAAGACCAAACACTTCACCTATCTTGGCTACGGAAGCTCCCACCGTACTAGTACCCATAATTTGCCCGCGAATTCACTTAGCTCGGACACAATGCATCAACAACTACGCAGGACACTGTTGTATACTCGACTGACCCTTACAATGCATTGAGGACATAGCACAGGTGCCACTCGTGGTCAAATGCAACAGGGCAACCACCAGGCTCGGCTGGCTTCTGCATTTATGTTCAAGCATGCATTTCTCGCGGTGTTTCCATATCTTTGTCGAATTCCTGTATCTTTGCCATCGATGGACAAATAGAAATCGGTGTGAGAGTCCATGGACACCATGGGCTTAGCAGCTCCGCAACAGCCAGCAGTAACTAAGCAACGTGACCGCTGAGCGGCGTGCTGGGGAACTATAAAGGCGGCGATATCAGATGCTATTGAGAAGGCGGAACTCTGCTGTGTTTGAGCAGCCACTTGATGCAGATCATCGTCAGCCTACCCCAAGACGCCGTATTCTCACCACCACTGGCGCTATAAATCTCTGCTCAGTGTCGTACAAACTCCCGAATTCGTTGTCTGGCCCTGACACGGGTCTTCCACTTTGGTTAGTAGTTCCCGACTCGGAAACATTTCCTCTGGATATCCGCGCTAGACTGGCCCTTGTTTATGGAACACTCTGAACTTGCTTATGTCATTATCACGCCACATTGAATGTACCCTGTTATAGACGCCGAACCTTCAGAACTTGAAACGTCAACTCATAGTGCTTCATTTATTTTCCTGTAAACTTTAATTTATCCCGAATGCAAAAAACCAGCGATGTGGGTCTTGTTAATATTTTCTGATCTGAAAACACTGTAACTGTAAATTCTGTATTTACTGCTGCGGGCTACATCAACGGATGACAAGAAGTGGATATCCTACAGCAACGCAGAAATAAAACAACACTCAGTTTAGTGCAATCAAACAAATTAGCCAAAACCGAAAGAAATTCAAACAATCTCATTACGTGGGCCGAAAAATGATGGCTATCGTTTTCTGGAATGAAAAGAGAGTTCTGTTCTAGGAATGTGCGTCAAGAACTACAGTTAAAGCGTACTGCAAAAGGCTCAGCAGAACGAGGCGTGCCATTTCAAATCTACGGACGAGAATTTTCCACATAAAACTTTACGATAACCCAAATCTGCAGAACCGACTTCGCACTCAACGACTATTATGTCTTGCACTTGACAAAGTGGATTGCTGGAAAATGTGTTTAAGATGACAAGGTACTAAAGTCATCGATGTCAACTGGTTCAATGCCTACCTTCAACGCACAGGGGCTGAAGAAGCTTGTGCAACGCTACAAAATATTCTTGGAATATAAAGACAATAATGTGGGAAACTGAAGTGGGTTTGAAGGAAACTAAAACCGTCAGCATAGACGAATATATTGTTTGTGACCGACCTGATCTCTCTTTTAAGTTATGTCTTGCAAATAACGTAATCCTATTCAAGTGAAAAAAATGACTGTCATTGAAACATGTAAGCAGCTGGCAGTTTTGAAGAAATTATAAAGCAGCCTTGTGTAACACTGCGGATTTGTTTTTACCAGATAGTTAATTAGGACTGACAGTGACAAATTAATTTTTAACGAGGTGCAGCTCAACAGTATGACGCGATTATCATACCCGGAATTGGAATATCGACTCTGGCAAATGATATGCGAAAAGAAAAGTGCAATGCAAAAACTATATTCTGAAAACGTCCCGTTTTTAGTGGAATGAGAGCGGGCTTTTATAGATTCAATTGAAGTAAACATCTTGAACGAAATGAGACTCATTATTCGTTCTAACTACGTTCAGATCAGGTTATGCAACCCTTTCACTGTGTATAGGCGGATAGCATGAGAGTTAGGTCCACCATAATTACACCTGGAATCTGCGTGAAATCGATAGTAAGTGGCAGTTCATCTGATAACTCTATTTTGGCTCTCTCTGCTACGCCGACTGATATGCGCAGCCAACAGTTAACATTAGTAGGACGAGCATTTAAATTATGTATGCCAACAACTTTCCAGCATTCATCATAAAACAGTGCATTGTACCATAATGTTTATGATTTAGGTATCTATAAATACTTATACAACCAGGGTAAGAATATTTTTGTTTATTTTCTTGCACAGCGGTTTTAGGCGACTCAGCACTACATTGCTGGCGATTACAATTATTGCCATGTCTGTATTTGTCAACATCTGCAAAGTTCGATGCAATATTTCCTTGGACATGCATGCAAACTACGAATGTGGTACCACCGCAGCTATACAATTTACCGGAAACAAATGAAAATTTATGTCCGGCCGGGACTCGAATGCGGTTTTCCCGCTTTGCGTGAGTGGTCATCTTAATCGTTCGGCTACCTGAGCAAGTTTCGCGCTGTGATACGAACTTCCGTACGTATGCCCCATTGTCTGCTTCCCATAGTGCTTGCACAGATATATGATTCCAACACAGGTACAGACATATTTAGTTTCCTTGTGAGTTTACCTTGGCTTTGTCATGATATACATTAACGCAGTGTCTTTATTTGAATGTATCGGAGGCACAGACATTGCCAACGATTTACAGTCGTATTGAACTAAATAAGTCTCCTCAACTGCGGGCATCAGATAGCTGTGCGAGCACAATGGGAAGCAGACACTGGGGCATATGGAAGTTTGGGTCCATCCGTGAAGCTTGCTAGGATAGCCCAAGCGGTTAAGGCGACCGTTCGCGTAAAGCGGGATATTTGGGTTTGAGTACCGGACCGGCGTAAATTTTCATTTGTTTCCATTAAATTAAATAGGCGTGGTGGTCCCGCAGTCTGCGAATACATTTCATGACCACAATTGCAACACCAGAGGCAGCTTGAAAAATACATCAAATTGCTGGTTGTCCCGTATAAGCATTTTGCGACTACATTTAATGATTACAATTGCAATCACATAGACAGTTTGAAACTTACATCAAATTGGCATGACGTGTACTAAACGCTTAGAAAAGTAAATATTTACCATTTCAACACAGCCACCCGAAGAAGATATGTGTAACGCCACCTACATTCTGTATGTGACAAAAAAATTACGCACTGTGTTCCTCATTCATAAATCGCATCTGAACGTTGTTTTTTTTGTGAGAGGGCAGTAAACGACCTCGTTTAATAGGGAGAACCGTGTACCAGCACTTGTCCGAATAAGACAGTGGCTGAACTTAAACTACTGAGACTGGCTACACAACACGATCACTTCAGGTTCGCAAAGCTGGTAATCTGAACGGAATGCCTTACTTTTCTGCCATATTAAGACCGGTGGATTGTTCCGTCGCTGAGGTCTCCATGACGGTATCTTTCAGCAAGATAATACTAGATCGCATGTTGCTTGTGCTGTCCTGACTAACCACGGGTGTTCGACTGTTGTCTGCACGAACACATTCTTCAGATCTCTCATTCACTGAAAACATAGCCACAACGGTTGATGAAACAGCTCGGAATGACTTGTCCATATTTGGCATCTAAATTCAGTTCGACTTGACGCCGATCCGGGTTAATGCCATGTTACTGTCCTAGATAGCAGTTCTAAGCACTAAATTTGGCGTCATGTACATTCTTAAATTACGTACAAATTTAATCATGTATTATTCCTACTATACCATATATGCAGAATAAGTAACATTTGGTTACTTGTGTTGTCAAATACAGTCATAATGTTGTTTGGCCAAAAATAAGACAAATGTGTCTCAACGTGCTTCTGTGCTTCTCTGTGTATTCCAATCAGCAGGAAAAATTCTTACATTAAAGTGAACTTCTTGAAGTGAGTATGTGGGATAATCAATCAGTAGTGATAATCAAGAGCAATAAAACCAAGCTCATGATTTAATTGCTTATATATTTAGGCGTACTTACCAAAATATGTACAGTGTTATGGCCTCTGATTGTACAGTATCACCTCACTGTGTAATATATTCAACTGCTTGCTAAATTATGTCTTCAGTAGGTACGACTTGACGGTAACCAAAGCAAAACATTCTGCAGCTGTATTTCACAATCACTTCGAAGCCTCAGCTGATAAAACAGTATTGCGCATACCTTCGTTTTGTCTACAGTCAGTTGCTAAAACCCAGTCTAGCTTTTTTATTGTTTTATGTAACACAGCCGGTATTCAGGTTGTGCAGAACACCCTGTGTAAGACTGTGATTCCGGGAAACAAGGTATAGCTTTTCTTCAAAACATTCGCTCTTGGAACGATACTACTGTGATGGCGGCACTCGGTGGGCGGGGTAGAAGAGAAGCAAACGGAGCAATTTCCGCCGCCAGCCCGGGAAAGGGGCGGCTGCATCTGCTGTCGATGCTCCACTTTCAGGGAATTTCGGAGCAGGTAAGTACAAACGGAAGAGGAGTTGGCTGGCAAGTTAGCGAGTCGGCAGTCGGTAAGAAGGTGGTCGGAGGCCCGTGCCTGTAGTTGCCAATGGCCCTCCCTCATGAAGTTGCAACGTGCAGTTGAGGGGGAAAAAACAGAACTGGCAGCAGGCGCGCCTCGCTAAAGCACTTCAGCCGCTTCCATGCAATCTTCCAATGTTCTCTCTTCTAGGAGAATTTCTTTACTTCGACGCAATTCAGCGTCTTCTCCGCCTTTGTACGCTCTTCCTTTCTTCAGTTTACTTCGTTGCGAGGTTAATTGGAGTGCTTTATAACACGCTCGAGAGGTCTCCTCCGGCTTCTTGCGAAAATTGAATTTGGAGTTCTCCTCTGTCCCTTTCTCGCTATTTCACGACTTCCACACCGCTTCCACAGCCCCGTCAATCGGATATTGGCAGTTTTTATCAGTTTCGTGAACCTCAACACCCGTTTCAGTAAAACACAGCGTCTAAACGCAGTAATACGTCATCTCTCCGCAAGTCTACGGTTCTTTCATATGCAGGCCCTAATATTAAAAGCTATAGGATTTGTATACAGGCTGATTTTGCTAAATGGAAAAAAGGTCCAGGAAGATATTTATGAAGGGATAAGGAGAATAAAAGATCGGACCGACACATGGCCGGAAATGCATTCCATGGGAGCGCCGTGGTCCAGTGGTTAGCGTGAGTAGCTGCGGAACGAGAGGTCCTTGGTTTAATTCTTCCCTCGACTGAACATTTTGCGGAGGATGCTGTAGTATACAGAGAAGTTGCAGCATTAGAAAATTGTAGCGAAATGCAGGAAGATCTGCAGCGGATAGGCACTTGGTGCAGGGAGTGGCAACTGACCCTCAACGTAGACAAATGTAATGCATTGCGAATACATAGAAAGAAGGACCCTTTATTGTATGACTATATGATAACGGAACAAACACTGGTAGCAGTTACTTCTGTAAAGTATCTGGGAGTATGAATGCGGAACGACTTGAAGTGGAATGATCACATAAAATTAATGGTTGGTAAGGCAGGTACCAGGTTGAGATTCATTGGGAGAGTCGTTAGAAAATGTAGTCCATCAACAAAGGAGGTGGCTTACAAAACACTCGTTCGACCTATACTTGAGTATTGCTCATCAGTGTGGGATCCGTACCAGATCGGGTTGACGGAGGAGATAGAGAACATCTACATCTACATCTACATCCATACTCCGCAAGCCACCTGACGGTGTGTGGCGGAGGGTACCTTGAGTACCTCTATCGGTTCTCCCTTCTATTCCAGTCTCGTATTGTTCGTGGAAAGAAGGATTGTCGGTATGCCTCTGTGTGGGCTCTAATCTCTTTGATTTTATCCTCATGGTCTCTTCCCGAGATATACGTAGGAGGGAGCAATATACTGTTTGACTCTTCGGTGAAGGTATGTTCTCGAAACTTTGACAGAAGCCCGTACCGAGCTACTGAGCGTCTCTCCTGCAGAGTCTTCCACTGGAGTTTATCGATCATCTCCGTAACGCTTTCGCTATTACTAAGTGATCCTGTAACGAAGCGCGCTGCTCTCCGTTGGATCTTCTCTATATCTTCTATCAACCCTATCTGGTACGGATCCCACACTGCTGAGCAGTATTCAAGCAGTGGGCGAACAAGCGTACTGTAACCTACTTCCTTTGTTTTCGGATTGCATTTCCTTAGGATTCTTCCAATGAATCTCAGTCTGGCATCTAATTTACCGACGATCAACATTATATGATCATTCCATTTTAAATCACTCCTAATGCGTACTCCTAGATAATTTATGGTATTAACTGCTTCCAGTTGCTGACCTGCTATCTTGTAGCTAAATGATAAAGAATCTATCTTTCTGTGTATTCGCAGCACATTACACTTGTCTACATTGAGATTCAATTGCCATTCCCTGCACCATGTGTCAATTCGCTGCAGATCCTCCTGCATTTCAGTACAATTTTCCATTGTTACAACCTCTCGATACACCACAGCATCATCTGCAAAAAGCCTCAGTGAACTTCCGATGTCACCCACCAGGTCATTTGTGTATATTGTGAATAGCAACGGTCCTATGACACTCCCCTCCTGCGGCACACCTGAAATCACTCTTACTTCGGAGGACTTCTCTCCATTGAGAAAGACATGCTGAGTCCTGTTATCTAGGAACTCCTAAATCCAATCACACAATTGGTCTAATAGTCCATATGCTCTTACTTTGTTCATTAAACGACTGTGGGGAACTGTATCGAACGCCTTGCGGAAGTCAAGAAACACGGCATCTACCTGTGAACCCGTGTCTATGGCCCTCTGAGTCTCGTGGACGAATAGCGGTAGCTGGTTTTCACATGACCGTCTTTTTCGAAACCCATGCTGATTCCTACAGAGTAGATTTCTAGTCTCCAGAAAAGTCATTATACTCGAACACAATACGTGTTCCAAAATTCTACAACTGATCGACGTTAGAGATATAGGTCTATAGTTCTGCACATCTGTTCTACGTCCCTTCTTGAAAACGGGGATGACCTGTGCCCTTTTCCAATCCTTTGGAACGCTACGCTCTTCTAGAGACCTACGGTACACCGCTGCAAGAATGGGGGTGGGGGGGGGTGGGGGAAGTTCCTTCGCATACTCTGTGTAAAATTGAACTGGTATCCCATCAGGTCCAGAGGCCTTTCCTCTTTTGAGCGATTTTAATTGTTTCTCTATCCCTCTGTCGTCTATTTCGATATCTACCATTTTGTCATCTGTGCGACAATCTAGGGAAGGTTCAATCCTCCTCTGTGAAACAACTTTGGAAAAATACATTTCGTATTTCGGCCTTTAGTCTGTCATCCTCTGTTTCAGTACCATTTTGGTCACAGAGTGTCTGGACATTTTGTTTTGATCCACCTACCGCTTTGACATAAGACCAAAATTTCTTAGGATTTTCTGCCAAGTCAGTACATAGAACTTTACTTTCGAATTCATTGAACGCCTCTCGCATAGCTCTCTTCACACTACATTTCGCTTCGCGTAATTTTTGTTTGTCTGCAAGGCTTTGGCTATGTTTATGTTTGCTGTGAAGTTCCCTTTGCTTCCGCAGCAGTTTTCTAACTCGGTTGTTGTACCACGGTGGCTCTTTTCCATCTCTTACGATCTTGCTTGGCACATACTCATCTAACGCATTATGTACGACGGTTTTGATCTTTGTCCACTGATCCTCAACACTATCTGTACTTGAGACAAAACTTTTGTGTTGAGCCAACAGGTACTCTGAAATCTGCTTTTTGCCACTTTTTCTAAACACAAAAATCTTCCTACCCTTATTAATATTCCTATTTACGGCTGAAATCATCGATGCCGTAACCGCTTTATGATCGCTGATTCCCTGTTCTGCGTTACCTTTTTCAAATAGTTCGGGTCTGTTTGTCACCAGAAGGTCTAATATGTTATCGCCACGAGTCGGTTCTCTGTTTAACTGCTCAAGATAGTTTTCAGATAAAGCACTTAAAAAAATTTCACTGGATTCTTTGTCCCCGCCACCCGTTATGAACGTCTGAGTCTCCCAGTCTATATCCGGCAAATTAAAATCTCCACCCAGAACTAAAACATGATGGGGAAATCTACTCGAAATATTTTCAAAATTATCCTTCAGGTGCGCAGCCACAACAGCTGCTGAGCCAGGGGGCCTATAGAGACATCCAATTACCATGTCTGAGCCTGCTTTAACCGTGACCTTCACCCAAATCATTTCACATTTCGGATCTCCGTCAATTTCCTTCGATACTATTGCACTTCTTATCGCTATAAACACGCCTCCCCCTTCACTTTCCAGCCTGTCTCTGCGGTATACATTCCAATCTGAGTTTACGATTATTTGGTAACCGCGATAGCGTTACGGAGATGTTTAGCAAACTGAAGTGGCAGACTCTGCAAGAGAGGCGCTCTGCATCGCGGTGTAGCTTGCTCGCCAGGTTTCGAGGAGGGTGCGTTTCTGGATGAGCTATCGAATATATTGCTTCCCCCTACTTATACCTCCCGAGGAGATCAAGAATGTAAAATTAGAGAGATTCGAGTGCGCACGGAGGCTTTCAAACAGTCGTTCTTCTCGCGAACCATACGCGACTGGAACAGAAAAGGGAGGTAATGACAGTGGCACGTAAAGTGCCCTCCGCCACACACCGTTGGGTGGCTTGCGGAATATAAATGTAGATGTAGATGTAGATGTACATCCACTTGCAGGTGGAGATAAAAGATCTTTGATAGGATTTGTTTCCGTTATTGAAAGCACACATGAGATCTGCACCTATTAATGTTTTTGTGGTATGGTAGCAGCGGACCTATCATGCTTCCACAACGCCTCACACGCGAAGAATATCTGCACTTGCTACGTGTGACCCTTCCCCCTCTCACGGAAGACGTAAGGGGTAATGTGGCTAATACATGATGATGCTCCAGCCCACGTCCACATTTTCTTAAGGAAGCTACATTTCGGTTGGGCAGCCGTTAGTCCCTCCGACTGATTGCAAGGTGGCTGCCAGGTACACAATCGTTCAGAAGTAAACAACGAACGGCCGTATTAGAGAAACTTCAAGAAACATATCCCACGGACCCGAATCAACTACTTCTTCACATTAAGAAGTTTATATAAAACGAAATCAAACCCAAAATGAATGTAATCAAAATTCCCTCAAATGACCATTTTCTTAGTTATCCTGAACCGAATCTCCCTTTGGATTTTATATTTTCCATAGTTTCTTTAATCACTCCAGCAACGTTATTGCATCAGTTGTTGCATTAATTATTAAATAAGAAGGCAGACTGTGGGAAATCAGCCGGCCCTGTGGCCGAGCGGTTCTAGGCGCTTCAGTCAGGAACCGCGCGACTGCTATGGTCGTAGGTTCGAATCCTGCCTCGGGCATGGATGTGTGTGATTTACTTAGGTTAGTTAGGTTTAAGTATTCCTAAGTTCTAGGGGACTGATGACCTCCGATGTTACGTCCCGTAGTGCTCAGAGCCATTTGAACCATTTGTGGGAAATCTCTTGATAATTGAGAAGCTACAGAAGTATTCCTTAAGGCCGTTCAAAGAAAGTACACGCCGAATGCAATTTTAATAAAACTTAATGGCATATACTAGTTAAATGAGTACTCTTATTTTTTCTCGTTTTATATATAAGAAACATGTCAGCTTAGATCATGAAAGAAAAATGACTCACGATTCTAATCCACATCATATGGACTTAGGTAAAGAAGGTCAGGTGAGAAGTTAGGTTGGAGACAATAGTTTGTTATTAACACATTTAGGCTACAACGCTTGGATGTGCTTTTTTCGCCGGCCGGAGTGGCCAAGCGGTTGTAGGCGCTACAGTCTGGAGCTGCGCGACCGCTACGATCACAGGTTCGAATCCTGCCTTCGACATGGATGTGTGTGATGTCCTTAGGTTAGTTAGGTTTAACTAGTTCTAAGTTCTAGGGGACTGATAACCTCAGAAGTCCCATAGTGCTCAGAGTCATTTGAACCATTTGTGCTTTTTTCTCAACTATCCATGCTGTGTCTCGCCTACTTGCTAACCACGCATACACCCATTTCCAGCGGGTAGCCCGGCTTCAGGCGTCGTGTGCCACAGCCAGCACAAACGCCTGCAAGCCAAACGGCGATGCGCACCCCCCTCGCATGTGAGTAAACTTTCCGACAACTACAAAACATGCCAACTTGTTGTCCACGGAATTTCTGACAGCCGCCACGAGAGACATCTGGTTCGCCATCAGCAGAGCGAGCATCCACAACCACGGTGTTTCAACCGCAAACGACATTTTTGCCTCCGCGATGTCACGTGCCCACAAGCAGGTCGCTCCAGATGAGTTCACCACGACAGTATCTATGCCGGCACACAACTGCAGAACGGCAGTTCGGCTCCAATCATCGAACCAATTCATATTTGGAGCCCTCTAGGCACATGTTTTTTTTTTTTTTTTTTTTTTTGTTCCAGTCTTTGATCACAGCATAAATTCCTTTGAGGATGACTGGTTTCTGTCAGTATTGACCATCTTCAGATCTGTTCGACACCATGTCCTAATGTGATAAAGCTGTAATGGCAGCGTCAAAGCATTTGTACACTCAGCAAAGCACTGTCATGTCGAACTAAAAATATGGCGTAAAATAGTCGACATCACCCACATAGTCATTTCGCAACTGGAGTTCTACATGACGATGCTCTGCTGAGCGTATAAAATGTTTTTACGATGCCATTACGGCTTTATCACATTGGGACATGGTGTAGAACAGATCTGAAGATGGTCATTACTGACTGAAACCGGCCACGGTCGAAGGAATTTATTTTGTGATCAAAGACTGGAATGAAAAAAAATGTTTGACAGTATTGAATCACTGTTCATATTCGCGACTATGTCGCAGTTGGTGAGGCCCTCTAGGCAGCTACTTCGACCACTGCCGTGATTCCCCAATCAGAGTCTCCCTGTGAAGCGTCCTGTAGTCCCAATGCCGACCTTGGACCAAGCTGCAGCGAGGATGCCGACCGGGGGCTACCTCCAACGTAGTGACTGGGAGGCACAAGTCTTCTCGACATCGCCACAAAGAACTGGATGTTGTGTCATGAACTATTAACATACTTGATTTGAGGTACTGTCATTCTACAGCGTGGTCCTTTGGACTCAGACTTTCTGCTGTTTTTCCTTGAACTAGCTATTGATGAAGACAAAATATCAGGAACTTGAATTATTCTACCAGAAGTTTTTATTTACAGCGAGAGAACTGTGAAGTTTATTTATGTGATTACTAATAAAACTCTTTGTCTACTGGGGAGCCTAGACATACTGGTATGTGGCACTCATCAGCAGTATCAAGCCTGCCTAAAATGTTTTGTCTTAAGCTTTTTGACGATGTTGATTCTGTGGTGTCGCCATTGGCTGCCACTGCTCACTAGGTCCAGTGCCGTGATGACTCATTGGCTCTGTGAAAAATAATCGTGTTAATGACCTGCTGTCAGGTGTCAATCCACAGCATACTCTTGCGATATTGACTGTACGGTATGTTGATGCTACTACATTCACCATTGGCGCGTGCCCGTCGAGATTGCTTAACACGAGGAGCACGTGATGTAGCATGGCAGGAACGGGCATCTGAACACAGCGGCATTGCATGTGAGGCCGCAGAGAGCGACTGCATCTTCTGCTTTCGCCAGCTGTCGCACCACACTGTCTGTTACTAGGGTCGAGATAGTTGCACACAGTAAGTAACAGTTCTCTGAGCATATGGAACTATATGGTTCCAGATACCTTTCCAAGTCTCAAACATATGTGATGTATATAAGTAGACTGAAACGACGAATGAAAATTTGTACCAAAGGTGGGATTTGAACCTGGGTATCCTGCTCACCAGGCAGATACGCTAACTACTACGCCACCCTGCTAGAGCGGCTTTTCACAGCTGCAGGAACCACTCTAGCAGGCCTTCCTCCTCAATCCAAATTCCCAGTCTCGCCTCCTAAACTCGAGCAGAACTGCAGAGGCTCTGCAACTGTACTTCAATAGCACCTCAGCACGCTTCAGTCTGCGTACATACATCACAGATGCTTGAGACTTGAAAAGGTCTCTGAAACCATACAGTTTCATTTGATTAAAGCACATTACCTGGGTTCCATGCAGGATAACCCATTTAGTTCGATGCCGAGTGAGCCATAGTTGTGTCTGGCTCTTCGAAAAGCGCGCCAGGCGGAGTGCTTTCGCTTCGCGTCTGGTGTCTGCGGTGGCGCTTTCTGATTGGCGCGCGGTTTGGATCGCTACCGCCCTCTGGCGGGAGGTGGAGCAAGTGTAGGGTCGCGTGACGATCGAGGAGTACGTACTGGGCGGTGACCGAGGGAGGTGGTGGCGCGATCGAGGCGCTGTTGTTGGGGGTCGTCAACTGCTCGCCACGTGTGTAGGCCGACCTCTTGGCTGTCAGGGGCTACGTCTGCCTTACCCGCATGTACGTGGCTTATGTAGCTTAGAAGCTGTGGTGCAGGAGATCAGCGCGTGGGACCGTATGTCTTCTTATCGGCCGTTGAAACCACTGGCAGCGCTTGACTCTGACGAGCATTTGGAAGTGCAACGTGTTCCCGGCTCTGTGGTGAAGTGTGAGGAGCTGAGTACCGTTTCTATGTAACAGAGTTATATATAAAGGGGTTTTACAAGTTCTAGTGAAGTGTATGAGTTTCTTCACCATTTGTTTTGTTGGGGTCTTCCCACCTCAGTTTCAGTTTGCCTGTCTGCGGGCATGTGGTAATTGTTTCTTGGTCGGGTCGTTTCCTTCACACCTCGATTGGGTGATTTAGGTCGGTGTCGCGGGTCTCTGTGGTTCGGAGACTGTGCAGGCGCCGCCCTCGCTACATCTTCTGGTTTTGAGTAACTCAGGAAGGTGTTGGCTTGTAATGGGAGTTTTGGGGCTGATCTGATGTGGGCCTGTAGACCACCAGTAACTATTCCGCCTATTGTGATTTGTGCCCCTTTACACGTGTCACTCCCTCACCGAGCTAAGGAAAATGTTTTTTGGAACTGCCTTTAATGTGAAGGTTTGTGTGCTGGCTTATTCACATTTATTTTGTAACAACTGACAGGTGTAATATAAATTATTTAACTGGTGAGAGACAACTATTTTAGCTTTAGTACAAACTAGCTACTTAAAGGTGTTAAAGGTGTTTATTATAAAGGAATTGTTCTCTTATAGATATAACAAGTTTAAAACCTTATAATTAGGAAGTTGTTCACGCCATACCTTGCAGTATCCTTTACATAGAGAAAAATTGCCAGCTATTTAAGAGTTTCTTAATTGTATGTCAAAATCTTACTATTGGGAAGTTGTTAACGTCATACCTGGCAATCTCCTTCCATAAAGAAAATTTGTCAGGTATTCGAAACTGTTTTTTTTAAATGCCAGACTTAAAAATTTATTATTGAGAAAGCCTCTAAAATACAAAGATAGCTTTAGCAGTGTGTGTTATTTCACCAGTACCTCAGGGCACGGCCGACTTCCTTCCCGGTCCTTCCCTAACCCGATGAGACCGATGACCTCGCTGTTTGGTCTCTTCCCCCCAAACAACCCAACCCCACCAGTACCTCCTTGCCTCTACTTCCACGAGAACGTTTTTCAAATAACATGTGTGCTTGAGTTGTTGTTTGTGAACCGCCCTAATTGACGGTTTAGCGAGGTGCTATTCCATTACAGTTGGAGTGCCTCTGCAATGCTATTCGAGTTAAGGGAGAACTGCAGGTGGGCTGAGGCGTGAATGGGAATTTCGACTGAGGAGGGAGGCGTGCTAGGTTAGTCTCTTCCACTGTGTCAGGGTGGCGTAGTAGTTAGCATATCTGCCTAATGAGTAGGAGACCTGGATTCGAATTCCAGCCTTGGTACAAATTTTTATTTGTCGCTTCATTCTGCATGTATACTTTACAGTTTTCTAAGCATGCAATGGTTCTTGGAGAATTTGCAAACTCAGCCCGTATATCAAGTCATTAGATGAAATTTCATCCCTACCACCTCCAAAAGAAGCACACTTTGTTGATTTAGATGACGTTGAATTAGTTGTAAAACTACCGTTGACTAACATAGTGATTTAGCGTAGACTAAGGCAGTTTTCTTAGCAGCTTTGGTCAGTTAACACCGCAACCGTGTTACCTGGGCGTTGCGTGTGTTGTAAACCTGAATGAGATTTTCACTCTGCAGCGGAGTGTGCGCTGATATGAAGCTTCCTGGCAGATTAAAACTGTGTGTCCGACCGAGACTCGAACTCGGGACGTTTGCCTTTCGGGGGCAAGTGCTCTACCATCTGAGCTACCGAAGCACGACTCACGCCCGGTACCCACAGCTTTACTTCTGCCAGTAGAGCACTTGCCCGCGAAAGGCAAAGGTCCCGAGTTCGAGTCTCGATCGGGCACACAGTTTTAATCTGTTGTAAACCTGTCGGGCGCTGTCTCATTTCCATCGCTGCTGTCAGCGAATGTAGGCCCAACGCAGCCAGGTGACCTGCGATCATTGTGACAGAACTGCGTACAGTGGGCATCTGAATTGGGTACCTGCTCACAGCACCTCGTAGAGTAGCACATCTTTCACGGATCAACAAAAACACAGAAACGGGACTGCAGCTAGTTGGAGGCGTATAGCGTGGTCTGGCCAGTCTCGACTGTAAATAATACGAACAATCCCAGACTTAGACAGCATAGACGGCACAATGAGGCGTTTAGCGCGCATTGTGTAGAGGGTGTGGTTCAGGCGAGAGATGGTTCCGTGAGGCTTTGGGCGTGTTTTATGTACCATAATTTGGATCGCTCGTTCGTGATACAGTGAACATATATCAGAATGTCTCATTCAGCATCCTCGATGACCAAATATTGCCGTTCCTTCTACATCTTCCTGCTGAGTATACTGTGCACATTCCCGTCCTCCAAGATGACAACAACCATATTTACGAATCTGCACACATTGTTCCCTGAATGACCACTACTCATGCCTCGTATCACACCTCGGCTGACGCCCTAAATTTTACGATCGGGAACTGGGACTATTTCGAGCAATCAGTGAAACATAGGAATCAACATCAGCGATATTCTGATAGCTCTCCAGAAGTTGATCTTTAAAGGCATTGCACTTCTGAAAAACAAAAGCGAGAGCTCCTCTTCTTCAAATTTATTCCGTTATCAAGACTAGAGGGCTCTTAATCTTTATTGGCTTGATGCCTCCTGGGGATGACTAACTTTTTTATACGTGCGTTTATATTCCATGACATTTCATGACTACAGCCTTTTGATACCTAGGAAGAAGTACGGTGTCCATACGGAACATTCCATGGATTATTCTAGATTGAACATCTTGGCTGTTTTTACGATTCAATCGAAATATTTTTATTTTAGTTACTTCGTGAAGCAGGCAACTGTCTATGGGAAATTTATGGCTGTTGACTACTAGTACGCGTCGATATTTTCCGTACCAAGACTCCCTCATGCGCGTAGATCATGGTTGCATGACTGCTATCTGTTCAGTTTTGTCAGAGGCGCACATGAATGCTTAACAATGTTACTGCATGTCAGCTCTCTGATAAAAGCACACCTATCGAGTTAAAGTTGATAAAATTAGTTGTCGCCCATATCAATTTGTTATTCTAAACAAGTTAAGAAAATGACTGGTACCCTTGCGTAATGCAGTAGAAAGCTGTCATCCCAAATAACAAGACTTCCAGCCAAAGGTATTTATACAGATTGGGAAAGGATCTCGTCGTAGCTAAGATTTTCAGTCCGGAATAATCCATGGACTGTATTGTGCAGATATTGTACACAGTAATGGTCGATCTGTGGGATTGTGTAAGGCGATTGTAAAGATGACGTTCCATACACGTTCCATACAAGTTTCATGCATCGTGCGTGACGTCTCATCAAAGGAGGCTTTGCCAGTCTGACACCGAATATGTACATTACAGCTTTTCTAATACCCATACAATTTTTTATTGAGCGGGAAAAGGTTTTCAAAGGTGAACAGAAAATTAACAAAAATAAAAAAGAAAAAAAAAGAGGACAGTTTAGGAATTCTAACTAAAGTCTGATAAAAAAAAGCGCAACCCACTCAGGTGAAGGACAGTTCGACAGATGGCGAGAAATTCGACAGAGAGCAGCGAAGTTCATTTGCACATGTCTGTGCGGATATGGACGTATCCGTAGTAATAATTACTTCGTGGATGAAACCCCGCGCCTGTGAAGATACGCTGGTGTTTCTGCTTATATCTGTAGAAATAATTGCACTGAGGTTAAATGTTAATCAGTATCAAGTTTCTCATCTCTTTGGAGTATACACGATATACAGTAATAAATATTATTGTTATACATCAGTTGACAATGTAATTCTGTCAGAAACAGCAAAGGACATGGAAGAGCAGCTTAACGGAATGGACAGTGTCTTGAAAGGAGGATATAAGATGAACATCAACAAAAGCAAAACGAGGATAATGGAATGTAGTCGAATTGTATCGGGTGACGTTGAGGGTATTAGATTAGGAAATGAGGCGCTTAAAGTAGTAAATGAGGTTTGCTATTTGGGGAGCAAAATAACTAATGATGGTCGAAATAGAGGATATAAAATGTAGACTGGCGATGGCAAGGAAAGCGTTTCTGAAGAAGAGAAATTTAACATCGAGTATAGATTTAAGTGTCAGGAAGTTTATTCTGAAAGTATTTGTATGGAGTGTAGCCATGTATGGAAGTGAAACGTGCACGATAAATAGTTTAGACAAAAAGAGAATAGAAGTTTTCGCAATGTGGTGCTACAGAAGGATGCTGAAGATCAGATGGATAGAATTGGGGAGAAGAGAAATTTGTGGCATAACTTGACTATAAGAAGGGATCGATTGGTAGAACATATTCTGAGGCACCAACAGATCACCAATTTAATATTGGAGGGCAGCGTGGAGGGTAGAAATCGTAGAGGGAGACCAAAAGATGAATGCACTAAACAGATTCAGAAGGATGTAGGTTGCAGTAGGTACTGGGAGATGAAGCAGCTTACACAGGATAGAGTAGCATGAGGAGCTGCATCAAACCAGTCTCTGGACTCAAGACCACAACAACATAGATCAGTATCCATTGTAAGTAGGCTATGTAAGTAGGCTGTTTGTTTTCTTACTGGCAACGTTACGTAGCGCTCTGTGTGCTAGTTGGCATTGTTGTCTGCCATTGTAGTGTTGGGCAGCAGCAGCTGGATGTGAACAGCGCGTAGCGTTGCGCAGTTGGAGGTGAGCCGCCAGCAGTGGTGGATGTGGGGAGAGAGATGGCGGAGTTTTGAAATTTGTTATACTGGATATTATGAACTGCTATATATATTGTGACTATTAAGGTAAATACATTGTTTATTCTCTATTAAAATCTTTCATTTGCTAACTATCCCTATCAGTAGTTAGTGACTTCCGTAGTTTGAATCTTTTATTTAGCTGGCAGTAGTGGCGCTCGCTGTATTGCAGTAGCTTGAGTAACGAAGATTTTTGTGAGGTAGGTGATTTGTGAAAGGTATAGGATAATGTTAGTCAGGCCCATTCCTTTGTAGGGATTTCTAAAAGTCAGATTGCGTTGCGCTAAAAAAAAATATTGTGTGTCAGTTTAAGCACAGTCTTGTATAAATTGTTCTAAGGGGACGTTTCACCATGAAGCCAAGGATCGCTGCGTCCAATAGAGCATATATTGTCCCACGTGATGGGCTGCGCAGCAGACCAGTTTTGAGAAGTTTTAAAAGCAGACTGTTCCATTGGTTAATTCTACCAGTAGATCTATATGAGTATGAAGCTTTCACATTAATGAAAACATATGAACAAAAACTGTTAGGCTTCCAGAAAAAATTGTTAACGAAAATACGACCTCAATACGACAGCCAGTCACAGGAATGGAGGTACCATGAACTGGAACACCTATACTTACAAACTTATATTGGCCGAAGGAGGAAGAAAAGGAGATTGATGTGGGCAGTACACTTAATTAGGGTGGAAGAGGAAAGAGTATCGCAGGTAGCATTATCAGGCTCTGTGTAAGACCATGGACAAGAAGGAAGAATGATATCATTAGGGATACAGAGACGATGGGCCTGAGATAAGGAGAGTGGATCACGAGAGCGTGAAACAGGGACGATTTGCGGAGGAAGTAGAGAACGGGTATGATCTCACATGGAAAATCCATGGTTAAAACGGAGAAAAGAAAGTTGCTATTATTACTCCTTCGTGACGGAGTACCACTATGTTTGCTGATACGCACAGTGTCCTAGAGAGGGTAGTTGCCGGAAGCCGGGTGTATTATGGACACGAACTCTTGCTTATAAAGTGCTTCGCGAGTAAACAGATTAGACTGATGCTGAATCTAACAAGCAAGGTCACATAAAGTGAGAGACTATCCCCTTGAAGCTAATGTTGTCGTTATTGTTGTCGTGGTCTTCAGTCCAAAGACTGGTTTTATGCAACTCTCCATGTTTCTCTATCCCGTGCAAGCCTCTTCATCTGAGAGTAACTACTGGAACCTACATCCTTCTGAATCTGCCTACAGTACTCGTCTCTTGGACTCCCTCTACGGTTTTTACCCTCCACGCTTCCCTCCTGTAACATACTGATGATCCCTTGATGCCTCAGAATGTGTCCTAAGATCCGATACCCTCTTCTAGTCAAGTTGTACCACATATTCCTCTTCTTCTCAATTCTATTCAGTACCTCCTCATTAGTTACACCCATCCAATATAAAGCATTCTTCTGTAGCACCACATTTCAAAAGCCCCTACTCTCTTCTTGTCCAAGCTATTGATCGTCCATGTTTCACTTCTATACATGGCTACACTCCATACAAATACTTTAGAAAAGGCTTCCTGACACCTAAATTTATACTCGAAGTTAACAAATTTCTCTTCTTCAGAAACCCTTTTCTTTTCATCGCTAGTATACGTTATATTTACTCTCTGCTTCGAACATCACCAGTTATTTTGCAGCCCAAATAAAACTCAGTTACTACTCTAAGTGTCTCATTTCCTAATCTGATTCCCTCAGCATTAACTGATTTAATTCGACTCCATTCCATTTTTTTTTTTGTATTTTGTCGATGTACATTTTATATCCGCCTTTCAAGAGACTGTCCATTCCGTTCAATTGCTCTTCCGAGTCCTTTGCTGCCTCTGTCAAAATTTCAATGTCATCGTCAAACCCCAAAATTTTTATTTCTTCTCCCTGGACTTTAATTCATACTCCAAATTTTTCTTTTCTTCCCATTACTGCTTGCTCAATATACAGATTGAATAACATCGGGGATAGGCTACAACCCTTACTCACTCCCTTCTCAACCACTGCTTCCCTTTCCTGCCCCTCGATTCTTATAACCGCGATCTGGTTTCCGTACAAATTAACAGCCTTTCTCTCCCCGTATTTTACCCCTGCCACATTTAGAATTTGAAAAAGATTTTCCACAGAACATTGTCAAAAGGTTTCTCTAAGTCTATAAACGCTAGAAACGTAGGTTTGCCTTTTCTTAACCTATCTTCTACGATGATTCGTAGGGGTAGTATTGTGCCACGCCGGAATCCAAACTTACCTTCCCCGAGGTCGGCTTCTACCGGTTTTTCTATTCGCCTGTAAAGAATTTGTTGGTATTTTTCAACCGTGACTTATTAAACTGATAGTTCAGTAATTTTCACAGCACCTGCTTTCTTTGGCACTGGTATTATTACATCTTTCTTGAAGTCTGAGGGTATTTCACCTGTCTCATATATCTTGCTCATCAGATGGAAGACTTTTATCATGGCTGGATCTCTCAAGGCTATCAGTAGTTCTAACGGTATGTTGTCTATTCACGGGGCCTTGTTTCAACTTAGATCTTCCAGTGCTCTGTCAAATTCATCACGCAGTGATCTCCCTTCTCATCTTCACCTAAGTCCTCTTCCATTTCCATAATATTGCCCTCAAGTACATCTCCCTTCTATAGACCCTCTATATAGTCCTTCCACGCTTCTCCTTTCCCTTCTTTGCTTAGGACTGGTTTCCCATCTGAGATCTTGACATTCATACAGCTGCTTCTCTTTCCTCCAAAAGTCTCTTTAAGTTTCCTTCAGGCGGCGTCCATCTTACCCCAAGTGATATATACCTTCCCATCTTTACATTTGTCCTCTAGCCATTCCTGCTTAGCCATTTTGCGCTTACTGTCGATCTCATTTTTGAGACGTTTGTGTTCCATTTCTCCTGTTTCATTTGCTGCATTTTTATATTTTCTGATTTCATCAATTAAATTCAATCTCTTGTGTTACTCAAGGATTTCTACTGACCCATGTCTTTTCACCTACTTGATCCTTTGCTGCCTTCAGTATTTCATATCTCAAAGCTATCCGTTCTTCTTATACAGCATTCCTTTCCCATGTTCTTCCCAATCGTTCCCTAATCCTCAGCCTCAAACTCTCTACGACCTTTGGTTCTTTAGTTTATCCAGGTCCCACGTCCTTAAATTTCTACCTTTTTGTAGAGTCCTCAGTTTTAATGTACAGCTCATAACCAGTAAACTGTGGTCAGAGCCCTGGCCCTGGAAATGTCTTACAATTTAAAACCTTGTTCCTAACTCTGTCTAAGCATTATATAATCAATCTGAAACCTTCCGGTGCCTCCAGGTCTTCCTCGTATTCAACCTTCTTTCATCATTCAACCAAGTGTTAGCTATGATTAAATGCTATTCTGTGCAAAATTCTAACAGGCACCTTCCTCTTTCATTCCTTTCCCCCAGTCCATATTCACCTACGACTTCTTCCCTTCCTTTTCCTACTAGCGAAATCCAGTCCCCCATGACTATTAAATTTTCGTCTGCCTTAAATATCTGAGTAATTTCTTTTATTTCATCATACGTTTCTTCGGTCTCTTCATCGTCTGCAGAGTTGGTTGTCATACCTATTTATACTATCGAGGTGGGTATGGGCTTCGTATCCATCTTGGCTACAATAATGCGTTCACTATGCTGTACTTCGCTTTATTTGCATTCATATTTTTTTCATTATTAAACCTAATCCTGCATTACTCTTGTTTGATACTGTATTTATAACCCTGTACTTGTCTGACCAGAAGTCCTGTTCCTCCTGCCACTTCAATAATTCCCACTATATCTAACATTAAACTATCCGTTCCCCTTTTAAAATTTTCTAAGGTACTTACCCGTTTAAGGGATCTGACACTTCACGCTCCGACCCGTAGAACGCCAGTTTTGTTTCTCCTGATAAAGATGTCCTTCTGACGTCTCCGAGCGGGTATCCGAATGGGCGACTATTTTACTTCCGGAATATTTTACCCAATAGGAAGCTAATAGGCTACTCGAAAAATCATCTGCCGCGAACATCGGAAACCGTTCTCAGAATGAGATTTTAGCTCTGCAGCGGAGTGTGCGCTGATATGAACCTTCTTGGCAGATTAAAACTGTGTGCCCGACCGAGACTCGAACTCGGGACCTTTGCCTTTCGCGGGCAAGTGCTCTATCATCTGAACTACCGAATCACGACTCACGCTCGGTCCTCACAGCCTTACTTCTGCCAGTATCTCGTCTCCTACCTTCCAAACTTTACAGAAGCTCTCCTGCGAGTCTCAGTCGGGCACACAGATTTAATCTCCCAGGAAGTTTCATATCAGCGCACACTCCGCTGCAGAGTGAAAATCTCATTCTAGAAACATCCCCCAGGCTGTGGCTGAGCCATGTCTCCGCAATATCCTTTCTGTTAGGAGTGCTAGTTCTGCTAAGTTCGCAGGGAGTCCTGAGTATTTCAGTTGAATAATTCACTTCAGTGGTTGATGGATGATAGTCTGATCGGATAAAATAATATTTATTCAAACAGTGTGTAAAAATTACTCAAGTCACGTTAACGTCGAGGTTGTAAAACAATTTGAGATTGAATGTGCATAATTATAACAGAACAACGATAAGAAAATGAATGGTTGTTGGGGTCACCACCAGCGTGATGTTGGACGTTTATGGTTCAGATGGTGTCAGACTCAAAAAGGACACGAATTACGCCTTCAACGGTTGTTGAAAGACTTTAAAATTACAAAGCATGAATTTGAACAGAACATACAGCAAGTCAATGGACAAAGGAAGAATGAGAAAGAAACATAAATTCTCGGATGAACACCAATGACTTGATGGCGAAACACACATGAGTGGTTACGACAAAAATTCCCTCTGAAGCAAGAATTAGATTGCAGAAAAACTAGCATACCAATGCGTGAAGTGCGTAGATCGAGTTAGGAAGACTTAAAAATGGAAACCAGGAATGAAGTGTGCTTTGCAAATGTGATCTGCGGCCGCTGCTTGGCTTAACCGATCCGATGAGATTGTGAATCGCGGATTTCATCATCCTCCTGATTACCAGCCGCAGATGCGTGTGAGTTCCAAGTGAAAAGTCGAAGATATGGCGGAAGGCCAAAGTCAAGAAAAAGACCTACGCGTGTGGAGTACCATCTCCAGGTAGATGTTAGAATGAGAGTATCCATACGAATGTAAATACGACTACGAATGCCTCTGTTTTTGGTAGCCTTCCTTCAGGCCTCGGAAAGGCACCCTGCACAATTTTTTCCAACCAATCCCAGAAAGGAACTATGTGCACATCCAATCAGAGGTCTTTAAGTCTGTTCCCTAGCATCCACCATAAAGTTCAAGCTGTGTCCACCAATAAGATACGTTTATAAGGAAATGAGACTAGTCTCGTCCCGTTCCCACGTGTATACGTGTTTCTCGGAAATGCCGGAAACTTTGACTTTTGCACAGCATTCCCACGGGGAGGGCAATGTTTGCAAATTTACAGACCCACTAGTGGCTATTTATTGCTTAAGTAAACATGTCTGGAGACCACACACAGCAGAATAACGGCAAGTGGAAAGCTGAGCGCCCCACCCAAAGGTTACTAACATGCAGAGTTTTCACCTCTTCCAATAGTGATTTCCTGTCCCATTCTTCCATTCTACCGTTCATTGTCTACGGAGGCTGAGCCAGGAGGATAATCTACATCTACGTAGATACTCCACAATCCACCGTACGGCGCATGGCGGAGGGTATTCAGTACCACTGCTTGTCATTTTCTTTCCTGCTCCACTCACAAACACAGCAAGGGAAAAATGACTGCCTATATGCCTCTTGCGACGTAACGTGCTATTTCGCACATCGACGGCGGTTCTGAAACATAAATTGTCCACCTACCTTGATACTGCTGCAGATCTGCACACGTAACTCCTGTCTGCAGCTTCTTAGGAGATCTCAGAAATCTGTGTTGAAGAAACTGAGACTTCCTAACTACACGTCGGAGGCCGCTATAAGTACAAAAAGCTGAAAATAGTCTTGTGAAATCTAAAGAATAAATCGGAAATGGACTGCTGTTCAGATTTCTAAGTACAAAGGTCCTTTTAAACTGGCATTAGGATTTTTTATTGCTATTAAGCAAGATCATCAGCCCACATGTGTTAAAATCATTTAAGTTCCTGTTCACAGTTCTCGTCACACTCAAACCGCCAGAACTTTTCCTATCCAATTCCGAAATAATTTACGAGAGTAACACAGTCAATAAACTGCTATTTACTTTTACACTCGGAATTCAGTGGTTGTCTTTAAAAAAAAAAAAAAAAAAAAAAAAAAAAAAAAAAAAAAAAAAAAAAACAGCAACTTAGTACCGCCACACTTTTAGTTCAAAGTTTACACACGAAATTTTCTCCAGAACAAAATATCTCTCGACTCATAAAATTTCACAAATAGTTAATGCTAAACACCAGCTACCTTTATCACTGTACCGAAACTCGGAAGTCACAATATCACTTCATTTTACTCATAATACGTTCGGACACTTTCAGCAAGCCCGGCTCCTTCGAAAGCTAGTCCACCCCTTCCTTCTTCTCTCTCCTCTACAAGCACCTCCATCTCATGCGTTAGGTGGCAAACCGTCTCACTTCTTATTGGCTGTACAGAATTACGGCCAATCAGAACTGACTTTCAGGGCGCGGCTCGCGCCAAAATCTAGCAAGAACTAACCACTGCTCTCAGCTCACTGACGTCATTAAAATAAGCAACTCAAAACTCTCTATAGTCGCGAACGTTCTGGCTGCCTCTTACGCATTCAAACATGCTTAGACATTCGTCATCCACTAGTAGGGGAATCACTGGTGGATTCGTTCCCACGATACAAAGCTGGAACACTAGCAAGTTCCTATAGAGAATTACAAATTGAAAATTTAATATTAGCGAATGTCCCACATACACTCACACACGTACTCTTTCACACTCACCCTAACACAAAACATAAATATTCACTTTAAATTCTTAAAGTTATTACAACAGCAAAATTACGAAAGGCTTTCTGAAATAACTTCCCAAATTTGAATCTAAACACTGAAGGTGTTATCATATCTTTTCAAATAGTTACAGCCGGTGAACTATTAACACACACACACACACACACACACACACACACACACACACACATATATATATATATATATATATATATATATATATATATATATATATATATATTGATTTAGTTTTTTAAGTGTCGGATAATTACGTTTTTTACTGTCTTTTCTTTTTTTTAACTTCCAAATTCTGAAAGTTATTGACTTCAGATTTTGACAGGTTGTTCCTTTACACAACAGAAGGTTATGTACCTAATATGAAGTTCCTCGGGATATTTCTAGACCAGTTATTAATTTTTACAGTTCCAGAGAATGTAACTACTCCGTAAGCGCCTCACTCTGTTGAAATGTTCAAATGTATGAATTCCTAAGGGACCTAACTGGTGAGGTCATCGGTCCCTAGTCTTACACACTACTTAAACTAACTTGTGCTAAGAACAACACACACAACCATGCCCGAGGGAGGACTCGAACCTCCGGCGGGAGAGGTTGCGCGGTCCGGATATGGCGCCTCAAACCTCGTAGATACTCCGCGAGGCTTATGCCTCCGTATGAGCCCTAATTTCTCGTATCTTATCTTCGTGGTTCTTAAGCGCAACGCACGTTGGAGGGAGTACAATCTTTCTGCAGTCAAATACCGGTTCTCTAAGGTTGTCCAATAGAGTTCCTCGAAAAGAATGTCGCCTTCTCTCCAGGGATTCCCATTTGAGTTCCCGAAACATGTCCATAAGATTTTCGTGTTGTTTGAACCTACTGGTAGATGTCCTCCTTCAGTAGGACCTGGTACGGATTCCAAACACTGGAGAACAGATCGCACTAGCGTACTGTACGCGGTCCCCTTTACAGATGAACCATGCTTTCCTAGAATTCTCCCAATTTACCGAAGTCGACCATTAGCCTTTCATACCACTATCCTCACCTGCGCATATATTTCGTATCCCTTTGGAGGGTTACGCCCAGAAGCAAGAAACTACTATGACTGTATCCGAACTTCAAGAGTTTCCTATTCATAATTATTACCTTCAATAGTCCTACATTTAGAGCCTTTAGGCACACCAACTATTCAGGGTGTTACAAAAAGGTGCGGCCAAACTTTCAGGAAACATTCCTCACACACAAATAAAGAAAAGATGTTATGTGTATATGTGTCCGGAAACGCTTAATAGCCATGTTAGAGCTCATTTTAGCTTCGTCAGTATGTACTGTACTTCCTCGATTCACCGCCATGATATCATACGGGATACTCTACCTGTGCTGCTAGAACATGTGCCTTTACAAGTACGAAAGTAAAGTTCTATGTACTGACTTGGCAGAAAATCCTAAGAAATTTTGGTCTTATGTCAAAGCGGTAGGTGGATCAAAACAAAATGTCCAGACACTCTGTGACCAAAATGATGACAGACTAAAGGCCGAAATACTAAATGTCTTTTTCCAAAGTTGTTTCACAGACGAAGATTGCACTGTAGTTCCTTCTCTAGAATGTCGCACAGATGACAAAATGGTAGATATCGAAATAGACGACAGAGGGATAGAGAAACAATTAAAATCGCTCAAAAGAGGAAAGACCTCTGGACCTGATGGGATACCAGTTCAGTTTTACACAGAGTACGCGAAGGAACTTGCCCCCCTACTTGCAGCGGTGTACCGTAGGTCTCTAGAAGAGCGTAGCGTTCCAAAGGATTGGAAAAGGGCACAGATCGTCCCCGTTCTCAAGAAGGGACGTCGAACAGATGTGCAGAACTATAGACCTATATCTGTAAGGTCGATCAGTTGTAGAATTTTGGAACACGTATTGTGTTCGAGTATAATGACTTTTCTGGAGACTAGAAATCTGCTCTGTAGGAATCAGCATGGGTTTCGAAAAAGACGGTCATGTGAAACCCAGCTCGCGCTATTCGTCCACGAGACTCAGAGGGCCATAGACACGGGTTCACAGGTAGATGCCCCGTTTCTTGCCTTCCGCAAGGCGTTCGATACAGTTCCCCACAGTCGTTTAATGAACAAAGTAAGAGCATATGGACTATCAGACCAATTGTGTGATTGGATTGAGGAGTTCCTAGATAACAGGACGCAGCATGTCATTCTCAATGGAGAGAACTCTTCCGAAGTAAGAGTGATTTCAGGTGTGCCGCAGGGGAGTGTCATAGGACCGTTGCTATTCACAATATACATAAATGACCTTGTGGATGACATCGGAAGTTCACAGAGGCTTTTTGCAGATGATGCTGTGGTGTATTGAGAGGTTGTAACAATGGAAAATTGTACTGAAATGCAGGAGGATCTGCAGCGAATTGACGCATGGTGCAGGGAATGGCAATTGAATCTCAATGTAGACAAGTGTAATGTGCTGCGAATACACAGAAAGATAGATCCTTTATCATTTAGCTACAAAATAGCAGGTCAGCAACTGGAAGCAGTTAATACCATAAATTATCTGGGAGTACGCATTAGGAGTGATTTAAAATGGAATGATCATATAATGTTGATCGTCGGTAAAGCAGATGCCAGACTGAGATTCATTGGAAGAATCCTAAGGAAATGCAATCTGAAAACAAAGGAAGTAGGTTACAGTACGCTTATTCGCCCACTGCTTGAATACTGCTCAGCAGTGTGGGATCCGCACCAGATAGGGTTGATACAAAGCATAGAGAAGATCCAACGGAGAGCAGCGCGGTTCGTTACAGGATCATTTAGTAATCGCGAAAGCGTTACGGAGATGATAGATAAACTCCAGTGGAAGACTCTGCAGGAGAGACGCTCAGTAGCTCGGTACGGGCTTTTGTCAAAGTTTTGAGAACATACCTTCACCGAAGAGTCAAGCAGTATATTGCTCCCTTCTACGTATATCTCGCGAAGAGACCATGAGGATAAAATCAGAGAGATTAGAGCCCACACAGAAGCATACCGACAATTCTTCTTTCCACGAACAATACGAGACTGGAATAGAAGGGAGAACCGATAGAGGTACTCAAAGTACCCTCCGCCACACACCGTCGGGTGGCTTGCGGAGTATGGATGTAGATGTAGATGTAGATTTACGACACAACATGTGGTTCATGCACGATGGATCTCCTGCACATTTCAGTCGAAGTGTTCGTACGCTTCTCAACAACAGATTCGGTGACCGATGGATTGGTAGAGGCGGACCAATTCCATGGCCTCCACGCTCTCCTGACCTCAACCCTCTTGACTTTCTTTTATGGGGGCATTTGAGAGCTCTTGTCTACGCAACCCCGGTACCAAATGTAGAGACTCTTCGTGCTCGTATTGTGTACGGCTGTGATACAATACGACATTCTCCAGGGCGCATCAGGGATTCCATGCGACGGAGGGAGGATGCATGTATCCTCGCTAACGGAGAACATTTTGAACATTTCCTGTAATAAAGTGTTTGAAGTCACGCTGGTAGGTTCTGTTGCTGTGTGTTTCCATTCCATGATTAATGTGATTTGAAGAGAAGTAATAAAATGAGCTCTAACATGGAAAGTAAGCGTTTCCGTACCTATGTCCACATGACATATTTTCTTTCTTTGTGTGTGAGGAATGTTTCCTGAAAGTGTGGCCATACCTTTTTGTAACACCCTGTATAACTAAGTCATCTTGTATCCTCCTACAGTCACTCAACTTCGACACCTTAATGCACATCACATCATCAGCAAAAAACCACAGATTGCTGCCCACCCAGTCCGCCAAATCATTTATGTATACATATAATATCAGTGGCTCTGTCACACTTACGTGAGCAACTCCTGACGATACCTTTGTGTCCGATGAACATTCGCTGTCGAAAACAACCTACTCGGTTCTATAATTCAAGAATTCGTCATTCCTATGTCTGTTAGACTATTTCATATGCTCGTACATTCTTTAATAGCGTGCAAGGGGCACCGTGTCAAACGCTTTCCGGAAATCTAGAAATGTAAATCTGCGTGATACTCTTCGTCCACAGTTCGCTGTGTATTATGTCAGTAAAGGGCAAACTGATTTTCGCACGAAAGATGCTTTGTAAAACCATGCTGATTTGTGAACATAATCTTGTCGGCCTCAAGAAAGTTTATTATATTGGAACAGAGAACATGTTCAAGGGTTCTGCAGCAAACTGATTTTTTTAAATTTTTGTAATTTTGCGGGTCCGTGCTGTTGTCTTTCTTATATACAGGGGTTACCTGCTCTTTGTTCCAATGGGCCTTTGCGCTGAGCGAGAGACTCGCGATAAATGCAGTCTAGGTAAGGGGCCAGTGCTGTAGAGTACTCTTAGAATTACCGAATTGGGATTCCATCCTGACTTGGTGACTTATTCGTTTCCAACTCTTTCAGTTATTTCTCTACGCCAGGGATGCTTATTAGTACGTGATCCGTATGGGGTCTATTCGATTGTCAAACACCAGTACGTTTGTACGCTTCTCCTGCGTGAGCGATTTCTTGAACGTGAAATTTAAAACTTCCACGTCTTCGGCTTTCGTTTTGCTATCTTCAGTTGCGAATCCAGATTGATCAAAATGTGACTAGATGGAGGCCTTAGACCTAATTAGCGATTTTACACAGGAGCAGAATTTTCTCAGGTTCTCCGGAAGGTCTTTTGCTAAGGTATGACGGTGGTAGTAGTTGTATGTTTCGCGGATGGATCTTTTCACAGACGCACGAATCTCTATTAACCTTTGTTTGTCGTCATATGCGCGTTCTCTATTTTTGAACCGAGAGTGCAACAGCTTCTGTTCCCAAATTATTTTTCGAATCTCGTTATTAAACCATGTTGCCTGCTGTGTGACCGACAGGTCTTCCATAGCGGGTGAAATCTCCTCCTGTTTTTACGTGAGCGGGAAGAGGTTCCCCTGGTCAAGACCAGATGCATTTAAGGGGAATAACTACTACAGGAAAGAAATGTTAGGTCAGGTACAGAGAGATGAATATCCCACGTTGCTAAAAGCTACCCCTAACGACTCATGTAATGAGCGCCCAATAGCTGTGGAAAGTACGTAAGTAAAACCTAAATTGGAAAGTAAATGAAGCAACAGAGTCTCGTATGCAAAAGTATGCAAACAGAAAAAAATTTAAGGAGAAAGGCTTGAAACAGGGCGCCACCTTACACAGTTGCGTTCCTGATACTTGCAAGAGACGACATCCGTTCTCACTGCTTTCGCCCACAATTTGACCTACATTATATGTTCGTCTCACCAGAAGATGGCTCATGTCTGGGTCATTACTATTTCGTTAGTATTAATAGCTCTCACATATGCAGTTATAGAAAGCTGCCACATGGCAACACGAAGACTATTGTAGGACAACATTTGGAACTTGGAATTCATGTTGTAATTCTTGTTTGCGTTTCACATACAGCATAGATAATGTATGGTATAAAATCACGGAACTAACAATTCCCTTTAATCTGTTTGCAAGTACATGCTGAGAATATTATTGCAATAAGAAACGAGATATGGTTTGATATTTTTGATTGACGAAATCCATTACAAACATTTCACGGTATGAGATGTGTGACAATTTGAAACGACTACGTGTGACTTCCCAACGCTGTGGAGTTGTTCTGATGATAAACTGAAATAATCAGATTCAGTAAGTACAACAGAAACCTCTAAGTTACGAAATATATCAATCATATGAGTGATTCGTTGTATTAATACCTCATCATTATCACGCTCTACGTTCTTTGTCAATTGAGCATAAATTACTCTGGTATGCACAATTTAAGGAGGAAAGTAACTTTCGTATGATGTGTCAGTCAAGTAACATAGCTCGATGACACTTGAAGCATACATAGAAAGAAGTACTGTAGTGTAGTACAGAAAATATTTGAGAGAAAACGCAACGAGACGCATAGATATGACGCTATGAGTCAAAGACTATATATGCACTGAAGTTGCCGCGATTTATGGTGGTCCTCTGGATGTTACAAAACGCGGGAGATGGTTCTTAATTGGGTGTGTGATCTCTGCGGGCAACGGTGCATGCTCTGCAATGTTCTCCCATGCTGGTTACAAGGTGGGTAAGGAGTTCTTGTGTTGCGCATTCCATTTCTTCGTCAGCGCCGTCGACAACTGTTAGATGATCTCTCTTACACGTGCCCGATGGGATTTAGGTCGGGCGGACGCGCAGGCCAGTCTGTTGCCCAAATATTCCCTCGTTGCAAGAGCTCCTCCACCTCAGCTGTTCGATGTGGCCGTACATTTCCATCCATAAAAATAGTCAGGGCCGAATGTATCTCTGAAAAGGTGCACACGAGGCAAGAATACCGTCTCACTGTTAGGTTGACCAGTGAGTGTACCGTGTTCTTAGATTTTGAGGTCAGCACGACCAAGCAACATTATGCTGCCCTACAACATCACACCTAGACCCGAAAACGATCATGTTGGACAGTGTTCCAGGCTGCATAATGTTGCGTGTTCCCTCATCTCGCCATTCGAGGACAACAGTATCAATGGTCAGACTGAGTCTGCTCTCATCCGAAAAGAGCACGGCACTACACTTCTCGCTGGTCCACTCCTTTGACGCCATCGCAGGCAGTTGAGCCGATGTGCAGATGTGTCTGGGAACATAAGGCGTTTTTCTCTGGGCGTAGAGACTGCACCCACGAAGTCGTTCTGTCACTGTTAAAGGTGGCAGGTCCTTTTAAATTCGCTTTTTTTTTTCGCTCTTTTTCCTGAAGCACATGCAGTTAGGGTACTTGCATCGAGTTCTGATGACATTGTGATTGAAACAGTGTTTATTAAGAAGGTATGACAGTAGCTGAGTATTAAGTTCAGGAGTAGCTTACTGCGAGGAGAAATAGATGTGACAGAACTGTGTTTATGTTTTGGCGAACAATTACGGCTGCAGTAAGGAGAAGGAAAGCTCGCTGCGTGTAGATGCCGAAAAAGGCCGCTTTATTGCCATCATTTCATGGAAAAAGAAGGGACACGGACGCAGATATATCGGATGAGCCTAGGAGCCCTGGCTGCTGTTCTCACACGCTGCACGCTGGTAAACGTGGGCCGAGCAGCGGGTGACGAGTCGCGATGGTCCAGCGCCTTGGTAATTATTCCTTGCATGGGGAGAGCATTCTTCTGAGTTTTCAGGTCGTTTTACCTTTTTTGAGAATACTCTTCGTGGACTGTTGTTGGAAAATCGTAGAGAAGAGGCGGAGGGAACATTCAGATAGAGGCCACGGTATGAGTAAGATTAGGGCCATGGGAGGGGGCGGTGTTGGACCGAGTTGTCGGCCAAGGGCCACGATAGGGGCTAGAGAAAGGATTTCGGAAGTGAATGTGGACAGTGAAACGAGGATCCACCGTTCAAATCTACGCAGAGGTGCGTTGTTCGCCACATTTCTGACTCCAGCTGGTGTATGGTGAGCATTCCACAGCTCCGAAACAGTAGGAATTTTGAAGGTGAATTTTCACTAAACACGACAAACACGACGAGCGCTTTCAAGTAATATCAGACACGGTCCAATTTCCATTTTGTGGTGGATTTCAGTTTTACATTTCACAGTTATTGCCAACGTATTAGTTTCGTTCATACCCCTTTATCATAGTTATGTCGCAGTAGGAGTTAATTTTTCACCCACTCCCCAGCTCTGTCTAGTATACATCAGTACACACAATTCATTTCATTATACAAGAACTTGGGTGTAATCGATGTTGTTTATATCAGTTCATGTCTAGTGTCATTCTCTGTTGGTGTCATATATTTGTTGTTACTTAGTCTCTTGTATTATTTCAGAAGACATGTTTACGTTATTCATTTATTCATTTCATTCATTTACGTGCGGTTTGATAGTAATTACACTCCTGGAAATTGAAATAAGAACACCGTGAATTCATTGTCCCAGGAAGGGGAAACTTTATTGACACATTCCTGGGGTCAGATACATCACATGATCACACTGACAGAACCACAGGCACATAGACACAGGCAACAGAGCATGCACAATGTCGGCACTAGTACACTGTATATCCACCTTTCGCAGCAATGCAGGCTGCTATTCTCCCATGGAGACGATCGTAGAGATGCTGGATGTAGTCCTGTGGAACGGCTTGCCATGCCATTTCCACCTGGCGCCTCAGTTGGACCAGCGTTCGTGCTGGACGTGCAGACCGCGTGAGACGACGCTTCATCCAGTCCCAAACATGCTCAATGGGGGACAGATCCGGAGATCTTGCTGGCCAGGGTAGTTGACTTACACCTTCTAGAGCACGTTGGGTGGCACGTGATACATGCGGAAGTGCATTGTCCTGTTGGAACAGCAAGTTCCCTTGCCGGTCTAGGAATGGTAGAACGATGGGTTCGATGACGTTTTGGATGTACCGTGCACTATTCAGTGTGCCCTCGACGATCACCGGTGGTGTACGGCCAATGTAGGAGATCGCTCCCCACACTATGATGCCGGGTGTTGGCCCTGTGTGCCTCGGTCGTATGCAGTCCTGATTGTGGCGCTCACCTGCACGGCGCCAAACACGCATACGACCATCATTGGCACCAAGGCAGAAGCGACTCTCATCGCTGAAGACGACACGTCTCCATTCGTCCCTCCATTCACGCCTGTCGCGACACCACTGGAGGCGGGCTGCACGATGTTGGGGCGTGAGCGGAAGACGGCCTAACGGTGTGCGGGACCGTAGCCCAGCTTCATGGAGACGGTTGCGAATGGTCCTCGCCGATACCCCAGGAGCAACAGTGTCCCTAATTTGCTGGGAAGTGGCGGTGCGGTCCCCTACGGCACTGCGTAGGATCCTACGGTCTTGGCGTGCATCCGTGCGTCGCTGCGGTCCGGTCCCAGGTCGACGGGCACGTGCACCTTCCGCCGACCACTGGCGACAACATCGATGTACTGTGGAGACCTCACGCCCCACGTGTTGAGCAATTCGGCGGTACGTCCACCCGGCCTCCCGCATGCCCACTATACGCCTTCGCTCAAAGTCCGTCAACTGCACATACGGTTCACGTCCACGCTGTCGCGGCATGCTACCAGTGTTAAAGACTGCGATGGAGCTCCGTATGCCACGGCAAACTGGCTGACACTGACGGCGGCGGTGCACAAATGCTGCGCAGCTAGCGCCATTCGACGGCCAACACCGCGGTTCCTGGTGTGTCCGCTGTGCCGTGCGTGTGATCATTGCTTGTACAGCCCTCTCGCAGTGTCCGGAGCAAGTATGGTGGGTCTGACACACCGGTGTCAATGTGTTCTTTTTTCCATTTCCAGGAGTGTATTTTGGAGTATTATCCATCGTGTCAACTTCATCTTTAAGCTAAGGGCCGCTATCAGTCATTTACGCCTAATGTTTCCTTTGCTTAACATCCCACATTAGCGTAACTGAAGGGTGGTCCTGTGCAGTAGGATATTCCGGGGCAAAAGTTCAGTAGAGGTGCCCCAACCGACATTCACCAAAAAGACGTGTTGTAACTGTGGAATGTGAGACTGTTTGCCTTGCAGTCCCTTTATTTAGAATTACAGCTACTGTTCGTCGTGGTTCCCTTCTTACCTGCGACTCAATGCAGCGGCCGTCTGATGCTGTAGTTGGCCGTGGTCGACCACCCCCTCTCTTACGACAGCGGGTCCCGCGGTTTATGAACGCTTCCCCTGCACGTGAAATAATGCTACGTGCAAAACCAAAATCTTGGAATACACTGCGAAGTCATCCGGATGTTGTCTCCGGACCATGTTATGAAGAAGAACACGACAACAGTGCACTATAACTGCTCACTGATTGACGTCCGGCCGTTGTGGTCGGGCGGTTCTAGGCGCTTCAGTCGGGAACCGCGCTGCTGCAGGTTCGAATCCTGCCTCCGACATCGATGTGTGTGATGTCCTTAGGTTAGTTAGGTTTAAGTAGTTCTAAGTCGAGGGGACTGATGACCTCAGTGCTCAGAGCCATTTTTTAACTGATTGACATACACTGTCTTTTCCAGTTCCTTCAACTTACTGGTTTTGGAGGGCAATTTGGCGTTATAGTCACGCTCAGCTCACGCCATGTGACGTCCAATGTTGTGTGTACAACTGGAAGAACTCCAACATGCTTCCGCACTTTCTTTCAGTTCATCGGGTAGCTTATTTTCCAGAGCAGAGTATGAGGTCCGATTTAAGCACAGTGAGGCGTACCACCTTGCATCACGCCTATGTACGAGTAAGTGAGAGGTTCTAACAATACCACCACTAGCAAAGTGGGTTATAAATCAGATTAATAATGTTGCTCACGCAGCATATGTTCGCTTTATCGGGCAACAACAAAGTTATTGACTTTGGATGGTATCGTCAGATTGGAAATACTGAAGTCACTGTAAAAAAAGTCATTAATTTTGGCACTTATCTTGGATTCCCACGTGGTTTTCGTCGAAGTTATGGCTCATCTTGTTGATTCTAGGATGATTCCACTTTGACTACTAGAAGGTCCAGATCTGTATTTTAGCAATATTTGAAGACCTAACAAATGCGTTTTTCAGGAAATTCTGAATAATCAAACAATCCCAAATCGGAACAATGGTATGGTGGAAATAATTTTTGACTTGGTGTTCACGATCCTCATTTTTATTAAACTTCTTGTCAATTCACATATACTTCTTCTTGATTGTCACATCATCAAGAAAACAGTTTTGTATCAATCTTCATATATTTAATTTCCACTTTAGCCAAACACAAGACTTGGCTGTTCTTTTACAAGGCGAAATAACAACTTAACTTCTGCAAAGTGAGACAAAGACTGCTCCGTGCGCGTTCGCGCCAAAACAGTTACAAGTAAGTCAAAGATTATGACAGTCTCACAGAAATGAATACACACAAGAACAATATCACTGTAATATATCGATACATCGGAGTACCTATACATTAATAAAACCAAATGTGAATATTGTCACAAAAATATGTCTGTTACTTCGCAGAAAAGTAGTACGATATTACTGGTATCGAGAACTGGGGTTGGAGTGCCGTAATGGTCACGTAAATAAAGAACCATTACAAGGTGGAAGCGAGCAGATAGGTACTATGAGTCACGGCTGTCGCATGAAAGATGCGGTTTGATCTAGTAGTTAGCTGCAAGTAGTTAAGACTGTGACCGAAAGCTGTCAGCATCTTACGGAATATGAAATTATCAAGTAGTTAAAACAATGTGTTTGGGAAACAAAAGTGTATGTATTGCGATTATTGCGACTTTCGTTAATGATTGCTAATTTGTTTAGTTATTAGTGTGAATGATGGTGTGAATGCGAAGTATTTAATAAATGAATGTTGTTATGTTTATTTACTTAATATATGTTAGCATCAGAAATGTGTACTCAGAGAGTGACTCATACTCAGGGGAATTTGTGGAGTGTAATTAGCCAATTTATGGAACTGAGAAAACAAGTTGCATTTTACAATAATTCTGTTATTCAAAGAGATGAAGCGGTATTTTCAACCTCTAGAAACATGCTCATTTGCGGATGTTCTTTCAGCAGGATTGTTCGAAGGAGTTTTTTGATATTTGTGAATTTTATAGATTTGTTCTTTTGATAAATCGCTGATAAAAGCTATTAAGTTGTGGCTTGACTTGCTTGACTTCACTCCTTTTGCTCCGTGTGGAGCATAGGGCACATATTAGAGCTCTCCATCAGACCCTGTTCGTTGCCATCTTATTGATGTCACTCCAGGAGTGGCCAACGGCTGCCACCTCAGCTTCAACAATGCTGCGCCAGGTCGACCTGGGTCTGCCTCTCCTCCTTACTACTAGTTGGTTCCATTCTAAGACTGCTTCAGAAAATGTGTCCAATCCTTCTCCATTTACTTTCTTACACGGTTATCTCGGCTGTTAAGTTGTGACTGGACAAAAGTAAAAGCCGAGGGATTGTGCGGTTTAATACTAATATTGGATTGGTGACGAAGTGTGTTAGCCAGTCAGAAAAAAGTACGTCCGCGCTTGTTTTGTGAGCTAAGAGAATTACTTTGGGAAGTTCAGCTCGGTTCTCAGCCATGATCATTTTAGGAGGTGGATATAAGGAACTCTGAACACGTGTGAAAATTTTTCGGAATAATTGTTAAAAGTTGACCATGAAGTGCTGAGAAGTGGACGCGAACGTGTGAAAAAGACGAACACGTGGAATTCAGATTTTGATATGTAAACTGTGACTCTTGAACAAAAATCCACGCGGCGTATTATGCAAGGTATTATACATTCGTAATGGAAAAATTGTATTATATTTGAGCGAGAATTCTGTCTCAGACAATTTGTTTGTTAATCCTTTTGGTAACGGGTTTGGTTGATTATGATAAGCTGGCTATTACAACCGAGTATGATTGTGTGTGTATGACGAAACTGTAATTTAAGATTAGCACGAGCTTGTGGGTGTTTCTTTATCAAACAAGTCGCAATATATTGCAATTGTAGCAAACTATCTTTCAATTAATCGCTCAGCTAACCCGATAGTGAAAACATACTGATGCGGCCTGTAGAGATGTGTAGTGCGGCTAGTTTCCGCTACAGTTGTTTTTAACCAACGAACATTACTCAGTTTTCTAATAGAAAAGGCGTGTGAACAGCACTGCATAAGAGGAAATCACCGCAAGGTGAGTAGAACCGTTTTATGTAGGACAAACCACATTAACCGCAACATGAAAATTCAAGCTAAACGCTAAGTCGAAGCTCAAAGCTCCGGCGCACTGCATGGATTAAAGTGATTCACAAACTAATATCTGTGGATGCAGATGAGTGTTACAGATGTTGATGAGGGTAACGGGATTACAGATATGGTGAGGATGGGTATAGCATTTGTCTTATCCACGCAGACCGCAAACTATGCGATTGCACTTCCGTGTCAACTTTTGTACGATCATAACGACGCGCACTAGCAATACAGTTTTAAAATTCACCTGAAGATAACTGTCTGGTTATGATAACTATTTACGTCGATTTAAAGAGATATAATACAGAGGTACTCTCTAAATAAAAATGTAAATGTCGTGTGACTAGGGCCTCCCGTCGGGCAGACGGTACGTCGGGTGTAAGTCTTTCGATTTGCAGCCACTTCGGCGACTTGCGCGTCGATGGGGATGAAATGGTGATGATTAGGACAACACAACACTCTGTCGCTGAACGGAGAATATCTTCGACCTAGCTGGGAATCGAACCCGGGCCCTGAGGATTGACATTCTGTCGCGCTGACCACTCACCTACCGGGACCGGACTAGAAGTGCTCTCTGGAGTAACATCACAAATTACTCGTGTTAAAAGTAATCACGAAAATAACTTTTTTATGACACTAAGAATTCGTTTCACTTATATTTAAATGAAAATCGATTTCAACAGAGGTGGGAGCTATTTTCTTTCGCTGCATACGTTCTATACTTTCCGATTTGATCGCATCGTTGTATAAGTGCCTGAAATAGGTAATGATTACATCCTAATGCGGCATATTATACCGATAGTTGGAATAGCAATATGCAGGAATTCAGTTTCAGTACGAAATACTATACTTTAAATAACGTTTTTCTTTAGCTGAAAACAAAAATACTTACTGCCTTCTTTCAGCTCAGTGGCAATATCCATCTCTACGTCGGCCGTGAGCAAAATATTCTTGAACAGTACGTCACCTATGTCATAAAAGAAACTGTACTTTCTCAGATTTTCGTTCTTTTTTCACCACTGTATATTAATTTAACAATCAGCAGAATAAATGGCTCTCTTAATTTTCGTTGTGGACTCGCTGACTTCCGAATGTACTGGAAGTCGGTATCCAATGGAAAATTCGTTATTTATTCCTGTTTAGAACCTCTGACGCAGGCTGGAAGAAACCAACGTGTCCTCAGAAATTATCGCCAGTTACGAGAAACGGAATTTTCGTAACCACCTGAGAGCCGTGACGTTGTACCATCATGTGAAATGATTATGCTTGGTTAATGAAAATCAAATTGTTGTGTGGGAGTGTGTGTGGGTGGGTGTGGATCACCTGACAGAAACCACCACATTAGTCATAGGGCAGTATGCCGGCTTTAAAGAACAACAACAACAAAAAACAAGTTCGCTTGTGAGAAATGTGCATATTGTTACTGTAAGTAGGCTGTTTATGTTTTCTTCTTGGCAACGTTACGTAGCGCTCTGTATGAAAATCACTGGCTGTGCTGTGTGCAGCCTGTGGCTAGTTTGCATTGTTGTCTGCCATTGTAGTGTTAGGCAGCGGCAGCTGGATGTGAACAGCGCGTAGCGTTGCACAGTTGGAGGTGAGCCGCCAGCAGTGGTGGATGTGGGGAGAGAGATGGCGGAGATTTGAAATTTGTAAGACTGGATGGCATGAACTGCTATATATATTATGATTATTAAAGTAAATACATTGTTTGTTCTCTATTAAATCTTTCATTTGCTAACTATCCCTATCAGTAGTTAGTGCCTTCAGTAGTTTGAATCTTTTATTTAGCTGGCAGTAGTGGCGCTCGCTGTATTGCAGTAGTTCGAGTAACGAAGATTTTTGGTGATGTAAGTGGTTTGTGAAACGCATAGGTTAATGTTAGTCAGGGCCATTCTTTTGTAGGGATTTTTGAAAGTCAGATTGCGTTGCGCTAAAAATATTGTGTGTCAGTTTAAGCACAGTCATGTATAATTTTTCTAAGGGGACGTTTCAACATGAATTTGTCATGAACTGCTATATATACACTCCTGGAAATGGAAAAAAGAACACATTGACACCGGTGTGTCAGACCCACCATACTTGCTCCGGACACTGCGAGAGGGCTGTACAAGCAATGATCACACGCACGGCACAGCGGACACACCAGGAACCGCGGTGTTGGCCGTCGAATGGCGCTAGCTGCGCAGCATTTGGGCACCGCCGCCGTCAGTGTCAGCCAGTTTGCCGTGGCATACGGAGCTCCATCGCAGTCTTTAACACTGGTAGCATGCCGCGACAGCGTGGACGTGAACCGTATGTGCAGTTGACGGACTTTGAGCGAGAGCGTATAGTGGGCATGCGGGAGGCCGGGTGGACGTACCGCTGAATTGCTCAACACGTGGGGCGTGAGGTCTCCACAGTACATCGATGTTGTCGCCAGTGGTCGGCGGAAGGTGCACGTGCCCGTCGACCTGGGACCGGACCGCAGCGACGCACGGATGCACGCCAAGACCGTAGGATCCTACGCAGTGCCGTAGGGGACCGCACCGCCACTTCCCAGCAAATTAGGGACACTGTTGCTCCTGGGGTGTCGGCGAGGACCATTCGCAACCGTCTCCATGAAGCTGGGCTACGGTCCCGCACACCGTTAGGCCGTCTTCCGCCCACGCCCCAACATCGTGCAGCCCGCCTCCAGTGGTGTCGCGACAGGCGTGAATGGAGGGACGAATGGAGACGTGTCGTCTTCAGCGATGAGAGTCGCTTCTGCCTTGGTGCCAATGATGGTCGTATGCGTGTTTGGCGCCGTGCAGGTGAGCGCCACAATCAGGACTGCATACGACCGAGGCACACAGGGCCAACACCCGGCATCATGGTGTGGGGAGCGATCTCCTACACTGGCCGTACACCACTGGTGATCGTTGAGGGGACACTGAATAGTGCACGGTACATCCAAAACGTCATCGAACCCATCGTTCTACCATTCCTAGACCGGCAAGGGAACTTGCTGTTCCAACAGGACAATGCACGTCCGCATGTATCCCGTGCCACCCAACGTGCTCTAGAAGGTGTAAGTCAACTACCCTGGCCAGCAAGATCTCCGGATCTGTCCCCCATTGAGCATGTTTGGGACTGGATGAAGCGTCGTCTCACGCGGTCTGCACGTCCAGCACGAACGCTGGTCCAACTGAGGCGCCAGGTGGAAATGGCATGGCAAGCCGTTCCACAGGACTACATCCAGCATCTCTACGATCGTCTCCATGGGAGAATAGCAGCCTGCATTGCTGCGAAAGGTGGATATACACTGTACTAGTGCCGACATTGTGCATGCTCTGTTGCCTGTGTCTATGTGCCTGTGGTTCTGTCAGTGTGATAATGTGATGTATCTGACCCCAGGAATGTGTCAATAAAGTTTCCCCTTGCTGGGACAATGAATTCACGGTGTTCTTATTTCAATTTCCAGGAGTGTATTATGACTATTAAGGTAAATACATTGTTTGTTCTCTATTAAAATCTTTCATTTGCTAACTATCCCTATCAGTAGTTAGTGACTTCCGTAGTTTGAATCTTTTATTTATCCGGCAATAATGGCGCTCGCGGTATTGCAGTAGTTGGAGTAATGAAGATTTTTGTGAGGTAAGTTATTTGTGAAAGGTATAGTTTAATGTTACTCAGGGCCATTCTTTTGCAGGGATCTTTGATAGTCAGATTGCGTTGCGCTAAAAATATTGTGTGTCAGTTTAAGCACAGTCGTGTATAAATTGTGCTAAGGGGACGTTTCATATGTCGAGCCTTAGCCTAGGATACCTCACTGGAATCTTCTGATTTCTTCTTGTAGTTTGTGTAATTAGTATAGATTTTGTTTATTGCTATTGCGTAATTGTAGAGTCTCCTTTGTAGTTGCAGTCTTCCATTTTTGTACAGTAAAACAGTTGTGGCATGCATGTAGATTTGCACCAAGTATTTCGCAGCTGCGCTTGAAATTAACTACATATTATTTTCAGTTCTATGTTAATGTGTTCTCTTATTTTTGCTCTTCAAATTGTGCTTTTCTGTGTTATCGTGTGAAATATTGTGACAATAATGGCGTGTGAAAAACGTAACACTAGGCTCCAAAGTAAACTGAGAAATGACAGGGAAGACGAAAGCAGTGTGTTAGCGCCACCGAGTAATGAATTAACTAATGTTCAGAGTAGTAATTTGGTAATTGTACATAGGGAAATGGAGCGGGCTGCAAACAATGGTGTAGACACTGAAACAATTAGTGAACAGAGAAGCATTATCGATCGATCGGTCGGCAACAGCTTGCCTCAGGAATCCGAAATGACAGGACACAATCTTGCAAATACTGTAGATTCAGGTTTTGCGTTCTCACCCTTTTCTCAAATAAGTCAAGACACATTTTCTGCTTTTCAAAGTGCGAATATTGCCGGTTCAAATGCTTTGCCGAATATCACTGAGGAACATGTTCCAGTCACCAGTGCATTGTTATTACAATTAATGCAACAAATGGGACAAAAGCTTCAAAAGTTAGACACAATGAAACAAAACCTTCAAAAGTTAGACACAATGGAACAACACCAGAGAGAAACACAGCAACAGTTACACACAATGGAACAAAATCAGAGACAAACACAGCAAAAGCTTCAAAAGTTAGACTCACTGGAACAAACTCTCGAACAAACACGTGAAGATTTAACCACTGAGTTACATAACATTGAATGGAAATGTCAGAAAGTGTGTAATGACGTAAAAACACAAATTTGTGAGCATTTCCAACCTATTTTTCGCGTAATGAAAATGCATTACAGAATCATGAAGCAGCCATAAAAGAACTGCAAACTATTTTTCATGAAAATCATGAGACCTTGTGGGCTAAAATTGACTCAGTTGCATCTACCGATTCGGTTACGCAACTTGCAAAAACTCAGGAAAACTTAAAGGACACAGTAGAAAGACACATGGAGGAAATTAGTTCATTATCAGAGAAAGTAGTTGAACTTTCGGATCAGCTAAATAATTTATCTGCGAAGGTAGGTGATAATCTGAATGACACAAAACCGGTAGTCTTTAATGACACAGAAGAGTGCGAACAAATTAGGAAACTGAAACAAAATCTGAATCAAATTAATACGCAACACCAAAGAGAAATCCGGGAAGTACAAGATCAGCTGACACAGGTAATACAAGAATTACGTATTTCAGAGGACACTCGCGCTCCAATACGGGAAGAGGGACATAGAAATACCGAACAGCCACAAAATAATAACACAGGGCATTTCGGAAGTTATGAAAAGAATTGGCAAGGTATACCGAATTTTGAGATGGAACCGCCGACACGGCGTAACAATGACCGATATGCTACTCGCCGACACGATGATTTTGACTATAAGCTGTTCATTACTACATGTAAATTCAAAACATTTAAGAATTCTGCCAACGACATTCATCCACAAGCGTGGCTCCATCAATTCTCTCATTGTTTTCCTCCCAACTGGTCATTAGAACACAGATTAGAATTTATGTGTGGCTACTTGGAGAATGAACCAGCTGTAAGAATGCGATCGGTCATTCACGATTGTCACAGTGAAGGAGAATTTTACCATGCGTTCCTCTCAGCATATTGGTCACAAGCTACACAAGACCGAGTAAAACATAGCATCATGATGATGAAACACTTTGAACAATTTGAATTTTCCAGTCTTGTCAAATATTTTGAAGCCATGTTGCACAAGAATCAGTACCTGTCAAACCCATACAGCCCCTCAGAACTCATCCGCATTTGCTTAATCAAACTGCCTGAACATTTATGGCATATTATTTTGGCAGGACGTTGCAAAGACGACATTGAAGCTTTTCAGGGTCTCTTACAAGAATTAGAAATTGACACAGACAGTCGCGGGATGCGAAAACAGGAAAACAATCACTACAGGTCACATCCGTCACAATTCCGTGACGACAGAAACAATAACAGGACACGACAATTCTATTCTTACAACGCAAATCGTGATCAAAACAGACACCACCCATATGACAACCACTGGCAGAGTAGTAATAGTTACAGGGAAAGATCGCATTTCCGTAGTAATGAATATGACAGAGACAACCATAGAAACAGACAAGATGGTAATCAGAACTATTATTATCAAGGGAGACAGAATAATTTCAGACGCAACAGTTCAGCGTGCAGTTACGATTCAGGGAGAAATTCTCCACCACGTGACCGACACGAAAGAAACTGTGTAAACTACCGACAAAACGACAGACCTGAATTCCATCAGAACTGGAGGGATTTAAACAGAGCAGAGCCCTCTCGGCAAGGCGAATTTGTAGAAGTTAGGTCTCCTAATCCCAATAACGGCGCACGCCAACAAAGAGACAGACAATGACTCGCACAGCAGGCAGCCGTGTGCGCCAGCTGGGCTTGAGAAAAATAACATAAGCTAACCCTGAGAGAAATTTGAGCATTCTTTACCGATGTACCATATAACTCATTATAATTCCGTTGAAGCTGGAGCTCTGCATAATAGGAAGAGTAAAGGCTTGCACCATATTTCACATGTAAAACCGTTTATTGAAAGATAATCTGCTTTTTAACTTTGTCTTTGCCATAAAACGTTTCACTTCACATTACTAGTATGCTTTAGAAACTGTTACCATGCAACAATGTTTAAAGTTAAATATCCAGTCAAGAACCAAGACAACTTATTCAAACAGAAATTACGAATGCATTGTTATTGGGAACAGATGACACAGTGGTTAGTTAATGTGACAGCTACACGATTATATCACAACGTTACTAATGTGTGACACAATTTACATTGTTGCTTTTGGGGAGTATCTGTTTTATATCTGCACGGTTTTTCTGAATTCTTCTGGAAAGCAAAACATGTTTTAGTAGTAACTTTTGTGGTATAGCTACAAGGAGACTGCCTTTTCTGTAGCACAACAATACGTTACAGCACAGTACTTTCTTCATCACGGCAATAAGCGTAATAACTAAGAAATCTATATGCAAAGCATTTCATTTTTGTTTATCATGAGGTAAGTACATTGGCTTCTGCTGAACTTAGCTTTCGGAGGACGATAACTACGACACTCCCACAGAGACAAGACGCACATTTAGCGCTACAGGACATGTATTTGAGTGACTAATTTTTTTCTTAAGTCATTTATTTTTTAAGATATTTGAAGTACAATGATACAAAGGTTTTCTGTAATAAATTTCATCCCATTCTTGTAATCTGTAACACCTGAGGTTATAATTACATTAATCCTCAGGGGGGGTACATGCTTACTTTGTGTACCATGTGTTTGGCAAGCACAAGGAGCCCTAGCTAATATGGTATTTGCTTATACAGCTTTACACATCGGTACCATATTTCTCTAACACATAAAATACACAGCTATCTGATCATTTAACTGAGAGAGACAAACTTTTTTATTACATCAGTGACACATGTTTACGCAATTACAGAGTTGGATTACTTCACACTTACGAAATTGTATTTTGTCTGTACTGTGTGAACTGTTCATATTTTTTCGGACCCATTGTGATACTATGAGAGCTTTGAATGATGTATTTGGTATGAGATCATGATTTTTAAAGTATGTTTGAGGTAGATGACACTATTGAAATGAGCAGAGAATTTTCTTTAGGTTTTGAAATTATTGGAGGAAGCTACGACGATTTTGAGAGTTGACTGAGGTGTTATGATGTTATTATTACGATGACTATGTGTATTATGCTGTTGAGGTATGTTTATGTCAATAAGATGATGCTACCATATATGAGGAATGTGATTACGTGTTTATATGTATATGAATAATGAATAGAAGTTAGGGACTCTTGACTTATGAAAACGATGTTGGAAACCAAGAAACTTACTTTAAGAGTTATGAAATGTGTGTGTAGATGCGTGAATGTATCTCAATGCCGGCGAAAATTTTTGGACACTGTTATATTCATAAGATTTTGTTTCTATACATTTGCAACGTAAATTCTCGATCTGTGAAATTTTTATATGAGACTGTGTAATGGATCTGGGAGAAGTAATTTTTTTTACCGTATTTGTCGATACCGAATTTAAATGTTTTCTTATATTTTTGTCAGGATTTATTATAATTTGTCTTATTATATGTTAATTCTGTTTTTGAGAGTAAAAGCATATTGATTACTATTAGAAAATGTATCGAAGAATAGCAAAGAGACTGATTACAACTGGAAGATTGTGTGTGGTGTAAAACATCTTTGACGTTGGAGTCATCTTTGACTGTACTTAGTCGGCAGCTAACTCTTGGTGTGTGTTGACCATGGTGTTGTCGGAAGAACAATGTGAAGGTCGCCGTCAAAAATAATTTTGAAGTATGTTACTATTATTTTTGTATTAACTAAAAAAAAAGAAGAATCTACATTTGAAGAAACTGTATTTGAAACACCAAAATGAGAGAAACACGTTGAACCACGTCAATTCTGCAACCAACAAAGATGCATTGTGGAATCATTCTCAGACAACTGAAGCCAAGACTATATCGCCGTATAAACGTTTAATGGAAAAGGTACTGTCACGAAATATGGAAAATTTAAGTAAATAAGAAAAAATAGTGATCATATTTTCAACCTGTGTCATAGCCGTATTTCAACTGGGGGCTCAGCAGCCGGGATATCGAGGAAGAAAATTTTTGTGTGTTAATACTAGTTTCTTCAGAATGTGTGTTACAGTGTTTGTGTTCATCGGGAAGTAAAAGTTTTGGAGAAGAAATGTTTCGGCAAAATATATAATTTTCGACACAAGATAATACTTCAAGAATTTGGTCAACAATCACATGGATGGAAAACATGGTTTTGCAACAGTAGAAGAGTGTTCCAGATAAGTCACGAAACCATCGTATTTTGTTAAAAACAATCTTTTTATCTTGTTCTGTATTGTTGTGTATAAATTTTTGTTCTTCACAATGACTTATGAGATTTTCGAGAGTATTGTGCCTAAAGTAGAAAGTAGTAATTTAATAGACTTCAAACATCAGGACAGGTCAAATGAAAGTGAAAGAACCGATAAGTTTGATTTAAAAAGTTTTCTTGTAAATTTCACGAAAGATATTAAACAAACACTTGACGACAATAAGACTTACTGGGATGAAAAAATTGATAACATTTTGTTGCAAGTCCAAGCAGTCAATACCCAAGTGGGTGATCTTTCGAACAGAGTTGGCAATGCTGAGGAAAAAATTGAATCTGTGGAAGCAAAAGTAAATGAAATTGATGCTAAATTGAGCGGTGAAATTAATACTGTAAAAAATGAGTTACTGGCAGATAGGGAAATAAATTTAATTGATTTTAATGACATTATAGGGGAAATTAAAAATTTGGATGAGAATACAAAAGTTTTAGTAAAAAATGTAGAACAAAAAACTGACAATCGTTTGGTTACTCTAGAAGAAAAAGTAGAATGCAATGATTTAGAAAACAAAAAATCTGTCAAAGAACTTAGCGAAAAAATTGAAAGTTTTAACATTGAATTTCAAAGCAAAAATTACAATTTCAACACATGTAATCTTGTATCTAATATTCCAGTGAAGTACTTTTCGGTAGATGGACCCTTACATCCCGTTGATTTTATGCTGTATTGTAAGGATTGCTTTTTACCTCACTCACCAGATGAAATAAAAATTAAATTTGTGAAAAAATTCTTGGAAGGGGAAGCTTTGACTTGGGCAAACCAGATTGTAACTATGGGGATGACATTTTCAGAATTTGAATCAAAATTTCTGGAAAATTTTTGGGATGATCTTAAACAAACTAGAATCAAAAATGAATTTTTGAATGGGCGAAACTATAGAGAATCAGATGGGAGCATGAAACAATTTTGCAAAAGTGAACTTCAAAAACTTATTCATTTAACAAAACCTTTGGATGACTTGATCAAAATTGATACCTTAAAGAGAAGATTGCCATCAGCAATGCAGTTGAGTTTAGTTCATTGTCCTGATAGTAATGTAGAGCAGTTTCTCAATTATATTGAAAAGTTGGATAGGGTAACAACAACAACACACAGTGGGTTTACTCAGAAAGGTAATGGTCAAAATTGGGGAAATGATAACTTTCAAAAAAGGGAACAAAACAATTATCATGGTGTTAGTCAAAATTCAAGGGGATATAACAATTTTCAAAAGAAGGACCATAATTTTTATCCAAAGCAAGAACATGATTTTCGCGGTAATAATCAACAAAATAGAGAACACTTTAGGGATCAAAATCACAGAAATTTTGATAGAGATCAGTACAATAGAAACTACCGACAATCAGGTAATGTTTGGCATAGGAATTGGGAACAGAAATGTTGATCAGAGACATTGGCAGAACCACAATCAGCAGTTCAAACAGGAACAAGTTGTAATTCAGGAAACAAAAAACGAGTAGACGCCCCCTTGAAGGTCCGCAAGGTTGAGGCAGAAGGTGAGCATGATGAAAGGACCAATGGATGTGAGTATCATAAACCCAAACATGACAGTTCCAAACCTAAGCAATCACATGAGGTCATTAGTTGTTACTTATTGAAAAAATTTCAAGAGGAAAATAATATTGATACAGATAAAATTTTCAGTACACAAGAACATACAGTAGATAGAAGTAATTGTGATTCATTTAATTTAACAGAGTTTTACACTTGGGCAGAAAAGAACAACATTTTGTCAGATGATGTAATTTGTAGTAGTTCAGAGACGTGTGTGAATGAAAGAGAGAATGCATGCTGTGAGAATGAAAATATTGGTGAAAGGGATCTGGTACCTTTAGAAAGGGGAAATAATATTTTGGGGGATAATTTGAATGTGTATGACTTGAATATGTATAATGATAATGATGTTGTTGATAAAGTTGATAATGATGGTAATGGTATTGATGATGATGTTGTGGAAAGGTATTTCATTAGTTTAAATAGGGAGTTGGGTATACACATGGTTGAAAATGGATTAAATAGTGAGAATATTATAGAAATTCCCAGGGATGTTACCAGGATGAATAAAGCTCACAAGATGGATGTATGTGAAAGTGTGAATTTAGATGTTGTTGGTAAAGAATCTGACTACACAAATAACGGTGCCACATGTATAACTTGTAGCCTAAGTGAAACTTTTACAGATACTAATGACACACACACATTTCTTATGAATATATGGCTGAACAGTGAAACTATTTCTTTTGACAAGAACTTTAGAAAGATGCTTATTAATGTATGTGAAACTGTATGTCCTGAGTGGTGGAAAAAGATGAGATATTTTATTTTTGAAAAGCTGAAGGGTAAGTACTTCAATAGTATACAATGTGATTTGGATGAAAATTCTTGGCTATTTGAGATAATAGAGAGTACTAATGATAATTTTGTGTCTTGTGCAAATTTTATAACTGTGACAAATAATACATGTAATGATATACCATATGATTCTGATAAGTATAGGTTTGGGGAAATTGAAAGTGATTTGTTTCATGAGGATACAGGTTCTGAGAAAAGTGATCAATTTTGCAGTCCTTATATAAAAGTTCAAATTGGGTCATGGATTGGTAAATGTTCAATTGATACAGGAAGTGAGATCTCAGGAATATCTGAAAGGTTAAGCAAGAAATTGAAAGTGGGGAAAGATTTTGTTGAAATGCCAGTTGTTGGGGTAAAGATAAAAGGTGCTACTGGGAAGAGCAGTAAATTGGTAAAAAGCCAGGCTTTAGTGACATTTTTAATTGAAGGCAAGTTGTTCACACATGGATGTTTTGTAATTAGGGAATTTAATGAGGATTTTCTTTTGGGTATGAATTGGATAGTAAAAGTAAATACAGCATTTGATTGGGTTGGAAGAAAACTTTTGATAGAAACTAGTGAAAGTGAATACATTCAGACAAATTTTGTGAACACACTTGGTGATCAGAGTAATGGAAATTTTGACAGTATCAATTTACTAAAAGAAAATAGATTGGAGAATATTGAAACTCATAGATTTGATACTGATGAAGTTGAATTTGGGAATTTAGTAAATTTGAAAATTTCAGAAACACAAAATTTATCTGGGGAGCAAAAACAACAGTTAGAAAATCTGCTGTGGGAATACAGTGATGTTTTCAGTGACATACCTGGTAGGGTAAACGGTTATCAGTGTGAGCTTCAGGTAAAATCTCATGAACCATTTTTCATAAAACCATACAGTATTGCAATATCAAAAAGACCTGCTGTTGAGAAAGAGCTGAAAAAGATGGAAGGATGTAATATAATAGAAAGGAGTATCAGTGCATATAATAATCCTCTAGTAGTGGTTTCGAAAAAAGATGGAGTAAAACTGTATAAACAGAAATCATAATTTCAAAATTTAAATAACCTATTATCATCTAAAACAAAAGTCCTCCACTGGAATATGCTTGTTAGAACAAAACTGCCTGTACAACCAAGTATGTATATTTGCATGTATAAAGTAATAATTTGAAGTCACATGTTAATTGAAACTGATGAAAAAACACTGTTGTAACAAAAAATGAGAGAAAGATTTATTTTTACTTTTTTACAAAAAAAAAAGTCTCCATAGTGAGCATTTCTGAATTTCTCAAATTTTTGGAAGCTAAGTCTTCCCTGTGGGTGAAGGCATGCATGTGAGGACATGCATGCAAAGGTATAAGTTTCAAAACCAATTTTAGATAAAGCCTCATGATATATGAGCAGTTTATTGTTGTTTATACTGATGTTGTGGGGAGCAAAAGTACTCTTCACAAGAATGTGATTTATAGTAATATTGTAGTAGAGGAAAGTGTACATAAATAATTGCAAAAAAAAAAGTTTAGATAATACTGATGTATCTTTAACTGTACTAAAAGAAGAAAATCATAAGCAAAAAAAAATATATACAAAAAACAAAAAAAAAACATGACTAATAAAAAAAAATAAAGAAAAATCAGAAGTTTAAAAAAAATTATATATATATCTAAAAGGCAAATATAGAGAAAAACACATTACACTATATACGTCCAGTATCATTTTTACTGTACAATATGTAAGCATAATGAAATTAACATTAATATAAAAAAAAAATTAAATCTTATTCTGGGAAATGAGTTTTGCCTTTCTATTATTTTCAATCTGTATGCTGTATGTTAGAATATTTCTCATGTATATTTTATACCATGTATATTTGTCATGTCAAATAATTTCTTTACTTGAATTTTTGTGTATGAGATTGATGGGGAAGTATCATTGCAACAACAGCCAGTAACAAGTCCACAGATTCAAAGAGTCCAAATTTGGTAGAGGTTGTCAGACTGCATCATTAATGTACTAATTGTGTAATACAGATCCATTACTGAGTGTGGTCGGGATTTTGTTGTATATGTCCATAACAACAAAAGCCCTGGGGAGCAGTTGTAATGGATCTGGGAGATGTAATTTTTTTTACCGTATTTGTCGATACCGAATTTAAATGTTTTCTTATATTTTTGTTAGGATTTATTATAATTTGTCTTATTATATGTTAATTCTGTTTTTGAGAGTAAAAGCATATTGATTACTATTAGAAAATGTATCGAAGAATAGCAAAGAGACTGATTACAAGTGGAAGATTGTGTGTGGTGTAAAACATCTTTGACGTTGGAGTCATCTTTGACTGTACTTAGTCGGCAGCTAACTCTTGGTGTGTGTTGACCATGGTGTTGTCGGAAGAACAATGTGAAGGTCGCCGTCAAAAATAATTTTGAAGTATGTTACTATTATTTTTGTATTAACTAAAAAAAAGAAGAATCTACATTTGAAGAAACTGTATTTGAAACACCAAAATGAGAGAAACACGTTGAACCACGTCAATTCTGCAACCAACAAAGATGCATTGTGGAATCATTCTCAGACAACTGAAGCCAAGACTATATCACCGTATAAACGTTTAATGGAAAAGGTACTGTCACGAAATATGGCAAATTTAAGTAAATAAGAAAAAATAGTGATCATATTTTCAACCTGTGTCATAGCCGTATTTCAACTGTCACTGTAGCGGAAACTGCTGTCGTAAATATTTCCATAAGAAAGTTAAGTGACCACCTGCACGTGCGTCATCGGCACACAGCTGTGTCAGACACCTGGAGAACAAGCCTTTAGGGTGTCCCTTTCTGGAAGCACAGGTAGAAAAAAAAAGGGAGGCCATCATCCTCGTTATTGTCATTTCCTTGTTAAAAGCATACTTTGGAGCTTGTAATTTACGATATTTACTGAAATGCCTAATGAAATGACGAGAAATATTTTTACATCTGCACACCTGATTACGACAAGCTTCTTTCTACGAGAGTTGAGAGAATTTCTACTAACTTATGAAATGTCACATGACTATTGAATGATCTTTTTATGCTTTGCTTTTCGTAGTTGCTTATTTCATTTGATATCTGGTTTCCAGCTGTGTTGCAGCATTGCTTTTACAAAATAAAATGCATTTGCTAATGTGAACACTTTCTGTCAACAGATCTATTAAATAATAATTTTGTAATCGACATTCTTTAAAAAAGGAGCACTTGGAAAGGAAAGAACAATAAGAAGGGACTAGTAACAGTAACTGGACACATAATTTTCTTTTCAAGTACATGGTAATATTTTTTTACAATAGTTGTTGTGGTACACCACTTCAATTACATAGACATTAAGATGTGAATATACATTTCCCTTATCTGCATTGTTGTTTTTACTGTAATATTTTTTCTGCTTGAGCTATGTCATGTTTAGGTATAAGTTGCTGCTGTTTGCCAGGCATAGTGTTATTGAATTTGACTTTGTATTATTCTGTTAAGCCAGTTTTAGTAATGATTTATTTTTATTATTTGCTGCACATTGCCTTATATTAGTTGTAATATTACAATTGCTTTGCTAATTTCTTAATGCTGCTTGCTTCGCAAATCTGCGTTTTTTTTTCATTGCTGTTTATATTAATTGTTTTATGTGATGCTGCTTTGCCTCGTCCCTTGGTATATATATCTGAGCTCAGTAGATTTAAGTTAGCTTAAGAGGGGTAGACTATATAAGAAACTAACTATGATGACTTGGAAGAAATGAATTGAGAAGCTATATGAAAATGGTTTCGGCAAAAAAAAGGGTAGTGTACAGTGGAGAAAAACTAATTTTGAAAGAGGATGTGAACAGAATACAGAAAGCATGCTTGGATAGGATTTTTTTTGGTGGAAACAAATGTTGAAATAAGACGAAAGATCTATCAAATGAAGTTGTGGGGTGGACTGCAGTACCAAATGTTACACGGAAAACAAACCCTGTCCTTTCCTTTTGTGGTATCCCACTATGTGTTTGTGTACCCTTGTGTATTTGTTTTCTTCCTGTCTCTGTGTAGTTTCATAGAATTTTTTCTTCTTTTAATATTAAGCTACATTCACTATGATGAGGAATACTGTTATCCTCAAATATAATTGCCATTAATAATATGTTATTTACCTTGTAAATATGCTTAGACATTATTTATTCTGTTTTGTTTTAATGCTCATGTGTGAAGTGGATGTTTCAATCATTATTCTGATCTTATATATATTTACTTATGTCATAATTCCTGTAACACTGATGTATATGTTTATTTCTATTCTGTTGTACAGCCTGTACTACAAATGTTCTCTGTATTGTTATGTTCTTTAATGATGTATTTTGTACCTTTGTCATTGTATTTTTATGTTATAAAATTGTAATTGACACCAGTTCATCCAATTAAGTAACTTGTAAGCATTCATTTCACTGAGCACATTTCTGTTGGTCATAGTATATGGACAAAATGTGAGAAGTTGGGGCTCTTAGTGTTTACATGTGTGTTAATAATTCAGCAAGGGACTGGATAACAGCATTGCTGGTTCTAAGGACATTTCAAACAAATTTTTTTGTGAGTGGACAAGTGGTGGTTTATGGACTTGCTATATTATCCGCAAGACTCTTCAATGGTGATTGTGCACCCGCACAGTCACAACAGATGGCTGCTGGCCATCTCAAACAAGGACTACAGTGGGTCTACACCTTTGCTGACTCACCAATACCATAATCTCTACAAGGACTACAGTGGGTCTACACCTTTGATGACTCACCAATACCATTATTTCTACAAGGACTACAGTGGGTCTACACCTTTGCTGACGCACCAATACCATTATTTCTACAAGGACTACAGTGGGTCTACACCTATGATGACTCACCAATACCACAATTTCTACAAGGACTGCAGTGGGTCTGCGCCTCTGGTGGCCCACCAATACCGTACTCTCTACCAGGACTCCAGTGGGTCTGCTCTGTGATGACCTACCTACCAATCTTCTTCAAAACGTCGAATGACTCTGCTGTGGGTTTGCTCCATTGTGGCCCATTACCTGTCAGCATGTCAAGAGTCAGCACTGTCTTTCCGTTGGAAGGACACCACTACTTCTTCAAGACTGCATGGAAATCCACTACTTCTGTGTGCAATTTTTTTTACTAATGAGACTTTGTGAAAAAAACTGTAATTACTATTATGATGAATGATCAGGACTGTCTTTATGGACTGTGAGAAAATTTTAGCTTTTGACCAACATTGTATAAATAAGTGTGTGTATTTGTTATCTTTGTTATTGTAATTATGAAAATTTTTTTCAAATCATTATTGGCCACTGCCCAAAAATATTTTGTAAAATTTTTTGTGGGGAGCATGGGGGCTATGTAAGTAGGCTGTATATGTTTTCTTATTGGCAACGTTACGTAGCGCTCTGTATGAAAATCACTGGCTGTGCTGTGTGCAGCCTGTGGCTAGTTTGCATTGTTGTCTGCCATTGTAGTGTTAGGCAGCGGCAGCTGGATGTGAACAGCGCGTAGCGTTGCACAGTTGGAGGTGAGCCACTAGCAGTGGTGGATGTGGGTAGAGAGATGGCGGAGTTTTGTAATTTGTCATGAACTGCTATATATATTATGACTATTAAGGTAAATACATTGTTTGTTCTCTATTAAAATCTTTCATTTGCTAACTATCCCTATCAGTAGTTAGTGCCTTCCGTAGTTTGAATCTTTTATTTATCTGGCAATAATGGCGCTCGCTGTATTGCAGTAGTTGGAGTAACGAAGATTTTTGTGAGGTAAGTGATTTGTGAAAGGTATAGTTTAATGTTACTCAGGGCCATTCTTTTGCAGGGATCTTTGATGGTCAGATTGCGTTGCGCTAAAAATATTGTGTGTCAGTTTAAGCACAGTCGTGTATAAATTGTTCTAAGGGGACGTTTCAGTACTGACAGCAAACTGTTGCTTCTCTGGGTCGGATGTCACGGCTAACAGCCTTGATACATTCGTGTCTAAAATATTTCCAATGTGAGTCATCTAGCCCTTATGAAGAACTGCATCAAATGAACACAACGTTTTGAAAATTATTACTATGCTACACTTCGCCATTCTTAATTGGAAATGTCGTCAAGGCAATATACAAATATAAATTTGTGACGTATTGTTATAAATGCTTGAACTTTAACACCATCGATGGAGCGATAAAAAAAACGTACTTTGTTGGTAGAATATGATTTTGATAATGTAAGTTCCTTAAAATGATTTATATCTATTCCAGTCTTCTCTTACAGTACTAGTCTTTTACACAGCAGTGAAAAACTTTCCGTTAGGTTTCATTTAGCAGCAATAAGTTATTACCGTTATGACGAGAGGAAAGCTAAATTACGCTAAAGGGGGTCAAAGGGTAAATAAAGGTTTATATTTACAGCTAAGCCTCGTCATTTGAACGAGAGTGTGGTCTACTTTGCCGCTAGTATAGACCTGTAATTGTTTTACCAAAGTAGTTCAGTGCTTCTAATCAAGCCTTTAGCAGTCGTAAGGCTAAAATCGGATCTTAATAAATCATCCCTATATCGTGTTTTGTTAAATGCTCGTAATTGTCAATCAAGTACCGACAAAACAGTTACTGATGACGTTAATACGAATTGTCCCTGCACCGAAATATCAAAGCACTGCAATCTCCGCCGGGGAAAGCACTTGTAATGGTTAATTTTCCCAGTGATAAGATGTGGACGCTATCTAACATTACAACTTCGTCAGCGCTCATATGGAAAGTACAGGCTGTAAATCTGCTATAGCAAACTTTGCAGCTTTTTTTCGTAGATGTTGGTGTTTTTATATTCCGTTCATTATTAAGTGGCGCGTATTGAATTTTATCTGTTGTATTCTATCGAGAAACGTTGCTGTAGAGCTTTTCAGATAGTTTAATGAACACTCTTCTCATTTTCTGCTTCAGATCTATGCTGTTTGCAAGAAAGATGTAAGAGTAACACTACCGTTTTCTCTACAGCGGTATCTCGACTCTAAAACATTTTCTCGTAATTACGTAAATTAGTACACACATAGTCCGCTGCAAGATGAACTTAGAAATTTTAAGACACTACGCTTTGCGTGCAGTTTAGCTTTACCGTAGGTTTCACTTCCTAACTGACTGTATTTAAGATTTCGCCGATAATTTATTACATTAATCGTACGTCAGCTTGTAACGTAACATCTTAAAAATTTGACCAAAAATTTACTAAAATTTTTCGATTATACTGTAATAAAAAAGCCAATACTTGAGATATTGATGATTTCATACTGTTTTAAAATATCTGACGAATCTGTTAAAAGAAAATGAAGTAATGAATATTGTTTAAACACACCAAAAGCATAATAATGAATTTTTTATATTTACAACAATTGTAATATTCATAGATTATTTGAAAATGTATAATACTTTTGACAAAACTAAAAAGAAAGTTGGGGATCCACTTTGGGTTTTCAGCTCGTAGTTGTGTGGATGACCTAGTGCTGAGTGGCGCGTAAAGGACGGAATGGTAACCTGGTGTGCATACGTACCTGTGACACGTCTGACGATGTTAACATTGTCTGAAAGCTGAAACTGTGCATATTTGAGGCGCAGTTGTTATAAAAGCTGCATTTATGTCGTAAAGTTGTCTCCAGAACTTGCGCTTTTAAAAAGCAAGATAATCAATCATTAATTTCATATGGAATTTGGAGGCAGCTCTACATCAAAGAACATGGCCACAGCAAGCAACGTGGTAGTAAAAAATTAGTGTAATTTTAATTGAGATCGAAGAGCCTAAGGAATGATAATTGTGCAAACTTCGACAAGAGCACGACAAAAACTATGATAAACTAGACAAGACCTGTTTATTAAATCTACGCATAAAGAATTGCACTCAACATTACTGTCCGGATTTCATACGCCATCATTGAATAAATTAAGCCATTTAAAAATTTGATAAGTCATTATCAGAAAGTGGTAAACTGAATCCTAAATTCTTTGTCACTGTTTCTAAATAATTTGTGTAAATCTGAACGGTCAAAAGATCGTATAAAATATTTAAGAACCAGGGCTATGAGAGATCGTAGTAAAAGCATTTAACCTGAAAATACAGCTTCCAATTTATCTGTGTAGATATAAAATTGATGGGTCACATTGCTAACCCCCTAAAAGCTATAGATCTTGATTACTTTCACTTAATTTTTAGTTGTTTAATTTTGATTACTAACTGCGGAATTCGAAGACGGTAATCACTGAGATACGTAAGAATGTCACAGTTTACGGCCATCTCGATTCCGGGCAGAACGTTAAAAATTAATTGTACTAAATTAAATTCGTTTCAGTAACAGTTAAATAATTTCTGAAATAGTAAAGATAAACTTCTCCTTCAGAGCTGGTTGACCACAATTATTCATCGAATTATGTCTTTCCCATTGGGGCTGTCATACTGTAATATTATACCAGTGTACAATCCGTTCACTACTGTTGTGAAGGTAACACTGCCAGATAGGTAGTGAAGTGCTTATTCAAGGAAATATCATTCATTGCGTGCCGAAATCTTTGAAAATCGAGCCCTGTTATAGACATCACGGTTAGGAAAGAAGTCCAAGATAAAAATATTCCCTTAGGTGATATATGATCAAATCAGTAATAAAATATTATTGAGTCAGCAGAGTAGTAGCAGCTATAAACTGCGTATTAAATGGCAGTGATTACTGAGCGACAAAGGCTTCAGTTTCTTGGAAGAGAGCGGGGGACATAGTAAACGTTTTTTTGTGACTGGGCATAGCAACGACAGGGTTACGCGCCACGCTTGCCGTAAGTCAAGGCGAGACAGCCGCCTGTTTTTATTTAGAGCAATATTTTCATTCCAGTAACTTGCAATATAAACCCGTACCGTATTAAACATTTTGGAAACCAAATACAGATATTAAAGAAGCTAAACACTGCTAATTTCATAGGTAAAATGAAATCTTTCCCTGCTACGAAAACATTAAAAATTTCGATTGAGGCCATTTTTGTACTTAAACATTTTATTCGAATTGGTCACATTAGGAACCTGTGGGTTCGGTTACAACTTGACCACAGCTTTTGTGTCACACATTTTGAACACATTTTACTGTTGTCTTGTACTCTTACCTTAAGCTTTGCTCATATATCCCACTTGTAAAAAAATTGAATAATATTATGGGCAGTGCGTTTTAGATTCCATTCTCGATTTTGCGTTAACCGTATGACCTACTTAGTACTATACCCTGTAAACCACCCTGAGGTGCGTGGGAGAGGGTACGTCCCAATGCACCAGTTACTAGGGCTTCTTCAGTTTCCATTCACGTATGGAGGACTGGGAAGAATGATAGTTTGAATGCCTCTGCGCGTGCAGTAATTATTTTTATCTTATCCTCACAATCCGTATGTGAGCGATAAGTATAAGGTTGTAGTACGTTTTTAATCAGTTAAGGCTGGTTTTTGCAACTTTGTTAATAAACTTTCTCAGTTACGTCTATCTTCAAGAGAATTCCAGTTCTCTTCATTGATTATCACTGTGACGCTTTCCCACGGATTAAACAAACCTGTGACCAGTCGTGCTGCCCTTCTCTGGATACGTTCAATGTCAACGCGATTTCCACCTATATGCTAATCACCAACTAGCTATGTGTGGCCGAAGGTACTTTGAGTGCTACTATCATCTGCCCAGTATCTATCTTCGCTCAGGAATGATGAGTGAGAAGAATAGTCAGTAAGATTTTGTATGCAAGATTGTTTGGCTCATCTCGTTACGTGGCTAGATGCATGCGAGTAGAAGTAAAATTTTACCCGACTTCTTGCAACGCGCTCTCTCGGAAATGCATTTACTTACTTGCAGGACCGATTTAAGTCCCAAGCAACACAGGCAGACGCTTTCGGTGGCAAGCAGAGATGGGCGCCAGGGGCGCTCCAGGGTAAGATTTGTATACAGTGTGTATCACATTTACACTACTGGCCATTAAAATTGCTGCGCCAGAAGAAATGCAGATGATAAACGGGTATTAATTGGACAAATATATTAAACTAGAACGGACATGTGATTACATTTTCATGCAATTTTGGTGTATAGATCCTGAGAAATCGGTACCCAGAACAACCACCTCTGGCCGTAAGAACGGCCTTGATACGCCTGGGCATTGAGTCAAACAGAGCTTGGATGGCGTGTACAGGTGCAGCTGCCCATGCAGCTTCAACACGATACCACATTTCATCAAGAGTAGTGACTGTCGTATTGTGACGAGCCAATTGCTCGGCCTCCATTGACCAGACGTATTCAATTGGGGAGAGATCCGGAGAATGTGCTGGCCAGGGCAGCAGTCGAACATTTTCTGTATCCAGAAAGGGCCGTACGGGACCTGCAACATGCGGTCGTGCATTATCCTGCAGAAATGTAGGGTTTCGCAGGGATCGAATGAAGGGTAGAGCCACGTTTCGTAACACATCTGAAATGTAACGTCCACTGTTCAAAGCGCCGTCAATGCGAACAAGAGGTGATCGAGACGTGTAACCAATGGCACGCCATACCATCACGCCGGGTGATACTCACGGATGCGACCATCATGATGCTGTAAACAGAACCTGGGTTCATCCGAAAAAATGACGTTTTGCCATTCGTGCACCCAGGTTCGTCGTTGAGTACACCATCGCAGGCGCTCCTGTCTGTGATGCAGCGTCAAGGGTAACCGCAGCCACGGTCTCCGAGCTGATAGTCCATGCTGCTGCAAACGTCGTCAAACTGTTCGTGCAGATTATTGTTGTCTTGCAAACGTCCCCATCTGTTGACTCAGGGATCGAGACGTGGCTGCACGATCCGTTACAGCCATGTGGATAAGTTGCCTGTCATATCGCTCGCTAGTGATACGAGGACGTTGGGATCCATCACGGCGTTCCGTATTACCCTCCTGAACCCACCGATTCCATATTCTGCTAACAGTCATTGGATCTTGACCAACGCGAGCAGCAATGTTGCGATACGATAAACCGCAATGGCGATGGGCTACAATCCGACATTTATCAAAGTCGGAAACGTGATGGTACGCATCTCTCCTCGTTACACGAGGCATCACAACAACGTTTCACCTGGCAACGCCGGTAAACTGCTGTTTGTGTACGAGAAATCGGTTGGAAACTTTCATGTCAGCACGTTGTAGGTGTCTCCATCGGCGCCAACCTTGTGTGAATGCTCTGAAAAGCTAATCATTTGCATATCACAGCATCTTCTTCCCGTTGGTTCAATTTCGCGTCTGTAGCACGTCGTCTTCGTGGCGTAGGAATTTTAATGACCCGTAGTGTAGAAGCGAAAACAGACAGAGGTGAAGGTGTACGAGGGAAAAGTGGGGAGGGAGATCGCCAAATGGTAAGTCTGTTGAGTGGAAAAATGTTCTTGAGCTGGACCAGCTTACTGGTACTTAGTGCCTCTCTTGTAGCGTCTACTACTGGAGTCTGATAGGAAACTCTGAGACCCGTCCTGATTTACTAAACAAGCCAGTAACGAAAGGCGCTGCTCTTCTTTAGAGTTTTTCTGCTTCCTCTGTTAATCCTCGCTGGTAGGGGCCCTATACTGATTGGTCATATGCAAGAATCGGTTGAGCGATGTGTTTTGTAAGCTACCATAATTGCTACGGTCTGGGGAACGTAACTATGTTCAGAGCTGCCAGTTTCGCATTATATTATTGTGTAGACTTGTACAACTGTTGTCTGTATTTTTGTGCTGCGTTTGGAAGTCGATAGGTGTTACGCCCTACGAAAACCGCCAAGCTATACATTGGCGTGTTTGAAAAGTATCAGCTGACGGTAACTTTCTTGAGGAGTCAACGCGATTTTGACACTGTTTCTTTTTGTGTCTGACTATAAACAGCTAACGAAATCTAAATAATGCTGTTTGTTAGTCTAACTTCTCATTATGTAGCAATGATGTTTCACAGATATTCTTAATAACTTTGAATTATATGATATTTTACAAAAAATTAACTGGAGACTTGACTACAGTCCAGAATATGAATCTACAGGGTGTTCATGCTAAATTATTTTACTTTGTTGGTCTGCATTTAAGTACCTGGAGCTGAAATAGCTGTCTTTATACAAATTGCCGGTTACACACGGCAAGTAACGAGCAACACGAATCAGAAGAGAATAGGTGGGAGGCAACATTGCCTTTATGTCTCAGGTACAATGGATTCACGTTTAAGTTAGTCGGAGGGAAGCATCAACGAAATATAATATTTCTCGCAGCAGCATAATTCTTAAATTGAAGCTACTATGGAGTAATAATATTAAAAGATCACGTCGGCTATTCATATTTAACCAAAAAGTGGAAGATTCATTTGTGTCCCATGCTGTAAAGTTGTGTGACTTTGGTTACCCAATCACCCTGTTCGATTTAGGATGTACTGTGATAGCTTATTTAGATATGAGAGGCAGGGCGGAAAAAAATATTGAAATAATTTCCTGGGTAAACTAAATGAACAACTGTGGAACTATTTTCTTATGTATTAGTATTGAATTTCAAAAATTGTGAAATAAATATGTTAAATAATGTTTTTCTTTCATTTTCTACTCTAATAAATGGACATAAGAATGGTATCTATAAGCCACGATAGAAGATGTGAAGTGGACCATATATTAAAATATTGGCACCTAGGTATGGCCCAGATTTTAATAATTAATTTATGAGACTGAAGTAACAGTAATGTTTCTCTCATTTCACTGACGACTTGAATAAAATAAGTAATCTGAATGTCACTTATGGTATTCTTTGCAGGAAAAATTAAAAAATGTGAAAACTGGATATAGTTATGGGAAATTAAGGTACTTTTTTTAACTGAGTTCCATTTCCTTAACAATCTGTTAATGAATCTCACTCTGGCATCTATCTTTTCTACTAGTTTCTGGAGTTGAAGAACGACGTTGTTTCGATGAGTGTTATAGTCACCACCTTATGTACCAGAAGACATTACGGTTTGTGAGTACTGCCGCCCAGTTAGAGACCTGACAGCTTCCCATATGCAGGGATAGTCAACATTCACACAAATTCACTTCTGTTTCCTGTACTGTTGCAACAGGTCACATTACAAACAGATATTACCAATATAAATTCGGAGGCTTCCACGGCCGGAGTCATTTTTGATAGAATAATTTTGGGTACTGGACTGCATCATTGTGACTACCAAAACAGCTAAATTACCAGCGATAGTAACACAGGCGGTTTAACTGTTTTAGTAGATACAACGACGATCCACAATACCCAAAATTATTTTATTCCAAATACTACCAACTTCCGCCAGAGAAAGGCGAGAAAGAGGTAGAAAGGGTACCGATACTTCATCATCTGAATAGGAACTAATTTCAGAAGATTTTAAATGAATAAATAGAGTAGTACAAAACAGTTCATTATAGAATTTCCAAAATATATTCGTAAATATCTCAAGAACTAACTTATCAAGCCACAGATTAGATATATGGAACGGACCACATTGTCAAAACCAAGTATCTATTTATTCCCATGGACAAGTGCCAGTAGGAATATGTTATTCTGATGGAAGTAATACTTATAAATTAATTCTTCTTTCCTGTAGAATATAAGATTTCGCTAAGCTAACATTTTTAGACTCAAATGATACAAGTGAATAAATAAAGCGAGGGGTACTGCCGGTAGCATATAGGTGCTGAAATGTATCTGGATAACAATAGGAAAAAAAGATATATAGCGGTTCGAAGAAGGCGGTGTTAAAAAAAATCGAATTTTTGTTTATCTACGTGCAAGTGCCTTCACTATGTCCAGTTAGCATGCTGATAACATGTCTATCTAGTTCCACATCGGAGCCGCAACTTTTTTTTGTTCTTTCTCGTAAGCTGGAACGCGAATCATGTCGTCCCTTGAACGGCTCCCACTCGATGACGAAAGCGCGCATGGAGAGAAGAGCCTGTAAGCTGTTATTGAAATATGATTAACTCCAGGCCACATGGCTTGCTGTAATTAATCATAAGACGATAAAAGGGCTGCCTACTTCTGCTGCGGCGGGGTGGGTTTTAAAAGTGTTTGCTCGTTCGTTGTACTGTTCACAGCAAATAGTTCCACCAACCTCAGTACGGCGGTAGATCACCAGCCCGTTTTTCTGCATACGTATGTACTGTGCTGACGACGTAAAAGCAGCGTTGAAGAAAGCGCCGTCAATACCATGCAAAATACTCGTAAACTCTCGTAGCAAGCTATCCTGTAAATTCTTATAATACTTTTCGGGCAGAAAGTGGTTGCTTCGTTCTCTCAGTAAAATGTCAAAATCCTGAAACGAGTCTTTTATTCCCTTTTCATTTAAAAAAAGAATACCTGCCATCTGCCCACATGTAATTAGCAACAACATCGTTGTCCTCCGTTCACAGCTCGTGCAACCCAGTACACAAGCAGGGCAGCCAGAAATGTACTTAAGTCCAATCCGAAGAATTACCGATTTCACTGTCAATACTCCGCCACTATGAGTTTCACATTCAGTCCTTTTCAGTGGATTTCTATTAAAGAAATTGCTCGCTAAATATTCCATATACGCATACGAAAAGATGCTACACGGAATTTTACAAAGGCCAAAAGTTCACAGACGTTTATCTTTTCAACAATACAATTCTAGAACTCCCAAAATTCACAAAACTGTCCTTAAATGCAACTGCTTGTACGGCAACACAATCTGGACGCAAAATTCCAATAACTTCATTTTACACATTATGCACATGGATACATGCAACATGACCTGCCCGTTCAATAGCTACCCAGCGACTCCTCCATGCTGCTCCTTCCACAACCCATAACTACCTGGCAGTGGGCGGGAAATGCTGAACTCTGATTGTTTGATCAAAATGACCAGCCAATCAGAACAATCGTTCGAGATCATTCTCGTGCCAAAACTATTCTACGCCAGTCACTATTGCCAGCTGCATTCACGTCATTTCAATATGCAAATATTAACATAATGTTTAACAAAACCAAACGAAAGGAAAACTAATCTGGGAATTTATTTAGAAAACTATTACCCTGCAAACGGCTATTGTGGCTTCCTTCTCACAAAAGCAAGTTCTCTTGCACATCATCAGCAATGAGGGGAAATCACAACTTTCTCACTACACAGTTACGTAATGTGGTACAATATACAATATTGAATTTCTACGTTTGGCCCACTTACAGTCTCACTCATTCTCATTCATTTCACAACAACAAAACAAATAGATATTAATTAAATAATAATCTCTTCTGGATTTTATATTACGAAAATGAAAAGTAGTTAACGCTTTTAATATGGAAATCCAAATTAATTCACCTGACATTTTGTGAACTCCACTAATGATTTCAAATGATACTAAAGACAAACTGTTATTATTCCTAACTGAGTTTTGTAGCCTAAGTGTCGGTTTGGGGTGTTTTAGGTAATTTCCTCTAACTCCAAAACTATGACAGATAGAAGGCTGAAATTTTTATACCATATTCTCTTGAATAACGACTTTAAACAATACTAAATAATATTTAATATAGTTTGTTTACATTCTGTAGGGTTTGAATATTGTCGCTCGAGGTGACACAGATACCGCTTCCCACGGCTAGCGTAGTGACAGGTGTAAATGAGTCATTGCCAAGACACAACTGGCTGTCTCCTTCACAGCCAACGGCTCCAATGCTACAGGCTGTTCTGCAAAGTAGCTTACTGTAATAAAGTTATCGCATATTGACTCGCGACGTTACACTGCCGTAACTAAAATTTTCGTCAAGACTGAAGATTTTTGATGTCCTAATAACTTTTAAATCTAAGGAACAGAGATACTTTTTAGTGGAGAATAAAGGCAATTCTCCCACAAATTTTCTGCAATCAGTTGCGTTTTTTATGTACTTGCTACCCATTTCGAAGCAACTACTGCTTCAGCTGTATGGAACTTTACTCTGTGATCAAAGTGAGAACCACCGCAAATATACTTGTTTAATGTGCTCCAGTATCCTATGATGTGGCAACTATACCGAGTGGCCAAGGGTCACGGGATGGCACTGATGTGCTTTCTTAAGTTGACTGCTGAAGGATATGTGAACGTTTGTTTCACGTACAACTTGAAACGCGGTATCTGCGTCCATTAATCGGTCCTGGATATCTGATGATGGATAAATTCCGAAATGCATCATATGAGTAATAAAGTCTTTCCTTGCCTGTTGTTTTACTATTATCATTATGATCCAGTGCGCATTAATTAGTGATTATTAAAAAATGGTCCCCTGCCTCCCGCATGATTTTATGTCACATTTGTGTTATTGAAAGTAAAACATTCTGGAATATCTTAGAATCCCTGGGACCGATATATCGCCAGTATAAGTGACGATAACGATAAAAAATGCTAGAGATTCAAAATTCCCGTAATGGATGAACAGTCTATATACATAATTAAGTTTGAAGAGAATCCCCAGTGTGCGAAACCTGCTCACACCAGGCCAATTTTTAAATGACAAGTCATTTCTTGTCTGTTGCAGTCTTTTTCTGAAATTGAAAAAAATTACTCCGGAAAATTAAGGTTCTTCTCCAAATCAGAAAATGTTTCAAGGTAGAACACAGTCATGTACCAAGGAACACATAACCTATTACTGAAATTTAAACATGTTGCCATCGAGAAATCTTTACCAGTACTGCATTTAATAGTCTATCTGTCACTTAAATAATCTATCACAATCAGTAACTGAAACCAATTTAAGTAAAAGAATTATTAAAAAAGCAATAACAAATTACAAACGCTTTAAACCTGAAGCTGTGGAAAACTAACAGAAATTTCCATTTGCAAATGTCTCATGTGCTGTAGCAGATCTGATTCCGTTGCAAGGTATAAAATGGCGCACAACCAATGAAATATGACCTAAGTGTCCACATATTTTGTAACTAATTTTAATAATAAATTGCATTGTGTACACCACAGAAGTCTGTATCTGATGAATTAACAGTTGCACCCAAGTAGCCTTACTACACTAGAAAGCACATCTTTACAAACGCAGCACAAAAGACTAACTCCTGTCTCACATCAACAAAAACGGTAGAAAATGGCGGAAACTGCTTATGGCCGTCTCTAATACGCATTCCAGTGTATGATTCTAAAATCGGTTACTAGTTTGAAACATCGATCGAGAAACATCTCCTGTCCCCAGGCACGTTGTCTTCCAGATACAACACTCTCCCCTATTAATAGCCTCAGAAGCTAAGGAGCAAAGCTGTTTGGTATTGACTGAGCACTTACGCGTCCAGAAAACAGCCTTACTTGTCCAGTAACGTTCCTGGTCAATACAAATGGTCGAATAATTCAATTCCGCAGAATACAAAGCGTCCCAATGCCTGTGTGCACAAATACATCTGATCGTGTTGGCACAATAATTTGTACACAGTTATCACTAAAAGTTATCATGTTCATTCAAATATTATTCTTGAGGAGAGTTTGTATATATATAGGTCGTGCTGGATGAGTACTATTGAAGTTTTACTTCAGTGACGCATGTGTTCCCATCTTAATCATTTTGTTCTCTTCCAAACTTTGTTACCCATGTTCTTTTTAGCACGATGACTCATTTCCCTTTCACGTCTAAAGGCCGATCATCTGGTTGGTCGAAAACACATTGAAGTCGCGATAAAACGGAAGACACTCACTGGTTATGTCATACAGCAAGACATTATGCAACAACTGACAACGTGATTGTACCTATTCTTGCCTTTTGTAAAAGGGGATTTTTTGTCATTCGAGCCTAGGCTATACTATTCACAGCTGCCACCAAACGCATCCTCTTATTATCCCACGTGCAGAATCGGTTAACTCGTGGCGTGCTGTCATCATGCTTACTAGACACTTCTCTGTAATAGACTGCCCCGATATGGCGTCTATATTCGCGACATACTTTTCTGCGTCTCACCATTACGACGCTGTGCATCAGTATCTACGTTATTAAGTATACCAACTGGATGACGTTGGAAGGCATGTGAGTCTCTGACTAGCGGCAGTTGACGGCATTTGTCCGTAATTTGTGTTTTGATGCAAGTGGCGTCACTCACATATTGGCCAAAGTTTTATAAATGGTTAGGAAACATATCAATACTCAATAGAATGCTGGATGGAGCTTCACCGATGTACGTTAAGAAACAAGCTGACAGACTGATCCGTAATGTTGTAGATTTGACTGCAAGCCAAATAATGTAACTACGAATTATTAATCGAATAACAGACTGATTTGTAGGACATGCCTTGGGCTAGTTTGTTCTTAATCCGAAAACATGCTTTTACGGTGTCCCTTATGTACACTACATCTTTGGAAAATGCGTAATTACCATCATGAATAGTTGCTTCTGCACACATTCTTCGGAATCAAATAACTGACTGAAATGTGATCAATGCAGGGTCATATAATCACAAAAATTAGCTCTATGATGTTATGCTTTAATTAAACGGTCTGTCCCCAATTTTTCAAGATATTTATATTTTCCAGCATTAAAAATGGTACCGCTTTATCAACTCCAAACAAAACTATCACTTTGCAGCCAGACCGTGGCTTTGGGGTACTTAATGGATGACACAAAGGAATTAAATAAATTAGCTGCCAGTGCACATTAATTTATATCAGTGAGGAAAGCTGAAAATTTGAACGAGACCAAGATACTAATCGGGTTGTCCTGATTACTAGCCAGGTGCGCTGACCACAGCGCCATCGTCATGTAGTGATCATCGCAAAGGCACGGACTACCATAGCACGCATCCCTTCAATTTCTCAACTTATCGACACACCACTGATGTAGCAAGCACCCTTTGCCCATTAGGGCCTATCTTCATTCCTCGCCACATTTCGGCAAATTCCGTAAGAATTTGAGCTTGGTTTGGATCTGCACTGAAGGGATCATTCGGCTTCCTCGCCTTAATTATAAATATGATGTCTCTTCTTCCAGACGTGTCCGAAAGATCTTTCAAATGTCCTCATTTCTTTAAATCAATGCCTGTTGGCAGGTAATGTATTTAATTCCTTTGTGTCTTGATTCATAGTGCCTGCAGGATCAAAATGGTGTGTGTCCTTTCAGACACGTTCGAAAAAACAGATACCACATACTTAATGAATAAGTATGCCACGAGAATTAAGATATCGTTCTCACATTTGCTCGCTTCGCTAACGCACAATCTATTGGTAGTAGCTTCATGCTTCCTTTTTAATCAGTAATAAAATCGCAGAATTTCATTTCTGAGAGCGCGCGCTCTTAAACGCAAATAACTGCGATTATTTGTGAACATACATTGAATTAAATTAAGAAGAAAATCCCAAAATCTGTTACAAACACAAAAATGAGAAAAAGAAATTAGCATATAGCCAGACACAAACCTACGTCCTTCCACTCCAGAATTCCACGTCTCTAGCCACAGGACCACGACGAACGCAACTATCAACAATATTACCTTTCGTGTTACAGTCTGCTGAAGGTTTTTATCACTGATACATCGTTATCTGACATTTAATTATTGAAATAATGCCGGGGAGGGGGGGGGAATTGTGATAATCCTTCAGTGTGCCGCCATCTTGAATAGGCATACCGCCATAACACCCAAGTTATAATACAAAAGCAATGAAATACGGTGAAGGCAATGTGGGTTTCCAAATTAGTCAACTGCTGTTGTCGCATCGAGTGACACGTCGTTTTGACGTCACTTATGTGTACACCGTGAGTGTTACAACCATCAGTTTTATGATACTTATAATCCAGGTTCTCTCCACCTTTTCAGAAACATTATTTTACCTCTGTTAAGTTACGCTCATTACTAACACACCAGATGACCTCTGTACCCAAGTTATCCAAGCTTTCTTTTCAAATTTTGTGTCATATAATGAACTGATGTTCTTCATTACGTATGTTATTCCAGTCGGATTTAACTATGGTTCTACCTGTGCTACGTAAAACGTAGCGAAGTTTGTACTATTTTATCCCGTTTGAAGTTCATTTATAAATGTTACTCAATAATTTGTTAAATTAATGTTAAAAGCTATATTGGCTATACGTATGATTTACTTCAGAAAATGTGTAATATACAAAATTGTTTTGCTCACGTTACTAGTGACCCGGTTCTGGCGCGCCCTACATTACGTTTACTTGGCAGACTAGTTGCCACACAGTCAGTCTCCTCACACCACACCGGTGTAAGTTATGTTTTATGTTTGACTTTTGAAGAACATTATGGCGTCTGTTTTAATGTATGACTTTAGCAACTCAGCTCTTAAATCACTGTACATCGTTGACGATATATTCATGTAAGTGCTATTTGTTTTACACTCGTTTACATTAATGTAAACCTTTTATTAGATAAGATACTTAATCTGGCATATTCAGTTTACGTAATTACCATACCTTGTGATGAAGTCACCCTTAGAGGTGACGAAACCTGGACAAGGTGTATAGAAAATGTATGCAACCGGTTGGCAGATTTTTACATATTTTTCAAACAACCACAGATATTTGTGCACAACGGCGAGACGCGACAGACGCAGTCTGTATCTAGCCGCGATATTTTGGTGTCACATACGGTACATCTTTAAATGTGACAACGTTTGCCGTGCCACTGTCAGACTGGCAAGTTAATCTTGCACCGAATGACAGTGTGAAAATTCGGCTCGTTGGCAGTGAGATGTGCCGCACGCCACTTACCCCCAGCGCTGCGGCGAGGAACAGCGAGAATGCTTCACTGAATGGTGGCAAACATTGACATTCGTAGCGTTCCGGTGGAAGCGTGGCGGTTGGTTACCTTGCAGCCGCAGGGGAAATCTCTGCGGTCGGCGCCACTGCCACTGGCGCCAGTATTGGCGGCGTGGCGCCAGGACGAGCGCGCATTGCGCACCTGACCTCTTGGGTCCCCTGACGGCTTCCGCTGGAGGACATCCCACAAGCTGCAGATACAGAGGGGGTGTGGGTGAAGGGTGGGGGGGGGGGGATGTCAGGACAGGCCACGGAGAATGCTCTCCCGTACCTGTCACGCGCGCCCTCACTTACCAGGGCGTCAGGTCGACTCTCGCAGAGCGTAACAGCGTGAGAGTTAATGGCGTGCAGATGGAGAAGTGCCAGAAGTAGCGTGTATCGGTCGACTTGGGAATTCCTGTACTACTCCGTTGTGTACCTTCTCTATCTTTACATGCACGGCTCCTGCGTTGTTTCATACTGTGGTACGCGAGGGCAGATACGTGTCAGGGCTACCGCACAAGTAGCCTAACAGCTCGTGCATCCAAGTTGCTGGCAAGAATAAAATATTGAAGAACGGAAAAGAAAATTCATCAGTTTTTTAGACGACGATTAGTTATGCTTTAGAAAACTTAAATACACGAGGGAGTTCTTTCTGACATTGCACTTGGTAGTGGAAGTGAAAGTAAGAATTAAAAAAAAAGATAGAAACACCTACACAGAAGTGTTAACCTAGAAAAAAAAATAGAATTGTCGAAATTCTCAGAAACATAAGCATAAGCAATAAGGAATGATTGTTAATATCTACGTGAAGATAAATTCTTCTAGATTGTTAGGCCATGTCATGATCGTCTTCATGTTTTTACTTCAATATCGACGTCTTGACCTCTCATTCTGGGTGTTATTTAGGATATTTTGGTGTGCGTAGATAACTGACTCAGGTTCACAGGAAGATCTCACGAAAGATCTCAGCCAAAGGGTCGAAACGTCGATTTTAAAAAAGAAATTTGAAGAGGAACATGACACACCCTAGAGCCAAGAAGATTTAATCTTCGGTGATATTAGGAAAACGTGCAAACTTAAATTCGGTAACATGGATTATGCACGAGAACCGCGAGGACTAATAAGAACGGAAGACAGAGAAGAATTCCGATTAAAGATGGCGGTTTTCAATCTGTACAGAAGGGAAACGATGACGGAAATAAATGAGACGTCCCGCACACGTATGGAAAATTGGGGTGAATGAATTTCAGTTATTAGGCTCGCTTACGACGTTGGTCTCCTCAGTAAAAGCGATAACGAATTATGGGACCTGTTGAGTGGTATGAAGTCTAATGAGCGCAGAACTGGGCTGGAGAGAACACCAAAGAAAGACGAACTTTATGACGAGTAGCAGTTATGAGATTAGCAATAAGCTCAACATCGAAAGTGGGGCCCGCGAAACAGGTGAAGTGAAGGCATCCTTGGAACCAAAATAGCACGTGATTGACGCATCAAGTTGGACATAAAAATTAAACTACCACCCGCGATTGAAACATCAAAGATTAAATCTACCAGTATGAAACATCTGCCTCAAATTGAGATAGAAATTTTGAAGAATGTACGTTTGAAATATAGTAAAGTGTAAAAGTGCATCACAGACTGTGAGGTAACCGGGAAAGAAGAGAATCGATGCATTTAACATACGTTACTGCAGAAGCTTGTAGGAAATTGGTAAGACTGGTGAGTAACAAGGATGTTCTCGGCAGAATTTTCGAGGAGAGAACCATATAAGAAACACCTTTTTAGAATAAAACGTGTTAGGGCCAATTACCCTCAGACATTTTTCCTTCTAATTCAATACTGTTAGCAAAGTTTATAATTATGTAAGCTATTAAGTCCATATTTCCGCTTACTAACACACACTTTCGTGAGATGGGTGTAAGTACAATCAGTGATCTACAACGTAAAAATGTGGCCTCTGTTCAGTCTTAGTTTCGACCACACAAGAGCGTAGTGTTTTGCCCCTGAGTAATATTTTCAGGAACTTAAATAAATAAAGTTCTTTTGTGCAAGTCTCAACGTTTCACCTAAACAAGAAGTTGGCTAAAAAAAGAACTCAGAGTCCACTCTGGAGAACGATTGCTCAATCGGACGATAGGTGGTCTGCTACTTACAACTGAAATGTCTCCCCTGTATGGGAGTAACATTAATGGGACGTACGAGTTCAGGTATGACACGTGGATGACGAGATTTGGAAGTTTGTGTCTGGCCGTGAGTCATGTTCGGATAGCCGAACTAGTAATGGTGACAGATCGTGCCAAGCGGTAGATCAGGATTCGAGTCCTGCTCCGGCACAAGTTCTCATTCTCATCATTCCGTTAACAGATGGAGATGGTTCATATTCGCATCTGTAAATACATTTCAAAGATTACTCAGACATAAACCCGACATATCTAGGAGCCACGCTTGATAGACGCTCTGGACTGTGCGGCTGGTCCCGGTGGAGATTAGAGTCCTCCCTCGGGCATGGGTGTGTGTGTTTGTCCTTAGGATAATTTAGGTTAAGTAGTGTGTAAGCTTAGGGACTGATAACCTTAGCAGTTAAGTCTCATAAGATTTCACACACATTTGAACATTTTTGATAGATGCTCGTTTACAAACATTGTTGACTGACAGTCCCTTCACATTTCCGCTTCACTTTCACATCGGAAATAGGACCTACGGATGTTTAGGAGTGTGGAAATCTCGCGTACAGACGTATGTGACAAGTGACACACAATCACCTGACCACGTTCGACGTCCGTGATTTCCGTGGAGCGCTTCGTTCTGCTCTCTCACAATGTCTAACGACTACTGAGGTCTTTGATATGGAGTACTTGGCAGTAAGTGGCAGCGTAATTCACCTAACATGAAAAAGATTTGCTCGTAATGTCTACGTGAACGTGGAGGTGAGGTTGTTTCTGTAGTTTTTTGATTTCCCGTGTAAGTGCACTTCCCGATGCAGAGATAGAGGTAGTGTGCGGGTAAGTGTGGGTAGGAAGGAAGTAGGCGTGAGTACGTGCCAGTTATTAGACTCATGGTGAGGATGAGCTGAGTGTCAAGATTTGTGTCAGTACTATTCATCCATACTCGCGATCAATGTTCCGCAACCGGGTAAACCATTCCCAAAGCAGAAATATGGAGTGTGGATACAGGGAATACCCAGGATGTGACAGATACCGCCGACAGTTGAAGAGGGTCGTAATGTGTAATAGGCAGACATCTATCCAGACCATCACAGAGGAATGACGAACTGCATCAGGATCTACCGCAAGTACTATGAAAGTTAGAGGGGAGGTGAGAAAACTTGGATCTCATGGTCGAGCGGCTGCTCGTAAGCCACACATCACGCTGGTAAATGCCAAGCGACGCCTCGCGGCGTACGTCGGCCCCACATAATGCCACCACAAAACAGCAGGGAACCTCCACCTTGCTGTACTCGCTGGACAGTGTGTCTAAGGCGTTCAGACTGACCAGGTTGTCTCCAAACACGTCTCCGACGATTGTATGGTTTTAGGCATATGCGACACTCATCGGTGAAGAGAACGTGTCGCCAATCCTGAGCGTCTATTCGGCATTTTGTTTGGCCATCTGTACCGCGCTGCATAATGCCGTGGCTGCAAGGATAAACCTCGCCATGAGACCTAGTTCGAGAGAAGAAACAACAGTAAGAGAAATACCATCTATAAAAAAAGGCAACACAAAGAGTACTTTCTCTAACTTAGGCCGCCATTTACACGCTTGTACAGTAGCCAGTAAACCTGTTGGTTGGATGGTTGATTTGTGGGAGAGGACCAAACAGCGAGGGCATCGGTCTTACCGTATTAAGGAAGGAAAGGGAAGGAAGTCGGCCCTGCCCTTTCAAAAGGAACCATCCCAGCATTTGCCTGAAGCGATTTGGGTGACTCACAGAACACCTAGATCATGAGGGCCGAATGCAGGTTTGAACTGTCGTCCTCCCGAATGAGAGTCCAGTGTGCTAACCACTGCGCCACTTCGCTCGGTATTACACCTGTGTTCGCCATCTTACGCTGGTGTTAAGTGAAATAATGATAATTCAGAGTCCGATTTTGTCAAAATCGTGCAAGATTGTTGTTTGTACATTTCCGGAATCGATTTTATTATACACGCACATCTAAAATTTTCAGGTGCACACTTTTCAAATGTTACATTTCTTTGAACAGCGATTTCTTTGAAATTATATGTAAGCGATGTGCTAAGCCCTGATAGAAACAATATACACTGACGGCAAAAAAATAGTAACACCAAGAAGGAGTTGTGCGATATAAACGAAAAGTGGTAGGTTTCTACATCTGAAAGAATATGTATATTCAGATTTATCGCCTGTAACATAAGTGTAGCCCTATTAGCACCAATATGGGGATGAAAATTAGAGTTGCTTCAGATGCACGCTGTGACGATCGTGAGTGGCCCGCAAACAAGATCCCGATCACCCCATTGTCTCCTTTCGGATCACCAGAGCTGTTGTCCTGCTTCCCCTTTATAAATACATCCCTCCGTTCCTGCACCTACACGCACTCCATATGCTATACCAACACAACTTCAAGCAACCCCTCTCCCAGGCATTGAGACTCCTACCGAGTTTAACTCTTCCCCACCTATCCCACTTCTCATCAGGGCTCCTTTTCCTCTCTATCAATCCCCATCCTTTTCCTCTTGCAACTACTGCTCTACCAACATCACACACTACACTTCACCTTCTGTCTCTTCCACCAACTGTATTTCCCACTATCCACTTCAGCTCTTACCTCTCATCTCCATAGTTTTTACTATCTAGCAAACCCCTATATTTCTACCCACACCCCTCAACCCTAGGGAAGATACTGTCCCCTCTGGCAGTACATCTCACCCTAGTGCAGGTTCTTCAGTTTTTAAATTACATTGCAGTACTTTGGCGTTTTTATCAGAACAATTTCACTTTCCTGCCATGTGTTTTTAAAATGTGTGTATTATCGTTTACCTCATGTGTCTCTTTGATTTTTAATTTAAAATAGAAAACCACATTTTTGTTTGTGGTTCTAATTGTTTATATTTTTAATTCACTTCGCTAAAGAACTGAGAATTATACTGATGACAGCCCCCACCCAGATGTGGCGATGGGGATGGATAAAAAATCTTGAGTTTTAGCTACTTTCGAGATTGAGCGTCGGAGCTTGATTTTAGTTAAGAATGCCTTTAAGGCCACAAAAGCGCCATTATCAGCGCCTCATTGCGTTCTAACGAAGTTGTGTAATAGGGCTACGAGAAACCTGATGTTCGTTCTGCAATATTGCAGAAAGATTTGGCGGGAATGGATGGAGCCACTGTACATGACTGCTGGCAGTGGTGATCACGAGAGTGTACGGTCGCAAGAAGATGGGGCTCCTGACGTCCACGTGGTACTACCGGAAGGGAAGACCGACTTGTGGTGCATCTCACTGCATCTGAAGCAGCAATTCCAGCAGCAGTTGGCACCACAGTGTAGCAACGAATTGTTACAAATCGGTTATTTCAAAGGCATCTCGGAGTCAAACGCCCTGTAGAGTGCATTCCACTGACCCCAAAACACCGCCATTTGCGACTTCATTGGTGTCCACCGCGGGCAGGGTGGGAGTCTATTGTGTTTTTTTGCTGAAAGCTGGTTCTGCCAGAGACGGCCGTTTGTTAATTAGGAGGTGGCCAGTTGAGTGCCTGCATCCAACTTCTCTGTGTGCCGGATACACTGGACCCGGACCGGGATCGGGAGGTATGATTTAGTATCCACGTCTACATTTTCATAGATACTCCGCAAGCCAGCGTAAGGTGCGTGACCGGGAGTAGCCTGTACCACTACTTGTCCCTTCCCCTCCTGTTCCACTCGCAAATAGAGAGAGGGAGAAACGACTGTCTGTACGTCTCCGTATGAGCCCTTATTTCTCGTATGTTATCTCCGTGGCCCTTTACGTGCAATGTGTGTTGGCGGCAGCAGAATCATTCGGCGGTCAGCTTCTCATGGCGGTTCTCTAAACGTTCTCTTTAGTGTTTCCCGAAATGAACGCCACCTTCCCTACTGGGATTCCCATTTGAGTTCCCGAAGCATCACGATAATACTTAAGTTTTGTTCGAACCTGCCGGTAAATCGAGCAGCCTTCCTCTGAACTGCTTCAGTGTCTTCCTTCAAGCCGACCTCGTGTGGATACCAAACACTCCAGCAATACTTGAGAACAGGTCGCACCAGCGGTCTCCTTTACAGGTGAACCGCTCTTTCCTAAGATTCCCCCAATAAAAAGAAGTCGACCATTGGCTTCCCTACCACAGTTTTCACTTGCTCGTTCCATCTCATATCGCTTTGCAACGTTACGCCCCGATATTTAAACAACAGTACTTTGTCAAGCAGGACACTAGTAAGGCTGTATCCGACCTCCACAGGTTTGTTCTTCCTACTCATCTGCATTAACTTACATTTTTCCACATCTAGGGGCCGGCCGCTGCGGCAGAGCGGTTTTAGGTGCTTCAGTCCGGAACCACGCGGCTGCTATGGTCGCAGATTCGGATCCTGCCTCGGGCATGGATGTGTGTGTGGTGCCGTTAGATTAGTTAGGTTTACGTAGTTCTAAGTCTAGGGGACTTATGACCTCAGATGTTAAGTACCATAGTTGTTAGAACCATTTGAGCCATATTTAGGGCTAGCTGCCATACGTCACACTAACAGGGAATTTTGTCTAAGTCGTCTTGTGTCTTCCCACAGTCACTCATCGACACCTTATCGCACATCACGACAAACAACCGTAGAATGCTGCCCACCCTGACCGCTAAATCATTTATGTACGTAAAGACAACAGCAGTCCTGTCACACTTCGTGACGGTACCTTTTTCTTTGATGAACACACGTCGTCGAGGACAACATACTGGGTTTTATTATTTAAGAATTCTTCTAGTCACTCACATTTCTGTGAATGTATTCCATATGCTCATACCTTCTTGAACAGCCTACAGTGGGGCACCGAGAGCTTTCCGAAAATCTAGAAATATGGGATCTGCCTGTTGCCCTTCATCCATAGTTCTCAGTGTATCATGTCAAAAAAGGGCAAACTGAGTTTCGCAAGAGCGACGCTTTCTAAAACCATGCTGCTTCGTGGACATGAGCTGCTTAGCCTCAAGAAAGTTTATTATATTCCAACTGAGAACGTGTTCCAGGATTCTGTAGGAAACAGAATTTAGGGATATTGGTCTGTGATTTTGCGGATCCGTTCTTTTAGCTTTCTTACATACTGGAGTCATCTGCGCTTTTTTCCAGTCGCTTGGGAATTTGTGGTTGGTGACAGATTCACAAGTACTCTTTGTAAAATCGAACTGGGATGCCATCCAGACCTGGCGCTTTGTTTCCAATTCTTGTGTCTGTACGCCAGATATGCTTACTTCTATGTTGTCCATACGGGAGTTGATCAAATGACGGTATGTTTGTACGGTTCTCCCGCAAGAAAGATCTCTTCAAGGAGGAATTTAAAACTTCGTCTTTCGTTTTACTATCTTCAACTGCCGCACTAGACTGGTCATCAAGGGACTGATTGGAAGCCTTAGGGCTACTTGGCGATTTTATATACGACCAGAATTTTCTCAGGCTCTCTGCCACATCTTTGGCTAAGGTGTGACGGTGGTAGTTGTATGCTTTGCGCATAGATCTTTTCTCAAACGCACGAATCTCTACTAACCTTTCCTTGTCGTTGTTCGACTGTCCTCTTTTGAACGAGGGTGCAGCTTCCTCTGCTTGCTGAGCACGTTACGAATTAAGTTATTAAAACGTGGTAGGTCTTTTGCATCCTTTACCCACTTACTATGCACGTAACTCTAAAAAAAAAAATGGCTCTGAGCACTATGGGACTCAACTGCTGTGGTCATCAGTCCCCTAGAACTTAGAACTACTTAAACCTAACTAACCTAAGGACAGCACACAACACCCAGCCATCACGAGGCAGAGAAAATCCCTGACCCCGCCGGGAATCGAACCCGGGAACCCGGGCGTGGGAAGCGAGAACGCTACCGCACGACCACGAGATGCGGGCGTAACTCTACAGAAAGCAGGACTGCTCTCGTGGTTATCCCATTCATCTTGACTCCAAAATTCTACGTCAGTTTCATGATTCGACTTGTTGTGCTGCCATTCATGAACTGTGTTCAAGGGGGTGTTCTCCTACAGGATAACGCTCGCCCACATACGGCTGTTGTAACCCAACATGCGCTACAGGGCGTCGACAGATCGACTTGGCCTGCTCTACCACCAGGTCTGTCTCCAGTGGAGTACATAAGAGACATCATAGGATGACAACTGCAGTGTCATTCATAGCCAGCATTAACTGACCCTGTGTTGACAAAGTGCAACAGGCATGGAACTCCATGGCACAAACTGACATCCATCACCTGCAGAACACAATTCTTGCATATTTGTATGGTTGCACTGAACATTTTCCCGGCTACACAGGTTATAAATGTATAAGCATTTCATATTTTCAGTGGCTTATCTCGCGGTTACATTAACCTGTGATCTTGCAGTGTTAATCACTTAAGTGTGTTACCTACATAAATGTATTCCCGAAATTTCATTACTCTACAGTAACTGTTTCTTGGTTCTGCGATTTTTTTCCGTCAGTGTAGTGCTACTATAAAAACATTTTTATTGTTGTAAGGATTATCATAGACATCCATGGTACGTTAAAAGGGGAGGTGACATAGGTCTTCCTTTTTTTGGAGAAGGACTATCATGGTTTGGGGGGCGGGGTGGGAGGAGGAGAAAAGGCAGTAACAACCTATGACGCTCTGTATAAAAGGGTCTGGATCCTCGCCTGGCGCGTTCTCGATGCGGACTTGTCAAATGTTTTCTACATTACTTTAATGGAGTACACCAGATGGCGCTCGCTCATTCCGATAGAGGCTTACTGACATGCAATGTTGCAAGAGTCTGCAACATTGCCACTGTGTAACAGTGACATGCGCGTCGGCCGGAGGCAGAAATAACGGTCTTCCGTTAGCAACCCAACCCGTGTATTCCAACAGGCCGTGTGCCGTGAGCAGATTTATTCGGCTGCTGCAATCGTACCATTGGTGTCCTCAGCAACAGTCTTTCACAGTTCGCACTGTCTGACCTATACATGTCTTGACACATTACCGCGGTATCTGACAGAGAACACGTATGGTGTCGTCAGTGATGCCGAGACGTCAGTTCACCAGCGCACCTAATGGCAACGTGGTCACTTGCCGAATTATTGTGCCCACTGGACGCTGAAATTGGGCGACTCACTTGTGAACTACACTGAACTGACAAAAGTCACGGGACAGCGATATGCACATACAGGACACAAAGTATAAAAGGGCAGTACATTGGCGGTGATTCATAGAAAAAGATTTCCGACGTGACTGTGGCGCACAACGGAAATTAACGAACTTTCAACACGGAATGATCGTTGGAGCTAGACGCATGAGACATTCCATTTCCGAAATGGTACGGAAAAGTGTATGAAAAGTGTTCCGAAAATACCACATTTCACGCATTATCTGTCGTCATGGACAACGCAGTGGCCTTCACTTACTGACCGAGAGCAGCGGCGTTTGTGCAGAGATGTCAGTGCTGGGAGACAAGCAATACAGCTCGAAATAAAAGCAGAAATCACTGTAGGATATACGACGAACGTCACCGTTAGCGTAGTACGGTCGATTTTGGTGTCAATGGACTAGAAGACTGAAAAACTGTGGCCTGGTCAGATGAGTCCCGATTTCAGTTGGTATGAACTGACGGTAGTGTTCGAGAGTGGCGCAGACCGCACGAAGTCATGGACCAAAGTTGTCAACAAGGCACTGTACAAGCTAGTGGTGGCTCCATAGTGGTGGTGTCTGCTGTGTTTACGTGGAATGGACTGGGTTCTCTGGTCCAACTGAATCGATCATAATTGCAAATGGTTATGTTCGGCTACTTGGAGACTATTTACAGCCATCCATGGACTTCATGTTCCCAAACAGCGGTGTCATGTCACCGGGCCGCAATCGTTCGTGACTACTTTGAAGAACATTCTGGACAATTCGAGTAACTTATATGGCCATCGAGATCACTGACATGAATCCCATAAAACATTTATTAGACATAATCGAGAGGTTAATTCGTGCACAAAATTCCTTATCGGCAAAGCTTCCATAGTTTTGGACGGCTATAGAGGCAGGATGGCTCAATATTTCTGCAGGGGTCTTTCAATGACTTTTGCCACGTCAATTTACTGCAGTACGCCGTCAAAAGGAGGTCCAACACGATATTAGGAGGTACACACGACTTTTTTGACGTCAGTGTATATATCTTGCCACATTGGTACGGTATCTGATAGACCACGTGTTTCCGTAGTCCGAGATCGTCAAAAACGACAAGAAGTCATTTCACCAGCGGACCTGATGGCAATATCGTTGCCTGTTGCAATATTGCGCACATTGGTCATTGACATCGGTCCAATCACTTGTGAAATATTTCGTTTTTGTTGCTGAGATAGGGGACACGTATCTCTGGCGACACTTCATACCACAGACGAAAACTAAAGTGGAGCTTTTTCCAGTAGTAATTCCTGTGTTTGTAAGCCTGTAGGATAGCTTTCCTGGCCGGTGTGTCAGTTCACTTACAGCCAAACTCCGAGGTAGTGAAGTACTTGATCCTCCCCCCAACTCCCCAAAAAAGTGATCTTTTGCATGAAACTTTCTAAAACACACTTGCTACGTGCTGTGATTACAAGGTTCTAAGCAGTTTCAGGTTGTAGAACCCTATTTATTTTATGAAGAATCGTTGTCTTCCTAATGCTGTGGTGCATGGTAACGTGGCTTAAAACTTTTGTCTGAAACCTATTTAGTTCCTTTATCTGAACAAGTTTCCAACTTATTGCTGAATGACACATTTGAAACTGCTAAATCTACAGAGCAAGAACCAACTCGTTTTGCCAACCCTTTTTCTTACTAAGGAAACTACAATAAACCACTAACAGTACCACACTCTTCAAAACCAAAAATAACAATAAGGATCCCTTCTGTGGGTGACACAACTAACAGGTAATTCCTAAAATCAGAGTTTTCTTCGACTCGGTGCCCATATAGCTGTTCAACATCGGAGTCGGCTGTTAGGAGCTGCAAGACAGGCCAACACGAAAGAGGCGACGTATCCCGATAATGGCGGAAGAGAGGAGGGTCGAGGTGGCACATTTCTGGACCGGCCGATCTTCTCTGCACTCGAGAACTGCCTGATGAATGGCCAGGCTCCAGCTTATCTGGCCTTAGGCGGAGGATATTTCCGGGACTATTTGCACACCCGTGATCGCCAGGAAATAGTCCGTTGATGGTCGCGCTCTCTTCCTATGCTGCTGGTTGATGCCCTCTGATGGACGTTAGCCGCACCTACTTGTTTGTTGTCAACTGTGGTACTTGCTTGTAAACATTCTTGCGTCGGCCAGATTTCGCAGCGGCGGCGGCAACCCGCATCACTTGGCAGTCTGCGGTGTTGCCGCTGCAGTAGGCGTCTGTGGTGACTGCATCACAAACTACCCTAAACCTTATAAGAAATGGCACAAGATTTATATTGTATGTTTTGTTTCCCTATTGGTTTCTGCCACGGAATTTTTTCCTAGCAAGTCAAAGAATAATTCAGAAACATCGGGATAGAAACATATAAGGCACAACTGATCCAGACTGCGTATGTTAACTTGGATGCATCAATAGCAGGAAATAAAGCTGGTTCTAGGCGCTCAGTCAGGAACCACGCGACTGCTACAGTCGCAGGTTCGAATCCTGCCTCGGGCATGGATGTGTGTGATGTCCTTAGGTTAGTTAGGTTTAAGTAGTTCTAAGTTCTAGGGGCCTGATGACCACAGATGTTAAGCCCCTTAGTGCTCAGAGCCATTTGAACCATTTTTTGAAATGAAGCTGGCAAGTAACATTTTAAAAAATTCGCGTTAACACTGTGAACAAAGGCTCTACAAATCAAAACACGAAATTCTTGCTATTGCACAGACTTCTTAAAGTCACCACTAGTTACTCCAAATTTGGAGACCCTAACATTAAGGCAAACTACACAGTCTGTGAGGGACAGAAGGAGCTGTTCTATTATTATTTGAATTGTTACAGACAAAGCGAGATAGGGCAGTGGTTAGCGCACTGGACTCTCATTCGGAAGAATGACTGCTCAAATCCCCATCCATTCATTCAGATTTAGGTTTTACATCAAATACCGGCGTTGTTGGTTTGTAAAGGCCAAGGCAGATTCCCTTATTCACGCTTTCGTAATCAGAGTTTGTGCTCCATCTCTAACAACCGCGCTGTCGACAATATGCTAAACTTTAATCTTACTCCCTTCTTTTCTGGACTTGTTAGATCCATACGAATAGGTTTGTAATACAAGAGTGGTGATTATTTTGTGAAGCAGCTGCATGCATATAAAACGTATACTTACGCAAAATAGTACAAAACATATGTAGTACAAAAAAATGACAGAACAGGCAACGACTATTCCACTTAATGCATCTGCTGCTATGCATACCATGCAGAAATGGTTCCCAATACAGCCCTAGAATCAAGAATCATGAACAGTGTGCGTATGTTTTGGTATTTATGAAGCTTAACAACGAGATTATTAGGTTTCTATACTAAAATAGTTTCCCACAGACATGATTAATACGACTTAAACTCCAACAGCATAAAGTTCGAGATAAAGTGACACCTCTTGCATAAACCCTATTCGGTTTTGCATTGATAACTGTGAACTCAAGCTACCAGAAATCATTCTCCCTGCCACCACACTCCGTAAACTCTCACTATATCTACAGTTCACCTAACCATTTCTCTTTCTGTGTTTTCTAACATACTAACACTAATACGAAATATAACAATCCACATTCCTATCTGCAGAAGGACATCCGTACTTTTAACCGAAATAAATTCATCATCATTAAATTATGAGATGCCCGGTCCTCAGGAAGTATAACGACTTACAATAGTTACTTACTTATTCCATGGGTCATAATACTGTGATCTCTCCTTATGATGTGGAACGTTAATACTGAAATTATAGTACATGTTCTCAGTAAAAAGAGAGACGAAACACTGCAACCTACTGACCAGTTACATGAATAACTTAATTTTCATCTTTTTGGGTGCAAAGATCTGAGATTCTTTATGTCCATATCTCTCTCTCTCTCTCTCTCTTTCTTAAAACACACACACAAACACACACACACACACACACACACACACACACACACACACACACACACACTCTGTATTATTACACATCCAGCAATTCTACTATGGTGGAGAAGGAATTGTCGAGAAGATGTTAATTCAGTTTTTTTGCAGTCATCTTTCTTATTTTTATTATTTATTACATTCTTTAAATCACTGAGTGTGTGGTGAAAGTTTTTTTTTATGACTGAATACCTCACTCAGATTGTATTACCGCTTCTAATACATATTTAGAATCGTTCCCACTTTTACTCGAATTGAGATTAATTGCTGGCAAAAAGTTTTACAATGGACTAAACGTACTTTGAGGTTATTTTCAGAATCCCCACTTGTTTAAAGAGCTATGTAGGACTGGAACCACACACTATCCATGCTAAACGCTTCTTCGTGCAGTGACGATTTACCTCACACTACGTTGACATAAGACGTAAGTAAATGGAAATACAGATCGTGGGGCAACTTTTTGAGATTTGTATCTCCAAAATATAATATTAACCGTAATGCAGAAGCTGCAGCTTAGAGGCTTACGATGATCTATGACATGTGAAATTCAGATCCATTTCTTGTCAATATGGTTCAAATGGCTCTGAGCACTATGCGACTTAACTTCTGAGGTCAACAGTCGCCTAGAACTTAGAACTAATTAAACCTAAATAACCTAAGAACATCATACACATCCATGCCCGAGGCAGGATTCGAACCTGCGACCGTAGCGGTCGCTCGGCTCCATACTGTAGCGCCTAGAACCGCACAGCCACTCCGGCCGGCTCTTGTCAATATGAACACCTAACAATCTAAAATATTTTGCAGTACGGAACCACATGATTGTGTTTCAGCATCAGGCCATTTGCAGAGAACGTGTTTTTTAATTTCCAGAAATTTCGTTTAAATTTCCAAACACGTAAGTTCCCCATTGGGCTCGATTGTGGTGTTTGCATTATCTGCAAAGAAAATTATTTATGCTTTCTGCGTATGTTATGTCAGTTCATTTATATAAAAAACAGGGCAAGAGTGGACCCAATATTAATTCCAGTAATCATTATCCCCTGTTCTGAAAATGTCGTTATGTGGTGTTCAGTATTTGCGTTTCTTAATGCGATTCTTTGCGCCATTTTAATTATGTAGGACAAAAGCAAGTTACAAACAAGATCTAGGTTGTCGTACTATGTCTGCTTATCTGCGAGAATACTGTGAAATAAAACATCAATAACGTTTGACAGATTACAATAAATATTAGCTGGCACCACTTAAGTCATTTAAACTTTGTGCATTCCATGATTTGAACAGATAAATTACATACATTCTTCAGAGTTCGTTTGAAATCGACACTTGGTGTAAGACTTGGAAATGTGTGTTGTTGTTCTCGTGTACATATTCTTTTCCATTACCTTCGAGAAGGTTATATTTTTCTTATTTTCTTGTAAAGATCTGACTATATCGTGTTTTAACCCATCTGGAAAGATACCTGGTCGTAATGATGTATTACACATGTGACTATAAACACTGGATGTATACGGAGAAGAAGGTTTTTGTAGTGTGAGTTACTATCAACTTTTATAATAGTTTTGGTTTTTGAGCGAATTAAGTTCATTATAAATTGCTTTGGCAGAGCGTGGGATGTATGCTGCTTCGCTGTGAGTATTTGGTATTGGCATTGCGTCTTGCATGTAGGGTCTTGCTTTATCCTTTTCTCCTTCCATGCCAATCTCCTGAACTACTTGCAGGAAGTGATTGTTAAAAGTGTTGGACATTATTCCACATTTTAATTTTTATTTGTGTCCATGTTTCTTTGGAAACTGTGTTCATTTATTATTAATTTTCTTTATTACAATTATAATTATTATTACTGTTGTTTTTGATTTTGTATTTATTGGAAAATATTGACAGCCGAGTGGCACTGTTGTGTTATGTAAGAAGAAATATGTGTGTATAAAACCTGTTGTAAGCTAACCTCAATAAGCTAGCCGGATGTAAGGTAGCCTCAACAAACGTTAAAATCCCATCTTACGATCTGTTTGTGTGCATTCAGTGTCACATACATGGTGTTTTCATCTTGTGAACCACCGTCTGTCTTCATTCACACAGTCTGAAAAAGAGCCTGACCATTAACTACACGCCATCAACACGGTAGATTCTAGCAATTGGTTACAGACCATTCTCATTTACAGCAACCTCTGAAAAAAAGAAGTAAAGAGTATACATTGTACTGTCCACAGACTTTCAGGAAATCTTTCACTAAGATCCTAGGCGAAGGAAACAGTTGGCTTGAGAATCCTCAGTCCTGATAGCTAGAAAACATTGAATTTTGAGCTCTTTTGAGCTCAACAACAACAACTCTTGACAAGAAGCTTGTTATGTAAAATGACGGTCTTCCGCACAATGACTGGCTGTATCCTAAATCATCTCTAAGAAGTGGCCTTAGCCACATAGATATGTATGTTTAATTTTGACACAGAGGGAGAAGTTCTGAAATGGCAGAAGAATTTACAGTGATTAACTGTAGTCACCCAGTGTATTCAGTTTACAAAAATGGATTTAGATATCACATACAAATCATTGCAGAAACGCTGTTGGCTACATATCACTTGCAAGATAGACTGTTGCACCTAGAGGGTAATGTACCAAGGAATACACAACGTTTTTTTTGTCAATACTTCAGTCTAGCAATTCTAATCGGTGTTTCAATATAGAGAGCGATTTTAGAATCACTTGAAGGACTGCACACTAGAGACTGCCACGAGCAGTTTCAACCACTTTTTTATAGCTTCCGTTATTGTTAGACATGAGGATTTTTGATCGGCAATTGCAAAAATTTCGCATTCTACTCACGTAAGTGCTGTATAAAACACTAAATCTCATTGGAATATATTGTTAACACTTCAGTAACACCCCCCCCCCCCAGGGGGTTCATATCTCTTTTGAAGACACGTGCGTAGCGAGCACAGGACCCCGAGCTAATGTGGCCCTCCTTCCTTTCCGGGCTGCATACCTTCCCTTTCCTCATCCTTCCCCCTCCCCCATCTTCGCCCCCCCTCTCACCTCTGGCTCTTTCCTTCCCTTTCTCCCCCTCTGGGAGTATGGTTTGTGCCTACGTCCGGAGACGGACGCTCTAAACTGTTATAAATTCCTTGCTTTCTATACTTGCAAGTCTTCGTCCTTCCTCTGTCCTTCTCTTTTCCTTCCCGCTTCTCTCTGCACTTTTCTCCGCTGCGGCGTTTGAGACCCCTCTTCTTTCCTTTCCCTTTCTCTTTTTTCCTCCCTGTGCATGTCTGAAGGCCAACCCACGCACTTCCATGCGTACCCGGTGACGGGGTAACGCGTAATTCCCCGCCCCGGGTAGACAGGTAGGACACGTACGTACCCCCTGGTAATGGCCAGGCCCAGGGAGGGGTGATTACCTGAGCTGATACCTTCCGAAAGTGCCGATTGGTCCCTCCGTCCGTTTGTCGGGAGGTGTGACCTGAGGTGTGAACAATCACCTAAGGCGGGAGTGCCCTCAGTGAGAGCCCCCACAAGGGAGGAGCGCGCCATCGGAGACGCTGGTAATCATCGGGGATTCTTCCGCAATGGTTTCCTCACCTTCCACTATGTCTGCTCACAAACGTAAGTTCACTGAGTCTCAGCCACAGACAGTTCTTCCATCGTTGCCACAGTTCCTTGTTGTTTCTCGGTCTGACGAAGGTCACGACTTCTCCACGGTCAACCCTTTCATTATTCAGAAAGGTGTCGACGCAATTGCAGGTCCTGTAAAGTCTTGTTCCAGATTACGGAATGGCACCCTGTTGTTAGAAACAGTCAGTGCCCTTCAGGCACAAAAATTGCTGCGTACTTCTCTGCTCCACACCTTCCCTGTCCGCGTGGAACCGCACCGTACCTTAAATTCCTCGCGTGGAGTCGTTTATACACGCTCCCTCGATGGATTGTCTGACGAAGAAATTCAGCACTACCTGTCTGACCAGGGCGTAACGGCTGTTCATAGTGTTATGAAAAGGGTTGACACGAACATCATTCCAACCCGCACTGTCTTCTTGACATTTGACAAAGTTCAAATCCCATCGAAAATCAAAGCAGGCAATGAGATAATTTCCGTTCGCCCTTATGTCCCAAACCCTACGCGTTGCTATCGGTGTCAGCGGTTCAATCACACCAGCCAGTCCTGTTCCAATCCGGCCAAATGTGTTACGTGTGGCACGGATGCCCATGAGGGTGCTTGTCCACCTCCATCCCCTCGCTGCATCAACTGTATGGGTGACCACGCTGCTTCCTCTCGAGATTGCCCCGTTTTTAAGGACGAAAAGCTCATCCAGGAAATAAGAGTGAAGGAAAAGGTGTCGACCTTTGCTGCTCGAAAATTATTCGCCAGTCGCCAGCCCACCGTGCCTCAGACAGGAAAATACAGCACTGTCCTTGCTTCTCCTCGGCCAACAAAGGAGGCGGCCACGCAGACTTGCGACCTCACCTTTAGTGCCACGGTCGTCAGATCGACCAGCGCAAAGATCGCTCGTTCAACCTCACCACTTTCGCATGCCCACTCTATGGCTCACCCTTCATCGGGTTCTGCTAAATCTTGAGCCCAAAAGTCAGACACCAAGCCTTCCAAAAAAGAGCATACTCGTGAAGAGTTTTTACGTACCGCAACTTCCCAACCATCGGTTCCTCCTTCATCTAAACATCATACTTCTAAGGAGGCTACAAAGAAACCCAGTTCCTCTCCTTCTCCGCCAAGGCGTGTCCCATCTACAGCACCACCTGGCGGAAATCGCCCTCGGCCGTCTTCTGTATCGCCGAGGCGCACTGCTGGTGGCCGGTCAACCGGCCGATCGCTGGTGGCAGGAGCTGCTCCTGACCAACCTATAGATCAGGATCTTCTGCCATCGGCTGAATGCCATTCCATGCTGTCAGTCGCTAGCTCCGAGCAGTCTTTGAGTTGACAGCAACTTTGGTCACATTCCTCCATTTTCTGTTCACCCCATGTCCATTATCCACTGGAATATCCGCGGCATTCGAGCCAATAGGGATGAATTGTCGATCCTCTTACGATCCTACTCGCTGGTCATCTTCTGTCTTCAGGAAACAAAGCTGCATCCCCATGACCGCTTTGTTCTCCCTCATTTTCAGTCTGTCCGATATGATCTCCCCTCTGTTGAAGGCACTCCAGCCCATGGAGGACTCATGATTCTTCTCCATGATACTCTCCATTATCACCCAATCCCCTTAAACACTTCCTTCCAAGCTGTCGCCGTCCGTCTTTCCCTTTACGGATACACGTTCTCTCTTTGTACTGTATACATTCCATCGTCCACACCAATGGCACGAGCTGATCTCCTTCATCTTCTTGGTTAGCTTCCACCCCTCCCCCCCCCCTATTTGCTGGTTGGGGACTTCAATGCCCACCACCCGCTTTGGGGATCTCCACATCCTTGTCCACGTGGCTCACTATTGCTAGACGTCTTCCACCAAGCGGATCTAGTTTGCCTCAACACTGGGATCCCTACATTTTTATCTGCCTCCACGACAAATTTATCTCATTTGGACCTTGCGGTCGGTACTGTTCCGCTAGCTCGGCGCTTTGAATGGTTCGCCCTTGATGATACACACTCGAGTGACCACTTTCCATGTGTCCTTCGACTGCAGTCTCAACTGCCATACATGCGCCCGCGACGATGGAAGTTTGCCCAAGCTGATTGGACACTTTTTTCGTCTCTAGCGGCATTCGATGACCGTCACTTTCCCAGCGTCGACGATGAGGTCACACATATTACCGACGTTATTCTTACGGCTGCGGAACATTCAATACCACGCACCTCCGAATTGCCCCGGCGCCCCCCAGTTCCTTGGTGGAACGAGGCATGCCGTGATGCAATACGTGAGCGGCGACGTGCTCTCTGCGTTTTCCGCCACCATCTTACTTTGGCCAACTGTATCCGCTATAAGCAGTTCCGTGCGCGATGCCGTTGCGCCATCCGCGATAGCAAGAAGGCAAGCTGGAAATTCTTAATTAGCTCATTTAACACCTTCACTCCCTCCTCGGAAGTTTGGAGTCGGCTTCGACGGTTCTCAGGCGCGCCCAGTTTCTCCCCGGTCTCTGGGCTCACTGTCGCGCATGATACATTCGTGGACCCCGTCGCAATTTCTAACTCGTTGGGTCAGCACTTTGCTGAGATTTCGAGCTCTTCCAATTACCCGCCAGCGTTTCTCCCGAAGAAACGTGCAGCGGAAGTGCGACCTCTTGCTTTCTCCTCTCAAAATCGCGAAAGCTATAATACTGTTTTCTCCATGCGGGAACTCCAACATGCACTCTTTTCTTCTCGCTCCTCCGCCCCAGGACCGGATGGTATCCACGTCCAAATGTTGCTGCATTTATCAACCCATAGTCTGCATTACCTCCTTCGCCTTTATAATCGAATTTGGACCGACAGTACTTTTCCCAGACGATGGCGGGAAGCTATCGTCGTTCCCGTTCCGAAACCTGGAAAGGACAAACATCTCCCTTATAGCTATCGCCCCATTTCTCTCACGAGTAGTGTCTGTAAGGTTTTGGAGCGTATGGTGAATTACCGTCTAGCGTGGTGGCTGGAGTCCCGCAGTCTTTTAACACCTGCCCAATGCGGATTCCGAAAGCATCGTTCTGCCGTTGACCATCTTTTTGCTCTCTCCACTTCTATCATGAACAATTTTCTCCGGAAACGCCAAACAGTAGCAATATTTTTTGATCTGGAGAGAGCATACGATACCTGTTGGAGGACGGGCATCCTCCGCACACTGTTCTCTTGGGGCTTTCGAGGTCGGCTGCCCGTTTTTCTTCGCGAATTTATGGCAGAGCGCACATTTAGGGTGCGGGTGAACACTACTCTCTCCCGTACTTTCTCCCAAGAAAACGGGGTACCCCAGGGCTCCGTGCTGAGTGTTGTACTGTCTGCCATTGCCATCAATCCCATTATGGTTTGTCTCCTTCCTGATGTCTCGGGCTCCCTCTTTGTGGACGATTTTGCGATCTACTACAGCTCTCAACGGACCAACCTTCTTGAACGGCGTCTTCAAGGATGTCTCGATCGCCTCCACTCTTGGAGCATCGAAACCGGCTTCCGTTTCTCTCCCAGTAAGACCGTTTGTGTAGATTTTTGGCGACGTAAGGAGTTTCTTCCACCCTCCTTACATCTAGGACCTTCAACCTTCCGTTTTCAGACGTCGCTAAATTCTTGGGTCTTATGTTTGACAGGAAACTATGCTGGTCCTCTCACATTTCGTATCTTTCGGCTCGCTGTCTGCGATCCCTCAACACCCTCCGTGTCCTGAATGGTACCTCCTGTGGAGCAGACCGAGTGGTCCTTCTCAGCCTCTATCGCGCCTTAGTGCGCTCGAAATTGGACTATGGAAGCATAGTCTACTCCTCTGCTCGGCGTCTCGACTCTATCCACCACCGTAGATAACGTTTAGTGTCTGGAGCTTTTTACACCAGCCCTGTGGAAAGCCTTTATGCTGAGACTGCTGAACCTCCGCTGTCCAATCGGCGAGCAGTCCTTCTGAGTCGTTATGCCAGCCATCTGTCTTCCATGCCTGCTAATCCAGCCCATGACATATTTTTCGACGCCTCCTTTGATGTAGGGTATGCAGGCCGCCCCTCCTCCCTATTACCACCGGGAGTCCGTTTCCGTCAACTGCTCCGTTCTCTTTCCTTCCGCTTTCCAAAAACCTTCTTGACAACTTTGGGTACAGCACCGCCTTGGCTCCGTCCCCGGATCTGCCTGCTCCGTGACCTTTGTCGATTTCCCAAGGATGGTACCCCTTCACTTGCTTATCGTCGGGCATTTGCTGCTCTATGTGCACAAATGACGGACGCCACATTTATTTACACCGAAGGCTCGAAAACATCGTTAGGTGTAGGGAGTGCCTATGTTGTTGGCGACACTCCAAATCACAGTGTTCGGTCTATACTGCGGAGCTTTACGCTGTTCTCCAGGCTGCCCACTACATCCGCCGCCATCAGCGGATACAGTACGTTATCTGCTCCGATTCTCTCAGCTCTCTCCTCAGTCTCCAAGCTCTTTACCCTGTGCACCCTCTGGTCCACCGGATTCAGGACTGTCTGCGCTTGCTCCACCTGGGGGGGCGTCTCGGTGGCGTTCCTCTGGCTCCAGGGACACGTTGGTATCTGCGGAAATGAGGCGGCCGATATTGCAGCCAAGGCTGCAGTCTCCTTTCTTCGGCCAGCTATTCCATAGATTCCCGTCGCCGATCTACGGAGCGTCTTATGTCGTCATGTTGTTCATTTATGGCACGTGCACTGGTCGACACTTCCCCAAAATAAATTGCGGGACGTAAAAACTCTTCCTTGTGCTTGGACCTCTTCCTCCCGAACGCGTCGTCGGGAGGAGGTAATTTTAACTAGACTCCGGATAGGGCACTGTCTTTTTAGCCATCGACATCTTTTAAGCGGCGATCCTCCCCCACTCTGTCCCCACTGCTCTCAGTTGTGGACGGTAAGACACCTTTTAATTGAGTGCCCCTATTTTACTCCGTTACGCGCCCGTCTACAGCTGTCGCCTGATATATCGTCAATTTTAGCAGATGACACGCGATCTGCCGATCGCGTTCTAGAGTTCATTCGTGCCAGTGAAATGACGTCAGTCATTTGAAGTTTTTTTTTGGGATAACCAACCCCTTTCTGAAGTGGATTTTTAAGCCTTCCTTCTGCTTTTAGTTTCTCCAATTTTATGCCTTTCGTTCCCACTGCTGCTGGTTTCTATTTTAGGTTTCTTACTGTTTCTTAAGTCCCGGACCGGGCGCTAATGACCGTAGCAGTTTTGCGCCCTAAAACCACAACAAAAAAAACTTCAGTAACAGAATCTTATGGTGAGTAAATTGCTGTGTATTTTTACAACTCGTTATGTAACATATGGACAGTTAAGGCATACTTCATTAGACAAGAACCAGCTGAACCCTGACAGCGAAGAGGGTCTTTTATAATGCTACATACGATACGTCCAAGTGCACTGAGTATATTTAACCTTTTAACTATTTTACATGCCTTGAAAATGGAAGTTTGTGTTAGTTTCCAGAAGCTTCTATTCCACAAAGTGTTTCATGTGTAACTCGTTTATGACAATAAATCTGATAAATTTGATTTCATTTACTAATGACTGGTACGTATTAGAATAATAATGTAACAGATAGACATTAAATGTATCATTGGCCAGAATTTATGGAATGCAATGCTTCTAAATATCAATCGAATATTGGTTCCTAGGTGCATGACCATCTTGTGTCTTCGAACAGGGTTTCACATTTTGAGAAGCTTTAAATTTTTAGGAGTAATTTTTGAAATTGTAGGAAAAGTCTTTGGCATATAGAAAATGAATGCCGCCATTTAAAAATGGCATAAGAGGAATATACTTCTATTATAAGGCTGGCTAGAGGCTAGGTCTGAAGAGTTACAAATGCAGTGAGTGTACTTTAGTTAGAAGAGTGATGAATTACCGATTCTTTACGTCCATAAACATCTGCATCAGAAGATTTTTGATATCGGATTTTGCAAGAACGATTACAAAAACTAGCCTTGGAACAGTAAAAATCTGTCTAATCTGTCCGACGTAGACTAAATATGTCTATATTTGCGTAATTTGTTCATTTATTACATCTAGTCCTCTTTTTAAATGATGAATGTACATTAATAACACCGATAACTGTTTGAATACTTTATCTTGGACTGCAAGATGAGAGAGATGCAAGGTATTCACCAGATCCACAGTACTCACAGAAATGCGATGCAAAATGGCAATTTAAAGTTGAAATGGCACAGTTGCTATACTTTTGATCTCTAACAGAAATTTTAATCGAGAGCACATGTCACACATGATGGTTATTGGCAGGCAAATGTAATTGCACATTGGTGCGTCATCGAGCCGGCGACGATCATGCGTAGCTGTTGAGAACGCCATTCCAACACCTGTGACATATTTTTCAAACAAGTATTTAATTATAACTGCAGCCCTTAAATTCTTTTGTCATCAATTATTGAAAGTAGGGTCACATGTGAAGCTGCAATACCTTTAAAAAAACCTTATAAAGCCCAGCGTTTCCAAGGTAATGTAAATAAATTGGTACACTTGTTGAGGAATGTTATATAGATACACTGATACGTTTTCATGCTTACTGAAGTTATACGTTTTAATTATAAACAAGAGATTTTTTCAATAAGTTTACTACAAACATTTCCTTTTTTTAAAGGTCTATCTGAACGAAATTAATGTATTCTTGTACGAAGTTTGGTATTATATTATTACAAATATTAGTTGAACAGAATAGTGATATCTTCTTTTGCTACGTTTTTACAGCTCTCCAAATTTCTGTGAAAAAATACCACACTTTAGGACTTCCTCCTTACAGAAATGCCGTATTCTTGTAGTAAATGAAAATTCCTTCCACAGAATGTTTTGCTATGGTGTTGACTAATTGTATGTCAAATTTAAGTACTATAATGTTACTGATTTGTGAGAAAAAGATACGTAAAGTTGAGAAAATGTAAGCTACGGGGAACCTCAACCGAAGGTTCGACAGTGTTTGTATTAGGCCTTACCTTATCTGGGTGAACTAGTGCAAACCATATGCATTCTCAGTTTCATCCTCAAGGAGTGTTTTCTTTGCTTGTACCCTTAGGTTAATCTGATTTTCAAATTGGGTGACAATATCGTCAGCTGCATCAATTCTCCTGTTATCGATTTTTTTTAAAAGCCAACAGTGTGAAAGCTCCTGAGCCAAATCCTAGCCTCTGTCGAGTCCGTTGTCTGCCACGATTAGCACAGTTAAAAACTAAACAAGCATCATACGCAGCAACTTCATCAGCAGCTGTGGAAACTAATGTTGTCTTGGCCCATGGTTTTCCTAACACAGAGTCGTATCTTTCATTAGGATTCTAAATTGTTCCATGCACATACCTTAGTTGAAATTACGGATGTGCTAAACACCAAAATATATTCCCACATTGTGATTCCATAAAACTGGAAGCAAAACACCAGGACTAAGTAATATGAGGAAACGCAGAAGAAGAAAGGGGTATGTTCCCGTGGAAGTATTTATTAGTTATTATTTTTATCACAGAAGTTTAACTGGAACGTAATATTCAGGAATTGAAATTTCAATACCATGTGCCATAGTAAATTAAGATACAATAAAAAATTTCTTAATTTTGGTCGCCTTGCGGTACGGGCCCTCTTAATTTATGGGACTTCGTCACCCTTCGTCTAAAAGTGGAGCCCGAGTACTCCTAGGCGAGAGCTCTTGACGTGGCGACCGACGTTTGAGCCCGTCCTTTCAGCTCAGTTTATGTCCTGACAAGGGGCGATGTGATGGAGTGGGAGGACATCCACGGATAATCCGAAACTGATACTGAAACGAGACAAAGATGTTAAATGTGACAAGTGTCGAGGGAATTGGTTGCCGAAACAGTACTGAGTTCGAAGGAATAGCCTCGAAACATTTGTTGAAACGAGATAAGACTTCAGCATATGTAGACTTCTAAATTTCCTTCTGGAAACAGTTAAACTTTTTCCACCGTCTCGTTGATGCATTTTGGCCCTTGGTTCTGAAGGGAACGGAATATCGTGACACTGTGGTCAGGCCTCGGTTTGCGACCCTTGCCCACTTTCCCACTTTGCCCCCCCCCCCAACCCGTTAGGCAACGAATAATTAAAAAAAATAAGTATGCAGAACATTTGCCCGCGGAAGATCAAGGTCCCGAGTTCGAGTCTCAGTCCAGCACACAGTTCTAAACTGATAGAAAGTTTCGTATCAGCGCACTCTCCACTGAAGAATAAAAATTTCATTCTACGTGTTTTCATCTCATTGTCTTTTATCTTATGTGTGGTAATGTTGACATTTTAATTACGGGTAGCCCGCATCTCGTGGTCGTGCGGTAGCGTTCTCGCTTCCCACGCCCGGGTTCCCGGGTTCGATTCCCAGCGGGGTCAGGGATTTTCTCTGCCTCGTGATGGCTGGGTGTTGTGTGCTGTCCTTATGTTAGTTAGGTTTAAGTAGTTCTAAATTCTATGGGACTGATGACCATAGATGTTAAGTCCCATAGTGCTCAGAGCCATTTGAACCATTTTGAATTACGGGTATGACAACTCGGTACTGAAAATATTGATAAGGTAAGATTAAATGAAAAGCGGTAGTTGAAAGTAATTTTGGAGTGATAACAACGCCCATTTTCTCAGAAGATTCACTAAGCACTTGTGTGACAGCCTGGAAGGAGATAGACCTACGTGATGCACTAGCCCGGCAACGTAGTGGAACGTCGGTAATTAGGGAAAAGAAACTTAACAGTCGATAATATGTGTTTTTATGCTTTATCTAAATATTTGTTACAGGAAACTGGATTTCACGAAAAATTACGGCTATTCTGTATGCTGCTACATCACATCTCTACAACCGAAAATATCTGTATTATCTTTACGTGGAACTAGACATAAGAAGAACTTTACGTGACAGCTAAACAGTAACTAACAATGAAGTATTCGAATACACTGTCTGGAATCCTGAAGATAGTGGGGATAAAAGATATGGCGAGAAACGTTATCTACAATCACCACAAAAACAGTACTGCAGTTACCAGCCCAAGGACATGAAAGGGAATGACAAAGGAGACAGGATGGTATCCTATAGCTGATGTTATTCCATCTTTACACTGAACAACCAAAGAAGAACCAAAGACAAATGTGGAAAAGAAATTAAACTTTAGAGAGAAGAGATTAAAAACTATGACATTTGCTGATGAAATTGTAATTTTGTGAGATATCTGCTGAACGGAATGTACGTATAGTGCCTTCTTGCAAGAGCATTTTTACAGGAGCGCACTCGAATTAAATCAGTCGATGCTGGAGGAATCCCATTAGAAAATGAAATATTTAAAGCAGCAGGCCGAGTGTTACTACATGGGCAGCAAGAGAAGTGACGATAGTGGAAGGAGAGAGGATATGAAATGCAGACTGCCAATAGAAATAAAATCGTTTATGAGAAACAGAAATATTTTAACCTTTATTAGGAACTGAATCGTGTACGATTCTGAGTACAGATAAGATGTGCCTGGAACATCTGAAAATTGGGTGCTGTAGAAGAATTGAGAAGGTAAGCGATTTCCCAGGAACACGCGCTTCAGTAAGGCTACCGATATGCCTGCCCGTGGTATACTGTAATGCCTGAGCCCGAAGACTTTGCGAGACATACGAACGGTGCTAAACCGCAGCGTAGCGCTTCTCAGAGCCCTCTCACTCCAGACCCGAGTGATTCTGAGTATCGGTGTCTGTGATCAGCACGACTAGTTCGCATGCGGATCACGTGCCAGCAGAGCCCTCAAAGCTACAGTTAATGACGTCATTGTACAGTCAGTCACTCACTTAGTGGTTTCGGCAGGGATGCAGCGTTTCCCTGTTACTCTTCAGCGTATGCGTTGAGGATGAATTAAACAAATGTGGAGATGCACAAGTTGTAGGAATAAAATGGAGTAAAACTGGCTAGATTTACAGATGTTATAGCAGTATCAGACGTATCTGAAAATATTCCTCAAAAGACCTTACAAGGCATTAACAAGGTATTTTTAGAAAGATACAATATGGAAATAAATAAGAAAAAAGCCTGAATCCTTTCATCTAGTATAACTGCGATTGCAGCAATTCTACGTCCGCATGGAGAGACTCTGAAACAAGTCACCAGCTCTAAATATCAGCATAGTTGAATACGAGAAGGCAGTAGATCATGCAAGAAGATTCAATACTGAACTGCACAAGCTTACAAAGCTTTCAACACTACGAAACAGTAAGTATAAATTTTTGTTCGAGCTTCGCCTCCATTGCTAGGAGATATGGACATCACGTGAGCTGGAACGGAAAGACAATAGCGTGTTGAGGCATGGAGTTGGAGAGTCCCGCGAATTTCATGAGCAGAGAGAATTACAAGTGAAGAAGTCTTCAAAAACGTAAGAGAGGAAAGGTCGTTGTGTGGGACCCAAGGTACGAAGGGACCGATGTGTTGGACACCTGTAGAGATATTTTCCCTTCATTGTGAAACTAACGGAAGGAAAAGTTTGCCAGGGGCAATGTTTAAAAAGATGTTTACCTTGTTCGAAGAAAAACTGCCTGGGAAGGATGCACAAGGAACAACAAGATATTAGTTCATTAGGCAGATAAAGATAAATATGTATTGTCAACGTGCTCTGAACTGAAAAGACTTATAAATAGGGAAAAATTGTGAACGAATATTTCCGCCAACCGATCTACCGGTTGAGAACAAAAGAAGAAGAAGATTGTAAGAGACTCCGACTCGTCACGCCGCGTCCTCTACAGGCTGCACAGCAATCCATCCGTAATTGTTTCACAAATTGCCGTTACTGTTACCGAGGCGTGCTGAAAAATAACGCATCTGAATTTTTTATGTGAAAACTCGTAAACCTTTTAAAATAAAACAAACGTTTTCAACATTCTGCGTCTTTTCTCTTCATGTCTACATATTAATTTCGCAACATAATTACCCTAGCGACGAACGTTTCTCCGACCGAGGGACCAAGTTGTTGGTACCGCCACTATTGAACGTATGGCTTTTTCAACGCAGCCACAACCTCATCTTTTCAAGGAAGTTTCGGACGATTCAGGTTCGGTAGTAATATTTCTCTCAGAAACTGACAAAACAAAAAAAACAACTTCTGTTTTCTGTACAACAGACGGCGAGGAAGATAACAAAACAACGCATTGTTGTGTAGACAATTTTTGTTTGAAATTATATATAAAGAGAAACAATATACATGGGCCATAAGTTTGTGTAATAGTTTACACGAACTGTTATCGTTATTGCAATTGACTGCGAGAAAGGAAACGAAAAGCCACATTTCCACTACACAGAATTGTCTTTCACGCAATCGGTTGTAACATAAACCCAGTAACAGGTCGTTTGGAAAAAAATATATAACCTACGTCTGTCTTCATTAGACTATGGTGTAAAAATTTGAAGTAAATCGTCCAAGTACTTTTCGAGATTTCTGGTAACAATGTTTCCCCATTCTATATAAAAATATACACTCCTGGAAATTGAAATAAGAACACCGTGAATTCATTGTCCCAGGAAGGGGAAACTTTGACACATTCCTGGGGTCAGATACATCACATGATCACACTGACAGAACCACAGGCACATAGACACAGGCAACAGAGCATGCACAATGTCGGCACTAGTACAGTGTATATCCACCTTTCGCAGCAATGCAGGCTGCTATTTTCCCATGGAGACGATCATAGAGATGCTGGATGTAGTCCTGTGGAACGGCTTGCCATGCCATTTCCACCTGGCGCCTCAGTTGGACCAGCGTTCGTGCTGGACGTGCAGACCGCGTGAGACGACGCTTCATCCAGTCCCAAACATGCTCAATGGGGGACAGATCCGGAGATCTTGCTGGCCAGGGTAGTTGACTTACACCTTCTAGAGCACGTTGGGTGGCACGGGATACATGCGGACGTGCATTGTCCTGTTGGAACAGCAAGTTCCCTTGCCGGTCTAGGAATGGTAGAACGATGGGTTCGATGACGGTTTGGATGTACCGTGCACTATTCAGTGTCCCCTCGACGATCACCAGTGGTGTACGGCCAGTGTAGGAGATCGCTCCCCACACCATGATGCCGGGTGTTGGCCCTGTGTGCCTCGGTCGTATGCAGTCCTGATTGTGGCGCTCACCTGCACGGCGCCAAACACGCATACGACCATCATTGGCACCAAGGCAGAAGCGACTCTCATCGCTGAAGACGACACGTCTCCATTCGTCCCTCCATTCACGCCTGTCGCGACACCACTGGAGGCGGGCTGCACGATGTTGGGGCGTGAGCGGAAGACGGCCTAACGGTGTGCGGGACCGTAGCCCAGCTTCATGGAGACGGTTGCGAATGGTCCTCGCCGATACCCCAGGAGCAACAGTGTCCCTAATTTGCTGGGAAGTGGCGGTGCGGTCCCCTACGGCACTGCGTAGGATCCTACGGTCTTGGCGTGCATCCGTGCGTCGCTGCGGTCCGGTCCCAGGTCGACGGGCACGTGCACCTTCCGCCGACCACTGGCGACAACATCGATGTACTGTGGAGACCTCACGCCCCACGTGTTGAGCAATTCGGCGGTACGTCCACCCGGCCTCCCGCATGCCCACTATACGCCCTCGCTCAAAGTCCGTCAACTGCACATACGGTTCACGTCCACGCTGTCGCGGCATGCTACCAGTGTTAAAGACTGCGATGGAGCTCCGTATGCCACAGCAAACTGGCTGACACTGACGGTGGCTGTGCACAAATGCTGCGCAGCTAGCGCCATTCGACGGCCAACACCGCGGTTCCTGGTGTGTCCGCCGTGCCGTGCGTGTGATCATTGCTTGTACAGCCCTCTCGCAGTGTCCGGAGCAAGTATGGTGGGTCTGACACATCGGTGTCAATGTGTTCTTTTTTCCATTTCCAGGAGTGTATATTGTATTGTATTAATGATGGGGAGGAAAAATATTTATTTTGTTGGTCTGTTTAGTTTGCAAAGTGTGGTTGTACACTGAAATAAAGTATACAGTTTCCATCCACATACACACTCCACAATCCACCGTACGGCACGTGGCGGTAGGTACTCCACGCGACTACTAGTAATTTCCTTTCCTGTTCGACTCGCAAATAGGGCGAGGGAAAAACGACTATCTACATGCCTCCGCATGAGGCATCTTCGTAGTCCTTACGCGCAATCTGTGTTGCTGGAAGCAGAATCGTTCCGCAGTCAGCTTCTCTACATTTTCTCAATAGTGTTCCTCGAAAAGAATGTCGCCTTCCCTCCAGGGAGTCCCATATGAGTTCCTGAAGCATGTCCGTAACAGTTACGTGTTGTTCGAACAGTAACAACTCAAACAGTCCTCCTCTGAACTGCTTCAATGTCTTCCTTTAATTCGACCTGGTACAGATCCGAAACATTCGAGCAGTACTCAAGATTACGTCGCACTGGGTCCTATATGTTGTCTCATTTATAGACAAACCACACTTTCCTAGAATTCTCACAATAAACTGTAGTCTAACATTTGCCTTCCCTGTGACTTCGCGTGCTCGTTCCAGTTCATAAGTCATTGCAACTTTACGCCTAGATATTTAAACGACATGACTGTGTCAAGCAAGACAATACTAACACCATATCCAGAAATTACTGGGTTTTTTTTCTACTCATCCGCATTAACTTTCGATTTTCTATATTTGGAAGTAGCTACCATGTATCACACCATCTAGAAATTTTGTCTAAATCATCTTGTATCCTCCTGAAGTACTCAACTTCGACACCTTAGCATACACCACAGTATCAGTAAACTGCATACTGCTACCCTCCCTATCCACCAAATCATTTATGTATGTGCATATAGCGAATAACAGCAGTCCTATCACACATCCATTGTGCACTCCAAACGATACCCCTGACTCTGATGAAGACCCGCAGTCGACGAAAACACACTGGGATCTGTAACTTAAGAAGACTTCGAGCCACTCACAAATCTGCGAACCTATTCCATATGCTCGCACTTTCTTCAACAGCCTGCAGTCGGATATCTTGTCAAAGCTATCTGGAAATCTATAAATACAGAATCTGCCTTTTGTCTTTCATCCGTAGTTCGCAGCACATCATGTGAGAAAAGGCAAGCTGAATTTCGCACGAGCGATGTTTTCTAAGACCGTGTTGATTCGTGGACATAAGATTCTCGGTCCTAAGAAACTTTGTTGTATTCGTACTGAGAAGGTGTTCAAGAATTCTGCAGCAAACTGATATTAAGGTTATTAGTCCGTAATTCTGCGGGTCCGTTCATTTGGCCTTGTTATTTATAGAAGTCACTTGCGATTTTTTTCCAGTCGCTTGAGACTTTGCAATGGGCGAGAGATTCGCGATAAATGAAGCTAGATTATGGTCCAATACTGTAGAGTACTCTTTGAAAAACTGGATTGGTATTCCATATGGATCTGCAGACTTATTTTTCAACTTTTTCAGTTGTTTCTCAACGCCAGGGATGCTTATTATTATGTCGTCCATAAGAGGGTCTGTTCGACGGTCAAACGACTGTGTGTTTGTACGATTCTCCTGCGTGAACGATTTTTTGAACATTGTTTTTAAAACTTCGGCTCCGGTTTTGCTGTCTTCAGCTGCCGCACAACCCTGACTGAATAAAAGCATTAGACCCACTTAGCGATTTTTACATAGGACCAGAATCTTCTCTCGTCCTCTATCAGATCTTTTGCTATGACAGTGGTAGCTGTTATATAAGCTCTCCGTCTTCAGGCCACGAGTGGCCTACCGGGACCATCCGACAGCCGCGTCATCCTCAGAGGAGGATGCGGATAGGAGGGGCGTGGGGTCAGCACACTGATCTCCCGGTCGTTATGATGGTATTATTGACCGAAGCCGCTACTATTCGGTCGAGTAGCTCCTCAATTGGCATCACGAGGCTGAGTGCACCCTGAAAAATGACAACAGCGCATGGCGGCTGGATGGTCACCCATCCAAGTGCCGGCCACGCCCAACAGCGCTTAACTTTGGTGATCTCACGAGAACCGGTGTATCCACTGTGGCAAGGCCGTTGCCAGATGTTATATGCTTCGCTGTTTATCATGGATAATCGAGAACTTTTGACCGGTAGCGTATATTTAAAAAAGTTGTTGCCTGGTTTCTTCAGTATGATCATTAGAGTTTCGAGTAAAAATCTAAAGTAAATCGGTTAAGTACTTCTCGAGAGTTTTAATGAAGACGTTAAAAAGGACTTGTCTTTGAATTGTCATAATGATTTAAGAAAAATTCACTATTGAAATAATACTATAAAAGCAAAAATAGCAGGTGATTTTGATTGAATTTGTCTAACAAACAAACCGCAGAATATTAGATCTAACTTTACTGAGTACCATGTGTAAATTGATTGTCATTGTGTCTGTCATAGTTATTTCTATTGTTATGCCCGCGACTCCAGTTATAGTATAATATGAGTATTCGCATCACACGGGACGTTCAGTATAACGCCTTTGAGCCAGACAATCAAAACCTTCGACATTTCGCGGCATTCGCAGTCCAGTCTGTCGTGGAGGTCATTGGGCCTGGGCGTTCGCTTAGACACTGTGCCAGCTTTCGGTTCACTCGGGGCAAAGTGCTTTCGTCGCCTCGGGCTGCGGGCAGCGAAGCTGGGAAACAGTACTCCCAGAGCCAGGGGCAGTTCATCGTTAGCACTAAGGGACGTCCTGCCAAGTTTCTAGGGGAGCCGAAACCACGGCGGACACAACTCCCGCGGCGCATTGCAAGCCACCGGATTGCGGTTCGCGAACTCCTGCTGGTTTTCAGCGCCGGAGGCGAAGCGTCCAACTTAAGCGCCACGTTGTTGGCAACCTGCTAGCTACGGCTATAACAACTCGTCCGAAACAACAAATTGTTTCAAAGATCAATCTTTTGATATTCATATGTTGGCTGTTTACGAAAAAAAAAATACCTTCAGTGTGAGATAGTATGAAATAAATAGCGGATGGGGGCATTTGAGCTATTCCTCTAGAGCTCCATTCGTGACTGGAACGGAGAGGAACCCTAACATGTGGTGCAATCTATGTGTCCTTAACAACGGACTTCGTATTGTAGTTTACAAAGTATGTATGTAGTTGTAGATGTAGAAATATCAGTTCGTTATCGCCCTTTTCTTCAAATGTCAATAGCTAAGCTATTAGGTACTGCTTATTAAATCCTTTACATATCATTTATGGGTTCATGATGTGTATAATATCGTTTTAATAGTGATTATGGCAAACATAGTTATACACAACATACTTTCTAAAGTTTCAGCAGTTATGAGAAGTTTAAACTTGAAGCGAACATTCAAAAACCAAAATTATTCTAGTAAGCAAATCAAAACTAACGAAGACACGTGACGTGCACATTGGAAAAAAATAAAATAGAAAAAGTTGAGAAGTGTATTTGTAGGTGATTCAAACTGAACACAAGATCGTGATAGACAGAGTGTTCGGAAATTCCCGTAACAACTTCTAGGACTTAAAGGGAAGGGGCTGGGGTGAGATGAGTACACATTTTTTGAATAGGAATCAAAGTGCATAAATTCACCTATTTCGTACTAGAGCCGTCCGAAAATATATTTCCTAGGTAGGTATGCAGCAGTGTAGTAATGGTGGGATAATCAGCTGATGTCGTTTGACGTCCATCCTACTTCTCTGACCTGGATGGAGCCTCATTTAGGCGTATGTGAGTGTTCGAACAACATGGTTGAAACCACGTTTGTAGAATACATCGATGTGAATGGTGAAGCTCACGGTAATGGAAGAGCTGCTGCGGTCCTTATGAAGATCGATCTCCACAACGTTCAACTCCTTCGCAAACCCACTTCGCCACTATTACGCAACTGATTTGAGAAAGGATACCTTCACCATCAGCAGGTGTCAGTGGTGTTCCAAGGAGACGACGCAGATCCACATTGAAAGAGACCATACTGCACCACGTTGAAGAGAACCCCTCAACAAGTACACGACCAGCGTGAGTGGAATTGCAAAACATGCGACGTACTGGTTCACACCTAATCAGTTACTTGTAAAAGTAACCTCAGTACCATCGTGTTTTCAAGGTACGTTTCCGGACGTGGGTTCCAATCCAGATTATTATCTACTCACTGCCCTCCACAAGTCCTAGAAGTCTGTAAGGGCAGTTTCCGAACACTCTGTAAATCGTTATTGAGTAAATAGTTTTAGGACTTAATAGTTCGTATTAACGTAGGCGAGTGGGCAAAATTTGGTAGGCATCTTGGGTATTCTAGAAACCTTTCAGATGATACTCTCGGTAATAGCATTCAGTGACACTGTGTAACAGAATTTTGAGTGTTCTCCTGAGGTTTTTACACATTTAATCGGTGTACGTGACCTGCTCTATAAAAAATAAACATTGACTTCACATCTGAGCAAAATGTGTCCTGCAGAGAATAACAGCATGCATACACTGGCCAGCAGTTTCTGGGACTCCCGTTGTTACATTAGACTGCAAACTGCCATCTGTTGATATTTACTATTAACTTCCGTTTTCACAGCAGGCATCTCTCCTATCGATCATGACATTTTTCGACAGGACATTTGCCCATTACGTGAAGTAAAATCATGTATGGTACTCGATAACAGTCGATAGTCCAACCAAAACTATCATTCTGCAGAGCACACAAATCGCTATTGATGACCTATAGGAATTGTATCGTCTGAACGTAGCAGTCTTGTGCCACGATAAAGCATTTATAATGTACCCAACTTAGAACGCTGATACTTTTAGATTAAAATGTGGCTCAATACATTTGTAGGTGACATATCAAAGTATTCGGATCGGTCAGAGCGTGTTAGCTATTTCCGAATGAAAGCATAATAACAGCAGGAACATTGGTTGCCTTGGCAATGACAACGATTGACGTAGGGCACTATAAGGATTAAATTCATAAACCACTTCACCAATATCACAAAATTCATCCTCATGATTAATGACAGGATGCCACATACTTTTATGGATTGTTGGGTTGTCGGAAAAGGAGCTCAAATTTCACTTACGTTCTGACAAGATATAACTGTTGTCTGTATATTTTCCTAACGCCTATTGAGTCTGGAATAGAACTTTTGATTTGATTGTGAAATAGAGCCTATAACAATGATTTTAGTGGTAGTGGCTTTGGTTGGAAAACTCTAATATGTAGGATTTCCCTGGGATGTTTTTGCAATACTTTTCTTGTAATGGGTCTTGAAACGGTTTGAACTTCTTTGTCCACTGCCTGACATGAGTAACAGCGCAGATCCAATTTGCTGTCAGTAAGCGTGATGTTGGTGGCACTACAAGCTCGAAGGTCACCTCTGCTGGTCAGGAATACACTAAAGCATGTCAGCACGGATATGACACAACGCCCGTGTCCGCAACATCATCGTCGGGTACTGAATATCAAGTTCTTAAATTAATGTATTTACAGCATGCTGGGTTGATAACGGAATAACAACTTGTGTTAACTAGAATAATGTAGAAAATAACCACGGCTGCAAGATTCAGTTTCTTTTTATTTAATTGATGAGCAATTTCAGGTTAACTGAACCAGTTTTCAAATCACCGAAACGGATAAAACAGTATGTCCCGTAATAGCGTACAAACCGTACTAAGATTGTCCATATATGTACAATGACGGGCCAAAATATTATGATCACCTGCTTAATACCTTGTTTGTCCGTCTTTAGAATGGAATACATATCTGATTCTGCGTACCGGAGATCCGACGCTTTGTTGGTAGGTTTGTGGAGGTATTTAGCATTAAATGTCTATGCACAGGTCATGTTAATTCAAGTAAAAAGGGGGGTGCTGATTTGCGTACGCGTTGATATCGAACTAGATGCTCCTCAAACAACTTTAGCACGGTTCTGGTTCCGAGACACAGACAATTTCACTACTGAAACATGGCATCGCCGTTAGGGAAGACATTCAGCATAAAGGGATGCAGGTGTCAGCGTGTCTTCGATAACTGTCACAAAATGGTTCAAATGGTTCTGAGCACTATGGGACAACTTCTGAGGTTATCAGTCCCCTATAACTTAGAACTAATTAAACCTAACTAACCTAAGGACATCACACACATCCATGCCCGAAGCAGGATTCGAACCTGCGACCGTAGCGGTCGCGCGGTTCCAGACTGTAGCGCCTAGAACCGCACGGCCACAACGGCCGGCGATTACTATCACAGGTCCCATGCAAGAGCAAGAGAATGTCTCCCATAGCTTAATACTACTCCCACCAGCCTTCGTCCGTGGCCCGCTGTACATTTCGAGTCACCGTCCACCTCGATGGCGGCGTTTGTGGAGATTGCCATTGACCTAGTGCAGCAAAAATGTGGTTCGCCGGAAGAGGCGATACGTTTACATTGATCGACGGTCGAATCACTGTGACCTCTTGTCCACCGCAGTCGTAATTGTCGATGTCGTGGGGCAACACGTAGGAGTGGTCCGCAGGGGAGCTATACGTTCAATAATCAATAATGTACGATGGACGGTGTGCTTCGTAACAATTATGTGTGAACCAGCATTGTGCTCTTTCGGCAGAGAGGCCACAGATTACCATTTATCCTATTTGACAGAGCAAACATGTTCTGTGAAGAGTCGTGGGACGTCCAACCATTTAGTGCCCAATGGTATTTTCACAGACCCTGTACCTCTTTCCGTAGATGCTTAGAAAATAACACGTGAATAGTCAACCAGCTTTGCCGTTTACGAGATACTGGTTCACAGGCTCCACGTAATAATAAACAGTCCTTCATCAAAGTCGCTTATCTCGGTGGATTTCCCACCGAGCGAGGTGGCGCAGTGGTTAGCACACTGGACTCGCATTCGGGAGGACGACGGTTCAATCCCGCGTCCGGCCATCCTGATTTAGGTTTTCCGTGATTTCCCTAGATCACTTCAGGCAAATGCCGGGATGGTTCCTTCGAAAGGGCACGGCCGATTTCCTTCCCCATCCTTCCCTAATCCGAGCTTGTGCTCCGTCTCTAATGACCTCGTTGTCGACGGGACGTTAAACGCTAATCTCCTCCTCCCTCCTCCTCGGTGGATTTCCCCATTTGCTGCCCATATCTTCGTTGGGGTGATCCCCCGTCCATGTCTACTGCGCTTACATACTTTCGTTACCGCGTCACGAGCTCGCGACGGCACCAGGCAGCCTCCAGCGGAACAGTACTTTTTGTGTAGACACGTTTCTTCTTTATTTAAAACATTTCTGTAATTACTTTCTGAAAACTTCAACTTTTTGTAATCGAAAGCTTTATGTGCATGATAAAGTAGCCTCTGCCAACTCAGCGTCTAACGACCTAATTTCGCCAGCTCAAGCGCCTAAAACCAACTGAAAAACAACATTTTGAATAGCTGTTAGTACAATTCATCTGTAAAGCTACGTGTTTGGACCCATCTGAAACTGAGTGCCCTAGCTTTACTTTAGCAGTACACACAGTATGAGAAGACGTTTGTTTTATTTGGTAGTGATATACATGTCCTAACGGCTGACATTAGTAAACGGAATCCGGTTAATCCCGTGAGAACAGTTCAGCAGTTTCGCAGGAAAGATATGTCAAAGAAGATGCCTAATGAACATGTTACTGAAGGGAAAGGTGGGCCATTTTCATGCATGTTTCATAATATCATAATGTAAAAATAACGTGAGGACCCATAAGAAATACTGTGGAAAAGAATAGTCACTGAGGACAGAGAAGTAACAGCACGTGGGTATATAAAGCAGCTGGAGCAACTACAAGCAATAGTGAATAAGCTCGTTCTCTACCAAATTTTCGTAATTCAGTAATGAAGAGTTGTTGGTTCAAAAAGCAATTGCAGGGTAATTTAAATTAGGTGAAAGCTAAAGGCAAGACCCAGCTCTCTTCAAGGGAAGCAAAATATCGTAAGGACCCTTGTACTACAGTGAGACAGAGCCATTTTTTTGTGAACTAATGTCTTTTTTAAGACTCTCACACACAGAGATGAAAAATTAACAGCTGGTGTGGTACAGCCTGTTCACAGATCCACACAAAATTGCACCGTACGCAAGGCTGCGTCCAAGGATGGTAGAATAGCGAACAGAGGTTTGCATTTCTTTGCTGGAAACACATAGGAAGTTTCCTTGCAACAAAACTAGCGCTAATGTGTCCACAGAACATCCACGCTGAAGTGTATAAAAAGTGAAAAAAGTACGAAAGAGATAAAAATCATTTTACAGTAGGCCTTCAGGGAACATGTTTGTGAGAGAAGTAAATTACTTAGCGATTCGCCGGCTAGAGAGGCCGAGCGGTTCTAGGCGCTACAGTCTGGAACCGCGAGACCGCTACGGTCGCAGGTTCGAATCCTGTCTCGGGCATGAATGTGTGTGTTGTCCTTAGGTTAGTTAGGTTTAAGTAGCTCTAAGTTCTAGGGGACTGATGACCTCAGATGTTAAGTCCCATAGTGCTCAGAGCCATTTGAACCATTTGAACTTAGCGGTTCCTGGACAGCATACAGTCTAACAGAAGAATGTTTTCATAACAGGCATGTTACAATGATACCGATAGAAAGGGCAACAAAGTACTTCCCACCTCTGGATTTGTCTCTTTCTAGAAATGAAAAACTCTACGTTAGATATCTTGTTGATTTTGTGCCCTTGCAAACTGACAAAACATAGGTCATGTTACTTAAACGATATTTAACGTCGGTATTCATTCTGTTATCTATAGCTAACTTTCTTCAGCGAGATACAGAGCTACAACATAGCCCTGGCAAATGCCGAGTTACGAAGCTGATATTCCTATTGCATCATTTGATAATGTGGTCACTATTGTTTTGATATTGGAATACTTCAATGTGCATACACCGAAAACAGTCTGATATATCCAGATGTAGTCCTGGTCAAATTTACGTACTGTTAAAATCCTATGCGTTCATTGACGTCACTGAAACTCCACATCTGAACTTAGAAGGCAAATAATGGAAAAACTTACAACAACAGAGCCACTTCTGTTTTTAGGATTATGACAAGAGTACTGCATGTGTTAGAAAATGTTGTTGCCAGTAAATTTTTGTCTGTTTACCAGAAAATACCTCATTCATGATTCTTGTGAATCTGCTGATCGCAACTGCCTGTTGCATGGAAATTTTTCTTCGCGATTTCTGTTAAATTTCAATCATCGACTGCTCACGAATGCGGAGATCTAGAGATAGATGGCCTTGACCGGCGGTGAAACACATCTTTGTACTTTTCTTGCCAGAGACTTTGTGGAATGGACGATACGATTTGCCATAGCATAAGGAATAGTTACTAAATAACATCATACCCACAACAGTGATAGCAGTTAAAAAACATGACAGTTTATGAATAATATCACCTTACTGAAACTTTGTTCCCTAGTACGAACGAAAGCTTATACTGAGGAACAATACTTCTCCTTCGATTTGTCAACACCATAAAGAACAAACTAGATACATCGGTGATTTGAAAACTTCGGAAATACACATAATTAGATCAAGCGGTTTCAACAAGAACGATTCTCGACCGTGTTAATTGCGCTGAAGAAAGAACAATTGCCGAAAGGTTCTCTAACCGCAGGATACGGTCCTTTTCTTTCCCGACGGGCAAAGTATTCGACGGTTATAAGGGAGCGTGTCACACAAAAGGTAAAACGTAAATATGCAATGCGGACGTCTGGGGTAGCTAGCTTTTTGTAAGACGTTGGAGGGTACCACTCACAAACTAGTCACGAAGATATAACTATATTAAACACCGTAGAGCGTCAGTTTTATTCCATTAATGCACCAGACATGTAATTTACATTACTGAACACTTTAGGCGTTAAGTCAGGTTAAAATGTGTGATATTGGCGATGTGTCCGTCACATTTAAATTTTTTGTTTCGTGTTACATATAAAAATTCTTCTTTTATTTATGTTTATGTATGTGCGAGGAAAATTACGCAGTATGCTGTTAAACAAATGTGCAAGGACTGGTAAGCTAGCTGTCACTAAGGTTTTCCCTGCGTGATATATTGTGAAAGTTATGGTTGTAAACTGATTGATTTGTGTAAGACTATATTTCTAAAATTCAACATGTACATGTGTGGGGGCGCACTCGTCCCCACATAACCGAAACAAATTAGCAATCTGAATTTCTGAACTTCACCTGTTGTCCTTGATATGGTCTGTGAGATGGATAGGTTTAATTAGCACAGATAAATTCGCAAAAGTTGATACGCTTCTTGATGACTCAGAAAAGAGCGTATGGAGCCGACTCATAGGCGAAAACCGCTACTGATAACTGTTGTACAGAACTGACTGTCTGCACCAAGCCTTGACTAGATTCACACTGATGTGGGAATGACTCGTAGCGTTAGCAGGCTCTCCTCTCCCTCTTTTCTTTTGTCAACAAGAGGAGTTAAACAAATGCTTCGTCGTGGAGTGAGTCTATCTTTATGCATTAACCATAAACCTTTGTTTACAATCGAGTCATAGAAACTTTTACTTACACGACATCCAGCCAATGCAAAAACTGCCGAGGCAATCAAAATTCTACGGATCACACATGGACGAGACAATTAAACACAAGAAACAATACTTTCTTTCAGCGACAGCAACGAATACGCAACAGAAAACAGAAATATGTCAGAGACATACCATCGTCAGCGATGTTCTTCTCATTCCTCGATAATGATTATAACTCGGAAAATCGTTCGTTGTTGGAGAATATTCGTAAGTAAACTCCGAAACCGGGAAATTATTATTTTACGATACGTCTAAGAGCCAAATGGAATTAATGCATTATACAAATCAGTGAAGCAAAGCTCGAGATGAAAAATATGTGCGGCGTGATACAAATCGCAATTTAACTTACATGGCGTAGCAGAAACGAGGAAATTAGCATTCACAGAAAATTCTTGAAAGGGAAGGGAAGGGGGAAATAAAACTGCTATTTTTTGGATAGTTGAGTCTGTAAGTTTTGATACGTATCATGCCGTGAACGAATGTTTTTAGGAGACACTGGAAACTAATTATATCCCAAAGACTTGATAGTTACTCCAGAGGCAGGCATTTATTAGCCTTTTTTTTTTTAAGATGGAGGTAAGGAACATAAGTTTAATTCATAGAAGTGCAATTTATGACGCAAAGAATATCATTTTTCTTCTGAGACAGCAGTGAGAAGGCTAAAACACGCACTACGCTATGGAGCGCTGGTTTCGTTCTGTTGTGGACCGTTCTCCCTTCCATGTTCTTGAACTCGCTGCTACATCGCACAACAAAGAAAGTCGGAGGAGAAAGGCTTTTCTTTAGTGTCATGCCAACTTCCAATACTGTCTTCTTTGCCATATGATTTCAGTTGCCTACGAGGCGTGGCATGTTAAGGTAACTGAAACCCCATGCTTCACAACGCTAATCCATACTAAGTAGATAGTACTTGCATAGTAAGAATGCAATACCATTCTGGACGAAACCTGATTTATGACATTTGACCTTGACCTTTATGTTATTAACACGAAAGTAGTTTCTCAAAACTTTACACCTGAACTTGATAAGTAAAGTGTGTTATAACTGACGAATCCATTTTGTTGCTTGAACAATTCCCATCAATTAAAGCACTCGAAACTTGATCACCGGTGAAATAATTATCAACGAATATGAATACCAAAGAGAATGCAAAGTGTGATATTTATTTGAATGCAATATACACTGCTCTACAGAATTTGCGGTCGAGATAGATAAAAAAAGAACGTAACGCATTAAAAAATAGGTACAAATGAATTAAAATGCGGGACCATGTTGCTAGAGGTCTCCCAGTCGAGCACAAAAAGCTGTAAATCACATGTCGTGAGGTGAACGGGACTATAGAGCCAAAAGGGATTAGCCCCGTAACACGAGGCGGTTGAAGGAACAGGAAAAGACAGTTGTGTCTATCTGTGAGCACTTACTGATGGTGTTCTCCATTACAGTAGACAGAAGACAAGATGTAGACGACTTCACACGCGGGAGAAATCATCGAGTGTGGTCGACCAGTTATACAATTTTCAGCACTACCGTCAGCTGTAATTTCATCATATATTTATTGGAAACCGGTTTCGAAGATACAGTTCGTTATCATGAGGCACTAAAAGTAATACGAAAACAGCTACATTAGCAACAGCACTACATCAAAAGCTAAACTGTGCCTAAAGTTAAAATATATAATGCACAGTTAATCTGTTGGTTAAAAACGATCTGTAAACAACCACAATAAGTGTATCGTAAAATATTGTCAGTACTGCTATGTACACAGTCACTTATAGTAAAACTCAGTAACTCTACAAACAATGTAACGTGAAGATAGAATAGAGTACCTGTATACAACTAAGATCCATTACTGATTCAATCACGTACATACTTGCAAATCTAAGAGAATGGACGCCAGTGTATATCACTATAGTCGACATAATTAAAAATAAGTGGTTAAAGGCATACTGCAAATAAATAATTACTAATCTTGGGCATGATCGTCCATACAACATAATTACAAACATAATTACAAACATAATCTAGTAGTATGAGGTACACACCTACACAACTGGTCTATGTCGTAACCAGCAACAAAAATGAAATTTTATGTCCATGTACAGCACAGAAGTTAAAACAGAACAGCTAAAGACCTAAGCAAACATAGAGGACAAAGTTAATCATAAGCCTATGGAAGCCGTTATGAAGACAAGACAGGGATAAGAGAACCAGTTAATGGAAGAAGAACCATTAATCAAAACTGTCACTGTGTTAGGTCGTGAAATAAAAGCGGATCGTGTAGGCACGGTCAAATTAGTAAACTGTCATCACTACTGGAATACAGTGACGTACAAAATCTACAATATGAAAATCTGCATCAATATGCATTAACGAAAACACATGTGGAGAATATGAAATATACGAGTCGTAAAATGAGATAGGATCTGACTGGAATAAACAATAAAAACAGGTATGAGTATACCGTAGAGATTCTATACTAAGTGAACCATAAAGTGTTAAGAAGGCAACTAGCGTCGCAAGTCTCATCAAAAATATGCCAAGCAAAATGGGGGTATCAATATTGGTTTGACATATTCAGTACTTAAAACCTTAATCGTGCGAAATACACTCCTGGAAATTGAAATAAGAACACCGTGAATTCATTGTCCCAGGAAGGGGAAACTTTATTGACACATTCCTGGGGTCAGATACATCACATGATCACACTGACAGAACCACAGGCACATCGACACAGGCAACAGAGCATGCACAATGTCGGCACTAGTACAGTGTATATCCACCTTTCGCAGCAATGCAGGCTGCTATTCTCCCATGGAGACGATCGTAGAGATGCTGGATGTAGTCCTGTGGAACGGCTTGCCATGCCATTTCCACCTGGCACCTCAGCTGGACCAGCGTTCGTGCTGGACGTGCAGACCGCGTGAGGCGACGCTTCATCCAGTCCCAAACATGCTCAATGGGGAACAGATCCGGAGATCTTGCTGGCCAGGGTAGTTGACTTACACCTTCTAGAGCACGTTGGGTGGCACGGGATACATGCGGACATGCATTATCCTGTTGGAACAGCAAGTTCCCTTACCGGTCTAGGAATGGTAGAACGATGGGTTCGATGACGGTTTGGATGTACCGTGCACTATTCAGTGTCCCCTCGACGATCACCAGTGGTGTACGGCCAGTGTAGGAGATCGCTCCCCACACCATGAATCCGGGTGTTGGCCCTGTGTGCCTCGGTCGTATGCAGTCCTGATTGTGGCGCTCACCTGCACGGCGTCAAACACGCATACGACCATCATTGGCACCAAGGCAGAAGCGACTCTCATCGCTGAAGACGACACGTCTCCATTCGTCCCTCCATTCACGCCTGTCGCGACACCACTGGAGGCGGGCTGCACGATGTTGGGGCGTGAGCGGAAGACGGCCTAACGATGTGCGGGACCGTAGCCCAGCTTCATGGAGACGGTTGCGAATGGTCCTCGCCGATACCCCAGGAGCAACGGTGTCCCTAATTTGCTGGGAAGTGGCGGTGCGGTCCCCTACGGCACTGCGTAGGGTCCTACGGTCTTGGCGTGCATCCGTGCGTCGCTGCGGTCCGGTCCCAGGTCGACGGGCACGTGCACCTTCCGCCGACCACTGGCGACAACATCGATGTACTGTGGAGACCTCACGCCCCACGTGTTGAGCAATTCGGCGGTACGTCCACCCGGCCTCCCGCATGCCCACTATACGCCCTCGCTCAAAGTCCGTCAACTGCACATACGGTTCACGTCCACGCTGTCGCGGCATGCTACCAGTGTTAAAGACTGCGATGGAGCTCCGTATGCCACGGCAAACTGGCTGACACTGACGGCGGCGGTGCACAAATGCTGCGCAGCTAGCGCCATTCGACGGCCAACACCGCGGTTCCTGGTGTGTCCGCTGTGCCGTGCGTGTGATCATAGCTTGTACAGCCCTCTCGCAGTGTCCGGAGCAAGTATGGTGGGTCTGACACACCGGTGTCAATGTGTTCTTTTTTCCATTTCCAGGAGTGTATATATAGGAATCCCGTGAAAAAGTTGGGGACATATACGAAAATAGAGGACTAACTACTCAAAGGATTAGCCAATAAAGTGAATTATACGTCTGAACTCAATGACAACAGTTCAAAATACCTGAGTAAGGTCTGTGGGGCAGATGCATCAGATAAAATCGTGTTAATATACCTGGTAACGGAAGACGAATTCATGCTGCACATAGTTCACAAAGGGAAAATCAGAAAGAAACCCGCACTGCTTGCGCGTTCGCATACCAGGAAAAACCGAACTCGGTGACACTCACACACTGACTATCAGAAAAAGCAACTGTGCTGTAAGAGAAGTAACTAACTTCGCTGGGTACGACCATAAGGAATAACAGCCTATATCGAAACTGGAAAGAAGAGGGAGGGGGAGACACTTCATATAAATACAGTATGGGCTATTAGTATCCGAAGTAATGTACACTTGTAGGGTCAAGATAATATGTGGAAGTCATCTATTATAAGGGTACGGTAACCGAACTATTGATTTGTCGTGGAAAATTTTGTGAACTGAATGAACAAAACATCTCATGACTTCGATGAATCCAAATAAAGAGGAAAACAGCCTGTATGGAAATTACAGTTTTTGTAACAATTGTACCTTGGAGAAGAGGGTTGGGAAGGTGGGGCCGGGGGGGGGGGAGGTGGAAAGCTGTACTATTAGATGAATATAGCCTGAATGTGACGTAAAATAGCCATGTTTACAAACTTACCACCTGAGCCATTAATATCTCTCATCATGCATACATGTTGGGTCGACGTAATAGGTAACAGCAATCTGGATGTAAGGAAGAACAATAAATTATAACCGGAGTTGGTGGTCTACCGCAGTCAACAGCAGATGACCGCTACACTGCGCAACAGGCAAGAAGCGATCGATATTGAACAGCGGGTGAAATTCCAACCACACTACTTAAGAAGACTCAAAGGCACGCCGCCTCACGCTCTACAGTGGCACGGCACCTGCGTGTTGGTTGTCTTTTTGCCTTAGGTTGGTTTCTCTTGACACTCGCACATCGGCAACGCCGTTGGCAGTGGCATCAAGAGTAAAATGACTGGACTAACAAGGAATGTGTGCGTCTTCTTCTCGACAGAGCAGATTAAGACTGAATGGCGGTTCTAGTCTCAACATCATATGGCGAGAAGTGCACCAAAGAACATCGCCGAACATGATGGTTTTGGTGGTCCAGCTATTATGGTGTGGGGAGCATGGGCGTAAGGACCTCTTTGAGCACGGTACTCTCATTGGTCAACGTTATTGTGACACTATACTCGTTCCCGACGTATGAGTTTTTAGGTGTTTACTCAGCAGTGACTTCATTTTTGTGGGTGACAATGCACTGTCACATCGAACAGCGCTGGTGGATCAGCTTCTGAAACGAGAGGATTTTCGCGTAATGGACTGGCCTGCCTGCTTCACCGTCTTAAGTCCCAACGATCGCCTATGAGATGCGCTGTGGAGACGTACCTCAGCACGTCCACATGCACCCATACGCCAGTGACCATCCGGCAGTTGTCAACCATGCTGGGAGGGTACGTGCTGCCACAAGAATGATTTCCCATCGTTGTGGTCAGCATGGAAGCACGCTGCAGAGTTTGCAGTGCCGTCTGTGGCGATTACACCCTATCTTTCAGTCACCTTCTCCTCTATATTGTAGCAGTTCTTTCTATATATGGTCCACGATTCATCGAACTACGCTACTTGCTGGTGACACATAGTGCGGAAGCTACTTTCGTTCTTAAGTTTTCATACAGTTGTATCAGTTGATTACATACGGCTGTCATACATCTCGGTTTCCACTGATTCGTCCTGGATTTGAGGGACCTTGAGGCATCCTGTTTCTTTTATTCACAAAACTATCCGGTGTAAACTCAGAGCTACTTTGTGTTTGGAGAAATTACATTGACAGCAAGTAAACGGATTTTAATAAACTTAGTTATAATGCCCTCAATGTGGACTGGTACTTACGTAGTTTCGTTCGTATTGTATTAAAAACTAGCAACAACCATGCTTATACAAGTAGTGGGATTACCTTTGTATGCCCCCCCCCCTCATGTTGCCAGATGTATTCAAGATTGCGGCGATGACGTCATCCAAGAATGCGGCCTGTAGACTTGGCAACAGCACATGATGTCATCCAAGATGGTGGATTTTGGCTACCTACACTATCCTAACCCCCCCCCCCCCAGAAAATGGTGGGAATTTCAAATCCCATCAGGATAATACAACAGACCTCTACTAACCTAAGAAAATAGTCAAAAGATAGGTCAAATGGCCTACCTCCACTAACATAAGTCACCAACTGCCACCTCTTCCTAGGGATTGGAGGGACATTTGGATTTTGGCAGTAAAGGAACGCCACTTTGGCTATGTCTACTAACCTAAGAAAATGGCAGGAAAGAAACGGCAGTTGGGCTACCTCCAGTAACCTAAGTCATCTGACTGCAACCTCATCCTAGGAAATGGTACGAAGAGAACTCTACCTGTGCTGGACATAAGTCTTTATTTTGCATCCACTATTTATTTAAACAATTAGAGGCAGTACCTCCATCAAGTGTGTTCAAGCCAAGGTCTGAAGTCCAACTGACCTAGTACACAGTATAGCCACCAGAGGGTGCTGTCATCCATTCTGTGATGTAATCCAAGATGGCGGTGTGGGGTGGGGGAAATGGCGGGAAACAATGTGGTCGCCATGGGGTCCAGAGTCCAACTGACCTAGTACACAATACAGCCACCAGAGGGCACTGTCATCCATTCTGTGACATAACCCAAGATGGCTGTCTGGAGGGGAAAATGAGTCAGCCTGCGCTGGGCTGGTGGAGAGAGGAAGGAGTTGTTGTTGTTGTTGTTGTGGTCTTCAGTCCTGAGACTCGTTTGATGCAGCTCTCCATGATACTCTATCCTGTGCAAGCTTCTTCATCTCCCAGGTAATTTATTTAGGTATGGATTTGAGATTATTTATCACACTGATACAAAACACACACTCTGACATGCTTTGGGTCACGCCACACAGCCTACAGACCGCTAAACTTCTTGCCGTAACAGAACCTGCTTACGAATATAGCGCAGCGTAAGGTAGAATGCATTCTTCCTTGCAGTCCTAACATGGCACCCCATCCATCAGGTGTTACTCTCCCTGCTTTCAACATATGCAAACATTCGCACCACTTTGTAGAGATTCCTATATCCCAGAAAAAAGGTTGTCTTTCAAAATGAATGGAGCATTATGATTAGCTCTTATTGAACTTACCCGCTGCATTACTGAAGCCACCAGTGTGGAAGCACTGCCCACCTTTTTCTTTTCTTTCTGCAGACCAGACTTTCAATGGCAAAAAATTATTTTAGACAGATCGCCATATTGCACTGGCAATTAAATGTTACAAACTATCCTACATATTGTCAAATACAGAAACACTCTTACTCAATTACATTGCTCTCCCAACGAGGAGAGGAGCTTGAATATTAGAACTCCAAACCGATCTCCGACCCATCAATATATCACTGCGTACAGTGTCGATCTAGTAAACATATAATTCGTATCCTGTGCCATACAAAGTCAGCCCTTTTACATCATTTGTACATATACCATGGAAACAGACAGAACTGTAGCTATACTCACGGCACTAGATATTTACTGCGAGGTCAGGCAGGCATCCACCCCAATGTGTGACCAGAGCGCCCTAAGTCGATCGAAGTCACTCACAGAACTGTTCTACAAATTCAGCCTTGTTTCCCCCCTTGGCACAAACGAGTTACTGTTTCTGGTCCAATCCTGCTTGCTTGATTGGTCGCTTTTCTACACCCTTCTCCAGACGAGAACATATCTTCTTGCTTGCTTGGTCGCTTTTCTACACCCATCTCCAGACAAGAAAATATCTAATTTCCTGTGGCTTGCTAGAATATCATATCATTTTCGTGGTACTTCTCGATATCAAGCACACAGCAGTATCCTGTAAAGTTAGAACCAAGTCAAACTCTTGGAAATTGTATAGTGTTCCCTATATAGGAGCTTCTGGAGGAGCTTTTGTGATGTCCAGGCTTGTATGCATGGAATTTCTTGCCTTAACAGAACCTCCTTACGAAAATATCACAGAATAATGTCGAATGCATTCTTGCTCGTGATCCTAACATGGCACCCCATCCATCACGTGCTACCCTTCCTGCTTTCAACATATACAGATGTTCTCATCACATTGTAGAGGCTCCTATATCCCAGCACAGAGGATGTCTTATAAAGTGAATGGAGCATTATGATTAGCTCTTATCGAATTTACCCACTGAATTACTGACGACACCAGTGTGGAAGCACTATCCACCTTTTTTTCTTTCTTTCTGCAGACCAGACTTTCAGTGGCAAAAAACTGTTTTACACAGATCACCATATTGCACCAGCAATTTAACCTTACAAACTACCCTACACATCGTCAAATACGGAAACACTCTTACTCAATTACACTACTCTCCCACCGACGACAGGATTTTGAATATTAGAATGTGAAACCATTCTGTGACCCATCAATACGTCACAGGGTACCCTACATATCGTCAAATATGGGAAGACTCCTACTCAATTACTCTGCTCTCCCACTGAGGATAGGAGCTTGATTGTCAGAACATGAAACCGATCTCTGACCCATAAATATATCACTGGATACCGTGTCGATCTAGTAAACATATAATTCATATCCTGTGCCATACTAAGTCAGCTCTTTTACATCATTCATACATATACTGAGAAGACAGACAGCACTGTAGTTATACTTGCGGCACTAGATATTTATATTTGGGTGGTTATCAACTCCCCAATGTGTGACCAGAGCACCCTCAGTGGATCGAAGTCACACTCAGAACTGTTCTACAAATTCAGACTCCTTTCCCCCCTCAGCACAAATGCATTACTCTTTCTGGTTTTGGCCTGCTTGTTTTCTTGCTCTCTTTTTTTACACCCATCTCCAGACTCTGGGATTACAAGAACATGTCTAGGATAGGTATATATTGAGCGAATATACACCAAAATGTAGTGAAACTGAGGAAGTACTTGCGTATCTTCTGGTTGGCGCAGAGCAATTTGTACATGGGGACAAGTATGCTGTACCAAGATGAATCCAAGAACACGTCGACATGGAAGTGAAGGGAATCAGGGAACCAGTATTTCTTTCCGTCGAGGCAGCATTATACTGTATGTCTATTGAGCTACCAGTGATACACGCAAGTTGAATACTGTATTTGACGCTTTTCAGGAAGACAGAGAACCATCAACCTCTAAACTTACATGCATCTACGTTAAAGGACAGAGAGTGGGCGAGGTGATCGATTGAGAGGGAACTGTAACGATGTACGATTTAATGGTATATTGATAATGCAGTGCAGAGAGGGAGAAGTTGCTGTAGGTCAATTTTCCACTGTTCTGTCAGGATGAATCAGTCGCATGACATAGTCTGTGTTCGACATGTATGCAGCCACGTGTTCTGCATGTGATTTAAAGCTCTGTCTACTTGCGGTCGTTAACGGTAAACCTGTCGGTCATCAGAAGACTTACATCTCATGTGTGATGAAACGTGACACGTTCCTCTGAAAGAATTATGATTTATCCGATGTACTCCATCCACCTGTCACATCGTGGGTGTAAAATCAAGACTTCAGCTTCATAACTAAGCGATAGGTGCTTGTGAGGCACCGCAATCCCCATGTATACATTTGCATGACAGATGTACTGTTTACAGTTAGTGGCAGAATGACTTGTAATTTTCACATTTCTGATAAAGCTGCTATGTGTTAATCTATTTCCTTGTAAGAGGTATTCCTCATTACTAACCATAATTGTATATAGGGCTGATTCAGGCATAGTATAATTTCTTAACCGTGATTGGATGTGAACAGTGGACGCTGTACATCTCTGGAAGGCTATATTGTGCTCGTATCACACGAAGCCAATGTTTTAAAGAAGTAGTTTTCTCGTTTTACAGTTCGATAACATAGTTATCGTAGAGGAGCCAAGAAGAGGGATGTATGACACGCACTTGAAATACTTTTCTTACATTGGAATATTAACAGCACTACATCCATACGACTGATAGGTCGGAAACGCAAGCAATCTAACATTACAGTCCGTTTTAAGTGCGGACTGTTGTAGCCTCAGCAGTGCGTGTGTTTATGTTCTGTCTTACCAGTACCTTCAAAGTACTGATCCTAGACTGCGGAATAGTACTTTAAAATTGATCCCTTGGTTGAGTTACATAAAATGTTTCGAACTCCATCTGTCTGGAGCTCCATCGCACATAAAAATTACCTGTTACTTGTTCTTCTTCACCATCTGATTTTGCATCAAAACAGTTTCAAATGTGTTACAATACATCGATAAGGATTGCTAACCTTCTCGACATGGGTGCGTCTCGAGAAATCTTGTGCACTTTTATGGGCGAGAACTTGGCAAGCTCCATTCATTCACGAGACGTAGAATGTAGCGGTCTACTTCTGGTCAATTGCACATTAAATCGGTAACAGTGCTGCAAGGCAGGTTGATCAATGACAGTGTGGGAGGGTCTATGAGGGGTGTCTTTTCCATCCCACCTTCCACTGGTACACTGTTGGTTATCACATAAAGATTGACTCACTTCTCTTGTTTGAGTTGGAGAAGTAGTTTTGATGGAGGGACAACACCTTCTGGGGACAGATAGCACCGAAACAGTGGTCGCGTGCATGACTGCAATATGAGGAAGCAGTCTAAATGGAACACATAGCCATCAGCTATTCCATCTCTGTGACAGATGAGTTTAAATGTAGAGGTAGTAAATCACTTTCGGACAGCAATTTGGAAACCCTCCACGCCGCCAAACTCTTGCAGTTTCCTTATGTTGTAACTGTCTTTTACTTAAAATCATACAGTCTGTGCGGTGTTTTATGGTAGCCAGAGTAACAAGATGATTAACACCATGTGACTTCTAGTTTTTTGCGATGGGCAATGGATCAGAACGTGTTAATGCCAGTTTAGAGCCTGACACAGACCTCGAAGTCATAGCGGAAAAACAAAATGTGTGGCAGTGTACAAAGCGTGTTACAGCAGAAAAAAGAGCAGTGTTTCAAGCAATGACGCAGGGTCACAGGGAGCGTCTCTTGCGACTTGCAGTGTGGTCTGCGGGTACCGGTCATCCTCCTACAGTACAGGCGATGAAACTTTAAACTGGTCTATGCAGTGGATAAATACCTGTATATTTAATAGGATCATCACAAGGGCTCGATGCCGGCACACATGCGGTATTTGTTTTCGATTTAACGGAGGAGAAATATGCGGTAAAAATCTTATCGAGTTCTCGATCGGATGAAGTTACTGGAGCTTTTATTGTTCGTAAATATTCTCCGGTGGATGGAATATAATAATAATGATAGAATGTCGGGGCGATACATGTGAATGAGCCCTGAGGGACGTGGATCTATAGTACTTGCTTGTAGTTTGGAGAAGCACCACAATGCAGTAGCAAAATCCACGTAGATCAATTAACCATGTTGTCCTCTAGACGACAGAATAGCCAACTGATGCTGAGTATGTGTTGGATAGATTTCGTGATCGCGTGTAAATCTCAGAAGATTGAATATGGAGGTGTGTTTGCGCTGGACCGTTGTTAAGTCTCATATAAATTGCTCAGTTGACGGATTTTGCACGTTTCGCGCCTTTATTTAGTTGAGAGAAGATCGACTGTGGTGTGAGCATCTAGCATGTGGAAGACACGTTTGCCGGTTCTCTAGACGTGAGATACACCTTAGTTGAGCTTGTAAATTATAGGGATAATTTGGAAACTGCTACATCACCGACATCGGTATTCACGAGTGGAAATATCAGTTTTCTCTGGTTTTTTCGAGTTTCCGCGTAAAAGTCTTTGCAGACGTGACAAGTTTTCAGTTAGTCAGTGGTTTACAGCACGCCCCAACTAGATTAAGTTTCGGATTTGTAGAGAAATAATTTCCAGTCTACATCTTTGGAATTATGTCGCGCGAGGTAAATTATACGAGTAACTCCAAGAAACGAATTTCCAAAATCTAAACGGTTCTTCCGATTTTGTCGATCGATGTGTCTTTAGAAAGTTATTACTGTAATCCTAAATTGGTTTGAATCACAGGCATGTAACTTGAATAGTACATGAGTTATTGGAGGTCAAAGTGGCTGATTACTATCGATCGCGTCAGGCCATACGTTCTCCACAGTTACACGAAAAAACGGTAGCAGCATGCTTATAAACATATTTATTCGTCTATCTATCTGACATATACTGTTGTTGTTGTTCTGGTCATCAGTCCAGAGACTTGTTTGATGCAGTTCTCCATGCTACCTGTGCAAGCTTCTTCATCTCCCAGTACCTACTGCAACCTACATCTTTCTGAATCTGCTTAGTGTATTCATCTCTTGGTCTCCCTCTACGATTTTTACACTCCACGCTGCCCTCCAATACTAAATTGATGATCCCTTGATGCCTCAGAACATGTTCTACCAACCGATCCCTTCTTCTAGTCAAGTTGTGCCACAAACTCCTCTTCTCCCCAGTTCTATTCAATACCTCCTCATTAGTTATGTGATCTACCCATCTACTCTTCAGCTGTATATACTATTCATGGAGAAATTGGTCAAATATTTACTGTGTTTTAGAAAGCACAGAGACATAGGGTACTGGCCTATTTATGTCTTTATTCCTTTGATATATGTTTATTTGATTTGTTTATGTATTTAATAATGCGTTTTAGAGCATGTTTATGGCACAGCCGTAGGAATATTTATTTAATTTCGAGTTATTTGAATGTAAATCCAGTGTTTCGTATGTGTTTCAATATGTTTGCGAGTGTGCTTTGGCTTGGAGACATGGAGGGAGTGCTCTAGCCAATCTCAGCGCTCGTTACTACGGTTGGCGACTACCGTAGTCAATGGAGATGCTGTATGGAGGTGGGGGAAGTGTATCGGGTCGCGCAGGATGGGGAGTGCTGAATGGGATGGCGTGACGGATGGTCGCAGGAAATACTTGAAGAGGGTTGAGCAGTTTGCAAGTGGTCGCGGGAGATAGTCAAATTTCGTAGTGTCGACTTATGCACTAGGGAGATTTCCGTGACTTCTGCAGTGAAGACATATTATGCGTTTAGATGTGAATATCTCGCAAGCTCTGTTGTTGCTCATTACTGATTAGGTGAAGTAGGAATCTATTGCTTCCCTGTTATTCAACTTAAATTTTATTTAAGTGCTGGACCATCGACACCAATAAGTGTTTTGCAGTAATAAAAAATGTGTGTGAAATCTTATGGGATCCAAGTGCTAAGGTCATCAGTCCCTAAGCTTACACACTACTTAAGCTAAATTATTCTAAGGACAAACACACACACCCATGCCCGAGGGAGGACTCGAACCTCCGCCAGGACCAGCCGCACAGTCCATGACATTTGCAATAATAAATGGCTTTCCTAAAGGTACTTCTGCTATCGTACTCATTATTTAAAATCGTTAAAATAGTACCTGCGGATTTTACTTAATTGCAATCTTTCGTTTATAAACTTCTATGTTGCATTGAAAATCCGCAACTGACAAGTGATAGGAACCTTCGACCATTCGATTCATGTGTATATTGATATTGTGTACTGTAGACTCAGCAGTATTTGGCATGTAATGTGGCAACTACGTATCCCAGCGCCTAGACAACGAAACCAGCCAAAACGTTTAATATTTCAATTCGACCCTGAGGGTACGTTGTCGAGGGTTACATTTTTTATTTGAAAGCCCGCATACTAATGCAAAATCACATCTTATTACGCACAAAGATCAATTATAATTTGTTGGGCGTGGTGTCAGAGGTGCTGTTGTTCGCTGTTTACATTGACATACTGTTGCAAACAATAGGTTCATGGATGATTGAAATGAATATTATATGAATTCCTTGCCGTTAATAGCCTCTAAAGCTAAGGAATGATGCGTCACCTACCACTCTCTGTTTTTCAGATTATGTCTATGGACAGTTTTGATCTAATGAGTATACTAGATGATTCAGAAATAGGTTACATTTTATATCTCGCGTATCCCGAAAATATCCAAGAACTTCACTCCGATCTACCACCTTGCCCAGTATAAATGACACCACCATCAAATATCAGCAAGCCAGTGATTCCAAAGCAGTTGATTTCCCAATTATTTGATCAAAAATGTTCTGTGTTTTACTAAAGAAATTTGAAGCAGTGCGTGAAGCAAAATTCACCTGATCCCAGATCCTTGGATGAATTATTTCTATCGATCACTAATAATACTGAGATACGTATGAAACCAGAGAAAATTTCCAAAACATGTTTTAAAACTGATGAATGTGATTTTGCCAAAACTATGCAGAATATCCGAAAGACGTGTGGAGTAAAGCTAATACTTTGGGAAGGGAGCTATTGAGCTGTCGCTCACTATGCAAGACCGAACTTCAATCACAGTGTGGCATAAAAGGAAAATTTAGTTGCTATTGAATTAAGTACCTGAACATTTTTTCGGCAAACGAACACCTGTAGCAATGGCTATTGTAGATATTTCTAAGACGTTTTGTGTATATTTCCATTCCAGAAATATGTTGAAGAAGTAAGAAACCTGAAGCAAAAGACAAGAAAATATGTTACGAAAGCAAAGATAGCTTAACATGTCGCGTAGCTACCTCAGATACTTATATCGTTAATAAAAGGGATGTGTAAAATGGGTTGACTTTTCGCATTGCACTGATACTAACATTTATCACACACCATGCATCAATAAAGTAATAATTAGTTTAATGAAGGTGAATCTGCAGGAGTTGTTACTACACAATTTATAGGACTGAGAACCATAATGTACAATTCCTAAATTGCAAACACACCATGTAATAAATAGAGTGAAAGGTCTGAAACGCTTATCAGCAAAGGAATTAAGTACTCACTATTACCGAAAATGTGTATTACATAATGTTGTAAAATTGACGATTCGGTATAGAGTTCAATAGGTTTTCCCTATAAAGCAATGTAAATTGACCGACATGAGTTTTTTCAGAGAGTAACAGTACTAGACACCTTAATAGTGGGCGTGGGTGCTCTAAGAGAGGGAATCGATATACTCGAAGACCAGTCAATGCTAGAAACGATGTCCTGTGCCAATTACCCAACTTTAAGCATGGACATGGGAACGACGTAGTGTGGGGGTGCTTCTGCCTTTCAGGTATTGGGTTATGCATCATTTCAAGCATTGAGAAATCTAGAAAGATAAAATGGGACAAGACTGGGAATATCAGAACGACAATGGTCCTAAGCACACGTCTGCTCTTGTCACAGACTTTTTGAGAAGGATGCGAGTAAGGATGCTTAAGTGAGCTAGACAAAATCCAGATTTAAATCCAATTGAACACCTGTGGGGGGATCTTGATCGAAGGTTAAGGCGGCGAAAATTCTCCATCTGCGACCAGTTATTGCAACCTTTGGTTAAAGAATGACAGAAAATCACATCTCCGTCGTTTGGCTGCCATCGTTGATTCCATGCCATCACGCTATGCGGCTGTAAAACAAGCGAAATATTATGCAACCAGGTGCTAATAGCTATGTACACTTATTCGAGTTCCAAAAGTCTTCGAAACACAGTAATTTTGTTAAGTTATCTGTGATATGAACCATGGACCCTGCCGTTGGTGGGGAGGGTTGCGTGCCTTAGCGATACAGATAGCCGTACCGTAGGTCCAACCACAACGGAGGGGTATCTGTTGAGAGGCTAGACAAACGTGTGGTTCCTGAAGAAGGGCAGCAGCCTTTTCAGTAGTTGCATGGGCAACAGTCTGGATGATTGACTGATCTGGCCTTGTAACACTAACCAAAACGGCCTTGCTGTGCTGGTACTGCAAACGGCTGAAAGCAAGGGGAAACTACGGCCGTAATTTTTCCCGAGGGCATGCAGCCTTACTGTATGGTTAAATGATGATGGCGTCCTCTTGGGTAAAACAGTCCCCCATTCGGATCTCCGGGCGGGGACTACTCAAGAGGATGTCGTTATCAGGAGAAAGAAAACTGGCGTTCTACGGATCGGAGCGTAGAATGTCAGATCCCTTAATTGGGCAGGTAGGTTAGAAAATTTAAAAAGGGAAATGGATAGGTTCAAGTTAGATATAGTGGGGATTAGTGAAGTTCGGTGGCAGGAGGAACAAGACTTCTGGTCAGCTGACTACATGGTTATAAACACAAAATCAAATAGGGGTAATGCAGGAGTAGGTTTAATAATGAATAGAAAAATAGGAATGCTACTACAAACAGCTTAGTGAACGCATTATTGTGGCCAAGATAGATACGAAGCCCACACCTACCACAGTAGTACAAGTTTATGTGCCTACTAGCTCAGCAGATGACGAAGAAATTGAAGAAATGTATGATGCGATAAAAGAAATTATACAGATAGTGAAGGGAGACGAAAATTTAATAGTCATGGGTGACTGGAATTCATCAGTAGGAAAAGGGAGAGAAGGAAACGTAGTAGGTGAATATGGATTGGGGGTAAGAAACGAAAGAGGAAGCCGCCTGGTAGAATTTTGCACAGAGCACAAACTAATCATAGCTAACACTTGGTTCAAGAATCATAAAAGAAGACTGTATACATGGAAGAAGCCTGGAGATACTGACAGGTTTCAGATAGACTATATAATGACAAGACAGAGATTTAGGAACCAGGTTTTAAATTGTAAGACATTTCCAGGGGCAGATGTGGACTCTGACCAGAATCTATTGGTTATGAACTGTAGATTAAAAATGAAGAAACTGCAAAAAGGTGGGAATTTAAGGAGTTGGGACCTGGATAAACTGACTAAACCAGAGGTTGTACAGAGTTGCACGGAGAGCATGAGGGAACAATTGACAGGAATGGGGGAAAGGAATACAGTTGAAGAGGAATGGGTAGCTTTGGGGGATGAAGTGGTGAAGGCAGTAGAGGATCAAGTAGGTAAAAAGACGAGGGCTAGTAGAAATCCTTGGGTAACAGAAGAAATATTGAATTTAATTGATGAAAGGGGAAAATATAAAAATGTAGTAAATGAAGGAGGCAAAAAGGAATAGAAACGTCTCAAAAATGAGATCGACAGGAAATGCAAAATGGCTAAGCAGGCATGGCTAAAGGACAAATGTAAGGATGTACAGGCTTTAGGGGTAAGATAGATACTGCCTACAGGAAAATTAAAGAGACCTTTGGAGAAAAGAGAACCACTTGTATGAATATCAAGAGCTCAGATGGAAACCCAGTTCTAAGCAAAGAAGGGAAAGCAGAAAGGTGGAAGGAGTATATAGAGAGGGTCTATACAAGGGCGATGTACTTGAGGACAATATTATGGAAATGGAAGAGGATGTAGATGAAGATGAAATAGGAAATACGATACTGCGTGAGGAGTTTGACAGAGCACTGAAAGACATGTGTCGAAACAAAGCACCAGGAGTAGACAACATTCCATTAGAGCTACTGGCAGTCTTGGGAGAGCCAGTCCTGACAAAACTCTACCATCTGGTGAGCCAGATGTATGAGACAGGCGAAATACCCTCAGACTTCAAGAAGAATATAATAATTCCAATCCCAAACAAAGCAGCTGTTGACAGCTGTGAAAATTGCCGAACTATCAGTTTAATAAGTCACGGCTGCAAAATACTAACGCGAATTCTTTACAGACGAATGGACAAACTAGTAGAAGCCGACCTCGGGGAAGATCAGTTTGGATTCTGTAGAAATATCGGAACACGTGAGGCAATACTGACCCTACGACCTATCTTAGAAGCTAGATTAAGGAAAGGCAAACCTACGTTCCTAGCATTTGTAGACTTAGAGAAAACTTTTGGCAATGTTGTCTGGAATACTCTCTTTCGAATTCTGAAGGTGGCAGGTGTAAAATATAGGGCGCGAAAAGCTATTTACAATTTGTACAGAAACCAGATGGCAGTTATAAGAGTCGAGGGACATGAAGGTTCAAAATGGTTCAAATGGCTGAGCACTATGGGACTCAACAGCGGAGGTCATCAGTCCCCTAGAACTTAGAACTACTTAAACCTAACTAACCTAAGGACATCACACAAATCCATGCCCGAGGCAGGATTCGAACCTGCGACCGTAGCGGTCGCGCGGTTCCAGACTGAAGCGCCTAGAACCGCTCGGCCACTCCGGCCGGCGACATGAAAGGGAAGCAGTGGTTGGGAAGTGAGTGAGGCAGGGTTGTAGTCTCTCCCCGATGTTATTCAACCTCTATATTGAGCAAGCAGTGAAGGATACAAAAACAAAATTTGGAGTAGGTATTAAAATCCATGGAGAAGAAATAAAAACTTTGAGGTTCGCCGATGACATTGTAATTATGTCAGAGACAGTAAAGGACTTGGAAGAGCAGTTGAAGGGAATGGATAGTGCCTTGAAAGGAGGATATAAGATGAACATCAACAAAAGCAAAACAAGGATAATGGAATGTAGTCGAATTAAATCGCGTGATGCTGAGGGAATTAGATTAGGAAATGAGAGACTTAAGGTAGTAAAGGAGTTTTGATATTTGGGGAGCAAAATAACTGATGATGGTCGAAGTAGGGAGGATATAAAATGCAGACTGGCAATGGCAAGGAAAGCATTTCTGAAGAAGAGAAACTTGTTAACATCGAGTATAGGTTTAAGTGTCAGGAAGTCGTTTCTGAAAGTATTTGTATGGAGTGTAGCCATGTGTGGAAGTGAAACATGGACGATAAATAGTTTAGACAAGAAGAGAATAGAAGGTTTCGAAATATGGTGCTACAGAAGAATTCTGAAGATTAGATGGGTAGACCACATAAGTAATGAGGAAGTATTGAATAGGATTGGGGAGAAGAGAAGTTTGTGGCACAACTTGACTAGAAGAAGGGATCGGTTGGTAGGACATGTCCTGAGGCATCAAAGAATCACCAGTTTAGTATTGGAGGGCAGCGTGGAGGTTAAAAATCGTAGAGGGAAACCAAGAGATGAATACACTAAGCAGATTCAGAAGGATGTAGGTTGCAGTAGGTACTGGGAGATGAAGAAGCTTGCACAGGATAGAGTAGCATGGAGAGCTGCATCAAACCAGTCTCAGGACTGGAGACATCTGTGATATTGCCAGTTATGGACACAATCTTACTTGTATTTTGATATTAGTGCAATTAGCGTTGTTAATCAAGTGACGTAACACTTATAAAGCTTTTCCGTTGAATAATTTGTTTTTCTTACGAAAATTTGTTTGTCAAAGTCTTCTTGTCACTACTGTATTTCATTTTTGACTCTTGTTTTCACAGGTACGATACCCACAACCTTCATGATATGTTCGTACGCTTATGAAATTCTAAGTGCATTTACCCCACTTGATTATTCATGTGTTAGGTTTTAGTTTATTCTCATAACACAAGTGTTAAAGTGTTAAAGTACTCATATGGCATCCTGAGTCTCATCTGGTGCAATAGTTTCTTTTTACCATTGTCATAAGATAATTTACTTACATCGTTCACCATTATCATTTCGTCTGAGGACCGAATTAGTTTCCAGGGCTCTAATCGAGAACTTTGGATTTATTACAAAATCTGGTGTCCCTACAAAGCGTCATTTTATTTAAAGTATATTGATTAAATATGTCTCTTGCGATTTTTAGGGCTCTGCACAGTGTAACATCCACCGTGACTCATAGTGCAATGCAAAACTATTTTATCTTACGTGGATCCACTGAATTATGTACGTGTTGTCCTGTTCCGGGATAGCTCTGTGCATCCATAAAGGGTAATTGTAACGTAAAAAACAGAAGTCAGTCGCGATATCAATTTGTGAATGCCTCGTGGGGGCTGTACAGGCATCAGAACTCTCTAATGGTAACCGTGGCTGACAATATAGCCCCATGGAGCAGGGAGATACTACAATTACTTGATGAACTAAGACAGAAATGCGTGGTGCTCGGGTGCGTCTTGCCGAATGACTCTACAGAAGGGTGTCCTCTATTGCATTTTGGTTTCCAACATACAGATAAGCATGTAAGTGATGTTCATATTGAAATGGAAAGCTCTGGAACCTTCCACTAACTCTCATCAGGTCATTATTCTAGAGTTGTGATATGTTCATAACAGGGAGTTAGTACTTATTTCAGAAAAGAGTCATCATCATGAGTGGCGGTACTATTACTGCTGCTACTGCCGCAAGTATAAGAAAAACCCCATCGTCGCCCCTTTCTCCCCCTCCCTTCCGCCCCCCACCCAACCACACACAGAATACCAGACATTTATGTTGAAAATGGTATGAACTTCCTTGTGAACTATTCAGGACGAATTTAATGGCGACTGTTATGTTGCCTGGGATCTTATGCAACATGAAACCCAGCTTCGGAATTTCAAATGATAAAATGGGATAAATCTAGTATTATATTGGCTGAGATCTTCTGTAGCATGAAACCCAGCTTCTGAATTTCAAATGAGAGGACGGGATAAATCTAGTGTGCTCGAATAGAACTCTTAAATATATCCTCGGCTTTTGGTGTTTAGCACTTATTCGATATCAATGAGATCAGCCTTCCTTGCAGTCCGAAACCCAAACTCAATTTCCGCAGCGTTAAACAAAAACAAGCAAATGTATTTTTGTACAATAACTTGGAAATAAGAGGCTTATTTACAATTATGTTGGGTTGATGATCTCTGCGAATCGGCGTAAAAAATTGAAAAGGACTATCGAGTCACAAAATGTTCCGCTCTGAGGAATGTCATCCCACATAAATTATTTTTCCACAGATTCCATTCATTGTAAGGTTCACCTTTTTTAATTCACCCTTAACGAATTGTTTAAATCGTTTTATATTTCGATTGTATATGTATGACAGAAAGGAAAGCAGACTGCACGTAATCCTGAGGAAGTACTTTAGGAAGGATGTGTATTTTTTGAATTTGAACAGTATTTTCAGTTCTTGTTGAATTTCATCAAAATTGTGTAATTCAGCTGCAATGAGCGTGCAGTCCGCTGGATCTGCGTGAAGTGTGACACTTGGACTGTGCGCGAAAAATATATCGATGATGAAGGGGAAATTAATTATAATGAATTAGCTGCACTGTCTGATACTAATTTCTGTCAACAGACAGATGAGGTCTTACCTGCAGATCTTCTGTCAATTGACCGTTTCAGCATCGGATAACGACCCTAAAAGATGTGGTTCTGTCAGAATGAGTAATGTAACAAGGGACAGTGGGCAATAGCAGATAATCAGTAATTAATCAAATAATTGTGTGTAGACCGACAGTCTGCCGATGTGAATTTATACACGATTGATACCGAAGAGTATTGGAAGTCATTTCATGTTAATTACAGTTGGCGGCAGATCTCCATGTTTTTATTGGCCAGAGGAAACACATTGCAGTGCCTACCGCGAAAAAAAATTAGTTCGGGCAGCCAACGTTAACAGAGGGTAGCGCTGTCCATTGCTGTGGCTTCTTGGCCATAGCCGTGGGGGACTCCCTGCTGGTTGGACTCGACGTCCTGTGCTGTTGTCACCAGCGTAATCTTGCGAGGGAAAGGTATTCTGCTCTGGTATGTCTGATTAGACCATTTGAAAGCAACGGATAGGTTCGTTGGTCAATTTACGTCACCTTGTGGCTTTGCTGAATTAAATGTTCAGCTGGTATTAAAATTAATTCAACCCCACTATTCAATGGCCCTGCACCCAGAAGACCGAGCAAAAATGGTAAGATTAATCATATTATTAAGTTTGCTGCCTCGTTAAATATCAACACAGACCACGACGACTATAAATGTATTTGTAATTTAGCCTTCGATATTATCTATGACTGGAAATAGTAGTTGTAAGTGAATTAAATACCCGTCCATTGTGAAGGCCTAGATAATGCAGTCGTTGAACTCTTTCCATGTGTGGATGATATATCGTTGAAAAACGTCTGCTTTACAACAAACAGAAACTAAAGTGGACCTCGAAATTTGTGTGATTACCAAATGCATTAAATTATTGCTAATCGGCTTGGTACTGTGAAACAATGAAGAGGGTACTTCCATATATTTTTTCCTTTGGATACTCAATAATTTCACGAATGGACGCAAAGGTGAACTGCAACTCAGTTTCCTGAGTTTCATGAGACTTACCTCATACAAGGAGGAAGTTCAAGGTCTAACACGAGACGCGTTCTGAGGCGAAATGGATGTGACCTCCGTACAGAGTCATCAGAGAAGCAGGACTGCCGGAGATAGGCTGCACAGATCTTGGCTTTTACGTGTACTTTATCCTAGCGTTTTATCTTACCACAGCTCTTAAGAAGACGATTTCAGTCCAATAAATAAAGTTTGATTCACAGCACTGCATCTAAAGAGGCGAGCATGCCACGAGTAGCTGGCCTTAAGGGGACCGTGTGGTGAGGCGGCACTGAAGTGAAATTATGAGGATTCTGAATTTAATCTGATAAATGTGTAAGAGAAATCATGTCACGTGTAACTGTATACTAATTATCCTACAGCAACATAAAAAATTGTTTCAAAATTAACTTAAATCACTTGTACGGCGAATGATCCTTCTCAGTCGTATCTGAAGGATTACGAACAATTATTCAGTCTGGGGCACACGTGAGGTTGAGATAACTGCTGTGACTCGTTGGCAGACGTGGATTTGGAAACGCGTCCTTGATGGGCAGAGCTTTTTGAATAGCATGTGATCCCAACATCTCTGAAGCTAGTGTTTCGATTTTTTCTCTAGCCAGAATAATTAATACAAACTGTTTTGTTCAGTTTTACCCTACAGTCCATACTGTTTGTACGTCAAAACCACGTTTAACTCTATGGTACGTTAGGGCTAGTTCAACTATAGTAATTTTCTTGAACACTACAAGATGAACTTTTAACTGTGGCAGGGGAAGAATAGTCCAGAAAATTCTGAAGCGGTCCAGATATTTCTTTTTTTATTCCTGGTTTAGATTTATGATGTTTTGTTTCCAGATATTGTTTAACCTGAAAATGACGAATATGCTTTTCACCTCACCACATGTCCAGGCGAACTTCATAACCATAACGAAACATACACGCAACTAAACACAAAGCATTCACGTACAAAAGATTTTTCCACTTAACGTCCCATTCCAGCCCAAGCTATTGTGGATATAACTCAACATAATTTTCATTTTCTATTATATTCGTTACCTGCATCATTAGTTAACCAAGCACCATGTTCGCTTTCACATTTACTTTTACAGTTATACAAATCATTTTGTCAACGGTACCGTCGTATAAATCATTACTGCGCATTTTTTCCATATGATATATTTACTATTTCATCCGTTTCATGATTAAGATTACGTTTTGTAGGTATACAGGGTGTACTCAGTTTGCGAAAGTTACCTTTACGCAAGATTCATTATTACATAAAGCTTCATTTACATGTGAGGTTCGGCTGCGCTCAAAAACGAGTATTCAGTTCATGACTCAGTTACGAATCTGATACGTTGTATTCAAAATTGTGATCAACGTTTCTGATTTTTTAACGATTTACGTAAAATGTATCCCAGAAAAAGTCAAACTATGTGAAATAAAGTACTTTTACGACTTTATTGGTCTCATAAATACATTATAATACTTATTTTTTATAAAGTACGGGTGGCTGCCATGTCCAAATCCCGGCTGTGTCACTCTGAAGGCTCCCTCCTCGAAAGACGTGCCATTGCGATAATAAATTTTATTCACTCACTACGAAATACTAGCTACGTCGAATTATCTAGTGGCATTTAATATTTCATTCAATATGACTCATTTTTCCGTCTCTGTTGCAAACTTTTTGTGGTGTAACTAGTTTCGATAGTACTTCATCATATTCAGATCTATGTGTATCAGAATACTGACTTGTACTTCCTATGTAGATGCGACGGGTTGCTTACGCGATTACTTAGATCTGAAGATGATCCAGTATCATCGAAACTAGAGACGGGAAAATAAATGATATATAAAAAATTTTAAATATCAATGAAGTTGCTGAATTCTCCCGCGATGAATATTTCGGCTATAATGAACTAGTGACAGTTGAATGTAAACGCAACGGCTTCTGTCCGCACTGAATAACAGGACAGATAACAGCGAGCACAACAACAATAACCTCTTTCATCAATAGCAGTATCTGACAGCCGCCTCTGTCTTTCGCCCAGCGTATGAACAATGAGTTTTCAAAACGACAAGACGACTACGGGGTACGTTTTAAACGTAACATCCTAGAAGTGTACAACATCGGAGAGGATGTAAATAATTAACTCCGTCCGAACAGGCCTTAGAAGGCCAAACGGTACCGATCTGGATGCGGATATGGAGGGGCATGGGGTCAGCACATTGCTCTCCCGGCCGTAAGTCAGTATGTCTCCCTTCGCAACCGAATCTGTTCATACACCCAGACCACACCGGGTCTGACGTCATACTCCTACGTGAGCTCAACTGCCAAGGTCGTTGTAAATTTCACTCACTTTCTAATCATTCTAAGAAGAGCTCATACCCTTTCAATCTATGAAGTTTCATTTCGTTTCATCCTGCCGTTCTGGGTGTTTCACTTTGTTGTCAGGCATTGTCCTTAATTACAAACCAAAATCTCGTTCATTATTAAAAGGTAGCATGTATTACAAATATTATATGCCGGTCGCATGGAACACGATGACAATTGTACGATTAACACAAAAAATTTAATTACTTTCCTAGTATAGAACTTATTCGATAACGTAATGCGAACGTTCTTAAAAAATTAAAAACTAACAACCACATTTCGCATATAAAAACACAACTTCACGAATGACAGTATATTCAAACTATTATGGGACCTTACTTTGAAGTGTTATTATGAGTCGAAGCTCACTCGGTTTCTCATTCTCTTACCTAAATGTAGACAGTTTATTTTGCTGATAACAAGCTGATACTGCTCTTAAGAAAGCGTTGAAACTGTCTCCATTAATGGTACAATTTTTGCAGTCAGAAATGACATCCAAAGTAAGTTAATAGATTTTTATGAAAATAGTGATGAGTCTGTTGATAACATATCTTAAGCAGCTCAAAAGTCAACAGAAAGACACAAACTATCTTCTCATAACATGCTGTCAATAAATACACTGAATTTGCAGATAAAATTTTTTTTATTTAAAATAAATTGGTTTCAGATATGATTAAGGGAAATTGTGATGCACGCTTAGTGCATAAATGCTTGCGACATGTCATGCGGTTTTTGTCATATGACACACTAACAATAATTTAGAAAATGTAAGCTCATTTTCCACACTCAGCTGAAAAAAGAGAAAAATTCGAAAAATTTAAATAATCAGTGGAAGGAGACTTTCATGAAGTGAAACGCCTTGTAGGAATAACATGGTTCTCTTGTAAGATGCACAAAGATACTCTTGTAGAAGAAATCGAAAGCTGTCAGAATTTATTTTGTAAGTTTTGGAGGAAACTATCCAATGAATTTGCAAAACTTATTGATGCTTAACACTGAAAATGACTTGATTGAAATTTTGTATCATTTTTGTAGCTTTATTTTAAAACTATATGATAAAAGTATAAAGTGCGTGGAAGGCAGGTGCAGCATATCAATTTTGGATAATCTTAGAAACAGATTAACAGAAAGAGTATAACATCTTTACTTTGGATATGAAACTGGCAAATAAACTAGTGTTGTCTTCACCTGAACTGATTAATAAATTCATGGAATTATTTTTGTTTGTTGACAAAGCTTTGGAGCACCTAAGTAAATTGTTAGATTTTAGTGAGAAACTTACACAAAGAAATATAAATTAAAAAAAAAACGTTGTATTGGATCAATTTTTTAACATAGTCGAAAATTTAAAGCTGCGAAAACTTAGGTTAAATTCGAGTGACCTTTACGGGGAAACTTCATTATTAATTATTAAAAAAAAATATAAGATCAAATCTATACTTCTTAAGATATTACAGAATTGTATCCACTGCACAGAAATGGCAATATATTTTTACAAGTTAATTTCATATGTTTTGTAGATTTTCACCAGTTCGGCATTCACAGAGAGAGTTTTTCCCGCGATGAGTATTTAATGATGACGTGTCTGATAAAAAATGAATCATTTATTTGACAATCTGGATGTTGGTTTCGGTCTCGAGTTCCTCAGCCATGTTTGTTTGGCGATTTTTCTGACGTTTCGCCTTGTTACCTGCAACGGACGTTCGCTGCAGCACAGGAATCCAGGATCTGTTCACCTTCAGGCACTCGTCTTTCTTGTTGAAACTGTCGTCAATTTTCTGGATTTCTGTACCTTCCCTGAAGAAGCTTCTCCGCAGCAAGAACTTCTGTGTCGACGCATTTTACTGTGTGGTCGTTCTCACACTCCGCCATGACTGGTATTTCCACCTGTCCCAACCTGCAATGCCGCTTATATTCGGTTATCCTGGTGATGATTGGTTGCCCAATCATTCCAACACAGACTTTTGAACATGTAAATGGTATGCGTTACATCACAACTTTGCAGGAGGGTCCCTTTTCTCCTCTACAGAAACACTCTTTGATCTTCTTTATTTGTTGATAAATAGTCTTTAGGCCCCGTTTGTCCAATTTACGTGCGATTCTGTCCGTCACTCTCGGGATGTATTGTATTTCTTCTCCCTGTGTGTCATTTCGCTGAGTGATTCCGTGAAACTTCTTATGTAACTGGTGAAGTACCAGCTGCTAATGAGAACGCTTTCTAAGTTTTTTATGTAAATTGAAAGCGGAGATAGCAGAAAGTAAAGGAAAGATAAGGGACTATTGGTGTCAGCAACATCGGGACAGTACACGGAAATAGCGGCGAGGAGTGCAATTGCAAATGTGTGGAGAACGGGACTCGAAACTCGAATCTACTGCTTGTTTGGTTGTTGAGTTGACCTCTGAGCCACACGGACAAAGTGTTTGTAGCAGTATCACGAAATATCTAGCCACGTCTCTTGGCCGATCCACGTTCCCACCTTCAGTATGTCGTCGAATCTAATATGTCCCGGATCTTCTCTTCATAATCCTCGCTCATCATTACAACGGTGGCATTTTCCTGTGTGGATCGGCAGTACCAATATACTCTTATCAGCGTTAAGGCTCTTGATAGCTTGCGACTCTTCTCTTCTCAGGTTGCAGAGTGGTAGGGTTCTTTATCATTAATTAAATGTTGCAAAGTTGCTGAGGAGTAGCTTAGCACAGACAGTTATTTGTTAAGTATTGCTGAAAGTTCCAAAATACTACTTTAAACAATGTGGTGCATAAGTTAGTGGTGTTTTTCCGTAAGTTTACACATTACAGAGACTTCAGTGATCAATAATATATTCTCATTCTCTATTTGCAACAGTTTGCCAACGTTGGGGTAACTTTTTGATTCCGTAACTGTAGAAATCACGTTGTTTTCGAGGCGAAGAATACGTTAAGCCTTGTTCGGAGCGCATTTTCATCTGGAAAGGAAGTTCGTTGAAGGTGGTTCGATGGAGAGCAGAAAAGACAATCTGGAGGGAGCAGTATCAGTTGCATAAGGTAGGTGAGGAATGCCTTCCCAATGCAACTCTTTAGGGTCAGTCTAGCAAAACGCGGGCAGGCGTTATCGTGGAGTAGCATCAGTTTACGCAGTCTTTCCGGACGTTGTTGTTGGACTGTGTCTGCAAGACGCCTCAATTGTTGACTATTAATGTCAGCCGTGATGGTTACGTCTCGCAGTACACTACACCATCGCTGTTCCACCAGATGCATAGCATATCTTTCGTGGCTACTCGCAACGCTTTGTATGGGGAGTTCAAAAAATGGTTCAAATGGCTCTGAGCACTATGGGACTCAACTGCTGTGGTCATAAGTCCCCTAGAACTTAGAAATACTTAAACCTAACTAACCTAAGGACATCACACACATCCATGCCCGAGGCAGGATTCGAACCTGCGACCGTAGCGGTCGTGCGGTTCCAGACTGTAGCGCCTTTAACCGCTCGGTCACTCCGGCCGGCTGTATGGGGAGTTGCTGCTTTGCTAGGGCTCAAGCATCTCAACCCACATCTGTCTTCTCCGTATGTATAAACATACCGTTCGTCGTCACCAATAGCGATATGTGATGGAAATGGTCGGTGTTGTTCACGAGACAATTGACGGCGAGCAAGCACAGATGCACATATGCCCGCCCGCTCATTTTTGTGATTTTTGCTTAAAGCGTGCGGTACCGATACATTCGATTTTTGAACCGTCTCCAGAGCATCCAAACGTCGCACTATAGTGGACTGATCACAGTTCGTCACATTCGCCAGTTCTCAAGTACAGTGACGTGGGTCATTGGGAATTAATGCGTTTAAACGATCTGGATTAAATCCACTGTGGAGTAAATTCACGGACGTCCTGTAGGAGCCTCTTCAAAGAACTGGGTATAGTAACTACTGTCTCTCAGTATATTTACTCCTAAATGAAATTTGTCCTAAATAATACATCTATTTTTCCAACAAACAGCTCAGTTCATACATACAATACAAGGAACAAAAATGATTTGCACAAGGACTTAAAAGCACTTACTTTATTTCAAAAAGGGGTCCACTACTCAGGAACATTCATCTTCAATAATTTGCCAGCAAACATAGAAAATTTAGTTACAAATAAAGATCAGTTTAAAAGGAGCCTGAATGACTTACTAGTGGCCAACTCCTTCTACTCCATTGACACATTTTTTTAAATAGAAACAAATGATGTATTGTATATACTCATACTATTAGTATTTTTATTTCAGCTTTAAAAAAATTGACATGTTCCCCGTCCACGAGGATCTCCTCACCACGGATCTATGGAACGAAAAGCTAATCTAATATAATATAATCTGCATGAAAACACGAACGTCTTCCTGAGAGTCAAGAGTATCTAATCCAATACGATTAACCTTAAAACGAGAAAACCGTGTTCATCCAGTGCTCTGTTCAGTGGCATTGTCCACATAAATATCGCAAAAGTTTTTGGCTGTCTTCGTTGGTGTAACTTCTCTAGTGAAATCAAACAGAAGACTGTATCAGAAATGTTACGATTTCTCCGCTTGGCAGTCAATTTTCTAGCGTCTACAACTGCAATCATTATCTCCAAATGACAAAATGACAATACGTAAACTCAAATAGTAACAGAGAACTACAAATAAAAAATAAGAAACAATAAAAAAGCCATCGCAATCGGAATAACAATATGCGATAGAAAAAACTGCTGCGAACCTACACCGAAGCACTAAAGAAACTGGTATTGGCATGCATATTCAAATACAGCGATATCCAAACAGGCAGAATACGGCACTGCGGTCGGGAACGCCTATATAAGACAAGAAGTGTCTGGGGCAGCTGTTAGATCGATTACTGCTTCTACAATGGCAGGCGTCAACATTTAAGTGAGTTTGAACGTGGTGTTATAGTCGGCACACGAGCGATGGGATACAGTATCTCCGAGGTAGGGTTAAAGAGGAGATTTTTCTAGTTAATTATAGTTGTTCATGGTACCAGGAATCATTTTAATCTGATTAGTTGATTTCTATTTGCAACAATTAGATCGCCTCAGATTAAAGTTCAAATTTAAAGTTAGTAAGACTGAAAATACTGAATGCTTTAAGTTCAAATCTTTAATCTAACTGAATCATTTAGTTCATAAGCAAAATTAACTGGCACTGCAAATTTCTTATTTTTACAAACGGTATTCAGATTATTGTAACAATAGGACAGGACACGATCCTACTTGGTGAATGATTTTAGGAGAATCACGGGTAAACAGTTTTGATTAAACTATGGTAATTATTCACTCGCAAAACACCACAAAGCTGAGTAACGACGTTACAAAACTAGTTGGCAATAAGCTGTGATGCAGCAATCTTACTTCAGTCCATCATCGCCGTGACGAAACTGCTGACGCCCGATACTGCTGCTGGCTCCTTTCCATGATAATTAACGAGCACGGCAGTTATTGGCAAAGAAATTGTGGTCTTATGTCAAAGCGGTAGGTGGATCAAAACAAAATGTCCAGACACTCTGTGACCAAAATGGTACTGAAACAGAGGATGACAGACTAAAGGCCGAAATACTAAACGTCTTTTTCCAAAGCTGTTTCACAGAGGAAGACTGCACTGTAGTTCCTTATCTAGATTGTCGCACAGATGACAAAATGGTAAATATCGAAATAGACGACAGAGGGATAGAGGAACAATTAAAATCGCTCAAAAGAGGAAAGGCCGCTGGACCTGATGGGATACCAGTTCGATTTTACACAGAGTACGCGAAGGAACTTGCCCCTCTTCTTGCAGCGGTGTACCGTAGGTCTCTAGAAGAGCGTAGCGTCCCAAGGATTGGAAAAGGGCACAGGTAATCCCCGTTTTCAAGAAGGGACGTCGAACAAATGTGCATAACTATAGACCTATATCTCTAACGTCTATCAGTTTGGAACACGTATTATGTTCGAGTATAATGACTTTTCTGAAGACTAGAAATCTACTCTGTAGGAATCAGCATGGGTTTCGAAAAACACAATTGTGTGAAACCCAGCTCGCGCTATTCTTCCACGAGACTCAGAGGGCCATAGACACGGGTTCCCAGGTAGATGCCCCGTTTCTTGACTTCCGCAATGCGTTCGATACAGTTCCCCACAGTCGTTTAATGAACAAAAGTAAGAGAGCATATGGACTATCAGACCAATTGTGTGATTGGACTGAAGAGTTCCTAGATAAGAGAACGCAGCATGTCATTCTCAATGGAGAGAAGTCTTCCGAAGTAAGAGTGATTTTAGGTGTGCCGCAGGGGAGTGTCGTAGGACCGTTGCTATTCACAATATACATAAATGACCTTGTGGGTGACATCGCGAGTTCACTGAGGCTATTTGCGGATGATGTTGTGGTATATCGAGAGGTTGTAACAATGGAAAATTGTACTGAAATTCAGGAGGATCTGCAGCGAATTGACGCATGGTGCAGGGAATGGCAATTGAATCTCTATGTAGACAAGTGCAATGTGCTGCGAATACACAGAAAGAAGATCCCTTATCAATTAGCTACAATATAGCAGGTCAGCAACTGGAAGCAGTTAATTCCATAAATTATCTGGGAGTACACATCAGGAGTGATTTAAAATGGAATGATCATATAAAGTTGATCGTCGGTAAAGCAGATGCCAGACTAAGATTCATTGGAAGAATCCTAAGGAAATGCAATCCGAAAACAAAGGAAGTAGGTTACAGTACGTATGTTCGCCCACTGCTTGAATACTGCTCAGAAGTGTGGGATCCGTACCAGATAGGGTTGATAGAAGAGATAAAGAAGATCCAACGGAGAGCAGCGCGCTTCGTTACAGGATCATTTAGTAATCGCGAAAGCGTTACGGAGATGATAGATAAACTCCAGGAGAAGACTCTGCAGGAGAGACGCTCAGTAGCTCGGTTAGGGCTTTTGTTGAAGTTTCGAGAACATACCTTCACCGAGGAGTCAAGCAGTATATTGGTCCCTCCTACGTATATCTCGCGAAGGGACCATGAGGATAAAAGCAGAGAGATTAGAGCCCACACAGAGGCATACCGACAATCCTTGTGGAGTATGGATGTAGATGTAGATGTAGATATTGGCGTGACGGTTTCTTGATGTTGCTGCAGCCAATATTTCCACCACACACGCTTATCACTTGCCACGAGCCGCTACACAATCACCACTTCAGTATAATGCACGCACTCCATCCATGCGTCTGCACTTCACGAAGTCTCACACCAGAGCTCTCTCTGTGTGTAGCGCGCGCTCTGACGTAACATCCTCCCGCGTCCAGAGACGCCGCTACTCCAACGATCCTTATTCGTTGACAAAAACCTACCGTTTCCCTAACATTCCCTCAGCGATTACTCAGCGATATTTACATAATATACGTAATTGATTATACAGCAGAATAAACAAATTAATTCATACATCGTGTACATATAAATTTACATAAAGATAAAAGCAAGTATATACATTGTGTTACAAAAAGGTACGGCCAAACTTTCAGGAAAGATTCCTCACACACAAAGAAAGAAAATATGTTATGTGGACATGTGTCCGGAAACGCTTACTTTCCATGTTAGAGCTCATTTTATTACTTCTCTTCAAATCACATTGATCATGGAATGGAAACATACAGCAACAGAACCTACCAGCGTGACTTCAAACACTTTGTTACAGGAAATGTTCAAAATGTCCTCCGTTAGCGGGGATACATGCATCCACCCTCCGTCGCATGGAATCCCTGATGCGCTGATGCAGCCCTGGAGAATGGCGGATTGTATCACAGCCGTCCATAATACGAGCACGAAGAGTCTCTACAGTTGGTACCGAGGTTGCGTAGACAAGAGCTTTCAAATGCCCCCGTAAACGAAAGTCAAGAGGGTTGAGGTCAGGAGAGCGTGGAGGCCATGGAATTGGTTCGCCTCTGCCAATCCATCGGTCACCGAATCTGTTGTTGAGAAGCGTACGAACACTTCGACTGAAATGTGCAGGAGCTCCATCGTGCATGAACCACATGTTGTGTCGTACTTGTAAAGGCACATGTTCTAGCAGCACAGGTAGAGTATCCCGTATGAAATCATGATAACGTGCTCCATTGAGCGTAGGTGGAAGAACATGGGGCCCAATCAAGACATCACCAACAATGCCTGCCCAAACGTTCACAGAAAATCTGTGTTGATGATGTGATTGCACAATTGCGTGCGGATTCTTGTCAGCCCACACATCCTGATTGTGAAAATTTACAATTTGATCACGTTGGAATGAAGCCTCATCCGTAAAGAGAACATTTGCACTGAAATGAGGATTGACACATTGTTGGATGAACCATTCGCAGAAGTGTACCCGTGGAGGCCAATCAGCTGCTGATAGTGCCTGCACACGCTGTACATGGTACGGAAACAACTGGTTCACCCGCAGCACTCTCCATACAGTGACGTGGTCAACGTTACCTTGCACAGCAGCAACTTCTCTGACGCTGACATTAGGGTTATCGTCAAATGCACGAAGAATTGCCTCGTCCATTGCAAGTGTCCTCGTCGTTCTTAGTCTTCCCCAGTCGCGAGTCATAGGCTGGAATGTTCCGTGCTCCCTAAGACGCCGATCAATTGCTTCGAACGTCTTCCTGTCAGGACACATTCGCTCCGGAAATCTGTCTCGATACAAACGTACCGCGCCACGGCTATTGCCCCGTGCTAAACCACACCTCAAATGGTCATCTGCCAACTCCGCATTTGTAAACATTGCACTGACTGCAAAACCACATTCGTGATCAACACTAACCTGTTGATGCTACGTACTGATGTGCTTGATGCTAGTACTGTAGAGCAATGAGTCGCATGTCAACACAAGCACCGAAGTCAACATTACCTTCCTTCAATTGGGCCAACTGGCGGTGGATCGAGAAAGTACAGTACATACTGACGAAAGTAAAATCAGCTCTAACATGGAAATTAAGCGTTTCCGAACACATGTCCACATAACATCTTTTCTTTATTTTTGTGTGAGGAATGTTTCCTGAAAGTTTGGCCGTACCTATTTGTAACACCCTGTATATACAATAATAAATGGTCAAAGAGCACATCGGCATGAAAGTGTTACAGCCCTACACGGTATTAGGCAGGTGTACCAGTTTATTTGGCTCTTCAGTTTATTATGATACCGTACACTTTTACCCAGTAGTCAGTATTCCGCATTTTTTCGGAGAGACATGGCAGCGCTGGACGTGTGTGTGTCGGGCAGGGTGACGTACTGGCTGGTGGGCGCGACGCCCGCCTGGTTCCACGCCACCAACGTGCTGCTGCACGCGGCCGCCTCGCTGCTGCTGGCGCGCCTCTGCGCCTCGCCCGTCGCCCGGCTGCGGCCCGCCTTCGCCACGCTGGCCGGCCTCCTCTTCGCCGTCCACCCGGTGCACACCGAGGCGGTGAGTCCCACTCACTCCACTCACTCCACTCACTCCACTCTACTCTTCTTTGGGGCTCCGTACGTCAGTTGGTAAAAACGGAAGCATTGCAGGAGCACTTTGTTGTCCCTCTGTCCGTTAAGCCGCTTTTGTCTGCAGAACGGGTACAGGTAAGTAGAAATTTATATCAAATACTAAGTCTAGGTCCTTAGCCGATGTAAGAAAATGTCAGCTTCTAAGTCAATAAAATCATAAGTGTTGGCTGTTTGTGCCACTTGTTTTGCCACTTGTAAACCTCTGGATGGTACATAATTAGAATAAAAAGTTCTCGGGTTTCCAACAGCGTCAATTGCTTAAAAGTACACGAGCTTTCGGCCAAGCACTCCTTGACCATTGTCAAGGACTCTTGACACGATTCATCGCGTTCGGATCAGGCGAATGTAGTTGTGCAGTCCTAAGCCATCGACCTGCACACCGACCGGCGCAGCGCCACGAAACGGAATCGACCAGGCTCTGACCTGCTCACCAGTGGGAAGACCGGTCAGTGCCACACCTCCAGGAAGACAGAGTTCAGCGCCCCCTGTCAATGCTGATTTAACCAGCCGCCCATCACTTGCCGTTCCAGTTCGGTTGCAGACTTCGAGAGCATCAGTAATGAATAACAGGAAGACGACACTTACCTTGCGCTAAGCGACTATAAATGGTGGATAAATTTCATTGCAGGTGGGACGCACAATAAGTCAAGTTCCTTTTATTTCTAGAAATAAAGTATTCAGTTAATATTCAAGTATTATGTAAGATCATTTTGCATTCCTGCCACCGGCCGTTGCAACTTCTCTCTTTCCTCGTTCGTGCCCGTTCTGACTAACACAGTAGCTGACATAACACTAGTGACCAAGACACCAACGTGAGTTCAAACTATTGCTGCACGGTTATGGCCTTTTGACACAGTTATCCTGCTGGAAAATACCATCGTGGTCGGGGAAAACAACATGAGTGAAGAATGCAGGTGATCTGAGAGATCGTTCACACAGACCACATGTGCCATGGTGCTCTCCATTACTACCACCAGTCCTACGGAAACACAGGTGGTGGTCCCCACGGCATAATACTGCTTGACGTTACTGCCTCGCGTTACAATAGCCGTAATTCTACCGAACAGGCTAAACGCTACCACTGGTCCACGGCCAAGCTCGTTCGTCCCTAGTCCACTGCGATCGTAACTGACGATTTCATTTAGTCGACGTGGGAACATGTATGGATCTGCCAGGTTAAACGATGTCCACGTACAAAACACTTGTACCGGCATCAGTAATGTACTCTGTTGACATGTGTGTCCCAGTTCGTCGCTTATCGTGTTGTACAGACCTCCTAGCTCTGTGATGAGGCGTCGCTCACTATTCTTCAAGCACTTTCCACAGATGCTCACGACAGTAGTTCGTGAACAGCCGACCTGATTTATCGTTTCCGAGATGTTCGTGGCCAAGTTCTGGGCCATAATTGTCCACCCTATATGGGGATTTCCCCATCTAAGGCCCATACTGTCTCTCGAATGAATAGCACTTAGACACTTACGTTACTGCGTCACGTGGCCGCGACGGAGGGTCAATGTGGAGGCTGGCCGTGTGGCATCGCCCGCTCTGCCTGTGAGTGGACATGTGGCTGCTCCTTCAGCAAGGTCCGAGCAGGCACACGGGGGGAGGGGTTTATTAGTTATTGGGAGCTCCAACGTTAGGCGGGTGATGGAGCCCCTTAGGGAAATAGCGGGAAGGTCGGGGAAGAAGGCCAGTGTTCACTCTGTCTGCTTGCCGGGGGGTCTCATCCGAGATGTGGAGGAGGCCCTACCGGCGGCGATAGAGAGCACTGGGTGCACCCGACTGCAAATTGTTGCTCGTGTCGGCACCAATGACTCATGCCGTCTGGGTTCAGAGGTCATCCTCAGTTCGTAAAGGCGGTTGGCGGAATTGGTGAAGGCGGAAAGCCTCGCTCGCGGGGTGGAATCAGAGCTAACTGTTTGTAGTATCGTTCCCAGAACCGATCGCGGTCCTCTGGTTTGGAGCCGAGTGGAAGGCTCAAAACCAGAGGCTCAGACGATTCTGCGGAGATCTGGGGTGCAAATTTCTCGACCTCCGCTATCGGGTGGAGAAATGTAGGGTCCCCCTGAATAGGTCAGGCGTGCACTACACGCCGGAAGCGGCTACAAGGGTAACGGAGTACGTGTGGAGTGCACATGGGGGTTTTTTAGGTTAGAGAATCCCCTCCTTAGGCCCGACAAGACGCCTCCTGAGACGCGGCAAGGTAGGAGTAGGCAAAATGCAACAGGGAATAACAATATTAATGTGCTAATAGTAAACTGCAGGAGCGTCTATAGAAAGGTCCCAGAACTGCTCTCATTAATAAACGATCACAACGCCCATATAGTACTAGGGACAGAAAGTTGGCTGAAACCAGACGTAAACAGTAATGAAATCCTAAACACAGATTGGAATGTATACCGCAGAGACAGGCTGAACAGTGAAGGAGGAGGCGTGTTTATAGCGATAAGAAATGCAATAGTATCGAAGGAAATTGACGGAGATCCGAAATGTGAAATGATTTGGGTGAAGGTCGCGGTTAAAGCAGGCTCAGACATGGTAATTGGATGTCTCTATAGGCCCCCTGGCTCAGCAGCTGTTGTGGCTGAGCACCTGAAGGATAATTTGGAAAATATTTCGAGTAGATTTCCCCATCATGTTCTGGGTGGAGATTTTAATTTGCCGGATATAGACTGGGAGACTCAGACGTTCATAACGGGTGGCAGGGACAAAGAATCCAGTGACATTTTTTTAAGTGCTTTATCTGAAAACTACCTTGAGCAGTTAAACAGAGAACCGACTCGTGGCGATAACATATTAGACCTTCTGGTGACAAACAGACCCGAACTATTTGAAAAAGTTAATGCAGAACAGGGAATCAGCGATCATAAAGCGGTTACGGCATCGATGATTTCAGTCGTAAATAGGAATATTAAAAAGGGTAGGAAGATTTTTCTGTTTAGAAAAAGTGGCAAAAAGCAGATTTCAGAGTACCTGTTGGCTCAACACAAAAGTTTTGTCTCAAGTACAGATAGTGTTGAGGATCAGTGGACAAAGTTCAAAACCGTCGTACATAATGCGTTAGATGAGTATGTGCCAAGCAAGATCGTAAGAGATGGAAAAGAGCCACCGTGGTACAACAACCGAGTTAGAAAACTGCTGCGGAAGCAAAGGGAACTTCACAGCAAACATAAACATAGCCAAAGCCTTGCAGACAAACAAAAATTACGCGAAGCGAAATGTAGTGTGAGGAGGGCTATGCGAGAGGCGTTCAATGAATTCGAAAGTAAAGTTCTATGTACTGACTTGGCAGAAAATCCTAAGAAATTTTGGTCTTATGTCAAAGCGGTAGGTGGAGCAAAACAAAATGTCCAGACACTCTGTGACCAAAATGGTACTGAAACAGAGGATGACAGACTCTTATTGAAGGAAATAGTGCGCATATAGTATTAGGAACGGAAAGTTGGTTAAAACTAGAAGTGAACAGTAACGAAATCCTAGACACAGAATGGAATATATACCGCAAGGATAGGATAAACGCCAATGGTGGAGGAGTATTTATAGCAGTAAAGAATTCAATAATATCCAGTGAAGTTATTAGCGAATGCGAATGTGAAATAATCTGGGTTAAGCTAAGTATCAAAGGTGGGTCAGATATGATAGTCGGATGCTTCTATAGACCACCTGCATCAGCAACCGTAGTAGTTGAGCGCCTCAGAGAGAACCTGCAGAACGTCGTGAAGAAGTTTCGTGATCATACTATTGTAATAGGGGAGACTTCAATTTACCAGGTATAGAATGGGACAGTCACACAATCAGAACTGGAGCCAGGGACAGAGACTCTTGTGACATTATCCTGACTGCCTTGTCCGAGAATTACTTCGAGCAGATAGTTAGAGAACCAACTCGTGAAGCTAACGTTTTAGACCTCATAGCAACAAATAGACCGGAACTTTTCGACTCCGTGAATGTAGAAGAGGGTATCAGTGATCATAAGTCAGTGGTTGCATCAATGACTACAAGTGTAATAAGAAATGCCAAGAAAGGAAGGAAAATATATTTGCTTAACAAGAGTGATAGGGCACAAATCGCAGAATATCTGAGTGACCACCATCAAACGTTCATTTCTGAGGAAGAGGATGTGGAACAAAAATGGAAAAATTCAGAAACATCGTCCAGTACGCCTTAGATAAGTTCGCACCGACTAAGGTCCAAAGCGAGGGGAAAGATCCACCGTGGTATAACAATCATGTACGAAAGGTACTACGGAAACAAAGAAAGCTTCATCATAGGTTTAAGAGTAGTCGAATCATAGCTGATAAGGAAAAGCTGAACGAAGCGAAAAAGAGCGTAAAGAGAGCAATGAGAGAAGCATTCAACGAATTCGAACATAAAACATTGGCAAACAATCTAAACAAGAACCCTAAAAAGTTTTGGTCATATGTAAAATCGGCAAGCGGATCTAAATCCCCTATTCAGTCACTCGTTAACCACGATGGCACCGAAACAGAGGACGACCGAAGAAAGGCAGAAATACTGAATTCAGTGTTCCGAAACTGTTTCACTGCGGAAAGTCGTAACACGGTCCCTGACTTCAGCCGTCGCACGGACGCCAAAATGGAAAATATTGAAATAAACGATATCGGAATTGAAAAACAACTGCTATCACTTAGTAGCGGAAAAGCATCCGGACCAGACGAGATACCCTTAAGATTCTACAGTGATTATGCTAAAGAACTTGCCCCCTTTCTATCAGCAATTTATCGTAGATCGCTGGAAGATCGTAAAGTACCTAGCGACTGGAAGAAAGCGCAGGTCGTTCCCATTTTCAAGAAGGGTCATAAATCAGATGCTTACGTCAATCTGTTGTAGAATAATGGAACATGTTTTGTGTTCTCGTATTATGACGTTCTTAGATAATACAAATCTCCTTCATCATAACCAACATGGATTCCGCAAACAGAGACCATGTGAAACTCAGCTCGCCCTATTTGCCCAAGAAATTCACAGTGCCGTAGACACTGGCGAGCAGATTGATGCCGTATTCCTGGACTTCAGGAAGGCATTTGATACGGTTCCGCACTTACGTTTAGTGAAAAAAATACGAGCTTACGGAATATCGGACCAAGTTTGTGATTGGATTCAGGATTTCCTAGAAGAAAGAACACAACATGTCATTCTTAACGGTTCAAAATCTGCAGATGTAGAGGTAATTTCGGGAGTACCGCAAGGAAGCGTGATAGGACCTTTATTGTTTACAATATACATAAATGACTTAGTTGACAACATCGGTAGCTCCGTGAGGCTATTTGCAGATGACACGGTTGTCTACAAGAAAGTAGCAACATCAGAAGACTCGTACGTACTCCAGGAAGACCTGCAGAGGATTAATGCATGGTGCGACAGCTGGCAGCTTTCCCTAAACGTAGATAAATGTAATATAATGCGCATACATAGGGGCAGAAATCCATTCCAGTACGATTATGCCATAGGTGGTAAATCATTGGAAGCGGTAACGACGGTAAAATACTTAGGAGTTACTATCCGGAGCGATCTGAAGTGGAATGATCACATAAAACAAATAGTGGGAAAAGCAGGCGCCAGGTTGAGATTCATAGGAAGAATTCTAAGAAAATGTGACTCATCGACGAAAGAAGTAGCTTACAAAACGCTTGTTCGTCCGATTCTTGAGTATTGCTCATCAGTATGGGACCCTTACCAGGTTGGATTCATAGAAGAGATAGACATGATCCAGCGAAAAGCAGCGCGATTCGTCATGGGGACATTTAGTCAGCGCGAGAGCGTTACGGAGATGCTGAACAAGCTCCAGTGGCGGACACTTCAAGAAAGGCGTTACGCAATACGGAGAGGTTTATTATCGAAATTACGAGAGAGCACATTCCGGGAAGAGATGGGCAACATATTACTACCGCCCACATATATCTCGCGTAATGATCACAACGAAAAGATCCGAGAAATTAGAGCAAATACGGAGACTTACAAGCAGTCGTTCTTCCCACGCACAATTCGTGAATGGAACAGGGAAGGGGGGATCAGATAGTGGTACAATAAGTACCCTCCGCCACACACCGTAAGGTGGCTCGCGGAGAATAGATGTAGATGTAGATGTAGATGTACTAAATGTCTTTTTCCAAAGTTGTTTCACAGAGGAAGATTGCACTGTAGTTCCTTCTCTAGATTGTCGCACAAATGACAAAATGGTAGATATCGAAATAGACGACAGAGGGATAGAGAAACAATTAAAATCGCTCAGAAGAGGAAAGGCCTCTGGACCTGATGGGATACCAGTTCAATTTTACACAGAGTACGCGAAGGAACTTGCCCCCCTTCTTGCAGCGGTGTACCGTAGGTCTCTAGAAGAGCGTAGCGTTCCAAAGGATTAGAAAAGGGCACAGGTCATCCCCGTTTTCAAGAAGGGACGTCGAACAGATGTGCAGAACTATAGACCTATATCTCTAACGTCGATCAGTTGTAGAATTTTGGAACACCAATTGTGTTCGAGTATAATGACTTTTCTGGAGACGAGAAATCTACTCTGTAGGAATCAGCATGGGTTTCGAAAAAGACGGTCATGTGAAACCCAGCTCGCGCTATTCGTCCACGAGACTCAGAGGGCCATAGACACGGGTTCACAGGTAGATGCCCTGTTTCTTGACTTCCGCAAGGCGTTCGATACAGTTCCCCACAGTCGTTTAATGAACAAAGTAAGAGCATATGGACTATCAGACCAATTGTGTGATTGGATTGAAGAGTTCCTAGGTAACAGGACGCAGCATGTTATTCTCAATGGAGAGAAGTCTTCCGAAGTAAGAGTGATTTCAGGTGTGCCGCAGGGGAGTGTCATAGGACCGTTGCTATTCACAATATACATAAATGACCTGGTGGATGACATCGGAAGTTCACTGAGGCTTTTTGCAGATGATGCTGTGGTGTATCGAGAGGTTGTAACAATGGAAAATTGTACTGAAATGCAGGAGGACCTGCAGCGAATTGACGCATGGTGCAGGGAATGGCAATTGAATCTCTATGTAGACAAGTGCAATGTGCTACAAATACACAGAAAGAAAGATCCCTTATCAATTAGCTACAATATAGCAGGTCAGCAACTGGAAGCAGTTAATACCATAAATTATCTGGGAGTACGCATTAGGAGTGATTTAAAATGGAATGATCATATAAAGTTGATTGTCGGTAAAGCAGATGCCAGACTGAGATTCATTGGAAGAATCCTAAGGAAATGCAGTCCGAAAACAAAGGAAGTAGGTTACAGTACGCTTGTTCGCCCACTGCTTGAATACTGCTCAGCAGTGTGGGATCCGTACCAGATAGGGTCGATACAAGACATAGAGAAGATCCAACGGAGAGCAGCGCGCTTCGTTACAGTAATCGCGAAAGCGTTACGGAGATGATAGATAAACTCCAGTGGAAGACTCTGCAGGAGAGACGCTCAGTAGCTCGGTACGGGCTTTTGTCAAAGTTTCGAGAACATACCTACACCGAAGAGTCAAGCAGTATATTGCTCCCTCCTACGTATATCTCGCGAAGAGACCATGAGGATAAAATCAGAGAGATTAGAGCCCACACAGAGGCATACCGACAATCCTTCTTTCCACGAACAATACGAGACTGGAATAGAAGGGAGAACCGATAGAGGTACTCAAGGTACCCTCCGCCACACACCGTCAGGTGGCTTGCGGAGTATGGATGTAGACGTAGATGTAGATGTAGACGTCACCGGGTAGCACTCAGCCGCTCCATGCACATTGGTCACAGATGTCCGGCTCATTATTCTCTCATATCTGGCCACGCCCATACCCTCGTCCTCTAGGGTACTGCGGACACAAAAGTGAATTTCTGGTATCTGGGAGGTGGAGGTATTTGTCCAATCTCGAGAGAAGGGTCAGTCTTTCGGTAATGCTTTTAAACGTGTTGTATTCGTGGGCTAGTAAACTGGGTGAGGAACTTTTCTCACGATAGCAGAAGTTTTCTACCATCTATTCCGAACAAACTTTTGGCTAGTCGTCGCAGGTAGCGGTACTTCTCAACGAAAAGACATACATTCTGTTGAAGAGACTGCTTGGTTGAAAGGCCTGTTGGGAGCACGAGAAATCGAATAGTGGGCTGGCAGTGGTTTGGGTACGGGAATCAAGTTTTTGGCCCTGTGGGTCGGACGTGACATTTTGTATATGGAATCGGAACAGAATCATTCACGACGATCGACAAAGCTGTTTAGCTTGCATGGAAGCCTACAGGAATTTGAAACTGTGAAACCGTGTACTGATGTGGAATAAGGCTTAGTCGTTTCTCGGTGTGTCTGGCGAGTTTTGCGATTTAGTAAGCGAGCATGCACTCAGTAGTCAGAGGCCTCATATCATAGTGTTGAGCCATTGAATAACTGTTGATGGTATTTGATAAGCGTAGCGCAGTTGGTGAGGTCTAACTGATCAAGTAGATGACAGTTATTCCTCTGGAAACTCTAAATTAGGTGTTTTTTGAGTGACCTATTCCCCATTTTGTCTCTGAACTACTACCCTGTTTTCTTTTTCGAGGAGGCGATTTAGTGACTCCTTGTCTTCCTCTTCTTCCTCACATCTTCTTATTGTTCTTCCCTAGTTTCTGTACGGTATCAGGCTTTGTTGTATGGATTGTATCAAGCAATTTTAATGACAGTTGGAGCCCGAATGTCCTTCGTGAAGCCACAACTGTCTCCTGAACGGAATCTGTGTTCAATGTCTCTGTGCGTCTAGTGTTATGTCAAAGCCAAGTGTGAGAAGTGTTGTGAATGATTACGTATCGTGTATCTGAGGTAGAAAAAGGTTATCAGCCTATATTAATCTAGGATACCCCTTAAAAAGTACATTAAGGTCAACCGGATCACCAGCCCTCGTCGTTCGTCGATCTAGGGAAGGCTCGTCTTCCCTAATGCCTGAGGCAGCAAGTTAACGCGCTCGGCTATCCGGGAGGGGGTATAGCGGCTGTACGTCATGTTTATAAAGAGCGCTGTTCTCTCGTACAAAAGCAATAGGCAGCTTACATCGACACATAGCTTGTCCCACCTAACTCTGCCACCTCAAATGTTTGCAAAACTAAACGAAATGTAAAATACAAGTGGTTAGGGATGCACCTAAATTACGGGCTTACACAATGGGGAGGAATGCACAGTCCGTAAATGTAAACATACATCAGTTTCTACATCTACATCTATATGGATACTCTGTGAATCACATTTAAGTGCCTGGAAGAGGGTTCATCGAACTACCTTCACAATTCTCTATTATTCCAATCTCATATAACACGTGGAAAGAATGAACACCTATATCTTTCCGTAAGAGTTCTGATTTCCCTTACTTTTTCGTGGTGATCGTTCCTCCCTATGTAGGTCGGTGTCAACAAAATGTTTTCGCATTCGGTGGAGAAATTTGGTGATTGGAATTTCATGAGAAGATTCCGTCGCAATGAAAAACACCTTTCTTTTAATTGTGTCCAGCCCACATCCTGTATCATTTCTGTGACACTCTCTCCCATACTTCGCGATAATACAAAACGCGCTGCCCTTCTTTGAACTTTTTCGATGTACTCCGTCAGTCCAATCTGGTAAGGATCCCACACCTTGCAGCAGTATTCTAAAAGAGGACGGACAAGCGTAGTGTAGGCAGTCTCCTTAGTAGAACTGTTACATTTTGTAAGTGTCCTGCCAATAAAACGCAGTCTTTGGTTAGCCTTCCCCACAACATTTTCTATGTGTTCCTTCCAATTTAAGTTATTCGTAATTGTAATACCTAGGTACTTAGTTGAATTTACGGGTTTTAGGTTAGACTGATTTATCGTGTAACCGAAGTTTAACGAGTTCCTTTTAGCACACTTTCCGTAATTTAGGGTAAACTGCCAATTTTCGCACCATCCAGATATTTTTTGTAAATCGTTTTGCAATTTGTTTTGATCCTCTGATGACTTTATTAATCTATAAACGACAGCGTTATATGCAAACAACCTAAGACTTTGAATACAAAGTTACTTTTTTTAAGTGGCACATGTATGTTTTGTCATGGAAGTGGAAACTAGAAGTACAATTAGTGATGAAAGACTTTGTGTCATTGTTCTAAACCACATAAATTCTGAAATAAATATGCCTTAAAGGATGGCAACGACGCCACCGTTTCTGCCGTAATACGCAGAGCAACGATTGCCTACAGGAGGCTCCAGGACAGCGCAGGAAACCCGCATCGCGGAAGTAACTGTAACACCGTTTCCACTACTGAGTCTAAGTATTCCAGAAGGTATAGCGTTTAGAGGTGTGAAACATTGTCTACCATTACTAATTTATCTGTTTTCATTTCGGTAGAAAATGATATACATGTGCCATTCAAGAAACGAAACTTTGTGTTGAAAGGGATGTTTGTTTACTTGTAGGGATTGTGCGTTCCTGCCCGTTATGTGGCCCATTCCTGGCCAATTGTTTTTTTCACATTTTGTTTCGTTTCGGAAATATGTAAGGTGGCTAAGATGATATTCTTTCAGCATCAGAAAGTCTTTATGAAGGTAGTTAGACAGCTACAAGACGTTTGATCCTGGTATAGGTCTAGCGCCGGTTTTAAAGTTATAACACACCGAGACCGGCGACCACTGTATCACTGTATCATTGTACCAGTGTATCAGTGCAGAGAAGTAGTCAGAATCGGCCAGGAAACGGTGCTGAGTCAACTAGTGGTGCAATACATCACATAAGGGTCTGCCGCACTCCTTGTCGCTGAAGAGTGAATGGCTACGGCTGCGGCCGCGAATGTGACTAGTTATTTCCTTCCTTTACATGGTAAATAGGACCGGAGATCCCGTTCTTCTTTATAAAACAACGCTCCCGTAAATCTTTAATTTTCTTGGTGATGAACACCCGAAAAACGTGTACAAAAAGAAGATACTCTTTCGAAATCAGCTCGTTGTGATGTTCTGACCTCACCTGAGTTCATGTTGTGAGAAACGATAATGAAAAGACCGGGCAAATGCCAGTAGGACTCTAACTTCAAGGGTTCCGTACACATGTAATAATGTATATAGGTAGTTCATTTATCCTGAGAATCGAGAATCCAGACGATTTTCCCATGTTATTCATATCGATTCCGGCAAGACATCTGTCTGTGGAATTCCAAGATGTTCGAGAATGTGTTAATTTTGAGTTTTAAGTTTAATTTTTTGTGTGATTTTGCTTCCGCTGTCATAATTTTTGATTTATTTTATTAATTTTGGAGTTTTGCATCCTATCCATTCTCAGCAACTACAGTTGTGTGTAACGAAATAATAAGCAACCAGTTGCATAAAAGAAATTTACTTTACCGGTTTCGGGCTCCTAGTCATGTGGTTCATAGCATGGATACAAAAATAGTATACTGTTTTTGTACAGACGTTATGAAGCACATGACCGCGGAAATTTGCTGTATGCATCTTATTATTGACACTCGCAAACAATGCGACATCCATCTGAAGAAGAGCACTAAGTGTCCGTCACCGATAAAGAAGATAAATTTCTTTTATGAAACTGGTTGCTTATTATTTCATTACAATTTTGTAGTCACATTAAGACACATCGCTAACTGGCAATTGAAGATGGTTTGACTTTGTCTGCTCTCGTCCCTTTTGCGATTACTAGTAAGATTTGCGGAAATTTCCAGAGAACAAAACGGTACAGCCGGTCGATATGGTTATTGTTGTTTCGTAAATGTCGAGTCGTTCTGTGGAACACTTCAATGGGATATTGAAACCTCATCCCAAACAATGGTTGTGCAGTAGTGCATCATTCACGAGTATTACTTCCCTTTCAAACATAAAAGTGTTGCACGAGTCGTAAACGTATATTACCATGGAATGTGTGCAATGAGAATGATGTGACGTGGCGCAAAGGTCAGGACGCCTTACGACTGTCATCGCTAGATGGCAAATGCATCTATCTCACAGTGTCAGAGGACCTTACTTCATCGAAGCTCAGCCAATTGGCAAGAAACTTCTATTAATTTTGCACACAAACTTTTTTTCCGGATCATTCAGTCTGTTACTGAAAAACAAATCAAAATCTCTAAGTCACATAAAAATTATTTTTGCTATTACAAACAAACAAAAAATATTTTTTAAGTTATATAGTTATTAATTTTCAGATCTTTTCCCCTTACCTGTACTCTGAAACCATGTTTCTCGCCAAATTTCATGATTCTACATCAATGGGAAGTACCGTATGTTTTCTGATGAATGAGTCTGCCAGTATCAAAAAACTGCTAAATCTTCATATTACTTTATCTTAGAAGCTTAAATTTTTTACGCCTGTTGGTATGTAACATAAATTTTAGCTTTATATCTGTAACCGTTCCTAGACGGCCGGAGTGGCCGAGCGGTTCTAGGCGCTTGAGTCTGGAACCGCGCGACCGCTACGGTCGCAGGTTCAAATCCTGTCTCGGGCATGGATGTGTGTGATGTCCTTAGGTTAGTTACGTTTAAGTATTTCTAAGTTCTAGGGGACTGATGAGCTCAGATGTTAAGTCTCATAGTGCTCAGAGACATTTGAACCATTTGTAGCCGTTCCTGAGACAAAGGAACCTCAACAGTCGGACGGAGAGGTGGGAAGACAGACAGATATACAGATAACGAAGCGATTCTACGAAGGTTGCACACAAAGTAATGCACCGCATTTTTTTCCTGAGCCAAAAAGAATGCTATGAATCCGAAACGTTACGTATGTATTATTTGAAGTCTCTTTACTTAGTGGACCAAGTTTTCGTCTCTTCCGACAGATAGTGTACCTGCAGAACGGTTCCAAAATGGCGTCTTTAGGTGATGTACGTTACAAGCAACGTACCGTCATTGAATTTCTCACTGCAGAGAAATAAAACTGTGAAGAATATTCACAAACTCCTGTGCAAAGTCTATGGAGCATCTGCTGGGCACGGAGGGTGAGGTCATAAGAAGGCGGCTCGGCGGAGTTGCGGAGCTCCACGATTTGCAGCGGTCGGGGAGACCATCCGAGGCTGTGTCACCTGACGGCCCTGACCTAGCAACTCGGACTTCCACTTGTTTGGGTCATTAAAATGATGCCATTCGAGGGGGACATTTTGAGGACGATGAGGATGTGACTCACATAGTGAAGACTGGCTCCGCCACCTGGACAAGGATTGGTACCGACAGGGGATACACGTCCTTGTTTCACGCTGGAGGAGGGCCATAGAAAGGGATGGAGATTAAGTGAAAAAATTGAGTGTGTACATAGCACATCGTTCTTTCGTGCGTGTCTTTCTCATTATTTTCAATAAAGAACTGTTGGCGAAAAAAATGCGCATCATTACACTCTGGGCAGCCCTAGCAGAAGGGTTCAGTTTTTACCGACTAAGACTCAGAACCACAAAAACACCGCCTGGGCTACTTCCTTCATTTTCAATCCGTTAGCCGTTTCCGAACGAGTGCACACATCATCCTCAGAGTATAAACCGGGAACAAGGAAGAAACGACTGCGTTCGCACAAAAAAATCTGTGGTGTCACGTTCAGATGCACTCATCAATGGTGCTAACGAATGAAATGTCAAGTCACGTTTACAAGGGACTCTTATATGAAAACGAGACATATTTAGAAAACGGTAAGCAAACTTAAGGGGACATTTTGAAGTTTTCCATCTCTGCTGATTATCAGGAGTATTCAGCTTATTATATCTTGTACGATTGGCAAATTTCGGCCATTTACGGGCGCAGTAGATACCGGTATGTGGTACGATTATCCGGTGGTTAATAGGTTCTATCCACCGTTTAATAACAGGATAATTTTACAACACGACACCTATTGTGTTGGAGAACGACCTGTGTGGCCGAAACTGACCAGTCGTTCAAGATATACTGGCTTCAGTACTGATGATAAGCAGCTGAGGTGGAAAATTTAAAAAGTCCTTTAACAAATATATGGCAAGATGAAGAAAAATATAGTAAGCTTCTGTTTATTATTTCAAAAGTAACTGCCATAACTGTTAATACATTTATGTCCCTGTAAGGCAAAATGGTCAGCGCATTCGTGGGAAAACGTTCGCGTTTGCCTAAGGAACCACGACCGTGCTCAGGCGTCTGAAAATCGCATGTGGAGAGATAGGGTCTGTGTGGAATATGTGTAATGGCTTCCCAGCGAAACTTCAGCAGCGTAATCGCAACAACCTCGATAATACGTGAGCCTGCACACATGGTTCCGTAGGCACCTGCTAGCATTTTTCCATGAAGGCACTGATCATCTTGTCTCTAAGTGGGATAGATGTACTAATAATTATGGTAATTATTTTTGCAATAATAAAAAAGGCTACTTACTTTCTTTCCATATGTCTTGTTTTCATTTGAATGTCCCTTAAACTTAGCTCCGCAAAGCGCAGTTTGTCCAGCAGGGCAAGAATTCAACAGTAAACTGAGGAAAATACGTAACACATCACGAAAGTGTTTTTGACTTACGAGAGGGGACTGTCATACATACGTGTTGTCATGTGGCTAGCCACGCGACAGTCCTTGTATCATCACTTGTAACATTTTCTGTAGTCTACTGACAGTAACTGTCTTTATGGAAGCTGGTGATGTGAGATCCATTATCGTTAGCAGACAAATGGTAAGTAAGATTCTTTAAAAAATTTTCTTGTACTGATACAGTAGCCCTTCTTTGTAATCCTTGAAAATATAATCATTAAAATCACAGAAACAACCCATATATTGAAGAAAAGAATAACATTGGTTGACAGCCACCCTCTGATTTCAGGATGTGTTTTCATTTAATATGAGGACACATGGGTAACAGTATTGTCTCCTCTTTCGTGTATGTCCCAGGAAATGTTGCCCCGCTGTGTGGGTGGGCGTAGCAAGTATAAATAATTGGTTTTGCTGGAGAAAGAAGCCGTGACAGCAAGTGAGCTGTGTTGGGAGCGAGTTCCAGCGAATAGGCTACCGAAGCATTGTCGGAGAGGTGATTGATGAGAAGACACGGCGCCGAGGAAGATATACAGTCGACAAAAACCGCGCCGGAGATGGATGAGGGGTCGCAGGAGAAAGTAAAGGCTGCGTTTAGCGGGAAAAGCGACCTCGGGCACCTTCATCAATAAATTTTGCTCGGCAGGAAAGTACTGATAGAATCGTATGGATATATCTAACTTCTGTCAAGGTGAAATGTCACGGGTATTTACCAACGTCACCGTCACGTCATCGTAGAGTGTTTCGTTTAGAGTTAAGATCCCGAGAAGGGAAGCTCTGAAAATTCGCGAGCTAGCATAGATATGGAAATGTGTAAGAGCATCTCTGGAAAGCATGACACGGTTAGATGATGTGCTGAGATAATATAAAGACATACTTTTAGTCATTTATTTCTGAAGATCACACAGAAAACGTCTTCTTTTAGAAAACGTTTGTATGAACGGGATTAAGAAACTTTAAACTGTTCTTCCACCGTTATGAAAACCACCTGTGAACCTGTGAACGTAAGAATGATGGTACATCCACTACATATACGGGCTCTTAGGACACCCAAAAACTCGAATGTCTGACGAGCTTGTGGAAAAAGTTTTTAATGGAGAACTCAGCGATCGCCGAATGAAGACTTTCAAACTCTGTGTAATTACTGAGACGTGGATCAAAAGTATTCAACAAATTCTGTAATATGAAGGCGTATCCACAAATGTCAGTTCAGCTCGATGGGTACTTCATGTTAAGCATCGACTTTAAACACATTCGAACTAACGCCGCTGAGCTGCGGTTAGTAATTTTTACATGATTATATCTGTATCTTCATCCAATTCTACATCTACATCCAAATTTGCATCCACATCTATATCTGAAAGTTACCTAAGCCTATGTGGTTGAGGGCACTTCCAGTATCATAATGATTTATCTTTCTTCCTGATCCATTCGCTTACAGTTCAGCCGATGATCGACTCAGATGTTCCTGTCCTGGTATTTTCTTGACATGTATGTGAAAGCAAGTAATTTGTTGAACGACTTTTGTTTGAACCTACGGAATCGGAGTAGTGATAGTAAATCTCTCTGTAATACACAATGCCTATTTTGCAGGGTATACAACTATAGTTTTATGAACATGACCGTGATGCCCTGACACACACTAAAGCAACAAGTTATGAATCGTGCTTCTTTTCTTTGGATCTTTTCTAATAGTTCTATATTCCTACATGGTAAGTGTCACAAACAGACGAGCAGTATTCACGAATGTGTTGAACGAGTATTGTGCGGGGCACTGTATCCTTGAATGAATTTATTTAGGATTCTTCGAAAGGAACTTAGCCAGGCAACTGTTTTTCCGACTACCAGTTCTATCACATTATTCCACTTCAGGTTGCTATGGACGATTACCCCTAATTTTTTAGAGGTGTTGTCGTTTACGGGGAGTTATCGCCCACATTTTAATGGAATAACAGTGTGTCTCCCAGCCAGTTTATACGCAGTTCGTTGCATTTATTTTCGTCGAAAGTGAACTGCTAGCTCTTCAACCAAGCGACCCTCTTCAGAAGATCTGGCATTTCACTGTAGTTTTCTGGCGTTGCAGTTTTTCTGTGTACAAAAGCCTCGTCCGCTGTCAGCCTCACAGACCTTTCGCCAGTCATCAGATCACGCATATCTATCGCCAAACACTCCCTTGGGTACTCCCGTTGTCGTTGTCATGTCTGGCGATTTCGCCCCATTAAGAATTTCGTGTTGAGTTACGTATGCTTGGAAATCCTCAGTCCAGTCACAAACCTGCTCCATTATTCCAAAAGCTTTAGTTTTGCTCACGATTCGTAACATCAGATGAAACACAGATTCATCAGTACAGACTAGAGATCAAGGAACTGTCGAAATAGTGGGTAAGAATTCCTTCAAGTGCACCAAACAAGGCCAGCTCGGTTCTGTCTGCAGTAAAAGTCATGGTCACCGTTTTATGGAATTCTGATATTTTGGTATTTACAATCATCGGAAAGGCCCATCACTGCGACTGCTGGGCGATAAACGCTGATATCTTCAAACCAGAATGTCTTTTCGGTCACAACAACGTGTCTTCACACATGTCTTTAATCTATCTCATTGACTCCCATTTGTGCCGCAACCATGGTCGCCTGAACGAGATGAGACTGGACCTTTGACAGATGTTTGTACAATTGGGCGAATAACATTTTGCTGACGGTGAAAGATATTTGTATTACGTAATGCAATGACTTCGTAGCCGTGAACTTTAAAAATACATCTTTCGCATCAGCTTACCCACGTCCTGAGAACACACTATGCCAATGAATCGAGCTCAGTTTACTCTTACAATATTGTTTGTGATTTCCTCGAAACGCAAACGTTTGATTCAACAATTACAGAAGTCGAGAAAATATTAAACGAAGTAGTGAAAGCTTTGTGACTTCATAATTGAAAGTTATTAGCATTAGATGTTTAGGGCTTTACTGAAGAAGTCGTTCTGTGATGAATAGGAAATAACTTCTTAATGTCTGAATTATACGACGGGAAAAGATGGGAACGTGGGAGATATACTGCAGTACGAGATGAATAAACCTTTCGGTATGTTACTGCTTCCCATAAACTTCATATTTTATTTTCACTTTCTAGCATATTAGTTACACGGTCTTCTGAAATAACTACCGCAATATTTTTATCTGGATTCAGAATCAAAAGAAACAGACACTACAGTATTTCTTTTACTTAAAAAGCAGACGTAAGTCAGTATTTTCCCTCAGCTTTAAGGGTAACGTCACAAAAATGGCATCCATTGTTGTTAATTTACTTCTGTACTTTTGAAGGTATTTGCGGAAAGTGACTGGGTATCGAATACGTTAATTAAGAGTGGGAAAGAAAGCCTCCACAGTGTTTTTGAAGAAACTTGATGTTTGCCTGCAGTGATTAGAGAGGTCGAAGTAAATGTAAATCGTGATGTTTCATTTTCTCGTCTCATTTCTTTCCTCGCGTTATATTTTTCGGTTAAAGGAGCATGTATTGCTCTCTCGTTGCTTCGAATTCAAGTTTCAAATGACCATTCCCTAAAATGAGGCAACCTTCTCACAGTTTCCTCCTGTGATTCATCAATTCCGCTAACACAGCTTTTAACATGTGTGGTATTGATACCGTTGAATGGTGTACTGGCTCGGCCACTTCTATTATGTTAACACAATGTTCCTCGCTCTATTGGGGAGAAGGAAATTTTGCTTTTCATAATGAATTGGGTTGGGGTTGGGTTGTTTGGGGAAGGAGACCAGACAGCGAGGTCATCGGTCTCATGGGATTAGGGAAGGATTGGGAAGGAAGTCGGTCGTGCCCTTTCAAAGGAACGATCCCGGCATTTGCCTGGAGTGATTTAGGGAAGTCACGGAACACCTAAATCAGGATGGCTCGACGCGGGATTGAACCGTCGTCCTCCCGAATGCGAGTCCAATGTCTAACCACTGCGCCACATCGCTCGGTGTCATAATGAATTAATTTTTTAAAATTTTCGTTATACCATTAGCCACTCAAGATAATTAACTATACAAAATTATTTTTATGACATTTCTGTCTCGTGTAACAGACGTAGAAATGTGTGCAGCAGCATAAAGGAGGAAGTTAAAAAATTACATTCCTCGTGAAATTATTGTTGCCATAGATAATGGCCTAGCTGGTCCTGCTGTAAGATAAGTGGGTGTTTTCCCTGAAGAGGCTAAGGTCTTGATGTGTTTTACAAACAAAATAACTTCTCTGTTATTGATGACTCAGCGTAATGCATTTGTGAAACAATTACATGAATCATTAGGTTTTGTTCACTTTCATAATAATTTAGTTGGATGAACCTTTAAATAAAACAGTTTCTGAGAACTAATTTTAAGTATTTCACCATATTCGAACTCGGAACAGGTCTTGGATATGTAAACCTTCTTACATTGACGAATCTTTACAAGTCCATATTACATAGTTACAATGAAGACAATCCCAGACTTACCTCCCCCACGTCCTTTATCCGCGAGCTCGTCACACAGACTCCTTCTCCTAAATAAAATTTTATAGAAAAGTCTGAGATAAGAGAGAAATCACATTTCTATAGTACAATGAGTTTCACAGAGGACAATGAAGTGAGACTGCGATAACCTTCATGTAAAAATTATTATTCGAAAAACAAAACATTTTGAAGAGGATGAATGATTTTGTACTCATAAATGTAATTTCTATAACGTGTTTTTAATCATCTGTGTATTGACAAAGATAAGTTTCTTTGCCGATAACTGGTAGAAGTAATAAATCTAATTTCATGGGATAATTGACGTGTACAGAGATAGAGTAGAAATACAAAGAAACGTATTTTTGAAATATAGTGGAAAGAATGTAATATGATAAATGAAATTTCGCTTGATAGCCACAAAACATCATAATAGTCTGGAAAAATTCTTTTTGTAACACATTACACGTAAATTTGAAGCAAACAACATCAGAATAGGAATGGTACTGAAAAGTCCATACAGCTGTATCGCTATGTACTACTCGGCTGGGATGTCACAAAGGTATAGATTCGTTTCAAATGGGAAATGCCCTCTGTCATGTATTCACAGTGGTTTACAGAGTATGTACGTCCATCTCTCTCTATGTCTACATCTACGTCCATACTCCGCAAACCACTGTGAAGTACATGACAGAGAGTACTTCACATCTGAAACGAATCTGTACTTCTGTGAAATTAGTTATATAGACTTTTCCATACCATTCTTTTCCTGACGTTGTTTGCTTATAATTTACATATCATGTGCAACAAAAAGAAGTTTTGGAGACTGTTATGATATTTGGCGACTATCAAGCGAAATTTCATTTATCGTGTTATATTTTTTCCTTTATATTTTGAAAATCCGTTTCTTTGTATTTTAACTTTATCTCTGTACACGTCAATTATCCTATGCAATCATATTTATTACGTCTGCCAGTTATCGGCAAAGAAACTTATTTTTGGCAACATGCAAATGGTTAAAAAAACGTTGTAGAAATTACATTTATGAGTACAAAATCATCCATTCTTTTCAGAATGTGTTTGTATTTCTATACTACAAAAAGTTTCATAGATGTCAGTCAATTGGGACTGCGATAACCTTTATGTACGCATCAAGGTTATTGCAGTCTCAATTGACTGACATCTATGAAACTTTTTGCAGTATGGAAAGGTAATATCTTTTTTATTTTAGACTTTTCTATTAATTTGTCGGAGAGGAGGAGTCCGTGTGATTCGTTCGTTGATAATGGACGTGGGGGAGGGAAGTCTGGGACTTTTCTTCATCGTAGCTATGTGATATTCGACTATGTATGAAACTTTCTTTAATATTCAACAGTTGTTCCGAGTTTGATTATGGTGAAATACATAAAATTAGTTCCTCAAAATGTTTCATTTAAAGGTTCATCCAGTTGCATTACTACGAAAGTGAACAAAACATAATTATTTACCTAATTATTTGCACAAATATATTACATTGTCATCGACAACAGAGGAGGTATTTTGTTCGTAAAACATGTCAGGACCTTGACCTCTTCGGGGAAAACACCCATTTATCTTACAGGACGACGAGCTTAGCCATTATCAAAGGCAACAATAATTTCACGAGGAATATAGTTTTTCAACTTCCTCCTTTATGTTGAAACAGACAACATGGGCGCTGCCTAAGTACACAGTGTGTTCTCAAATTGCATTGCACACATTTCTGCGTCTGTTATACGAGACAGAAAAGTCATTAAAACACTTATGTATTCAGTTAATTATCTTGGTGTTTAGCGGACTATGGGAAGCAGGTTGTTTGGATACTGCACCACTTGTGAGTGCCTCTTCCTGCTCTATTCGCATATGGAGCGCGTGAAAAATAATTGTTGAATTATCTCTGAGCGTCCTGTTGTTACTGTAATCTTGTCTTCAGAGACCCTGCGAGAGCGATACTTAGGGTGTTTCGATGTGTTTTTAGATGTTTTACTTAATGCTGACTTTGAGCCTTTTTAAGTAGGCTTTAGCAGGAAAGATGGCGTCTGTCTTGAATGTGATAGAACGGTAGACATGAGCTATCATGTTTGATCATCCCCACGATGCCTCCGTGAGTAAAATTTTCTGATTTGTTGCTTTGCCACTGGGAACTGCTCAACGTGTCAGTGAAGAATGTGGTCCCACTCGCAGGGACACGGTGTAAGAACAGTTGTGGTAAAAACTGTTGTGCTACATCGTCTTTGAGTAAAAATTATGTGTTTTCAGCAAAAGTTATTAGAAATAGCTAGGAAGCTGTCGTGGAGCATTGCACCGACGGCTACAAGGCAGTAGCTGCCAGTGTTGAGACATGTGGCTCACAATAAGACACTAGTGGATTGTGAAGCCATTGTTGCTGAGCACAGCAGTAAACTGCACCCCATAGCGGTAAGTATATAGCTAGTGCAGCGGTGTTATCACATCAGTGCAGTCTTTTTCTATAGACGATGTAACTAGGTGCCGGGCTTTAGTGAAACAAATGTGCACGAGAGGCATGAGGATATTTTTGGTCTGTGAAGCAGGGATCTCTTCTCATTGCTGGAAATCAGCGCTACCACCACGATGTCAGAGCTACGACGGACAGCGAAACAACTGGGCACCACCAGCAGCCATAGGCTGGAGACGGTCTGTGCCCTCTGCCTGCAGTAAGTCCTTCATGGGTCTTGATGACACAGCTCCGCCGACTTGCGTCTGGGCGTCCTGCTGTCTCTGACGGTGAGATCCTAGTGGGGCTTGGCACCATAGCACCAGCCGCCATCCAACTCCGGCCAGAGGGCGGCGAGTTGCACCCTGCGCACAAAGGTCTTTGAGCACTGTCGCAGAGATGCGAGAGGAGAGAAGTAGCACGCCAATAAGATCAATGGCCGCGTCCTCTGAAGGTTGGCGACCTTCCATGGGCCTCCAGTCAGTATCACAGGCCGCCAGCTCAGCGGCCAGTGTGGGAGCTGCCGGCCTTTCATCAGCACCGGCCAGGGAGAGGTATGTTCGCCTCACTACGTCGTGTATTGAAGTCAACAGAAGTCATTCTTCACTGTCAACAGTGTTTCCACTGAGGTCTTCGGCCCCACCAAACGCCCTGCGCCAGTCATAATGTAATACAGGTAGGGACATGAATTTCTGGTTTCAGTGAGTTGAGATTCACTTCAGCTAGTTTCTGGGAGAGCACTAGGAACAGAACTGAACTGTGAACATTTGGGGCTAACTACCAAGCTAAAGGTGATCACTCACAGCGTCACATGCAGCTGCGCTTCAGTGGGCCAAATGGCACAGGGGCTGGACAGTAGTTGATTGGATACGTGTCGGTTACGATTTGCGAGTTTGTCTCTTTTCAGGAGAGTGTGTCGACTGCGCAATGAGGCGTTTAACGCGTTGTGTGTAGAGGGTGTAGTTCAGGCGGAGACGGCTCTGCTATGTTTAGGGGACGTTTTCCGCACAATGACTTGGGCTCGATCATTCAGGTTACCGTTAATAAGGACCAGGATGTCTGTTTCAGGAATCTCGGTGACCAAGTATTGTCCTTCCATGTACAACTCCCTAACGAACATTCTAGGTCTCCCAAGTTGACGACAGCTGTTTACGCAGGGCTTCACCAACACTTTCACCTTTTGACGAATTCTCAAGCACCTCAACTTGCCAATTCATTCGATCTGGTGCCCATAGCAAACACCTAGGACTAATTGAAGCAGTGGGTGAAAAGTAGCAGGCAGTATTCCCTTAATGTGGTAACCCTACAGAATCTAGGAGGTGTGTGAAAAAATAATCGCCCAAAATTTTTTATTTGAAAACTATTAAAGCTTTTAAAACAAAACTATCTTCATTAACGGGCCGCGCAGGATTAGCCGAGCGGTCCAGGGCGCTGCAGTCGCGGACTGTGCGGCTGGTCCCGGCGGAGTTTCGAGTCCTCCCACCGGCATGGGTGTGTGTGTGTGTGTGTTTGTCCTTAGGATAATTTAGGTTAAGTAGTGTGTAGGCTTAGGGACTGATGACCTTATCAGTTAAGTCCCATAAGATTTCACACACATTTGAACATTTTTTTTACTAACGGTATACATCTTTACTTCTGGTATCTCCATGTTTATTTCTTGACATAGTCATTCTGGCGACGAACACGTTTCGCCCAGAGGGAGACCAGTTTGTTGATACTGTCAGTACAGAATGTCTATGTTTGTTGACGGAGCCATAACCTCACCTCTGCTTGGACTGCTTCGTCACTACCAAACTCAAGTCCTCGAAAGTGGTCTTTAAGTTTTGGAAACAGATGGAAATCGGATGTGGCCAAGATGGAACCGTATGAAGAATGCTGCAGATGTCCCAGAGCTCTTGTGTAGTCTTGTACTCTCGTAGACGGAGTGTGTGATCCATCTGTGAACAAACGTTTTCTACGGTTAGAAACACTATTGCAGCATGCTATTTCTCATTCAGCGACATGGCTACGTTACGCACCGACGTATTACACGCTACAACCCGGAGCGTTTTAGCGGCAGAGTGTGCAACTTGCTTGAGCGAAGTGGGAAGTTTACCCAAGTAATACGTATAGCATGTGATACCTCAATCGATATTGAGAACAGAATAAAAAGTTTTGAGGCATTTATCCTCAGCACGACTTCGTAACTATCAGTCATTTATTTCATCTGCACGTGGAATAACTTAAGAAACTTTTGGACTCACTGAATCCAGACTATTATCAAGACTACCGCTGGTGTTGCACCGTATTAACAATATGTCTCCTGGAAGTGCCGATTTTTGTCCGGTCTGCTCCATGGATGCCTATATTTATGAGTTATATTTCTGGGTCTTATATTATAATATCTTGATACGTCCAGTATCTTTGTACAAGATATCCACAGATGAATGTTTTGTATTACTAACAGCATAGTAGTTATGAGATAGAATCTACGTAGATCGCAGCTGAGCCAGATGATATCTTTGAGATCAAATTTAAATTATATCCTTCTATTCACTACAAAATGTTTGACAACGGGCAGTTTTCATTGCACCGTTTATTTGGTGGTTGATCCATTCCTTTTCTTATTGTGTGCGATCTGTCATAAATCCAAAAATATCATCCACGCTCTCTTCACAAAAGGACAAGCGAGCTACACAGCGATTAGTGTCGTTGTTCTTCGCATTCATTCTGCATATCAAGATGTGTTGGGACATTAATGTCTACCTTAGTAAGGCGGTACATCTTACAGTTGATGATAAAATTTTCTGAGTTGCTGGGCTACGTCATATTCCCATTCAAACTTCTTTAGCGACCGTCGTTTCGATGCTCCTTGTGGGACCTTCTTCAGGGTTCCACTCGTTGCCCTGGATGGTTGAACTTAACGATTCAGAAGTGTCTTACCATCAATTACAACACCAACGACAGCCTGCAGATGCCTGCAAGCATGCTGTAGCTTTTTTATACCTCCTCAATTACTTTTTCCTGTTTTGTATTACATTGTGAAAGTCGAGTTCATAGCTGACACCCCGAGTTTCGATATATTACTGTCAATTTACCTGAGAGGTACTTATATAAACGATCTGGATCTTTCCCAGCTATGAAACTACATGCAAAATGTGTAAGCCTACTGTAACAGTAGTGGAAGTGTTTACTTGTGATCAATTTCTTATATCAGTTTTTCATTATTTATCTTTTTCTTTTTATTCCCTTAATTCAACCGAGAGCTTCACTGTCATTTGTTTATGTATTTCATCAGAGTGAGTTATTCCTATCAAAATCAAGAATTACGTTTCATTGAAGCAATTATTTTCCTTGCTTTTCTAAGAGAAAGACGGAAGCATATTTCCTTTCGTAAAACTATACCATAAACCGATATAGATTTTCTTAAACATATTGTTGCACTCTAAACTATCATACGCTCTAAGTCTGGAGACAGAAACTATCTGCAACTCAATGAATTTCACTATAAAAATTATCCTCATTAAATTTAGAAACGATAGTACTCAAACAATACATCCAGACGCTTTAAGATTTCAGATGATTAGGAGAGTGAATAATCCAACTTCAGATAGCACTACCTCTGCTATTCCTTGAAACACTCACAGGTTCTGAATTTCATTGTTCTTTTTCACACACCAGTAGAAGAACATTCTTTACAGGCTACGTCGAAGTAATGTAGATCAACCCACTCAAGTAGAGTAACCGCAGCACACCAACTACTGATGCAGGGACATGAGCTAGACTCTGACGGAATCCGGTGCAATAAGAACCATAAACTGGTACATCGGACAGCCTGAGAGTGGTTTTTAGGCGGTCTCACATGTTCCTTGAGGCGAATTCTGGGAGGGGCCACAAATACTGCCCCTGAGAAGAGGAAACACAAATAGTCAATACACCACAGTACAAAACTTACACGATTCAGAAACAGATGGGGCACACTACGTCTCTTCGTCAAAGATCCTAAAACCGTGGTATCACGTGTTGATATCACCTCATGGTGTACCAAGTTTGGTAACTGAATGGAAAGTTTCTGCCTGACACCTATAGCGGTTGCGCGGGACTGGGCGGACCCAATGGTGCACACCCGCTGAGGGGCGTCTCCAGTGGCTCTGTACTACGAGCGCCCTCTGCCGCTGCAACACGGGACGGCCGGCAGTGGCTCCTCAGCCCACTTGCGCTTGGAGCCATTACACTACGACAGCTATGTTTGTACTTCGTCCTTGTTGACACAGGGGTAGCTGGAATGTATTTCTTGTTGCGATATTTCTAATTCATCTTCTCTCACCTGGAAAAAATAGAACTTAACTATACCTTATAATTTCTGTGTTAACGGGTTAGCTAATCATTTGTGCTCCTGTCCAGCTTTCCTACTATTGTAATTGCCACCCCACCCTGTAGCCCACATCTCCTTAAAATTGTGTACGAAGTCATACGCAGTAATAACCTGCCTTTGATTACCTTGACCACTGAGGTGTTAAGGATTTAAATAATAAATTTTTCATTTGTGTGACCATATTGTCAGTAGTTGACTTACAATTCCTGATGGTATTTTAGTTGTGTCGTTACAGCTACAAGAAAATGCGTGTTTTTTTCACCAGATGCGTTCCAGTTTATTGAGGTAAAGCATTTACAGCTTGATTTGCTTTCAAGGTCGAAAATAGTTATTAACTGTATGTTGGTTTTTACTTACGGTGATTTCTGCTTGGTTTCTCTCCTTCATCCGGAAATTCCGTCTGCTAGCACGCCTTTGGTGTCTTTCTTCATTAGGCACTGGTACTTTCAGTCTAATTTTTCGTTGCTCTACAGAATTGCGCATATTTTTCGTTTTACGCAGCACGCATTTTCGCACTGTTTATTGTTTGTTTTAATACTTCTAAGTGTGTATTGCATTTGGTAGTCTTGCCAACGTAACTTTGCCACTAGTTTGTCTTTAACCAATATGTTTGTTTAGTTAGTTGTATGTGTGTTATTCTATTTAATTATGTTGCTGTATATTAATATAATGTGTAAGACTAATGAAGGAGTAGTGATGGAGAAATGGAGGAAAAGGTGAGAAGCAAGAATTGAAATGAAATTGGGTCGGAGGGGAGGAGGGGGGGAGGGGTTGGGTGGGAGAAAGAGAAAGAGAAGAATGGGAAAGGCTTTTTTCATTTTCTTGTATTTTTTCACTCATTTTATGTAGTGTCTAGTTTCCAATATTTATTTGGTCATTGTTTATTTTGCGTTAATCGTTTGCGTATGACAATATATAAAATAATCGAAGAAATTACATGAAAAAAAGAGAGCCTTTCCCGTCCTTCACCTTCCCCCACCAAATCCCCCACCTCCTCTCGGCCCAATTTCATTTCACTTCTCGCTCCTCATCTTTCCTTCAGCTCAAACTCCATTGCAGTACTATACACTTATATCCACTCATCACTGCTTCTCCCCTGCCTACCCAAGAAAAACTACTCCATCACTATACCTTCATTACTCTTACACAGTGTATTAATACAAGGCAACATATTTAAATTGGATAATACACATACAGTTAATTAAACAAAAGTATAAGTCAAAGACAGACAACTGGCAATGTTATGTTGACAACACTACAAAATACAATATACACTTAGAATTAAAAAATAAACTCTAAACACTGGTGTGCAGAAAAGTGTGCTGTATAAAACGTAAGAAATGCATAGTTCTGTAGAGCAACGGGAAAATGGGCTAAAAGTACCAGAGTTTAACGAAGAAAGGTTCCAAAGCTGTGCTAGCAGACGGCATCTCCCGATGAAGGCGAGAAACCAAGCAGAAATCACCGAAAGTAAAAACAACATACTATTAACGAACTGTTTTTCGATCTTAAAAACAAATCAGATTGTAAATATCTTTAACTAATGCTTTACCTCAATAAACCGGAACGTCTCTGGTGAAGAAGAAAAAAAAACACTCACTATCCTTTACTTCTAACGACAGACCGAAAATACCCCCAGGAATTAAATAATAAAGTTTAATAATGATATAAATTTGACTAATCCTGAAAGCAAGGCATTTTTAATAGATGGTGTGGGTGCTTGGCAAAAGAAGTATTATAACCTGTCACTGAATGATATGATATTTGTGGTCGAATCCCGAGTTTACATAACCAGCAAATGTATTTTAGCAAATACACTCCTGGAAATTGAAATAAGAACACCGTGAATTCATTGTCCCAGGAAGGGGAAACTTTATTGACACATTCCTGGGGTCAGATACATCACATGATCACACTGACAGAACCACAGGCACATAGACACAGGCAACAGAGCATGCACAATGTCGGCACTAGTACAGTGTACATCCACCTTTCGCAGCAATGCAGGCTGCTATTCTCCCATGGAGACGATCGTAGAGATGCTGGATGTAGTCCTGTGGAACGGCTTGCCATGCCATTTCCACCTGGCGCCTCAGTTGGACCAGCGTTCGTGCTGGACGTGCAGACCGCGTGAGACGACGCTTCATCCAGTCCCAAACATGCTCAATGGGGGACAGATCCGGAGATCTTGCTGGCCAGGGTAGTTGACTTACACCTACTAGAGCACGTTGGGTGGCACGGGATACATGCGGACGTGCATTGTCCTGTTGGAACAGCAAGTTCCCTTGCCGGTCTAGGAATGGTAGAACGATGGGTTCGATGACGGTTTGGATGTACCATGCACTATTCACTGTCCCCACGACGATCACCAGTGGTGTACGGCCAGTGTAGATCGCTTCCCACACCATGATGCCGGGTGTTGGCCCTGTGTGCCTCGGTCGTATGCAGTCCTGATTGTGGCGCTCACCTGCACGGCGCCAAACACGCATACGACCATCATTGGCACCAAGGCAGAAGCGACTCTCATCGCTGAAGACGACACGTCTCCATTCGTCCCTCCATTCACGCCTGTCGCGACACCACTGGAGGCGGGCTGCACGATGTTGGGGCGTGAGCGGACGACGGCCTAACGGTGTGCGGGACCGTAGCCCAGCTTCATGGAGACGGTTGCGAATGGTCCTCGCCGATACCCCAGGAGCAACAGTATCCCTAATTTGCTGGGAAGTGGCGGTGCGGTCCCCTACGGCACTGCGTAGGATCCTACGGTCTTGGCGTGCATCCGTGCGTCGCTGCGGTCCGGTCCCAGGTCGACGGGCACGTGCACCTTCCGCCGACCACTGGCGACAACATCGATGTACTGTGGAGACCTCACGCCCCACGTGTTGAGCAATTCGGCGGTACGTCCACCCGGCCTCCCGCATGCCCACTATACGCCCTCGCTCAAAGTCCGTCAACTGCACATACGGTTCACGTCCACGCTGTCGCGGCATGCTACCAGTGTTAAAGACTGCGATGGAGCTCCGTATGCCACAGCAAACTGGCTGACACTGACGGCGGCGGTGCACAAATGCTGCGCAGCTAGCGCCATTCGACAGCCAACAACGCGGTTCCTGGTGTGTCCGCTGTGTCGTGCGTGTGATCATTGGTTGTACAGCCCTCTCGCAGTGTCCGGAGCAAGTATGGTGGGTCTGACACACCGGTGTCAATGTGTTCTTTTTTCCATTTCCAGGAGTGTATTTTGACAATACATTGTTTCTGCCTAGATGCCCTATTTAGATTTTACTTAGATTTCACTTATATTTCTTGTTCCTTGAGGAATCAATGAGGAGATACTTCCGTAATGGAGTTAAGTGTGGGGGGTTAAAATTTTCGAGGGACACTCAAGCAGGAATGCATTTACAAGGTTCAGATCGATGTGGGTCACAGCAGTGACGCAGAGATGAATAGATGTGCACAGGGCAGACGAACGTGTAGAGAGGTATCAAATCGTTGTTCAGACAGAAGACTACAGCAAGAGCAGCACTTACTATCTCTGATGGCAATATCGAATAACAGCATTTTCGTAGCTTCTGTCAGGTCACGGCTATGTTTCCTCTGTCTATCGCGCTTGCACAAACTACACTCCTGGAAATGGAAAAAAGAACACATTGACACCGCTGTGTCAGACCCACCATACTTGCTCCGGACACTGCGAGAGGGCTGTACAAGCAATGATCACACGCACGGCACAGCGGACACACCAGGAACCGCGGTGTTGGCCGTCGAATGGCGCTAGCTGCGCAGCATTTGTGCACCGCCGCCGTCAGTGTCAGCCAGTTTGCCGTGGCATACGGAGCTCCATCGCAGTCTTTAACACTGGTAGCATGCCGCGACAGCGTGGACGTGAACCGTGTGTGCAGTTGACGGACTTTGAGCGAGGGCGTATAGTGGGCATGCGGGAGGCCGGGTGGACGTACCGCCGAATTGCTCAACACGTGGGGCGTGAGGTCTCCACAGTAGATCGATGTTGTCGCCAGTGGTCGGCGGAAGGTGCACGTGCCCGTCGACCTGGGACCGGACCGCAGCGACGCACGGATGCACGCCAAGACCGTAGGATCCTACGCAGTGCCGTAGCGGACCGCACCGCCACTTCCCAGCAAATTAGGGACACTGGTGCTCCTGGGGTATCGGCGAGGACCATTCGCAACCGTCTCCATGAAGCTGGGCTACAGTCCCGCACACCGTTAGGCCGTCTTCCGCTCACGCCTCAACGTCGTGCAGCCCGCCTCCAGTGGTGTCGCGACAGGCGTGAATGGAGGGACGAATGGAGACGTGTCGTCTTCAGCGATGAGAGTCGCTTCTGCCTTGGTGCCAATGATGATCGTATGCGTGTTTGGCGCCGTGCAGGTGAGCGCCACAATCAGGACTGCATACGACCGAGGCACACAGGGCCAACACCCGGCATCATGGTGTGGGGAGCGATCTCCTACACTGGCCGTACACCACTGGTGATCGTCGAGGGGACACTGAATAGTGCACGGTACATCCAAACCGTCATCGAACCCATCGTTCTACCATTCCTAGACCGGCAAGGGAACTTGCTGTTCCAACAGGACAATGCACGTCCGCATGTATCCCGTGCCACCCAACGTGCTCTAGAAGGTGTAAGTCAACTACCCTGGCCAGCAAGATCTCCGGATCTGTCCTCCATTGGGCATGTTTGGGACTGGATGAAGCGTCGTCTCACGCGGTCTGCACGTCCAGCACGAACGCTGGTCCAACTGAGGCGCCAGGTGGAAATGGCATGGCAAGCCGTTCCACAGGACTACATCCAGCACCTCTACGATCGTCTCCATGGGAGAATAGCAGCCTGCATTGCTGCGAAAGGTGGATATACACTGTACTAGTGCCGACATTGTGCATGCTCTGTTGCCTGTGTCTATGTGCCTGTGGTTCTGTCAGTGTGATCATGTGATGTATCTGACCCCAGGAATGTGTCAATAAAGTTTCCCCTTCCTGGGACAATGAATTCACGGTGTTCTTATTTCAATTTCCAGGAGTGTATAATAAATAAGTACCTGTGGGCTGTCTGGAGCAGTTTATCTAATAGTTTTCCTTTCCTAACCTGATTTGGTTCACACTAGATGGCATTAATTCGCCTCAGTGGCCGAGAGCGCCAATGCTTGCTTGTGCGGTGGCGCTCGGTCCGGGGGTAAGGTGGAAGGAATCCTGGTGCTGGAAGCAATTTTCACTGCCAGTATTTGGCAGGCAAGGGGCGGAGAGGCGTTGGGTAAATTTCTTGATCATCAGACGTTGCGTAAACATACTGTTTTAAACGCCTAAATTCTCCGTACTATTACATGATGCGAAGACACATGACATTGTTGGTGGAATCTGTCCGTCGGATAGGGACGACAGTCTTGGTGGTTCCCATGGTGCTATTCGCAAGGAATAGGCTAGAATAGGCTATGTGCTGGCACCGGGTTTCACCCTTTCCCTTCACTCATCAACATATAACACAAACATTACACTACATAAACACACACACACACACACACACACACACACACACACACATGAAATATATACATGTGGTATTATAAACAGTCTGTAATGGAGCATAAAATAAAGAAACAAAAGCAAACGAACTACACATCTTTGTCTTTCTTAATGCAGTGATTCCTTTGGTACCATCTGAGCAAACTGGAAAATGAAACGTTAAATTTCAAATTTCATATCTCGTTATACTCCACATTTACCTCAGAATTAAAATGTTTATTGAATAGATGACGAACTGACGCTGTAATAAAATGATGGGTAAGGAAGAATACGAATAAAGACATCTCTAACGACGACCATAATCCGACAGTTTAAATTTAGGCATTCCATTCTGCTTTACCCTAAAATGACGGGTGTGCATGATGAGTTACTTCTTTTTTCTCGTTTAAGGAAAGAAAATGATGTTTTTGCGCTGAAAGAAAAAAATATTCGACCTGTTCTTGAGAGTTTTTGTAATACACTGCTTCTTAAGCCAGTAACCACACTGCTGTGCAAAACTCAAGAGTGAAAGAAAATTTCACATAATGTGTCACAGCAAGTAAGATAGCTCGATGAAACTTGGACAGTGCATAGAAAGAACTACTACAGTATAGTACAGAATGTGACATTTTTATTCAAAGTGACTAATGACAATGAAATTGTTATTAAAACAGTTTGTTACCACTACCGACGACATTGCATGCTCTGCAACTTCCTCGGCCAGCCGGTGTGGCCGAGCGGTTGTGGGCGCTTCAGTCTGAAACCGCGTGACCACTATATTCTCAGTTTCGAATCCTGCCTCGGGCATGGATGTGTGTGATGTCCTTAGCTTAGTTAGGTTTAAGTAGTTCTAAGTTCTAGGGGACTGATGACCACAGACGTTAAGTCTCATAGTGCTCAGAGCCATTTGAACCATTTTTTGCAACTTGCTCCCATGCCGACGACAGGGCTGGTAAGGACTTCTTGTGCTAGTGTGTCCCATTCCTCCACCCTGGCCATTGGCAACCACTGTATAGTCGTTGGTACGAGTGAACCTGTTGCAGTACGTAATAAAATGGAGCACCTACAGCCGACTTTATCATGTTATTTACTATGCGAGGTGCCAGGGCTAGCAGTGTATTTAACACTCAATTCTTCTAGAATCTACATTCTAACTCCAACTTTTGCTGTTGCACAAGGATAAAAAAAATACGCGAACTGACTCTAATCAACCCTGCCAGTGGAGTAGAAGAGAGTTTGGCACCTGCAATAATTTAATTTGATAAATAAGTTAAATAAACGAAGGTTTCATTAACATAGTGAGGAATGATGGGGTTGCTCTCCCGATTAACAGAATGAAAGTTCTGTCCAAAATAACAATATGATTTATTAAGACTAAACACAAAATAATAAACAAAAACACATGAACATTTACAATACATCAAATTGGCTCAAATTGGATACTCAAACAAACGCTGTGAATGTGAAGTTGTCCCTAAACTAGATTGTGAGGATTATGACGAAGTGGTATGTGCAGCCAATTCCTTGCAACTCAAATCTTAGAGAAAACACATAGCCAACCCAACATTAATTCTGCTACCCAAGACAGAACAAAGTTAGAAAAAAGACGAACAGACGCGCTCTGCTGGCTCTGCTGAGCTCTGATTATCACCTAGGAAAATCCCTATCTGCCGGTGCTGCGGACATACATTACCAAACTGTCTTCTTGACTGCCAGGACACGATCTGGTGTACCGGAGCCGTTGGCTGGTTGCTTCGACGTCCTCGACCGAAAAGCGAGAGCCGACTGCCCACAAGAGCACCCGTACAAAACCGAACACAGAACATTCCCGCCCCCACTACAGTGGCTGTGGTTAAACGTTCCAATCAGCAACTCGAAAACCGGCGGAAAATTCCACTCCATTGCCGGAACACTACCATTCCACCAATGGAGATTCTTGGCGCCAATTTCTGCGCCGATCTTGCTACGTCACGGAGCTATGCCTTGAGCAAGCCAATCACAGTTACTATTTTGCAGAAAGCGCGGGAATTTTCTTCGCCACAGCTGCCTGGGTACACAAGTCATTCCCACGCCTCGCTGGTAGCCCGCCAGAAAGTGTTTTCGCTAAGTTTCTGCGAAGTAACGGAACCTCTAGCCCAGCCGCTACTTCAGGCCCTGCGGGCATGCCTCTTGACAATGTCGGCGTCTGGAAAGCATTCACTCGACTCCCTCACACCTGTCGGCTTACCCTTTCAAAGTCAAACAGAGCCCGCCTGTCACTGGACCACCCGGGTGACGAGAGACGCTGCGTGGGAAGTCCGCGTGTGAAGGAATAGCAACTTTCCACCGCATGCAATTAGAGATGAGAATCGTAAGATAGAAATATGAGAGGGGGCTCATGCCACCTCTCATAGCCCCTACGCCATTTTAGATTGTAATTGGTGAGCGGTTGGCTCACTTAGGAGCAAGGTAGTGAGTAATTCGCCAAAGAACAATCTCGCAAACTGGCTGCACATGCCGCACTCTATAAAGAAAATCACTGCAACTGAAAAATGCAGCTCATAGAGGGAGGATTATTTATGATGTGGCCAACTTCACCTTCTTAGTATGGAACACTAACACTCACATCACACATCCATATCCAGGGAGCCCCTTCCAAACTCCGATTCACACAGACATTCACTCTCTAAATATGGCCCGGACATGTGAGCCAAATATGGAGCAATTTATTCTTTACAATCAGAGTTGGAGTGCTCCGCAATTAAATGCCCAAGATGTTACAACAATTTTAATCATTAAACTAACCCGAACTCACTCACACATGATACTATTTAAGTTAACAATCTCTTTGTGAGCTTTCAGAATCTAATTACAACCTCCGATTCATTCTGTCTCCCTGCAGCAAGAATAACCTTTACAAAAATGTTCCCTGAACTGATAGTCCATTCACAATGACAGTGGTGGTATCTGCTTCAGTTTATGGGGACTTCAGGCACACTGTTTGCGTACACACAACAATGAATACAAGATACACAAAAACATGGGGTGGAGAACAATACAGTAATTTGTAATAAGAATTACAGTGTAAAACAAACACATACAAGGTATCACATACATTACAAAAACAACATTGGAGAAATAAATTTAAGAAAAAAAACAAGGTTCATGGGACATTAAGTTGTGCATGCACATTGCACACTGTTCACGACTGTGCTGAGAATGAGGCACTAAATCACATTGTTAGAAATGTTCGAAGCACTTCACTAATTCATTAGTTTCTCTGAGGGGGTTGGTATGTTGAGTCATATGCATTGATGCACGTGGTGCCATGTCTTGAGCATCGGAGGGGGGCTTTTGGGATGGGGCCACAGTACTGACATCACATAGGGCTAAACGTCGGGTGTTGTTGCTACGTTGTTGCAACAGCAATAGGGAGTGCTGGAGTGTCTGCAGTATGCTGTTGAGATTGTAGTCAGACCCACGCATATGATCACGGCAGTACGGTAGGAAGACACAGTGATAGGCTCTCCTCACTTCGATTAATTGTCTCTGAGGTCTACTTGTTGGGATACATCACTAGTCTAGGTCTCTTCTCTCGCTGGACAGCACTTTACGTTTCCCAATATTGCAGTTCGACGAGGGATGATGGCACGTGGAGTGACTCCACAAATGTGTGAGGTCATCCATACAGGATCGAACTAGGAGCGACGATTGCTAAAGCTGCTCTCTAATAGAGAGGAGAAGTTAGAAAGGAGACAATTCAGTTGTTAGAGTTTGTGGCACGATACTGCTTTGTGTATGCAGATCGGCCAATGCTAGTGAGTTGTATAAACCCAAAAAGGTGAGTATATAGCGTCCCTTTCTGTCCTGAGGCACATGAGACGCCGGTTATAACACCCTATGTGATCTTCTTCATGTACTCACGACAACGTGGTCTGCCGCAGGGAATCCCTCCAAACGGCTGCCGCGTCCGGAGAGCTAGCAGGCTGTCGCATGTGGGTCACGTGTCAGTGTCAACAGCCATCCCCACTTTCGCTTGTGGCCCGGCGAGGATCCCGCCTAATCCCTCAGGTATACGGCCCGGTGACTGTCACCTTGTAGGACCGGATGCTCTCGCGCCCTTCACGTCAGGTGGTGTGCTGACACTCCCTTCCTTGCAGGTAGCCGATGACCTCTTGTTCTTGCTCCGCCTGGCCTCTGCATTGCCACGATTCCCGTCATCTGCACAGTTCTGACAAAAATCTTATGCCTAACTTTTTCCCATGACCTTCTATGTTATCATAAATTTACATAACGGTACATTGATGGTCTGTCATTCCAGACACACTAATTTTAATTTTGTAGTTATTTATCTGTAGCTATCATTATGACAAAATCCTAGTGTATCTAATCTAGACATGGAAATAATTTATTTTGATATTTGTGTAGAGACCGATCTCAGTATTGTACATGGTGTGTGATAACTGATGCTATGTAATCGATGAACAACTAAATGTACGGACCCGCACCAATATTACTATTACTTATATAGATCGACAGTAGACATGCTCAAGAATTAACTACCATATGCCAACGATCTACATTCTATGTCGTCTGAATAAATTATGTTATTATGCAGGCTGAAGTTTTACTGTGCTATAAAGAACATGCAACTATGCTACTTTCGCTCGCCAGTCTTCCCTCCATCTCGGGTCTGTGGTTTGGTGACCTGAAAAATAGCATCTCAGCAGGCGCGCTCTGCCTCACTGAAACTCCAGAGACTGGGTTAGCCATGGCTATACACGACAATAAATTTATAGTTGCAACTTCTTTTTCTATGTTATGCAGTATTCGCGATCAAAGCACACCTTTCCAGAGGCAATGTAATATGACCAAGCCAGGACTGGTTCCTGTTGAGGATTCCGTCGTCCACCACCCATCAGCTACACAGTATGTCACGAATTTCCAAGTATAATTCCTCGGTTATTCATCTGTGACAGTCACAAGCAGCACGCTAAATCCCCAACCAGCACATTGGCATGGTAGGCTTTATGCCCGCATTTCTATCGTCTAGGGCACCATTGGAGTCAAACGCTCACAGGTTCACCCCGGCTTGCAAGACAACGATGCTGGCGCAGCTCTGCAGAAACTATACTGCCCATATTCATCCTCGAAATCACGCAATATACCACAATCTTGCAGTGCACTGACACGTGTCTGCAAGCATTGGTATGAACGTCTCACGAACTGGTTGTGGCCGCTATGGAGCGTATCACGACTTCTCAGAACGCTTCTAAGAGCACGTTCTAGTATGCGCCCGTTTGTGCGACATCTCGTCACTCATCTTTACCCCTTAACATGGACACCAGATAGGAAAGGACACAAACATTGCTCATGGAAAGGTAGTGCCTCTTATCGCAACGACAGAGGAGATCCCGAACATAGACAAAAAAGTTAACAGCAGTAAATTCTTATGCGAGAAAACGCAGCGTGTTAATATTTTAACAATCTTAATCTATTAATGCAACGATTATTGTTCCCCGAAGAATGGTTCATATCTTTGCCTATTCTACTATGTACACCACTTCCACTACTACTATAGCAAGGTTCATGTATTTGCCCATTCTACTATGTACACCACTTACAATACTACTATTCCACGAACTCCTTTATGTGAGAGATGTGGTGGAGTCCTATGGACTTCTTTCCTTTCAGCGTCTCCAATTCATAAGCATTCTGGTGAGCTGCTCTCCTTATACGGTAGGGGCCGTTGTAAACAGAATAGAATTCTTGGCATTTCATTTTTTGTTTGTTCGAAAGTCGGAAAGACTTAACGAGCACCTTTTGTCCAATTTGGAAGTGTCGTAGACGAGCTCCCCTGTCGGCATGTCTCTTCCTGACCTCTGCTGCAGCACGTATCCTCTTGAGAGCCAAATCCACTATGGCTTGGTGCTGCGTTCGCGCCCTTGGTGGGAAGTTTACGACCTCGGTTATCAAGTCCTTAGGAATCCGGTTTTTCAGTACTGTAATGGGTGCCAATTTTGTTATCCCATGGGGTGCCTCATTGATCACCTCCTGGAAGTCTTTAAGGAAAACGTCCCATGTCGTGTGCTGTTTGTTACAGTACAACCGGCACAAGTTTCCGAGTTCTTTAATAATCCGTTATGCAGCATTCGAGCTCGGATGGTGCGAAGATATAAAAATGGGATCAATTTTACATCCACGCAATGTCTCCTTCCAAGTTTTTGACTTAAACTGTGGCCCGTTATCAGAAATAATTTTACTCACATGACCAACCTGTGGTAGGAAATCCCGGATTAGGGCTCGTGATACAGTTCGTCCTGTCGCCCTCTTCAGTGGGGTAAAGGTAACGTATTTGGACGTTATTTCAACAAACACTAATACGTTAGTATATCCTCTTCTTGTTCTTGGCAAAGGTCCCATCAAATCTGTTGCTGCTAATTGTCTTAATTTGGTCGGTACGATTGGGTATAGTGGTGCCTGCATGCTCACAGTGGTGTGCTTAGCCTTTTGGCAGTATTTACACACCGACAGTACCCTCCGTATTCGACGCTCCATGTTTCGAAAGTAACACATGGTCCTTAGCTTGAGATTGCACTTGCGTGGTCCGAAGTGTCCATAGCTGAGGTGAGTATGCCATATAACCTTGTTTATTAGGTGTTCAGGGATGCATACCCCCCATTCAGTGTCATTGGCATAATTTCGGTGGAAAATTATGCCTTTCCGCAAGAGGTAGAACTGCCTGATGGTGGCGTGTCTTCTGTCTATCTATTTCTGCTTCAATAACACTAGGGCAGGGTCCTTGTCTTGCTCCTTCTTGATGTCCTGCATACTACAGGTAATAAAATTTTCAAAGACTACTTTCTGCATATAGAAAAGGCAGTAGTGACTTTCCTCCAGATCTTCTTCCATGTTGTGCTCAACTCCGATCGGTGACCGTGATAAGGCGTCTGCAATAATGTTCTGACTGTCGGGGATATATTCTATCGAAAAGTTGTACTGCTGCAGATATGATGCCCACCTAATGAGCCGCCTGTGATTAAGCTTTGCAGTCATCAAGAACTCGAGTGCCTTGTGGTCTGTGTAGACCCTCGTCTTGCGACCAAACAGAAGGTATCTGAATTTTTCAAACGCCCATACAATAGCCAGCGCCTCTAACTCGGTTACTGAGTAATTCCTCTCACTCTTGGCTAGTACTCTGCTACCAAACGCAATTGTCTTCCACACCCTGTTTCCTTCATGTACATAGTCTTGGAACACCATGACACCCAGACCTGAGTATGAACAGTCCGTTACTATGCAAAGCTCTTCTGCTAAATTAGGGTGTGATAGGATGGGTGCTTGTAATAATGCGAATTTTAATTTCCGAATAACTTCCGGGAATTCAGCCAGGTAACACTTTCAGCGACCGCCGATATTTCGGCGGGAGAACACCCCGCCATTTTCAAGGCAAACTGCAACGGACAGGTGGCGTACATGCAAATTTAATACCTCGGTTCTCGGACCGAAGCAGGATAGATAACACACACACACACACACTGAACACTAGTGCCACCAAAGATGACCAAAGTCAGAGCTATCGATAGTGAGACTATGAATTCGCAGGTGAGGCAGCATTGACTCTGTTCCTCTGTTTTTTGACAAGGGAGAGAACCGGATTCCAAACAGAGTTTAAACAGAAACCTCCATCCCTGTTAACGAGGTTGCTCGCTAATTTAATCTCAACTGCCTACCTAATCACACTGTCCCAATAGCTGGACGTGCATGCCAATATCTCGGTGTTATTATATAACATGGGGTGACCAGTACCCAAGCAGTGTTCGGCAATAGCAGATCTATTTGGCTGCTGTAATCGTGTGTGCCGTTTATGCTCAGTACATCTGTCCTTCACGGTCCTGATAGTTTGACCAATATATGCCATGCCGCAGCTACAAGGGACACGATATACATCCGCCTTACGCAGTCCAAGATCATCCTTAACGGAACTCAAAAGTGCTCTAATTTTAGATGGAGGTCGGAAAACACATTTCACATCGTATTTCCGTAAAATACGACCGATCTTATTGAACTTGTTTCCTACGTAAGGCAAGAAGGCAGTAGACTTAGGTGTTGACTCAGAATTATCATCAATCACCTGATGTACAGTTGGTCGATAGCGCAACGCACGTTCAATCGGTCTATCACTGTAACCATTTTGACGAAATGTAACTTCAAGATGGGACAGCTCAGCTGGCAAAGTCTCAGCGTCAGAAACGACATGTGCCCTGTGTACCAAGGTACGAAGTACCCCTTCACGCTGAGCCGAATGGTGACAACTATTAGCTTGTAAGTACAAGTCGGTGTGAGTACGTTTCCTGTAGACTGCATGTCCCAATGATCCATCATCCTTCCTCCTAACCAACACGTCGAGAAAGGGAAGGAAACCATCCTCTTCCACCTCCATCGTAAAACGAATGTTGCCTTCGCTTTCTCGACGTGTTGGTTAGGAGGAAGGATGATGGATCATTGGGACATGCAGTCTACAGGAAACGTACTCACACCGACTTGTACTTACAAGCTAATAGTTGTCACCATTCGGCTCAGCGTGAAGGGGTACTTCGTACCTTGGTACACAGGGCACATGTCGTTTCTGACGCTGAGACTTTGCCAGCTGAGCTGTCCCATCTTGAAGTTACATTTCGTCAAAATGGTTACAGTGATAGACAGATTGAACGTGCGTTGCGCTATCGACCAACTGTACATCAGGTGATTGATGATAATTCTGAGTCAACACCTAAGTCTACTGCCTTCTTGCCTTACGTAGGAAACAAGTCCAATAAGATCGGTCGTATTTTACGGAAATACGATGTGAAATGTGTTTTCCGACCTCCATCTAAAATTAGAGCACTTTTGAGTTCCGTTAAGGATGATCTTGGACTGCGTAAGGCGGATGTATATCGTGTCCCTTGTAGCTGCGGCATGGCATATATTGGTCAAACTATCAGGACCGTGAAGGACAGATGTACTGAGCATAAACGGCACACACGATTACAGCAGCCAAATAGATCTGCTATTGCCGAACATTGCTTGGGTACTGGTCACCCCATGTTATATAATAACACCGAGATATTGGCATGCACGTCCAGCTATTGGGACAGTGTGATTAGGTAGGCAGTTGAGATTAAATTAGCGAGCAACCTCGTTAACAGGGATGGAGGTTTCTGTTTAAACTCTGTTTGTAATCCGGCTCTCTCCCTTGTCAAAAAAACAGAGGAACAGAGTCAATGCTGCCTCACCTGCGAATTCATAGTCTCACTATCGATAGCTCTGACTTTGGTCATCTTTGGTGGCACTAGTGTTCAGTGTGTGTGTGTGTGTGTGTGTGTTATCTATCCTGCTTCGGTCCGAGAACCGAGGTATTAAATTTGGATGTACCCCGCCTGTCCGTTGCAGTTTGCCTTGAAAATGGCGGGGTGTTCTCCCGCCGAAATATCGGCGGTCGCTGAAAGTGTTACCTGGCTGAATTCCCGGAAGTTATTTGAAAGTTGTATACGCCAGGAGAAACTCAGGTCTCACGAATTTTAATGCTTTCCATTCGGATTCGGCCGCCTCATCCCATTCCCAAGGAATCTTCTTTCCTGTAAGTTGATGCAACCTAGGACTGCTCTGAGTTTTGACATGTATAAAGCGGTTGTAAAAATTTATGATCCCCAAGAATCCCCTTAACTGCTTCTTTGTCGTAGGAATGGGAAACTTTTCAATCGCTTCGATCTTTTCGGTATTTGGCGCAATGCCCTCACCTGTGATGATATGTCCTAGAAATTTGACAAAGGACGTCCCAAAATTCGATTTTTCGATATTGATAGTCACTCCGTATTCCTTGAATGTCGCAAGGAGTTCACCGAGGACCGCATTGTGCTCTCCCCAAGATTTCTCCGCGATCAGCAAATCGTCAACATAACTGGTGACATGACGTTTCAAATTATCGCTTAGTACGCCGTCCAGCTCCCGAATGAATGCGGCAGACGAAATGTTCAAACCAAATGGGAGACGACGAAACCGGTAACATCTTCCAAATGCTAAAAAGGCTGTGTACTGTCTGCAATTTGGATGGAGCTCGATCTGCCAGAAACTCGATTTTAGTTCAACTGATGAGAAGATTGATATTCCATGGAAGTTTTGTAAGAGTTCCTCTAATCGTTCCGGTCTGTCTGTTTCGGGTTCTATTATGGTATTAATTTGTCGCGAGTCCAAGACTAAACGAATACTATCATCTGCCTTCTCGACTACTCTTAACGGGTTATTATAAGCTGAAGCCGTAGGTTCTATTATTCCTTCACTCAGCATTCGCGCAATTTCAGCTGCTACTTTCTGTCGATATGCCAAGGGGATTGGATAGGGTGGCACACGAAACTGGTTGTGCGGACGTACACGAAATTCATATTGGAAATTCTTTATTGATCCTTTCTTGGGAAGGAAGACCTCCGCATGTTCTACTAGTAATTTATGAAGTTCTTTGCGGTGGTCGCACCTTATATTCTTTATTGCTTCCACTTTTTCTCCTATTTTCTCCTTTATTTCTCCCATTATTCTGACTTCATTCTCATCCGTGTCCTCTCCCCTACCCGCAACGTCGACCTGTTCTTCCTTTCTGTCTTTCAGACACGCATAGTTTATCCGTACACAGTTTGACGGTAGTTGAGCTGGGATCAGCTGGTCGTCGAACTTAATGTGGACGGGATTCCCTTTCCTCAAAACCACTTCACCTCGTCCTAGATCAACTATCGCTTCATGTTCATTTAGGAAGTCCGTTCCTATTATCATGTCGATCGCCAGATTTGGCACGATCCAGAAGTTAGACTCTATTTTGTGTCCTTGGCGAGAGAATTCCAGTCTTGTTTGTTGGGTGACCTCCGTACATTTACCCGCTAATGCCCCTTTAATTTTGGTTTTCTTAACTGATAGAACAGGCCAGTCCATCTCCTGAGAGCACTTCTTGTATGCTGCCTCAATTATTGCTGTTATTTAGCTTCCACTATCTATTATCGCATTCATACTCTTTTCAGCTATTGCTACTGTGATAAGAGGCTGCCGATCTTGTCGAGGAGTTGCTTTATGTTCCTCGAGCAGGATTTCTGATAAATCTTCGTAATGTATCATCCGTAGTTGGCCAGGTCCGAGATTACGTGCGAATTTCCGGCGGCCTGTGTTCGCACTAGTCTGGCGTCAATCCCTTGTTAAGCTCCCCCTCCTCTGACGTGCATTAGGATTTGCGGGTCTAGTTTCAATCTCCTGGTTTCACTGTTGTCCTTAGTTTCGCTCTCTCCAATTACGGTCGATTTGCCGTTCGTTATTCCTCCTATCCCAGATTCCTTGTCTAGATTGACCCTGCTCCCTGACGTTCTGGTTTCCGTGTCTTTGGTTTCCATAACCTTGAATAGCGTAACCTTGACTTCCGTAACCCTGGTTTCCTAACTGCCCAGTGCGATTATGCGATCTATTGTCGTCTTCCCTTCCTGGCCCGTGGTATTTGTTACTTTGCCCCTTCTTCCGGTCCTTTGCGTCTTGTTTATCAAAGACTACTTCGAGTTCGCGCAATAGACTCTTGAATGCTTCTATGTCAGATCCACACTTGCCGACAAGTGTCTGTTGGTACCTAACTGGCAATTTGGAAAAGCAAAATTTAATGATTTCTCCGTTGCTATATGGACTATCTAAAAATTGATTCTTCTTGAGTAACTCACCAAGAAATTTGGTTGCGCTCCTATGCCCGGACACTTCCAGGCCAGGACAAAATATTATTTCCTCTTTAATCCTGTCTTGCGTTTCCTTTGACCAGTAGGTCTGCAGGAATGCACCAACAAATTCCTGATAAGTCCGACACGTCACTGCCACACCCCGCATCTTTTCCGCGGCTTGGCCTTCGATGTGTCCACACATGAATTCTAATTTTGCCTGGGTTGGCCATGATGCCGGTAATGAATTTGTGAACTGCATCACCCAGCTCTTCGGATGCATCGACCCTCCATTTTCTTTGAACTTCTGGAATTTTAGTATCGACAGGAAGTGATTGTGATCAAAATCCGTTCTGATCCCCGCACTGGTGTTGTCACTCGTTTCCGATACTTGCACGTCTGCTGAGTGTCTTGCTCTATCTTGCTGATAACTGTGATGTGCTACCTCTGTATCACAGTGGAAGTGGCACTCAGAATTCACTCTCCTAAGTGGGCTATAATTATTGGAGCTATTACTCGCTGTTTCTGTGTGTGCATTGTTAGTTCCGCACTCGGTCATTGGGCTAGAGCACGGCGGGCTTTTCCTCGGAGACACAATTCTGTGTACTCCATCATGGGTATCCGAACGCGCAGTGCTCGTGTGCCCGTTTTGCTCTAGTTTTGCTATCCGACTCTCTACTTCTTCCATTCGTTTCGTGGAGTTCGCAACCGCGATATTACCTTGAGTTTTTAAGAATGCTAGGGATTTTGAGTGGGATTGTGTTGTACGTCGCAAGCGCCCTGCGAGTGTAGAAGTTGCTTCCGCGACTTTCATTGCCCCTATTGCTGCCGTTTTGGCCAGGCCTGCAACTTTTTTTGCAGCCATTGACATTTGTTTTACTTCTCCACATTCTTTCTTTATTGTTAGTAATTCCCCACGAATTTCCCCTATATGCGAAATTATTGCCTCAGTGTCCTTCTTAAGCTGTTCGTCAGCTTCTTCCTTCTCCTTCTTACGTTGTTTCTCCTCTTCTTCCCTCTCCCTCTTACGCTGTTCGTCAGCTTCTTCCTTCTCCTTCCTACGCTGTTTCTCCTCTTCTTCCTTCTCCTTCTTACGCTGTTCGTCAGCTTCTTCCTTCTCCTTCTTACGTTGTTTCTCCTCTTCTTCCTTCTCCCTCTTACGCTGTTCGTAAGCTTCTTCCTTCTCCTTCCTACGCTGTTTCTCCTCTTCTTGCTTCTCCTTCTTACGCTGTTCGTCAGCTTCTTCCTTCTCCTTCTTACGTTGTTTCTCCTCTTCTTCCTTCTCCCTCTTACGCTGTTCGTCAGCTTCTTCCTTCTCCTTCCTACGCTGTTTCTCCTCTTCTTCCTTCTCCTTCTTACGCTGTTCGTCAGCTTCTTCCTTCTCTTTCTTACGTTGTTTCTCCTCTTCTTCCTTCTCCCTCTTACGTTGTTTCTCATCTTCTTCCTTCTCCTTCTTACGTTGTTCGTCAGCTTCTTCTTTTATTGATCGTAGGAAGCTCAGTATTGGGTTAATGTCATCATTTTGATCCTCGTCACACATGGGTGATGTAACTCTGGACACCTGGGCGCTAGAGCTCTGACGTGGCCGAGCTGGCCCCTGTCTGCTCTCGTTCGTTTGATTATAAACTTCTGCTACCGTTTCGACCTGTGTGCCTGTCTCTGTTTCATCCTCTACCTCACTATCATAATCACGACCGCAACGCTGCTCTAAGATCGCGTCCAAATCACCTTCCTCATCAATGACCCTGGCGTCCTGTCCTGCTAAAAATGTGCCCATCTCATCTCCGAACCTATTCCCATCGGTAAACTGCCCCTTATCCATTATGCTATCCTCTTTTGTTTTAGCGTCGCTCGATAATAGTCGTGCCTTACTTCTCGTGATCATTCATGAAAAAACAAATTTATCTAAAATTCACAATAAAAATCATCTACTCCCAATATTTTTCACATAGACATACAATTTCAACAACGCCGTTTCAATGCTGTAACTACAAGCACGATTTGTTGTGGTACAGAAACTGCACACAAACCCGTCAAAGTGTGAGGTGGTACAGACACCACATCAAAGAGACACAAAAGCAATGAACAAACAAAAAAATATATACACTGAAAACAAAAACTGTAATCACGCGCCGCTACTTAAAACTAAATGCGGAACTACCAGAAAAAAAACTTGGGTATTAATCAATAAAAAATTAGAGAAAAAAAATTGAATGTTCGTACTAAGAATACTGTTTGTTAATCAGTGATTCTCAGGAAAGATCCGAGGCTAAGGGTCGCCATTTTATGCGAGGTGCCGGGGCTAGCAGTATATTTGACACTCAATTCTTCTAGAATCTACATGTGTACATGATGCTCTAAGCCCCCTCTATTCTAACTCCAACTTTTGCTGTTGCACAAGGATACAAAAAATACGCGAACTGACTCTAATCAACCCTGCCAGTGGAGTAGAAGAGAGTTTGGCACCTGCAATAATTTAATTTGATAAATAAGTTAAATAAACGAAAGTTTAATTAACATAGTGAGGAATGATGGGGTTGCTCTACCGATTAACAGAATGAAAATTCTGTCCAAAATAACAATATGATTTATTAAGACTAAACACAAAATAATAAACAAAAACACATGAACATTTACAATACATCAAATTGGCTCAAATTGGATACTCAAACAAACGCTGTGAATGTGAAGTTGTCCCTAAACTAGATTGTGAGGATTATGACGAAGTGGTATGTGCAGCCAATTCCTTGCAACTCAAATCTTAGAGAAAACACATAGCCAACCCAACATTAATTGCTGCTACCCAAGACAGAACAAAGTTAGAAAAAAAGACGAACAGGCGCACTCTGCTGAGCTCTGATTATCACCTAGGAAAATCCCTATCTGCCGGTGCTGTGGACATACATTACCAAACTGTCTTCTTGACTGCCAGGACACGATCTGGCGTACCGGAGCTGTTGGCTGGTTGCTTCGACGTCCTCGACCGAAAAGCGAGAGCCGACTGCCCACAAGATTACCCGTACAAAACCGAACACAGAACATTCCCGCCCCCACGACAGTGGCCGTGGTTAAAAGTTCCAATCAGCAACTCGAAAACCGGCGGAAAATTCCACTCCATTGCTGGAACACTACCATTCCACCAATGGAGATTCTTGGCGCCAATTTCTGCGCCGATTTTGTACGTCACGGAGCTATGCCCTGAGCAAGCCAATCACAGTTACTATTTTGCAGAAAGCGCGGGAATTTTCCCGCCACAGCTGCCTGGGTACACAAGTCATTCCCACGCCTCGCTGGTAGCCCGCCAGAAAGTGTTTCTGCGAAGTAACGGAACCTCTAGCCCAGCCGCTACTTCAGGACCTGCGGGCGTGCCTCTTGACAATGTCGGCGTCTGGAAAGCATTCACTCGACTCCCTCACACCTGTCGGCTTACCCTTTCAAAGTCAAACAGAGCCCGCCTGTCACTGGACCACCCGGGTGACGAGAGACGCTGCGTGGGAAGTACGCGTGTGAAGGAATAGCAACTTTCCATCGCATGCAATTAGAGAGGAGAATCTTAAGATAGAAATATGAGAGGGGGCTCATGCCACCTCTCAACTATATGGCTATCATTTTCAGTGCTTGCGGCCTGTATGCATAAACATTAATGATATCATCATTAACTTTCCGACCATGCAATACAAAATAGATTAAAAACTGAATAAGAATCGAGGACAAGAGTCTACATGTGAATTTACAGTAATCATTTGATAAAACCAACATATACATCCATTGTCATCTAACTATGTTCACCGCACGAATTTCCACTCTGTATATAGTACAAATACGCTATTTATTAATAACTTCATGAATTAAATATTCCGCGATTTTTATTGGCCAGTTGAACTGTACATTAACTCCACAATCTTGATATAACCTACAAAACGACAAAAATAATGATAGAAAATATAAGTGTATGAAAGAAAGTCAGTTGACAGTTGATGGTTGGAGAGACAACATTTGTCCGCAGCTCGTGGTCGTGCGGTAGCGTTCTCGCTTCCCATGCCCGGGTTCCCGGGTTCGATTCCCGGCGGGGTCAGGGATTTTCTCTGCCTCGTGATGACTGGGTGTTGCGTGATGTCCTTAGGTTAGTTAGGTTTAAGTAGTTCTAAGTTCTAGGGGAATGATGACCATAGATGTTAAGTCCCATAGTGCTCAGAGCCAGTTGAACAAGTTAGAGACAGCATCGCTGTTACAGGTATTTGTGGCATTCATTTAATGATGTTTATTTGAGCTGCACCGTCTGGTATTCATCGTTTTTTGTTGTTCTACAAGTAGTACGCGAAAACCAGTTATAGATGTTGGCCACTGATTCATCGTGTATACAGATCATATTAAGCCCTTCAGCTTCAGCTAAGATGGGATCCTCAGTGTCCTCAGAGATTTTGTACACATTTTGCATATGGGTCAGAGGGATTTCTTGTGTTGACGTATGCTTCCTCGATAAAGCGTCATAATTTGGGATTATGCCTTGGCCTCATATTAGAGATATGTCATTTGTAATTGTAGGTTGTTGGGTGTGTATTACAATCCGTCTTGTGATTGTGTGGTTATGGTAACCCTCTATTTTCTTTCTTTTTCTTCGCTTCTTCCGCTCGCTATCTGTTATAGTTAAAGTTTCCACCTTTTGTCACTGTTATAGTGTCGACTATATACGTGCCTCTTATCCACTATCATTGCTAGTTGGTTATTTCATGATGCAATTGTTACGGACGTAGTTTGCGTTATCTGATCACCCTCGTTTTCAAACATGATAAATAGTCTGTAGCGTACTTTAGAGGATTTCTTGGGTTATGTCCTATGCTGACGCATATGCTGCTGTCATTGGCCTCTAGTTAGCTGCTTAGCTGTCTGTGTTACCCCTACAATTATAATTAAATATCTTTGAATGTCTCCAACCACTTTAGTCATATGTGACACATTTAGTGGTTATGCATCCGTCTTCAAATTTATATGAGTTTGCATTTACCCTCACTTGGGTTCAGCTGGAGATGACTTGTGGCATTGTCAGTGTTTTTGTTGTAACAGTGCATGTCTTGGCAACTCATAGATTGCTGTCTTGTGGTCAAAGCCTCACATTAAACATAAATATTGATTTACTTACGATTTAATTACGGCATGTTGTTTGGCCATCTCAGTGGTCAATTCATAAAGTGGTTTGTCTTAGACGATATGTATAGTCAGTATTTTTCTTTTGGAATTTTTTATTGCATGGCTGTGATGGCTTTTGGTTTTAATGTGGTTGAAAGACCAAGGTATGTGCTGGTTACAGTACCTTAATTCATAAGTAGATGTAATTTTAAATTTTATTGTATTTTTGCATTCACTTGTCTTTAATACATATGAGTACTTTTTGAGTTGTTTGCTAGTGAGAAAGCTTTTCTGATACTTCATGAATAGATAGTGTTGAGTTACCTTTTATGGTGCCTTGAATCTTCGTGAACTAATTGGGTAGTTTTCATTGTTTTATAGTGTTGTGCTATATGTGATATATGGATGCATTCGCCAACGAATATTGTTCACCAGGAATAGTTTCTTGTGGGAGTTTTTCTTACATTCTGCTTATGATTATCGGTGATGTCCTATGTTCGGTCCTCTGACACATCTTGGGCATTCATTTTAAGTATATAAGTAAGCTGCTCAACACTTCACATCACAGCATTTTATGCTTTGGCATGACACATAGATGTATTTGTATTGTAATTTTGACAGTTTACCATACTGACATTTAGATTTTGTTGTGGTCGTCTTTCAGCCAGGGCGACTTTCCCACAGATGTGTAGATGTTGTTCATCCTAAACATTATCTTGAATTCTATATACTCAGTGCATGGTATGACATTGGTGATTCTCTGTATTTGGTCTCTTGACACGTTCTTCGACATAAATTTTATACATATGACATAAATATGTCTGTATTCGGTTCTCAGCCTAGCGTTTTATAACTTTGATGTGCTGCTGTTCTTGTACAAGGACTACTTGCGCTTAGGTGCATGTTCCTTTGCTTTACTTATTTCTTAGTTTGTAGTTTATTTCATAAATTTATCATTTTCTACCGTTATTTTTCTCGTTTAGTAGATTATTTCAGGTTTGTGGAGTTAATGTATCGTCCAGTGGCCAACAAATGCCATGGAATACTTAATTAATGAAATTATTAAAAAGTGTATTTGTACAATGCATAGAGTGGAAATTCGTTATGGTATACTTGGGAATATGACAATGGACAAATCTGTTGGTTTTATCAAATGATTACTGTAGATTCACTTGTAAAGTCTTGTCCTTGTTTCTTACCCTGTCTTTAATCCTTTTCGTATAGCACGTTTGGAAAATTGTTGATGCTATCGTTACTGTTATGCATACAGGCCTGTAGATGGTGCTCTGAAGCAACGAAACTGGTAGCCGTATAATAAATGACGTCATAAAGACTGTTGTAGGAGTTCAATTTTATTACATAAGTGAATGGCCGAAGTCCCTCAGAACCAGGATGGACATTCATAGAACTGTTGCTATACGTCTCCCCAACGCATCCCACACGTGCTTGATAGAATTTCAGTCGGGACAACGGGCAGGCCACTCTATTAACCGAATATCCTATCTTTCCAAGAGTTCCTCCATCTGCACTGTTCAATGCGACCATGCATTGCACCCATAAAATGAAGTCAGAGCTGCATATACCACTGGAAATATGAACTTGGGGAAGGAGTACAGTGTGACAATAACGTTGGCTGGTCAGTGTACCGTATTCAAAGCCTGTGAGGTCAGTGTGCTCGTGCAGCTCTAGGCCTCTCAATGCCTGGATAACCAAAACGACTATGTACGACAATGTGCATGTGCGAATAACGTGATGCCACCTCTCGCCGTATGAAGATGTGTCCAGAATCACTACTCATGGAATCTGGTCCCATCCGAGAAGAGCACGCGACCACACTCCTCGTTCTTCCAATCGTTATGGGTTTGGCACCATCGCAAACGGTGTCGGTGTTGTGCAGATGTCAACAGAACACAATGCGCTGCTCATTGGACGAAGATACCAGCCCTGTGCAGTCGCCGTGAGCAGGTGTAGTCGCTGTAGAGCGTTAGATCACGTGTCTTGAAGACCTTTTAAATGAGACTAAAAGTTCACTCGCTGTTTGACGGTGGTCCTTTATTGCCTGTTGCAGAATGTGGCGTTCTCTGCTGCTGTAGTGATCGATCACCTCTTCTCCATCGGGCAGTGCTGCCTATCGTTCAGAACGCTGCCTGTATATGTGAAACAATGTTGAGAGAAACCAAACTCTTTCGATACTCCCGTCACTGCATCTTCATTCCTGTTTGCCGATGATTCTTTCACATGTGAAATCATGCAGACGTCTCCAGACCGTGTTGTATGGATGAAATCTACGGCAGTGCACCGTAGCTTCTCGCTGATGGACACAGACTTTCTTGCTCCTTCAAATGTATGACGTTGTGTTACGGGGCTACCTCAGTTTAGCGCTATAGTCACGTCGACTTCCCACCAAGTGACGCAGAACTTTCTGCACTGCACTGGGAGGCTTCTGGCAACATGTTCGCACACTCCCACTCACTTACAGAGGTTTTTTTAAAATGTTATGTTACTCTAACTATCTCATCCTTAAGCTTTTCAGAGCACTGTAAAATGCCCAGAGATGTTCCAAGATGCTACTCCAGGGGGGGTTTAAAAATGAATGTGGTCAACGGAAAATACTGAATGTGAAAATCAAGATTTGGCCCTATCCGACTACCCTCTGAAGCAAATCTTAGGATCTCTTAATTGTGATATTATTTCCTCCTTCTTGCTCTTTAACATATAAAACACAACGTAAAGATAAATGAATGGTTAAGAGAAATAGTAACTACAAAATGATGAGTGTAACTTCGGCATATACGTATATTTATTGCAGATTAAACCCCTTTATATATTACAAACGTTAATATATCAATGTCCAATGGGCATAAAGAGATATAAATAAATTTCCTAACTAATATCACTGATCAATGGCACAAATCTGCCCCTTTATATGGCTACGCAATCTAATATAAATAACGCAAGATGACTGACAACATATATGTACCAAACACCAGAAGACACTACTTTCAAAGATGATATACAGTGGTGTGCAACCTCAATGAAAATAAAACTTACTTGAGCACAGCTGTTTAGCTTTATAGCCCTAATAGGCCAAAGCAATTAGCAATGTCACCATATGTACTGCACCTGGTGCGTCGGAGTGATGGTTCTCGTACACGTCTACGACGATGGAAGAACTCCAGCCACAAAATAAAAAACTCCTTCAAACACTAGGACGCCAGAAGGCGGCCCTCTGACTAGTATAATCTCATATTGTCTTCTCCTCTCTGTGTTCTACAGACGAGAAACGCGAATTCCATGCCACAGGGGCGGAGTTTTGATAACGCCTCAACGTGAGTATAGGCAGAAGAAGTGCTCTCAATCACTGAATGCTGCATACTCAACGACGACTTCCTACCCGGAGGTGAAGTCCAGAATCGTATAAGTCCGCAGCAGTACAACGCCTAACCGTTCTAACTATAAGATCTCCTGAGAGCAAAGACAGCAAGTCCGTCTGTCCCAACAAAAGCTGATACTGAGCGACGGTCAAATACGGGCACTCAAAACGGAAGATCCTTTTCTCTCCACCACTGGCTCCCCAGAAAAGCTCGGCTCCCCTCCCCCATAACTGCCGAAGGCGAATCATATTCTCGAAACCTCGGAATATTCTCCCTCTCTACAGATTCTTCCGAACGCTGACCAACCATATTTTAGTCTTTTCTCGTCGAGCGCGAAAAGTTTGCGAGGAAATACCTGTCCCTGTTAATTAAGAATTCGTACAATGCAACACTGCTCAGAGTAAAAATCCTCGGAAATAACCCAGCCTGCGTGGTTTCCGAGGTAACGCTTGCTTGTTCCTCTCTGCCGTGTCGAAGATTTTCAGAGTTTCCGAAGTATTATCCTCCCAGCCTCTCTACAAAACCGGGCGGCCCCTGCTGTACTGCGCCTCAGCACTCAGGCGCCCCGACCGTCCTGTCAAGCAGCATAAAAACACCTGCGCGAGTTTTTCCACCCAGAGCCTGCGTTACGCCTGCCATTTCATTTCCACTCGCGTTCCAACCTCTGCTTGCATAGGCAATCATTCACTACGCCATTTTGATAATAAAGACAATCCATCACCTTTCATGCAATAAGTGTTAGCAACTATTTACAAGGTTTACGTGACAATGTCAGTCTTCTTTAAATATTCATATATACGATCTACAACTCATCGAATGATACGTAATTCCGGTTGTAAATTATGGCAAAATATGTAGATGAGTGCTTGTAAGGTGCAAAATTATATCCACCTTACAATGTCAGGTGGTCAAACACTCTGACGAACAGAGTCGTCTTGAACACGAAAGCCACTGGATAATTTCAGATGTATAACGTGTCGTACGGCTTTCAGAACCGTTCTGCTGCCACCATTGCATTCCTAGGCGACTGATATGAAGTGAATGGTAATTCAGAGAATAGGAAACTACATGATCTCCGTTGGAGGGATGGAGAAGGATGGGAAAAGTAACTCAACGAAATATGCACTTTAACCCTTGAATAGAGGGCTTGTATTAAACGAGAGTTCTTCAGCCTCGCACAGCAGGAAAAGATTGCAGGCCACTCCAGATTACAAGGTGCATAGAAGAGAGAATGCATAGAACTGTAAGATTCTCATAAAAACTAAGGTGGGGACCTTCTCATGTTTGTAGGCCACAGTTATTGAAATACGTTCATACATATTTGGAAGAAGGGTGTTATCTGTGACTACATTTGTGTGATGGAAAAGATATCAATGAAATGGAACCCACTTTCGTCAGTCATTGCTAATTCTACACCTTGAGTAGAGCGTTGTGCTTATCTATTAGATCCATCTCCTGTAATTACTGCTTTCCTTTATAATTCTGTCAATGGCTATTTTTCCTCTCCGTCTTCCCCCCCATCCCTCACCCCCCCATCACCCTCCAAACGTAAGGCTCCATTTCATGTATATCTTTTCCACCACTTACCTCATACATTCTCCAACCATTTCATCCCTCACTCCACGTCATTCCCCTTCCATCCCACACACCTCCAATCTTCCCAATTAATAGCTCTACATTTATCTCATTAACAACTTTCCACCACCATTCTAGCACTATTCCCACACGCTTTATCCCTGATTCCATTCCACTCCACCTTCCAACAACCCTCCCCCTCTCCATATTTGTAAATATGAAGTTACTGTATAATTTATGTATTTAATACCTCATATTTTATATTATATCTCTTCTACAACCTGTTGCTTACATCACATAATATATTAATGGCAAACTTTTGTAATTTTGTGTACCGTGCTTACGTATGACACAAAGACCCACTTTATAATAAAATTCCACAGCTGGTTGTGTTCTGTCAGGGTTATAATTGTATTACACTTCTCAAATGTGTGGGTGTTTCTGATTTAAAGCAGAATATGTTGTAGTGTATGCTTTTTGGAATTATATCTTCGTGCTATAAGCATATAGTTTACAACTTTTATTCACAAATAATACTAGTCTCCCAAAGATGTAGACCTATGCACAACTGACACTGTTGTCCCAAAGATGTATGACTGCGTTTCAGCTTTATCATGGAGGTTAAAAAGTAGGGAACTGTGATTATATCAGAAACTTGAAGCCGACGTCCGCCATCTTACTTAGCCCAAAACATTAGGTGCAGCGCATTTATATCTCCATAGTTCACTGCGTTGATACTTCCCCATTAGGTGAAGCTGACATGCACATGCTCATTTTTGACTGTTTGGGGATATTTATCGATTCTTGTGGTCGTATCCTTAATAGCATCTGGTGCTTTGACTGTGTGGAGACGTAGTTGTTTCATCAGAACTGCCAGCTTGCATCGTTTACAGGTATACTAATCGATCCTATAGTAATATAAAATTGAAAGGAATGACATTTCATTCATAAGTGGAACCATGTGTTTTTGTATGCGATTGCAGGCTTTCTCGGCGTATTTCAGCTACGAAATCTTCATGAGTTATGAGCCGAGTGGCGTCGTCTTCTAGTCACAATGCTTCTATGAACTGTGTATCGATCATCTTCGCCTGAAAATGATCGATACCCAATCCATTGAAACGTTGCGACTACAAGACGACGCCACTAGGCTGATAACCTGTGAATATTTAATAGTATGTTCTTGGTTGCCTTCGGAATCGCTGATTGTTGGTAGGACGTCTCCCGCTAATAATTATTCATTGTTCACGTTTCTACGTTTCTTCCCTCTTCAAAGAAAAAAAGAAGAAAAGGGGGCAAAAGAGAGAGAGAGAGAGAGATACTGGCTAGAACAGGCGGATACAGAGGTCATGTGTACGCGAGTTTTGTATGATCTTATGAATGGGTGTGTGTGGTTTTCTTCCTTTCTGAAGATCACTTTGGCCGTAAACGTTTGTGGACAGTCTTTCCGTCGTATCTGCCTGCTGCTGCCAGCCATGGTGGCCGTGCGGTTCTAGGCGCTCCAGTCCGGAGCCGCGCTGCTGCTACGGTCGCAGGTTCGAATCCTGCCTCAGGCATTGGTGTGTGTGATATCCTTAGGTTAGTTAGGTTTAAGTAGTTCTAAGTTCTAGGGGACTGATGACCACAGCAGTTGAGTCCCATAGTGCTCAGAGCATTTTTTTTTTTTTTTTGGCCTGCTGCTCGGCATGTGAATACCAGTCCACCTCCTTCACAGTACAGTTATTCCCCCATGAAGTTTGTTGTAAGTAGTGCACTGTACACCAGCAGAAAGTTTGATGAAATGCAATTTCAGAGACTTTATTAGTCTCATACAGAACTCATGTTATGCGTATAGATTGAAGCGGCGATTGAAAATTTGTACCAAGGCTAGGAATCGAACATAGATCTCCTGCTTGCTAGGCAGGTGCGTTAGCCACTAAGCTGCCCGGGCCCAGAACTTTGCAAAACTGCACCGATCACTCTAGCATGACTCCTTCCTCGAGCAAAATTCTCACTGTCGCTGTAGTCTACTCTAAATTCCGCCTTACATACGAGCAGAATTGCAGAGACCCTCGACGTTCTGGCATGTAAATGGAGGAGGAAGGCTTGCCAGGGTAATCCATGCTAACGGCTGCGCCAGGGTGGCTCAGTGGCTAGCGCACCTGCCTACTAAGCAGGAGGCCCGGGTTAGATTCCCGGCCTTGGTACAAATTTTCACTCATCGCTTCAGTCTTTACATATACGTAAAGGGCAACGATGTGCATAATTACAGTATCAGAAGGAAAAAATGATGTTTATTACGACACACACGAACAGGGTTTAACAATGCTGCAACCAAAAGTTTCGATCACTTAGACATAAAACACCTAATAGACAGCAAAGTAAAATTTGAAACTAAACAGAAGGCGTTCCTCCTTGATAGTTCCTTCTATGCTCTAGAAGACTTATCTAGTGATGTAATGTGTAAATGGTGATGGGTGGGAATTACAAACATCTGTCATTAATGAAAAAACAAAAAAAAAACTTATAAGTGATCAGCATGGAGGTAAGAAAAATATGTTAATATAAAATGACTTGTTCCACATCATTGCGATTTATCATGCAAATGAAACGTGGAACTTGAAACTGACTAACGAACTATTGGTAAATGACAAAGTATGTTATAGACTTACAAAGCTTGAAAACCTGAAAATGAAATTCAAAAGTAGAAAGAAGCAGATGATGAAAGTAAATGTACATTTCAATTGTGTTACGCTTAGTTATTCCTTAAAAAACTGACAACTTGTGAGAAATATTCAGGGAAATATACAAGTAGGCTACTGCGGGAAAGGTAGGCCTATATGTGACAGGGGTTAGGCTATCATTACTAAAAATGACTTAAATAAACGTTGAAGCAAAATATCCATTGTTCAGGGACTAAGCGTTTGATACAATTCATTTAATCACATTTATAATATTATACAATGCTGGAGCATGTTTACAATATTGTATCGTCTATTTACCCTGTAAATTGCTATTGTGGTGACTCACTGAATAACGCTTAGTAGGTAAGATTTCAAAATTATAAGATGTGTAAATTACAGAGAAGCTAATGCCATTATAATCTAATAAAACATGAAATCTATTCTGGATGGACGCATGCCTCTATGCGCTTCTGTTTCTTTGATATTTCAATAATCGTTCACTTCGTTGACATGTACAAGATACGACAGCATGTCTCACTTTTTTCCTCATTGCACACATCTATGAGCTAGCAAAGAACATTTAAGTAAGTTTCTTGCAGACGTGAACATTTAAGCATGCGAGTTGAAAGCTAAAAATGTAACTAATATCGACCAGTACCAGTAAACAAACAAGCATTGCTATCGGAGTCCCAACGTCAGTTGCTATTGATAGAAATACCGCAAGATGTGGAATTAAATGGATCACGAAAGCATGTTTTTCACTTCACCTCCTTCTCTTCTTGGTTATTCAAATCATCATCATCATCATCATCATCATCATCATCATCATCATCATCATTTAAGACTGATTATGCCTTTCAGCGATCAGTCTGCAGCATAGCCCCCCTTATACAGTTCCTCCATGATCCCCTATTCAGTGCTAACATTGGTGCCTCTTCTGATGTTAAACCTATTACTTCAAAATCATTCTTAACCGAATCCAGGTACCTTCTCCTCGGTCTGCCCCGACTCCTCCCACCCTCTACTGCTGAATCCATAAGTCTCTTGGGTAACCTTGCTTCTCCCATGCGTGTAACATGACCCCACCATCTAAGCCCGTTCGCCCTGACTGCTACATCTATAGAGTTCATTCCCAGTTTTTCTTTGATTTCTTCATTGTGGATACCCTCCTGCCATTGTTCCCATCTACTAGTACCTGCAATCATCCTAGCTACTTTCATATCCGTAACCTCAACCTTGTTGATAAGGTAACATGAATCCACCCAGCTTTCGCTCCCATACAACAAAGTTGGTCGAAAGATTGAACGGTGCACAGATAACTTAGTCTTGGTACTGACTTCCTTCTTGCAGAGGAGAGTAGATCGTAGCTGAGCGCTCACTGCATTAGCTGTGCTACATCTCGCTTCCAGTTCTTTCACTATGTTGCCATCCTGTGAGTATATGTATCCTAAGTACTTGAAACCGTCCACCTGTTCTAACTTTGTTCCTCCTATTTGGCTCTCAATCCGTTTATATTTCTTTCCCACTGACATTACTTTCGTTTTGGAGATGCTAATCTTCATAGCATAGTCCTTACATTTCTGATCTAGCTCTGAAATATTACTTTGCAAACATTCAATCGAATCTGCCATCACAACTAAGTCATCCGCATATGCAAGACTGCTTATTTTGTGTTCACATATCTTAATCTCAACCATCCAGTGTATTGTTTTCAACATATGATCCATAAATAATATGAACAACAGTGGAGACAGGTTGCAGCCTTGTCTTACCCCTGAAACTACTCTGAACCATGAACTCAGTTTACCGTCAACTCTAACTGCTGCCTGACTATCCATGTAAAGACCTTTAATTGCTTGCAAAAGTTTGCCTCCTATTCCATAATCTTGTAGAGCAGACAATAAATTCCTCCTAGGAACCCGGTCATATGCCCTTTCTAGATCTATAAAGCATAGATACAATTCCCTGTTCCACTCATAACACTTCTCCATTATTTGCCGTAAGCTAAAGATCTGGTCCTGACAACCTCTAAGAGGCCTAAACCCACACTGATTTTCATCCAATTGGTCCTCAACTAATACTCGCACTTTCTTTCAACAATACCTGAGAAGATTTTACCCACAACGCTGATTAAAGAGATACCTCTGTAGTTGTTACAATCTTTTCTGTTGCCATGTTTAAAGATTGGTGTGATTACTGCTTTTGTCCAGTCTGATGGAACCTGTCCCAACTCCCAGGCCACTTCAATTATCCTGTGTAGCCATGCACTGTTGCAACAATGAATCTTGACTGAATTGCAAACCTCTGGAAGGGTGTACTAATTTCTTTTCCGGCAGTGTATTCACGTCCTCGGGACTATGACACCCCTTAAGAAAATGCTTGCGATTTCATTACACGTCTCTACTGTAACACTACAAATCCACGGACTCTTCTGCTACAACTTGACCACTCACATTTCACAGCATTTACACGCCACGACGACTCGTGAGACGTGAGGCAGCGCAGAGCCACAGGCGGAAGACGATGCACGTCGAATCGTCTAAACACGAACGGTGCTCTTACCAATTGTACTGAGATACAATGTTTTCTAACGTACGTCAGCACTAACACGTGGAAGCTTCTTTAACTGTCTGACCGCCAAATACGTTCAAGTGACTACGAGAACATAGCTGACACCAGTGTGCTTCCCGCGTCTAACGTGCTGGTGTCCTAGTGCAACGCCGCGGTGAGCAATTCAGTCTGTATTGCGACTATTAACTTTTATGTCGTTTTAATTTCTACATCATATTATCCACAATGTGGAGTACACCAGGCAAATTCAGAGCACTTCTCCTTGGGTGCACTGAAAGGCGGGAAACGTCCTCGAAAAGCATCCATATTCAGAAAGCGCCAAGCGTGCACTCGACAGCGGCGAAAATGTATCACTGACAAAGGAGGGAGGGGTGACTAGCAAGGACGAGGAAGCGGGGGAATAAATGTGAACACGGCCGTACAGAAAATGGCTGGAGAGGCCCTGGGAGATGGAAGCAGCAGCAGGAAGCGGCGGAAATGGCGGGGAACAGACAAGGCGACGGAGCAACGGCGCGGCCGCACCGCCTTCCAATAGCTGCCGCTGTCACAGCTCGGGGCGTATTGTTATTTATGACTGCCGCAGAAGGAAGCGCTGCGCGGCTTAAAAGCGGCCGACTTCCCTTTCAGCCTAACGACTCCCTCGTGACCCCGTCAGAGGCAACGCCTTACCGTCAGCGTTGGCTGACGTGGTGACTCCGATGAAAGCAGCTCGACACTTTGATGTGTATGGGGCAGATTATATGTCTCTGGATGTCAAAATGCTTTCATCCTCCGATAACATCAAATAAAGTTTTCAGATAAAAGTAAAGAACCCCAGATTTGCGTTATTAATCTGACATAAGAGAAAGCGGGAGAAAACGAAACAGGAAAATATGGAAAACTCAAGCAAACGTTTCATTTTTTATAACTGAAGTCGCTCATTAACTAATCGTTACATCTATACTCTTGCACGGATAGTTGAGAAAGGACGTTTCCAGCTTGAATAAAAATGGTCACACACCTACTGATGTGGGACAGTGTTGTGTAACGAAAGTGGAAAGCTATAGCTCCTGGATTTTACATTCTGCTACACGAACTCCTGTAGGTGGCAGACTAAGCGATTTATTTATTGTTTGAGAAGAAAAGGAGAGACTGTTAGATCACTGATCCAGACGTATCTGTTTGTTGTATTATTCCTCCCAGGAATTTCAACTTATCACTTGTTTCCCTTCTGGCAATGTCTGTTAATGTGAAAAATGCCCGGTTGCACCATACATCTGAGTCAGTGTCAAACGTCAGGTCCCTCTATTTCTGGCTGGGTGAGTAATTTCAGAAGTCAGTGTAAACCAATGGCACACCACCTCCAGTAAGGCGATTCATAGCAGAGTACTTTGGTATTGAAACCAACCTTTGCGTCGATAACAGCCTTACCTTTCTTTTGTAATACAGATTTTTTGTTTTGTTTTTCGACTCATAATGTTTCTGGCTGGGGTGATGAGGCGGACACGAATTTCTCCCTGTGCCACCCTCAACATCTCAGAGTAGCCCTTGTAACCTACATCCTCAGTTATTTGCTGGATGTATTCCAATTTCTGTTTTCCTCTACAGTTTTTACCCTCCACTGCCCCCTGTAGTACCATGGAAGTTGTTCCCTTACATCAGAACAGATGTCCTACCATCCTGTCAATTATTCTTGTCAATGTTTTACGTATGTTCCAAGTTTTATACTGGCCAAGAATGTCCATTTTTCCAGTGCTAATCAGCTTTCGACGATCTTCTTGTTCCGCCCGTCATGGATTATTTTGCTACCTATATAGCAGAATTCCATAGCTTCATCTACTTTGTGATCACCAATTCTGACGTTACGTTTCTCTATGTTCTCATTTCCGCTACTTCCCATTACCTCCTTCTTTCTTCGATTTACTCTCTATCAACATTCTATACTTGTGAGACTGTTCATTCTATTCACATCACGTAATTCTTCTTCATTTTTACTGAGGATACTAATGTCATCAGCGAATCGTATCACTGGCGCCCGTTCACCTTTAATTTTAATTCCACTCTTGAAACTTTATTTTATTTTCGTTATCGCTTCTTAGCTGTAAAGACTGAAAAGTAGGGGAGAAGGGCTACGGCCCTATCTTACACCCTTATTAATCCAAGCATTTCGTTCTTGGTCTTCCACTCTTGTTGTTCCCTCAGGGCTCTTGTACATATTTTTTATTACCCATCTTTTCCTACAGCTTATCCGCTGTTTTTCAGAATTTCGAACACCTAGTCTCATTTGACGTTGCCGAGCTCTTTTTCCAGGTCGACAAAACGTATTAAAGTGTCTTCACTCTTCTGTAGTCTTGCTTCCATTATCAATCACGACGTCAGCACTGCCTCTATGGTCCCCTTACATTTTCTAAAGCCAAACTGATCGTCATCTAACAAATTCTCAATTTTATTTTCCATTTTCCTGAGTATTATTGTTGTCAGCTACTTGGACGCATGAGCTATTAAGCTGATAGTGCGATAATTCTCCCATTTGTCGATTCTTGCAACTTTGGGAATGGTGTGGATGATATTTTCCCCAAAGTCAGACGGTATTTTTGCCGGACTAATATAGTCTACACACCAAAGTGAACAGGCTTTTTGTTGCCACTTCCCCACTGATTTTATAAATTCTGATGGAATGTTATCCACTCCATTTCCGTTATTTGATCTTAAGTCTTCCAAAGCTGTTCTCAGTTCTGATTCTAATACTGTATTCCCTTTTTCATCAATGTCGACTCCTGTTTCCTCTTCTATCACGGCCTCAGACAAGTCTTCTCCCTCGTAGAGGTCTTCAGTGTACTCTCTCAACCTGTCCGCTGTCTTCTGTGCATTTAAAAGAGGAACTCCCATTTCACTCTTAATGTTACCACCCTTCCTTTTAATTTCACCGAAAGTTGTTTTGTCTTTTCTTTGTGCTTAGTCAATCTTTACAATTATTTCTTTATTTTTTTCCTCCAGCCATTTAGCCTTAGCTTGCCTGCACTACCTACTTATTTCATTCGTTAGTGACTTGTATTTCTGTATTCCTGAATTTCCGTGAAATGTTTTTGTACTTCTTTCTTCCATCGAACAGCTGAAGTATTTCTTTATTACCCATAGCTTCTCCATAGTTACTTTCTTTGAAATTATGTTTTTCTATGCAGCATCTGTGATTGCCATTTTGGAGGTGTCCATTTCTTTTCAACTGAACTGCCTACTGAGCTATTCCTTATCGCATTATCTATAGCCTCGGACAGCTTCAAGTGTATCTCTTCATTCATCAGAAGCCGGCCGAGCTGGCCGAGCGGTTCTAGGCGCTACAGTCTGGAACCGCCCGACCGCTACGGACGTAGGCTCGAATCCTGCCTCGGGCATGGATGTGTGTGTTGTCCTTAGTTTAGTTAGGTTTAAGTAGTTCTAATTTCTATGGGGACTGATGACCTCAGACGTTAAGTCCCATAGTGCTCAGAGCCATTTGAACCATTCCTCAGAACTTCCATATCCCACTTCTTTGCACCTTGACTGTTCCTGACTAGTCTTTTAAACTTAGCCGACTCTTAACCACTACTAAATTGTGATGTGAGTCTACGTCTGCCCCTGGGTTTACCGTATAATCCAGTTTCTGATTTCGGCATCTCTAACTTAACCTTCCCGTATCATCCGTCCTTTTCCTAGTACACCTCCTCCTTTTGTGATTCTTTAATAGAGTATTCGCTGTTACCATCTGAAATTTATTGCAGAACTGAATTAGTCTTTCTCCTCTTTCATTCCTAGTACCAAGTCCTTATTCCCCGTAACCCTTTCTTCTACTGCTTTTCCTATACCGGCATTCCAATCCCTCTTGACTTCCATTTACGTACTGAATTACGGTACTTACAATCATTCTAAAGCGTAAGCAGACTTCCCTCAGAACAATTCTTTGATACCAAAGGGTGGCCGCTTCCAGTGCCTCTCGTGCTGGCGCGAGAAAATCCTCCATCGTTCGGCGCCAGCTGTGTGTAGATTCTTGTGCAGTGGGAACACCCCACTGCTCGAGATTCACTCCAAATCTTGTGATACTGTGTGTCTTCCAAGCTACTCTGTCCTTTAGGGGCCTTCATACCATTACTTTAATTGCGCAGTCTGTCACGTGTGACGGCATATCTGAGTGAGGAACTGAACAATTACCGGAGGCAACTGTGCCGTTCAGACTGGCCGTTCTCATGCACCCGAGACTCACCCTTTGTGACGACAAACGGTGCGGTGCCCTGAGATGATAATACGTTTTTTACACCCTTGTCGTAATCTGTATCTGAAGCCTACGTCGTAACCATCATGGCCTCCATGACAAAATCGATCTTTTGCCTTTTATTGAAGGTTACTTTAATTTTTCTGAGGTCTGGGATATAGAATGTGCTCCATATTCACAAAGAATTTAAAAAATTCTCACTACGCACGATATTTTGTCAGTATCAAGGCGATGATAATCCACTCATCCTGATTATTATGTTATTCGTCATTATTCCAGAAATCCTGTTAATTGTCCTTCAAAATAATTATCATTATACTTATCTTCAATTTCTCTATCGGTTTTCTCTAACCTACCAACACAATTAGAAACACCATATTAATTTTGTCTTCAAGCTATCCATCTAATCTTCAGCATTCTTCTGTGGCACCACGTTTGAAAATCTTCTATCCTCTTCTTGTTTCACTATACTCTAAATACATTCAGAGAAGACTTCGATCCACTTAAGTTTATATTTTGTGTTAACAAAGTTTTCTTTTGAGAAATGCTATTCTTCCTATTACAAGTCTACATTTTATATCCTCTGTTCTTAGGTCATCATCAGGTACTTTGTTATTCAAGTAGCAGAACTCATCTACTACTTTTAGTCTCTCATTTCCTAATCCAATTCTCTCAGGAGCGCCTGATTTAATTCGACTACATTCCAATACTCATCTTTTACTATTGTAGATGTTCATCTCTTGGTCTCTGTTCAAGGCACTACGCATTCCGTACAACTGCTTTTCCAAGTCCTTTGCCGTCAGCAGATTTCTTAATTTTATATCTTCTCCCTGAACCTTAATTTTCTTTCCACATTTCTCCTTGGTTTCCTCAGAGCTTGCTCAATGTAGTTATTGAAGAGGCTATAAATCTACCTTCCTCCGTTTTCAACTGCAGCTTCCCTATCATGGCCTTCAGCTCTTTTAAGTGCATGTTGTACAATTACCTTTGCCCCCTGTATTTTATCAGTTCCAACTTGGAAATTTCAAAGAGTGTACTCGAGTCAACATTGTCAAAATCTTTCTTAAAATTTACAAACAAACCTAGATTTGTCTTTTTTCAATTCATCCTCTACGATAAGCTGTGGAGACAGTACTGCCTCACGTGTTCCTACATTTCTCTGAAACTCAAACTGATATATAATGAAGATACCTTGGTATAAACACCGACGATAATCAAAACATTCACCTAAACGAGAAAAATCGTTTGGCAGACAATCATTAAAATCCTTAATAAAGCAGCATAACTGGCCAAAGAAGCTTGCAACTGCCTTTACGAGCAATAAGGGTGTATCACAATGCAATCTTGATTGCTATTTATATCTACAGGTCGATGCGTTTCTGGTGATACGGTGCTTGTTACCACTGAATCTAGTAGCAAGAATAAAATACACGCAATATTTGCCCAATAAAGCTCAAAATGATAAGGAAGAGAACCTATTCAGCACAAAGCAACATCGAAAAAGAAAACAAATCAGACACTAATACTGGATAGCAAGAAATCTGGGACAGGGCAGACACCGGCAGAAGAACCTACCAGTTCCTTTCCTAACGTATCATGATTGTCGTACTTTTCCCCGATAAACGCTACCTGTCAGGACATAGTCGACATCCCTGTTACTTGCTGAAAATAAGACATTGCACGACTGATACTTCTGAATAGCAGAAATCAGCTCCCCCGATCACATTCTCTGGGAGTGTTGTAACAATAATGTACCTATAATAATTTTTTTTCTTTATGTATTTAGATAAATGTTTCTTTCTGAATTTATGTGAAATAATGTAAATATTATTTTAGATTTTTTCTTTTCGTGTCATGTTAAAGAAACTGTACACAACTTTTGAAATGAATGTCATTACTTATGTTAGATTTTCAAGCAATTTGATGACCAAAGGAAAATGTATTTAATGTTAAAACTATTGTAAAATGTGTAAATTGTAATTTAAACACTTGGTCCATACGTAGGTAATGCATTAGAATATGTGTAGTAGAAAACCTGTGGTGAATACCCTACCTGTAGGGGCGCGGGAAAAGGTGGATGCAGGCGAGCGCGGGAAAACGCACACTGGCGCGGTTCGGCACAACGGGCTCAGTCTTACAGTCGGAGTTGAGCATCGGTCAGAGGAACATGTACTGTACCGAGGAGGCTATCTAGGAAAAGTGGATTCCATTGAGCCTCGGATGGGCCGATTCCGACGACTACTTGGCATGGCTATTTCCTCAGGCACAAAATTGGAAAGATTACGACGCTAAGAAGAATGAAAGTGCCGATACTGTGAGAGCCTTAGCCGTGCTTGTATGTGTGCTGTGCTGCCCGCTATCTCGCTGCCCGCCATCCGCCGCAACTACGTGCACAGGTCAAACATTTATTTCATCTTTAGAAGTGTATCTGTGTGGACCAGTGTTGAAACTGTTCTGACTGTTAAATAATAACGTGACTTTTACCAGAATTGCCTTAGCCGTCACTTATCCTAATCATTGACCTAGACAGGGTCCTTACCACATATTGTGCAACCCGAGTATCCTGAATTGAAAGTTTACTGTTAGTACTAAATTATCTGCAGACCAATTTAAGCTATAAAGCAGTTTGAGAGTTAGGAATGCCAATGTAAATGTTAGTAAAGAACTACAGTGTGATTAAATTGAAAGATAAATTATGAATTGAGCTAGCAATGATATTTAATTCATTTGAGATTGAAAGAATGTTAGTCAATTACTCCAGAAGCGTGACAAAAGAATAGTAATCCATAGGTTGATAATTTTGAGTGTTAATGTACCTTCAGGACTTACTAGTTTCAGCATAACGACCGTAACAGTTTCAGGGCCCCCCCCCCCCCTTGTCTCTTGCCTATTCTTGCACATTTTGAAGTGTACTGATCAGAATTGAATAGTAAAATTAATTTCTATGTTAAACCTAAGTGTATTAGTGTTTTTTCCAATTTTAATAGTGACATTGTATGTGTGTTTTCAAAATTGCTGATTCTAGGGTAATCTATGCCCGATTTCAGTCTGATCAATATACAAAGTGCAGCTCGTAGTAATCATTGCTGTGTGGTGTTGTGTAATTTTAGCTCATCCAAATTAGTACAAAAGAAGAAAACCTTAGTTCAGTAGATTCTTTCTGGTTCTAAATTTTGCTATAAAACGCAACATTGCTACGTGTCATTATGCTTGTACATGCTACCACTTGTACTGGGAAAAACTCACTCAATGCCTAATTAGGCTGGCGACCGTATTATTAATCATTGGTAGTATCTACTGTGTATACTTCTTGTCCATGCGAACGCGTAATTGTGCCTTACTTTTGCTTGACGCCTCACTGTAGTTACTGACTGAATAAGTCCGAATTGCTTCCATTAGGTACACGCGGTCGACTTTTGTACTAAATCCTTGTTTACAAGGTGAAGCCCGTGAACTTATTACAGTACAGGCTTTATTGAGCTAACGCACGTCCGACAGGGCGGTAGTGTTACAAGTGGCTTCCCGGTGACAGGACATCCAGTTGTTGTCGGTTACAAACTAAAGAAAAGACCGAACAGTGGATGTTCAGTGGCACGAATAGTAATAAAGTTCAGTAAAATAAACTGCAGTGTGAGTCAAGTATAATAGTGTGGTACAGTTGGTATTCAATATGGACAGGAACGTAGACAGGGTAGATGTGCCGAGCGAAATGGAGAATGCGGCTAGTAGTAGCAGGAGTTTACGTGGCCAGATAACAGATGGCGTTAGCGGAAGACAATTGGCGTACATACAATACCATGAACACGTCAACGAACAGATTGAAATGTCGCGATCGCCTCGAACACAGCAAGGGACAAAACAGGAAGTAGAGGGTGACTTTGTAGATGATAGTGGGTACGTGAACGAATCCACTGACATATTTGATTCACCGCAGATAAAGAAAGAACCGAAAGAAACTTTTGAAGTAGGTTCGGAACACACGGATTCCGTAGAACAAAACAGTGTAAAAATTTTGAGCATGAACGATCTATTAGAACAATTAACCAAACAAATTGCAGGACAGACTGAGCAACTTAAAACGCAGAATGAGCAACTTCAAAAACAAGTCGGCAATCAGGTTAATCAGCTCAAAACACACGTTGACGAGCAACTTAAAACACAGAGCCATCAGCTAAAAACACACGTTGACGAGCAGCTCAAAACACAGAATGAGCAGCTTAAAGCGCACGTTGACGAGCAACTTAAAACACAGGGCCATCAGATCAAAACACAGAACGAGCAGCTTAAAACTCACGTTAATCAGCAGATCAAAACTCAAAGTGATCAGATTAAAGCACAGGTTGAAGATCAGGGAATTAAAATTAGTAAACAACTAGAACAAGTAGAACAAAAAGTGGGTAATTTAAGTTCTGTGGTAAATAATATGAAATTTGAAATTGACTCCATTAACAAAAATATGGATACTATGCAGGAGGAAATTGGTAACATTAATAGTAGATTCGATGTTGAAATTCTCAACATCCAAGAGAAGGTAGAACCTCTGGTTGAAACTAAGGTAGACGAAAAAGTTTTCGGTCTTAAAACTGAGATCGTAAACGAATGTCAATACGGAATATCTCAGTTGAAAAAGGTAGTTGTAGCCACTGAAAAAGAATTAGGTGAAAAAGTAACCGGATGTGTTCAGAATTGCGAACAAAATACTACGAAAATTCAAGGCAGAATTTTCGATCTGGAGAGCAAAATTAAAGATAGGCCTGGTGTTGTCTGTAATGGCACACCGATTACGAAGCTGTTAGAAGGCGAGGAACGCTTCGATCCCGCCAAGAAACATAACGGGTGGCATCCGTTAGACTTCATCAAAAATTGCGAGAGAATATTTCCTGAGCACTTGTCTGATCAGGAAAAGATAAATGTAGTAATTAGCGCTTTAGCAGGTGACGCTAAGCGCTGGGGAATCAATTTAAATACCGAACGAATGACGTTCGAAGAATTCAGGCAAAGTTTTACGGAAGAGTATTGGTCTGAACAAAAGCAGGACCATTTATGGCGCGAATTTATCATGGCCAAACAGCATGATAACAGGGGCAGGAATTCTTTGAAAGATTTCTGCGAGTATTGGTACCGAAAATTGACACATTTAAGAGGCCGGAGATCAGATTCAGAAATTATCTGGGAGCTATATAAAAAGCTCCCAGAAGATTCAAAGAGGTATGTAGGAAGCAACCATCGTAGCTTCCAAGCATTTCTCGAAAGAGTCGAAGACGAAGATCATTGGCGCGAAAGTCGTGCCAATTATCAAAATTTTGGTAACCGTAATAACCGAAACCATGACGAAAGAAATGACGGCGATGGATTTCGCGTCAATGTAATACAGAGAGGAAGAGGTAGAGGAAGAGGCAGAGGAAGTTATCCAGGTCGCGGTCGAGAGTACACCGCGCAAAACAATAACGACGCGGGAAACTAATTTCCGCGAACGTTGCGGGCCAAACGGAAGCGGACAATACATACCGGCCCCGATTTAAGAAAAGATACCGGACTGACCGCAATGTAATGAGACAGGCTAGAGACAGGCGTGAAACGACGCGACGTGTTGTGGCGAGACAAGCGTCAGGTGCGAGCCAGCGTGAGTCATATCGGCCGCACAGAATACTCCAGGTTAACAGGCGAGTGGAGTATCAGAGAGCAACGGCCCAGCCTAGCGGAACATCTGTTCAGAGAGAAGCCGCTAGCAATCCGGCAGCAGTAGGTGCGAACGTAGCCGTAAGAGATGATGAAAATTTTACGAGTAATAATTCCGTGGCAAAGGAAACAATATATGAGACTGTGAGTACACAGGGAGTTGCGGTTAGCAGTGTTCGCAATGTGGTAAAGGGCGATAATGAATTAGCAGAAGTAAATGATTGGCGTGTGCAGATCGACGATCTGTACAAGGGCCTAAAGCAATGTGAGTGGGAGGATTTTAAGAAGGAGTATGAGGCGAGGAAATTAGTTAGTAGAAAGGGAAATGATAGGGGCGTCAATAAATTGACGTGGCCCAAATTTGAAGAGGGGAAAATAAATAGCGCCGCGCAAAGTACGCGTGCTGCCGATAAGGGGAAGGTTAATGATAGGAAGGATTTGGAGGATGAAATCCTCAGCATTGACGAAGAAATAACTTCTGCTAACAATCCGCCAATAGTGCAAGCTGCTACCGAGAGGCACCGTGGAGAAGGGGCAGATGATTACATGAAAGTAATTAAAGTCCACGAGGATTACACCGAATATGAAGTCACAGTAGAGGTAAATAAAGCTGAGGATGAGGCCGTTTCGCCAAAAGAGGAGATTGAATTAAAATCTAAGCCTGATGACAATACCGAGGAGGAACTTAGTGCCTGTCTCAGAAAAGCCTTTATGTTAGAACCTGATAGCGATCCGGAATGGTCGGATTCCGACGATAGTTCAGATGATGAAATATACGTAAATACCGACAAAATTGAATATACTAGCTTTCCCTGTTGTGCAAAAGTAGCGTACTTAAATGAATCTGATGTGGAGGAAGAAAGTAGTGGTGACTCTAGTGAAGATGAATTTTTCGGGGTAAAAGAAAGTGAATATACTTTTACCGAAAGAGGGTATGAAAAAATCAGTGAAATCAAAGAGGATGTAGTTAAGTACGATATTGTACCTAACAATGACGAAGTGTCAAAACAGAATCCAGATGTTGTGACTGAACAAAGAAAGAAAGAACCACCGGACGACTCAGAGTTTATTTCGCAAAGGGTTCAGGTAATTAATGACTTTGAATTACCGGAACCAAAGAAACCGCCTGATATATGTGAAGTGAATGTTAAAAGCATATCTTGGGACGATGTAATCGTCGACCCGGATTTGCTCAAGGAAGACCACGATAATGAAAAACATTCGACGGTTAAACAAACAATAATACCAGTTGAAATTTATAACATGGAATTGCAGGTACTTCTTGATACTGGGTCTCAGATAAGTGCAATTTCCCAATCGTTTTTCGAACACATTTGTGATAAGCCTGGGCTAGTAATTATGTCAGTAACAGGTGTAAAAATTGTTGGGGCTACTGGCAAGGCTAGCAAGCCGGTAAAGAACCAGATTTTGGTTGAATTTAGTATAAAAGGACAAAACTTTGAACACGATTTTTTGGTTGTGCCAGACTTGAGTACTGAAATGATTTTGGGAATAGATTGGTTGGATAAGGAAAAGGTTATTATTGATTGTAGCCAGGGAGTGATCAAAATTAATAGTACATTTAGGAATTTAGAATTAAATTTTGAGGGAACTGGGAAAGTGTTTGATTCAGAAATTGATTCTTTGTTGTTGGAGATTGACAAAGGGAATGATGGATTGACGAACAAGTACGAGATGTACCATGTCCAGAAATTATTAAATGAGAGTGACAAGCAGGGGCATGAATTTAAGGGAATGGTGGAAAATTTAGAGGGAATATCTCCCGAACAGAAAGCAGAGTTGCTTGAAATTTTAGATAATAACAGCCCCGTATTTTCGGACAAACCTGGCCTAGTTAAGAATTTTGAATACCAGATTGAGACAATAGAGCATAAACCTTTCTTCGTAAGACCGTTTTCGATACCCATATCAAAGAGGCAGGCTGTTCAATTGGAAATAGATAAGATGATAGAGTGGGGGGTAATCGAACGAAGTAACAGCGAGTATAATAGTCCTCTTATCATAGTGAACAAAAGGGATGGGGGAGTGAGAGTAGTTATCGACGCTAGGACTTTAAACAAAATTGTAAAGAAGGAAATAGATAGGCCTGAGAATCTGGACGAAATGCTCCAAAAATTTTATAACGTAAAATATTTAACCAGTCTGGATATGACCGCCGGATACTGGCAAATCCCATTGAGTAAAGAATCCCGTAAATATACCGCTTTTCTATTCGCCGGGAAATGCTATCAGTATAAAGTAGTGCCATTTGGGCTTAGCACATCTGTGGCAGTATTTATTAGGGCACTGGACTTTGTGTTAGGTAGGGAACTGAGTTCCCGGTTAACCATTTATGTAGACGATTTACTGATTGCTACAGAAACATGGCAGGAGCATTGCGAGTTATTACAGAAAGTTTTTGTTGCTCTACAAGCAGGGGGCATGACACTTAAATGGAAGAAGTGTGAATTTGTGAAATCGGAAATAAAGTTTCTGGGGCACATTATTACTACAAACGGTATTGGCAAGGATCCGGAAAAGTTAAGTGCAATATCGGGATGTCCAGCTCCTAGAAATAGAAAACAATTGAAAGCCTTTCTAGGTTTGTGTGGATTCTATAGAAAATTCGTCAAGGGCCAAGTTTTTAATAGTCCTCATTTGAACAATTTACTTAAGAAAAATAGTGCTTTTGTGTGGACTGAAGAATGCATGAGAGATTTTGAAAACTTAAAAAGGGAACTTTTGAATGACAATATTTTGCATCACCCCATACTGTCAAAACCTTTCCATATGAGTACTGATAGCAGTGCTTATGGAATTGGCATAGAAGTGTTCCAAGAAATCTGTGAGGACAAGGAAATCGAACACCGGACTATCGCATTTGCCAGTAGAACCCTAACAAGATACGAGAGAAATTACACTATTTCGGAAAAGGAAGCTTTAGCCATTATATGGGGGCTGAAGAAATTTAGAAATTATCTGTGGGGCCATAAGCTCATTATACATACCGACCACAAAGCTTTGACTTTTCTTAAAGATTGCCGTTTACTTAATGGTAGGCTAACTCGTTGGGCTTTGTACCTGCAGCAATTTGATTACGATATTTGCTATATTAAAGGTACTGAGAATTATGTGGCAGATGCCTTATCTCGATTGCCAAATGGTATGAGTGAAGTGCCCAATGAAAATGGGGAAGAGGGTACTTTTCAGATAAGGTATATGAAAGAGATTTCAGGAAGTAGAAAAATTGAGCAGATATGTAAGAATATGAGGTACCATCAGAATGAGGATTCAACCTGGAAATCAGTGAAAGTAAATTTTGACAGTGTGCAGTATCCTCAAATTAAGAAATATTACAAAATTTATAAAGGCATTTTATATATGAGGAAAGATTTAATTACTGAGAAATGGAGGGTATGTTGGCCAAAACAGTTTAATACTGATGTCATAGATTATTTTCATTTGGCATTGGGGCATAGTGGGCCGAAAAAATGTTTGGATAAACTGAATAAGGTCGTAGTGGTTACTGGTAATGTAAGTAAGAAGGTAAAGGAACGGATTAAGTCATGTGATATCTGTCAAAAGACCAAAGTACCGAACAAAACTAGTAGGGGACCAATGCAAAGTACATTGCCTGAAGACACTCTAGACTTATTATCGGTAGATTTATATGGTCCCCTCCCAAAGACTTCGGGAAATTGTGCATATCTTTTGGTGATTTTGGAAGTATTTTCTAAATTTGTGAAACTATACCCCTTGAAAAAGGCCACAGCAAAAGCTGTATTTAGTAGGATGGTCGAATACTTCAGGACCATCGGGAAACCCAAGGCAGTACTATCGGACAATGGACCCCAGTTCATATCCAAAATTTGGAAAGAGGGAATGGAGAAAAATGGTGTGGAGGTTAAATATATTGCAGCCTACCATCCTGCAAGCAATCCGGTTGAAAGATACATGCGTGAAGTCGGGAGATTGTGTAGAACATACTGCAGTCACAATCATAGAGCCTGGGGCAGATTCATATCGGATTTTGAGAATGTCATGAACACATTACATCATGAAACTACAGGATTCCCACCGGAAGAAATTTTGTTAGATAAAAGTAGTAAAAGTTTAATTGAAGAAAAATTAGAGTTTCCACCTTGTACAAGTTTGGGATTGAATCAAAAGAAAGAATTGGTTATAAAAAGGGCAAAGCAAAAAGCCGAATCTAGATCTAGAAGACACGATAAGAATCTAAAAGTTTCAAAATTTAGAATTGGAGATCATGTTCTTCTGAAAACCCACGAAAAATCTAGTGAACTAAACCATGAAATTTCAAAATTTAAATATATCTATAATGGACCATATATAATACAGAACATTCCACACGAAAATGCTTACTACCTAATCTACCCAAAATCCAAAAGACCTTTAGGTGTAAGAAATATAGTGGATCTGAAACTGTATGTTCCCAGGAACGAGTAATTATGCTGTATTTTATGCTGAACCCAAGTTGTTTCAAATGTAACTATTCTTTGTAAATGTCTGTATAATCTTGAAAGTGTGCTAATGTAGTTATGTGAGTTTCAGATTACCAATTGTACTGTAACTATAAAAATGTATGGAGGAAAGGACTGAAAGGAAAGGATAAATGCTTTCAGCCAGATAAAAGATGGAACTGTCTAAAATGAAAATGGGCAGTGTATGAACCAGAATATGAAGGACTGCCAAATACCAATGAGGGCAGATAAATAGTTGATGGTAAATAGTAAATGTAATCCAGAGGATGTGACAATATGAAGTGAAATGGACTGCCCAAATCCACATAATAGGCAGCAAATATGTGTAAATAATTTCTGAAAATTTTGTGGGTGTGTTTTGTTTAATAAATTAAGAACTGGACTGCTATTCTAAGCAAGCAGCGACAAATTATCCTATAGTGTATACGAAATATGCTTTTGTTTTTGTAATTAAATATGTGCATTCCAGAATTTTAAATTATTTCTTTAAGAAATTTGGGAAAAAATGATTAAATTGCTTATTTAGTAATGTTAGAATGGGAAATGGACTGTGCAAAAGGCACTTAAGTAAATAACAAGAAACTGGTCTTAATATGTTAAAATAGTGTGAACCTATATACAGTGAGTGGAAGGAAATATGTAGTGTAAATCTTCTTGAACTTTTACGTAAAGATTCAGAACCAGTGTATTATTGTTAAATTTAGTGTTCCCATAAAATTTGGACTTAAGAAAATTTTCTGGAAACAGGGGCATGTGTAACAATAATGTACCTATAATAATTTTTTTTCTTTATGTATTTAGATAAATGTTTCTTTCTGAATTTATGTGAAATAATGTAAATATTATTTTAGATTTTTTCTTTTCGTGTCATGTTAAAGAAACTGTACACAACTTTTGAAATGAATGTCATTACTTATGTTAGATTTTCAAGCAATTTGATGACCAAAGGAAAATGTATTTAATGTTAAAACTATTGTAAAATGTGTAAATTGTAATTTAAACACTTGGTCCATACGTAGGTAATGCATTAGAATATGTGTAGTAGAAAACCTGTGGTGAATACCCTACCTGTAGGGGCGCGGGAAAAGGTGGATGCAGGCGAGCGCGGGAAAACGCACACTGGCGCGGTTCGGCACAACGGGCTCAGTCTTACAGTCGGAGTTGAGCATCGGTCAGAGGAACATGTACTGTACCGAGGAGGCTATCTAGGAAAAGTGGATTCCATTGAGCCTCGGATGGGCCGATTCCGACGACTACTTGGCATGGCTATTTCCTCAGGCACAAAATTGGAAAGATTACGACGCTAAGAAGAATGAAAGTGCCGATACTGTGAGAGCCTTAGCCGTGCTTGTATGTGTGCTGTGCTGCCCGCTATCTCGCTGCCCGCCATCCGCCGCAACTACGTGCACAGGTCAAACATTTATTTCATCTTTAGAAGTGTATCTGTGTGGACCAGTGTTGAAACTGTTCTGACTGTTAAATAATAACGTGACTTTTACCAGAATTGCCTTAGCCGTCACTTATCCTAATCATTGACCTAGACAGGGTCCTTACCACATATTGTGCAACCCGAGTATCCTGAATTGAAAGTTTACTGTTAGTACTAAATTATCTGCAGACCAATTTAAGCTATAAAGCAGTTTGAGAGTTAGGAATGCCAATGTAAATGTTAGTAAAGAACTACAGTGTGATTAAATTGAAAGATAAATTATGAATTGAGCTAGCAATGATATTTAATTCATTTGAGATTGAAAGAATGTTAGTCAATTACTCCAGAAGCGTGACAAAAGAATAGTAATCCATAGGTTGATAATTTTGAGTGTTAATGTACCTTCAGGACTTACTAGTTTCAGCATAACGACCGTAACAGTTTCAGGGCCCCCCCCCCCCTTGTCTCTTGCCTATTCTTGCACATTTTGAAGTGTACTGATCAGAATTGAATAGTAAAATTAATTTCTATGTTAAACCTAAGTGTATTAGTGTTTTTTCCAATTTTAATAGTGACATTGTATGTGTGTTTTCAAAATTGCTGATTCTAGGGTAATCTATGCCCGATTTCAGTCTGATCAATATACAAAGTGCAGCTCGTAGTAATCATTGCTGTGTGGTGTTGTGTAATTTTAGCTCATCCAAATTAGTACAAAAGAAGAAAACCTTAGTTCAGTAGATTCTTTCTGGTTCTAAATTTTGCTATAAAACGCAACATTGCTACGTGTCATTATGCTTGTACATGCTACCACTTGTACTGGGAAAAACTCACTCAATGCCTAATTAGGCTGGCGACCGTATTATTAATCATTGGTAGTATCTACTGTGTATACTTCTTGTCCATGCGAACGCGTAATTGTGCCTTACTTTTGCTTGACGCCTCACTGTAGTTACTGACTGAATAAGTCCGAATTGCTTCCATTAGGTACACGCGGTCGACTTTTGTACTAAATCCTTGTTTACAAGGTGAAGCCCGTGAACTTATTACAGTACAGGCTTTATTGAGCTAACGCACGTCCGACAGGGCGGTAGTGTTACAGTGTGACAAAAGATATGATGTTATAGATCTGGACAGAAGTGTTTTTGGTAATGTACAAGTCTTAGCATAATAAGAAATGAGGAACTTTGGAAAAAACTGAACCTGCTAACGGTCAAAGTATCAAGTGATGAACAGGCAGAGACAAGGAACAAGAGGCTATTCATCACGAACATTAGGCGCACCAATGCATAGTACTCAACCACTATGACCTTCCGGAAGCAGCCAGCAATAAGCAACGGGGAGTACCAGAAGGATTTCCTGAGACAGTAATGACCATCTCTACACCTTGGGTGAATGGCAGCACAGCCCCTATGAATCCTGAGTTGTGCATCAGCGTGCCAGCTGTTGTCTAGACAAACGATCAACCATAAATTACAAAATCAGTATCTGATAAATCGATATATGTACAGTATTTAACAACCATTTCCTGAGCATTGCTGGTGAATTAAATAAAAATTTTGTTTCTACAGGAAATCATATAAATTTCTTAGCAAATGCCTTTCCGAGATTGACGTCTGAAATACTCCTCTGTGATACAGACAACAGGGAGATTGAGCCAATAAATAAATCACTGAAGACTAAGGACTCTCATGGTTATGATGGAGTGTCTAGTAGAATATTAAAGCACTGTGCTGCACATGTTATCCCTGTATTTAGCCATATTTGTAATTTTCCTTTAGGAATGGTCAGTTTCCTGAGCGATTATAGTACTCAGTAGTAAAGCCGCTTTATAAAAAGGGAGAAAGGGATAATGTAGATAATTTTAGACCTATTTCTATGCCATCAGTGTTTGCAAAAGTTATAGAAAAGGCTGTGTATGTAAGGTTAATTGATCATTTTATATCACACGATTTGCTATCAAATGTACAGTTCGGCTTTAGAAGTCGTTTGACAACTGAAAATGCTATATTCTCTTTTCTCTGTGAGGTAATGGAAGGGCTAAACAAAAAGTTTCGAACGCTTGGCGTATTTTTTGATTTAAAAAAGGTATTTGACTGTGTTGTTGTGGTCTTCAGTCCTGAGACTGGTTTGATACAGCTCTCCATGCTACCCTACCCTGTGCAAGTTTCTTCATCTCCCAGTAACTACTGCAGCCTATATCTCACAATATTGCTCCAGAAGTTGGACCATTACGGAATAAGGCGAGTAGCTCACAACTGGTTCACCTCTTACTTTAGCAACAGGCAGCAAAAGGTCATTATTCACAGTGTTGATAACGGCTGTGATGTGGGATCTGAGTGGGGTACTGTCAAGTGGGGGGTGCCCCAGGGATCAGTGTTGGAGCCGCTCGTGTTCCTTATTTATATAAATGATATGCCCTCTAGTATTATGGGTAACTAAAATTTTTCTGTTTGCTGATGACACTAGCTTGGTAGTAAAGTATGTTGTGTACATGACCTCAGTTCACGGCTTGTAGAAAATAAACTAACGTTAAATCACAGTAATACTCAGTTTTTTCAGTTTCTAACACACAGTTCAATAAAACTTGACTTTTTGATCTCACAGAACGGGCATATGATTAGTGAAACTGAACAGTTCAAATTCCTAGGTTTTCAGATAGGTAGTAACCTGTCGTGGAAAGCCCACTTTCAGGATCTTGTTCAAAGACTTAATACTGCCATTTTCACTATTCGAACGGTATCGAAAGTGAATGATACCTCGACACGTAAATTAGTCTACTTTGCTTATTTTCATTCACTTATGTCGTATGGTATTATGTTTTGGGGTAGCTCTTCCCATTCTAGAAGGATATTTTTGGCTCAGAAACGGGCGGTTCGGGCAATAAGTAGCGTGAGTTCACGAACCTCTTGTCGACCTCTGTTCACGAGTCTGGGTATTTTGACATTGGCCTCTCAATATGTATATTACTTATTGCCGTTTCTTGTTACCAATATTAGTTTATTTCCAACAATAAGCAGCTTCCACTCGGTTAATACTCCGCAGAAATCAAACCTCCATTTGGATCGGACTTCTTTAACTCTTGTGCGAAAAGGTGTGCAATATACTGCTGCATCCATTTTCAATAAGCTGCCACTCGAATTCAAAAATCTTAGCAGTAATCCACGCGCTTTCAAATAGAAACTGAAGAGTTTCCTCATGGGTCACTCCTTCTATTCTGTCGAGGAGTTCCTTGAAAAATTAAGCTGATTCTCATTGTATTGCTGACAGCGTTTGCTTAAACTTATGGACTGATTTTCTTTGAGGTTCATGATCATTTATTTTTATCTGTTATTACTTTTATGTTGTAAGTTCATGTACTGACACGTTCGATGACCTTGGAGATTTGCTCCTCAATTTGGTCCTACGGAACTTGACATGTAAATAAAAATATATAAATAAATAGTGTTGAGGAGTATCGTATGTCTTCTGGGTTCTCGTTAAGCAATTATCTGCATTCCAGAGAGTCAAACGGTGGTACGTAGGTCTTTCTCTTTGTTCAGTTTTATGTACATATTTGCTTTTTTCCTTGAAACACCAGTTTGCTGAGTAAATTAATGCCTTAGAAATTTTATGTTAAAATATCATATGTTATAGTAACGTATATCAAATCATGTGCAACGTTAAGTCTGTTATTGTACTTACATAATAGAATAAAAGAAAATAGTAAGAAAAATGAATACAGATTTGTATCTTTATATTTGGAATGAAAATCGCTGCTTCCCTCGATCTTTCATCAGGTCATCTATGGATACATTGGAGTCGCTATGATCGTCAGAGACAGAAGTGAGTTGCATCACTGAACAAAACGGAACCCCAGTGAATGTACCATTTAACTCGAAATCTTAACCAAGTTTCCAGTATCTTTGCCCGACAGTTTGTGCCGACGCTCTGTGCACAACTTCTGCCCTGATTTCAGCTACTGTCATTCATACCTTATTCAAAGCCAGTCAATGAATCTTACTACATTCATATGGTGTTCTCTTGAGCAAGCACCCATGGTCTTCGATTAGTTGTCAAAACATTCTTAGTCATGAGCTCGAACGCTGTCACCCCTTAAATTGCGTGTGCTGCCGAAGATTTCCGGCGAGAGAAGTGACCATAATTCCGAATAGGCCTTCTCAAAGAAGGTGCAGGAGCGGTCAGAGGTTCACGGTACTCTCTTGCACTTCAAGTGGGAAAAAGCCCTTAAAGACGGAATATTCAGCGATGATCAACGGCATGGGGATGCAGAAGGCAGCGAAAATCACTGCGTTAAAGACACATAATGCATATCTACAGGACATGTAGCCTGTAACTGAAAAAGTGTCATGATGATCCCTCCATTGGCAAAAGATTTCGCAATAGGCTCCAGTTCGGTTCTTCGGGAGGGGGCTGGCAGGGTGCATGTGACCATTAGAAAAAGATTGAAGAAATAGCAAAAGGGCAACATTCTACGAGCCTGGGCGTGGAATGTCAGAAGTTTGAACGTGGTAGGGAGGCTTCAAAATCTTAAAAGGAAAATGCAAAGTCTCGATCTAGATATAGTCAGTGAAGGGATATGGAAAGAAGACAACGATTTCTAGTCAGATGAGTATCGGGTGATATCAACAGCAGCAGAAAATGGAACAGGAGAAGGATTCGTTATGAACAGGAAGTTAGGGCAGAGGGTGGGTGCTGTGAACAGTCCAGTGACATGGTTGTTATCAGAATCGACAGCGAGCCAACACCGACAACGATAGGTCACTTATACAAGCCGACATCACAGGCTGAAGACGAAGAGGTGGAGAAAGAATGTCAGCTTTCTGAATGGGTAATTCAGTAAGCAGAAGTAGATGAAAGTCCAATAATCATGGGGGACTGACGTGGTTGTACGAGGAGTAGAAGAAAGGGTTACGGGATAGTATGGAGTTGGTACTAGGAACGAGAGAGGAGAAAGAGTAATTGAGTTCTGCAAAAAATTCAGCGAGTAATAGCGAATACTCTGTTAAAGAATCAAGAGGGGAGGAAGTATACTTGGAAAAGGTGGGGAGATACGGGAAGATTTGAGTTAGGTTATATCATCGTCAGGCAGAGATTCCGAAATCAGATACTGGATTGTGCCGGGAGAGATATAGCTGCAGATCACAATTTAGTTGTGATGAAGAGCAGGCCGATGTGTAAGAGACTAAGTGAGGAAGAATCAACAGGCGAAGAAGTGGGATACAGAGGTAGTAAGAAATGAAGAGTTACGCTTCATGTTCTCTAAGGATATAGATATCGCGATGGTGAATAGCTCATCAGGCAGGTCAGTTTAAGAGGAATCAGAGAAGTTGGAAAGAAAACATAGGTAAAAAGTAATACGGTAACACAAATCGCTTAACAATGAAATAAACGGGTAGTGCAGGATAGCTAAAGCGAAATGGCTGCATGAAAGATGTGAAGAAATCTAAAAAGAAGTGGTTGTCGGAAGAACTGACTCAGCATACAGAAAAGTCAAAACAACTTTAGGTGGAATTAAAAGCAAGGGTGATAACATTAAGAGTAAAGTGAGAATTCCACTGTTAAAGGCAGAGGAGAGAGCGGATAGGTGGAAAGAATTCATTCAAGGTCTCTGCGGGGGAGAGGGGGAAGGGCTTGTTTGATGTAACAGAAGAAGAAACAGGAGTCGATCCTGAAGGAGTAGAAGATCCAGTATTAGGATCAGATTTTGAAAGAGCTTTGCAAGGCTTAAGATCAAATAAAGGAGAAGGGGTGGGTAACATTACACCAGAATTTCTAAAATCATTGGGAAACGAGGCAACTCCAAGTCTGTTCTCGTTGGAGTATAGAATGCGATATAGTCTAGCGATTTACGAGTACTATCTGACTTTCGGAAATGCATCATCCATGCAATTCCGAAGATTACAAGAGCTGACAAGTGTGAGAACTGTCGCTCAATCAGCTTAACAGTGCACGCATGCAAGTTAATAACAAGAATAATATAGCGAAGAAAAGAAAAGAAATCTGAAGATGTGTTAGTGACGATCAGTTTCAATTTAGAAAAGATAAAGGCACCAGAGAGGCAGTTGTGACGCTGCTGTTGATAATGAAAGCAAAACTAAAGGAAAGCCAAGTTACCTTCGTAAGAATTGTCGACGTGGAAAAAGCTTTCGACAGTTTCAAATGGTGTTAGCTGTTCCAAAATTCTGAGGAAAATAGGGTTAAGCTAAAGGAAAATACGTAATTTTTAACATGTACAGGAACCAAGAGGGTGTAATAAGAACGGAAGACCAAGAACAAAGTGCTAGGAGTAAAAAGGGTGAAAGGGAGGGATGTAGTCTTTCGCCTCTATTGTTCAATCTATGCATCAAACGAGCAGTGATGAAAATAAAAGCAAGGTTAAAGAGTGAAATTAAAATTAATGGTGAAAGGATATCGATGATAAGATTCGCTGATGACATTGCTGTCTTCGGTGAAAGTGAAGAAGAATTACAGGATCTGCTGATTAGAATGAGCAGTGTAATGAGTACTGAATATGGATGGAGAGTAAATCGAGGAAAGACGAAAGTAATGAGAAGTAGCAGAAATGAGAACTAGGAATAACTTAACATCAGGATTGTTGGTCAAAAAAGATGAAGGAATTCTGCTACCTAGGCAGCAAATAACCCATGACGGTTGGAGGAAGGATGATTCCAAAATCGGACGAACACTTGCTGAAAGGGCGTTTCTGGCCAAAAGAAGTCTACTAGTATCAAACATCAGCCTTAGTTTCAGTAAGAAATTTCTGAGGAGCACGGCACTGCATAGTAGTAAAACGTGGACTGTGGGAAAACCGGAACGGAAGAGAATGGAATCATTTGAGATGTGATGCTAGACATGAATTTTGAATACTTAGTGGACTGATGAAGTAGGGAATGGGGAGGTTCTGCACATAATCTTAGAGAAAAAGAAAATATGGGAACATTGACTGGAAGAAGGGACAGGATGGTAGAACACGTGTTAAGACATCAGACAATAACTTCCATGGTACTAGAGGGAGCTGTAAAGAGTAAAAACAGTAGACGAAGGCAGAGACTGGAATACATCCAGCAAATAACTGAAGATGTAGGTTACAAGGGCTACTCTGAGACGATGTGGGTGGCACAGTGGAGAATCGCTCCATTAACGATAGACAACCCTAATAGTCTTCTTCTCCCCAATCTTCATCTGTAGGAATGGGTTTTTGCTCTGTTGAAAATACTGACATTAAATCCACATACGATGAAATTTTAATGCATATGTATACCACAGGGGCGGAAAATATCAGGGTAGCAGGATTCGGTTAAGATGTTCAGACTGTAATACTTTCCATTTACGCCAGTGGAATTATATAAATGTTATTTGCAACTTTATCGACGGTACTAAAGCAAAAATTATATCCTTATTTTATTATTTATATGTGTACGTTATATGTATCTTTACCGGATGACAGTGTGGACACGTCGTGAAATGAATTTCATCAACACTGGAAGGATTAGGAACCCATCCTGATATATGACGGCCATATTGCACAGAGTCTGATCCAAGTTGAGTCACTGACGTATGTCTTTCCCATCGAGGGCATGATGTCGTCACTACGAGGTCCGTGGATATTACAATCACGTGATACTTGACTTGTAAAATCATGGCGACTGTCTCTCACCCAGCAGCTATCACTAACCAGTTGCTCATGGATACATTAACATTTCACAGCAAATAGTGCTCCGTAATTTTTCGGCCTACGAAACAACTCGTACTACTTTTGTGAGGGAAAACATTTGTCCAAGAGTAGAGCTTATGTGCGAAGTAATTCGGATTATGTTTTGCGCAAGAGTTCCCATTTACATGTTGCACGAAGGTGTTTAGTATGTATAATTTTTTCCAAATTAATCCCAGAATCTTTCGGTATAATATGCTGCACATACTAACATGAAACACCTTCCCCACAACGCATTGTACACTCCTGGAAATGGAAAAAAGAACACATTGACACCGGTGTGTCAGACCCACCATACTTGCTCCGGACACTGCGAGAGGGCTGCACAAGCAATGATCACGCGCACGGCACAGCGGACACACCAGGAACCGCGGTGTTCGCCGTCGAATGGCGCTAGCTGCGCAGCATTTGTGCACCGCTGCCGTCAGTGTCAGCCAGTTTGCCATGGCATACGGAGCTCCATCGCAGTCTTTAACACTGGTAGCATGCCGCAACAGCGTGGACGTGAACCGTATGTGCAGTTGACGGACTTTGAGCGAGGGCGTATAGTGGGCATGCGGGAGGCCGGGTGGACGTACCGCCGAATTGCTCAACACGTGGGGCGTGAGGTCTCCACAGTACATCGATGTTGTCGCCAGTGGTCGGCGGAAGGTGCACGTGCCCGTCGACCTGGGATCGGACCGCAGCGACGCACGGATGCACGCCAAGACCGTAGGATCCTACGCAGTGCCGTAGGGGACCGCACCGCCACTTCCCAGCAAATTAGGGACACTGTTGCTCCTGGGGTATCGGCGAGGACCATTCGCAACCGTCTCCATGAAGCTGGGCTACGGTCCCGCACACCGTTAGGCCGTCTTCCGCTCACGTCCCAACATCGTGCAGCCCGCCTCCAGTGGTGTCGCGACAGGCGTGAATGGAGGGACGAATGGAGACGTGTCGTCTTCAGCGATGAGAGTCGCTTCTGTCTTGGTGCCAATGATGGTCGTATGCGTGTTTGGCGCCGTGCAGGTGAGCGCCACAATCAGGACTGCATACGACCGAGGCACACAGGGCCAACACCCGGCATCATGGTGTGGGGAGCGATCTCCTACACTGGCCGTACACCACTGGTGATCGTCGAGGGGACACTGAAAGTGCACGGTACATCCAAACCGTCATCGAACCCATCGTTCTACCATTCCTAGACCGGCAAGGGAACTTGCTGTTCCAACAGGACAATGCACGTCCGCATGTATCCCGTGTCACCCAACGTGCTCTAGAAGGTGTAAGTCAACTACCCCGGCCAGCAAGATCTCCGGATCTGTCCCCCATTGAGCATGTTTGGGACTGGCTGAAGCGTCGTCTCACGCGGTCTGCACGTCCAGCACGAACGCTGGTCCAACTGAGGCGCCAGGTGGAAATGGCATGGCAAGCCGTTCCACAGGACTACATCCAGCATCTCTACGATCGTCTCCATGGGAGAATAGCAGCCTGCATTGCTGCGAAAGGTGGATATACACTGTACTAGTGCCGACATTGTGCATGCTCTGTTGCCTGTGTCTATGTGCCTGTGGTTCTGTCAGTGTGATCATGTGATGTATCTGACCCCAGGAACGTGTCAATAAAGTTTCCCCTTCCTGGGACAATGAATTCACGGTGTTCTTATTTCAATTTCCAGGAGTGTATTTCAATGTTCCTCACCGTTACTAAAGTGCCACTATCTTTTTACTGAGCCAGCTAATAATGCCTAAATGGCGATAACGCAGATGCACTTTGCTTTGCTTTAGCTGTTGCTTCAGGCATACATAAGCTTTTGTAGGAAGTAGCCCTGATGCGATTATCAGCCAAATCCCACGAATGGATGATGATTGGAGATATTGATCCACTATTAAACGCTGATGAATGGTGTTCATAGTCAACACTGTTATTGACAACTCTGAGTACAAAGTGTGTACACATTAACGATAATGAGCTAAAATCTTCTTCAGTATTACCGTAGCTTGTTGTTGTGGTCTTCAGTCCGAAGACTGGTTTGATGCAGCTCTCCACGCTATTCTATTCTTTGGAAGCCTATTCATCTCTGAATAACTGCTGCATCCTACATCCTTCTGAATCAGCTTATTGTATTCATCTCTTGATCTCCCTCCCCCTTCCCTCTTCCCACATGTCCTTCCAATACTACGTTTGAGATCCCTTGATGTGTTAGAATGTGCCCTGGTAACCGACCTACATCTACATCTTACTCCGCAAGCCACCTAATGGTGTATGGCGGGGGATGCTCTCGGTACCACTATCTGATCTCTCGAACCCTGTTCCACATGCGAATAGTCCGTGGGAAGAATGACTGCCGTGCGGGATTAGCCGAGCGGTCTAAGGCGCTGCAGTTAGGATACTTTAGGTTAAGTAGCGTGTAAGCTTAGGGACTGATGACCTTAGCAGTGAAGTCCCATAAGATTTCACACACATTTGAACATTTTTGAAGGTAACCATCTGTATTGGCTCTAATTACTAGAATTTTCTCCTCGTGGTTAATACGCGAGATGTATGTGGGTGGAAGTAATATGTTGTCCTACTCCTCCTGAAAAGCGCTGTCCAGAAATTACAATAGTAAATCCCTCCATGACGCTCAAGGCTTCTCTTGTAACGTCTGCCGGTGGAGTTTATTTAGCATCTCCGTAACGCTCTCTTTCCAGCTAAACCACCCCGTGATGAAATACGCCGCTCTTCGTTGGATTTTTCCTATCTTCTCTATCAGTCCTAACTGATAGGGATCCCAGAGAGATCAACAATACTCAAGAATCCGGCAAACAAGCTCCTTATAAACCACTTCTTTCGTGGATGAGTTACATTTCCTTAAGATCCTTCCGATGAAATTGTATCTGGTATTTGCTAAAACACTATCTGTTTTATGTTCTCATTCTACTTAGGGTCGCTCTGGATAGTTACGCCTGGATATTTTACGGCAGATGCTGCCTCCAGCTGCTTGTCATCTATAGTGTAGCTGTACAATAGTGGATTTCTTTTCCTATGTATGTGCCATATGTTACATTTATTTACTTACAGGGTCAACTGCAAGGGCCTGCACCATTCATAAATTCTCTGCAGGTCGATTTGAAAATTCTTACTCTCTCCTGGAGTCGCTACTTTGGTATAGACCACTGTATCATCTGTGAATAGTCTTAAAGGGCATCTTCGTTTTGTACTAGATCGTTTATATATATTGTGAACAGCATCGGTCCTATTATACTTCACTGTGGTACTCTGGATATTACCTTTACATATGTCGATTTTTTTTTTCGTTGAGAGCGTTGTGTTGAGTTGTATCTGCAAGAAAATCTTTAATCCAATCTGAAACCTGCTCCGATACTCCGTAAGCTCGTATTTTTTCCATTAAATGACAATGCGGGGCGGTGTCAAATGCCTTACTGAACTCAAGGAAAACGGCGTCAACCCTAGCGCCGCTGTCCACTGCGCTGTGGATCTCATGAAGGAACAGAGCGAGCTGAGGTTCGCAGGATATCTGTTTGCGAAATCCATGTTGATTTTTTATGAGGAGATGTTCATTTTCCAAAAACGTCATAATTCTTGAGCATAAAACGTTCCATAATTCTACAACACATTGACGTCAACGATATAGGTCTATAATTGCGTGGATCTGTCTTACGGCCTTTCTTAAGCACGGAAATGACCTGCACTATTTTCCATTCGTTTGGTACTTTAGTTCCTCAAGCAATATATTACTGCGACAAGAGGAGCAAGTTCTTTCGCATAATCTTTGTAGAATCTTATAGGTATCTCATCTGGTCCTGACATCTTTCCATTACTAAGCGAGTGTAGATGATTTTCAGTTCCGCGATCAGTTATCTCAATATCTGCCATTTCGACGTTCGTACGATTGAAAGGAGGGACAGTATTACGACCTTCCGCAATGAAACAATTTCGGAAGACTGAATTTAGTATTTCCGTTTCAGTGCCGGTGTGGTCGCTGAGACAATGAATCGGTGATTTTGATCCACTTACTGATTTTACATTCGACCAAAATCTCTTTGGGTTTTTACGCAGTTCGGTTGACAATGTATCTCTTTCAAAATCATTGAACGCTTTTGTCATTGCTCTCCTTACGCTGATTTTCGCTTCGTTCAGCTTTTGATCCCTCCTTCTCGAAAGGTTGCACAACAAATTTCTTTTCTCCCCAGTTCTGCTCAGTACCTCCTCATTAGTTACGTGATCTATTCATCTTAGTATTCTTGTATAGCACCACATTTTAAAAGCTTCTATTCTCTTCTTTGGTAAAATGCTTATCGACCAGGTTTATTTCGATAAATGGCTGCTTTCCAGGCAAATACTTTCAGAAAAGTCTTCCTAACAATTAAATCTGTGTTCAATGTTAACAAATTTCTCTTCTTCAGAAATGCTTTTCTTGCCTTTGCTAATCTGCATTTTATATCCTCTCAAGGTCCATCCTCAGTTATTTTGCTGCTCAAATAGCGAAATAATCTACTACTTTAAGTGTCTCGTTCCGTAAGCTAATTCCCTTAGCATCAACTGATTTAATTCAACTACATTCCAATATCCTTGTCTTGCTTTTGTTGATGTTCAACTTATATCCTCCTCTCAAGACACTATCAGTTCCATTCAACTGTTCTTCCACGTCATGTGACGTATCTGGCAGAATTACAATGTCATCGACAAATCTCTATGTTCTTATTTCTTCCAGCTGATCTTTAATGCCTACTCAAAAATTTTTCTTTGATTTACTTTGCATCTTTCTCAATGTATACATTGAATAACATCGGGGACAGGCTACAACCTGTCTCACTCCCTTCTCTACCGCTACTTCTCTTTCATGTCTGTCCACTCATATAACTCAATGTGGTGTCTAAAAGTTGTAAATAGTCTTTCACTCGCTGTATTTTACCCGTGGCACCTTTAGAGTTAGAAGGAGAGTACTCCAGTCAACATTGTAAAAAGCTTTCTCTAAGTCTACAAATGCTATATACGAGTTTTTGCCTTTCCTTGACCTATCTTCTAAGATAAGTCATAGGGTCAGTATTGTTTCTCATGCTCCTACATTTCTCCGGAATACAAATTAATGATCCCTGAAGTTGGCTTGTATCAATTTATAATTCTTCTTTAAAAGACTTGTGTTTGTATTTTTCAGCCGTGATTTATTAAACTGATAGTTCAGTAATACTCTCACCAGTCAGCATTTGCTTTCTTTGGAATTGACTTAGGTCTTTCACTGCTCTATCAAATACTTCTCTCAGTATCATGTCTCCGACCTCATCCTCGTCTACGTCGTCTTCCGGGTCTGTATTGTTGCCTTTATCTCCCTTGCATAAACCTGCTGTATACGCCTTCCACTTTTCAGCTTTCCCTTCTCCGCTTAGGACTAGTTTTCCATCTAAGGTCTGAATATTCGGAAAGCTGCTTTTCTTTTCTCCAAATGTCACTTTTTTCCTGTAGGCGGTCTCTATATTTCCCCTAATGAAACGCTTCTAAATCCTTTGGCCTCTAGCAGTTCCTGCTTTGCCATTTTGCGCTTCCTAATTTCTAGATGTTTGTATTCCCTTTCGCCTGCTTGATTTGCGGCATTTTTATATTTTATCCTTTCATCAAATAAATTCAGTATGTGTCGTGTTATCTAAGGACTTCCACGAGGCCTTTTGTTTTTACGTATTTGATCCTCTGCTGCCTTCACTACTTCATCTCTCAAAGCTACCCATTTGTCTTCTACTATATTCCCTTCCACTGTTCTACTCCATCGTTGCTTAATGCTCCCTCTGAGACTCGCAACAACTTCAGGTTCTTTCAGCATACACAGGTCGTGCGGCCATAACCCAGTCGGAAACGATTTTCAAATGGTTCAAATGGCTCTGAGCACTATGGGACTTAACATCTGAGGTCATCAGTCCCCTAGAACTTAGAACTACTTAAACCTAACTAACCTAAGAACATCACACACATCCATGCCCGAGGCAGGATTCGAACCTGCGACCGTAGCGGGAAACGATCTTACATGGGTCACCTGAATACAAATGAGATCACCGCCAATGCACCGCCATTTTCGACTTTGTGTATACGCTACTACCGCCATCTGTGGATGTACATATGGCTGACCCATGACTCGTCACCTCTTCGTAGTTTTTGTTACGCTGGCGATCTCTGAAGTCGTTCGAAGTGCTAGCGGTCTTGCTCCGCCTGGCAAGTAGATTGCCCCGCGCAACATGCTTTAACAGGGGGAAGGCTAGCGTGCAGTTGTGTTACCGACCACTTATCTCGCGGACACTGTAGTACTATTACCTACATACGAATAAATTGCAAGAAAGAATTATGAGTGCGTATATACATTCATTTCATTTATATAAAACGTTTGTTATGAAAATTTACTGCCTGTCCTGAAAATATCTGAATTTAATCTCGCTTGACCTTCTATAGTGCTAAAATGGAATCTTATTTTTCCCACGTGATGTGATGGCTCTTGGTCTTTCTTCACACTTCATTTACCTCAATCATTGATTTTCTTCGACTTCGTTGATACTTCTTTCAGAAGGTGGCCATGTACAAGCGTAGACGTTAGTGGCATCTATGATAAAAGACTTTTGCCTGAAAAGGAGGCCACTCGACAGTTGGACTTTTGTAATTTTTTAAGTATTTATGGTGCACGAAGCTCAGAACTCAAATAAAAATCCCACAAGGCATGTATGTGCAACTCTCAAAAATTCTCGAGAAAATCATCTTTCGAATTTTCTGAGGGTCATTACCAACCTGAAGTGTAATCAGTTTTTCGACATGCAGCTTGGCTTTGTAGTAAAGTACCACCCTGTCAAGCGTGTGTCTGTGTTCGACTCCCAGACGATCCGTTTTTAAAACAAAGTTTCATGTTCCATGAACATTATTGTGAAGCGTAAAATACGTAAAGATGGAAAAAATCGGTATAACTCGAGTCTCAGTTAGGCCACAAATTTTGTCGCTTTTCCGTTCATTTCGAATACCTACAACATTAAATTTAGGATTCGTCAACTATATACAAATTAACAAAACATGTAAATATTGGATTTATGAAAAAGGCACGCCTTGTTACTTATAATTACATATCAGACATGAAAAACTGATTTCTTTGCAAATATTTCTTATTTATCAGTCATCGATACAAGATTGTTTGTAAAGGTCATTTAAATTAAAAAAAATTAAAAATTAAATCCTTTCACATTTTTATGTTTTACACATCACGGAAACACTCTCTATAACATGCATCTTTGATTAAAAATTCGGACAGGAATCGAATTCAGTTTATGGTCTTGTCAGGGAAGCACAATACCATAGAGGCAAGCTGCCTGTCGAAAAATTGACTCGCTTTAGTGTACTAAAGACAGTTGGAAAACTTCAAAGTCGATTTTCTCGAGATATTTTAAAGAAATGCGTTGAGCTGCTGTGTGGAATCGAATATCAGGTACCATGAATGTAAAAGCAGCTTTTATCTGTGTTATCCCCTGTAATCACAGCTGACACGAAAATAGACAACATTTGCTGAAAATACAGTTCATTAATATTCATATATTAGTACCAGGTCGCCCGCAGCATGAACACATTACTAACACTTCTGTCAGACCATAAGCCCAATATTGCAAACTTCAGCGCGTTTAATACGTCGCTGGTAGCAACACGTATGTTTCACGGTAGGTGTACGCACCAACGTCACACATTTGTAGCAGAAATAATAAAAGGTAAAGTTTGGGGGGGGTGGCAATACAGAGTACCATGGCTGTATCCACTCCGTCTGTTCACGTCATTTACATTCCACAAACGCTACATAAGACGTGGACTCTACCACCCGTCTACTGGAAGTGAATGTCACAGGTCTCCGTAGAAATGGAAGTGAATCACGGGCAGATGTTGCGTTGCGCCTAGCATGCACTTCATAAGAAGCGCTAGAGAATTACGGGACATTCACCCCCCCCCCTCCCCCCCAATCTGCATAGTTTTGACGCGACTTTTCATTTTTTGCTGATGTGAAACACCAAATATCTTGTTATACTAACTCTTGTTTCGATCATAAGGTGTTATTTATTTTTATAAACTGTTTTTGGGGCAGTATTAGGAGTGCACTCTGGGATAAACATTCTGAGTCCGTTACGTGTCGTTGCTACTCGCTAATCTGTCAAAGTGCTTTGGCCTTCTGGGTTGTCAACTTCCTACAATGGGCGGTCTCTTAAATCTTGGAACGGTACCGTCTACTCACGGCATTGCTTTGCCCTGCGTACCGGAGATCCAACGCACAGAATCCGTAAGTAGACTCTTCGGTTTATTTTGAAGAGCTGCTCTAGAGGACTCTACAACCACAAGATTCAGACTCGTAACTCAAAAGTATCGGATTCGCGTTCCCTGCATCATGATGGAATGCTTATAGAAGAAATGAGTTAGGTGGTATCCCAGCTACACAGGGAACCCCAGAAGGTGTTCCTATATCGAGATAGAACACATAACTTGGGGACGTCCTTTTACTGTACAGCATCGAGTATCAATTATAACTGATTATAAATATTGATTGTTCAGAACGAAAATGAGGTAGGTCACACACTTCTTCCCAGTAAACAGAATACCTGTAACACCTGTACAGATCGTCATAACTTCGTAACCAGCTAAACTGAAGACAGCAATAGAAAAAAAAATTCCTTTCTTTCTCTAGACGTATTGGTCTGTTCGAGTAATAACACGCTGTAGAGTGAGGGACTTTCCAGCTATTTACGAGGCAAGCCGGCTGTGGAGCCTAGGGAGTCACAATTGGGAATGTTTCGGAGAGAATTTCCAGTTCCCTCATTTGCTTCACAACCAAAGATAGCTTCCTGAAAACTTTGCTCGCTACCGTGAGTTGGAACTACTATTAATCTTATTGAGACAATAGGTTCCAGATAAAATTCATCCAAGGCTAGTACATGTGTAAAGGTATTTGTTTATATGTGTGAGGGGACCTATGCTGATGCAATTTCAACTACTTATATGGGCTGTAACTGTTGGGTATAAGTTCAGATATTTTTGCCTGTGGTACTTTAATATGCACACGCGCAAGTATGCTGGTTATTTCTTCTTTGCTTCGGACAGGCTACCTACAAACAAGTAACAAAATTTACGACCTGTTGTTTTCTGCATGTTCGTAGCTGGACCACTAAATGGACTATACCTGTCGGTATAGCTATTCATCTTACATCCAAGCGTCCAGACTTTAACTCCTGACTTACTGCCAAGAAGAAAATAAGCATGACGGACTTACTTTTGCCACACGTACTTAGAAATGCTAATCGACCTGAAAACACTGAACTTGTAACAGTTACAATTAATAGTCTGCAAACGACGTATATACTGATGTAGTGTTGTTCTCTACATTGTCCTCAGTCACCAATAGAATTATCTGCACTTATACCCATTACACCCTCAAAATCTGTCTAAAATACTTGAAAGCAAGACTGCGTAGGACAGCTGATTTGACAGCAGTAGAAACCCGGATCACTTTGTCAGTGCGCCGGTTTCGACTTCATGGAAAATTTGGCGATGGTGACCTGTCGCTTCTCCCTGAGCCATCACTGCCCCCACCACACCCTAAGAGCGTGGCTCCTCTGCTCCACGCCAGCTTGTGTTAATTATACAGTGAGAGACCCGCATGAATACTGAATCACGACGCCGTGCAGTTCTGCGCCCACTTGTTGGTAGATCTCTCCATGGTGTTTTCTGGACGTCCCTTCATCTCACCGTCGTTTTCATGAACTCAGTGAAGTACATTTCTCGTAAGTGTCTTGTCTAGTTTGATCTTATGTCCACCACACATCAACAGGGCTGGCGTAACACATTACGGAACATCACTATGGGGCAGCACTTCTGTATGTGAGAGTACATCTGACGGTGAACGCACTCACCTTAGGGAAGCTACAGAAAACCTAACTGAAACAGATCCTTCCGTATACGAGTCCAGTGCCTAATCCATGGGAACAAATCTCTCAGCTGAATACCCTTACTGCCGGCGCTATGGCCGAGTGGTTCTGGCTTTTCAGTCTGGAACCGCGCGACCGCTACGTTTGCAGGTTCGAATCCTGCCTCGGGCATGGATGTGTGTAATGTCATTAGGTTAGTTAGGTTTAAGTAATTCTACGTTCTAGGGGACTGATGTCCTCAGATGTTAAGTCCCTTAGTGCTCACAGCTATTTTAACCATTTGAATAGCCTTACTGGGTTTTGTATAGTAAAATGATAGGAGGAAAGAGAGTACTGATGAACTGAAATCATATACCAAACAACAAATAAATGAAGACACAATTCCATTGTAATGTTGTAGGAAACTCGCCTTTCGACAGCTGATCAGTTGTGGAGGAGCTCCTGTGTAATTTGGTAATCGTCATGACTATGAAGGCCGATGAAAAGTGCTTTGGAGTATTCAATGAACAAGATCAAAATCATTATCATCATTGTGAGCCATTATGTTAAACAAAGACCTCCTGCACACTTCTCCAGATACTGGAGTGCATGCGACTCCTTCACTTTTTCTAATGTCGTCTGCCCTTCCACTAGCTCGTTGTCTCGATCTGTTTACTACTACTGGAGTATTGGTCGCGATACCTCCAGCAGCTCATTTGAAATCTTTAGTTTACGCTTTATTTCATCATCACAGATTCACATTCATTTTTGTATGACTAGTTTTGACGTCTATTTGATCGTCTTCAGATCTACGTAATTTCGTGAGCAATCCGTCTTATTCCGTGAGCAAACCGTCATACCCATATGGATACACCTCTAGTCTGATGTATAGTTCCGTATGAATACGACAGGTTATTTACGTAAGTAGAGCTGAAGATGATCAAACTAGTCATTCCAAAATCGTCCGCAGCTCATGGTCTAGCGTCCAGAGTCACCACATCTGGATCGAAATTTTCCGTCTTTGATTCCCAGCCACGTCGGAGATTTTCTTGGTTCGGGGACTGGGTGTTTGTGTTGCTCTAATAATGTCATCTTCTCTTCATCGACGTTCAACTCGCCGAAGTCTCGTGACGTAGAAAGAATTCCACCAGGCGACAGAAAGATCTCAGGTGGGGTCTCCCACCTAAGAAAGCCATTTTCTCATTTCTTTTCATAAAAAATGTGGAACTGAGACGGTAAAATACAGGAAACATTTTAAGTCTCGATATTTCCTTTTCTCCTCAAGACAGGAGAAGAATTTCTTTCGACCTGTCGTTAGTTCCGCGATCTACCTCTCAGTCTTCCATAGCAACCTGTTTGAAAAGCTTGTATCGTCTTTTTGTTTGAACTGTTTATCGTCCACGTTTCACTTCCGGGTAAGGTATTCCAGACATGCAGAACCAAAATTTATATTACACTTGAAAAAATTCTTTTTTTTTTCAGAAATGCTTTGTTTGCTATTGCCAGTCCGTCATCAGTTATTTTGCTGCAAAATTAGCTAAACTCTTCTACCAGTTTTAGTGTCTCATTTCATAATCTAATTTCTTGAGGATCGTTTAATCTGTCTACCTTTCATTACTCTTCCGTACCTTTGAAGACACTATCCATTCCGTTCAGCTGCTCTTCGAAGTCTTTTACCGTCTGTGATAGAATTATAGTCATCGTCACATGTCAAAGCTTCTATTTCGTCTCCCTAAACTTTAATTACCTTTACAAATTTTGACAGAGCAGTTCACGACAATTATCGAGGAAAACAGTATTTGTGATATTAAAATAGCAATATCATGAGATAGCAGTTTTTTTGGGTAGTAGGAACTCGTCTGAAAGGACGACGTAGGTCGTGGGGTCGAATCTGTGTCCAGTGTTGTTGAGTGCATTACTATGAGAGCGCTTCTCTCTGTTGCCGTTTGAGGGGAAACCGTAACATTGGTCAGTGTGCTTGCCAGAAGTCTGATGTGCTGTGAACACGATCTCTTCTTCATCAAGTTTTTGTATGTCCATCCTTGCACTTGATGACCTGCGGGACTTCGGCCGTCCACTTAACGCAATAAAATGAAGCACCTGCAGCCGTCGTTTTGAAGTGATTACATTATACTGCAACCAGGTTTGGTGACTGAATGGTTGCTAGGGTCACCCCAGCAGAATGCTGGACAATTACGATTGAGTTGGTACCCAGACACATAAAGGATAAAAATACCGTTTTTAACCGTGATTGCAAGACAGCGTAACTACACATAAATGTATGTTTTCGAACAGATCACACAACAAATCAACGAATAAAGGAAAAATCAGAAAGGAACAACAGTAAGAGGGTGAGCTGTGATGAGTCAACTCAACAACAAAGCAAAACATGTGTGGTTACGAAAAATATCCCCTTTGAAGCAAGAACTAGATATCAGAAAAACTTCCATTCCAGTTGGTGAATCACGTACAACCAGGTAGGAAGACTGAGCAATAGAAACGCGATTTTCCAAGTGGGTAGCGCGCATTGCAAATGCGATCTTACCGCGACGGCCGTAGGACACTCTGCGGCCAGGTCGCGCATCATCGAATTGCTGGCTGCTACTGACTGCTGCTTGTCATCCTCCTGATTAAGTGAATCTTCGAAGACTTGGCAGGAGACCGAAGTCCAAAAAAAGATGATCGAACTTGGAGACCAGGGTATCCCTTCCCTAGCTCCCATTATAAAGTTAAAATGTACCTGGCAATGAGATACGTATGTGTGGAGAAGGGAGACGAGTGTCGCCCGTTCCCGTGTCCAGCCTTATTTGTCGTCAGTTCTGAAAGTTTTGTTGGTATTCGCACACTATTTCCATAGGACGTTCGGAGTTAGGAAATTTGTAGACACACGAGTGGCTATATTTTTTGCTTGGCTGGAAACCTCATACGGGTTCTTAATAGCAAGTGGACAACCGAGGATACCATTCAAAGTTTATTAACAAAGTACAGAATTACAGTTCTCACCAGATGCATTAATGGAAAAAATTACTACAAGAATGGAATGTTAGATTAGGTCTAGAAGGGTGGGCTACCTTTGTTGTTAGGTACTTGCCCCGAGCAACTCATTTAATCAGCAGGCAGTCCAGGTGGAAAGTCGAAAAATAAAACTGAATCGGTAAGTAAATGAAGCAAGAGTGTCTCCTATACAAATTCACTTTGCAAGTAGGATAAAATGTGAGCAGAAAGGCCTGAAACAGGCCTCCGCCTCACATGCTGACACTTCGTCGTTCGGACCACGTAGACACTTGTTCTAGTGAAAACAAGTCCATTTCTTGACGGAAGTACACGATCGATTTCATCTTTGCACGACAACTGTGGGGTCCCAACCAATGCGAGCCGCTATAGCGCTGAATTTTAACTCACTACGATCCTGCTAATGTTGAATTCAGACCTATATCTACCTTAAACGAATCATTTCACGGTCGTCTCACGGATCCTAACATTCGAACTGAGTGTAAGACCGACTTCGTCAGTGGCCTTGTTGTATTGGTGGCATCGGTTCTCGTCAGTAACCAAACTTAACTCCTGTAGGGCTGGTATAGCACGTGGATGGGAGACCATCCGGATCTGCTAAGCACTTTTGGCAAGCGGGCTGCACTCAACTCTCGCGAGGCCAATTGAGTAGTTGCTTGACTGAGTAGTAGCGCGCCAGATTTGCCGAATAGTGATGGAGGAAAAGGAATATACAGAGTAGTTCTAAAGGCCGCACGTAAATTGGAGAAGCCGATAGAGAAGTCGAAATACAACTACCCTGGAGCAGGAGCTCATCGTCTTGAGAACAATTTTGAGCAGTGCTTAATATTTAAATTTTAGGTGCCTAACGCAACTCTCGAACCCCCCTTTCCCCATAAATCACAAGTTCCTGTTATTTAAAATGTGTGATAAAGGTCTGAATGAAAAACCATCTTTTTACGAAATACTATTCTGAAATTCAGGTTTGTAAAATGTAGTTTCTTTTAATAACAACACTAAAACCACAAGATTTTATATAAACAACAGGCGCTACCGACTGTTCCGTGAGTGGTTCTAGGCGCTTCAGTCCGGAACCGCGTGACTGCTACGGTCGCAGGTTCGAATCCTGCCTCGGGCATGGATGTGTGTGATGTCCTTAGGTTAGTTAGGTTTAAGTAGTTCTAGGGGATTAATGACCTCAGCTGTTAAGTCCCATTGTGCTCAGAGCCATTTGAACCATTTTTCGACTGTTCCGTACCGGGATCACTTCCGTTCCCTAGTTCTGCTCGATACATATCGGCGCAAATATGTAGTCTTCGTGACTATGACGTCATGTTTCCAGCTGCTACCAGAAGCGGTGTTAGAACACTTGAATTCTATCTGCTCGGTGAACTTACCTTCGCACACACACACACACACACACAAACACACACACACACACACACACACACACACACATACAAAACCTCACCCCATGCCCATACCCATAACAGCACGTTGGTCACGCATTGTCACGTTCACTACATTGGTATTTAACATACGTGTCGTATATTAAGTCTCCTGTGCCGACTTGTCCCAATGAGAAGAAAAAACTTGCGTGGGATATATCGAAACGCCGTTCTGACGCTTTCCAGCCAGCATGAAGAGCTGATCTTGAGCCAGTGAATGCTTTGGAATCTCAGGAACAGCGAGGACAACGAAGCAAGTCGCACCATAATTCAGTAATTATTATGTACCCTTTCTGTGCACGTACAACTGGTTGTCATTCGAGCGCTTTCCGTGTATAGATTTGCCGTTAAGGCCTTGTGTGTTGCTAGACCTGCTTTTCACTTGTTAACTCGGAGCTCGCAAGAGGAGGTTCAGAAGCATGACCACCTCCTCCCCCTGAAGTACCGCCTCCTTTTCTTAAAATTTTATTTTTTTGCTGTATAGAATGTAATGGTCGCAGTTCTGAAAACCTTCTGCAATGTACAACATCTTGTGCACAAGCTTTTGAATCACTCTGAAGAATCCAACTGGTGAGTTGCAACAACAAAGTACAGGACACGGCCGGCCTCGGTGGCCGCGCTGTTGTAGGCGCTTCAGTCCGGAACCCTGCTGCTACGGTCGCAGGTTCGAATCCTGCCTCAGACATGGATGTGTGTGATGTCCTTAGGTTAGGTAGGTTTAAGTAGTTCTGATGACCTCAGATGTTAAGTCCCATAGTGCTTAGAGCCATTTTACAGGACACGATATGTCATTGCCCCTGGGTTAACGGAACTGAGGAGGAACAGTTGCTAAGTAATAACAGTTGAAGCACTGGGGTATGTGGAGCGAAATCTGGGTAAACGACGTGCGGAACGATAATTTCAATAATTATTAGTTAAGACTATACATTTGATAAAATGGAATAAGTTAATAAAATGAATTTTATCTGACCAAAGGTCAGCTCAAACTTTTTGTAGTTACAAAAACAATACAACTAATTAATGACGTTTTTAAGAATGAGGTAATAAACTTGTTTTAATATTTATAAAATGATTTTATGAATCAGCTACAATTTGGCAGTTTATGAAATTACAATAGTTAATAACATAAAATTAAGCAACCAGCCCAACCTAGCCCAGCGAAAGCAGTATAGAAAATTGTACAGCATCATAGTACATGTGAAATGGCGCTAAGAAGTATATAGACAGAATGCTTCTACAGGACACGATATTCAACGCGTAATTTACGCATGGCCGTCGTAATAGATTACATGAGACAATAACTTTGGTTGTCTCAAACAATAACAAATAATAACTTTTATGAAACGACCGTCACATTCGCTTTCGAATCAGTCTGGACCTGTGTTTGTTATATTCCGTCAGACTGCACCAACACACTAGGTGTAATAACCCTCTGACTGCTAGGTCGAATGAGGCTATGATGTTTACGGCATTCGATGTCCCAGTATTGTCTACCACGGAACCACAATATTGCCTGTCAATGGCAACAGGGGGCGGGACTGGAGGTATGGAATAGTGAGAGCAGCGTGAAAGTATGGAGCATATTTCAGCTGCTTAGTCGACGAGTAATTCACAACAGTGGTGTTGATACACAGCAGAGCAATCGCAACGATAGACAAAGCAAACATTGCGTTATATCTACAGCAGTTGCGGAAGTTGAATTTCGTCAGAAAGGATCCCAAGGAATTTCGCAGGGTGAGAAAGAAGTGGGAGATGAAATGTCAACTTTTCTGCAAGAGGAGTCAGTGAAAGGTGTTTTGCCGTAGAAGCACTGCAGTGCGGACAGTGGACATGAGGAGTTCAATGATGACGATACGAGCTTAACAAGTGAAAGTGATATTGAAGCAGGTGTCGAACCACGTAGTTTATCATCCTTGTCTTGCCGGACAGGGTGCCGCATATGATGTCTCCTGCGAAACGTGGTAAAGGACGGTCATCGTCCAAGGAGCGAGTACTAAACGTAATTACGTACATGGAAGATCATCGATATAATGAACAGATTTCGAATACGTCCGCAGCAATATGACAGTGTAGTGCATAAGAAAAACTACGGATATTCAAGGGAGGACAAGGCGCACTTGTAACAAAAACGGGTGTCGGCGTGTTTCAAAGATGCTCTATACAATTTACAGGGTGTGCGTAGTGTTGACCAATTACGTTGTGCACATGAAACTGCGCTCGGCATAAGTTACAGTAATTTCAAAGGAAGCAGTGGATGGTTGCATAACGTCAACGGTGCTACGGAATTGGAAAACGTAAGATAACGACATTTCACACGAAGCGTAAACTTGACGATGCATAGAAAATTGCTTTCTCCCTTCATGCTCCCGACACGCTTCCAGAAAGGGCAAGACGTGACGCCACCGCCGAAGATCCTCATCGCAACTCGACACACACACACACACACACACACACACACACACACACACACACCAAACCAAACGTCCTACAGACCGATAGAAATTGGATGTGTGTAGAGGCCTTGCAACCGACCGACGAACCATTCTTGTCGGGCGGTTAGGTAAGATTGTCGTGTGTAGCGTCGTCGTGAGTGCCAACCATCCGACAAACGTTCGTCATTTGTCTCTGCTCCCGGTTTTAAAAGCTGTACTAATATACAAGACAGAGTGCGAGGCGGATGAAACTTTAATGCAGAGTGTCTGAAGAAATTCAAAGAATGCAGATGTTTGTGTGACACGTTGTGCATGGAATAGCAATCGAGATGCAAGAAACGAAACCTAATAACCGAAATTTAGGTAACTGATGGACCTTCATTCATAAAGTTTATTTGCTTCGTTATTAAAAGTTAAAAAACCCACACTATATTCCAATCCTTCGGCTATGAAGAACAAAGTGTAGGATTTTTTTAAGAGTGGTGTCAGTTGTTGAATTCTTCATTTGTTACCTATTTGTTGTTGTATTTACTGGATGATGTGCGTCACCGCCACATGTACTTCTTCTCATTTGAAATGAGTTTCTTAAGCTTACAGGGGTATTTTTTATGGTACATACATAAATAAATAAATTAATGAAGTGTACATGAAAATCTTATGCTTTATTTGTTTTGCTTTACAATGATGCATTTCTTCAGGCAGCTATAAATGACATTGCAGGTTTCAGGAATCATTTTGCATAATACCAGGGGGGGGGGGGGGAGATTTGATGACATTCAGCAGCTCGACATACACATTTCATCCATTATGAGATAGTTAAGAAAATCATCTGCTCAAAGCTCATTAAGTAACGGAACGTGGGTGAGTTTATTTGCATTAGCCACTTCATTTTCTCTTGATTTTTTTGGGCATTGTTACCTCTAAATCAGTGAAGGCAAATCCCACGTTTTGTTTCCGTGTAACACCAAAAGGGGACTCGTAGGATATAAGCTTAATGAAAGTAAGAAAAACAACTCACAACCGTGCGACGCTGTAATTTGTGAGTACAGACGGCCGAGAGGTGTGTACGCTGGCACGAAATTGGTCGGCCGGTCGGCCGATACATTGGTTCTTGTGTTGGGCCCTTTACAACAGGCTTAAGCTACTGTATATCTTGAGTTATGAGTGTGACTTTATTAGCTGTCATATAGCGAAATCCGCAAATAAGTAAAGGAAAACCATTATTTATGGGTGAGCTTAATTAGTGGCCGGAACCTCGGCGAGTACAGACGAAGGCCGTGCCCAACAAGTGTGGGCGTCGGACGTGTCTCCCGACCAGGGGGACACGTCAGCAAGAAGAATGCGTGAGGCGGACCTAATAAGGTCAGACATGAAACGCAAGACAGGCATCTTCTCAAGTTACCTCCAACATTGGACACATGTGTGGTGATACCCTACCCTCTGCAAGGTGACCGCCTCGTCAGTAAAGCTGCTCACAGAGTAACGATTCCATCTCTTACTTTCTTTCCATATCTTATTTGCTAGTTCCCTAGTTTCTACTACACACAAAAGGATTTCTCTTTACAGCGTGTGATCACGATACATTATGATTTATTTTATTTGTCTACTAGCTCACAAATCCAGCATTGCCCGGGTACTGATTTTACCCTGGATGTATTAAAAACGAAAAAAACTGTGTTTGTAGTGCAATATCCCGGGCAGTTGCTGTACGCTACGCGTACCTGCTCCACGTATCTATAACGCCACTTTGTAAACGTCTCTACGGCAACACCTGTTCATAGCTCTTTAGATGGCGATTATTTTCGCCTACAGTCGTTTGCGCTCCGCAGTTGAAAGCTGTCAAAAGCGCTGACAGGAGTCAGGGACTTACTTAGTATGACTCTACTGTAGGACTGTCTTAGAAAAGAAACTCCCCATCGCACCCCTATCCGGTTTAGTGGTAAGATGGCCCAGAGTATGATTGTCAAAAACTGAACACTGACCAAGCATGAAAACAGGAAGAAGGTGTACTGAACTGTGAAAAAAGAAGCAAAATAGAAACAGTGCAAGGTCCCAGAACAAGAAGTGCAATAGAGAGCAGCCTGGCGCAGCAACGGCGTCGTGGATAAGTGGTCCTAGCGTTGGGCTGTCAGGTGGGCGATCCGTGTTCAGAATTTCCTCGTGGCAAGTTTTTTTCACAACATTATAGACTGCCCGTCCGGTAATGATATGACTAATGGGGTAAATATACGTTACTGTCGCAAGTAAATGTGATGAATAGTGAGAGCAGGCGAGATAGCACATACATATCTCATAGATATGAAAACAGCAAATAAGCGTTTGTGAACTATTTTACAACAACGGAATTCAAGAGTAAAGACTTCCGAAACGGAACGCAACTTCCAAAACGTGAAAAACGTATGTTTTGACAGAGCACAGGGAAACTGTGTGACTGTGAAACTGTTGAGTTCATTTGTTGCAGCTTATGTGTCAAACTATTATGTTTTCGTCATTTCCTTAGGAGTGATCACATTCACATCCGTACCAACTCCGATATCGGGCAAGGAGCCCTATCTCACTCACTTAACAGTCGGTGCGTCGGTAAGAGATTCCTATCATATGACACACGTGCTGTCGTTAATGCCATGTATGACACACCAGACGTGTTTTCCGATGGAGGATTCGGTTGACTTGTCACCTTGTCATCAATCGTTTACGGTTCGCATTCGAAAGCCACTTACTTTGGGCTGCTAATAGGGTAGTTATGCAAGATGAACTGTCATTATATATCCCTACCTTACGCCTCGCTCTTGCAAACGGATGTTACACCACGGCACAGACACAAATTTGGACAAAAAAAAAATGCCACGTGTGAGATTTAAACACGGCTAGCCCGGTTGGGAGTTGAACAAGACGCCCTTTGTGTGCCCGGCTGCTCTATATTCCACTTCCTGTTCGTGGACCGTTCACTGTTTTTATTTTACTTTCTTTTCACAATCCAGTACGCCATCTTCCTGTTTCCACGCATGATTTGTGTTCAGTTTCTGACGGGCTGTCAACTGGGTCTTCTTATCGCTAAATCTGAGGGGGGGGGGGGGGGGGGTCGATGGGGACGTTCCCTTGTTAGTAGCAAAGAATAAATGTATCATAACTTGGTGCATGACGCAGCATTTTTCACTCAGTGTTTACTTCACCTCTCTTGAACTATGTGTAATACAATGAGGTACTAGTGTAGGTATATTCAGCGACGTATCTTTATAATGGAATTGAGCTAAGAGTAAAGAAGTAACGAATTTAAACGTCATGTATGGTGCCACAGTTTTTCACAAATCTCATTGTTTCTGAGGTTATATCTCCTGGTAGTTCTTGCCCCCACAGCTATTGTTGCTTGACAGTAAGGGATATGTATAACAATTTTTGTTGAAATCAGTACAGTAGTTCTGAAGGAGATATGGAAGACACATACGTACATACATACACATATACATATCTACGTCCATTTTTATAATATGTATTCAATTCAAAGTTCGGTCAAGGGTAACAGCCAGATGCACTGGTGTTGAACAATGCTCCAGTCGTTTGCCTTGCCATGTAACGTCCAGTTCCCGCCGGGCTTCTCTATTCTTCAAGTGAAATGCGCATACCTGATTCTCGTTAGGAAGTGGCTTTAGATGATGGCTTTGTAGTAGGAGCCAAGTGCAGAAGTCCCATAGTGCTCAGAGTCATTTGAACCATTTGTTTTTCTTTATATTCCTAAGAAACCTGGGGATGTTAAACGTTACATTAGAGGGAAGATTACTTACACTTGTAAATTATAGGTATTTAGTGTAGAATGTCGTTTACCTCTAAGAACAAAAAATGGCTAGTAAACAGCAGAAGACCTGACATTTCACAGAAAGGCTTCGCAAGCCTACTCAGAACCTGATATTTTCTTTACTACACTTCCAGTCAAAGTAGCGAATGTGGAACGCAGGAAACCTGTATGGAATGTAATACCTGTTTAGTTAACGTACCTAATAAGCCACTACAGCTGCAGCTTAACGAAAAACAACACTGGCATGATAATAATACGAAAAAAGCAATAAGACTGTTTTCCAACATAGAAGGAACCAATTCCACAATAATTTCCACAACTGAGCCACAAACGAGAAGAATCTTCAACACATTTGCTTTTGAAGCAAAAGTAATTACATTGACAAAAATATTCGTGTGTCATGAAGTGTGGTGAAGTGCAAGAATGTGCGAATTGTTAGACTCCATACAAAACTGTTATGTGTCAAGGAAGATGCCCATCTTTATAAAAAGGGACAACAACAGAGATATATATTTCCCATGAAATAAACGCATGTTCATATTCTCTTGCTTTCAGCGGAATAAGCTGCAACTATACGCAGATTCTAAAGTATTTTTTCATGAATAAGTTGTAGCTTATGTCACTGTATCAGTGAGACTGCCCTATTTCTTCCCGTTTTTTGTGGATCATTTACTAATACCTGATAATAACTATTTCTTCAATGAAGTAGAAAACTAATTAAAAACAAAACTAAATCTTACAGCTGGCTTTCTCGTCGCTAGGGGCGCTAGTGTCGTTTACGTTGCCAGACCGTACCAATTGTCACAGCCTCCTGTATGTGTCAGACTGCCTACTGCCATATACAAATCTACTTTATATATCATCAATAAATTACACTATATGCATCCTTGTAGTGAGAAGAGCCGTCCGATTAGGAAACGGCTGACTAAATATTGGTCCGACACAAGTCTACACCGATACAAAATGGTGTGTTATTGTATTTGCATGATATGTATCAGCCTTACATTTAACATTTGTTTATTTTTCCAACTTTCTGGTAATTGTGTGAAACGGAAAAAACCCTCGATTCATATCAGTTCCATGTAGATTAAACTCACTGGCCTGTTACTAAATAATAATGTATTTGTATTAAAGTTACGGTTTCATGATTACGTTATAGTTGCATAGGCGGTATTTATGCGTTATGTATTGTACTTAGTTTTTAGATGTTTCCTAAATAGGACATTTCTTACAAGATTCAGTAACGGGAAGCTCTCGATGTTCCTAACTATAAGGGAAAGTCAAATGAAAACGAGACACATGGAAAAAAGTAAGTGAACTGTTCAGTATAACAGAAATAATCGCCGTAACTGTTAGTACATTTATTTCGCTTTGGGACAAGATGGTTTATGTCATCATGGAAAAATGTTTGAGGGCCGAAATGTAGCCAGGATTGTTTCGATTACGCTACAGATTTTCGCTGGGTAGCACTCACATCTTCTCTGGGAGGCCCCGATCTCTCCCCATGCGATTTCCTTATTTTTGGAGCCCTGAAGAAAGACGTTCGAGGCTGTCACTTTGCTTTGAGTATGTAAACGTCCGGTGACAATCATGGTTTCATAGGCAAACACAAACATTTTTCAGTGAAGGCACTGACTGTTTTGTCTCATAGTGGGATAATGTATTAACAGGTACGGCAATTACTTTTGAAATAAGAAACAGTTTACTTCCCTTTTTTTAATCGGTCTCGTTTTCTTTTGACTTTCACTTTTAGTAGCTGTCTTTTCTTCTGAGAGTATTGGTGTTTCCTAACTTCCACCAGGAGAGCCGAACTGAAACTCAAGTTCTCAGGGGAAACAGAGCTACCACAGTAACACAAAGCTCGTGGTCTCTTTTTTAATTCTGTGTACATATTAGAAATACGAGCCATGTCATCTCATTAAATGAACCACACACCTTTTAAGATTGCTGTAATTCGTTTAGAGTCTCTCATGTTTCGAAGGAGATAGGAAAAGGGTTGAAATGGCTCTGAGCACTATGGGACTTCTGAGGTCATCAGTCCCCTAGAGCTTAGAACTACTTAAACCTAACTCACGTAAGGACATCACTCACATCCATGCCCGAGGCAAGATTCGAACCTGCGACCGTAGCGGTCATGCGGTTCCAGACTGTAGCGCCTAGAACCGCTCTGCCACCCCGGCCGGCGAAGGAGATAGACTCAACTATAACCTGCTGTATGAAGCGTCCTCGAAAGTTGATGTAACTTTGGTTCTATTTCATCCAACTTCGTTTTATCGTTAAGTTATCGACACGTTTATGGTCTGGTCAGATAAACATCTACATCATTCCCGAGCCAGAGAGGAAGACAGAGAGAGATAGAGAGAGAGAGAGGGGGGGGTGGAGGGTTGGAGGGAGAAGTAGAGCTGCCGTTTTTAGATGTGATGATCTAACGAAAGTCTGCTGAGCGGCTCGACCACTATGTACGGCTAACCGCCACACTCTGATTTATACCGGGTGCTATAATTAAGGTGCAACAACTCGCGAAGTTCCATTGTGGGCTGTAATTACCATATGCCCGGGAAACTTCGTAGATGTACCAATGTGTTAATGCGGAACCGATTTACGATGGAAAACAAAGTAAATTCCAATTAAGGAGACCAGATGCAAATCTGGCGCTATACGCTGTTTCTTTGACTGTCCACACTGGCATTTAACGCGCTATAACGTGAGTGTAGCACTTGGAAGAGGTAGCCGTGCTATCCCGGTGGAAGCCATTAAGAACGTTGCTGTTGTGGCAGCTGACCACGAGAATTGCCCATGGTCAACAGCACGGAAATTTTGCGGTCTATTTGAAACTGATGCTCGTAGAAGACACAGACGGTGCAACAGAACCTCATGATCAGCAGCAACGTTTTGAATATGCTCTCCGGTTTTTTACAGGGATCGAAGATGACTTGTGACTGGACAATATACTATCTAGTGGCGAGACACATTTTACAGTGCACTGCTAAATTAAAGGTACTGTTAAACCATGTGTTGTGCACAAAGAGGCACGACACTCGCCCTATGTGACTGTGTGATGTGGGTTCAAAAGGACCTTCATTCACGTCCCGTTCTCCGTCTGTCAATTGTACCGTGACATCAACACGTTATCGATACCTCCTATGCAGCATGCGATTCCTGCTTTGAAAGAGCACAGCTGGATGGAAATCACTGTTTTCACGCGAGATGGAGAAGCACCTCATGTCGCTCTCCCAGTGGAACAACTGTTTAACGCAACCTTCCGCAAACGTGTTATCTAGAGAGGTTTCCGTATGCATGGCGTACAAGATCATCTGATCTGAATCGATGTAATTTTTGGCTGTGGGTATATCTAAATGACGCGTTTCCCAGAGACACATTAGATCTCCACCTGATCTGAGGGCCAGTACACCGGAACATCTGCGAACAACTGTTGATTACGTCGTTTTACGGATGCTCACACTGAACAAGTTGTGTAAGCGGCGGTTAATAATAAAAGCAACGTTATTTATGTCTCACTTGTTTGACGTTCCCTGTCCACGTTAAGTTCCTAATTCACTAAGGATGAAAACATTTCTGTGCGTCTCTCTTGCATTCACGGTGCCAGATTACACCTGCCGGCCAAAACTGGAATTCATTCGTTTTTAGCGCAAATCGGTTTCGCATTAACGCAGTAGCGTATCTGCCAAATTTCGTTGCCGTACTAAAATTACAGCCCACACAGGGCCGTTGTTTGTGGCTGCACCTTAATTGTAACCACACAGTATCCCGACACGCAGAATTTCTGCTATCCAGTACATGTGCGTGTGGCATTATTCGCCAGGATTTCGGCCGCCTGTCGAAGGTTTTTTGGGCACCATTTCGGTTACTAGCACGTCGATGATCACGAAATCACGATGAGAACAACAGATACACACACCCCGTCCCGACGGGAAAAACTCCTCGACCCGGAATGGGGTCAAGAGTGAGCAACGCCAATGACAACGCTGCGAGATGCTGACTGTGCAGTAACCGTGTGGCTGGGGCCTCCGTTCGGGTAGACCGTTCGCATGGTGCAGGTTTTTTGAGTTGACGCCACTTCGGCGACTTGCGTGTCGATGGGGATGAGATGATGATGATAAGGACAACACAACACCCAGTCCCTGAGTGGAGAAAATCTCCGACCCAGCCGGGAATCGAACCCGGGTCGTTAGGTACGACATTCCGTCGCGCTAACCACTCAGCTACCAGGGGCGGACACTATGTAGTACATTGATATACAGAGCTGAAATTTTTTCTGAAGAGGACCGCTTGGATTCCGAAGTTGACTATGTGAAATACAGTGGGGAAAATTAATGAACTTGCTAAGGAAAAATGGAAATGAGCCTATGACATCGTTGGGCGGAAGGTCCTATCCGGTGAAGTTCTGCCTCCAAGTGCAAGTCATATTTCTGTTGACGCCACATTGGGCGACTTGCGAACCTGTGATGAGGATGAAATGATGATGAGGACAACACAACACAACACCCATTCCCCGAGCGGAGAAAATCGTCGAACCCGGGCCCGCTTGCAAGGGAGACGTTCACGTAAACTCCCAGATAAGCAGGCGCACTTCTTAAGGAAGAATGGAGTCGACAGGAGGGATAAAGGGGTGATTAAGAAATGGTTCAAATGGCTCTGAGCACTACGGGACTTAACATCTATGGTCATCAGTCCCCTAGACCTTAGAACTACTTAAACCTAACTAACCTAAGGACAGCACACAACACCCAGTCATCACGAGGCAGAGAGGGGTGATTAAGAACCAATAACTACGATATAATATAAGAGTTATGACTGCGAATGAGATGACATATATTTAGGGAATATTATACAGAAAAGTTTAAGACGCGCCAGGAAAGCCGAGAGCGCTGACGCGCTGCTTCCTGGACTCGGGTAGGCGCGCCGGCCCCGGATCGAATCCGCCCAGCGGATTAACGACGATAGCCAGTGTGCTGGCCTGCCTGGATGTGGTTTTTAGGCGGTTTTCCACATCCTACTAGCTGAATACCGGGCTGGTCCCCACGTCCCACCTCCTTTACACGACTCGCAGACATTTGCAACTCATTTACACTGTTTCACTATTTACACTAGACGCAGACAGCTGTGGTACACTACTTCCACCCCAGGGGGTATGGGCTGACGGCAGGAAGGGCATCTGGCCACCCCTTCAAATTCACCGTGCCAAATCCGTACGTAACCCTGCCGACCCTGCGCACAATGCGGGATCAAGGCAGAAGCAAAAGAAGGAAAAGAAAAGAGATTCAGAAATGTTTAAATTTAAAAAAGAGGAATGCGGATTGCTCGTAGGAGGAGAGCACGTATTCGATCTGCGGCTGATATGTATTGTTGATAAAGAGCGAAACAACTGTGACTGGAATGTTAAAAGAATTAAATAAGAGCTGTTAGGAATTCAGAATGAGAATTAATAAGAAAATGAGAAGGTGATTAGTGTTTAACGTCCCGTCGACAACGAGGTTATTAGAGACGGAGCACAAGCTCGGATCAGGGAAGGATGGGGAAGGAAATCGGCCGCGCCCTTATCAAAAAGAAACCATCCCGGTATTTGCCTGAAACGATGTAGGGAAATCACGGAAAACCTAAGTCAGAATGGTGGGAGACCGGTTTGAACCGTCGTCCGCCCGAATGCGAGTCCCGTGTGCTAACCACTACGCCACCTCGCTCGGCAATTGCTAAGAAAAGAGATAAATGTATGGTATAAGTGCGAGGAAAGTAAGATAGGAAGATATAGAACAAGTAGTGTACAGGCTACCCTCCGCCACGCACCGTACGGTGGCTTGCGGAATATCTGTGTTATCTAGGTGTAGATGTAGAAGTTAGTGCTTTCAGATATTTAGGAGGCATAATCACGGAATACTAGAGACGAAATAAGGAGGCGAAAACGCGTATAGCGATTGCCAAGGAGGCATTTAACAAGAAGAGGAGCTTCTGTGTTGGTGGTTGGCCGGGGTCTGGAGGAAGAGACTGGCGAAGTGCTCAGTATGGAGCGCGGAAAAATGCGAAGCTGAGACATGGACTCCCAGGAAGGAGGAAGCAAATAGAATAGAAGCGTTTGAGCCGTGTATTTGGAAGAGGATGGAAGGTGAAAAGGAGTAGACGAAGTGAGTGTTGATGAAGGTAATCAGGAACCGCAATTGGCTTGAACACTGTATGAGAAGAGATTGTTTACTGAAGGATGCTGTGGAATGAACGGTAAATGAAAGAAGAAGAAGAGTACGCAGCAGACACCAAATGGTAGATACTACAAGGATAGAAAACAGTTACGAGAAAACAAATAGGATAGCAAATGACATGACTGCATAGACAGATACATATGAAGGCCTGCCCTAGGGCAGAACAGTGATGAAGATGTTCGAGTTTCTAGCGAATGACTGCGTACCATGTGCTATAAAGTTGGCGCTCTTCAAAAAACGGAAAAGTGGAAGTATTTAAAAACCATTTGACGAGACGCGGATTGCGCTCCTTCCTTTCTGAGGTGCTACATCTAGTTTACAGGGAAAGAATGAGAACTATTTTCCAACCACCTTAGAAGTTGAAGGATGAGGAAAATCTCGGCCTTAGGGTCTCTGGGACAAGATACCCCGTGAGTACATCGGTCGTTGTGTCAATACCGTTTCCGACTGCTGTGCAGAACGTCAGCGACACATTAAAAATCAGAAATTACAAAAATAGGCTGTTTCTGAGCAGCCGTTCAGTGTGGCCGAGCGGTTCTAGGCGCTTCAGTCTGGAACCGCGCCACCGCTGTGGTCGCAGGTTCGAATCCTGCCTCGGGCATGGATGTGTGTGATGTCCTTAGGTTAGTTAGGTTTAAGTAGTTCTAAGTGCCAGGGGACTGATGACCTCAGATGTTAAGTCCCATAGTGCTCAGAGCCATTTTTTTTGTTTCTGAGCACTGCCTCATAAATAAAAACGAAGTTCTGTTTGATGAAGCATGTTTTGATCCATCCTTTTTCTTACCGCGATTCTGCTATTAAACAGGCTGTAGAAATTAGAATATGCGAGATAAACTTCAATCGTGACCTTAGATATTATTTTAGCAGGGCGTGCTCTCGATGCAAAGAAATGAAATGATAGTTTGGCATTGTTGGCAAGTAGGCCCCATCTGGGGATGTACGGTCGCCGGGTAGAACCAGAAAGATTCGATAAATTATTTACGCTCCTATGGTAGCAGTGGTGCCACCATCGCAGACATTTACCCCATGTATGGAAATAGGACTTTTATGTTGACCAACCACAAACTGTATAAGTAAACTCTTTGATGTCAGTTGCTCTTGGCGATGCCGATGATGGTAATCGTGGAAAGCTCGAGGTTTTCCCACAACTGACGCGGAAAGAAGTCCGGGAATGTTTTATTCAAGAGTATCATAGCGAGAAGATTCGTTCTCTCACGTCGGCTGTTTAAAATAATAGGCGTACTTCCAACAGCCTTACAATATATTTATTTTTTAATGAAGTTTGTTACGGAGTTATCGGATGACGTATTGTAGAAGGATAGGACAACATTCCCTCAGATTTCTTGTGTCTTACCTTCATCAACAGAGTTGCATAAAAAGAATCTAATGGAGATTGACGTAATACTTAGTGTTAGCGTTGATAACTTTCAAGGTAGGAGGCTAGTCAGATTGGTAAATAGCTGGAAGCTAATGTACTAACTTACCACATCACTTGAGGCCTTCGACAACTGACATCCTTCAACATATGCTAGACGTCGGGCAACGCTACAAACCAGTCCTTTAGACCAACCACATTGCAAAAAAGTCATATAAGCGCAAAACAAATATTGTGAGTGTTCTTTTCAAATTTTGTTTAGGTACATATGATGTCACATCCATCGACATCATTACGCACCATCTGAAAGCCGATGTCCGATATCGGTATGTACATTTGACTTGTGTCCGCGGAAGAGATACGACGAGTGAGTTGCAAAAGTGTGGTCATGAAACGTACTGACATCAGAATGAAGTAGGTCCTAGTTACACAATTGTAAAATTTTCGATTAAGCCTCACGCGTAACGTGCTGCGATAATATTGTAATTCTCGTTACCGTTTGTATGAGTGAAATTTGAGCCCAGTTAGATGGAAGGCTCAATAGAAAAGGTAACTTTGAAAATACGTCTGTACTAACTAGGACAACTTTTGAGATGGAATCGGTGGGGGTTCATAACCACACATTTGCAGTTACCCGGCGAACGACTCGTTTGCGGACGGATTTTACTGGAACGTTGTTACTTCTGTTACCATATACTTCCACCCATGTGTGGTTTTGCTATTAACTATGATACAACCAGCAGAGCAGGTACTTTCCTCTAGTCTAAAACAAGGCGTGCAGTAGAAACGACTACCGACCTTCCTATCTTACACAGTGCTGAACTGATATAGAGAATATCCATTACCTTCGAACGCAGACTATAGGTGTTTCAGTTCCTTTGCAAGGCTGTCTCTATCATACACCAACGTTCGAAGGACCCCCATAGTTTGTGATCGTGGTGGCAGCTAGACGTCCTGCAAATACAGGTCTGTATGGGCTTACGATAAATGGAATGCCCCAATGATCCTTCCACTTTCCAACGTCCGGCCTTTCCCAGTTCTACATCTACATCTAAATCTACATCCATACTCCGCAAGCCACCTGACGGTGTGTGGCGGAGGGTACCTTGAGTACTCTATCAGTTCTCCCTTCTATTCCAGTCTCGTATTGTTCGTGGAAAGATGGATTGTCGGTATGCCTCTGTGTGGGCTCTAATCTCTCTAATTTTATCCTCATGGTCTCTTCGCGAGATATACGTAGGAGGGACCAATATACTGCTTGACTCTTCGGTAAGGTATGTTCTCGAAACTTTGACAAAAGCCCGTACCGAGCTACTGAGCGTCTCTCCTGCAGAGTCTTCCACTGGAGTTTATCTATCATCTCCGTAACGCTTTCGCGATTACTAAATGATCCTGTAACGAAGCGCGCTGCTCTCCGTTGGATCTTCTCTATATCTTCTATCAACCCTATCTGGTACGGATCCCACACTGCAGAGCAGTATTCAAGCAGTGGGCGAACAAGCGTACTGTAACCGACTTCCTTTGTTTTCGGATTGCATTTCCTTAGGATTCTTCCAATGAATCTCAGTCTGGCATCTGCTTTACCGACGATCAAAATTATATGACCATTCCCTTTTAAATCACTCCTAATGCGTACTCCCAGATAATTTATGGTATTAACTGCTTCCAGTTGCTGACCTGCTATTTTGTAGCTAAATGATAAAGGATCTATCTTTCTGTGTATTCGCAGCACATTACACTTGTCAACATTGAGATTCAATGGCCATTCCCTGCACCATGCGTCAATTCGCTGCAGATCCTCCTGCATTTCAGTACAATTTTCCATTGTTACAAAAAATGGTTCAAATGGCTCTGAGCACTATGGGACTAAACATCTGTGGTCATCAGTCCCCTAGAACTTAGAACTACTTAAACCTAACTAACCTAAGGACATCACACACATCCATGCCCGAGGCAGGATTCGAACCTGCGACCGTAGCAGTCGTGCGGTTCCGGACTGAGCGCCTAGAACCGCTAGACCACCGCGGCCGGCTCCATTGTTACAAGGACCTCTAAAACGTGATACTCTCGTGGGTACAATATTTAGATGCTGTAAAAAGCGTCACAGTTTTTCTTCGTCGTGAGGCCACACTACAAAAGTATCATTTACATATCGCCAGGGGTTTTGGTTTAAGTTCTGCAGGATCAAGTTCTCTTTCCTCAAAATCTTCCATAAAAAATTTGTACCGGATTGCAGAGAGGAATATTAATGATGACTCCGTCACTTTGATCAAAAGGAGGTCTGGAATCTACAGTGTACCTCACAAACGTGACAAAGCCTACATTGGTGAGCCAAACCTTGAGTGAAAGATGAGCTGAGCATGGTGGCACCATTCGGAGAAGTTCGGCCGCCAAGAGCAAGTCTTATTTCAGTTGACGCCACATTAGACGACTTGCCCGCCAGTGATGAGGATGGAATGATGATGATGATAACACAACACCTTGTCCCCGAGCGGAGCAAATCTCCAACACGACCGGGAATCGAATCCCGGCCCGCTTGCATAGGAGGGAGCATGTTACCACCCAGCTACGAAGGCGAACTACACAAGTAAAATAAACAAGTAAAATCTGATGTGACGCGAAAATTTAGTTTATGAAGTGACGTACCACAGGAGAACTAGGCTGTAAATGGTCTCCGTTATAATTAGAATGGTTCAGGGAACTTCACGTCGTAGTACTGAAGCACATGCAATGTTTTTGTGCACGTGAAATCCGGTCTCGGGCAAAAAATTACTTTTGCTCTATTTCAGTTTCACTGACCCATAAACTTTTTTCATAAGTGGCATGACCTGCAGAGAAAAGAAGGGTACCAACGGAAAAATGCTCTTATCGGAGCTAAAGATGGTGAATATACTCCTGTTTAAAAACCTATGACGAAGAAGTGAGGTACTCTCTTTCTACCTTCCTCAGCACCTTTAAAAAGTTTTTCAACAATTTTGGTCTATGAATGTATTCACGCTTCTGAATGCTTTTGGAGAAGGAGACAGGGGCAATGAGAAAGAGACGGATAAGTAATAAATCCTGGAAGATAGTAGAAGTGGCTGTGATATACACTCCTGGAAATGGAAAAAAGAACACATTGACACCGGTGTGTCAGACACACCATACTTGCTCCGGACACTGCGAGAGGGCTGTACAAGCGATGATCACACGCACCGCACAGCGGACACACCAGGAACCGCGGTGTTGGCCGTCGAATGGCGCTAGCTGCGCAGCATTTGTGCACCGCCGCCGTCAGTGTCAGCCAGTTTGCCGTGGCATACGGAGCTCCATCGCAGTCTTTAACACTGGTAGCATGCCGCGACAGCGTGGACGTGAACCGTATGTGCAGTTGACGGACTTTGAGCGAGGGCGTATAGTGGGCATGCGGGAGGCCGGGTGGACGTACCGCCGAATTGCTCAACACGTGGGGCGTGAGGTCTCCACAGTACATCGATGTTGTCGCCAGTGGTCGGCGGAAGGTGCACGTGCCCGTCGACCTGGGACCGGACCGCAGCGACGCACGGATGCACGCCAAGACCGTAGGATCCTACGCAGTGCCGTAGGGGACCACACCGCCACTTCCCAGCAAATTAGGAACACTGTTGCTCCTGGGGTATCGGCGAGGACCATTCGCAACCGTCTCCATGAAGCTGGGCTACGGTCCCGCACACCGTTAGGCCGTCTTCCGCTCACGCCCCAACATCGTGCAGCCCGCCTCCAGTGGTGTCGCGACAGGCGTGAATGGAGGGACGAATGGAGACGTGTCGTCTTCAGCGATGAGAGTCGCTTCTGCCTTGGTGCCAATGATGGTCGTATGCGTGTTTGGCGCCGTGCAGGTGAGCGCCACAATCAGGACTGCATACGACCGAGGCACACAGGGCCAACACCCGGCATCATGGTGTGGGGAGCGATCTCCTACACTGGCCGTACACCACTGGTGATCGTCGAGGGGACACTGAATAGTGCACGGTACATCCAAACCGTCATCGAACCCATCGTTCTACCATTCCTAGACCGGCAAGGGAACTTGCTGTTCCAACAAGACAATGCACGTCCGCATGTATCCCGTGCCACCCAACGTGCTCTAGAAGGTGTAAGTCAACTACCCTGGCCAGCAAGATCTCCGGATCTGTCCCCCATTGAGCATGTTTGGGACTGGATGAAGCGTCGTCTCACGCGGTCTGCACGTCCAGCACGAACGCTGGTCCAACTGAGGCGCCAGGTGGAAATGGCATGGCAAGCCGTTCCACAAGACTACATCCAGCATCTCTACGATCGTCTCCATGGGAGAATAGCAGCCTGCATTGCTGCGAAAGGTGGATATACACTGTACTAGTGCCGACATTGTGCATGCTCTGTTGCCTGTGTCTATGTGCCTGTGGTTCTGTCAGTGTGATCATGTGATGTATCTGACCCCAGGAATGTGTCAATAAAGTTTCCCCTTCCTGGGACAATGAATTCACGGTGTTCTTATTTCAATTTCCAGGAGTGTAGAAAGAGCGAAGGAGACAACGGCAGTGTGAGAGAAAGAGAGGGACACAGTGACAGTGGAACAAGGTTCATAGTTAAGAGTGAGAGAACAGTGATAGGAAAAGAGTGAAGGAGACACTGCCAGTGGGAGAGGGATAAAGAGACGGAGAAAGATGGGAAAAGGGTGATAGCCAGTGATAATGAGACACAGAATCTATGGCAATTAGAGCGAGGAAGGGGTAGACAGTAGCAGTAGAAGAGAAGAAGAGGGTTAAAAAAATGGTTCTGAGCACTATGGGACTCAACTGCTGAGGTCATTAGTCCCCTAGAACTTAGAACTAGGTAAACCTAACTAACCTAAGGACATCACAAACATCCACGCCCGAGGCAGGATTCGAACCTGCGACCGTAGCCGTCGTGCGGTTCCAGACTGCAGCGCCTTTAACCGCACAGCCACTTCGGCCGGCGAAGAAGAGGGAAACAGTGGCAGTGCGAGGTGAGAGGGGTAGAAGAACAGAACAAAGGAGACTCGTGGCTTAGAGACAGGAGATAGTGACATTAAGAGAGACACAGAAAGATAAATGAAATGTCGTGTGACGAGGGCCTCCCGTCGGGTAGACCGCTCGTCTGGTGCAAGTCTTTCGATTTGATGCCACTTCGGCGACTTGCGCGTCGATGAGGATGAAATGATGATGATTAGGACAACACAACACCCAGTCCCTGAGCGGACAAAAATCTCCGACCCAGCCGGGAATCGAACCCGGGCCCTTAGGATTGACAGTCTGTCTTGCTGACCATTTGACCACTTTTTTTTTTTTTTTGTAATCTCATTTTGTTCGTTATTGATCGCTTCAATTGTTCGTGGCGGACGTCACCTGACGCCCATTGAAGTTCGTTATTGATCCATTCACTCAGTTTTTTTATTACAGAGGGCAGCTAACCCTCTGACCGAACACGCTGAGCTACCGTGCCGGCAAGCACTCAGCTACGGGGGGCGGACTACACAAAAAGATGAAACAGTTAGTTGGTCAGAATGAATGATTCAGAATGAACAAATGGGAGTGGACAGTTATGAGTGAATTGTAGCAATGCACTGACGAGTGTGAGTGGGTTACAATTAGGGGAGCTTGTAGGAGTTAGAGGTGAGCTGCATGTTAAAAAGATTGCAAATATGCTCGCATGCCAATGTTTGGGAATATTTTTAAAGGTGCTGAGGAATTTAGAATGAGGCAGCTGGTATGACACTTTTCAGTCAGAGTCTTTTAAACAAAGATGAACGCATTAGCATTTTTACTCCTCCGATGGGAACATTTTTTCACTGGTATTTTACTTACTCTGGTGAATGTACTCAATCTACAGTCTGGGTAAAGCTTTTTCAGGGTATTAGAAATCACTCAGAACCACATGTCACTTATGAATACATTTTCCTTTTTACTGGTGGTAGAATTATTTTTCACTTTCGAGGTCCCGTTCGTTCATGAACTAATCTCAGTGGAAAAATAATTAGACTCGAATTTCGCCGAGGGCTTTAGTCCATTACGTTACTCGCAACAGAAATCGTGCGCCCTAATGCGGAGGAGACGGGGCCCGGAATTGCGCGGCCCCAGATGAAGCGGCAGGAGCGCTCATCGCAGGCCGTCCGAGCCGAGCACAGAAACCAATTCCCGGCCGCACTTCTTGTTTCCGCAGTGCGCAGCTCTTGTCCCGCGGGAGACGGCTTCCAGAAGAAGAACTGCTTTTCATCTCCCCCCGGCATGCATTTTTCATGCAGTGCTTCCATATTCGCTGTATTCCGCACATGGACAGAGCCGAGAACATGGACTGTGGAATGTATGGCAGTTGCTGATTCGCTATTAGCCATAAATAGAAGGTGGCAAAACGATAAGGTCGCGTCTCGGGCTGGAGATTGCGGTAAACAGTTTGTATCTCCCTTTTTCTGATCCAGATTTTGCAAGCTTGCGTGGAGGCGAGGGTCGTAAAGGAGGTTATTCTTGTTGACTGTAGTGGAACTTGGACGTCATTGTGGGAAATAAAAATAATCTTTCTTTTTTAAATTTCTTTATTCAATATTATTGTAATTATACATGTTAAACCACTACCTAAATACATTAGTGGGTCCTAATTTCATATATTACATTTCTGCAGCTATTGATTCTACACTACAAGTAAATACTTTTAATTCCTTTACCACTACAGGGGACTCTAATCTTCTATTGTTCAGTTTCTACCTATGTCTAAGTGTTGGTTATTTTATGTCTTTCTCTGAACGCTATTATTAAGGTACGTCTAATTTATCCTACTAACCTTTACTACCTGCGGCGTTACAGGTGTGCCAGTAATCTATAAACCCAATTATTTTTGGCCTTGCCCACCGAGCTAACCCCAGTGTGAGTGCCCCTGGCATTGGGCTGGCCGATGACTTAATTTCACTGCAGTGCTATGCTAAGAAGTTTTATCCTATCTTTCTACAAGTAACTTATTTCTTGTGTCTATCGTCTAATTTGGTGCGTGTCTTGATAGGTTATGCACATCCTCCCTCCTAATCCAAGGAAAGGCGGATCCCAGCCGTGAAGCGGATGGCCAAGTCCAGGCCCTGGCGGAACAGCGAAGGTGCACGGAGTCTAAGTCAGTGTAATTATCTAAGGGTTGTTCCTCAGAAATTCCCTAAGGACTTTTTAGGGATCTCATCCGAAAGCTTATTAAGGACATTGAATGTTTCTAGAATGAAATTTTCACTCTACAGCGGAGTGTGCGCTGATATGAAACTTCCTGGCAGATTAAAACTGTGTGCCCGACCGAGACTCGAACTCGGGACCTTTGCATTTCGCGGGCAAGTGATCTACCAACTGAGCTACCCAAGCACGACTCGCGCCCCGTCCTCACAGCTTTACTTCTGGCAGAGCACTTGCCCGCGAAAGGCAAAGGTCCCGAGTTCGAGTCTTGGTCCGGCACACGGTTTTAATCTACCAGGAAGTTACATTGAACGTGTCCTCTTGCCTAAGCAGGTGGTGCGTGTCGTTGTTTGGAAGTTGTTTTCTGAGCTGGTTTGAAACGTCATCGAAGAGGGGGCACTCATACACCACATGGTCTGGAGTCCCCTGCACAGCACCACAGCCACACGTTGGTGCAGCCAGCTTCCCAAACCGACACAGGTATCGTCGGGCCCATGTCCAGTAAGGAAGTACAGCAGTCCTCTCGTTGGTTTGAGGTATGTGAGCTTTAAACGTTCAGGTTTTGGCAGCAGCTCATAAGCTCTGCGCCTCGTTTCCTCATTATTCCATTGATCCTGCTGTTCCATCCCTCTCCTTTTTATACCAAGCTTGTCCCCAACATAAACCCCCATTATTTCCATTATTTTTTCCCTCCTCTCCTTCTTCACCCAACACTAGGCAGCCTGCTCCCTAATTTTGATATCTAGTGGACAGATCCCCATTAGCACTAGAAGCGCCCCCCCCCCCCCCCCCCTCAGCCCCCAGGAGTTATTCTATATGCTCCAACTGAACGCAGGAGCATATTTCGCTGCATCCGTATCCTACTATCGATGTTAGGATGCTATTGTGGTAAAGTTTGATTAGGTTAGGTGGGAGATGGAAACGTTTGTGACCTATTCCGATAAGGTTGTTTAGCAATACCAGGGATCTTTGTGTTGTGGATTGGCAAGAGAGCCAACCCACTATGAGTGGAAGCCGAAAGGTAGACGTTTTAGCTCACGCAGGCTGGCGTGAGGTCTGGAACAGGTCAAGGAAATGAGACTAACAAAAAAAGACGTAGCTGTGGAATACTTAACTTTAATCCATAAATGGTGAACATCGCTCTTGACGGTACATGTTTTACCGCATCAATAGTAACTGGTAATGGCGCCTTGCTAGGTCGTAGCAAATGACGTAGCTGAAGGCTATGCTAACTATCGTCTCGGCAAATGAGAGCGTAATTAGTCAGTGAACCATCGCTAGCACTGGGGCGAGTGCTAGGAAGTCTCTCTAGACCTGCTGTCTAGAGGCGCTCGGTCTGCAATCACTGATAGTGGCGACACGCGGGTCCGACGTATACTAACGGACCGCGGCCGATTTAAAGGCTACTACCTAGCAAGTGTGGTGTCTGGCGGTGACACCACATTCCTCCCCCGCAAATCGGCGGACGGTGGTGGCATAAGGCTTCCGCCCGCCGTGGAGAGGACCCCATGTTGGCGTATGCGACGAGGTGGGGAGCCTAACAACAGGCGAGGCTGTGCCACCGCACCTTGCCATTCGGTCCGAGGGGAGCTAGGGAACGCCTGAAAACCTGCTCCAGGGTGCACGCCAACATGCGGTGTAGAGAGACAGGAGGGGCCGAAGGGTCGACCTCCATCGGGCCGGGGTACCCGACGGGCGAAGACGACATATGGTCCGGAGCGGGCAAGAGTTCCAAGGCGGAGGACAACTGGTCACGGGAAGCGATTGGCGGCGCCTGACCCAGGGAGTCAGACGGCGGTTGCAGCGACGCGTCCACTGCGGGCGTCGCCGGCGGAAGAACAGGCGGCGGCGGCGCATCGCCATGGGGCAAAATGGAAGTCAGCGTCGGTAACACCTGGGGCTGAGGCAAGTCAGTAGATGGGTCCCCAGGGCGCTGACCGGACGGCACCGTCGCTGAAAGCAGACGGGGAGCGGCAGATCCCTTGCGACGACGGAGGCGCAGCTGATTGAGATGCCGACTCACCTCACCAGAGGCCCACAAAACCAGATACATCGCGCGGCCGAGGCAGCGAAGAATGCGCCCTTCGAGCCAACGCCGTGAACCTCGATAGTTGCGGTAGTAGACAACGTCTCCTGGGGCAAAAGCAGGTTTCTGCCGCTGCACAGGAACCTGATGCGGTGGATGTAGCAAAGACATCAAGGTTTGATGAGGGCGACCGTGAAGCAACTCAGCCGGCTAGCGACCCTCTCGGGGCTGAGAGCGATACGAGGACAAAAAGAGCAATAACGCGTCCTCCCGAGTATGCGACTCTTTCAACTTCAACATCTGTGACTTGAAAGTCCTGACCAATCGTTGGGCGGCACCGTTTGACTGTGGCGAAAACGGCGCGGACGTCAGATGTTGAATACCATTGGCCTTGCAGAATGAAATTATGCGGACATAAATTGTGGGCCATTGTCGGAAACAATAGTCTTGGAAGACCTTCAATGCAAAAGATAGCGGTTAACGCTTGGATGGTGGCAGATGACGTCGCGGAAGACATCCGGACAACCAAAGGAAAATTACTGAATGAATCTACCACAACCAACCATCGAGCATTTCAGAATGGACCAGCAAAATCGATGTGTAAGCGTTGCCAAGGGGAAGTGGCTTTTGGCCATGCCAAGAATTTCCGATGGGGCGCGGATTGTTGTTCGGCACACGCCATGCAAGAAGAGCACATATTCGTAATCGCGGCATCGATTCCGAACCAAGTACAGTGCTGACGAGCAAGTTGTTTCGTTCTCACTATACCCCAATGTCCTTGGTGGAGAAGCTGTAAGACAGAGGTCTGTAACGAACGTGGGATCACGACCCTGGACTGATCATTATCAGAATGCAACAGCAAAACACCACGTCGTACAAAAAGTCTCTCCTTGTGAACAAAAAATCGGCGAACCAACGGATCCCCAATCCATGACTTTGACAAGGGCCATTGCGTAGCAACAAAACGCAGAACGGTAGCAAGGACAGGGTCGGCAGCTGTGGCAGTAGCTACACGACGAAAATTAATCGGAAACGATTCGGCCAAGTCATCGGTTTCCGAATCAATGAACATGCAAGCAAGTTCGGAGGAATCGAATGCTCTATCCTCAGGAACAGGCAAACGGGACAACGCATCGGCGTTTCCGTGCTTAGCAGTGGACCGATACAAGATATCGTTGTGGTACTGCGAGAGGAAAATATACCAGCGAATGAATTTCTGCGCTGTATGTGGAGGTACAGGCTTGGTCGGATGAAAAAGCGATGTCAAAGGTTTGTGGTCTGTGATGATGGTAAAGTGACGACCATACAAGAAATCATGAAACTTTGTAACACCAAATACAAGAGCCAATGCTTCTTTCTCGATCTGTGAATAATGTCTTTGTGCACACGAGAGTAATTTGGACGCAAAGGCAATAGGGCGATCGTGCGAACCATCTTTGTGCGCAAGCACAGCACCGATCCCGAAATCCGATGCATCCACCATCAACAAAAGGGGCTTCCGGGGATCGAATGGCGTAAGGCACGTATTGGAAAGCAACGCCGATTTCAACTGGCGAAAGGCGCGTTCGCATTCCGTCGTCCAGACGAACGGAACACCTTGACGGCGAAAGCGATGAAGCGGAGCTGAAATGGAAGAGGCATGGGGACATATTTGTTATAGTAATTTCTTTTTCCCAGCACACTCTGCAGCTGCTTCAAATTCTGCGGCGAAGGCAAGTCTTGTATGGCACGGAGTTGCTCTGGACTGGGATGTAAGCCGGCCAGAGTGGGCGAGCGGTTAAAGGCGCTACAGGCTGGAACCGCACGACCGCTATGGTTGCTGGTTCGAATCCTGCCTCGGGCATGGATGTGTGTGATGTCCTTAGGTTAGTTAGGTTTAAGTAGTTCTAAGTTCTAGGGGACTTATGACCACAGAAGTTGAGTCCCATAGTGCTCAGAACCATTTGACTGGGATGTATGCCTTGGGCATTAAGTACATGTCCCAGATATGGCAAATCACGAGCAAAAAACACACATTTGTCCTTCTGCAAGCGAAGACCATTTTGTCGCAAGACCTGAAATAATGTTCTGAGATTGACTAAATGTTCTTCTTCTGTCTTTCTGGAGATCACAATATCGTCCAGATAGTTTGCTGCAGTAGGGACCGACGCACAAACAGTTTGTAGATATTTCTGAAACAATACAGGGGCGGATGCACACCCGAATGGCAGTCGTTTGAATCGATACAAACCAAGATGCGTGTTAACCACCAAAACGCGCTGCGATTCTTCGTCCACCGGTATTTGCAAGTACGCAGCTGCTAGGTCCAACTTCGAAAAATATTTACCCGGGCACAGTTTGTCAAAAAGATCTTCTGGGCGGGGAAAGGAAAAGTTGCAGTCACCAGTTGTGGATTCACTGTTGCCTTGAAGTCCACACAAAGTCTCAATTTTGCGGAAGGTTTTGGCAAAATTACTAAGGGTGATGCCCAGAGAGAAGCCTGCACACGTTCAATTACACCTTGTGGTTCCAAATCGTGTAATGTTTTTGCGACCTCATCACGCAATGCGTGGGGAACATTGTGCGCTCTGAAAAATTTCGGTTGCGCGTTAACTTTCAGTTCCAAATGTGCTTTATAGTTCTTAGCGCAACCAAGGCCCGGTGCAAAAATGTCTGCAAATTCTTCACATAGACGACAAACACTGTCCGAAGGCACAGTCTGGTTCTCTGATAGGACCTGATTTACTATAGACAAGTTAAACAACTGAAATAAATCTAAACCAAACAAGTTCACTGCAGCAGAAGAAGGAAGGACGTAAAATGACACAAGTTTCGTTTGTCGTTTGTATGTTGCAAGAAGGCTGCACTGTCCTAACACAGGGATCGCTTGCCCTGAATAACTACTTAACATTTGCGGCATGCAACAGAGGTGTGCCCAGCTGTTTGTACCTGTCGTGACTGATCAGTGAAACTGCAGCTCTGGTATCCAGCTGGAACGGTATCACTTTGCCGTTAATGTCCAAATCTACAAAAAGTTTATTGTTCTGCTGATGACAAGAGCGACTGTCTCGTGCAACGTGAACTGACACTGGTACAAAATCACTTGTGACTTGACGGGATTTCTGGCGATGTCGACGCACACTATTTGTGGGATGAACACAGTCACTGTTAGAGAGAGTACCACTGGGCGGAGTGACATGAACTATATGAATTTCCATGGGCGAAGTGTCACGAGCCTGAATATACTTGGTTCGATTCCGGCGCGAAGCAAAGGGCCTGGAATGGTTGTGAGTGTCCGATCCTAGCTCTTTCTGACAAACACTCTGAACATGGCCTTTTTTTATTACAGAAGAAGCAAATAGCCTGGCGTGATGGGCAATTCTCACGCGAATGTCTAGTAGCACATCGCGGGCATGATTTTAGCACTGCATTTGCTTGCTGGCACGGTACACGTGGCTGAAAGCCAGGCGGCTTTGGCGCGGTCGGGCGCGAGGACTGTTTACTGTTCAGTGCAGCTCGCCCGGTGGGCTGGTTAACCTGACACACGGGTGGCGAAGTTTCAATTGATTCCTGAGCAAAGTCAAGTGTGTCCTGCCGATCCAATGTGTCCATCACTTGTTGAAGGGAGGGATTGACTAGTTTCAAAATGTGTTCCCGTATAAGAAGATCAGAAATGTTCTGTGTAATTGCATCACGTACCATAGTACCTGAATAAGGGAGTCCACATTGACACTCAAAATACAATCCCTAGTAAGGCCTTGCAAGGTTGCAACCCACTACCTATTAGTCTGACCTGTGTACGTTTTGTATGAAAGAAGGTATACCGTTTGGCAACTACATTGACTGATTCTTTGAAATATGCATCTAATGCAGACAAAATTTTGTCGTAGGACGTCGCGTCGGGGAAATAATTTGTCTATCACACGGTAGGTGTGCACACCGACGGACGACAAAAGAAAAGGCTGCCACTCGTTACCTTGAATTCCGTAGGCGGTTAGATGGAATCCAAATTGGCGTGACCACTCCGTCCAGCTTTCCAGTGCACCATCAAAAGGACGAAAAGTAGGTGCAACTGCGTGTTGTGGCTGCGTTAGCGGTAGAGCGACGGCTGCCGCATCGTTTTGCATTGCACGTTGACCCTGGACGAGCTGTGCAAGGTCAATCAGTAAGGCCTGCGTCTGCTGATTCTGTAAGCGGTAAAATTCGGACAGTACATCTGGAGATGGTGGCGAAGCCATTACACAAGTAAATCAGGGCAGTATAGTTACGAACGCGGTGTGGCCTCGTCGCCAAATGTTGTGGATTGGCAAGACAGCCAACCCACTATGAGAAGAAGCCGAAAGGCACGCGTTTTAGCTCACGCAGGCTGGCGTGAGGTCTGGAACAGGTCAAGGAAATGAGACTAGCAAAAAAGGACGTAGCTGTGGAATACTTATCTTTAATCCATAAATGGTGAACATCGCTCTTGACCGTACATGTTTTACAGCATCAATAGTAACTGGTAATGACGCCTTGCTAGGTCGTAGCAAATGACGTAGCTGAAGGCTATGCTAACTATCGTCTCGGCAAATGAGAGCATAATTTGTCAGTGAACCATCCCTAGCAAAGTCGGCTGTACAACTGGGGCGAGTGCTAGGAAGTCTCTCTAGACCTGCCGTGTGGCGGCGCTCGGTCTACAATCACTGATAGTGGCGACGCGCGGTCCGACGTATACTAACGGACCACGGCCGATTTAAAGGCTGCCACCTAGCAAGTGTGGTGTCTGGCGGTGACACCACACTTTGTGATACGGTATCAGTGTGTGATGTATAGTTCCACCTCTCCTCGATGACTACACCTATGTATCGGGCCTCACGGCGCCGAACAACTGGGGACCCGGGAGAACGATGTTGGCCATCACGTTGCCGAGGTCTCCGGAAAAATGTGGCGCAGACTCACCACTATGGGGAGAATATACATTTGATTTCATGCCATTAATGTTAGAGACCATCTAATAGTCCCCCGATGCCACAGATGTGGCGATTGGGACCACGTGTACAAGCATTGCGGAAGAAAGCCGGCTTGCCTCAGGTGTGGGGCGGAGGAACACGTCAGAAAGATTTGCAGTAAAACTGGGGTATGCATTCCCTGCACAAAAAAGGAAAGAAATCGTATGAATGTGGTTCCCAAATCGTGTAATACCACCGGAAGGAACTGCCCCACGTATAGGATGCTAGATCAGAGACTAATCGCTCGAATTGATTAAGGCTGAGGCTACACCTGGACACAGGAAGCCGAAGAGGAAGTTCCCGAGCAAGAGGTTGAGGGATGCAATGAGGGCGAATAAATTTGGAGAATTTACTCAAAAATTCACAAAGCCACAATCTCACACAATAGTGGTGAAAGACGCATGCATTCAAACAGACATCTGTGGTCAAGAAGATGCTTCCTCTCCTCCAAGCCGGGGACTAAGGTCGACTGAAAATGACCTACGACCACAAAGGCATCCTGTGGTAGGGAGTTCGACGACGAAAGAGCGCATTGAAATAAGCAATAAGGAATATGTGCTGAGCAATGTCGTAAGCAGTACAAGCTCACCCATAGGCTCATCACCTCAGAGAGGGATGGGAATTGATCCTGCTAGGATACACCCCATCTTGGAGCATGCTCTGCAATTATCTCGTCTAGAGGAGCCGGCTGTCCTCACCACAGCCGTAAGGTATGTGGTGCGTGTCGGCCACGAATACGGTAGACACATCACCTTCCCGGTAATGGATGTTGTAGATAGAATTCAGCTCAAGACAATGAATCTCCCCACTGACTTTGGCGCCCTGCGGGACTTGTGATCTTCTTTAAGTTTGTAAGTATTCTTCGCGACTTAATGAAATCTTTTTCATTTGAAGTTCACTCTTACGCTCCTTAATATAGTTTCGAAGTTTCGATACGTCTTCAACGGCTACTTTGCTTATCAGTTTATGAGCACGCAGGGTGATGTTTCACTCACATGCCCGATTGGCAGTATAATCTGCTATTGGGGTACTATTATATTGAAACGTCCCCTTAGAACAATTATACAAGACTGTGCTTAAACCGACACACAATATTTTTTAGCGCAACGCAATCTGACTTTCAAAATCCCTACAAAAGAATGGCCCAGACTAACATTAACCTATACCTTTCACAAATCACTTACCTCACCAAAAATCTTGGTTACTCGAACTACTGCAATACAGCGAGCGCCACTACTACCAGCTAAATAAAAGATTCAAACTACGGAAGGCACTAACTACTGGTAGGCATAGTTAGCAAATGAAAGATTTTAATAGAGAACAAACATTGTATTTACCTTAATAGTCATAATATATACAGCAGCTCATGACATCCATTTTTACAAATTTCAAAACTCCGCCATCTCTCTCCCCACATCCACCACTGCTGGCGGCTCACCTCCAACTGCGCAACGCTACGCGATGTTCACATCCAGCTGCCGCTGCCCAACACTACAATGGCTGACAATAATGCAAACTAGCCACAGACTGCACACAGCACAGCCAGTGATTTTCATATAGAGCGCTACGTAACGTTGCCAATAAGAAAACATAAACAGCCTACTTACAATATTTGGTATGCGACGTCTTCGCAAATTTACTTATTTGTACTTTTTACTTACTTTTACTGTGTGATCTTCATTGCTGTTGTCGTTGTGGTCTTTAGTCCAGAGACCGATTTGATGCACCTCTCCATGCTCTCTATCTTGTGCAAGCTTCTTCATCTCCGAGTGACTTCCGTGCGGGCTTTCAAATGAAAAAAATGTGGCCTTCAACTACGTACCCTCAGACTCACGGTTGAAATATTGAGATATTTGGCTGGTTTCGCTATGAAGGGGCTGGTATACGTAGTTGCCGCATTACATGCCAAATACTGCTTAGTCTACAATATACAATATGCATACGCACGTGAATCGAATGGTCGAAGGTTCCTATCACTCGGCAGTTTAGAATTTTGAATGTTACATAGGAATTTATAAATGAAAGACTGCAATTAAATAAAATCTGCATGTACTATTTTAACGACTTTAAATGATGAATCGATAGCAGAAGTACCTTTAAGAAAGCCATTTATTGCTGCAAAACGGCTGATCCCGGCGGAGGTTCGAGTCCTCCCTCGGGCATGGGTGTGTGTGTTTGTCCTTAGGATAATTTAGGTTAAGTAGTGTGTAAGCTTGGGTACTGATAACCTCAGCAGTTAAGTCCCAAAAGATTTCACACACATATGAACATATTACTGCAAAACACTTATTAGTGTCGATGGTCCAGTAATTAAATAAAATGTAACTTGAATAACAGGGAAACAATCGAATCCTACTTGACATAATTAGTAATGAGCAACAACATATCTCGTGGGAAATTCACTTCTAAATGCATATTACGTCTTCACTGCAGAAGCCGCGGAAATCTCATAAGGGCACAAGTGGGCACTATGAAATATTTCTATCTCCCGCGACCATATGCAAACTGCTCAACCCTCACTATTTTCTGCGACCGTCCATCGTGCCCTCCCGTCCAGCACTCCCCCATGTCCTATGCCACCCGATGCTCCTCCCCCATTTCCATACAGTCTCTCCATGACTTTGGTAGTCACCTACCGTAGTAACGAGTGCTGTGATTGGCTAGAGCGCCTCCGCCATGACTCCAAGCCAACCAACACTCACAAACATATTGAAACAAGTACAAAATACTAGATTTACATCTAAATAACTTGAAATTTAATACATATCCCTATGGCTGGACCATAAACACGCTCTAACACACATTATCACATTATTAAATACATGAACAAATTAAATAAACATATATGAAAGGAATAGAAGCAAAAGTAGGCCAGTAGCCTAATGTCTCTTTGCTTTCTAAAACACAGTAAATATTTGACCAATTTCTTCACGAATAGTATATATCAAATATAAACAAAGACCTAGACGAATAAATATATATTTATAAGCCTTCTGCTAACGTTTACTCGTATAACTGTGGAGTACTTATGGCCCGATCGATCAGTAGTAATTGACCAGTTTGACCTCCAATAACTCATGTAATATTAAAGTTCTATGCCTGTAATTCATACCAATTTAGGTTTACACTAATAGCTTTCTAAAGACACGTCGATTGACAGAATCGTATGAACCGTTTAGGTTTTGAAAATTCGTTGCTGGGTTTTGCTTGTATAATTTACAGTCAGATACTAAACTTTAAACTAATAAAGGTAGTGAAAATCTGATTTCACCATCAGAATCGTGGGGCAAATGATGGTAATGTACATGTTTCTTTTTGAAGTATCATGAGTCTTCTGACTATTATTAATTTCTACATGAACTGTGAAATGTCTGCCATTATAGTTTTACAAAGTCCGCCATTTTTGGCACTCCCAGCTTACAAATCTCCTTCATCGACACAAAACCCACTCCTCGACACAGCGTCAACATGGAATTCCCAGCCACACGGTCGGCCTGGACCACGTGCTGGGGCTGCCCCTCTCGCTCCGGATAATGTTCGGCACCACGCGGTTGCTGACGGGCCCCGGCTTGCCGAGCGGCCCGTGCGGCCGCGCCAGCTCTGAAATTGCAATATTTTCAGGGCGCCACAACTCGCCCGTTACCTCACAACTGCAAGCTGCATCCTTCTGAATCGGTTTAGTTTATTCATGCCTTGGCCTCCCTCTACGACTTTTACCCTCCGCACTTCCCTCCAATATTAAACTGATGACACCTTGATGCCTCGGAATGTAACCTACCAATCGATCCTTTCTTATTGTCAAGTTGTACTACAAATTTCTGTTCTCGCCAATTCTATTCAGTGTCTCCTCATTAGTTACGTGATCTACCCATCTAATTTTCAGCATTCTTCTGTACCACCACATTTCGAAAGCTTCTATTCTCTTCTGGTCTAAACTATTTGTCGTCTATGTTTCACTTCCATACATGGCTACACTCGATACAAATACTTTGAGAAAAGACTTCGTGAAAATTAAATCTGTGCTCGATGTTAACAAATTTCCCTTCTTCAGAAACGCTTTCCTTGCCATAGAGATAGGCTACAACCCTGTCTCACTCCCTTCTCAAGCACTGCTTACCTTTCGTGCCTCTTGACTCGTATAACTGCCATCTGGCTTCTGTACAAATTGTAAATAGCCTTTCGCTCCCTGTATTTGATCCATGCCACTTTCTGAATTTGAAAGAGAGTATTCCAGTCAACACTGTCAAAAGCTTTCTCTGGGTCAACAAATGCTAAAAACATAAGTTTGCCTTTCCTTAACCTATCTTCTAAGATAAGTTATAGGATCAGTATTGCCTCATCTGTTCCAGCATTCCTACGGGATTCAAACTGATCCACCCCGAGGTCGGCTACCACCAGTTTTTCGATTCGTGATCTTCATACATATGCAATAATCACGACTGCCAGTAGTACGTGAACTCATATCTAAGTTCTTATTGAATTTCAGTGGAAGAGACAGGATTTCGTTAGGGGCAGATCATCAAGGTAAACGTAAAATATTAAGGCTGGTGTCAGCTGTTAAGCTAAGGATAAGCGGACGCTTAAGGGCCACTTTGCGACTGTCAGGCTGAAATAAAGCCTATGAAGTTAACTAAAGGAACATCAATACTTCAGGCTATAAAATATCACTCATGCCATCTTGCATCAAAGGCAGGTAAAGCCATTTCGACACTTATGTGATGTTTCTTGTAGCATTACACGTTAATTGCTTTTAACATGCGCGCTTGTCATTGGTGCAAGGCAGTGTGGCTGTCATGAATTGAGCTCACAGTAGGCCGCATCTGATGGTCGACAAAGGCAGATTCTCATTCTCGGCAGGATTCCGCCTCTGAACGAACACTATGCCGCAGCTGTACTGTAACGTGGACAGTTTGCTTCTACCAACATTCGCTCGTTGCTGTCTGGCACTGCTATGAGTCTACCTGCTCCAAACTTCCATGATTGTAGATACAGCATGCTCAGCCTCAGCGTTTCCTATAAGAAAAACCCTCTACTCGCAGATCAGACATTTATTATGTTTCTGACATACTCGTATGACGATATTGCGACCTCCGATGTGAACGAGAAATAGTGGTGATTACTTAAATTTACTCGTGTTGTCTGATGGGTTATCGTTATCTGACCGAAATAATACTGACCTTTTCGATTGCAAGGGAAGTCCTTTATGGGACTACTTGTATGTCACGGCTATACTCTTTCAATCAACTATTTCTGCTATGCTGTCCTACGATATTCGCTTACAGTTCTTAATATCTTGCGGCCGGCCGGTGAGGCCGAGCAGTTACAGGCGCTTCAGTCTGGAACCGCGCGACCGCTATGGTCGCAGGTTCGAATCCTGGCTCGGGCATGGATGTGTGTCTTGTCGTTATGTTGGTTAGCTTTAAGTAGTTCTAAGTTCTAGGGGACTGATGACCTCTGATGTTGAGTTCCATAGTGCTCAGAGCCATTTGAACCAATATCTTGCGAGGGGTAAGGGGGGGGAGGGACATCATCCGTGACCATCCATTTACACCAGATTTTTTTTTCAATCGTCAGTCTTCTGACTTCCTTCATACACAAACCTCTTCGTCTCAGAGTAGCACTTGCATACTACAACTTCAATTATTTGCTTTATGTATTCCAATTTCTGTCCACCCACCCCCCCCCCCCCCGCCCCACCAGCCTTTACCCTTTACCCTGTACAGTTCCCACTAGTACCATGAAGATTATTCCGTGATACCTTAACACTTCTCTTATCATCCTGCCTGTTCTTCTTGTTAGTGTTTTCCATACATTATTTCCTAGCCTCTTCAACATATTTCTTTCTTCGCCGATTTTTCGAGAACCTCTCGATCCCTTATCTTACCATCTACCCGATTCCATACATTCTTCTGTAGTAGCACACCACAAACAGTTCGGTTATGTTCCTCTTTTCCCGCTGTCCAAGATTCACCACCGTACAATGCTGTGCTCCAAACACACGATGGATGTTCAATAACTAATGCTACACAATTTTTTTATCGGCCAGCTTCGGTTGAAATAATCGGAATTTGTTGTGGGACGTCGTGGAATATTCCCGCTTCAGTCCCTATAGTTTCATGAAGTTTCGATTTGTGGTGACACTATGCTTAGCTTTTAAAATGGCATCTGTAACGGAGGAGCGTCCCAAGCACAGAGCCGTCATTGCCTATCTTTTGGTGGGAAACCAAATCATCGCAGAGATTCACGAACGCTTACCAGAGCCTGGTGTTGAACAAAAGCACGACGAGTTACTGGTCGAGGCGTCCGTCATCATCGCAAAAAGGTGGAGCAAAACCTGTCCAATCTCCCGCTTGCCGGCCGGCCGCATTGCAGCTGTGACTCCTGCAAAGTTGGAACGTGCGTCCATTCTCATTCGCTACTCAACAGGGCGTGTTTTCGGTAGTTTTTATTTATTTGTTTACACTTCAAGTTTCGAAGGACCAAATTGAGGAGCAAATATCCAAGTTCATGGGACGTGTCAGTACGTAGAGTTACAACATAAAACTAATAAGAGATAAATATAAACTGTTTATTAACCCGAAAATAGTCAAGCCATAAGTTTACGTAAATCACAATACAACAAGAATCACCTTAATTTTTCAAGGAACTCTTCGACCGAATAGAAGGTGTGACCCATGGGGAAATTCTTCAGTTTCGATTTGAAAGCGCGTGGATTACTGCTCAAAGTTTTGAATTTTAGTGGTAGCTTATTGAAAATGGATGCAGCAGTTTACTGCACAACTTTCTGCACAAGAGTTACGGAAGTCTGATCCAAATGCAGGTTTGATATCTTCCGAGTATTAACTGACAGAAAGCTGCTTATTCTTGCGAATAAGCTAATATTGTTAACAAGAAATGACAGTAAGGAAAACATATATGGAGAGGCCAATGTCAAAATACCCAGACTCGTGAACAGGGGTCGATAAGAGGTTCGTGAACTTAGGCCACTTATTGCCCGAACCGCCCGTTGATGAGCCAAAAATATTCTTTTAGAATGGGAAGAGTTACCTCAAAATATAATATCATACGACATAAGTGAAAGAAAATAAGCAAAGTAGACTAATTTTCTTGTCCAACAATCACCAATTTCAGATAGCGTTCCTAATTACAAATGGCAGCATTAAGTCTTTGAACAACATCCTGAACTTGGGTTTTTCACGACAGTTTACCATCTACCTGAACACCTAGAAATCTGAACTGATCAGTTTCACTAATCATATGCCCATTCTGAGAAATTAAAATGTCAGGATTTTTTGAACAGTGCGTTAGAAACTGTAAAAACTGAGTCTTACTGTGATTTGGCGTTAGTTTATTTTCTACAAGCCATAAACTTATGTCATGAACTGCACTATTTGAAACCGAGCCAATGTGGCACACAACATCCTTTACTACCAAGCTAGTATCTTCAGGAAACAGAAATATTTTAGAGTTACCCGTAATACCAGAGGGTGTATCAATTATGTAAATAAGGAACAGGAGTGGCCTCAACACTGATCCCTGGGGCATCCCCCCTCCCCCCCCCCCCTGGACTGTACCCCACTCAGACCCCACATTCGAAATACTGTGAATAACGACATTTTGCTGTCTGTTGCTAAAGTAAGTGGTGAACCAATTGTGAGCTACTACCCATATGCCGTATTGGTCCAACTTCCAGAGAAACATTTTGTGATCAATGCAATCAAACGCCTTAATTAAATAAAAATAAAAAATGACTAGTGTTCGAAACCTCTTCTTTAACCCATACATTACCACACAGAGAAAAGAGAATATAGCACTTTCACTTGTTAAACGGCTTCTAAAGCCGAACTGTGCATTTGGCAGCAAATCGTGTGACATAAAACGATCAATTATCCTTACATACACAGCCTTTTCACCAAATTTAGCAAACACTGATGGCATAGAAGTAGGTCTAAGATTGTCTACATTATCCCCTTCTCCATTTTTCATAAAGCGGCTTTACTACTGAGTACTATAACGTTCAGGAAACTGCCCATTCCTAAGAGAAAATTTACAAATATGGCTAAATACAGGGCTAACATGTACAGCATAGTACTTTAATATTCTGCTAGACACTCCATCGTATCCATAAGATAATATTAATTATTGACTCAATCTTCCCCTTGTCTGTATAACAGAGGAGTATTTCAGACATCGATCACGGAAGCGCGTCTGCCAATAGAGTTACATGATTCTCTGTAGAAACTTAATTTTTATTTAATTCACCAGCAATGCTCATAAAATGATTGTTAAATACTGTACATATATCTGCTTTATCAGTAACAGAAATATTTTTACTACGAACCGACTTTATAGCGTCGACCTTGTGCTGCTGACCATACACTTCCTTTACAACCGACCATATTAATTTTATACTGTGAATTAGCTATTCTATTCGCATACCACATACTCTTTGCCCTCCTAGTAACATTTTTAAGCACCTTAGAGTACTGTTTGTAATTGGGTAGTATAGCTTGATTGTGACTACTTCTAACGTTTTGATATAATTCCCGCTTTGTTCTATATGATATCCTTATCCCAGTAGTCAACCACCTGGGCTGCCTTTTACTGCTAGTACCCCGTTTATAACGTTCTAATGGGAAGCAACTCTCAAAGAGCATGAGAAATGTGGTAAGGAAATCATTATATATGTCATCTTTGCTATCGCCACGATAAACATCCGGACACTCTTTTTCCTTGACGAGGTTTAAAAAGCTCTCTATTGCTGTTTGACTAACTTTCCTACACTGTTTGTAATTGTATGTGATATTTGCTCGAGTATATAGGCCTTTCAGTGTTCAAAAATTGTGCATCACCGTCTCGTCCGCCAGAAATTTATTCCTCAATTTAAGATTTGTGTTTCGTACCAGTAGACTTTTCCTTGCCCAGAATGTCCATTTTTCAGTTCTAATTTGCTTTTTATGTCTTCCTTGCTTCGTCCGTCATGGATTATTTTGCTTACAAGGTAGCAATATTTATTTACTTTTCCACCTTCGTTGCTCTCAATTTGGAAATTAGGATTCTCGGTATTCTCAACTCTGCTTCTTAGTTTTACGTTTGTCTTTCCCTGTTTACATGCAATCCTCGTACTGTACTCGTTAGGCTGTTCATTCCATCCAACAGATCCTGTAATTGTTCTTTACGTTCACTGAGGACAGCAACAGAATTTTAAATCCACGCTTGAATCTTTCTTGTATTTCCGTCACTGAACAATAGGAGAGAAAGACTTCAACGCAGTCTTACCCCCTTCTTAATCGGAGTGCTTTGTTCTTCGTCTTCCTGTCTTATTGCTCCTTCTTCGTTCTTGTACATACAGTGTATCACCCATCTTTGCCGAGCGGGGTAGCCGCGCGGTCTATGACGTCTTGTCACGTTTCGCAAGTCTCCCCCGTCGGTGGTTCGTGTCCTCCCTCGGACATGGGTGTGTGTGTTGTAATTAGCGTAAGTTAGGTTAACTTGGGTAAATTAGTGTGTAAGCCTAAGGACCGATGATCTCAGCACTTTGATCCCATTGTCCTTACCACAAAAATGGTTCAAATGGCTCTGAGCACTATGGGACTTAACAACTGAGGTCATCAGTCCCCTAGAACTTAGAACTACTTAAACCTAACTAACATAAGGGCATCACACACAGCCATGCCCGAGGCAGGATTCGAACCTGCGATCGTAGTGGTCGTACAGTTCCAGACTGAAGCGCCTAGAACCGCTCGGCCACACCGCCTTACCACAGATTTCCAAATTTTTCACCCATCTTTCCTTGTAAGTTGCTCCTATTTCAATCATAATGTGGAACATCTGGCACTATTTTACATTCTGAAACGCATATTCTACGTCGACAAATACTATGAGCGTGTCCTGATTTAACTTCATTCTTGCTTTCAGTATCAAGCGCATCTTCAGAACTGCCTCTCTGTGCCTTTACCTTTCCTAAAGATACAGTGACTGTCATCAAGTAGATCCCCAATTTTTTTCCCATTCTTCTCTATGTTATTCTTGTCATCAGTTTGAATTCCTGAGCTGTTGAGCTGATTTTGTGATAGGTTTCGTACTTACCTGCCCTAGATTCTACATATCAACCTGGATAGTCGTTTTCCCGCAAAGTTCCCAACTGGTATGCAGGATAAAAGCCATAAAGAAAACTTACTGTTCGAAGAGGGTATAATCATTTCAGTAGCAAAGCAATCATTATTATCTATTGAAGAATGGAACACGTGATAAAAGTCTACCGGCGAGAGGATCAGTTTGGGTTCCAGATAAATGTAGGACACGCGAGATAATACTGACTTCAAGATTTATCTTGGTAGATACGTTTTAGACAAGTACTCCAAAATTATAGCAGTTGTAGATTTACGAATACTTCCATTATGAAGTTGACTGAAATATACATCCTGTAACTTTTAAACTCAACATATTTAAAATACTGGGCACAGAACGTTGCGTATAACTTGTAAAGGAACCAGACTGCAGTTGTCAGACAGATGGTGTGGCAGCACGGCAGTAATTGAGAAGGGAGAGAGATAGTGTTGCACAATATCCACAGTGGTACTCAATCTACCTTTAAGCACACAATAAAGAACCTGTTACCATAACGGGAAATTACTTCGAAGATGGGTTGAACGGAATGGATAGTGTATAAAAAACAAGTTACAAGTGTTTTGGACAATTCACGGGTAACGGCTCCGACAGTCAACCTATATATGGTATAGCGAGTGTGACTGCAGATATTTTTATACTTGGTATCTTAGTATGTAAACCTTCGCACGGATTTCTGGACGTGGCCATCAACAAGGACATTTCTTCGCATTCTTCTTCGGATACCTGTACTTTCCGGCATTCACTAAACCTGTGGTGCTGAGAAAACCTGTTGCGGAACTGATCTGAGACTTTGTACTGCATATAAAGTTCAACTATTTACAAATAGGAAAGACGCCAACCGTTAACCCAATTAATATTTGGCATATGCTAAATGTTCATTTCAGAAGTGTGAATTGCTCTGAGAGCTCTATGAATTCGAAGGAAGTAGAACCGAAAGACATCACTGTAGCATTAAATTGTGATTATTGCGGAACAGGAAAACGGGGTGTATGGTATGGCAATGATTGACGGTGATTATGTATAGACAATGTCCTTTCTCCAGAAGGCCAAGTAACTTACGAATATAAGAAACCTGCGGTTGAATTTTGGGGAAACGGAAAGAAGGGGAAAAGGTCGCTTTCATTCGTGCAGCATAAATATCGTACGGTTCTGTCAGTGAAACAGGTGTATCGTTGGGAAAGGTATGGCTCGAAACGTGGTAAGGTGAACTTTACAGAAAGTACTAGAGGCTATGGATCATCGACTGTTTATCCATGATTCTGACCTTCAAAAGTGGCCCTTGCATGTGATCAGCGCAGTAAAGTTACATAACTTTTAGGCAAGCCCCAAATTGCTATTGAATTTTAAAAAGGCTCACGCAATTGTATCTTGCAAGATAACAAACTTTATAACTAGACACTATATAAACGATAAAAATTATCTCGACGAGGTCATTTTACGATTTACAGTGCAAGTTAAGGAGTATATCAGCGTTTGGAGGCTGAAAATGTGCAATCCCCCTGGTCAGAGCTGATTCAGCCTGGAGTTGCGCTCTCCACGTACTTTGTTCCAAAAGGGTGCGAAGCAACCTGAATCCATTGTGCAATAATTGTCATGAGATAGAGTTACACGGTTCATCCTACAGTGTCTGTGGCTGTCAAACTGATAACCCCCCATTTTTATAGTATTAACAGAAATAATTGTGGGTTTGCAAAATATGTTATACACAGTGTGCTGTTGGAGTACATGTAACATACTATTTAAAATATATGAAAGTTCACTATTATTATAATAATTTGTTTTACTTGCCTTGGCTTATATTTTGAAACTATTATATTATGTTGTATTTTTATTGTTTTTGAGTTTACCATTCCATATACGTTTATTGAGAGTTTGGATAAAGAACTAGAGAATCTTTTTTGAAGCTCCGTTCGTGTGATGGCAGCGAAATCTGGTAAAATAGCGTCTGACCACGTCAAAAGATATTTGACAGAAGTTTTATTTCCCAAAGCAGGAGAAAAATACTGTAATTATTGTTAGATTCCTGGAGTGGCTAGTGTGAAAGAACTGTTTTGAATGTCCTACCTGAGCATAAGGAACCTGTTCATCTGGTCGTCCCAAACGGCTTGACGGGGAATGTGCAGCTGTAGGACATACACGGCTTTCGATGTTGGAAAAACTTCGTGAGAAGATTTCCAGATCTCATTCTACTGCATGATTATGACGTCAGAAGTAGACCTGAACCCTTGACACGTAGTTCTTCCAACAGCTAAACGTTTTGGTCGAGAGTTGAGATTAGTTAGAATGTGACACACTGATACTCTCTTCAAAGCAACTGTTCTCAGTTTCCAGTAATCTCATTACCGACAAGACGTGAATCCCAGATCTTACTTCTGTTGTTATTTCACCTACTGAGGGGATGTTACAACCTGAAAATTACTCCTTTAGCGTCTTCCACGTTGAGACAAGTAAATGGTGTGGTATAAATGCCCTCTGTCATGTACACTAATATTCTATGAGTATAGTACGATTACTACGAGCTATTGTACTAGGATCTGCTGAAAAATATTTACTTCGCTTTGCAAAATCAGAAATATTAACATCCGTGGCTGCCAGTTCATCACATCACGTTTGGTTAATTCCAGTTATGAATAAACATGAAGAGGATTTGGCTTTCCATATTTGCCTGCTTTGTTTGGGAGCGACACAGAGCTCATGTCAGTTTTCAGATATAGAGCACGAATTTAGCGTCCGCTTAAAATCAGATTATGGGTCTGCTTTTTCTGACTCACAATTGAGAGGCGTGGTTTAATAATAATAAATAACAATGATAGTAATAAGAATAACAGTAAAAATCGTACGTGATCTACGTAGGCATAACTGCGAGAATAAATACAATTTCCAGCATCAGCATGGCCGAGAACGTTGCTGAGCCACTGGCAAGGAATTGGTCTCTTATATTTTTTTGAAACTTGCACCTGATTTCTCACTGAATTATTTGAAGTCACAGTGATTACATCTAGCCCCATTGTTTCTTCTAGTTCTATTGCTTTAATTCTATAGAGAACTCGTTTTACCCCGTATCTTGTAGAAGCATTTTCTACTTATTTTGTATCTGTATCGATATTTCTATATGTTTGTAGTATTGCTTATGTATAATGTTGTATCTGTCATGGAAATTCTTTGAGTAGGTATACATGCTTCAGTTATGTGGATCTTCGAACGATGTTGTTTAAATTATGCTTATGAATTTAAATAACTGAAATGAATTTTATGTAATGTATTGTAAATGACTTGGTCCATAGTTAGGGAGCATAGGGTTGAATGTAAAATATGTGGGGAAGCCCCACAGCTACGGAAGTAGCCTGGCGGAGTGAAAAAGGTGTGGTTGGCGCGCAAGTGGCAACTCATCCTTTGTGACGAGTAAGGAGTCTGAGCGGATCAGTGCTGTGATTAACACCTCGCTACCAGTAGCGGATCATTGTTGCTCATATTCCTGGAGTTTTGAGGTCAAAAGAGCTTAAGGGCAGTATTTATGGGTCACAGATGCTGCATTTGGTGATACCATTATCGTGGCATGGTTTTTGGCCCTATAAAAATGTAATTCCGGCACCAAGAAGATATGTAACAGGGCGAGGCCCACAGTATTGCTGCGACTGCATTGCCACCAGGTTTACAGCCACTGAAAATTGCACCATCAGTGCCACCAGCCTTCCACTAAGTTGTTTATAACTGGCACTCTGTAAATCGACTAGGTATTTGTGAAAATTGGTTGATTTTAATAACAATCGTGGCGTTACTAAAAACTCTATCCCAAATCACAAACCTGGACAGGACTCCTATCCTAGAGAATTTAATTCCGAATGTCCTAATTTACTATGAGAAAGTGATTGAACTTGAATTTAATGTTGTGTTGTCATTTGCACAGCCAGTTATAATTTTGAGTTGGTAAAAAGACTGCTTCTGAAACCACATTTGTTGTTTAAAGAGTTATAGTCAGTTGTACATTACTTAATTAATAACTAATGATAAGGACACTTAAAAGTTCTCATACATACTGTTGTAGCCTTGTTAATGAGCATGGTTCTTCAAAACCATGAAGGTTTAGGGGTCCTCATGTACTAGGCTAGTTAATTAATGAAGCAATGCAAAGGCTCCTTCAGAGCCAGTGTAGTTAGATTTATGTTCTGTTTAGTTGCGTCAAACCGAGTTAAAGAAAGAACTATTTACTGTGTTATCTATTCTAAGGCAAGTTAATTAATGCACATGCATAGAGACCCTATGCTAAGCAATGAAGGTACAGATTATGATCATTAGTAGACCCCCTGATTTCGATTCAGAATCATTTCAAGCTTTTCCCTGTTCAGTGTTGCTACTAGTATTTTGCTGTCGGTAACTGGTCTGATAAACTGTTACAAGTAGTTCATTTAAGGTACGTGTTGTTGAGAGGCATATTTTACAGTTTACTATCTCATTGGCCATTTATCTGCAATGTTAGGTTACTGTGTTGTAGTATGAACAGATATCAAGGAAAGAGTTGTGTGTGTGTGTGTGTGTGTGTGTGTGTGTTTGTTTGTGTGTGTGTGTGTGTGTGTGTGTGTGTGTGTGTGTTTGTGTGTGTGAAGGAAGGTTAGGTTAGCCTTAGCCCCGCCTTCTACTTTATCATTTTACTTGACAAAAGAATGCCTAATCAGCCTGGCGACGTGTTTTAATGTGTAATGTTACAACTTGCTTTTGTGCAGGGAGAACGTCTGTTCCTGAACCACCGTTTACTGTTGGTTATACATTGCTGGAGTGTTTCGGAAACGGATCCCAGTTTGATTATTCTGTTTCCACTAGGCTATCTCACGGTCAACTTTCTCAAAAATTCGTCGCAGAATTATAACGTTAGCATAGATAGCCGTTTTAAGGTGGTCGGTGGTAGGGTTGCAATCAGTCGAGCTCTCTTCGTTGTTGCTTAGTGGTACTGGGAGATAGAATAACATTTTCTTGCTGCTCCACTCCCTCCCCCCTCCCCCAATCCCACCCTAATCCGTCGCATCCACTTACAAATACAGCTTGTCAGTGGCCCTGCTTTCGATATACTCAGATACTTACGATAATAATAATAATAATAATAATAATAGTAATAATAATAATAGTAGTAGCAATAAAATGTTTTATGTGAAATGGAAGATAGCGTTGCTGTGGGTAGTTGCCTGACTAACCTGGTAACAAACATTTACATAAATCGTTTAGAAACATCTATTTTCAAAGCCAATATGACAATAAATAAAAAAAATTATATATTGCAGACGTTACGTGGACGATATGTTTACCCTGTTTGATGAAACAGTCGAAGAAATTGAGCAATTTACAAAGAGCTTAATGAACTGCACCAAAATATAAAATTTTCTGTTAAAGCTGATAATGGCATAAATATCTCGGACCTAAACATTAGTATATACAATGGTAAAAATACATTCAAAATATACAGAGAAACCACTATATCCGATAGCGTAATCAACAGCTCACCAGTCATCTGGAGTAACATGAAATGGCATATTACAGGGCAATGCTCAAGAGAATAGAAAAATCCCATTGCACACTAAAGGTAAACTACAAGAATTAAAAACAGCCAAAGTAATAGCACGTAATAATGGTTACAGCTATGACACCACAATAAATGTCACAGAAAAATTAAAGACAAATAGAGTAACAAAGCTCACTCAATGTCCACATCAAACAGCACTTTAGCACAAATAGCTCCTCAAACCTCAGTGAAATACGTCTGCATACCACTCACTGGTACGTTGTAGTATCAGATTGCAAACGTATTCCCTGGTAAAAGTATCAAAATTAGTTTTTCCATAAAATGGAAACATTGGCTAAATTGGTAGTAGTTTAAACTATGATACTGAGAACACATGGCTGCTCTCAGGCTCAGCAGCATAAATCAGTCAAGTTTCTCTGCTCTCTTGGGCCAATATGGAAACACAGAGATAAACGTCAAATAAAACTTAGAAATATTACATTTTGCGGGAAAAGGAGTACAAATGAATTTGTTAGCAGAATTGGAAATATATAAACATCTTCTCAGTAAACCTGACTGCACTTGAATTATCAACTAGAATTAAGAAACCAAATGTACCTCCAAAATTTCGTACAACTCTTGTAATATGAAATGACAGAAATAATAACTAATTGACAAGAGACAATATTCTTCATTCGCTATTACCAGTAGCTTTCAAACCCAAGTAATTTAATGTATAGCGTTAAAATGGTCTGTACTAGGAAGAACTATCTTTGCAGTAGTTCGAGATGCATGCCATAACTGTACACATATCACGTTCTTTGTCCCATCAGATCAGCAGCCGATGTGTACAAATGCATCAGTCATCTTGTATTTATTTTATCTCATGGATCAGCATGGATGAAAAAGAGAATCAAAGCTCTCTCTCGTGTGAAGGAGAGCTTTTATGAAATAAGTGCAACGTCTAGAGCTGATATAAATGCAAAACCTTTGGTAAACTATGCAATCACAGAAAATTTATTATATTTCAGGGTACAACTGACAAAATTTTGTAAATTCTGTAATCACAAAAACTTTGCTATATTTAAGGACACAAATATTAAACTTACCAAAAATCAACGCTACCGTTTGAAGATGGGCTCAGGCCCGAAACTAGTAAGATTACAGTATTATAATTTAAAAAACTAGTCGCTGATTTCAGTATTTCCTACAGCGTAAGTCCTTTTTGTGATTTTGTTCGTACCTTTTGTTCAGCAGCTTCTGTGTTCAAATTATTGTTTTGGTTTTAAAGAGCGAAAACCTTAATTCGTTACTGAGTATGTAGGATGCTAAACTGGAATAATTAAAAATATTAAGACAATTTTTTCCCTAATTTATTTGAATACAGCAGCAATTCTATTTATTTATAAATAGAACATTCACATTTTGCAAATCTCAATGAATTTTTCAAAAGGAGCTATGAATGATAATTTCTAACACATTACATCATTGATATACGGCATGTAGGTCGGAATTTTGTTTCTTTTTATTATGAGTTTGATGGGAAACCTCTAGCATCATCTTCACCTAACAATTCGCCACTGCTAGTTTCAGACGAAAGAACTCCCGAGCAAATGCTGAGAAGAATGGAATCAATCTAGTGAAATAAAAAAAGTTATAATAAATCTTAAAGAAATGCGATGTTTGACTTGATCCAGTTATTCAGTTACTCCATCTTGGGTCTGTCTAATCAGAATTGATAACATATAACAGTTTTAGAAATATATGAATACTCTACGCAATTTTGAAATTAATCTGTCTCCTGCAAGTAGCAACAGCCATTAACAGATGTTTGAGCACATATGCACTCCATCGTGAAATATTTCGTTAGATTCAGTTCAGTTTCATAACATAACTTTTTACGTAGTTTCGATTCCTAATGTTGCAAATCAATTATTCCTCCGTAAGAGACTCCCTCATTCATTACTTCAAACAGATCTTATAAAAACGCTTCCATAAGCACCTGACGCGGACCATGCGAATTGCCTTTTTCTGTTATACAGGGTGAGTCACCTGACATTACCGCTGGATATATTTCGTAAACCACATCAAATACTGACGAATCGATTCCACAGACCGAACGTGAGGAGACGGGCTAGTGTAATTGGTTAATACAAACCATAAAAATTGCACGGAAGTATGTTTTTTTAACACAATCCTACGTTTTTTTAAACGGAGCCCCGGTAGTTTTGTTAGCACATGTGAACATATAAACAAATACGTAATCAGTGCCGTTTGTTGCATTGTAAAATGTTAATTACATCCGGAGATATTGTAACCTAAAGTTGACGCTTGAGTACCACTCATCCGCTGTTCGATCGTGTGTATCGGGGAGCTCCGAATTACGTAGGGATCCAAAGGGAACGGTGACGGACCTTAGGTACAGAAGATACTGGTACAGCACATTACGTCCACATGCTAACACCTTTTTATTGGTCTTTTTCAGTGACGCACATGTGCATTACCATGAGGGGTGGGGTACACGTACACACGTGGTTTTCGTTTTCAATTACGAAGTGGAATAGAGTGCGTCCCGACATGTCAGGCCCTCCGCCACACACCGTTGGGTGGCTTGCGGAGTATAAATGTAGATGCAGATGTAGATGTCAGGCCAATAGATGTTCAATGTGGTGGCCATCATTTGCTGCACACAATTGCAATCTCTGCCGTAATGAATGTCGTACACGCCGCAGTACATCTGGTGTTATGTCGCCTCAAGCTGCCACAATACGTTGTTTCATATCCTTTGGGGTTGTAGGCACATCACGGTACACATTCTCCTTTAACGTAAACCACAGAAAGAAGTTCAGAGGTGTAAGATCAGGAGAACGGGCTGGCCAATTTATACGTCCTCCACGTCCTATGAAACGCCCGTCGAACATCCTGTCAAGGGTCAGCCTAGTGTTAATTGCGGAATGTGCAGGTGCACCATCATGCTGATACCACATACGTCGACGCGTTTCCAGTGGGACATTTTCGAGCAACGTTGGCAGATCATTCTGTAGAAACGCGATGTATGTTGCAGCTGTTTGGGCCCCTGCAATGAAGTGAGGACCAATGAGGTGGTCGCCAATGATTCCGCACCATACATTTACAGTCGCTCTACCTGTCTGAGCCAGCGAGGATTGTCCACGGACCAGTAATGCATGTTCCGTAGATTCACTGCCCCGTGGTTTGTGAGACCCGCTTCATCGGTAAACAGGTACAAATGCAACGCATTTTCTGTTAATGCCCATTGACAGAATTGCATTCGATAATTAAAGTCATCACCAAGTAATTGCTGATGTAGCGACACATGAAACGGGTGAAAGCGGTGACGATGCAGTATGCGCATGACACTACTTTGACTCAGTCCACCGGCTCTCGCAATGTCCCGTGATGATGATGATGATGTTTTCTTTGTGGGGCGCTCAACTGCGTGGTTATCAGCGCCCGTACAATTAGCCAATCTTTGCTCAGTCCAATTTCGCCACTTTACTGGATGATGATGAAATGATGAGGACAACACAAACACCCAGTCATCTCGAGGCAGGTGAAAATCCCTGACCCCGCCGGGAATCGAACCCGGGACCCCGTGCTCGGGAAGCGAGAACGCTACCGCGAGACCACGAGCGGCGGACGCAATGTCCCGTGTACTCGTGTGTGGGTTCATGGCAACAGCAGCTAACACACCAACTGCACCCGCTTCTCCTGTGACGGGCCTGTTACAGACCCGTTTGCGTGCTACGACCATACCTGTTGCATACAGTTGGCAGTAGATGTTTTGCAATGTGCGGCACGTTGGATGCTCTCTGTCCGCGTACCGTTCTGCATACACCCTGCAGGCGTCAGCTGCATTTCGTCGACACTCGGCATAGATGAGTATCAGCCCCGCCTTTTCAGAGTTCGAATACACCATGGTCACAGTTCCTACAACACTACACTATCACAGACGATTGGTTCAAATGGCTCTGAGCACTATGGGACTCAACTGCTGTGGTCATAAGTCCCCTAGAACTTAGAACTACTTAAACCTAACTAACCTAAGGACAGCACACAACACCCAGCCATCACGAGGCAGAGAAAATCCCTGACCCCGCCGGGAATCGAACCCGGGAACCCGGGCGTGGGAAGCGAGAACGCTACCGCACGACCACGAGATGCGGGCACAGACGTCTGGTAACACGGTGTACTACAGTTGGTCTGCGTGCGGAGACGAATGCAGAATAACAATAGCAGCAAGCGCTACATGCGGACACTGCGACAGCTAGACCAAACCAAAACAGTGTACTACAGCCATACTCGTAAACACTCGTAAACACGGTCGTCATCGTAAACATGTCCCTGCAGATGCAGCTCACCGACCGTGGCCCGTGTTTGTTACAACACGCAACTGAACGTCGGAGGATTCAAGCGTAAACTTTAGGCTACAATATCTCCGGATGTAATTAACATTTTACAGTGCAACAAACGGCACTGATTACGTATTTGTTTATATGTTCAGATGTGCTAACAAAACTAACGTGGTTCCATTAAAAAAACGTAGGTTTGTGTTAAAAAACATACTTCCGTGCATTTTTGTATGGTTCGTATTAAACAATTACACTAGCCCCTCTCCTCACGTTCGGTCTGTGGAATCAGTTCGTCAGTATTTGATGTGGTTTACGAAATATATCCAGCGGAAACGTTAGGTGACTTACCCTGTATATATGAAACAGTTCGACTTCCATCAGTCAGTTTTGCTTTGGTATAAAACATGTCCATTGACTGTGAAGTGGGTATCATGCACTACACATTGAAATATTGGCAGACTCGTTCTCGCTGGGTATTCCGTTAACTCTGAGACGAGAATAAAACCAAGCCATTGGTTCAAAATGGTTCAAATGGCTCTGAGCACTATGAGACTTAACATCTGTGGTCATCAGTCCCCTGGAACTTAAACCTAACTAACCTAAGGACATCACACACATCCATGCCAGAGGCAGGATTCGAACCTGCGACCGTAGTGGTCACGTGGTTCCAGACTGAAGCGCCTAGAACCGCACGGCCACACCGGTCCGATCAAGCCATTGGTGTTGCCTCTCTAGAGAGGAGGGTTTTCAATTCCTGAAACGTTTCGTGGAAGAGGACGAAACCAGAGTGCGCAATGCGACACCTGAGAAGAAGAAAGCATCAACCCCTCCCCCCCCCCCCCCAACCTAAGAAAATCAAAACAGCGATATAAGTGCTGAGGGCTATGGTTACGGTTTATGGTACACGCGAAGAGTGTCGCTGGTTGATGCAATCGCCCATGGAGAGAACGTGGATGCCGATAGTTTTTGAGCCACACTGGAAGGTTGCAGAAGGCGGTTCGGATTGCCTTTGAAAGGTGCATTGACGCTGAACGACAACGTGCCAACGCTTGCGGACACGATTCCCCTTCATTTGATCCGGCGTTTTGATGCACTGAATTTGCAAAACACTCTGTAGAACTAGAATCTCACACCAAGACATTTTCTTCTCTTAGGACCTTAATAGAAGTACTTGGACGATTTCCGCTTCAGAGATAACGCTACCTTTCAGGAGATCTCGATCCTGATTCATTTTATACCATTTTCAATAGACTGGTTTCCGATGGCACAAATACCTAGAAAACAATGGTACTATTTTTCATTTTTTCAATAAACTTTCCGTCGCTAAGGGTTCGTTTATTTATTGAACCTCCTCCGTGTATTACCCTGATACGTCCTATACTTTCAGCCAGTCGTTTATCATATAGCATTCGTTTGAATTTGTTAAGGACGTGTAGCGCAATACTAACGCATGACCACTCAACAATCGCCTACAGACTTTTGAGTTTGCTCGCAGCAGGCTTCATTATATCTCGTCCCTGTCGACCTAATTCTACGAGCGCAAAACTGCGCTGAGGTCACGTTATCTTGTTAGGGGTATTAGTACTCTCACGTCCTTCAAGAGGCTATGGAACGATTGTGATGTAATATGGAGCAATGGTATAGAGTTCAGTGAAGGTGAACGAACACCTCTCCCTAGGGGCTATACAACAAAACAAACGGATCATTTGTACTCAAGCTGGTCATTTCATCAATCCACCTTCATCGTCTGTCATCGCCCGTAAATATCTCCTATCAACTGCTACGAGTTTCAGACGTCCCCAGCCACGGACTGGTGTGATTTTCGGCGCCCCCTTGCTGAAATCATCACTGCAAGCATCTTCTAAACCATGCGCTTATGTGACACCGTAGGTCACAATTCATGGGCTGTTGAGTTTCTGATGGAATTAAAAGTTTTACGACCGTCTCTTACGTTATTGCTAAGAATTATCATGGTATTCGTACGGGTGCAGCAGTGCAAGCAACTGCACTGTGTCGTTTTTCGCTCTCTCTCTTGGGAAAACGATATGTTCACAAATGTGGCTGGCAGAAACTTTCTACTCTAGGTACTTTGAGCTTCTCACCAAGTTAAAGAAAATGCAAGAATAGCGCAACGAAAAACGAAAATTTTGATCATTGGAGGAAGATAACAGACTACAGGTTAATGGTTTGGAACACAAATCAATAAAAGGGAAGTGGTCCTGGGGAAAACGGCCTTCAATGAAAAGCTTTTTATATCTAAAATTTGCGAATGCAGTAAACTGATACTGTTTCCATGTCTCTAAGGTATGCCTGTAGGCCACTAAATTGATCGGACCGGTGTGGCCGTGCGGTTCTAGGCGCTTCAGTCTGGAACAGTAAGAAAACAAGTATCAATGAAGCGTATATTTTATGGTTGACGGTAATACGGAACATCAGATTACGTTATATTCTCCGTGTGAATGAAAACGACCGAAATAACTAACCCCCTGAGGTGTATTAGCATCGTGTCCTAGTTATTTTCTTTTAGTTTTTATATCTCCTCTAAGTTTGTTGAGCTCTACATAACAATAAATTTCCATTTCTAGAATTGCACATCCGGCTTCTAAAGCACGAGGAGGAGAATATAGCAGGAGATGTATAGTAGGGTTGACGACTGTGCTAAACTTGGCCTCTCTCTGTCGTCCACAGGATTAATAAAATCACTGCTGATGGCGCAGAACTTCTACACAAAGTCCAAAAATAATAAATCAGATCCTTCTATCACGTAACTTCAAATCTTCCAGAAACCATTTCCCGTTGCCTATAATATTCTGTAATTTCTGCCTCTGTCTTCTCAAATGGCAAAAATAGAATATATCACTGTGTAAAAATTTTCGTCATCTTATTTACTTTATATTAATGTCTGACTTGATGTTAATACACAACACCAGCTCTCGTTCAACTATAACTTCTTTTCTCTTCGAAGGTGAGCTTTAAAAATCTCAACAACATCTGTATAATAACTAAAATTATCCAGTTCCATCAATATTTGCTATTAAAGTGCCTAATTAAAACGGGTAGAATACGTGATTCTTGCTCTGAGGGGCAATGACCTCCAGCGCTTTACGGTTTGCGGCCAGATATTTGACAGCGTGGATCCTCATCACAGATTAATACATACAGTCACGACACACACTGGCACGAAAGCTGTTACCGTTTAACAGCTGGGGCGATACTAGCGCTCCAAAAGGTGAGAAAGCAGAGAGTCACATACATCGTAAGGGTAATGTTTGTTTTTAATTATTTGCTACTTAATTAATGAAATACTTGTTGTAATTTTACGTTCCATGCGTTAGTAAATTGGCAGTAGATATGAATTATCGTGAAATACATGTTAAACAGCCGAATCATATTAACAATATAAACTACAACTTATTCATGGAGAAATACATTCGAATGTGTGTATATCTGCAGCTTATTCCGCTGATAGCAAGAGATTATCAACATATATTTCATGTATGAGAAGCATGTACGTCAGTTGTTGTCTGTTCTTGTTATCATATGCATTTTCCTAGTCAGTTAAAATTTTTATGTGGGTCTAACGATTCGCTCATTGTTACACTTCGTTTCACTTTCTAATATAAGAAATTTTTGTATGTGTAATTACTTTTGCTTCGAAAGCGAATTTGTTGAAGATTCTTGCCCTTTATGTCTCAGATTACCAACAATTGTGCTGGGAAATAATTTTATTGCTTTCTTCGATATATTTATCACCTCTGTGTAGCTTTCCTTTAAACCACAGTTGTGGTGGCTCATTTGTTTCGTTAAATAACGTCGGTATTACGGTCCACGTAGGTTTCATGCGTTCCACATTCACTGATGTGCCCGAAAGTGTAGCGAACAAAACTATGCTTTGTTCGATAGTTACACGACATCTTTTTGCTAAAGGACAGGTCTTCTGGGGTTTACTGGCAATTGTTTGTTATTACAGGAAAACGACATTATTCAATAAATGTCTGTACGTTACAAGAGAATCATAAATCAACTATACTGTAATGTACCATTTCGTAACTCCCAGGGTCCTTAGGGCACTGAATAATGATAAATGTGATGTCATTTTCTAGTTATTGTCACTTTTTGTGGCACTACATACACTCTTTATTGAAAATTATGTTACAAGTCAATATAAACTTCAGTATTCGCACTCGTCCGATATCGTATTCGGAAGTGTCACTTGCTGACTGCTTGGGGCGCTGCTCTCACTGTAGGTAACAAAAACAAGACGTAGTGTCGCGACTGTTATGTTGGACTCTGGGTGACGCACATTCGCCCCGTTTTCAGCCATTACATGTTAAGAGATAATATCATGTCTGTAGTCACATTATGTACATATAATTCAAAACATAATAAAATCTTCAGTAGATTATGTCGAAAATATACTACTTCGACTGTTACGAAAAACGCGTGTCACAAATAACGCTATAAGGAATTACAAAATTGGTGGGAATCTTATTTAATTCCGGGAAAAATTGGAAAATGGTGTAAGTTTCAGTGGGACCAAACTGCTGAGGTCATCGGTCCCTAGGCTTACACACTGCTTAATCTAACGTAAAGTAACTCGAGCCTCAAAGGGGGGAGCCGCGCGAACCGTTTGCAAGATCCAGTCTGTAACTCCAGTAATTCCGTCGAACATTGTTAATGAATGAAGAGGATATTGATAAGTTTGCTATAATAAAAATGTGCAGTAATTGTCTTCAATTGGTTTAAGAAAAGATTGATTTAATAATGAGAGACTTTCCATGAGAGACTTTCTAACATAGGACACTACAATGTTTTATAAGGAAACCTGTAAAATACTATAAGATTTTACACCCAAATTTCACAATGACATATAAACATTTTGGCAAGAAACCTCCTCGTCATCCATGATTATTTACAGTTTAGCATTTTATACCAAGAGTATCTAAAACAGTTAACGACAAATTATTAAGCCATTATTTTGTTATTTATGTTTAGAACCAAAGGAGCTTTTCCCGTTTTTGTAAGTTTATCGAAATGTGCCATACGAAGGTATTTACACATAACCTTCATTTTACCTTTGGTTTAGGATGCAACTATGTTTCGTGTGTAGCATTTTCCCATGTCTTAGGGACGTGTCGTTAGCCGAATAACTCGTGTGTGACAGTCTCGTCTGTGCCGCGAATGAAAAATCTGGATAACGTACGTGCGTAGAGACACGATCGTTGTTGAGGAGAGAATCTTCGTCTGTCGGCTGGGCACTATATTGATCTGTTTAGATGCTCCACTGTGGTCACAAGAGCTGTAGACTAAATGGTATCTGGGAATGGTTAAAAATTGCTGGTCGACTAGTTTATGATGCCGATTGATGGTGGGTTAGCTACTGAGAACCGATAGAGAATAGTTACACTAGCGTTATTTAGTAGGTATTCCTGTGTCTCGGCTGAAGAACGTTGAATCCGTCTTCAGATCGGTTTCCATTGCTCGTCAGCAGTGGATGTCCTTGGAGAATCTCCCCGACCATAATAGCGTGCTCCACCTGCTCCTCTCTGTTGCTGATCACTCCGCTATCTGGCCCTACAAGTATCACTAGTGAGATGCTACGTTTAATAGTGCCGTTTCAACACTCTAGCACGGCTAGGTTTGAAGCCTAAGATATTTCAACTTCCAGATCTTGCACAAGGCTCTTGCCTTGACCTTATGTTTGATTGTCCCACTTTTGTTAATGCCCTTTGTGGAGATATCCATTTCTGTCCAACTGAACTGTCTACTGCAGCATTCATTACCTCAGAATCTGCAGTTATAGAGAACTTCAAACGCATTCTCTCATTCCTCAGTACTTCAGTATCCTATATCTTTCAACGTTGGCACTTCCGGACGATTCTATTAAACTTCAGGCTACTCTTCATCGTCACTAAATCGTGATATGAGCCTATATCCGCTCCTGGGTCGGAATTGCAATAGTATCTAATTTCGGAACGTTTGTCTCAAAACTGATTCCTACCATTGCTCCTGTTCTCGTGAATTTTGAACAACGTTTTCCCTATTCGTAATTGAAATTAATTGGAGAACTCAGTCTTTCTCCTCTACCATCAAGTTTGTATCGTAGCGTAACTGTGGCTTCTATTCCTTCACCTACTTCCGCATTCCAGTCTCCCATAACCGTTAGATTATCATGGTCATATACATATTGTATTACCTGTTGAATACCATCGTACACTTTATTTACCTATCTGCTTGTTACGTCATACACACTTGAACTATTGTTATTAGCCTTGGTTTGCTGTTCTTATGATGAGACATCACTATCACTGAAATGTTCACAGTAAGAAACTTTTTGCCCTTCCTTCCTAATCACAGTGAATCCTGTTCTTATTACACCATTTTCTGCTATGTGGATATTATGGGAGAGTGTTTTACCTAGGTACATTTTTAAGACGAAGTCTTGTATGTTTTGTTATTCCATTTTTAAATGTTGCCATTTAATTTTTATGTGCTGTATTCTTCTTGTGAAACTCTCGAAATTTCTTCGGAAAATTAAAGATTGTCAAATGTGATATTTTCATATACTTAAGACCAAATATTCTATTGGAAATCAAAGCGTTACAGTCTAGAATATTTTTGAATATTTTATGTAATCGTCTATCTGTTACAGTATTTCTCTGATACACACTGACAATCAGTACGTGAAATCAAATGAAGCGGAAGAATTATTAGAAACAAGGCACAAACGAAATAATTTTGAAATAGAAGCTATTGGAAACTAAAACCAGTTTCCATTTTCAAGACAGGAAAAATTACTGACATTCAAGAAATTCAGTCTATTTGTAAGCACACCATATTCCATGGCCAAAGACCTTCCGTTTCAACGTACAAGAAGTTGCACGACCAACGTAGTATGGCTTATCTGTCCACATGTTACATAAGTGGTTCTAAAAATACATGGCGTTTTACTCTCTATAAAATTCTATACCTGGAGAATAGATATTCCAATACAAATAGCTTCAACACATCGTACAGTATTTAAATATGTAGAACACCAAATATCTACAAATTCTGCAGCAAAAAACCTCATGTTTTTTTAAAAAAAATTTCCATTATTCTTCTGGCTGGCTTGATGCGGCCACCCACGAATTCCTCTCTTGTGCCAACCTCTTCATCTCAGAGTAGCACTTGCAACCTTCATCCTCAATTACTTGCTAGATGAAATTCAGTCTCTGTCTTCCTCTACAGTTTTTGACCTCTACAGCTCCCTCTAGTATCATGGAAGTAATTCGCCGATGTCTTAAGAGATGTCCTGTCATCCTGTCCCTTCTCCTTGTCAGTGTTCTGCACATATTCCTTTCCTCTCTGATTCTGCGCAGAACCTCCTCATTCCTTACCTTATCGGTCCACTTAATTTTCAGCATTAGTCTGTGGCCCACATCTCAAATGCTTCGATTGTCTTCTGTTCCGGTTTTCCCACAGGCCATGTTTCACTACAATACAATGTTGTGATCCAGATTTATCCCTCACGTTAAGGCCTATGTTTGATACTAGTAGGAATGCCCTTTTTGTTAGTGCTAGTCTGCTTTTGATGTCCTCCTTGCTCCGTCCGTCACTGATTATTTTGCTGGCTAGGTACCAGAATTCCTTAACTTCATCTACTTCGTGACCATCAAGCCTTACGTAAAATTTCACACGGTTTTCATTTCTGCTGCTTCTTATTGCTTTGCCTTTCTTCGATTTACTCTCAATCCATATTCTGCACTCAGCAGATCATCCAGTTATTCTTCACTTTCACTGAGGATGGCAATGTCATCAGCGAATCTTACAAACTTTTTAATCCGAGCACTTCATTCTTGGTCTTCGACTCCTACTATTTCCTGCTGGTCATGTGCATGTTGTATATTATCTGTCTCTGTCTATAGCATCCTCCTACTTTCCTCAGAATTTCGAAGATTTTGCACCATTTGACATTATCGCTTTTTTCCGAGTTAGAAAGTCCTAGGAACGTGACTTGATTTTTATTTAGTCTTTCTCCCATTATCAACTGCAACGTCAGAATTTTCCCCTAGTGCCTTTACCTTTCCTAAAGCCGAAGTGGTCGAAGTCTAACACATCCTCAGTTTTCTTTTCCATTATTCTGTGTATTTTTTTGTCGACACCTTAGATGCATGAGCTTTTAAGCTGAGTGTACGTTAATTCTCGCACTTGTCAGATCTTGCAGTCTTCAGATTTGTGTGGATGATATTTTGCCAAAAGCTAGACTCATAAATTCTACGCACCAATGTGAATAGTCGTTTTGCAGCCATCCCCCTCCCCCCCCCCCAATTAATTTTAGAAATTCTGACGGAATGTTATCTATACTTTCTGCTTTATTTGATCTTAAGTCCTCCAAAGCTCTTTTAAATTTTGATTCTAATACTGGATGCCTTATCTCTTCTAAAGCAACTCCTGTAAATGAAAAAGTGTCATCATGATCTCTCCATTGGGGAATAGTCCCACATTCCCATCTCCGGGAAGGGACTGCCAAGGTTGAGGTGACCATGAGAAAAAGATTGAATAACTAACGAAAAGATAACGTACGAGTCTGGGCGTGGAATGTAAGAACCTTGAACGTGGGAGGGAATCTAAGAAATCTGAAAAGAGAAATGCAAAGGCTCTGTTTAGGTATCGTAGAGGTCAGTGAAGTGAAATTGAAAGAAGACAAGGGTTTCTGGTCAGACGTGAGTAGGGTAATATCAACAGCAGCAGAAAATGGTACAACGGGAGTGAATTAGTTATGAACTGGAAGGTAGGGCAGAGAGTGTGCTACTGTGAACGGTTCTGTACCGACTGAACAGATTGGGTTGTTGCTATCGGAATCGACAGCAAACCTAGTTCAGGTATACATGTCAAAGTTACAAGCTGAAGATGAAGAAATAGGGAAAGCATATGAGGATATTGAAAGGGAAATGCAATACGTAAAGGGAGATGAAAATGTAATAGTCATGGAGGACTGGTATGCAGTTTTAGGGGAATGAATAGAAGCAAGCGTTACAGGAGAATACTGGAGGAGAAAGGCTGATTGAGTTCTGTGATAAATTTTAGCTCGTAATAGTGAATACGCTGTGAAGAATTACAGGAGGCGGAGGTATACTTGGAAAAGTCTGGGATACACGGAAAGGTTTCAGTTAGATTATGACATAGTCAGACCGAGATTCCGAAATTAGATATTGGATTTAAGGAGTACCCAGGAGCAAGTATAAACCCAGATCACAATGTAGTAGGGATGCAAAGTAAGCTGAAATTCAAGAGATTAGTCAGGAAGAATCAAAATAAAATCAAGTGGGATACGGTAGTACTAAGGAATGGCGAGGTACGCTTGAGATTCTCTAAAGCTATAGATACAGCGATAAGGAATAACTCAGTAGGCAGTACAGTTGTAGAAGAATGAAGATATCTCAAGAGGGCAGTCACAGAAGTAGAAGAAAAAAAACCATGGGTACAAAGAAATTAACTGCGAAGAAACCATGGATAGTAGAAGAAATACTTTAGTTGATCGACGAAAGAAGGAATTACAACAATGTTCAGGGACATTCAGGAATACAGAAATACAAGTCACTGCGGAATGAAAGAAATATTAAGTGCAGGGAAGCCAAGACAGAATGGCTGCATGAAAGATGTGAAGAAATTGAAAGAAATGACAATCGGAAGGACTGACTCAGCATGTAGGAAAAACAAAGCAACTTTCGGTGAAGTCAAAAGCAAGGGTGGTAATATTAAGAGTGCAACCAAAATTACACCATTAAACTCAAGGGAGAGAGTGGATAGGAGGAAAGATAACACTGAAGTCCCCATGTCTAACAACAACAAAAACAATAGAAAACGGGGGAAAATGCATATGGCGGGCTCTAGATAATGTTCTTTTACGTAATTGCAAAACTAGACACTACGCTGAAGTACGGAACAAAAGACATCGTGTATTCCTGTGTATACAAAGTGAAATATTTCTTTCGTCCCCTCTCCCCTCTCCACCCTTTCCCTTTAATCATTTCCGTTTCACTTCAGTGATCCCCAGTAAATCTAGGCTGAGTCTTCACATATCCGATTTCAGATTTACTAGCTACTCTACCAGGTCTATACTTCTGACAATCCGCGCTCCTACTCTTAGGATGTTACGCCTTCGTTGGTTATTCAGTCCTTTCTCTTGGCTGCCCGCCTCTTGACACTTCTTGGCATATCCCTCCCGGAGATCCGAATTAATACTGGCAGTGGAGAGGTTTGCGAGCCCTATGTCATGCAGATACACATAAGGTGGCTTTAACGCAGTAATTTCTATTTCTTTCTGCGTCCTTATGCCGTTAATCATTTGCTTATTCTTCCCATTTTTGTGGAAATTTCTCATCCCTTTCACTATATTGATAGCTTTTACGTCAGGTCCGTTTATGAGTAACTGAATAAAACCAGTTGTCTCTGAATGCATTTCGCCGTTGCTTTTTTAAGGTATTCCCAGTGGCCTGAAATATATGCATATTTGTTCGTATAGTATTTTGTTTCCCATACTAGACACTTGACTTTCTAGTTAGTAATAGTTCTATCATTTTCTGTACATCCTTCTGAATCTGTTTAATGTATTCATCTCTTGGTCTCCCTCTACGATTTTTACCTTCCGTGCAGCCCTCCATAACTAAATTGGTGATCCCTTGATGCCTCAGAATATGTCCTACCAAACGATCCCTTCTTCTAGTCAAGTTGTGCCACAAATTTCTCTTCTCCCCAATTCCATTCAATAGCTCCTCATTACTTATGTGATCTAACCTTCAGTATTCTTCTGTAGCACCACATTTCGAAAGCTTCTATTCTCTTTTTGTCTAAAGTATTTATCATACACGTTTCACTTCCATACATGGCTACACTCCGTACAAATACTTTCAGAAATTACTTCCTGACAGTTAAATCTATGCTCGATGTTAACAAATTTCTCGTCTTCAGAAACGGTTTCCTTGCCATTGCCAGCCTCGTTTTGCTTTTGTTGATGTTCATCTTATATCCTATTTTCAAGACACTGTCCATTCCGTACAGCTGCTCTTCCAGGTCCTTTGCTGTTTCTGACAGAATTACAATGTCATCGGCGAACCTCAAAGTTTTAATTTCCTCTCCATGGATTTTAACTCCTACTCCGAATTTTTCTTTTGTTTCCTTTACTGCATGCTCAATATATAGATTGAATAACATCAGGGAGAGGCTACAACCCTGTCACACTCCCTTCCCAACCACTGCTTCCCTTTCATGCCCCTCAACTCTTATAACTGCCATTTCGTTTCTGTACAAATTGTAAATAGTCTTTCGGTCCCTGTATTTTACCCCTGCCACCTTCAGAATTTGAAAGAGAGTGTTCCAGTCAACATTGTCGAAAGTTTTCTCTAAGTCTACAAATGCTAGAAACGTAGGTTTCTTTTTCTAACGTACATCGCCGTTATATAGACCCTCTCTATACTCCTTCCACCTTTCTGCTTTCCCTTCTTTGCTTAGAATTGGGTTTCCATCTGAGCTTTTGATATTCATACAAGTGGTTCTGTATTCTCCAAAGGTTTCTTTAATTTTCCTGTAGGCAGTATCTATCTTACCCCTTGTGAGATAAGCCTCTACATCCTTACATTTGTCGTCTAGCTATCCCTGCTTATCCATTTTGAACTTCCTGTCGATCTTAATTTTGAAACTTTTGTATTCCTTTTAGCCTGCTTCATGTACTGCATTTTTGTATTTTCTACTTTCGTCAATTAAATTCAATATCTCTTCTGTTACGCAAGTATTTCTATTAGTCCTCGTCTTTTTACCTACTTGATCCTCTGCTGCCTTTACTATTTCATCCCTCAAAGCTACCCATTGGTCTTCTACTGTATTTCTTTCCCCCATTCTTGTCAATCGTTCCATAATGCTCTCCCTGAAACACTCTACAACCTCTGGTTCTGTCAGTTTATTCAGGTCCCATCTCCTTAAATTCCCAGTTTCTTTAGTTTTAATCTACAGTTCATAACCAATAGATTGTGGCCAGAGACCACATCTGCCCCTGTAAATGTCTTACAATTTAAAACCTGGTTCCTAAATCTCTGTCTTACCATTATACACTCCTGGAAATTGAAATAAGAACACCGTGAATTCATTGTCCCAGGAAGGGGAAACTTTATTGACACATTCCTGGGGTCAGATACATCACATGATCACACTGACAGAACCACAGGCACATAGACACAGGCAACAGAGCATGCACAATGTCGGCACTAGTACAGTGTATATCCACCTTTCGCAGCAATGCAGGCTGCTATTCTCCCATGGAGACGATCGTAGAGATGCTGGATGTAGTCCTGTGGAACGGCTTGCCATGCCATTTGCACCTGGCGCCTCAGTTGGACCAGCGTTCGTGCTGGACGTGCAGACCGCGTGAGACGACGCTTCATCCAGTCCCAAACATGCTCAATGGGGGACAGATCCGGAGATCTTGCTGGCCAGGGTAGTTGCCTTACACCTTCTAGAGCACGTTGGGTGGCACGGGATACATGCGGACGTGCATTGTCCTGTTGGAACAGCAAGTTCCCTTGCCGGTCTAGGAATGGTAGAACGATGGGTTCGATGACGGTTTGGATGTACCGTGCACTATTCAGTGTCCCCTCGACGATCACCAGTGGTGTACGGCCAGTGTAGGAGATCGCTCCCCACACCATGATGCCGGGTGTTGGCCCTGTGTGCCTCGGTCGTATGCAGTCCTGATTGTGGCGCTCACCTGCACGGCGCCAAACACGCATACGACCATCATTGGCACCAATGCAGAAGCGACTCTCATCGCTGAAGACGGCACGTCTCCATTCGTCCCTCCATTCACGCCTGTCGCGACACCACTGGAGGCGGGCTGCACGATGTTGGGGCGTGAGCGGAAGGCGGCCTAACGGTGTGCGGGACCGTAGCCCAGCTTCATGGAGACGGTTGCGAATGGTCCTCGCCGATACCCCAGGAGCAACAGTGTCCCTAATTTGCTGGGAAGTGGCGGTGCGGTCCCCTACGGCACTGCGTAGGATCCTACGGTCTTGGCGTGCATCCGTGTGTCGCTGCGGTCCGGTCCCAGGTCGACGGGCACGTGCACCTTCCGCCGACCACTGGCGACAACATCGATGTACTGTGGAGACCTCACGCCCCACGTGTTGAGCAATTCGGCGGTACGTCCACCCGGCCTCCCGCATGCCCACTATACGCCCTCGCTCAAAGTCCGTCAACTGCACATACGGTTCACGTCCACGCTGTCGCGGCATGCTACCAGTGTTAAAGACTGCGATGGAGCTCCGTATGCCACGGCAAACTGGCTGACACTGACGGCGGCGGTGCAAACAATGCTGTGCAGCTAGCGCCATTCGACGGCCAACACCGCGGTTCCTGGTGTGTCCGCTGTGCCGTGCGTGTGATCATTGCTTGTACAGCCCTCTCGCAGTGTCCGGAGCAAGTATGGTGGGTCTGACACACCGGTGTCAATGTGTTCTTTTTTCCATTTCCAGGAGTGTATAATCTATCTTAAACCTGTCAGTATCTCTAGGCTTCTTCCATGTATACAACCTTCTTTTATGATTGTTGAACCAAGTGTTAACTATGATTAAGTTATGCTTTGTGCATCATTCTACCAGGCTGCTTCTTCTTTCATTCCCAACCCAACTTCCATATTCACCTCCTACGTTTCCTTCTCTTCCTTTTCCTACTAACGAATTCCAGTCACCAATGACTATTAAATTTTCGTCTCCCTTCACTTACTGAATAATTTCTTTTATCTTATCCTACATTTCATTAATCTCTTCATCATCTGTGGAGGTAGTCGGCATATAAAGTTGTACTACCGTGGAAGCGTGGGCTTCGTATCTATCTTGGCCACAATAATGCGTTCACTATGCTGTTTATAGTAGCTTACCCGCATTCCTAATTTTTTATTCGTTACTAAACCTACTCCTGCATTACCAATATTTTATTTTGTATTTATAACCCTGTATTCACCTGACCTGAAGTCTTGTTCCTATTGCCATTTATTGCACTATCTTTGCTACGTGCACAGGCAGTATCTTTAGTAAATGTATTTTCGCCCCAACTGACCTAGCTCAACATGTTGTCAGTGCACCTGAACTTGTATGTGTGATAGATAATTAGAACGATTGTAACATCGACAGTTCAGTATACATTTAACAACATATTACGATGTACTCATCGGATCTTGTGGGACTCCCACAGTCAAAAGGCTGCATTCTGACGACGACATGTACTCATGTCAGATAGTGTTATATTCTGACAGGATGTAACTTTGCAGTGTTACTTGAAAATGGCCATAAGGCCGAAATTGCAATGGTAACAATAAATATTTTATACAGTCAACGATGATTATGATGTCTTTTAAGAAACAGCTGATCGTTGGATTTTTTTAAAGTTCTGTTGAGTTGTTTGCAGAGCGTATTTGTAGAAGTATACTCATCGGTTCCAGACTGTTGCTTTAATGTCAGTTTGCTTTGACGTGAATTGCGACGTATTCGACTCTATATGTCTAGCGCTGTATTGCCGAGTATTTTGCTGCAACGTTGCCTGTCTATTAGGTACTACACTAAACGCTGCGGCGACCATCCCATTTGTACTCATCTTGGTGACTAAAGCAGCTGGACCCAGAACTCGGGCTGTAGTACCTTTGTACGGTGATTTGTTAACACTGCGGCGCCTGTGGGCCTTGAGAAGGTGAGCTGACAGGTACAGCATATCTGAAAGCGAACTGCTGAACTGCCTGAGGGTAGGACTTCGACATTACGGCCAACTGTAATACGGCTGCTCGTCACCGTGCGTTGTGTGGCAGGCGCCACAGCCTGAACGTGACGCCTCTGTGTTGCAGGTGACTGGGGTGGTGGGCCGGGCGGATGTGCTGGCCTGCGTGCTGCTGCTGCTGTCTCTGCTCTCCTACCACGGGTGAGTCTGCGCACACCGCTGCACCACAGGTCTCACTGTCTGTGTCATTCAGCAATGTGCTCTGTGCATCCAGCAATGAAAAAGAGGCTTACGTCACATGGAACTAGACAAGTTACGCTGATCAGCCATAACATTATGACTACCTACCTACTATCGATCGCACGATGCGTGTAGTATCAATGAGTGTACTGTTCGTGTGTAAAATGGGGAAGACGTGCGATCTATCTGTGTTTCATCGAGGGAAGACTGTGATGGCACGAAGGCTCGGCACGAGCGTTCTGGAAACTGCACGAAATGCCGGGTTTTCGAGGTGTGCTGTGGTGAGTATCTTCAACGGTGCTGCTGCTGAGGCCGCTGCTATTTCTTGTTTATATAAACGATATGCCTTCTAGTATTACAGGTGATTAAAAAATATTTCTGTTTGTTGATGACACCAGCTTGGTAGTGAAGGATCTTGTGTTTAATATCGAAACAGTATCAAATAATGTAGTTCAAGAAATAAGTTCGTGGCTTGTGGAAAATAATTTGATGCTAAATCACAGTAAGACTCAGTTGTTACAGTTTCTAACTCAGAATTCAACAAGAAACGATATTTTGATGAGACAGAATGGGCATATTATAAGCGAAGACGGAACAGTTCAAGTTACTAGGCGTTCTGATAGATAGTAAGCTGCTGTGGAAAGCCCATGTTCAGGATCTTGTTCAGAAACATGTGCAGCTTTATTTACAATTAAAACAGTATCTGAAATAAATGACAGTTCAACACGAAAAGTAATCTACTTCGCATATTTTCATACGCTTATGTCGTATGGTATTATTTTTTGGGGTACTTCTTCTGATTCAAAAAGGTATTTTTGGCTGAAAAAACGGGCTGTTCGAGCTAAATGTGGTGTAAGTTCGAGAACCTCTTGTCGACCCCTATTCAATAGTCTGAGAATTCTGACATTGCCCTCACACTGTATATTTTCTTTAATGTCGTTTGTTGTTAGCAATATTAGCTTATTGCCAAAAGTTAGTAGCTTTTACTCAGTTAATACTAGACAGAAAACCAATCTGCGTGTGGAATGCACTTCCTTGACTCTTGTGCAGAAGGGAGTGCAGTATTCTACTGCATCCATTTTCAGTAAGCCACCACAAGAACTCAAAAATCTTAGCAGTAGCCCAAACACTTTTAAGTCTAAACTGAAGAAATTCCTCATGGCTCACTCCTTCTATTCAGTCGAGGAGCTCCTGGAGGAGCTGAAAAATTAAGCAAATTCCAGTGTTACGTTGTTGATTTTCTTTATTTAAACTTACGACTTGTCGCCTGAATATGTTTCTTATATTTAATTTTATCTGTTTCTACCATCGTGTTATGATTTCATGTATTGACTCGTTCCATGACCATGCAGACTTCTCCTTGATTTGGTCCCACGGAACAATAAATAAATAAATAAATTAGTAAAAAACCAGTCCAGGAGACAGCGGAGGCACTTGACGAGGAATGACTGCTAGTCAGACAAACGCACGATGCCTGTAGTATCAGTGAGCGTGCTGTCCGTGTGTAGAATCGGGAAGACGTGCGATCTATCTGTGTTTCATCGAGTGAAGACTGTGATGGCCCGAAGGCTCGGCATGAGCATTTCGGGTACTGCACGAAATTCCGGGTTTTCGAGGGGTGCTCTGGTGAGTGTCTTCAACAGGTGGTGAAACCAAGGTGAAATCACGTCCAGATGTCATAGGGTTGTGTGGCACCCCCCATTGTAGAACATCTATATCTACGTCTACGTGATTACTCTGCTAACCATAATTAAGTGCCTGGCAGAGGGTTCGATGAACCACCTTCAAGCTGCCTCTCTACCGTTCCACTCTTGAACGGCACATGGGAAAAACGAGCAATTTTCTGGGCGAGCCCTGATTTCTCTAATTTTAACGTCATGATCATTTCTCCCAGTGTAGGGAGTGCCAACAGAATGTTTTCGCAATCGTAGGAGAAAAATGGTGATTGAACTATCATGAGAAGATCCCGTCGCGACGAAAAACGCCTTTGCTTTAATGATTGCCACTCCAATTCACGTGTCATGTCTGTGGCACTATCTCTCTTATTTCGCAATAATACAGAACGAGCTGCCCTTCTTTGAACTTTTTCGATGTCATCCGCCAGTCCCACCTGATGCGGATCTCACACCGGACGTCGGCCACTGTGACCGAGCGGATCTAGGCGCTTCAGTCTGGAGCTGCGCGACCGCCCCGGTCGCAGGTTCGAATCCTGCCTCGGGCATGGATGTGTGTGATGTCCTTAGGTTAGTTAGGTTTAAGTACTTCTATGTTCTAGGGGACTGATGACCTCAGATGTTAAGTCCCATAGTGCTCAGAGCCATTTGAACCATTTTTCACACCGCACAGCAATACTCCAGAATAGGGCGGACAAGCGTGATGTAAGCAGTCTCTTTAGTAGACCTGTTGGCCTTCAAAGTGCTGTGCGAATGAATCGCGGTATTTGGTTTGCTCTACTCACGATACTATGTGATTGTTCCAATTTCCTTTATTTGCAGTTGTAATCCCTAAGTATTTAATTGAATTTAAAGCTTTCAAATTAGTGTGACTTAACGCGTAATTGAAATTTAGCGGATTTCTTTTAGTATTCACGTGAATAACTTCACACTTTCTTTATTCAGGGTCAGTTGACACTTTTCACGCCATACAGATATCGTATCTAAATCATTTTGCAATTCGTTTCGGTCATCTGATGACTTTAGAAGACGATAAATGACGGTACTATCTGCAAACAACCTTAAAGTGCCACTCAGATTTTCTGCTATATCGTTAATATAGATCAGATCAACTGAGGCCCTATACACTTCCTTGACGAACGCCGGATATTACATCTGTTTTACTGGATCAGTTTCCGTCTATTACCTCGAACTGTGAACTTTCTGACAGGAAATAAAAAATCCAGTCGTATAACTGAGGCGATATTCCATAGGCATGCAGTTTGGTGGGAAGGCGCTCGTGAGGAAAGCTGTCGAAAGCCTTCTGGAAATCTCAAAATATGCAATCAATTTGACATCCCCTGTTGATAGCACTCATTACTCCATGAGTATAAAGAGCTAGTTGTGTTTCACAACAACGATATTTTCTCAATCTGTGTTGACTATGTGTCAATAAATGGTTTTCTTTTAGGTAATTCATAGTGTTAGAGCACAGTATATGTTCCAAAACCCTGATGCGAATCGACGTTAGGGATACGGGCCTATAATTTAGTGGATGACTCCTACTTCCCTTTTTTGGTATTGGTGTGACCTGAGCAATTTTCCAGACATTAGGTACAGATCTTTCTGTGAGCGTGAGGATGTATATAATTGCTAAATATGGAGCTATGGTATCAGCATACTCTGAGAGGAACCTTACTGGTATACAATCTGGACCGGAGGCCTTGCCTTTAATAAGTGATTTAAGCTGCTTTGCTACACCGAGGATATCTTGTTATATCTTTCTCATCTTGACAGTTGTTCTTGATTGGAATTCAGGAATATTTATTTCGTCTTCTTTGGTGAAGAAGTTTCAAGAAACCATGTTTAGTAACTCAGGTTTAGTAGTACTGTCATCAGTGACTTCTCCGTTGTTATTGCGCAGTGGACGTATTGATTGCGTCTTGCCGCTGGTGTGCTTTATGTATGACCAGAATTCTTTGGGGTTTTGGGTTTCCTGTCAGATTTCGAGACAGAATTTCGTTTTGGAAATTCTTAAAAGCATCTCGCATTGAAGTACACGCTATATTTCGAACTTCCGCAAAACTTTGCCAATCTCAGCGTTCTTTTAAATATAGTGTGCTTTTCTTCGTTGCTTCTGCAACAGCGACCTAACCATGGGGGATCAGTATCATCACTTATTAATTTATGTGGAACATATCTCTCAATTGCCGTTGATACTATCTCTTTGAAATCGTTCCACATCTTCTCTACGCTTACATGATCATATCGGAAGGAGTAGAGACTGTCTTTTAAAAAGGCGTTAAGAGCATTTTATCCGCTTTTTATGAATATATATACTTTGCGTATCTTTTTGATGGTCATGGGTGTTACGCTATTCAGCCTAGTAGCAACTACCTTGTGGTCGTTAATCCGTGTATTCGTCCCGATACTCCCTATTTGCCCCGGATTAGTTGTTTCTAAGGGGTCAAGTGTGCTTTCGCAACCATTTACGCTTCAAGAGGGCTCATGAACTAACTGTTCAAAATACGAGGGTTGGAACTTAAATACTGGCCACTACTTATTCACAACCGATACAAAAGAGCTACATGTTTGCACCTATTACTGTGCTTCAAAGTAGTCACCAGCTTTGTGTAGAACCCATTGCCAGCAATGTAGAAGGCGTAGTATACCGTTAGCAGAGCCTGTTTTGTTGATGGCGCAAATGGAGCGGTCTACTGCCTGTCGAATCTCTGGAACAGTTCCACATCTGCATCTACATCTGCATCCATACTCCGCAAGCCACCTGACGGTGTGTAGCGGAGGATGCCTTGAGTACCTCTAACGGTTCTGAAGCGAATGCCACGAAGTGGTTCCATCATCTTCGGAATCAAATCAAAGTCACAAGGACTTAAGTCCGGGGAGTATGGTGGATGGTACAACACTTCCCAGTCCCATCGACAGAACAGAGCAGCCACAGCTTGCACTGTATGCGACCGCGCATTGTCGTGCAGAAAGTTGGGTGGGTTGCCCAGAAAGTGTCGCCGCTTCTTTCGCAAAGCTGGTCGCAGGTGATGCTCCAAAAACGAACAGTAGCACTGTGCACTGACGGTCTGGCGTGGGGGAACGTAATGCGTTAGGATAACACCATCACAGTCGTACACGAAAATCACTATAACTTTAGACCGCTCCATTCGCACCATCAACAGAACAGGCTCTGTTATCGGTATACTGCGCCTTCCACATCGCTGGCAACGGGTTCTACTCAACGCTGGTGACGCTCAGGAACAGGTGCAAACATGTAACTCTTTTGAATCGGTTGTGAATAAACAGTTCCCACTATTTAAGTTCCAACCCTCGTAATTTTCTGAGAAAGCATACAGTACAATTTCGGATGACCTTTTATGCCTACCGCCAGCTTTAAATGCATAATTTTTCCAGCATATCGAAGGTATATTGAGGTCACCAACGATTAAAATTGTATCAGTGGAGCACCTGTTTGAAATGAGACTCAGGTTTTCTTTGAACTTATATCTTCTGAGTTGGGAGGTCGGTAAAACGATCCAAATAATAGATTAGTCTGATTGTTAAGTATAGCCTCTACCCATACTATTTCGGAGGAACTATGTGTTTCAATTTCAGTACAAGTTGATCTACTTCTGACAGCAATAAACATTCCACCACCAACTGTATTTAATCTATCCTTTCTGAATACTGTTACGTCGTTTGGAAAAAATTCGGCTGAACTTATCTCCGGCTTTAGCCAGCTTTCCGTACCTATAACTATTTGAGCTTTAGTGCTTTCTATTAGGGCTTGGATCTCTGTTTCGTTCCCGACACAGCTACTACAACTTACAACTACAATACCGATCGTTTCTACAACTACCTTACCATGTTTTACCTGCCCCCTTTCCGACGGACTCCCTTTCTGTGGTTTCCTGAGACTCTCTAACCTAAAAAACCGCCCAGTCCCTTCCACACGGGCCCTGCTACCCGTGTAGCCGCTTCCTGTGTGTAATGGACTCCTGAACTATGAAGCGCAACCTGGAAACCAACCATCCGATGGCGCAAGTCAAGGAATCTGTAGCCTATACGGGCACAGAACCGCCTGAGCCTCTGATTCAGACCCTCGACTCGGCTCTGCACCAAAGGAACGCAGTCGGTTCTATCGACGATGCTGCAGATGATGAGCTCCACCTTAATCTCGCAAGAAAGACTGGCAGTCCTTACCATTTCCGCTAGCCACCCGAAACAGAGAGAATCTCCTTTGATCCAAAGCGACACACGTCATTGGTGCCAACATGAGCCAACACCTGCAGTTGAATGCACCCTGTACTCTTCATGGCATCCGGAAGCACCCTTTCCACTTCCGGAATGACTCTCCCCGGGATGCACACGGAGTGCACACTGGTTTCCTTCCCCTCCTTGGCAGCCGTGATCCTAAGGGGCCCCATTACGCACCTAACGTTGGAGCTCCCAACTGCCAGAAAACCCAGCCTCTGTGAATTCCCAGACCTTGCGGGCCGAGATGCTTTCTTTAGAAGGGGGGTTGACTACTGCACCCGGTGTAGAGACATCGTCAGCTACAGATAACGCCCGTAACCTGTTCGTCAAACGAACCCGGAAGGCCCTACGATCGGCCCCTCGGAAAGTCTTTCGCTGCCTGCCAGACTTTGGAATGATCTCCCACTCGACCACGGGTGAGGGGTCAACGTCAGTGCAGGCAGTACCCGGGGCGGCTACCGCAGTGGACCGATCTGGGGACACGTGGAACGTGCTCGACGTCCTTCGCGTCCGACCACAGTGTTTCCCCTTCGCAGCAGCCTCAGGCTGTGTGACGCAAGCCATCACAGCCAGGAGTTGTGAGCGAAGGGTCACCAACTCAGCTCGCCTCTGTACACAGCAATCACAGTTCCTATCTATTACTGAAGTCACTCCTGTTTGAAGCTCGTTAAAATATATAACAAACAAACGGTGTACACGTCTTATTAGTAGCAGGAACTCGAGGTACTCTGTCACTGACGGTCTAACCGACCGGAAGTTGTAGGCTGGACAGACTGGTGAAACAGACAGGCGGCGAAGTCTGGTGGAATTAACATCAGATTTTAATTGTGGGCAAACTCTCCCACCGATCGGCCTCCTCAACTGACGACCCATGTGTGTACGAATGTTAGCACATCGACATCGGCAACTAAGATTGAAATGGGCACGTGACCCTTCGTCACTGGACGTTGGCACAGTGGCAGAGCGTTGCATTGTCTGACGAATCACGATACCTTCTTCGTCATGCCGACGGGAGGGCGCCATTCCGTCGTCTTCCAAGGGAACAGCTCCTTGATACTTGTGCTATGGGACGTAGACAAGCTTGCGGCGGCTACATTACGTACCGGCTGCGAATTTTTCTGGGATTCAGCTGGCGGCGACGCCCATCTGACTTGTTGCTATGCTCAGGTGGTCATGATGGGCCTTGTTGCCCCACTGAGAGTTCCCTTTTTAGCACAAACGGCCACTGTAACACAACAGCGTATTATTTTGTTTTGATAAAACTGTTTCATTTACATTATACAGAATGACATCCCTAAAAGAGGACAAACTGCAGGACACTACTTCTGAGTGTATAGGGAGCAATACAGGCCATAAGGACGTATGACTTGAAGTATGTCCACAAGAAGGTCTACTCACTTATACGTGGAGGTAGAATATCTTTCAGAGTGACCCCGATATAAGCACCAGGCAGGTGGCCAATCAGCATGGTGCAATGTAGACGAACGTGGGAAAATTCTCCACAAACCTACAACGAATGGAGGCATTTCTGCCTACTTGTCACTCCAGCGGATTTGTCGATGATTCATTGCACTGCCACCAAGTAGTGGGATTTCTGTCATGCGTACTATTTACATAAGATGATGCTTTAAGAGGGGCCCTATCGTCAACCTTCAAAACACTCACCTGTGAGTTATGGAGGTGCCGATTCAGCATTAAAGCGTGGGTGGCGATTATAGGCGGCATCGCTCCAGTTCTATTTTAAGGGAAGTGCTGAAAATAGAAATCTGCTCCCAAATGTAGTAGGACACCGCCTGTATCATTATGATGTTATCTGTTTTTGACTGAAAATTACCTGTATTTACAGAGAGTCGGTAGTCGAACAGCATGTTCTATCTGCAAGAGAGCAGTATGAAAAGTGTATTTAAAAATCGCTAGACTCGCATGAATTTGTTAGCTTACAGCTGTACTGGGCTCTGTGTTGACAGCTGAATGACGCCACTCGACTCGTATGTGAGTAAAATACTCTCCTCTCTAGTGTCTGGTTAAATAAATAAGCATTTCTCTTGACGGTTTCAAAGGCAAAGAAATTAAGCGCTGAGTCTAAATAACTTTCACGAGCAGAGATTTGCTCCTGAACGTATCTAGCTTACGTTATACAATTCAGGGAATGAAATGAAATGTAGACTCTTGAGACTCGTAGACTTTACTCACATTGTGTCTGCTGGAAAATACTGTTAAATCTAGGTATACTCTTTGTGTAGGAATGACACGGTAAAAAATTCTAACAAGGTGCTACGGTCACATGTAAATCTCTGTGTGCTTGGAACTACGAGCAAGGCGATGGTTTGCTCGGTTTATACGGAAGCATACTGAGCGCAGAGGGTGAAATCGGAAGGAAGGAAGGGGGGACTGATGTTGTACCACTCGTCGATGGCGATGTTGTTAGTGACGAAGCATAGATTCGGTTTGGACAACGATAGGGTAGAAGCCAAAACCAGGGCAGTGACAAACATGATAGACGAATGATGAAGTGAATGATTTTTTTTTGTGAGATAAGGAATTAGGAATGGAGATCAGGAATTTACACTTTTTGTCTGTAATACAGCATATAGTCAACAACAATCTTTATTTTACAATTGTTATTACCTACTTTGGCCCAAATAAACAAATTCTCTTGAGCATTCAGCTCCTTCTTTCTTCTTGTGACAGAACAAAGGGTTTACCTGGAACCAAAGTATTAAATGGGACCTTAGCTAGTATTCCTGAAGTCTCTGTTATACTCCAGGTCTTCCAATAAAGAAATCTGCATCAGGGAGACCTTCAAGGCCACCGCAGTCGGCATGATTCCCCATAAAAAAGCCAAGGTCAACCATGTACTGCCTCCAACGACAGCAGTAGCATCACAGGTGAACTGCATTCTGAGTCCGCGAAAGACATATGGACTACCAATAAGCTGCTGCTTATTGAATTAGCCAGCAAGGTCAATGTCTATTGCCTTCAAAGACATAAACATAGGAACAATGTGCATCAAACGGCGACGGTAATAACGTCGCCTAAACATTGCAGAGGTACGTTAACACGTTTCGAAGAAACCATTCCGACATTCGCCTCACTCGATTTATTGATAATAACGGGAAATGTTTATCTGGAGGATCAGATGGGTATTTGAAGTTAGCTGCTGCCGAATGCGACATCAGTACTTGACCAAAAATCCCACCTCGTGTGGCTTTCGTAAAGAAAGTACATATACCAAACTAATCACTTCCGTGTTGGGACTTATTAAGTAATAAAAGGATAAAATACTGCATTGAAAATTGAAAGAAGTGCAGATTCAGTTCTGTCAGGTTCGAGGTCATGATTAATAAAATTGGGAACAACAATGAAGGAAAAATGCAGTGTAGTTCTCTCATGTTGAACTCTGAAGTAATCATGATTACATTAATTTATACGCAAATATCGTAATAATTAAGAAAGTAAAGACAGAAGTATAGCTTCGTGTGACAAGTGAAGCCACCTGATTCTACAGAGAAGGGTCAGTTGCGAAATGCTTCCTAATCTGGATGGAGAAGGAGTTACTTCAGACTCAGGAAGTCTAGTAGAAAATTTGTTGCTAAAGCTAATAGGTTTCACATTGGTCTGCGGTTCAGAGAACTACTTAGTATGTTAGTAAGTTTTATGGAATATTCCGTCAGTACCTAGAGTATCGTAAATATACACTGAGGAGCCAAAGAACTGGTAACTGCCTAATATCGCGTAGGGCCCCCTTCAGCACGCAGAAACGCCGCAACACGACGTGGCGTGGACTCGACTAATGTCTGAAATAGTGCTGGAGGGAACTGAAACCATGAATCTTGCAGGTCTGTCCATAAATCCGTAGGAGTACGAGGTCTGAACAGCACGTTGCAAGGCATCCCAGATATGCTAAAAAATGTTGATGTCTAGTGATTTTGGTGGTCAGCCGAAGTTTTTAAACTCAGAACAGTGTTCCTGGAGCCACTTTGTACCAGTTCTGGAATCGCGAGGTGTCGCATTGTCCTGCTGGAATTGCCCAAGTCTGTCAGAATGCACAATTGACATGAACGGATGCAGATGTTAGTACAGGATGCTTACTTAGTCTCACCTGTCAGAGTCATATCTAGACGTCTCAGGGGTCCCATATCACTCCAACTGCACACGCCCTCCACCATTACAGAGCCACCAACAGCATGAACAGTCCCCTGCTGACATACAGGGTCCATGCAATCATGAGATTGTCTCCACACCCGTACACGTTCACCGACACGACACAAGTTGAAACGAGACTCATCCGACCGGGCAATGTGTTTCCAGTCATCAACAGTCCAATGTCGGTGTTGACGGGCCCAGGCGAGTCTTAAAGCTTTCTGTCGTGCAGTCATAAAGGGCACACGAGTGTGCCTTCGGCTCCAAAAGCCCATATCGATGATGTTTCGTTAAATGATTCGCACGCTGACACGTTTTGATGCACTAGCATTGAAATCTGCTGCATTTCGCGGAAGGGTTGCACTTCTGTCCCGCTGAACGATTATCTTCAGTCATCGTAGGTCCTGCTTTTTCAGATTCTTTTTCCGCCCGCATCGATGTCGGAGATTTGATGTTTTACCGGATTCCTGATATTCACGGAACACTCATGAAATAGTCGTACGGGAAAATCCCCTTTCATCGGTACCGTGGGGATGCTGTGTCCCATCACCCGTGTCCCAACTGTAACACCACGTTCAAACTCAATTAATTCTTGATAATTTGCCATTGCAGCAGGATTAACCGATGTAACAATTGCACCAATTGTTGTCTTATATAGGCGTTGCCGACGGCAGCGCCCTATTCTCCCTATTTACGTTTCTCTGTATTTGAATACCCAAGCCTATACCAGTTTCTTTGGCTCTTCAGCGTATTAAAATATGAAACACACATTAGAACATTGATGCTGCTGCTGCTGCTCAAAATGGCTCTGAGCACTATGGGACTCAACTTCTGAGGTCATTAGTCCCCTAGAACTTAGAACTAGTTAAACCTAACTAACCTAAGGACATCACAAACATCCATGCCCGAAGCAGGATTCGAACCTGCGACCGTAGCGTCTTGCGGTTCCAGACTGCAGCGCCTTTAACCGCACGGCCACTTCGGCTGGCTGCTGCTGCTCCTTTTGGGACTTCCTCACTGTGAGGAGGTTCGGGTGGAAGTTTGTGGCCTGTTGGCCTTTACTCCCCTGGGAATCTTGCAGAGTCTTCTGTCTGTACTGTTGGTTGGATCTGTACTGGCAAGGAGTGCCGATGACCTATTTCTTGAATTTGTCAATATGACGATTTTTCTTCTTCTTCTTGCTTGTTGCTGAGGGCTCTCGCTCGGTTGGGATATTGTGCGTGACGTATCCTGCTTTATCATATTCTCTGTTGACCAGAGCGAAGATGATACAGCGCATTTGCCACTCTGTGAAGATTGGGTAGGAATCAATCAGGTTGAAATCCTCCCTAGAAAGACCAAGAAGGCCTTCTGGATACCCAAATGGGCGATGTGGGAGTTGAGGTTTAGGATGGTTAGGTGGAACGAAAGGATAAGCGTTGTCGTGGTGGGGGTATGTACCATCGCGAAGCGAGTCAGCGATCTTCTTCGTTACAGCACTTGCGCTGTACATGTCTGGAAGCGGGAAGAATGGGACTTCTTCCCACTCCTCTCCTTGCGCTGCTGCTTCGGTGTCCTCCTTGTGCTGTGTCGCCTCCCCTTCGGCAGGCTCGTCGGTCTGCGTGGCCACCGTCGCGAACTCCTTCTCATGTGGAGGAGTCGTCTGGGTGGCCGTGTCTTCTGTTGTGGCGGGAACTTTTTTGGCTGAGCGAAGCTCCTGCGTCAGCACAGCAATCTGACGCCGAGCCTCGAGCAGTTCCGCCAGCATGGCCGCCCTCTCTTCCGCCATGGCGGATTTGAAGGCGGACATGGCTTCTTGTACGGCGTCGTTGAGGCGCCTGGTGACGACGTCTTCCGTACAAGTGACCACCTCTACGTGTGTGGTGGTAACTTGCTTCTGCGTCTTCTTCTCCGGCCCGCGCCAGCTTCTTCTGTAGGCGCAGGAACGGGCGTTGGCCGCATGTGCGCCGCCGCAGTTGGCGCAGGTACAGGGGGTGTCCTTCTGCTTTTTGCAGTCGCGTGTGTCGTGTGCTTGCGCACACTTCAAGCACGCAACTGCGCCGCTGCAGTGCTTGGCGACGTGACCAAGCTTTTGGCAATGAAAGCACTGCACTGCAGTCTTCCTCTTCTTCTTGCCGGAAGTCCCTGCTATCGTGAGCAGCAACTCCGCCAAGGCAGCAGCTTTGCGTCCCATCCGCGTCTAGGCATCTCCGGTAGCAACAGCGACAATCAGCTATAGAAGATTGATACTGAACGTTTCAGTTAAATGTATCTTATTTTTTACGGTAATAAAGACATCGAATGCATTCTATTAATTATTTTATTTGCACCTCGTTGTTAAATGTTAATATTTTTACACAATGTTCGTATTTTCGGCTAAGACCATTGCGGCAAGTAATGGCACATTCTCAGACGAGAGTACATATTGCCGGTTTTCTGAAGACAGTTGTGCTGCGATGCGGATATCACGCGAATCTCAGGGTGCGAGTGAAATGGTGCTCGTGCTGCAGATTTGAAGTAGGAGGGGCGGTTCGATTCTTGTGGCTAAAACATCTAAATTGCGCACATATTCACCGCAAAATTCTAGCGATGTATAGAATAAATGGAATATCGCGTCCAGCCGTAGTAAAGTAGTGCTAAAAATTTAACCAAGCCCGCGCAAGCGATGGTCATGTTGATCCGCCGTACAGTCCACACTTGAACCACACGATTTCAATCTCTTCAGAACGCTGAAAGAACATCTTCGGGGAAAACGAAGACGTTCTCACAGCGGTGACTGGCTCATTGAACAAGGAGCGGTTTCTATCGCCGAGGAATTAAACAATTTGTAGAATGTATCTTTCGTTATTTACAGACTTTGGCGTGTATTGCATCATTCAATAAAAGTTACGTACCCTGCCACAATAACGTGTAACTTACATTTTAAGCCCCTTTTAGTTGATGAATCAGTACGAAATTATTATGGACATTTTCCTCTGATAATATAGGAGGAAATGAAGTAAACGATTGCTCAAATTCTATAATTGCCTAAATCATTTTACGTTATTTTGTGCAAGTGCAGCCGTAATGAACGTGCTTTCAGAATGTTCAAATGTGTGTGAATTCCTAAGGGACCAAACTGCTTAGGTCATTGCTTAAACTAACTTAAAGTAACGTATGCTAAGAACAACACACACACCCATGCCCGAGGGAGGACTCGAACTTCCGGCGGGAGGGGCCGCGCAGTACGTGACATGACGCCTCAAACCGCGCGGCCACTCCGCGCGGCGAGCGTGCTTTCCTATATTCCATATTTTTCTCTAAAAAGGATTTTATTGTCTGATGTAAGCTGTTAGAATGATTCATAGTAGTAGATGACGCACACAAAACCTAAACAGAAGCGAAATTTTCCATACCCGAAAAAGCTTTCGCTTAATACTCGTATAGGTCACGGTCCCCTTCCCTAAATGAACCAGCTTTCAAATTTAGATAGTGTGTGTCTCTGTCAAAAGTGAGTCAGATCGCGAAAGCTACAAATACCGTGTGTTCCATAATTTAAAAAAAAAACTTTCATTTACGCTTGGCTACATACAAAGGTATTTATTGGCTTCTGTTGGACTGCGATAGCATTTTTCAATTCCAGATATTTTCTCTTTTCCTTTTTCCACTTTATTTCTGTACTGAACGATGATTGTTTTCTCTGCGAGGATGTGTACGTATTATTTATCGATCATTCCGCGTCAGAACGGCATTTGTTTCGCTCTGAATGGGTGTCTGTCGTTTCTAGTGCGCAATATTGGAAACAATATCTGGCGGGCTCTCCGATGGACAGCTGCAGTGACACAGATAACGGACTCTCTTTGCGACCAGAATCACCAGAACTCAATGGAACTGGATATGCAGATAACTGCCAAACTCAACATTTTGTTTCCGGTTGCTAGCGTTGCGGTCCGTAACTGTAGCGCATGCTACAGAATGTTACCGACACATCTGTTGAGATTGTTTTCATTACCACTAATAATGAAGTCTACTGTTGCAATTAGTTTTGCAATGATCGTGCGTTTAGTTCATTACTGAACACATTCCAGTCGGTTAAATTTAATAAAATATATGCTGAGTTTGATCTTGCCTAACTAAGCGGAAACAAACCTGTGATACGTAAAACAGAGCACCTACTCGGGTTCTTGTGTGTTGCACAATGTTCATAAGTCAGTAATGTACAGGATTTAGAAAGCATTAGAGGTATGTCCATTATGTGTCCTCTTCCATGCCTGGTAAAATCGTTTAAAAGAAAATACAAAGATAAAATTATGTATGAGTAGGAGAGTAATGTACTCTTTAAGACCAAATACACATGACTAGCGTCCGAGAAGGCGCTCTCCCTTCTCCCTCCCCTCCCCATTCATAATCTGTACCCCTTCCCTTCCATCCCCTTCCTAAGCTATAACCCTTTCTTGTAAATAGTCCAATCAGAGGGCTTCGAAGCCAGTTGTGTTACATATACTCGATATCTCAAACTCAGCTCAATATTTTATTGCCATAAAAATGAAACAGTCAATCAGATAGCATCGTATGACAAGAATGAGCAAGGAGACACGACATAATTCTCATTCATTGGTAATGGCAACTGCCTAATTGTCCGCTTCTCAGTTGGAACAGGTGTATACGTCGCTTATCTCTCTGACATGCTGGATCAAATAGGCACGATACGCTTAGATCATAACAAAAAGACTGAAGTACGTAGATCATAGTATATTATATAAGTTTTCATTACATAATACGTCAGCTACATCTTTTCTGCATCTACAACATGTAAATTATAAACAAATTTTCATAATAGTCTAGAACCAGTGTTTTACATTTTCTTTATCATGCTATACATATAACATATAGGTTGTTGTGTTCAGTCCAAACACTGCTTTGAATCAGCTCTCTATGCTACCCTATCCCTTGCAAGCCTCTTCATCTCCGAATAACTATTGCAACCTACAAACCGAGTGAGGTGGTGCAATGGTTAGCCACTCGACTCGCATTCGGGAGGACGACGGTTCAATCCCGCGTCCGGCCATCCTGATTTAGGTTTTCCGTGATTTCCCTAAATCGTTCCATGCAAATGCTGGGATGGTTCCTTTCAAACGGCACGGCCGACTTCCTTCCCAGTCCTTCCCTAATCCGATGAGACCGATAACCTCGCTGTCTGGTGTCCTTCCCAAAACAACCAACAACCAACCAACAACAACCTACATTCTTCTCAATGTGCTTATTGTACTCATCTCTTGGTCTCCCTCTACGATTTTTTACCCCTAACGCTTCCATCCAGTGTTAAATCGGTGATAAGTTCATGCCTCAGAATGTGTCCTACTAACCGATCCCCTCTTTTAATCAGATTGTACCCAAAATTTCTCTTCTGCCTAGTTCCATTCAGTACTTCCTCATTACGTACATGATCTACCCATTTAATCTTCAGCGTTCTTATGTAGCACCACATCTCGAAAGCTTCTATTCTCTTTTTGTCTAAATTGTTTATCGTCCATGTGCCTTTTCCATACATGGTTACACTCCATACAAATACTTTCAGAAACGACTTCCTGACACTTAAATCTATACCTGATGTTAACAAGTTTCTCTTTTTCAGGAACGCTTTTCTTGCCATTGCCCGTCTACATTTTATATCCTCCATATTTCGACCATCATCAGTTATTTTGATTCTCAAATAACAAACCTCATCTACTACTTAACTGTCTCATTTCCATCAGCATCACCAGATTTAATTAATCGACTACATTCCATTATCCTCGTTTTGCTTTTGTTGATGTTCATCTTTTATCCTCCTTTTAAGACACTGTTCACTCCGTTAATCTGCTTTCCAAGTCCTTTGCTGTCTCTGACATAATTACAGTGTCATCCGCAAACGTCAAATTTTTACATTTTTTCTCCATGGATTTTAATTCCTACCCAAAATTTTTCTTTTGGTTCCTTTACTGCTTCCTCAGTATACAGATGGAATAACATCGCTGATACGCTGCAACATTGTCTCACTGCCTTCTTGACTACTGTTTCCCTTTCGTGTTCCTACAGTCTTGTAACTGCCGTCTTGATTTTGTACAAATTGGTTCAAATGGTTGAAATGGCTCTGAACACTATGGGACTTAACTTCTGAGGTCATCAGTACCATAGAACTTAGAACTACGTACACGTAGCTGACCTAAGGACATCACACACACCCATGCCCGAGGCAGAATTCGAACCTGCGACCGTAGCGGTCGCGCGGTTCCAGACTGTAGCGCCTAGAACCGCTCTGCCACTCGGGCCGGCTCTGTACAAATTATAAATAGCCTTTCGCACCCTGTATTTTACCCTGACCGTCTTCAGAATTTGAAAGAGGGTATTCAAGTCAGCATTTTCAAGAGCTTTCCCCACGTCTACAAATCGTATAAACGTAGGTTTATCTTTCATTAACCTATCTTCAATGAGAAGTCGTAGGGTCCTTATTGCCTCGCGTGTTCCTAAATTTCTCCAGAATCCAAACTGTTCTGATATTCCCCGAGGTCGGCTTCTAGCAGCTATTCCATTCTTCTGTAAACGTTCCGTGTTAGTATTTTACATCCGTGACTTATTAAATTGATGGTTCGGTGATTTTATCACCTGCTCAATATCTGCTTTCTTTGGAACTGAAATTGGACTTCTTGAAGTCTGCTGGTGTTTCACCTATCTCATACATCTTGCTCACCAGATGGAAGAGTTCTGTCATGGCTGGCTCCCCCAATGCTATCAGTAGCTGTAATGGAATGTTGTCTACTCCAAATACTTTGTTTCGACTTATGTCTCTCAGTGCTATGTCAAATTTTTCACGCAGTATCATATCTCCCTTCTCATTTTCATCTACGTCCTCTTCCCTTTCAATAATGTTGCCCTGAAGTACATCTGCCTTGTATGGACCCTCTATATACTCCTTCCACCTTTCTGCTTTCCCTTCTCTCTTTACGACTGTTTTTCCATTTGAGCTCTTGATATTCGTTCAGGTGGTTCTCTTTTCTCAAAAGGTCTCTTAAATTTTCCTGTACGCAGCATCTACCTTACTACTAGTGATATGTGCTTGTACGTTGTTACATTAGTCCTCTAGCCATTCCTGCTTTGTCATTCTGCGCTTCCTGTCGATCCCATTTCTGTATTCCCTTTCACTTACCTCATTTCTTTTATTTTTATATTTTCTCCTTTCATCGATTAAATTCAGTATCCCTTGTGTTACCGGACGTTTTCTACTAGCCCTGGTCCTCTGCAGCCTTCACTATTTCATTTCTCAAAGCTTCCCACTCTTCTACTTCTGTATTCCTTTCCGCTATTCTTGTCAGTCGATCCGTACAGCTTCCTCTAAAACTCTTTACAACCTCCGGTTCTTTCAGTTTATCCAGGTCCCATCTCCTTAAATTTAAGCCTTTTTGCATTTTCTACAGTTTTAATCTGCAGTTCATAACCAATAAATTTTAGTCACAGTACACATTTCTCCCTGAAAATGCATTACAACTTAAAACCTGGTTCCGAAATCTCTGTCTTAACATTACATAATCAATCTGAAACCTTCTGGTGTCTCCAGGTATGTGCCACGTGTACAATATATAGATTATCAGTACATTACATTAACATCATATGTATGTTGCAATTTCGGTAGATCGCGCTCACAACCAGTATTTTTTCTGCTAAATCAGTTTTAAAAAATCTGTCTTGTGCACACAGGTAATGGATAGCCAAGTCTTTTCCAAAATGACCCGCACTATAGTGCTCACTTTATCATCGAATATGAAGTGTTTATTATATTCTGCCAATAACTTAAATTTATATGGCTGTATAGTGGAAACTATGTACAGCTTGGATAGAGTTACATACTGAACAGTCGATCTGAGAACGTTATAAGAATACACAGTCCGGCAATAATCAATGCTTAGTTCCTTTGCTGATGAGTGTTTCACTTTTTGCTCCGTGCGTTCTGTGTCATGATTCACCTTCGAGAGCATACATTCATTCTGCGAATTCTGTAATAATGTCGTCCAATAATTCATCTTCGACAAAACTCATATTTTTTTTATTGATGCACGGATCGTTATCAGTGTTATTGTCGGGGTAAACGGAAGCGTGAATTCATCTCTGCACATCACGTTTAATAATATCATCAATATTTGATGGAGGTTCTTGATATAGTAATCTGTCTGCGTAACACATTTTAATATTTTTGCCTTAAATTTCTGCTGGATTCCCCCATAACGGAAATCTAAAAATGGTTCAAATGGCTCTGAGGACTATGGGACTTAACATCTGAGGTCATCAGTCCCCTAGAACTTAGAACTACTTAAACCTAAGTAACCTAAGGACATCACACACATCCATACCCGAGGCAGGATTCGCACCTGCGACCGTAGCGGTCGCACGATTCCAGACTGAAGCGCCTAGAACCGCTTGACCACAGCGGCCGGCAACCGAAATCTGCAAGAGCATAGTGGAAATATTTAAAATAGCTCGTCCTACAGGTATGCTTTTGTCAAATACAATGCATGTCGACTTATTTCAAAAGGCGCCAAATTTTCCTTAAATACGACACTGAAATTGGAATTGGAGCATGCAGTCAGAGCAGAAGCTGTGTACCTTCCCAAAGAGTTACTACCTTCACTTCACTAGTTTTTCGCACATTGTGCATAGTTTTGCTAAAACACTTTTATTCATTATATTGTTTTTTGTAGTCGGTTGCGGTGGCCGAGCGGTTCGAGGAGCTTCAGTTCGGAACCCCGCGACTGCTATCCTAAACGGTGGTGTCGCTTCATTGTGTTGTTCCTTGATGTGTTCTACGACAGATACTGTACACGTGTCAGTGTGTGTACCTTACAAAATATTATATCTTGTGCCGGCAGGAGTGGCCGTGCGGTTCTAGGCGCTACAGTCTGGCGCCGGGTTCGAATCCTGCCTCGGGCATGGATGTGTTTGATGTCCTTAGGTTAGTTAGGTTTAATTAGTTCTAAGTTCTAGGCGACTGATGACCTCAGAAGTTAAGTCGTATAGTGCTCAGAGCCCTTTGAACCATTTTTTATGATATCTCGTAAACGCCTGGCAGTAGAATCCACCAACAAACGCCACTGCCATTCTACAATGAAGCGCCAATAAAGCTGGTATAAGTATGCGTATTCAAATACAGATATATGTAAACAGGTAGAATGCGGCACTGCGGTCGGCAACGCTTATATAATACAACAATTGTCTGGCGCAGTTGATAGATCGGTTACTGCTGTACAATAGCAGGTTATCAAGATTTAAGTGAGTTTGAACATGGCGTTATAGTTGGCGCACATCATGTCTGAGGTAGCTTTGAAGTGATGATTTTCTCGTACGACCATTTCATGAGTATACAGTGAATATCAGGAATACGGTATAGCATCTGTTGTGACTTGGCAAGACAGCCAAGCCACTATGACCGGTAGCCGAAAGGCACGCGTTTAAGCTCACGCAGGCTGGCGTGAGGTCTGGAACAGTTAAAGGAGTTGAGTCTAGTAAAAATAATACGTAGCTGCTGGAATACTGAACTTTAATCCATAATTGGTGAACATCGGTCTGACGGTACATGCATCACAAGATAAATAGCAAATGATAACGGCGCCTTGCTAGGTCGTAGCAAATGACGTAGCTGGAGGCTATGCTAACTATCGTCTCGGCAAATGAGAGCGTAATTTGTCAGTGAACCATCTCTAGCAAAGTCGGCTGTACAACTGGGGCGAGTAGGAAGTCTCTCTAGACCTGCCGTGTGGCGGCGCTCGGTCTGCAATCACTGACAGTGGCAACACGCGGGTCCGACGTATACTAGCGGACCGCGGCCGATTTAAAGGCTACCACCTAGCAAGTGTGGTGTCTGGCGGTGACACCACAGCATCAAACTTCCGACATCGTTGCGGCCGGAAAAACATCCTGCAAGAACGGGACCAACGAGGACTGAAGAGACTCGTTCAGTGTGACAGAAGTGCTACCCTACCGCAAATCGTAGTAGATTTAAATGGTGGGCCATCAACAAGTGTCAGCGTGCAAACCATTCAACTAAACATCGTAGATGTGGGCTTTTGGAGTCGAAGGGACACTCAAGTACCTTGATGACTGCACGACAAAAAGCTGTACGACTCGCCTGAGAGCCTTAACACGGATATCGCAGACTAGAAACATGTTATCTGGTCGGATGAGTCTCGTTTCTAATTGTGTCGGGCGGATGGACTTGTACGGGTATGGAGACAACCTCGTGAATCCATGGGCAATCCATGTCAACAGAGGGCTGTTCAAGCTGGTGGAAGCTCTGCAATGGTATGGGGCGTGTGCATTTGGAGTGATATAGGATTCCTAATACGTGTCGATGCGACTCTGATAAGTGACAGGTACCTAAGCATCCTGTCTGATCACCACCAGCATTCATTCATGTCCATTGTGAATTCCGACGGAATTGGGCAATTCCAGCAGTACAATGCGACACCTCATAAGTCGAGAATTGCTACAGAGTGACTTCAGGAACACTCTTCTGAGCATAAAAACTTCCGCTGGCCACCAAACTCCCCAGACATGAATATTTTTGAGCAAATCTGGGATGCCTTGCACCGTTCTGTTCAGAAGAGATCTCCACCCCCTCATACTTTTACGGCTTTATGGACAGCCCTGCAGGATTGATGGTGTCAGTTCCCTCCAACACTACTTAAGACTTTAGTCGAGTCCATACCACGACGTGTTGCGGCACTTCTGCGTGCTCGTGGATACCCTAGACGTTATTAGGCAGGTGTACCAGATTCTTTGGCTTTTCGGTGTAATTTACGTTGCTTTTAGTTTGTTAATGTCAATGGCCATTGTTCAATTTAATAAAGTGTATATTTTCACAAGAAATATGTTTTATTTCTATCTGTTGAGTGGCTAAGAGTGCTAGCCGCTGAGTACCAAACCATTCGCGAAAACCGCACATCAGTAGCGTTTTCCAATTCCACGATATTTGCGGGTCAAGTTTTAAATCATTCACCATTGTACAGTGTGTATCACAACTAATAGCGTCAACTGGGCGAAAGTATACGATAATAGACGACAGATGTTTGCAGCGAAGATGGATCTACAAACGAGTAGTTTTTGAGATTAGTACTAATGTGTAACTACGCATCGCCATTTTCTCATTACGAGACACTTTCCTAGTTAATGCTCATGTGTTTCGGATGTATAGATTTCGAATTAGGGTAAAGCCAGAGTTTCTCCTCAAAGGCGTCATGCGAATTTTCTCTGGAGTTTAAGTAGATATTCGCAGTTTAGTTTTTGCTTTATGTGGATGGAGTCATCCCCTATTAATAAAGCTAATCGTGAGGTTAATGAAACTCCCACTGTAGATGAAAATCATCGATGTGTTTCTGTTTAAAAACACAATGTTTTTGTGAAAGGAAATTTTACACACCCACTGTCGCAAACTAGCGATATCTTGTGTAACCACTCGAGTTACCTGTGACAGAAGAGTGCGTACAATAGTCAGTGTCCCAGCTGGGATGGGTAAAGCTTCAGTGAGGTAAGAACAGTGGGTCGACACACATGACGGGGCAGGCCGGACAAGGAAGTACTCCATAAATTCACCACGTATCTTTCAGCTGAATAGCGTTGGGTTCCTTCTCTTTATTATAAACGTAATTTGGTATCTACATTTACATCAAGCCAATATGCAGTACATTACATGGAAATACTGTCTGTTTCGCATCTGGTTTTCGTCAAATGTCACTTGTAGTAATCCATATATACAGGGTGGTCCAAAAGTCCGGAAACACCCTCATGAAATTCAAATGGAGTAGCAAACAAGGGAACAGAGTCCCTACACACGAGGAAATGGAAGGGGAAAACTTTATAGGCTATGCCACCAACATGGCGGCCATCTTGAAAGCCGCCATCTTGGCTTAGACTCCAAAATTTCAGATGGGAATGTGGTCATGTGACATATCAAACAGATAGAGAATTTCACCAGAAAAACAATGCCACTGTTATTTTAAACATAGCTTTATTCATTCTCGGGTTACAGCCAGTTACATGTGGCAGCGGTAGGACGCTCGGCTTCATGTGTGTTATGTGACGAAGAGACATTACGCCGATGTTACACAGTCTCGAGAGACCACCAACAGTCATAGGAATGGTTCGATATGTTATCCGTTTTGTTGGGTTGTTAATGCTATCCTCTGAACCCAGTCCTGATGAACTTTAACCAACACATCTGGCTGAATTTGACCACACGTATCAACAATGCGCTGCTTTAGATGATGCAAATCCTGTATTTTTACAGAATAAACCAGTGCTTTGACATGACCCCAAAGATAAAAATCCAAAGGAGTCAAATCTGGTGAACGTGGTGGCCGCTCCACAGCACCCCTGCGACCAATCCACTTTTGAGGAAACTGCACATCCAGGTATGCTCGCACATTGTGCCCATGATGCGGTGGGGCTCCATCATGCTGGAAGAATTCTGGAAATTTCCCGTCCTCCGTTAACAACTAGGGAAACACTTCTTCAGCCAATAACCTCAGATAACCGTTGGCTGTTAACGTATCATCAATAAAGAAAAGGTCCAACGACTTTGGTATCCCACACACCACACCAGACCATCACTGTTTGTGAGTCGACAGTTTTGGAAGCATCAATCGAGTGCGCATTTGTGTCGGACAAGTATCTATGATTCTGCTTGTTCACTTTACCATTGATAAAGAAATTGGCTTCATCACTGAATTGCACCTGATAGGGGAACGTGGGTTTATCTGCAGCTGCTGTGACACCCATTCTGCTAACTGTACCCGACGGTCTGGGTCATCCTGGTTCAGGTGTTGGAGCAGCTGAATTTTGTACGGGTGCCATTTGTGCTGCGATAAAATTCGCAGTATGGAGGTACGGCTAACCCCACATTCTTGTGACAGGCGACGAGTACTCCGTTGCGGACTCTTGCTAAATGATGCCAACACGCTCACTGTTGTTGCTTCTTCGGTGGCGGATTCTGGTCTTCCAGCCTTAGATTTATCTGCGACAGAACCTGTCGCTCGGAACTTGGCCAAAAGCTTGGCAACTGTGCTGTGAGTGATGGGCTGTCTGGTTGGGTGACGACTGTTGAAATCCTCAGCAATGACCCGTGTGCTTCTTTCTCCTGCTATCAAGATGATTTCAATGCGTTCTTCATGTGTTAAGGTCATTTAGTAACCTGTAAATAAGGAAAAAATGATTAAAACTTTAGCATGAGTAAATGCTACCTAACAGTTAAACACATGTAACATATCAGGCATGGGATAGTCACTTTGCACCGTTTCAGACTCCATTTTATGACTTCTCAGTAAGTAGTACTTACGCTGCCGAGCGTCCCACTGCTGCCGCAAGTAATTGGCTATAATCCGAGAATGAACGAAGCTATGTTTAAAATAACAACGGCATTGTTTTTCTGATGAAATTCTCTATCTGTTTGCTATGTCACATGACCACATTCCCATCTGAAATATTAGAGTTGAATCCAAGATGGCGGCTTTAAAGATGGCTGCCATGTTGGTGGCATAGCCTATAAAGTTCCCCCATTCCCGTTCCTCGTGTGTAGGGAGTCTGTTTCCTTGTTTGCTACTACATTTGTATTTTACCAGGGTATTTCCGGACTTTTGGACCACCCTGTATTATGAAAACATGTTTGTGTGTGTGTGTGTGTGTTCAACATCTCCTCCTTAAGCACTTTGTCGATTTCAACCAAACCCGGTACGCATATCACGCAGCTTTCGCTATGGGAGTAAGAAGCACTGAGACCATAGTTGAAGACATATGACGTCACGAGGAATGAGATGCACGAGAAACTCCCGCCTCATGCTAAACGTTTAAATTATTACTTCTGTGCTACTAATTCTATTCGAAATAAATTTCGCAGATGTATCTACATATGCCGCTAAATGCTCCTACAGAATTATCTCATGGTATCACACATATTTCAGGAAATATAACGTCACAGATACTGAGGAGATTGAAAATCTGCCGCATGATGCAGGACGTTTAAACTTATTACTTCTTTGGTACTAACTCTGTAGGTGGAAAGAATACATTGAAAGCCTCTATGAGGGTAAAGATTTGTCTGATGCGATAGAAGAAGAAACAGGAGTCGATTTAGAAGAGAGAGGGGATCCAGTATTAGAATCGGAATTTAAAAGAGCTTTGGAGGACTTACGGTCAAATAAGGCAGAAGGGATAGATAACATTCCATCGGAATTTCTAAAATCATTGGGGGAAGTGGCAACAAAACGACTATTCACGTTGATGTGTAGAATATATGAGTCTGGCGATTTACCAACTGACTTTCGGAAAAGCATCATCCAGACAATTCCGAAGACGGCAAGAGCTGACAACTGCGAGAATTATCGCACAATCAGCTTAACAGCTCATGCATCGAAGCTGCTTACAAGAATAATATGCAGAAGAATGGAAAAGAAAATTGAGAATGTGCTAGGTGATGATCAGTTGGCTCTAGGAAAAGTAAAGGGACGAGAGAGGCAATTCTGACGTTACGGCTAATAATGGAAGCAAGGCTAAAGAAAAATCAAGACACTTTCATAGGATTCGTCGACCTGGAAAAAGCGTTCGACAATATAAAATGGTGCAAGCTGTTCGAGATTCTGAAAAAAGTAGGGGTAAGCTATAGGGAGAGACGGGTCATATACAATATGTACAACAACCAAGAGGGAATAATAAGAGTGGACGATCAAGAACGAAGTGCTCGTATTAAGTAGGGTGTAAGACAAGGCTGTAGCCTTTCGTCCCTACTCTTCAATCTGTACATCGAGGAAGCAATGATGGAAATAAAAGAAAGGTTCAGGAGTGGAATTAAAATACAAGGTGAAAGGATATCAATGATACGATTCGCTGATGACATAGCTATCCTGAGTGAAAGTGAAGAAGAATTAAATGATGTGCTGAACGGAATGAACTGTCTAATGAGTGCACAGTATGGTTTGAGAGTAAATCGGAGAAAGACGAAGGTAATGAGAAGTAGTAGAAATGAGAACAGCGAGAAACTTAACATCAGGATTGAAGGTCATGAAGTCAATGAAGTTAAGTAATTCTGCTACCTAGGCAGTAAAATAACCAATGACGGACGGAGCAAAGAGGACATCAAAAGCAGACTCGCTATGGCAAAAAAGGCATTTCTGGCCAAGAGAAGTGTACTAATACAAATACCGGCCTTAATTTGAGGAAGAAATTTCTGAGGATGTACGTCTGGAGTACAGCATTGTATGGTAGTGAAACATGGACTGTGGGAAAACCGAAACAGGAGAGAATCGAAGCATTTGAGATGTGGTGCTATAGACGATTGTTGAAAATTAGGTGGACTGATAAGGTAAGGAATGAGGAGGTTCTACGCAGAATCGGAGAGGGAAGGAATATGTGGAAAACACTGATAAGGAGGAGGGACAGGATGATAGGACATCTGCTAAGACATGAGGGAATGACTTCCATGCTACTAGAGGGAGCTGTAGAGGGCAAAAACTGTAGAGGAAGATAGAGATTGGAATACGTCAAGCAAATAATTGAGGACGTAGGTGGCAAGTGCTACTCTGAGATGAAGAGGTTAGCACAGGAAAGGAATTCGTGGCGGGCCTCATCAAACCAGTCAGCAGACTGATGACAAAAAAAAAAAGCTCTATTCACAAGATATTTCGCTGGCAGTATCCACATCTAACACTGAATGAACCTACAAAATTACATTACTGTGCTTCACATACTTAAAGAGATATGACATCATAAACACTGAGATGCGTGAAAAAATACCGCATCGTGGATGAGATTTTGACACATTTATTCTTAACTAGAAAGACACAAATACAGTCGAATCAGCTTAACGAAATCCTGTCCTTGGAAACTGGTACCGATTTTGACACATTTAAACTGCGAAGCTCAAATGGCGGTAGGCGAAAACGATAGCCATCTATAGAGCTTTGAAGGGGCGTTCCATGGAGACGTTTACAAAATCGCTTCGTACGCACCCTATTCAGCTGCTTCCGGTGGACTGAAACTGTTCGGTGTACTATAGTTATACACTTTGACATTACGCATATTTCTTTTGACGACTGTTTCACAATTTTAAATGTGAAAATATGGCAATGAAATTACGGAAATCTAAAAATGGTTCAAATGGCTCTGGGACTTAACATCTGAGGTCATCAGTCCCCTACAACTTAGAACTACTTAAACCTAACTAAGGACATCACACGCATCCATACCCGAGGCAGGATTCGAACCTACGACCGTAGCGGTCGCGCCGGCCGCAGTGGCCGTGCGGTTCTAGGCGCTGCAGTCTGGAACAGCGAGACCGCTACGGTCGCAGGTTCGAATCCTGTCTTGGGCATGGATGTGTGTGATGTCCTTAGGTTAGTTAGGTTTAACTAGTTCTAAGTTCTAGGGGACTAATGACGTCAGAAGTTGATTCCCACAGTGCTCAGAGCCTTTTGAACCGTAGCGGTCGCGCGGTTCCAGACTGGAGCGCCTAGAGCCGCTCGGCCACTCCGGCCGGCTCCTTTCACGCTTCTAAATGTGTTGGAACGCGAAATTTCACGTTGTGACGTCAGCTTCCGCTAGCCCCCAACGTTATCCCGTCCCGCCGGATGACGCCTGTAGACTAACTAACGACCGTGGCCACATAAGCACCATATGGTCACAACCTCAAATTGAATATACCAAATCTTAGAAAGAGCGGATATGGTATCAGTGGATAAGAGCGTAATAAAATGAAGGAAATTCCGGAATGATTCCTTTGAGAACAAACAGCCAGTTTCTTTACCCATCCTTCACCAAGCCGAGCTTATTCTCTTTCTGTAATGTGTCGCATCCCGGCACAGCCTCACTATACCAGAATGAAGTAAGTGCGAACTGCGTAGCGTAATCAGGACGTTAACGACAATGAGTTAGTTATAAATTGCTGTCAACCTTTATATCGGAGATGAGAAGGAGAGAATCTCCTTGGTTTGAAGCAAATAAGTTTCCTGAAAATAGGTTACAGAATTTATTCTCACATATACTTAAGTGAGGTGTTGGACCATAAACCTCCTTAGTAAGATTCAGTCTATTTATTCGGACTAGCTACGTCAAAGCTAATTGCCGGTACATATAAGAAATAAGTGCAAAGCAATCACTTGTTCTTGGTTAGCAATGAAATCTAAGTAATTGAGACATAGGCTGACAGCCTCTGTACAACACTATTCCAATGAAACTCTAAAAATCCTACTTGACCCGCAGTTACTGAGTGTCTACCAGAGCCTATCACTGTTTTCTTGTAGTTGAAGTCTTTATCAGCTGTATCGGCTGCTATGGGCCTACTCGGCCCCGCTGGCGTCTCGCTGCGGAATCTCCAAACTACCGGCACTGGCTCTGAATCTGCATCTGAATCTCTGCTTCTTGCTATTCCGCTACCTGGCCTTTTATTTCGTTTCTCATGTACTTGGGTACACACGAGTTAATTTGATTCACACGTCTCTTTCATTTCAAAGTGATCAGATTCCACAAGAATGCCTATGGTTCCACACGACACTTTCGTTTCTAGCTGCACACAACTTAATTTGGTTCCGCACGAGTCTTTTCCGCACGTGACTGACACTCTGTATTATCGCCCCGGTGTTTGCGTCTTCCATTGCGCAAGTTTGATTCATGCTGCTTCCTCTGGCAGGAAGTCAAACACTAAGTTATTTGATTAACAAGCCATACTTGGCAGCCTCTGCCGCTTATCTTGTCGCTACGTCCTGGTGGACTATTTCTTAATGTCGGCTGTTTGCCTATGGAGCCTGGACTCTTACTATTGTCACGAAATCAAGAATAAAAATTTAAATTTTCTACGGTCACGACAAATGAGGTTTATATTACCCAGTGCAATATCAACGGTGTTTAATATATATATGTCATTGCCTAGAATATTGGCACTAGAGCATATGTCAACCACTGTATTTTAGCTGTTCGTCTTTTTAACAATATTACTTTTGTCGTATTCCTCTTTTTATTGCTTTTTATACTTTATAAGCATATTACAGACTTTAACTATTGTATCCCCCTTTTATTTTCGCTGTTTCAATTAATTATTGAAAACTAGTGTATGCTGACATTAGCTACATCTGGTCAACTTACTACACAAACATCTTGTGGCTACTGTATGGCAGCTTGTTTTAAACTGTAGTTTTACTGACAACATGACTCGTGCATGTGATGTGCTTTATATGTATTTGACGATGCTGGTGCTGATTCCGCATTTAACAGTTGACTATGCCACTATGGCTGCAGTGCATTAGGACTTTGCTTTTATGAGACAGGCATGCCTCTTTACATTTAAAGCGCACAAATGTAAATTTTGTCAGTACTACTTTTCAATATGATCTATGTATTGTTCTTAAGCTGTATGCAGTTTGCGAGAGTATTTATATTTTTCTCACTTTGCTGCAGATCTGATGATGGTCGTTAAAGACCGAAACCGGTAATCTGTTGAACAGAAAAGATTGTGACCATAGACGTAAATTAAAGGAAACTTATTATATATACGGGTCACTGTGTTTTTTCGCGACGATGTCGCAGCTTGTGAAACAAATGAGGTCGTTGTCGACATGACTTAAAATCCCAGTCTTCGCCATTTCCTTCTTTACAGTCTTCAGTACTCTTGAAAATATGTCCTCTTCTACACTGTGAGAATTCTTCTTTTATCCGTTGCATATGTGCGACGTTTTACCATTTTTCGTAGTTAATATTTAACGAATGGACCCAAAAGGGTGAGCTATAAAGTTTGGCCTGATCAGATGTCCTTATGTACCAGGTGATCAAAAAGTCAGTATAAATTTGAAAACTGTATAAATCACGGAATAATGTAGATAGAGAGGTACAAATTGACACACATGCTTGGAATGACATGGGGTTTTATTACATCCAAATAAATACAAACGTTAAAAAAATGTCCGACAGATGGCGCTTCATCTGATCAGAATAGCAATAATTAGCATAACAAAGTAAGACAAAGCAAAGATGATGGTCTTTACAGGAAAAGCTCAATATGTCCACCATCGTTCCTCAACAATAGCTGTAGTCGAGGAATAATGTTGTGAATAGCAGTGTAAAGCATGTCCGAAGTTCTGGTGAGGCATTGGCGTCGGATGGTGTATTTCAGCATCCCTAGAGATGTCGGTCGATCGCGATACACTTGCGACGTCAGGTAACCCCAAAGCCAATAATCGCACGGACTGAGGTCTGGGGACCTGGGAGGCCAAGCATGACGAAAGTGGCGGCTGAGCACACGATCATCACCAAAAACGCGCGCCAGAGATCTTTCACGCGTCTAGCAATACTGGTTTTTTTTTCAGTTCTAATAAAAACCCATGTCATTCCAAGCATGTGTGTCAATTTTTACCTCTCTATCTTCATTATTTCGTGGTTTATAAAGTTTTCAAATTTATATTGACTTTTTGATCAGCCGGTGCCTCTTTTATTTGGCACGCCAGTTTCTTCTGTGGTAGTCGTCAATTCACACTCATTTTGGGTTTCCGGCGGTGCCGTCTACCTCTCAGGGTCTCCTCAGCTCATTAACTTGCCGCGGACCGTAGCGTTTCAGTTTACTGTGCAGGCGGCGTTATTACCGGCGACGTGTGTCGCGCGGCCGTGTGCGGGACCGCTGACACGCTTGTTAATGCACACCGGCTGCTGGCGCCGCCTCTCCGCCCTCCAACCCTCCCCGCGCGCACAGTGCCCGCGACTGCCTATTGACGCAGCGACAGCAGTAATTGCCCCTTAACAGTCGCGCTAATGGAGCCGGCTGGCTTCCTGGGGGCGCGTAATCCACCAGGGGCGGCGGCGCCGGCGGCTGTTGGCGTATTGGCGCTTCCGCTGCCGCTGCTGGCGCGGCACAAACAGGCTGCACTGATGTCGCCTCTCGGCCTGCTTCTCTACGTTATCGCAGGCAGAGCTCACAGATGCTTAGATGCTTAAGGTGGAACGTACACTATGTAAAAGAAGCAAAATTTTTTACTATACGGCAATGAAACTACGTACCAGACTTATTAAGAAATTAACACATTTACTTTGAAGTTCCCGCCATCATATGTCTTGAACTTTTTTACAGAATTAAAAATTTTTAATTTAAAAAAATAATATATTTATCTTTTCCTCAGAAAATATTCAAGAGATTCCTACAAAATTTTCTCTGCTTAATCTGTTTCTACACTACTGGCCATTAAACTTGCTACACCAAGAACAAATGCAGATGATAAACGGGTATTCATTGAACAAATATATTATACTAGAACTGACATGTGATTACATTTTCACGCAATTTGGGTGCATAGATCCTGCGAAATAAGTAGTCAGAACAACCACCTCTGGCCGTAATAACGGACTTGATACGCCTGGGCATTGAGTCAAACAGAGCTTGGATGGCGTCTACAGGTACAGCTGTCCATGCAGCTTCAACACGATACCACAGTTCATCAAGAGTAGTGACTGGCGTATTGTGACGAGCCAGTTTCTCGGCCACCATTGACCAGACGTTTTCAGTTGGTGAGAGAGCTGGAGAATGTGCTGGCCAGGGCAGCTGTCGACCATTTTCTGTATCCAGAAAGGCCCGTACAGGACCTGCAACATGAAGCAGTGCATTATCCTGCTGAAATTTAGGGTTTCGTAGGGATCGAATGAAGGGTAGAGCCATTGGTCATATCAAATCTAAAATGTAACGTCCACTGTTCAAGGTGCCGTCAGTGCGAACAAGAGGTGACCGAGACGTGTAACCAATGGCACCCATACCATCACGCTAGGTGGTGTGCCAATATGGCGATGACGAATACACGCTTCCAATGTGCGTTCTCCGCGATGTCGCCAAATGCGGATGCGACCATCATGACGTTTTGCCATTCGTGTACCCAGGTTAGTCGCTGAGTACACCTTCACAGGCGCTCCTGTCTGTGACGCAGCGTAAAGGTTCAAATGGTTCAAATGGCTCTGAGCACTATGGGACTTAACTTCTGAGGTCATGAGTCCCCTAGAAGTTAGAACTACTTAAACCTAACTAACCTAAGGACATCACACACATCCATGCCCGAGGCAGGATTCGAACCTGCGACCGTAGCGGTCCCGCGGTTCCAGACTGTAGCGCCTAGAGCCGCTCGGCCACTTCAGCCGGCGCAGCGTCAAGGGTAACCGCAGCCATGGTCTCCGAGCTGATAGTCCATGCTGCTGCAAAAGTCGTCGAACTGTTCGTACAAACGGTTGTTGTCTTGCAAACGTCCCCATCTGTTGACTCAGGGATTCAGACGTGGCTGCACGATCCGTTAAAGCCATGGGGATAATATGCCTGTCATCTCGACTGCTAGTGATACGAGGCCGTGGGGATCCAGCACGGCGATCCGTATTACCCTCATGAACCCACCAATTCCATATTCTGCTAACAGTCATCGGATCTCGACCAACGCGAGCAGCAATGTCGCGATAAGATAAACCGCAATCGCGATAGGCTACAATCCGACCCTTATGAAAGTCAGAAAAATGATGGTACGCATTTCTCCTCCTTACACGAGGCATCACAACAATGTTTCACCAGGCAACGCCGGTCAACTGCTGTTTATGTATGAGAAATCGGTTGGAAACGTTCCTCATGTCAGCACGTTGTAGGTGTCGCGACCGGCTCCAACCTTGTGTGAATGCTCTGAAAATCATTTGCATATCACAGCATCTTCTTCCTGTCGGTTAAATTTCGCGTCTGTAGCACGTCATCTTTGTGGTGTAGCAATTTCAATGGCCAGCAGTGTATATAGTAAGCTATGAGGTTTTTTTGAATACATTGAATAGCAGGATTTTAATAATTTTTTACTTACAATTCTGCAAGGGTAACACACGACGTACGGTGCAAGGAGGATATAAAAAACAGACTAGCACTGGCAAAAGCGGCATTCCTGGACTAGAAAGTCTACTTACATCAAACGTAGGTCTTAACTTGAGGAAGAAATTTCTCTCTATTTTCGTTTGAGACACAGCACTGTATCGTAGTCAAACTTCGACTGTGGGGAAATCGGAACAGAAGAGAATCAAAGCACTGCTACAGACGAATTTTGAAAAGCACTTGGAGTGATAATATAAGGAACGAGAAGGTTCTGCACAGAGTTGGAGATGAAAGGAGTATATGGAAAACACTGACAAGAGTAAGGGACAGGATCATAGAACATCAGTCAAGTCATACGGAATAGTTTACAGGGCACTAGAAGTAGTTTTTGTGAGTAAAAACTGTAAAGGAACACAGATATTGGAATGCAGCCAGCAAAAAATTCAGGAAATAGGTTGCAAGCGCCACTCTAAGGTGAAGTAGGCATATGAGAGGAATTTGTGGAGAGCCGCATCAAACCACTCAGAAGACTGATGAAACAAAAGAAAGTGTAATATAAAGTTCACACAAAATTCCAAGCACTTTTCGTCACTTCCTTTGCTAGTGCACAGTTAATGCATCCTCTGAAAATTATTTCGAGCAGTTAGTTTATGATCCCACGCGAATAGTAAACGGTTGTGAAAACACACTTGACCTCTTAGCAACAAATAATCCTGAGTTAATAACGAACATCAAAACGGTTACAGGGATTAGTAAACACAGGGTTGTCGTAAGGAATATTGTAACCCGCAAATCCTCCAAAAATAAACGAAAAATATGCCCATTCAAAAAAGCAGATAAAAATTCACTTGTAGCCTTCCTGAGAGACAATCTCCACTCCTTCCGAATTAATGATATAAGCGTAGACCAAATCTGGCTTGAATTCAGAGAAATAGTATCGGCAGCAATTTAAGGATTTATACCACATAAATTAACAAACGATGGAGCTGATTCTACTTGGTACACGAAACGGCAAAGAACAATGTTGCTGAAACAACGAAACTAACATGCCAAATTTAAACAGACGCAAAATCCCCAAGATTGGCGATGTTTTACAGAAGCTCGAAATTTAGCGCGGACTTCAATGCGAGATGCTTATAACAGTTTGCACAACGAAACTTTGTCTCGAAACCTGGCAGAAAATCCAAAGAGATTCTGGTCGTATGTGAAGTATGTTAGTGGCAAGGAACAAGCAATGTTTTCTCTGTGCGATAGCAACGGAGATACTATCGAAGACAGTGCTGCCAAAGCAGTGTTACTAAACACAGCTTTTCGAAATGCCCTCAAAAAGGAAGACGAAGTCAGTATTCCACATTTCGGATGAAGAGCAGCTGCCAACATGAGTAACGTAGAAGTAAATATCCTCGGAGTAGTGAAGCAACTTAAATCACTTAAGAAATGCAAGTTTGTTGGTCCAGACTGTACTCCCGTTAGGTACCTTTCAGAGTATGCTGATGCGTTAGCTCCGTACTTCACAATCATATAAAACCGTTCGCTCGACGAAAGATCCGTACCCAAAGACTGTAAAGTTGCACAGGTCACACCGGTATTCAAGAAAGGTCCAATATCATTAACGTTGATATGCATCAGGATTCTAGAGCATATATTGTGTTCGAACATTATGAATTACCTCGAAGAAAACGGTTTACTGGCACACAGTCAACATGGGTTTAGAAAACACACTTCTTGCGAAACACAACTAGCTCTTTATTCGCATGAAGTGTATAGTGCTGTTGGCAAGGGATTTCAGATCGATTCCGTATTTCTGGATTTCCCCTTGCGGCGTGGCGGGGTCTGAAATTCCGTGTGCTGTGCTGGCTGCAAATTATAAATTCACCTACCTCAGAACGGCATCTGCTAGATGTCCCTTCATTCGGCAATATAGATACCTACAAGATGATGTAAAAGCAGCGTTGACAAAAAAAAAACCACCCTGTAATATCTGCAATTACTGATGCCGCGCAACTCTAGTAATGAAATAAAGTTCTGTAGAAAAACCGTCCATAAAAATGTTATCGGGCGGTAAGATAATGGATTGGCTTCTGGTAAATAATGTCCGAAAATTCTACACCAAAAGGTTTATTTGCTTTTATAACCAAGGAAATGGTACTATTTAGTTCACATTTAAACTATTGGTTATTTTCGTCAAGTTCACAGTACATACACTCATTTCGCAAACCCAGCAGCCAGAAATATGTACAAACCCGACCAGAATCAAACAACGTTCTCTCAGTCATTAATTTCACGACTAACATGAGTTATTACAATCAGTCCTTCTTGTGGATTCCTCAAAAAAGAAACTGCTAGCTAAAAATTCTCAGTGGTTGAATACTGCAACATTGTCCCGTGGATACTATGAAGGCCAAATTTCACATGTGAATATCTGTCAAACTAAACAGTTCTAAAACTTCCAAACTTCACAAAACTGTCTGTAGCTACATCAGCGTTAGTCACGAAACATATCAAATGTGAGGAACTCAATATTCCTTCATTATACACATAATGAGAAACATCACATTTACCATGGCCTTCTGCGACCGAAGCTGGCGAGTTAGACCCTTCTCGCAGCCTCGCTCCCAGTACAGCTATCAGGTAACGAGCGGGAACTGTCTCAATTCTGATTGGCTAATCATACTTGCTGCCTATCAGAATGCTCGCTCATGATCATACTCGCGCCAAAACGGGCCTGCACCAATCTTTACATACAGACGCAGCCATGTCATTCTGATATATACATGTTAAAGTAAAGTTTAATAATCGAAAATGAAAAGGCAATATATCTGGAAATATTCTTTAGATACAGATAATACTCCAGCTGACTTTCTGGCTGGTCTGGTACAATAGCAATCACACCTAGACATACGTCATCAGCAAAGTGGGTAAATTCCCTATGAACATTTCCCCGTGACAGGCTTGCGTAACTCTTGCAGGTTACTTAAGTCGGTATATAATGCAACATTACAATTTAACAAATGTCCCACGTACACACTCTCATTCACTCACATTTACTCCCACAACAATATTAGACACAAATAATAATTTTGTCTGATTTTTATATTACGACAACGAAAAATGATTGAAGTTTTAATATGAAAACCTCAATCAATTAATTCTGCGCCGGCCGCGGTGGCCGTGCGGTTCTAGCGCTGCAGTTCGGAACCGCGGGGCTGCTACGGTCGCAGGTTCGAATCCTGCCTCGGGCATGGATGTGTGTGATGTCCTTAGGTTAGTTAGGTTTAAGTAGTTCTAAGTTCTGGGGGACTTATGACCTAAGATGTTAAGTACCATAGTGCTCAGAGCCATTTGAGTCAATTAATTCTGCACATTGAGAGTTCTGCTTATATTTTCCGATTATACCGAAAGATCAACTATTATACTTCCAAACTGAATTTAGTTCCCTAAGTGTCGGTTTTTGACATTTTCTCTCTCTGTAACTATGATAGTTTTAAAGCTGAAATCTGGATAGAATCTTCTCCTGAATGTCAAAAGGTAGCGTACCGATTTCGAACATGATTGAATAATATTTAATGTAATTTATTTAGGTTCTTATATGTGGTGAACGTACAGTCATTAAGAAGTGACACAGGAGCCGTTCTCACGCTGCCGTAGTAACAGGTGTACATGACTCATTGGCTAAGACACAAGTGGAGGTTTCTGTCACAGCCTCCATCTCCGATACTGTGGGCTGTATAGGAACGAATATTATTGCGCATTAACTCGCGACGTTACACCCTGTACCACACAAGTGGTTTATAGTGAAATTGCCTGCTTATGGAATGTGGTCTCAGTTATGTGTCTGGATTAGTGACTTCCTGTCAGAGTGGTCTCAGTTCGTGGTAACTGACGCAAAGTCATCGAGTAAAACGGAAGTGATTTCTGCCGTTCCCCAAGGTAGTGTTATAGGGCCTTTGCTGTTCCTTATCTATATAAACGATTTGGGAGACAATCTGAGCAGCCGTCTTAGGTTGTTTGCAGATGTCGCTGTCGTTTATCGACTAATAAAGTCATCAGAAGATCAAAACAAAACTGCAAAACGATTTAGGAAATGTATCTGAATGGTCCGAAAAGTGGCAGTTGACCCTGAATAACGAAAAGGGTGAGGTCATCCACATGACTGCTAAAAGGAATCCGTTAAACTTTGGTTACACGATAAATCAGTCAAATAAAGGCCGTAAATTCAACTAAATACCTAGGAATTACAATTACGAACAATTTAAATTGGAAGGAACACATAGAAAATGTTGTGGGGAAGACTAACCAAAGACTGCGTTTTATTGGCAAGATGGTTAGAAAATTTGACAGACCTACTAAGGAGACAGCGTACACTACGCTCGTCCATCCTCTTTTAGAATAGTGTTGCGCGGTATGGGATCCTTTTGAGACAGGACTGATGGAGTACATCTAAAAAGTTCAAAGAAGGACAGCACGTTTTGTATTATCGCGAAAAATGGGAGAGAGTGTCACGAAATGGTACAGGATTTGGAGTATAATTAAAAGAAAGGCGTATCTCGTTGCGACGGAATCTTCTCACGAAATTACAATCACCAACTTTCTCCTCCAAATGCGAAAATATTTTGTTGACACCAACCTACATAGGGAGAAACGATCACCACGATAAAATAAGGGAAATCAAAGCTCGTACGGAAAGATATAGGTCTTCGTTCTTCCCGCGTGCTATACGAGATTGGAATAATACAGAATTGTGAAGGTGGTTCGATGAACCTTCTGCCAGGCACTTAAATGTGATTTGCAGAGTATCCATGTAGATGTAGATGCCAAAACTAGCTCATAACTTGGACCTTACCTGTACTGTATTTATGACTCTTGACATATAATATAAACATGTTTGCCCTCTTTTTCGTGAATGTACCATCACATGACACAACAATGTCTGTTCTAACATGATTAGAATCGTTCTCTTCTAAGGGTTCACTTTCTGCAATAGCTTCTATTTTAGCTGCTGTCATGCCGTTCTCACAGACTTCAGTAATTATCTTTTCCAGTTCACAGCAGATTTTTGTAAATCTTAGACATGGCGCTGGCATATTCATTATACTACACAATAATTTTACCCCTTCTTTCCCAACTCCAATGCACATCAAGGCATAGAAAAACATGAGATTAGCTTGATAATACCAGTTTTTACACGTAGAAGTTTTGAATGAACTATCAACATCACATTCTTTGCACACTATGCAGATTGACCATCAAATCCGCTTCTGAAGAGGTATGTTAATGACAAATGAGGACTAATAAAAAGTGTTGCTAAGACAGGGGTGACTATGGAGGGCGGGAAGAGAGGGATTGCTGGTATTGGGACCTATAGATTTACAAGCAAAAGGGGGTGGTGTTGGGCGACAGGGAAAGGGAATGGAGGGGGTGTGGTAAGGGGAGATGTGCAGCCTTTAATTGGAGTCTGAGCGGAGATGGTAGTGTTGATTCAGAGCTGGTAGGACACATATATGTTGGAGTGGAGCTCATGGTCTGGCAGAGGGAGGCAGTTGAAATTACTCTGGAGGAGGACATGGAGGGTACGCAGGTGTAGGATTGGTGGGGTGTGTAGGTAGAGACATGTCAGCACACTAGGACTGGAAAGGATAGGGGATGCAATAGGATTGTTGAAGTCAAGTTTAAAGATGGTTAGGTTATTCAGAGGCGTTTAATGTGATTGAGGAGTGGTGGGATTTTAATGAGCTGGTAAAGGTTTTGGGAAGGTAAGCTGATGCGCAGATGCGGAAAGCCAGGAAACGATCGTACCATCTGAGGATGTAGAGGGACTTACAGAACTTGGAAGTTACTATGGGTACTATGGGCCTTAACATCTGAGGCCATCAGTCCCCTATAACTTAGAACTACTTAAACCTAACTAACCTAAGGACATCACACACATCCATGCCCGAGGCAGGATTCGAACCTGCGACAGTAGCAGTCGCGCGGTTACGGACTGAAGCGCCTAGAACCGCTCGGCCACAGCGGCCGGCCTCAACACTTTACAGCACCGTCATCACTTCCGATCCTCGTTATAGATACTGCCAACGACACGTGGCGTTCACTGATAATTAATACCGTTCACTTTAGCTTTATATCTTGTTTATCACCTCTATATTTGAGGTCAGTGGTGCATTCTGCAACTGCCATTGCCTACTCGCGACCGTTCTTTTGGAGCCGCCTCCGGTTACTCGACCGTGCGTTTTGAGTGGCACCTTGCTACTACCTTGGCACCGTCTTCCCGACGCACAAGAGAGACCCCATCTTTCTTCCTCAGCCAACAGGGATACTCCACTCGGCTCCTACGCATATAGATATCAAAACTCTCAGCCAACTGGCGTTCAGATCGCTGTTGCCAGGCGGATCTGACGTCACGTTTGCGGACAGTGTGACGGAAGATTGTCTCGGAACACTTTCTCAGACTGTAAGATGCTACTCCCGAATAGTCAGATCTTATCCCTACTTAGGTTGCACAAATTTGCCTCTTATGATGCTATCGTTAATGCTCCTTGCTGACGCATAATTGTCAGGTGGACATGTATCCTGGCAGCTACAGAGCATCCCCGTTTAGATCTCGCAGAGGTTCATAAATGTGCGTAATAATTAGCATAAGCACCTGAAGGGAGTGCACGTATGCCTTATAAAATATTGAGCTATGCCAGCTCTAAAGCCATCCGTAACTGCAAAAGTGTCGCCGGTGTAGGATTTTGTGCACGAACTGACCTCTCGATTATGTCTCATAAATGTTCTTTGGGTTTCATGTCGGGCGATCTGTATGGGCAACACGTTCGCTCGAATTGTCTCGAATGTTCTTCAGACCAATCACGAACAACTGTGGCTCGGTGACAAGGCGCATTGTCATCCATAAAAATTCAATCGTTGTTTGGGAACACGAATTCCATGAATGACTGCAAAAGGCCTCCAATTATCCGAACGTAATCATATCAAGTCAATGATCTGTTCACTTGGACCAGAGGATTGCCCACACCATTATGGAGCCAGCACCAGTTTGCACAGTGTTTCGTTGACAGCTTATGTCCATGGCTTCGTGGTGCCTGCGCCACTTTCGAACCGTACCGCCACCTCTTACCAACTGGAATCGGGACTCATTTGACCAGACCACGGTTTTTCTGTCCTCTAGGATCCAACCGATGTGGTCACGTTCTCAGGAGAGGCGCTGCGGTGAATGTAGTGTTGTTAGCAAAGGCACTCGCGTCTGCCGTCGGCTGCCATAGTCCATTAACGTCAGATTTCACTTCGCTGTGGCAACGGATACATTAGTCTACTTTCCACATTGATTTCTACAGTTATTTCACTCGGAGTTACTTGGATTCAAATGGCTCTGAGCACTATGGGACTTAACTTCTAAGGTCATCAGTCCCCTAGAACTTAGAACTACTTAAACCTAACTAATCTAAGGACATCACACACATCCATGCCCGAGGCAGGATTCGAACCTGCGACCGCAGCGGTCACGCGGTTCCAGACTGTAGCGCCTTTAACCGCTTATCGGAGTTACTTGTCTGCTAGCGCCGAAAACTCTACGTAAACGCCGCTCCACTCATTCGTTAAGTGGTGTTGTCTGTGGTGAGAGGTAATGTCCGGAATTTGGTATTCTCGGCACACTCTTGTTAATATGTATCTCGAAATAATGAATTCCCTAACAATTCCCGAAATGGAATTTCCCATGCGTCTAGCTCCTACTATCATCGCCTTCAGAGTCTACTAATTCTCGTCGTGGGGCCGTAACAACGTCGGAAATCCTTTCACAGAAATTAACTGAGGGCACATGACAGCTCCACCAATGCAGTGCCCTTTCATGCCTTGTGTACACAATCCTGCTGCAAACTGTGCATGTGCATATTGCTGTCCACGAACCTTGTCAACTCAGTTTAGACGTGGGTTAATAGGGAAGATAGAAAATATAACACAACTACTTTGAGGGGAGCCATCACAGTAATCGGCCTAAATAAAAACCCCACAAAAATTAAGTCACCAGCATAAAAATTATAGCTAGTTTTACCATCTGACTTTGTGACGCTACAACGCAGTCCTTGCTATGAATTTTTTCGCTTACTTAACACATGAAACTGTTTGTATACGAAGTATTGTCTAGTGTAAATATGTATTGCAAATACTATGTTTAAACTATGTAATATTTAACACTGGCAAGTCAGGGCATATTTAGTTAACGTTGGAGTCAGAGAGATTGTTTTGTCGCGCCTCTGGGCGCGGGAGCGCGCCAGCGGGTAGTAGTAGCAGTAACGCCGTGCTCGGAGTAAGAAGTACAGTCGAGTGCTGCTAGTCCTAGTTGTGTTACATCTAACGGCTAGTGTGTGGATCTAAGTACGACGTGAAAGTAATGGTGGGCATATCTGGAAGCATGGCCGGGCAAGTTATTATGGATTAATGGACATAGTGCTGAAGAAACGAGGACTTAAATTTGAAGCGCACTGTGGGCCCAAGTAGCAACAGTAAAAGCCCGCTGCCACTTTGTGTCGTCACCGTGGACTTCCGTCGATCCACCGACAACGAGGGAAGTAAGATCTACGTAATTTTCGTAGGATAAAATTTTAGAAGGCTTGTCAGTGACTGTGCTTTTCTCTGAAGTCGAACAATTAATAACAAGCACTTTATAATAGAAGTGTTGCAGTTACATTCCACCCGACAATAACACCAAGTAGGTTCCTTCCAATCCTTACCTTATTGAACCGAGTGTGTCACGCCATTATGAAGAGAAAATATGTTAATTATCAAATTATTTGCATAGACGGTGAAGAGTAAATTTCAGACTGGTTATCGTAGTTAATTGCTGCACTTATTAAGCTTACGCCAACCGTAGTAACTTAATAATAGACTGAAGTAATAAACTTGATTATTAAGATTTATTTCATTGCATATTCAGCTGAAGTTAGTTCAGGGATATTTCATGAAACTATAAAGCTTCTTCCACCTGACAATTCCCCAATTAATGAATTATTAACATTGAAAACATAGTTAATCAATTATTGGCAATATATTTCATTATCAGTAGAGTAAACTGTGCAAAGTACCAAATTTTAAAGACAGAATGACAGTCCATTATTCAAAATCTCGATAGATAATTATCTGTGTTGTCAGCATTGCACTTAGCTGACAAATTATGAACAAAATAATTATCAAAATTAATGTTTAAATGTAATTAGATTGTTATGACATTGTTTTATATGGCTACTGAGCCTGACTCACCACTTACGTAAAAGTTCCCGTTCCACCTGCTGCGCTACAAACAGGTGAACTTTATTATTGACACAATTATTCACGTACTTATCAATACTGTCGCTCATCAGTTGAGCTGGCGACCGATTTTTTAATTGCTTGTACAACCTAATCATTTCTTTCGGCAAAATTTCCACTGGCAAAATTTATTTCCAAATTATTTCCATTATTTCATTTACCGATCGTTACTGAATGAAATTACTCATTCAATAACGATCAAGTTATAACGTCCCCTGTTTCCCGCGGAATGAACATTATTTACATCGGATTCGGATGCCTAATCCCGAAGCGGGTCAAAATTCATAATTCACGGTCATTGTCAACTTGTAATTTCGCAAATCTCGGGAAGCAGGGGGGTGTTATCACTTCAAGAAAATGTTTCAATTTAATTTTATCCATAGTGGATGCTGTTGAACTCTGTGATTGTTACTTTATAGAGGGTAGAGAAATATCCGCCACCAGTCAAAATAAACGTTTACTTATTCGTCACACGACGGGTTTCGGGCTTGTGCCCATCAAAAAAATGGCTCAAATGGCTCTGAGCACTATGGGACTTAACATCTAAGGTCATCAGTCCCCTAGAACTGAGAACTACTTAAACCTAACTAACCTAAGGACATCACACACATCCATGTCCGAGGCAGGATTCGAACCTGCGACCGTAGTGTTCGCGCGATTCCAGACTGAAGTGCCTAGGACCGCTCGGCCACAACGGCCGGCTTGTGCCCATCCTCAAGTGTTTATACATTCATGTTCTGAGTGGATTGACAGTTCGTAATACCTGGCTAGGTAACATTAAGTGAATTTTATTCATAGTGAATGTTGTTGAACTACGTGACTGTTCCTTTATAGAGTGTAGAAAAATTTTCGCTACAGATCAATGTTACGTAGCCAACTATTACGAACCGCCAACGCATTCAGAACATAGCTGTGTAAACACCTGAGGATGGGCAAAAGCCCAAAACCGATCGTATGACGAATAAATAATCTTTTATTGTGACTGGTAGCGGAAGTTTTTCTACACCAGACGTTGCTCAACACTCTATTCAAAACTTAAAGCACTCCGTCCTCAGGCTACAAGTGGCCCATCGGGACCATCCGACAGCCGTGTCAGCCTCAGTTGAGGATGCGGATAGGAAGGGCGTGTGGTCAGCACACCGCTCTCCCGGTCGTCATGACGGTCTCCTTAGACCGGAGCCGCTACTAGTCAGTCGAGTGGCTCCTCAATTGGCATCACGAGGCTGAGTGCACCCAGAAAAATGGCAACAGGGCATGGCAGCTGGATGGTCACCCATCCAAGTGCCGGCCATGCCCGACAGCTGATAACTTCGGTGGTCTCACGGGAACCGGTGTATCCATTGCGGCAAGGGCGTTTCCATTCAAAACTTAAAAACTAGGAAAAATTGTTGAGAATTAAATAAGTTGCAACTACATTTTTCTTAATTTAGTAAAAAATAAAAAATCACTGATTTGGAAACAATATATTGTCTTCAAATAATATTGCAGGCACAGATCCTCGTATCAGTGGCAGGGCTAAGAATCTGAAGAATAGTCCAACGTGAATTCAATCGCCCTGGCCTGGTGCAGCTATAAAGAGAAAAGTACAGAATGGATATACTCGGAGTACAAAGAATGGCGGTACTACAATTAACTATCGAGTGCTGCTCTTAAAAAACTCCCGGAGGGGAATTATGTGATGCCCCATCTTCCATGGCGGTTGTTCTGCACCCGCACTACTTTCCAAGTTACTACATTCCCCGGAATGTCACGATACATAGCAGTGGCTGTATACATGAAGCGGATTTTCCCAAAATGGTTCAAATGGCTCTGAGCACTATGGGACTCAACATCTTAGGTCATAAGTCCCCTAGAACTTAGAACTACTTAAACCTAACTAACCTAAGGACATCACACACACCCATGCCCGAGGCAGGATTCGAACCTGCGACCGTAGCAGTCCCGCGGTTCCGGACTGCAGCGCCAGAACCGCTAGACCACCGCGGCCGGCGCGGATTTTCCCAAAATTCATTATTTTCCTTTTACATTTTCAATTCTTTTTTAAGAGGGTAATAAAAGAAAAAGCATTAAAGTGTATGTAATTGGACCGCCACAATGGTCTCTATATGTAGGAAGGCGCAATACATTGTTTGGCTCTTCTAGAAACGTGCACTCCTGCAATTTCAAGAGCAGGCTACCCCGTGATGTACAATGCGTCACTCGTAGCATCTGAAACTCGAGTTAAAATCAGTATCTCTACGACGCTTTGGCGCTTAATAAACAAACCTGTTGTGATGCCACCGTTAAAAATTAAACAATCTTTTTAAAATAATTTTTAACTTGATTTTAGGGTATTGGTATGTTGAAAGATCGATATTAACAAATGAATTTGTAAAAGTGTTATGTTTGTATGAAAAGCTCTTTCACATAAAAGAACTACTTCATACCCAATTGTTAATAAACTATAAGGAAAATGTTCTTGCCATTCAAAGAAAAAATTGTAATGACTGTAACCACCTCAGGTCAAATTTTCATGGTTAATATGTTAAACAGATGTACGGAATAAGATGAGGGGAAGGACAAAGTGTTTTACGTGACCAGTTGTGGGGATGACCTTGGCGAGAGGAGCGCCGAGGAAAAACATGGTAGAAAGAAAAGCGGTTGCGTGGGAGCCTTCACAGCGTGTGTATAGGGCTGTGATAGGTTCGCTAAAGTAAGGCTTATATGGTGCTGAAGTTGTGAAAAATATTCAGGCAGCATTGACTTTTGTGCCCCAAAGTCGTCTCTAGTATATATCAAGTCGGAAAGCAAGATTATCCGAATAATTTTATGATGGAATCCGGTCGACATTCTAACGAGTAAAGGTGGCTTCTGCTTGTAACGTGGCTATCAGTAAGAAAGTCCCTCATTGGGGACATGAAGAACCGACCGAAATTGTTGTACCAACAGTACTAGGAGCCCTCCAGCACGCAAAGCAAGGCAACACTAATTTTATAGACTCGTTTGTTTGATCTCAGAGCAAGGGGTTACACTCAACTTACTTTGAAACGAAAAAAAATAGAAGATGAGCAAACTTATTCTCCGAAAATTTCTGCCCCAAGTCATCAGCACTCCTGTTTCCTGGTGACGTTTGTTGTGAAATGAGGGTTTGAAAGTTAAATGGCTTGTTTGTTTAATAACTGAGTGAAAGGTACTATAAGTAAATTCATTATAATCACGAACTGTTTCATAGTAGAGAGAGAGACATTCAGTCTAAGAAATTGCTTTGCTTTATAAAACACCATCTTTAAATGTGGTCGCTGTGTTCAAAGAAATAAACTACTGTCTACTGAATAACATTAATGTTGCTACAAATTTAAATTTGCTTTACTTGCTAATTCATGATTTACGCAACAAGTTCTTCAAAAGTAAAGATGGCTGCCACTTGGCCAGTCCCAGTTTGCTTCCATGTTCTTTCGAAGTAAATCCACGATATATATATATATATATATATATATATATATATATATATATATATATATATATATATATACACTCCTGGAAATGGAAAAAAGAACACATTGACACCGGTGTGTCAGACCCACCATACTTGCTCCGGACACTGCGAGAGGGCTGTACAAGCAATGATCACACGCACGGCACAGCGGACACACCAGGAACCGCGTGTTGGCCGTCGAATGGCGCTAGCTGCGCAGCATTTGTGCACCGCCGCCGTCAGTGTCAGCCAGTTTGCCGTGGCATACGGAGCTCCATCGCAGTCTTTAAAACTGGTAGCATGCCGCGACAGCGTGGACGTGAACCGTATGTGCAGTTGACGGACTTTGAGCGAGGGCGTATAGTGGGCATGTGGGAGGCCGGGTGGACGTACCGCCGAATTGCTCAACACGTGGGGCGTGAGGTCTCCACAGTACATCGATGTTGTCGCCAGTGGTCGGCGGAAGGTGCACGTGCCCGTCGACCTGGGACCGGACCGCAGCGACGCACGGATGCACGCCAAGACCGTAGGATCCTACGCAGTGCCGTAGGGGACCGCACCGCCACTTCCCAGCAAATTAGGGACACTGTTGCTCCTGGGGTATCGGCGAGGACCATTCGCAACCGTCTCCATGAAGCTGGGCTACGGTCCCGCACACCGTTAGGCCGTCTTCCGCTCACGCCCCAACATCGTGCAGCCCGCCTCCAGTGGTGTCGCGACAGGCGTGAATGGAGGGACGAATGGAGACGTGTCGTCTTGAGCGATGAGAGTCGCTTCTGCCTTGGTGCCAATGATGGTCGTATGCGTGTTTGGCGCCGTGCAGGTGAGTGCCACAATCAGGACTGCATACGACCGAGGCACACAGGGCCAACACCCGGCATCATGGTGTGGGGAGCGATCTCCTACACTGGCCGTACACCACTGGTGACCGTCGAGGGGACACTGAATAGTGCACGGTACATCCAAACCGTCATCGAACCCATCGTTTTACCATTCCTAGACCGGCAAGGGAACTTGCTGTTCCAACAGGACAATGCACGTCCGCATGTATCCTGTGCCACCCAACGTGCTCTAGAAGGTGTAAGTCAACTACCCTGGCCAGGAAGATCTCCGGATATGTCCCCCATTGAGCATGTTTGGGACTGGATGAAGCGTCATCTCACGCGGTCTGCACGTCCAGCACGAACGCTGGTCCAACTGAGGCGCCAGGTGGAAATGGCATGGCAAGCCGTTCCACAGGACTACATCCAGCATCTCTACGATCGTGTCCATGGGAGAATAGCAGCCTGCATTGTTGCGAAAGGTGGATATACACTGTACTAGTGCCGACATTGTGCATGCTCTGTTGCCTGTGTCTATGTGCCTCTGGTTCTGTCAGTGTGATCATGTGATGTATCTGACCCCAGGAATGTGTCAATAAAGTTTCCCCTTCCTGGGACAATGAATTCACGATGTTCTTATTTCAATTTCCAGGAGTGTATATAGTACACCCATTGAAAGGCACTGTCATCACTAAAAGTAATTAAAAGAGAAACGTTTAAAGATTTAAAAATTACTCCTTCAGAGCTGGCGACCAAAAATAAATCTTTAGGAATAGTTTTTCTTACAGTGGGCCAAACTAAGGTAAGGCTTCCAATCTGCTGCGGTGTGCTACTGCGGTGTGGAAGGATCTGATAGCAGGTAGGTCAGACATTGCACAATCCTGTGTGTCTCACCGAATTTCCGTATCCAGCCCCTTCATCTACACTGTGCTTTGGGTAGGAAACCACGTTAAATGATCGCCTTGCAGTGTAAAGTCCATTAGGTTACACCGGCCATAGGTTTTGTTGAACATAGAATGTTTATTAACAGTATTTGCAGTAACATTTTTCAGTGTATAATTTACGTTAGCAGAGGTGAGTGAATGTCTGTATTGTGGCTTGAGCAGTGGCACGCGGCCGCGGAGACGCCGTTAAGATTTTTTGTGCAAGTGTCCGCTAAGAGGGGCGGCCGCTACCCGCTTCCAAAAAGGTGTTCTCTTTCGTCCGGAAGGCTGGCGCGGGACTTCACTCAGCAGCAAACAACTAACGTTATTATGTGCACTGAAAATGTAAACGTATCTATTTAAACAAAATTAATAGTAAGGAAAGACATACGTAGTTAACAGTTTTTTTTTTCAACTGCGTTTCGTAAAGACGGTACGATTCCGCGCGATTTCGTATGAGAAGTATTTAATACTACGAATCGGTCACACATGGAATCGGCGGTTTCGGTCACACTGTGATGAAATAGAGGCTCTTCATTGGATCCTCTCTATTGCCTCTACCAGTCCAACCAATTAAAGGTCGTTACTGAAGCGCAGTAGCAGTAGCACACGTCGTCGAACTCTATAGTGGACTAGCCTGAATACGCAGAATTTGTTTTGAAGGGGAGTAGAGCGGCCTCGCTGGCCGCGAGTAGCCGCCGTGTGTTGACAGCCGCGCGCGGCCTGTTGCAGGGTGGAGCAGCCGCGCGTGTGGACGTCGCTGGTGCTGTCGGCGCTGGCGATGCTGGCCAAGGAGACGGGCGTCGCGGCGCCGCTGCTCAACCTGGCGCTGGACGCGGCCCGCTGCTGGCCCGAGCTCGCGAGGTGCGTACCTCTGGCCCGCTCACTCGCGTCTCCGCGTGCGCGTCACCCCGCACACCGCAGTCCACAGGCGCACATCGCCAAACACACCTCGGCATCGAGGACCGTCATGACCAGACACAGGGATTAGGGGCCGCGAGGTTGTTGTAGGGATACTGAACATTGTAACATACAATGTTGTTGTTGTTGTGGTCTTCAGTCCCGAGGCTGGTTTGATGCAGCCTTCCATGCTACTCTATCCTGTGCAACCTCCTTCATCTCCCAGTAGTTACTGCAACCTACATCCTTCTGAATCTGCTTAGTGTATTCATCTCTTGGTCTCCCTCTACGATTTTCACCCTCCACGCTGCACTCCAGTACAAAATTCGTGATCCCTCGATGCCTCAGAACATGTCCTACCAAACGGTCCCTTCTTCTTGTCAAGTTGTGCCACAAATTACTCTTCTCCCTAATTCTATTCAATACCTCCTCATTAGTTACGTGATCTACCCATCTAATCTTCAGCTTTCTTCTGTAGCACCACATTTCGAAAGCTTCTATTCTCTTCTTGTCCAAACTATTTATCCTCCACGTTTCACTTCCATACATGGCTACACTCCATACAAATACTTTCAGAAACGACTTCCTGACACTTAAATCTATACTCAATGTTAACAAATTTCTCTTCTTCAGAAACGCTTTCCTTGCCATTGCCAGACTACATTTTATATCCTCTCTATTTCGACCATCAACAGTTATTTTGCTCCCAAAATAGCAAAACTCCTTTACTACTTTAAGTGTCTGGTATTCTAATCTAATTCCCTCAGCATTACCCGACTTAATTAGACTACATTCCATTATCCTCGTTTTGTTTTCGTTGATGTTCATCTTATATTCTCCTTTCAAGACAGTGTGCATTCCGTTCAACTCCTCTTCCTTTGCTGACTCTGACAAAATTACAATGTCATCGGCGAACCTCTCCATTTCTTCTCCATGGATTTTAATACCTATTCCAAATTTTTCACTGCTTGCGCAATATACGGATTGAATAACATCGGGGCCGGCCGGAGTGGCCGTGCGCTTCTAGGCGCTACAGTCTGGAGCCGGGTGACCGCTACGGTCGCAGGTTCGAATCCTGCCTCGGGCATGGATGTGTGTGATGTCCTTAGGTTAGTTAGGTTTAATTAGTTCTAAGTTCTAGGCGACTGATGACCTCAGAAGTTAAGTCGCGTAGTGCTCAGAGCCATTAGAACCATTAATAACATCGGGGACCGGCTACAACCCTGTCAAACTCCCTTCCCAACCACTACTTCCCTTACGTCTCCCTCGACTCTTACAAATGCCATCTGCTTTCCGTACAAATTGTTAATAGCCTTTCGCTCCCTGTAGTTTACCCCTGCCACTTTTAGAATTTGAAAGGGTAACATCCAAACCCAACAAAAATAAATGCAAACACATCTATTTAAAAAAGCACATAAAAATTCTTACTGTGTAAGCGTCGACCAGTTGTTGTTCAAATTCAAAGAAATGGTATCGACGTCTTTTGAGGGACATATATCAAATAAATTAATAAGAGGTGGTAATGGTCCCCCCCTGCTACACTAAATACGTCATAATACTGTTGCAGATGCACCAAGAAAAAAAAGCATGCCAAATTTAAAAGTATGCACAACTCTCAAGATTGTTGAAGTTTTACAGGAGCTTGAAATGTAGCGTGAACGTCGATGCGAGATGCCTTTAATACTTTCCACCAAGAAACTCTTTGTCTCCAAATCTGGCTGAAAATCCAAAGAGATTCTGGTCGTATGAAAACTACACCAGTGGAAAGACACAATAAGTACGTTCAGTCCGCGTAACAACGTTGATGTTACTGATGACATAACAGAGTTACTAAATAAGGTTTTCCGAAATTTCTTCACCAGAGAAGACGAAGTAAATATTGCAGAATCTGGACCGTGAACAACTGCGAAAATGAGAAGCAGATATCCTCGGTGTAGCAAAGTAGCTTGTAACACTTAAGGCCATAGCCTCTTGTCCAGATTGTATACCAGTTAGGTTCCTTTCAGAGTATGCTGATAAAATAGCTCCGTACTTGGCAACCATATTCAACCTCTTTCTCGCAGAAAGATCCGTACCTAAAGATTGAAAAGTGGCACAAGTCACGCAAATGCTTAAGAAATGAAATAGGAGAATGTCCAACGTCGATTTGTAGTAGCATTGTGGAACATATACTGTGTTTGAACACTATCAGTTATCTCGAAGAAACCGATTTATTGACAAACAGCCAAGAAGGATTCAGAAAATATTGCTCTTGTGAAACACAACTAGCTCTTTATTCTCACGAAGTAATGAGTGCTATCGTCAGGGGGATACCAAATTCATTCTACTCTTCCAGATTTCCAGAAAGGATTTTGATACCGTACCTCGCAAGCAACTTGCAATCAAATCGGGTGCCTATGACTACCATATTAGTTGTGCGATTGGAGTCGTAATTTCCTGCCAGAAAGGTCCACTTCTTTGTAACTCACTGAAAGTCATCGAGTAAAACAGAAGTGATATCTGGCGTTCCCCAAGGAAGTCTTAAAGGCCCTCTGCTATTTCTGTTCTACATAAACGGTTTAGGAGACCATCGGAGTAGCACTCTTGGATTGTTTCCAGATGATTCTGTTATTTACCTTCGTATAAAGTTATCAAATGATAAAACCAAATTGCAAAACGATTTAGACAAGATATCTGTGTGGTGCGAAAGGTGGCATTTGAGTCCAAATAGTGAAAGTGTGAATTAATCTAATGAATACTAAAATAAATCCACTGAATTTCGACTACACGATAAATGACAACTCCAAAGGCTGTAAATTCAACTAAATATCTAGGGATTACGGTTACGAATAACTTATGTTGGAACAATCACGTAGATAATGTTGTTGGCGAGGCAAACCAAAGACTACGATTTATTGGCAGAACACAGAGAAGACGCTAAAGGGCTACTCATGAGACTGCCTTAACTACCCTAGTACGTCCTCTTCTGGAGTACTGTTGTGCAGTGTGGGATCTGCATCATATACGATCGCCAGAGGTCATCGAAAAAGTTCAAAGAAGGTCAGCTCGTTTTGTACTATCCCTAAATAAGGGAGAGAGCGCCACAGTTGTTGTTGTTGTTGTTGTGGTCTTCAGTCCTGAGACTGGTTTGATGCAGCTCTCCATGCTACTCTATACTGTGCAAGCTTCTTCATCTCCCAGTACCTACTGCAACCTACATCCTTCTGAATCTGCTTGGTGTATTCATCTCTTGGTCTACCCCTACGATTTTTACCCTTCACGCTGCCCTCCAATACTAAATTGGTGATCCCTTGATACCTCAGAACTTGTCCTACCAACCGATCGCTTCCTCTGGTCAAGTTGTGCCACAAACTTCTCTTCTCCCCAATCCTATTCAATACTTCCTCAATAGTTATGGAATCTACCCATCTAATCTTCAGAATTATTCTGTAGCACCACATTTCGAAAGCTTCTATTCTCTTCTTGTCCAAACTATTTACCGTCCATGTTTCACTTCCATACATGGCTACACTCCATACAAATACTTTCAGGAATGACTTCCTGACACTTAAATCTATACTCGATGTTAACAAATTTCTCTTCTTCAGAAACGCTTTCCTTGCCATTGCCAGTCAACATTTTATATCCTCTCTACTTCGACCACAATCAGTTATTTTGCTCCCCAAATAGCAAAACTCCTTTACTACTTTAAGTGTCTCATTTCCTAATCTAATATCCTCAACATCGCCCGACTTAATTCGACTACATTCCATTATCCTCGTTTTGCCTTTGTTGATGTTCATCTCATATCCTCCCTTCAAGACACCATCCATTCCGTTCAACTGACCTTCCAAGTCCATTGCTGTGTCTGACAGAATTATTTATTTATTTATTTATTTATTGTTTCGTGGGACCAAATTAAGGAGAAGTCTCCATGGTCATGGAACGAGTCAATACATGAAATTATAACACGATATTAGAAACAGATAAAATGAAGTAAAAAAAAAACATATTCAGGTGACAAGTCGTAAGTTTAAATGAAGACAATCAACAATGTAACACTGGAATTTGCTTAATTTTTTAGCTGTTCCAGGAGCTCCTCGACAGAATAGAAGGAGTGAGCCATGAGGAAACTCTTCAGGTTAGACTTAAAAGAGTTTGGGCTACTGCTAAGATTTTTGAGTTCTTGTGGTAGCTTATTGAAAATGGATGCAGCAGAATACTGCACTCCTTTTTGCACAAGAGTCAAGGAAGTGCATTCTACATGCAGATTTGATTTCTGCCTAGTATTAACTGAGTGAAAGCTGTTAACTCTTGGGAATAGGCTAATATTGCTAACAACAAACGACATTAAAAAAATATATACTGTGAGGGCAATGTCAGAATTCCCAGATTTTTGAATAGGGGTCGACAAGAGGTTCTCGAACTTACACCACATATAGCTCGAACAGCCCGTTTTTGAGCCAAAAATGCCCTTTTTGAATCAGAAGAATTACCCCAAAAATAATACCATACGACATAATCGTATGGAAATATGCGAAGTAGACTACTTTTCGTGTTGAAGTGTCACTTATTTCAGATACTGTTCTAATGGTAAATAAAGCAGCATTTAGCTTCTGAACAAGATCCTGGACATGGGCTTTCCACAACAGCTTACTATCTATCCGAACGCCTAGGAATTTGAACTGTTCCGTCACGCTTATAATATGCCCATTCTGTCTGATCAAAATATCGGTTCTTGTTGAATTGTGAGTTAGAAACTGTAAAAACTGAGTCTTACTGTGATTTAGCATCAAATTATTTTCCAAAAGCCACGAACTTATTTCATGAACTACATTATTTGTTACTGTTTCAATATTACACACAAGATCCTTCACTACCAAGCTGGTGTCATTATCAAACAGAAATATTTTTGAATCACCTGTAATACTAGAAGGCATATCATTTATATAAATAAGAAACAGCAGTGGCCCCAGCACCGACCCTTGGGGAACGCCCCACTTAACAGTGCCCCATTGGGACTGAACATCACTACCACTCTCAATATTGTGGAGAATTACCCTCTGCTTTCTGTTCTTAAGGTAAGAGGCGAACCAACTGTAAGCTACTCCCCTTACTCCACAATGGTCCATCTTCTGCAGTAATATTTTGTGGTCAACACAGTCAAAAGCCTTCGGTAAATCAAAGAAAACACCTAGCGTTCGCAACCTTTTATTTAATCCGTCCAAAACCTCACAGAGAAAAGAGAATATAGCATTTTCAGTTGTTAAACCATTTCTAAAACCAAACTGAACATTTGACAGCAAATTACGTTAATTTAAATGCTCCAGTAACCTTGTATATACAACCTTCTCGATAACTTTAGCAAACACCGATGGCATAGAAATAGGTCTAAAGTTGTCAGCATTATCAATGTCTCCCTTTTTATAAAGTGGCTTCACTACCGAGTACTTTAATCGGTCAGGAAACCGACCACTCCTAAAGGATAAGTTACAGATATGGCTGAGAACAGGGCTAACATACACAGAACAATACTTCAGTATTCTGCTAGATACCCCGTCATATCCATGAGAGTTCTTGGTCTTTAGTGATTTAATTATTAACTCAATCTCCCTCTTGTCAGTATCATGGAGGAGCATTTCAGGTAACAGTCTCGGAACACTTTTTTCTAAGAGCGCTATATGATTCCCTGTTGGGACTAGGTTTCTATTTAGTTCACCTGCTATATTCAGAAAGTGATTATTAAATACTGTACATATATGCGACTTATCAGTAACACGGACATACCCACTACGCACTGATTCTATATCCTCGACCTGTCTCTGCAGACCAGCAACTTCCTTTACGACTGACCATATGGTTTTAATTTTATCCTGAGACTTAGCTATTCTATCTGCATACCACATACTTTTTGCCTTCCTAATAACATTTTTAAGCACCTTACAATACTGTTTGTAATGGGCTGCTGCATTTAGATTTTGACTGTTTCTAACGTTTTGATATAATTGCCACTTTGTTCTACAAGATATTCTTATCCCTCTAGTCAGCCAAACAGGTTGCCTGTTTGTGCTAGTACCCTGTTTTAAACGTTCTAACGGAAAGCAACTTTCAAAGAGCATGAGAAAAGTCTTGAGAAAAGCATTATATTTATCGTCTACTGTATCAGCGCTATAAACATCTTGCCACTCTTGTTCCTTTATAAGGTTTACAAAGGTCTCTACAGCAACTGGATCAGCTTTCCTGAACAGCTGATGACTATATTTAACACGTGTTGCAGCATAAAAATATTTTAAAGTTAAAATTTGCGCATCATGATCTGAAAGGCCATTCACCTTTTTGCTAACAGAATGCCCTTCTAGTAATGAGGAATGAACAAAAATGTTGTCTATGGTTGTTCTACTGTTCCCTTGCACTCTCGTTGGAAAGAATACGGTTTGCATAAGATTATATGAATTAAAGAGGTCTACCAGCATCCTCTTCCTTGCACAATGTCATCGGCGAACCTCAAAGTTTTTATTTCTTCTCCATGTATTTTAATACCTACTCCGAATTTTTCTTTTGTTTCCTTTACTTCTTGCTCAATATACAGTTTGAATAACATCGGGGAGCTGCTACAACCCTGTCTTACTACTTTCGCAACCACTGCTTCCCTTTCATGTCCCTCGACTCTTATAACTGGCATCTGGTTTCTGTACAAATTGTAAATAGCCTTTCGCTCCCTGTATTTTATCCCTGCCACCTTTAGAATTTGAAAGAGAGTATTACAGTCAACATTGTCAAAAGCTTTCTCTAAGTCTACAAATGCTAGAAACGTAGGTTTGCCTTTCCTTAATCTTTCTTCTAAGATAATTCGTAAGGTCAGTATTGCCTCACGTGTTCCAGTATTTTTACGGAATCCAAACGCCACAGTTATGATACCTGAATTGGGGTGGAAATCATTAAAACAGAGGCGTTGTTCACAGCGGCAGGATCTTCCATGAAATTTCAATGATCAACTTTCTCCTCTGAGTGTGAAAATATTTTGTTGGCGCCCTTCTATATGGGGAGAAATGATTGTCATGTAGAAATAACAGAAATCAGTGCTCGCACAGAAATACTTAAGTGTTCGTTTTTTCCGCACAATGTTTGAGCGGGGAACAGTAGAGAAATTGTTTGTCTACTTACTTGCGGATATAGATGTACACGTTGTGCGTTACTCCAGTTTCTGTCCCAGGTGCAAATTACCCTACATTCTTTCCTTCCCATATGCATATGACTCCACTCTCCTTCATTCCCACTTCTGTATTACCTCACACTCCTTTGGTGCCAGATGCATATTACCCTCCTCAGCTCAGTCCCAAGGAGTATTTTACCACACTTAGTGCCATATATGTATTACACCACACATATTTGCTCCATGGTCTGTATTAACACACACATCTCTGCCTTCAGGTGCACATTACCTCACAAGCCTCTCTTTCTGAGTGCGTTTAAACCCACATGCCTTTCTGCTCAGATGCAAATCACCTAACAAATTCTGTCCCCATATGCACATTTTCCCACACACTTTTATCTGCAGGTGTGCATTACCCTATCCACCACTATTCCCAAAAGCATATTGCTTATAAACCTCTAGACCTAGGTGCGAACTACCCCACTACGTTCATTCCGATTAATATTGCCATATACATCTCTGTCCCCAAGTGTGTATTACCTCACTCACCTCTGTTACCATGTGCACATTATCATACACACGTCTATTCCCAGGTGCATATTGGTCCACACACTTTTGCTCCCATTTGTGTATTACCATACTCACCCTGTTCTCATATGTGTATTACCCCATCCACCTCTGTTTCAGGAGCGTCTTACTTATCATACCTCATTTCACACATAAACATTACCAGCACACCTATGTCGTGTCGTGTGTGTGCTTTCCCCACACAGCTCTGACTCCAGGCGTAGATACCTACCTGGGAGCTTGTTCCTATGTGAAACACATTTCTGTCCCCAAGTGTAAGATGTGAAATGGAAACCAGGAAAGCATGGAGATGTTATTGAAGGCTACAGAAGCAGAGCTAATATTAGAGCAAATTAATTTTCGGATACGAAGGATAAATGGTGACTCACAAATCAGCTTCATTTCTAAACAACATGCGGAATGAAGAAATACAATCGCGTGTTCACACACATACAGCAGTAACATGCATACATACTTGCAAAGTAGTAAAAACGGTTATCAAACTATGGCAGTTCAGCTTCGCTTGTGCATTGTAGCTGTTTCAGGTTAATGTTAATTAAGCTATTCATTCGCCTGTTTAGACAGATATTTTCCTACCCTTTAGAACAATTATGGCACTAATAAATATTCTACTATTAGAAATTAAATTAAGTACGTGGAACTCTATTTACTACCAATATTCTGCCTCACTACAAGTGCTCAGCACTGAGGAGGAACGAATTTTCTGCAGTGGAGCAAAATGAGGTTCTAGAATACAAGAATTAACATTGGCTTTAAACATCTTACATATACCCTCAAGTACCTGAATTCAGATATACTAACTAGACCCTATATGAAGCAGCAGGACGAATGCCGATGTGTTGCTCTTTCGCAGTCGTAATGGTGTGGCAGCTGTCGGCTTCTCCCAATCTCTGAAGAGAGCGAGCACAAGATCATTCACAGCGTACAGACGCCCTTTTATACTGGTTCCAACAGCCTTTATACATCAAAGAGCCCCTTCTATACGCTCATTACACATTACGACGAGTGCTACTGCATACCTCGGCCTCGATCGGAACATGGCCTGTAACAGTCTCAATAGCTCGCCTAGAGAACAACTATAATATCCACTTCAACAATTCGAAAGCACTCATATGCTTTATATTTATCAGCCGATAGTAGGTTTCTTGGTACATACTCGCATATTAAGCCACTTGCATAATTTCATCTTTCGAATTAGTATACATTTCTTGACAATTCGGCATTTATATAACTGCCTACAATAAAAGATAGAGTAGCACGTGTAACAAATCGTCTGTCGATGTAAAGTTTGTCACCACATCTCCGAAATGCAGGGCAGTAAAATGTAGTTGTATATTCTGTCTTCCGAAGTTATTTCACCGGTTGAAGATCACAACGTACGTAAGTTTTATATATTCGCCCGGATGTACAATTAACAGATACGGCTTAATTATTTTTGAATTATAAACAATCCGAAACAATTACTTAATATTTGTAACTAACTTCAGTCAAATTCAGCCAATTACAGATGCGACCGAGAGAAAAGTACATCGGTAAGTGCGTCAAACAATACTGAGATCAGCTTTAGTAGCTTGTAATTAGTTTGATCGAAACAAGTGTTTTTCTCACCTTCAAACGAAAACTTTACGCTGAAACGATATCTGTATTGGTTTTGATTACCTAAAGCCACCACACATCAGAGAACCACGCAAAATCATTGTAGATCGACGGTCAAAACTGTGAGTGAATTTCGTAGGCAAGTGTTCTATTCATACTTTGGCCTTAAAAAAATGGTTCAAATGGCTATAAGCATTATGGGACTTAACATCTGAGGTCATCAGTCACCTAGAACTTACAACTACTTAAACCTAACTAACCTAAGGATATCACACACACATCCACAACCGAGGCAGGATTCGAACCTGCGACCATAGCGGTCGCGCGGTTCCAGACTGATGCGCCTAGAACCGCTCGGCCACACCGGTGGCTTTTTGGCCTTAACGATTGGTATAGATCACTGCTTTTCATCCTAACGTCTCGGAGATTCTACGTGAAGTTGTACAAGAAAATTAAGTGGACGTTAGCAAGTATATTACAACTTCTAGAAGCTAAGTTCATTGTAACACTTTCACTTTAGATCTTACAGGATATTATTTATTTCTTTTGTGTGTGCAGTTTTGGTGACATATTGCAGCTGCAATTGAGAGTTCGGATTCATGTAACAATTGATGAATTGCAGTGAACTTACAAACTCTATACGAAAAAAAAATACACGAGCTTAAATTTACTATACTGTTCTTCTTACTTTCCTGTACTGTAAAATTATGCAGACCTTAGCTAACTTTCAATTTGTTGGAGAAAAGAAGTAGTACGTGAGATGCGTTGTTTGCGCTAGGGATTAGAAACAATAAAATGCATCTTCTATGACGAAATCCTGTAGATCACGGAGGAACAAACCATAGTAAATATTTTGCGACTGAAGACTTTTGGATCCAGTGGTCATTTAATACTTGAAGCTGGCTTCTTTTAGGCACAACAAAACTTCTCAATTTATTTGTTAAATAAACCAGGTACGCATTTGTCAGCTTTTATTGACTTAGATTTTCTTGCCGCGATAATGTGAGGAAGTGTGCTTGCCGCTAGACATCAGTGAGCCAAAGGGTCACAAATGCTGCTACATTAACTTGAAAGTAGTAACCCCAGTTAATGTTTGGAGTCCTGTGACGGAGAAGTACATGCTTGTTTCCTATGCTGAATAGTAATTCGCTTTTAGGATAGCTTCATATGAGTTACGAACTCACATTTGCGATCTCTTCTACCTTTCCTCCTGATAAAATTGATCTGTCATTGTTGGAGCAGGGTCACCGGTTTGGCCCCACTCCTCTGATAACGAATACATTTCTGGCACACTAATTCGATGGAATAAATAATTTCGATTTTGTTTTAAAGTGTCTGAAAACTACTACGGAATTCATTGTCTTGTTTACTTCCGGCGATAGTTAAGCCAGTACAATTCCAATTTTGCATAAAACTTTCTCATAGTTAATTCAGCATATGAGACGTACTGCGCTCTTTCCTCTGTTACGGCGGTGGCTTCAGCTGTTTTACACTCATTCATCCTCCGTACGACTGATACCAGACTGTGCACTTTCTCAATGTTTTATGTCGGATGGCAGTTTCAGAAAGAGTCTTGAGATTACTCACTTCACCCTTATTTTATGTAACGGAAGTATAGAAGCCCATGAACTTTGGATGAACATTCGTTGCAGTGTACAGCCCGTTTGTCCACATGACGCAGTCAGTTACACAACTTGCGGGTGTGTCTCTTCTGCACTCATTGCCGCGACATGTCTGATTCGATTGGGAACCGTGTGCACAACGACCGTACTATTGCCAGTATATTTTGGAAAAATGGCAGCATTGGTCGTAAATATTACAATCCTTTATTTTAAACATCGATTTCCGTCATTGTGTGATCATTTTCAGTTAAATACCCATAATAACCATCCGATATGAGAATCTTAATAAAAGTGTGATCCTGTTTATAACTACCATCAAAAAATACAAAATTGCATATTCTCGTACATACCACATTAATCGAACCTTGTATCCCCATATTATATACACAGATCTTTTTTTGTGATGATGACTTCCGATGTAAAAACATTAATCCTTTACAATGGGACATAACACCCTCTTTTATTATAGTCGAAGACTTAACCAGCCTAATGGTTGACATTATCAGCGTAAATTTTTTACGGACAATTACAAAAAGTAGTAACAAGACATTAACAGAAATTACTGTTACTACATTTTGTAAATTCGTGTTACATTTAACTGATGTTTCTGAAAATGGAAAAAGGATGCTTCCGATGATAACTTTTCCATATTTGTTTTTGTGAAATTACTATGTGCTTTTACGTTAGGTACATTCCTATAAAATTTTATCTTGTACATTTCGTCAGAGGGGGCAATTTATTGTATTTCTTATTATGGCTGTACAGCGTTCTTTAAAGTTTTCCTATGACTTCTGACAGTAAAAAGTCGTCATGTGGTTTTAAAGGTTATTTTTATTTAAATTTTGGTTTTTCCATTAATGATATTTGTTGTATTTGATGTCTGCGTGTTGTACGCTTTCGATTGTAGAGGGCACTAATTGGTTGTGTAAGCGACAAGCTTACTGTAAGCTGATCAGCAACTGCTAAGGTTACAAGACAGGTTCTTCTGTAAATTTTGATACTTCTTGTATGCTCTAAAAGTGAAAATATCTGTTGTAAGTAATCATCACACTACATGTTATACCACACAGAGAAAGATGTGCTGTTATGATATGGGCCTACGAGGTTCGAATAATGTGGTATGTACGAGAATCTGTATAATTGTATAGATTTTTCTGTTTCTGTATTTTTTGGTGGTGGTTATAAAGAAGGCCATATTTGTGTTAAGGTTCTCACGTCTGATGGTTCTCAGCTGTATTTAGCACTGAAGATGGTTGCACAGTGGCCAAAAACGGTCTGTAAAATAAAGGATTTGAATACTTACAACCGATTATATTTAGCACTGTAGATGGTTGCACAGTGGCCGAAAACAGCCTGTAAAATAAAGGATTTCATTATTTACTATCGATGTTGCCATTTATCCAAAATATGTTGATATCGAAATACGTCCACGAAACCGTTAAGGAATCCGTTCTGGATTCTTCCTGTAACTTGAGCATTTTATTCAGTCTGTCCTTGTGAACTGTTATTCCGACTTCCTGAAGTAGTTGAAACAACAGTTGGCAAGGACAGACTGTATAAGATGCTCAAGATTGTAATAGAAGTATCTTATTCAGTCTATCTTTGTGAACTGGTATTTCAAGTACTTCAGGAAGTCGGAATAACAGTTCACAAGGACAGACTGTGTACGATGGTTAAGTTACATATTATCCAGTCTGACCTTGTGAACTGTTATTTTGACTTCCTGACGTATTTTTTTCCTTGTCTGCATGCGCTGCTACTGAATCCATTTAGTTGGTGATGTGTCTCATACAGTTTCGAGGTTCCCCAGTGCTAATTTTCTATAACGACTTAGGTTCATAGCGTTTTTGTGTTCTTTATACCTGATGATGAATGTTGACCTTGGATGCCTGATACACACTATCTAACAGAATCCAGACACCTACTAATCGACATTAATATGAGGTGTGCCTACGCTTCAGCTATATGATGCCGTGAACTCTACGGGGACACTTTCAGTGTGTCTGAATGTCTGTGGAGGAATGGTATTCCTTTCCTCCCCAAGAACAGAAACCAAAAGACACTGGTGTTGGACACTGGGATCTGCGCGAAGTCGACGTTTTAACTTACCCCAGAAGTGTTCAGTAGGATTCAGTCGGGATTTTGAGCAGTCAAGTCCACTACAGGAATTTTATTGTCCACAAACCATTGCCTCAGAGATGTTGCTTCATGACAATCGTGCTGTCTTGCTGATACAATCACTATGTCCAAACGGTTTCTCTGTTGCAGGCAGTACACAGTGCTGTAGAATGTTTTCATAGCCTCTCTCATTTAACGTTTCCAGTCGGCATGTTGTTGGACCCATCTGTACCGCACTGCATGATGTCGTGGTTGCAAAGGTGGACCTCGCCATGGACGTCCGGAGTTAAGTAGCGCATCATGCAGCCTATTGCGCACAGTTTGAGTCGTAACATGAGGTCCACAAGAAAATCGTTATTCAACATGGTAGCGTTGCTGTCAGGGTTCCTCCGAGCCATAATCCGTAGGAAGCGGTCATCCACTGCAGTAGTAGCCCTTGGGCGGACTGAGCAAGGTATGTCATCGACAGTTCCTTTCTCCGTGTATCTCCTCCATGTCCGAACATCATCGCTTTGGTTCACTCTGAAACGACTGGACTGTTCACTTGTTGAGAGCCCTTCCTGACACAAAGTAACAATGCGGACGCGATCCAACTCCGGTGTTGACCGTCTAGGCATTGACTGAAAGTGATCGACTGTCGGACCCCCTCCGTCTAATAGGTGCTACTCATACATGGTTGTTTACATCTTTCGACGAGTTTAGTGGCGTCTCTGAACAGTCCAAAGGGACTGTGTCTGTGATACAATATGCACAGTCAACGTCTATCTTCAGGACCTGTGGGAACCGAGGTGATGCAAAACTTTTTTTGATGTGTGTATATCCTTCGCAGACAAAAACCTAAAGACAATTCTTATATTACAACGCCAACTAAACTGCGGTAATGGAAGTCTAATTTCTACATCTTAATGTGTTTCAACAAAATGTGATACAAATTATACCAATTTTAATTACTTTTTCCAGGACATGTATTACGGTGTCCATGAATTTATTATATGTGGTCAAACAGTTCATTCTGGATTCCCAAAATGTATTTTATCAAACTGAAGTTCCTGTTTCGTATTACGATAATCAAAAAGTATACCTGTCTGAGAGAAGATGATTTTCGTTCATATTATGCTTTCTTCGTAGTACGTTGCATATTTCCATAATTTTGTATTTGGAGTTTGGTTAATATTTTCCGCCTAATTTTTCAGGCTTTCGGCACTTATAGAAGTGTTGGATGTTATTTTTATAAGCATTTTAAGGCAGTGTATATGCCTTCAGTTTGTGAACCCTGTTTGTGAGACTCCCGTTAATATACAAATGCAAGAATGAAATCTATGTGGGACATCACAAATAATTGTTTATTTGAGCCACTTCATACTGTGGTGCGGTTATCGATAGCAAATGAGTATTTTATTTTGCACAACAGCTTTAAAAACTTAGAAAATATCCTTCTTCCAGTAAGAGAAATATTAAGCCATACCAGGTTCTCATAAAATTTAGCAAACATAAGTAACTGAAATTGGTTTATAAATAATAATGAAAGCCATTTGAGAGGGCTGAAAATGAAAAGTTTAATCTCAAACAGAATTGAGTTGAGTATAGACTTCCACACTTGTCAACCATTAAGTCTTTGTCTTCTTCCAAAAACTTTATGGAGTGAGGAAAGTGGTGGTAAAATTTACAAACAAGTCATAACGTAGGGGAGGTTCCAGAATGAGCTCTTAGTAACATTTTACACAATTTGCCTTGCGAGACGCATACCGAGCTTTGTCTCCCATTCTGAAGATGAGCTCTGTTTCGTGACTAGCACATGTTCCCCAATTTTTAATTTCTCTTCACTCTCCCCTTCCTTTGGTTCGTTCATTCTGCTGCTCCCACTGTCAAGATAACTGAGCTGCTGTGAAACTACCTACGCAGAATTGTACGGGACTAATGTGCCGTCACGTTGGACTGGTAGCGCTTACGTGTCACCAGATGCAGCAATCCCATGAAACCCTATCAGGCTTGGAGAAACCCAAGTAGGCCTGATTTAAAATCAGTGCTGCAGTGTATTGGTACTCTTGCGTTTCTGTCGCGACAGGTTGAGCTGCTGTAATGGTTGCGGCAGAGATAAGGGCAGGCAGTCTGGAAGGAGATTTTTTCACACTCCTGTTGTCACCAGTAACTGCTGTACCCTTGTTCTATGCTAGTACAGTGTTCTGTGTTCCAGTACTTTTGTGAAGTTGGAATGGATTTTTGTCCTCCACCGTAGCCGAGTCGTATGCTGCCCCCAGTCAATGTGGGCCATATTTCACCAAAGATGTCACATTTCAAGTCTAGAATCCTTCCCAACAACACGACTACCGACGACGCGAGATGTATAGCAACTCTTACTGCGCCGCTGCCCCAGGAATACCCTGGAAAAGAAGTACCCAGACAAGAACTGGCGACAGATATGGCGCGTTATACGGAACGTTTACCTCCCAACGTCGGTACGCTCAACATGGTATGTGGTGGTAAATACACTCCTGAAAATGGAAAAAAGAACACATTGACACCGGTGTGTCAGACCCACCATACTTGCTCCGGACACTGCGAGAGGGCTGTACAAGCAATGATCACACGCACGGCACAGCGGACACACCAGGAACCGCGGTGTTGGCCGTCGAATGGCGCTAGCTGTGCAGCATTTGTGCACCGCCGCCGTCAGTGTCAGCCAGTTTGCCGTGGCATACTGAGCTCCATCGCAGTCTTTAACACTGGTAGCATGCCGCGACAGCGTGGACGTGGACCGTATGTGCAATTGACGGACTTTGAGCGAGGGCGTATAGTGGCCATGCGGGAGGCCGGGTGGACGTACCGCCGAATTGCTCAACACGTGGGGCGTGAGGTCTCCACAGTACATCGATGTTGTCGCCAGTGGTCGGCGGAAGGTGCACGTGCCCGTCGACCTGGGACCGGACCGCAGCGACGCACGGATGCACGCCAAGACCGTAGGATCCTACGCAGTGCCGTAGGGGACCGCACCGCCACTTCCCAGCAAATTAGGGACACTGTTGCTCCTGGGGTATCGGCGAGGACCATTCGCAACCGTCTCCATGAAGCTGGGCTACGGTCCCGCACACCGTTAGGCCGTCTTCCGCTCACGCCCCAACATCGTGCAGCCCGCCTCCAGTGGTGTCGCGACAGGCGTGAACGGAGGGACGAATGGAGACGTGTCGTCTTCAGCGATGAGAGTCGCTTCTGCCTTGGTGCCAATGATGGTCGTATGCGTGTTTGGCGCCGTGCAGGTGAGCGCTACAATCAGGACTGCATACGACCGAGGCACACAGGGCCAACACCCGGCATCATGGTGTGGGGAGCGATCTCCTACACTGGCCGTACACCACTGGTGATCGTCGAGGGGACACTGAATAGTGCACGGTACATCCAAACCGTCATCGAACCCATCGTTCTACCATTCCTAGACCGGCAAGGGAACTTGCTTTTCCAACAGGACAATGCACGTCCGCATGTATCTCGTGCCAACCAACGTGCTCTAGAAGGTGTAAGTCAACTACCCTGGCCAGCAAGATCTCCGGATCTGTCCCCCATTGAGCATGTTTGGGACTGGATGAAGCGTCGTCTCACGCGGTCTGCACGTCCAGCACGAACGCTGGTCCAACTGAGGCGCCAGGTGGAAATGGCATGGCAAGCCGTTCCACAGGACTACATCCAGCATCTCTACGATCGTCTCCATGGGAGAATAGCAGCCTGCATTGCTGCGAAAGGTGGATATACACTGTACTAGAGCCGACATTGTGCATGCTCTGTTGTCTGTGTCTATGTGCCTGTGGTTCTGTCAGTGTGATCATGTGATGTATCTGGCCCCAGGAATGTGTCAATAAAGTTTCCCCTTCCTGGGACAATGAATTCACGGTGTTCTTATTTCAATTTCCAGGAGTGTAGGAAGTTCGCAACGAATCAACTGCGGCACGCGATTCATTTGGCAGACACTCCACTATGTTTAGGCTGTGCAACAGTTGATACTGATGAACATCGTTTAGCATGTAGTGGGACGGCTCCGGCGTGGCACTTGGCACAACAGACATTGGCGTTGCTGTTACGTTCCGCCCCTCATACAATTTCATCAGACACACTTTTTCCCCCCAAGAATCTTACTTTCCGGTCCAAAAAACCAATGCAGTGCCATGAGTACGGGGAATGGTTGTGGGCTACGTCCATAACGAATCTGAGAAGGACAAAATGGATTTTTGGCATTTTCTCCTGGATGGACACACGAAGCTGCAACCGCATAAGAAATATAGGCAAGACTTCGCTCATTACTTGCGACTTACATTTACCGACTCGCCGGCCTGATGGGGTGTGATGAGTGAGAGATGAGATAGACGAAGAAGCCGAGATAGACATCGTTCACAATTACGGACTCTTAGTTAATTTCGAGAAGACGATCCAGTCTTACACCAGCGTCTGGAGAAGGTGTCGATAGATGGCTCTCTTGCTCTATCGAACGTCGGGTCGTGAGCAGGTGTCGCCCCCGACACGAATTTCATTTCATTGCTACAGGAGCATGTTTCTTTTGTATTTGTACTATCCGCGATATCTTCATGTCTTTCATTTGGACATTTTCAGTTTTATCCTTTCATTACTTAATTAATTTTCTAATTAGCCAGTATTTGACAAAATTTGCACATTGTATACACTATTTATGCGGTAGTACAACAAAATGTATGTCAGCAAAGGTTGTAAGTCTGACATTGGGAAAAAAAGTCGTCAGCGCGGCCGACTGCCATGCAGAAGATTCGGGTTCGCTTGTCCGCACTGCCATGGATTTTTTTCTTGGCGGGAGCCTGGAACGGGGTGCCAGGTGAGGAGCTACTGGGCCTAGCAGTAGAGGCTCCGGGTCACGAAAACTGACAACGGCCAGGAGAACTGTGTGCCGATCCCACGCCTCTCCGTACCGCATCGAGTGATGCTACTGTCGGAGGATGACATGGCGGTCGGTTTACGTTTTATTCCTTACCCTTAAGGAAGAATTACTGTTCTACGTCCTTCAGTGTTACGACCAGGCGTCGGAATTACACAAAGGAATCACATTCTAATCACCACCTGGTCAGTGTGATTTAGGTTAGTGGTATGTCAAGGTACTATTCAGGACACTTTTCACTTAAAAGACCCTTGAAAAGTGCAGTTTTTAGTTTGAGCAGGGGCAACGACTTTGAACGAACACGTTTTCAGTACTGTAGAATGGGATTTAAAATTCAGGTTGGGGATGGCAGTAAATTTAAAAAATGCAAAATGATAGGAAATTTGATATTCAACAGGAAACTTAAAAATACATGATGACAGAGCCAGCCCAGTTGTAGATTTTTTCGAAATCATCTCCTACCCACCAAAAGACAGTACGATTTTAAAACTAGGCAGTGGTATGTAGCTCGGAATCCCATTCACACCTCTGTATTTAATCAGAAAAATATTAGAATAATACAGCCAGTTTAATCAGTTACACAGAACTGGTCGCAAGGTCACAGATATGTAGATATGCTGTATACCTGCATGCATGCAAAAGAAAGACCGTCTCTGGGGCATATTACCGAAAAAGGAAAGCACAGAAGAAACATGTAAAACAAGCTACGAAAGTTTTTTTTTTTTTACTTCCCCTTCTTCAAACAGCGGAAGTGGTTTCGCCAAATAGAAATACTTTATGACCTCCCCACGGCTACAGTTGTCCATTCAAGAGCTTAGAAACTGCTTGTGCAGGTAAAAATTTGTTTTATTTACCTGTTACAAAAATCAATTTCTTGTTTCTAAACAATATGAGTTTTATATAAGAAATTAAATTCTGTTAGTTTATTTACTTACTAATGCAGTCACATATAGGTTCAAAATTAAAGAAGTAAAAGTAATACGATCCTTTCAGCCGCGAGTAGGTCTTACGCTTTGAGAGTTCCGTACGAACTTAATTACGTATTTACACTACTGGCCATTAAAATTGCTACATCAAGAATAAATGCAGATGATAAACGGGTATTCATTGGACACATATATTATACTAGAACTGACATGTGATTATATTTTCACGCAATTAGGGTGCATAAATCCTGAGAATTTAGTACCCATAACAACCACCTCTGGCCGTAATAACGGCCTTGATACGCCTGGGCATTGAGTAAAACAGAGCTTGGATGGCGTGTACAGGTACAGCTACCAATGCAGTTTCAACACGATACAACTGTCATCAAGACTGGCGTATTGTGACGAGCCAGTTGCTCGGCCACCATTGACCAGACGTTTTCAATTGGTGAGAGATCTGGAGAATGTGCTGGCCAGGGCAGCAGTCGAACATTTTCTGTATCCAGAAAGGCCCGTACAGGACTTACAACATGCGGTCGTGCATTATCCTGCTAAAATGTAGGGTTCCGCAGGGATCCAATGAAGGGTAGAGACACGGGTCGTAACACATCCGAAATGTAATGTCCACTGTTTAAAGTGCCATCAATGCGAACAAGAGGTGACCGAGACGTGTAACCAATGGCACCCCATACCATCACGCCGGGTGATACGCCAGTATGGCGATGACGAATACGTGCTTCCAATATGCGTTCGCCGCGATGTCGCCAAACACGGATGCGACCATCATGATGCTGTAAACAGAACCTGGATTCATACGAAAAAATAACGTTTTGCCATTCGTGCACCCAGGTTCGTCGTTGAGTACACCATCGCAGGCGCTCATGACTGTGATGCAGCGTCAAGGGTAACCGCAGCCAAGGCCTCCGAGCTGGTAGTCCATGCTGCTGTGAAAGTCGTCGAACTGTTCGTGCAGATGGATGTTGTCCTGCAAACGTCCCCATCTGTTGAATCAGGGATCGAGACGTGGCTGCACGATCCGTTACAGCCATGCGGATAAGATGCCTGTCATGTCGACTGCTAGTGATACGAGGCCGTTGGGATCCAGCACAGCGTTCCGTATTACCCTCATGAACCCACCGATTGTATATTCTGCTAACCGTCATTGGATCTCGACCAACCCGAGCAGCAATGTCGCGATACGATAAACCGCAATCGCGATAGGCTACAATCCGACCTTTATGAAAGTCGGAAAGGTGATGGTACGCATTCCTCCTCCTTACACGAGGCATCACAACAATGTTTCACCAGGCAACGCCGGTCAATTGCTGCTTCTGTATGAGAAATCGGTTGGAAACTTTCCTCATGTCAGCACGTTGTAGGTGTCCCACCCTCGCCCACTTTGTGTGAAAAGCTAATCATTTGCATATCACAATATCTTCTTCCTGTCGGCTAAATTTCACGTCTGTAGGACGTCATCTTCGTGATGTACCAATTTTAATGGACATTGGTGTAGATAAAGTACCTACAGGATTTCGTGAGCGTTTGCGAGTATCAAAATATGTGACATATACGGCCGTATATTTTGATTGAATTTGCTTGAAAGCCTAAATTTGTACGCCTTCAAGGGACCGTAGACCTCAGTATTTGACAAGAATTTAACTGGACCCGTTCCTAAGAATAAGAGGTTTTAAGAGACGGACGGACAGAAAGCCTGACAAAAAAAAAAAAAAAAATAAAAAAAATAAAATCGGACCCCATAATGGTTCCATTTAGACCGACTGAAGTACAGAACTCTAAGAATGATTAATAGAGTAACAGTTTAGACTTTCTGCCATTCGTATAAAAAAGGGAGGAGGGCTGCCAAATACTATGTTGCTTGTGTGGAAAAATGTTCTCGTACTGGTGTTAGTTCCATTGACAGCTTGTGTGAAGGCTGTCGTTTGCAATCAAACCCCCTAGAAGTTTCGGCGTTTCACTACATTCCGTGTGGTGTGAATCGTTCTTTATGCTGACAAACACAACGATCAGAGTGATTTGTAGATGTTCGTGAAGAGAGACAGAAAGTGAGGAGCAGTCTGCAGCAGCCACACGGCACGGTGCATCACGCGATCCCGTGCTGGCCAGTGGAGCTTTCAGCAGCAGCAGCAGCAGCAGCAGTAAAGGCAGAGGACTGCCTGCCACTGGCCGACGTAATCCCCAGCCGTGGCTGTCGGCCCGCGCTGCCCGTGACGCGGCTCCCAACACTCAGCGCCGGAAGCCGAATTACCGGACACCCCTCCCCGATCCATTCCCCCTTCCTCCTCCTGCCGCCTTGCCACTGGCTGTAGAAATCTGGACGGTGCCCTCCCACTCCTTTGCCTCCGCCGGGAGAACACGACAAAACAGAACGGAACGGACCGGCCCGTCCACGCCTCGTTACACCAACTTGCCTCTCCGCTAGTTGATTTGGGGCTGCGGTCGTAATTTCGCTCTTCCCATCAGCTACGAACTCGTCTGGAGACCGCGTCCACATATTGCGTCGCAGAGTGACATTCGTAATACTGGATTATCATCTCCCGCCTGCATTTCCAAACTGGAGGGACTCCATTTGTCCCACGTTCACCTATGTGGCATGCGTCACTGGAGTAATCTAGTCCAGTCTGACTTGAACTCTGCAAAACCCAAGTACATCTCCTAATGTTTCTCTAATAATAGCATTAAGCACTTCCACAAATCAGAGCGAGACACTTCTACTGCCTCCACCCGATATGCCTGCTTATGTCGTGATAATGAATTTGGGGATAACAACTTGGCAGTTTCAGAGGGTCATCAGCTACGTATCACAGAAACCGTAAATTCATTCGCCTTCCGTCTTCTAAAGATTTCCCTTCACACAGTAGCTAGTGCGTACATATATCTTCCTCCTTGACTCACGGTCATGTGATCAGGATCGATAAAAAATTGTAATATCTGTCTTACTACGACTACGTTTAGAATTCGAACGGACAACTCTACCCCAAAATATCTCTTAAGTCACAGATAGGCAAACTGTTTAAAACTGTCGCTGAGTACAAATTATGAGGACATGACGACTTGCTTCACTCAATAATAATAACTGCTCATAGCGATCACCTCTTTCTGGAGCGTCAGTCATGTTTTTCCAAACACTTCCTAAGCTCACTTGTAACAAATCTACATGAAAATCTGTATTACAAATTGTTGAATCCCCATGTATACAATTATATATTAATATACAGCAAACATAAAAGTGGGTGATTTTTGGGGTTCTAGATAAAGACACTCATGTGACAGGGTTTTCCCTTTAGGTATTATAAACTCATCCATATAAGATTAGTAAAGTGCGATGTGAAAATTACCGAACTATCTGTTTGATAAGCCACGGCTGCAAAATACTAACACGAATTCTTTACAGACGAATGGAAAAACTGATAGAAGCCGACCTCAGGGAACTTCAGTTTGGATTCCGTAGAAATGTTGGAACATGTGAGACAATACTGACCCTACTACTTATCTTAGAAAATAGATTAAGGAAAGGCAAACCTGCGTTTCTAGCATTGGAAGACTTAGAGAAAGCTTTTCGCAATGTTGACTGGAATACTCTCTTTCAAATTCTGAAGGTGGCCAGAGACAGCAAAAGACCTGGAAGAGCAGCTGAACGGAATGGTCAGTGTCTTGAAAGGAGGATATAAGGCGAACATCAACAAAACAAAACGAGGATAATGGAATGTAGTCGAATTAAGTCGGGTGATGCTGAGGGAATTAGATTAGGACATGAGACACTTAAAGTAGCAGAGGAGTTTTGCTATTTGGGGAGCAAAATAACTGATGATGGTCGAAGTAGAGATGATATAATATGTAGACTGGCAATGGCAAGGGAGGCGTTTCTGAAGAAGAGAAATTTGTTAACATTGAGTATAGATTTAAGTCTCAGGAAGTCATTTCTGAAAGTATTTGTATGTAGCCATGTATGGAAGTGAAACATGGACGGTAAATAGTTTAGACAAGAAGAAGATAGGAGCTGTCGAAATGTGGTGCTACAGAAGAATGCTGAAGATTAGATGGAAAGATCACATAATTGGAGAGAGGACAAATTTGTGGCACAACTTGACTAGAAGAAGGGATCGGTTGGTAGGGCATATTCTGAGGCATCAAGGGATCACCAATTTACTATTGGAGGTCAGCGTGGAGGGTAGAAATCGTAGAGCGAGACCAAGAGATGAATACACTAAGCAGATTCAGAAGGATGTAGGTTTCAGTAGCTTCTGGCCGATGAAGAAGCTTACACAGGATAGAATAGCATGCAGAGCTGCATCAAACCAATCTCTGGATTGAAGACCACAACAACAACAACAACAAAGTGCGATGTTTTCCTCTCAAAGTTCGACTGGATCTGACTCATGACGCTAATAGTGAACACTTACGAGTGAGTTATCAGTTTCATCCGCTACTGTGATAAGCAGTACGACAAATCACAATCTTACAGTAGATCCAAAATAGGTATAACTCTCCAAATTCTTAAATGAAAATGTTTGCTGTGAATTTGGTTCTGGGAGTTAACATGATATCGCTAAGCAACCATACACGTTACACATTGTTAAGGAAAATATATTTTTCGTTATAGTTCACATCTACACTCCATTTAAATGTTACACTAAATTTATACACTCCTGGAAATTGAAATAAGAACACCGTGAATTCATTGTCCCAGGAAGGGGAAACTTTATTGACACATTCCTGGGGTCAGATACATCACATGATCACACTGACAGAACCACAGGCACATAGACACAGGCAACAGAGCATGCACAATGTCGGCACTAGTACAGTGTATATCCACCTTTCGCAGCAATGCAGGCTGCTATTATCCCATGGAGACGATCGTAGAGATACTGGATGTAGTCCTGTGGAACGGCTTGCCATGCCATTTCCACCTGGCGCCTCAGTTGGACCAGCGTTCGTGCTGGACGTGCAGACCGCGTGAGACGACGCTTCATCCAGTCCCAAACATGCTCAATGGGGGACAGATCCGGAGATCTTGCTGGCCAGGGTAGTTGACTTACACCTTCTAGAGCACGTTGGGTGGCACGGGATACATGCGGACGTGCATTGTCCTGTTGGAACAGCAAGTTCCCTTGCCGGTCTAGGAATGGTAGAACGATGGGTTCGATGACGGTTTGGATGTACCGTGCACTATTCAGTGTCCCCTCGACGATCACCAGTGGTGTACGGCCAGTGTAGGAGATCGCTCCCCACACCATGATGCCGGGTTTTGGCCCTGTGTGCCTCGGTCGTATGCAGTCCTGATTGTGGCGCTCACCTGCACGGCGCCAAACACGCATACGACCATCACTGGCACCAAGGCAGAAGCGACTCTCATCGCTGAAGATGACACGCCTGTCGCGACACCACTGGAGGCGGGCTGCACGATGTTGGGGCGTGAGCGGAAGACGGCCTAACGGTGTGCGGGACCGTAGGCCAGCTTCATGGAGACGGTTGCGAATGGTCCTCGCCGATACCCCAGGAGCAACAGTGTCCCTAATTTGCTGGGAAGTGGCGGTGCGGTCCCCTACGGCACTGCGTAGGATCCTACGGTCTTGGCGTGCATCCGTGCGTCGCTGCGGTCCGGTCCCAGGTCGACGGGCACGTGCACCTTCCGCCGACCACTGGCGACAACATCGATGTACTGTGGAGACCTCACGCCCCCCGTGTTGAGCAATTCGGCGGTACGTCCACCCGTCCTCCCGCATGCCCACTATACGCCCTCGCTCAAAGTCCGTCAACTGCACATACGGTTCACGTCCACGCTGTCGCGGCATGCTACCAGTGTTAAAGACTGCGATGGAGCTCCGTATGCCACGGCAAACTGACTGACACTGACGGCGGCGGTGCACAAATGCTGCGCAGCTAGCGCCATTCGACGGCCAACACCGCGATTCCTGGTGTGTCCGCTGTGCCGTGCGTGTGATCATTGCTTGTACAGCTCTCTCGCAGTGTCCGGAGCAAGTATGGTGGGTCTGACACACCGGTGTCAATGTGTTCTTTTTTCCATTTCCAGGAGTGTATTTATTGTCTCCGCGAGCAATATTGAATTGTACACTAGAACCTTACAGGCAGAGTTTTTTACAAAGCGGCAAGGCAGACTGGAGCGACAGATGTGACCATAATTCGAACTCATTACTTGTTACAATGACCTAACGGGGAATGAAAGCAGGCATTTCTGAATATGATCCACAGGCCTACTCCACTGTTCCACGTCTCTCAATGCCATGATAATCCACTGCTGTTACACAACGGAATCTTATTCTGATCACCATCTGGCCATTGTTGCTTAGCTTAGTTATATATCAAGGTACTATGCAGGCCGCTTTGCGTCTGAACTGCACTTGAAAATAGCAGTTGTAAGTGTGACCAGTTGTAGGGGCACCGACTTTGAACACATGACGTCATCAAGACTATAGAAGGTGGGATATTAAAGATGGATGGTGGATGGGGGGATTTTAAAAAATTCAAGATAATGGGAAATTTAATAATAGACAGGGAATTTGTACATTATGATGGCAAAACTGGGCAAGTTGTGCTTTGTACCCAAACCTGCTCCTGTCCACCGCAACACAGTATGGTATTACAACACAGCAGTGGTATTTATCTCTGAATTGTGTGTGTGCCACTGCACTTAACCAGAACAATATTAAAATAATACAGTCCATTATGTAAAACTGGTGCTAAGTTGATAGATATATAGAAATGCAGTATGTCTACTACTTTAATATGAACATACACATTTTCGTGAAATACAATAAGATATTCACCTCTGAATTACATATACACATACATCTGTATTTCAAAAGCGTAGTATTGAAATTGATATTTGTGGAAATTAGCATGCAGTATTTGCCTTTGAACACACACACATCCTTCAAACTGCTGTTTGTACATGATTGTGAAGTATCCGAGTGTGCTGTTTCCATAGCTACACATAACATGTCAAACAGGATATTATAACCTGGTAGATAGACACTAACTAAACCATTCAGGAAATACATATTAGCTAAAATACTAGGCAATATCACAAGCAGGGAGCTTGAATTATTGGAAGAATGTAATTATTTAGACCTATTCCTGGTGTAAGTCACAATACACCCTCAAATTAAATATTTCCACATGCAAATTGTTCTGCGATAATTGTCAAGTATTACAGTGGTATCTGCATCTCTATTTTGTCATTTCAGTCCGAGAAAATGACATAGAACATACTGCCATCACATAACATATTTATGAGTTTTCCAGCAATCAGTGATAATGGTTGTCAATTATTGACTTTTATTACAAATCACTGGGCCTAATCAAGGTTAAGTAAGAAAAGAAGTCCTGCAATATATACCCATCAGCACTACTTTGTCACAGCTCTCAAAAACGTTTACCAATTACAACTATGGTGTAAAGGTCCTCTAAAATGTGTATTCCTATAATAAACTACCAAATAACTCCCAAATAAATAAAATATGTGACGTAAAAATGTCACACAGTATAGCCAAACACCGTTTTAGGAAGGAACGAAAAAGAGGTTTTTATCATGATGTAACTTTTAAATGGCAAGTCATAAGATTGTTTGCTTTGCTTACGTACAAGACGACCAGTGAAAAACTAGTAAAAGATGAGGACAGAGCCGCTATTTCGAAATTAAGATTATTTATCAAAACATGTGCTGGTTGTAAGCTTGTATCATTACAAATAATAGAAATTCAATTTTTGCACAAAAATAAAATTGTATTATACGTAAAACGCTCTTTTCAAGTACAGTGAGCCTCGAAATTAAATATTTTCACCTTCAAATGGTCAGTATTACTTTTTAAAATACTCGCATCTTGCACATTAACACTACAGATAAATATTCAACTTTAAATTCCTCTAAATACATAAAAATTGGTTGTAAGTACACACGGGTACTACTGCAGCCTAAAGTGCACTGAGAATTCGCAAAGTAAACCAGGTTATTCCCACATCCAAAAACTCATCTAGTATCAAAGTCAGTCGAACATAATAGTTACCCCATGATAGGGTATTGACCTTATCTTGCAGTTAAAAATATTGTCATTAGACTTTTCTCTTTCAGTTTTGCTGTAATGTGGAAGGAAATTGATTACAGTTTTCGTGTAACATGGAGGACGTTTTCATACAATATCACTGCAGCATGGAGAAAACTTTGTTACGTGGAGAGTAATTTGTTACAACTTCCCTCTAACATGGAGGGCAATTTGTTACAGTTTCTCAGTGCTATGGAGGGAAATTTGCTGCCGTTTTTCAATACTGTAGAGGGCTATTTGTTACATGGAGATCAATATGTTACAATTTTTTGTGGCATGGGTGGCACATATACAAGGCACCTGTTACAATATTATTGTAACATCTAAGATAATTTATAACAATACTGTAGCAACATGGTGGGAAATATGTTACAAATGTACTGTAACATGGGCAATGTGTTACATTTTCGCTTTAAGATACATAGCAATCTGTTACATTTCAGTGATGAACCTGTTACAGAATTAGAGAACTACTTAATCAACAGGCAGGGGCTCTGTGTTTAAGTACAGTGGTTCAGACCATTTAGTCAGCTTTTATGTAGTTTTTATCTCTTTTTATAAAGGTCCATCTTACATATTCCTTGGCATTAGTTGGTTATAAGTTTCAGGTGGACATTGCTGCTTTCTTTTAGCACACTCTTTCCTCAACCTATTTTATTTTCAGCCATGAATATTTTGGGCAGCCTGACGACGTCATCTCGGGTAGCCTTCTGTCTCCTCTGGTGCAAAACCTTTTTATGGAGGATTTTGAGAGATAGTACTTAAAACAGCAACTCTATTTTGAAATTACGTGAATGTTACTTTTACGCACTGGACTACTGGACTCGTGGAGAAGATAAACCATGGAGTTTTTACATCACTTAAATTCTATTCTTAAAAACATCTGCGTCACTATGGGATTGGAGATTTAGGTTACTTGAAAGAATGACAGCTCTCTGATTCAGTTATTGTTTGCCCACAGATATAACTTGTATTATAGTCATCAAGTTGTCATCATGTGTCACAAACAATAAGTGTGCTTTAAATATTTGTACATAAATCTCACACAGAGAGTTTGACTAAAGAACTTGCCCACCTAAAGATAATGTTCAGGGCAAATGGATATACCACCCAGCAAGTTAACAGGACGACACAGTTAAAAGTGGATAAATTGGAGAGTACACTGGCAAAATCTCTATCTTTTCTTTTCTTTGTTGGTAATATTTTCTTTAAAACATCAAGAATCCTCTGTAACTTTTAGGTGAAAGTGGTCTTCTGACCACCACCTAAGGCTGCTGTCCTGCTGGGATCAGTGAAGAACAATCTGTTGCTGCACATAGCTGTACTTCAAGAAATAACTTTCTGGTGTGTATGGCTTTTATAGCCCAGACAACATGTACTGTCGAACAATATTGCACTAGGATTGATACTGAATTTACCTTTTGCAACCAATAAAGTCTGGTACTGCTAAACATTGCATCACAGCTGCATCGTCAATGGAGCAGGGTAAAACAGTAATTAAGGCCACTGGAACATCTTTCTGGGATTGCATTGTTAATGAATCCATGGAAGTGTGTATGGTGGAAAATCCCATGAACCGTGCTAGGGCTAGCAACAATAAAATGAATATAATCCTATCACCTCCACAATTTAACCAAATTTAAGACGACTGAGGGGGCTGTCCACTATGGTTACTGGTAATGTAGATGACAGCTGAGTTCTGTAGTTGTACCACGCGGATGCTGCCATTGAGTAATTTGTTCCATATGCCAACATGATTTTGACCAACGAATAGAAAGTGTAGTACACTGGGGAATGGAGAATGTCTTCACGTCAGTTTTCAGTGGGTCACTTGAGGATGACTGCAGGTGACCAATAGAAATACCATGGAGTATAGCTGACGACGACCGGTTGCAAGCTCAGAATTTCATCGAAAGAGTTAAGCATCGATGATTACAGACAGTGTACTGTATTTGGAAGCAGAAACGACTGTGCAGCACGTATTTAAATCTAAGAAACAATGAAACAAACAATACTAGTGTATTTGGCAACACAAACTGGGTTTGTCTGCACGGGCTGATAAGCACTTGATAGTCCTGAATAAATACGTTGGGCTGAGGTCATTGGTGTATTCTGCTCATCAAGCCTTTTGAGGCTCAGTATAAATCCGGTACCAGACTCCCCGCCTCCCTCCTCAGAAAAATCTGACGACATATTGGGAATCCAACCTAGATCCTCCTGGAGTGAAGTGAGTGAGGCTAACCTTCAAGCTACAGCAAAAGTGAGTTTTATGATGTATGTGTGAGATTATAAAAAGATTAAGGTGATAAGTAAAACATCTGTCTCTATCACTCTGTAATACTACAGGGGTGTTACTACTGTGGGATGCCAGAACTGAGAATGGAAGGTACTGGAGGCTATCAGAATCAGATAATAAAATACAGCTTTATAATCCAGTACGAAATATCCCCTCCATAACTGACGACCTCCCAGTAGCTGATATCATCTCTCTGATTTATACACCTCTGCAAATTTTCTCTACGTCGGTTATGCTTACTTTACTGCAGGAACAACTTGATAACATACGGAATGAATCACCTGAAACTTACACCGCAAATTTTGCGGAAATAGAAAGTGCTGCTGATTTCACAGAATGGATTTGTAGTCAGGGTATCATATTGTAAGACAATGAACAGATTGTAATAATACTTAGGAAGGGTAATTTTTGGAAACATACACTTTTGTTAGTGGAACATTTCCCATTGGCATTAAAAAGCTAAAAGTAGGGTAAATTAGAATGTCAGTGTTGTTTGTTGCAGCATTCTAGTGGGAGTCGTTTATGACATATTCTATTTTGAAAAGTTACCACAATGACATTTCTTTGTGCCATTCAACCAGCGTAGTTGCTGGGTACAATGTTGTTATGTTTGCTTTCAGCCTGCTTTTGTCTTCCTCAAGTGCTTTGCAACTTGTTCGTCACTTAGTGTGTGACAGTCCAAGCCGTAGGTCGTGGGTGGACCATGGCATTTACCCATGCACATAACGCCAACATATTCATGGTGTATGGAGAGTGGGAGAAGAATGCAGTTCGTTCTTGTATGGCGTATGTGACACGTATCCAATAGACGTTGACCATCTCGACAGTAATTCATTAACCTCTTTAACCAATACGTGAAAGTGGTAGTATAACACACGGACAAAGTAACAGAAGGAAACGAGAGACAACAGAAGAGGGGAAAATAAACGTTCTTGTTGCTGTTGCAGCTGATCCACGCGTTAGCTCTCGTGAAAACTGCACGAGGCAGTGTCATGGGTCAGGCAGGTGTCCTATATATTCTCTGTCGATACAGGTTCTATCCCTGCAACATCTTCGACATCAAGAGCTGCATGGAAACAATTATGATAATCGTCCTGACTTCTGTATATAGGAATGAAGAAGGATATTTCAGATGTATCGTGTATCTTGTTTAGTTTGTCTTGTTTACCAATCATGGTAAATGGCCGAAACATTCACTATTGGTCTACTGACAATCACCATTGGCTTTGTCAAGTGGTACGTCAGCATCCATGGAGTGTAAACATGTGGCGTGGGATAGTGAACCAACAGTTCATAGGCCTGTTTTCCATAGATCGAACACTGAACGCGCACAAATATCACAGCCTCATAACAGACCATCTTCCACGGATGCTAGAAGAAGATCCTTTGAAGACTAGGGGGAACCTGTGGTACCAACATGATGGCTGTCGAGCCAATGATGAGCGAGGGGCTACAGCACGTACTCACGAATTGTTTCCAAATCATTGAATTGACTGTAGAGGACCTGTACCATGGCCAGCCCATTTCCAGATTTGATCATTGTAGGCTTCTTCAGCGGGGAAAGCTGAAAGATGCTATCTGCAGGGACATACCAATTACACCCGAGGAGATGCAACGACGTATTAGTAAAGCCTGCTCGGACATCTCCGCTGAAATGCTACCACGTGTGAGGCAGTCGATCCATATCAGACTGGAAGCGTGTACTGCCGCTGCTCGTAGTCATTTTGAACACAAACCTGTGATGGTCAGCTGTCTCGTTACTAGTCAGAAGCCAAATAACTAATGAATGCACTTGTGGTTTTCTTTGGTGTGTGCTTCCACAAGCATTGTACAAGTGTTGGTGTGGGAACTTTTCAAAATACGATACTTCGTAAACGATTCGCACGAGAATCCTGCAGAAACAACAATGACACTCTAATTCACCCTACATTTGGACTCTTAATTTCAATAGGCGTCGTTCTATTTAAAAAAGTCTATGTTTGCATAAAAAATACACTTTGCAAGTATTATTGCAATCGGTTGGCTGGGTAACATTAGGAGCCCTGACTGCCAATCCATTCTGTGAAAACCGCTCATCAATAGCAATTTGTATTTCCGAATTATTTTAAGTCAAGTTTTATATGATTCATCTTTTGTATTACACAGGAAATGAAAGAGTGTAAACTTACTTTATTGAGAGAACAACAATGATCAATTACTCATGGAATGAAAACAATTCAGTGCAATAGTCGAAGTTGACATTTTGAACTGTTGTTGTAGTAGAAATTTTGGTCATATTACTAAGCTAAATACATTGCAAGATGTAAAGTTGAATGGTGAGCTGCTTTTGTCGAGCTTATGATGTTAACACTGTTTACTTTGTTTGCGTACACAGGGTGTCAACAAACCGGGAAAACCGTCAGTATCGGGAATTATCACGGAATTGCTTGCAACGGGAAGGTATTATGGATATATTAGGGAATTTCATGAATATCAGATAATTTTTTACCACTATCAAATATTTAATTTTTTAATTTTTACATTTTTGCTTTTCATTTTACTTTATTTTATTTTATGCTGGTAATTACCGCAGAGGGGTTTGCTTTATGCCATGATGATCCTCAAAACGTAGCTTGCTATCTGTGGACCGCAACTGTGACAACTTACTGCGAATAATTGTTTGGGATAATATCGCAGTTCTTGAGACCTGTATTTGTTTTTCTTGTTCTGTGGTATAAACTGTGGATACTTTGACTCGCGGAACGTCTTATGTACCGGGTCATCAGAAAGTCAGTATAAATTTGAAAACTTAAGAAACCATGGAATAATGTAGATAGAGAGGTAAAAATTGACAAACATGCTTGGAATGACATGGGGTTTTATTAGAACCAAAAAAAAGTTCACAAAATGTCCGACTGATGGCGCTGGACAGCAGAACGTCAATGACTGCGCATGAAAATCGTGTATAAAAGGAGCTGTAATGAGAGAGAGAACCAGATGCGCCAGCTGTCGCAGCATGTTGAAGTTACGTGAAAAGGCGCTTTTAGTGAAGCTATATTATCAGAATGGGTTACGTACTAGTTCAGCATTACGATCCTATCGCCATAGGAAGGTGATTCGAACGTGTAAAGCTACGTTGACAAATGAAGCTGTGGCGAGAATGATTTCAAAGTTCGAAATCACGAGTTGTTTAGACAATAGACCCCGTAGTGGCCGACCGAGTACAAGGCGAAATGCTGCTGAGACAGTTCAGGAAGAAATGGGGACTGTTGCGGGTTCGTCTATGCACGGGTAAGTCAGCGCTCTTGCAGTTGCACGTCGCACCGGTATTCCATACACTACTGTTTGTTTGGCACTTAGGCGTACCCTCCGATGCTATCCGTACCAAATCCATCGGCAACATGAACTGTTACCTGGCGATTTAGTGAAGCGGAAGGCATTTGCAGTATTGGCGTTTCAAAAGATGGCGGAAGATGACGATTGGTTGAGTAACGTGTTGTGGACCGACGAAGCTCATTTCATGCTCCGAGGGTCTGTCAACGTCCACAACTGCCGAGTTTGGGTTACCGAAAATCTTAGAACTGTCGTGGAAACTCCATTTCACGACGAGAAAGTCACGGTATGGGTTGGATTTACCACATCTACCGTTATCGAGTCTTTTTTCTTCGAGGAAATGCGTGATTCTGGTGTTGTGACTGCTACCGTGACGGGTGAGATGTACGCCGATATGTTACAGAATCGGCTGATAAACACCTGCTGGAACGTACGATGCTTATGCAGGATGGCGCTCCACCCCATATTGCTAGACGCGTGAAAGATCTCTTGCGCGCGTCATTTGGTGATGATCGTCTGCTCAGCCGTCACTTTCGTCATGCTTGGCCTCCCAGGTCCCCAGACCTCAGTCCGTGCGATTATTGGCTTTGTGGTTACCTCAAGTCGCAAGTGTATCGTGATCGACCGACATCTCTAGGAATGCTGAAAGACAACATACGACGCCAATGCCTCACCATAACTCCGGACATGTTTTACAGTGCTGTTCACAACATCATTCCTCGACTAAAGCTATTGTTGAGGAATGATGGTGGACATAGTGAGTATTTCCTGTAAAGAATGTCATCTTTGCTTTGTCTTACTTTGTTATGCTAATTATTGCTATTCTGATCAGATGAAGCGCCATCTGTCGGACATTCTTTAAACTTTTATATTTTTTTGGTTCTCATAAAACCCCATGTCATTCCAAGCATGTGTGTCAATTTGTAACTCTCTATCTACATTATTCCGTGATTTATTCAGTTTTCAAATTTATACTGACTTTTTGATCACCCGGCATATATAGCGGTGTTCTACAAGTAATACAGGTCCCGTACTTCATTTTTTATGAGCAATATATTGGTTCAGTGCTCGAATTCTTAGTAGACACTGAACATTTACTAACTGCCTTCTGGCTTCTTAACTGTATAGACCCATTAGTTTAATTTCATATTCTGTATTAAAAATAAGTACAGTTCCTGACAAGGACCATCTGTATAATACCCTTTCGTAAATTGGTGTTACTTCCTTGTGTCGTTGATAGAGTCGATTTTATCGTTGGTAAATCCTGTAGCAGTATAAACGTCGTTGCAGACTATTGCACTTAGCATGAGAACACAGTTCCAGAGCTTACAGCTGACTGTACTACAGGTGTTACAAAAACTATTCCAAATTTTGAAAGATGGTAGTGTGGAGCAAAACAAGAAATATGAGCTCAGTATTCATTGGCTCTAAATTGCATATCTTAAGAGCTTTGAGCACTCGTTCATCTTCGCTATTGTCAAACACTTCTTCTACTGCAAGCTCTTAGATATTACAAACGAATTTTGTAATGCAGTAAACAAGTGAAGGCGTATTACGCTGTTTCTGTGAAACAGCTGAGCTTTTAATGATACCCACTTTCTATTACATAGACCTGGACTTGTAAGCCGTCGCTAAAGGAGGTGCTCAATAAGGGACCAATTGATACGAAGGCGTACATCTATCTGATGTCTTATGAACTCACGCACTTTCTGAAAAACTTGATGTTGGTCACAGACGCCTTGGCAGGCACTGATGCCGCATTACTGTAGTGTTTTAGATCATTAATGATGCTTGCCTACACCAGAGATTACAAGTATCATCAACAACAAAAATATCCAGGTGATAAAAATCGGGGAGGAAAGAGCTGGAGAACGTAATGAACCTACTGGAGCGCTCTGGTGCCCATTAAATGTCTGTGTGAGTTGTATTTCGGAGAAAATAGACTAGTGATTCATCGTGTACGAACCTCAATGTTTACAGTAGCAACACTAACTGCTGTATCGATGAAAGACAGCAGAGAAATGCGTTCTCATTTGTTTACTGCAGTCATTAGGTCGTTCGTAAGAGCAGAGCGCTTGCAGCAGAAGAGGTGTGTCTCACAGTAGCGAAGATCAACAAGTGTTCATAGCTTTTAAGATAAGTCTTGTTATTTTTAACAGCTCTCAAAATGTGGAATACTATATTTTAAGACCCATTGCAAAAGACAGATGCAGGAAACAGCTGACTGTATTACACCGCATCTACATTTATTTCTGTAGTCTGAAAACCAATGTTGGGGGCATAGAAGAGGGTACTTTCCATTCTATGCAAACAAACTGTCTTCCTTTATGTTCTTTGTTTGTTGGAGGAACTGGTGACAGGAGACTTGTCGAGTGAGTAACGTGTGTATTGGTGTGTTGCAGGTGCGCGAGAAAGTCTCACTGGGGCCCCGAGGTTCGCCAGTTCTCACGTCGTGCCGCCACTCTTCTGGTAGCGGTGAGTCTGTCTGATATTCCACATCACCACTTTAAACGGCACACAGTAAGGGTGAACATATAGGGCCTGCTGGTATGTAAAAATATATCATGTGCTGACGCATGGGGTTAAACCATGCTAACAGTGTGTGATATCAAGCTTGCTGTCTCCAGGTAACACATATGCAGAAATGGATGTAGCTTATTTAACATTACTGTTACCAACTGTTGACTAAATAAAGGCATGTTCACCTCTTGTATTTTCTTTTTCTACCTTTCTCGGGTGAAGAGTGCGTTGTCAGTGGAGATAGTGGCATAACGTTCTTTTGGAACAGCCCAGTTTGGTCTATTATCCCACTGTCTGCAAACGCTTCAAGGCCAGAAAGCTGAACATGGTTGTCAGCGCTTAGAGCAACAGTAAGCCACGTACTTCAACAAAAACGCAAGTTCCCAAGAACAGGACAACTTGTTGGCACTGAGCACTACGGGACTTAACATCTATGGTCATCAGTCCCCTGGAACTTAGAACTACTTACAGATAACTAACCTAAGGACATCACACAACACCCAGTCATCACGAGGCAGAGAAAATCCCTAACCCCGCCAGGAATAGAACCCGGGAGGATAACTTGTCGCCCATTTTTGAAATGCAAAGGTCCTCCAGTTATCTGATAACAGGGAACACTTTCCACATTCAAACTAGCGTAGACAGGGAGTCACGCGCCGGCGACAACCCCTATAACGATTCGCTTAGCAAAACCTGGTTGTAGGTTGACGATATCTCCAACAGAGCACTAAAATGTACCGACCATATAATATTTAATATTCCAAGTAACACGCATAAAACACAACTATTGTTCGGTATTTTCCTGGAAGGCCGGCCGGTGTGGCCGAGCGGTTCTAGGCGCTACAGTCTGCAACTGCGGAACCGCTACGGGCGCAGGTTCGAATCCTGCATCGGGAATGGATGTGTGTGATGTACATTGGTTAGTTAGGTTTAAGTAGTTCTAAGTTCTAGGGGGCTGATGACCTCAGCCCTTAAGTCCCATAGCACTCAGAGCCATTTTTTTTCCCCTGGAAGACTATAATATACCACTATTAGGTCTCTCTACAAGAAGTGTGTCCCCACAAATGTCAAAAAATAGCGACTAGTCGTACTCCTTGCTTCATTTTTTGAGAAAATAATGCGCTCCAGAATTGTTCAAATGTCTGTGAAGTCTTATGGGACCCAACTGCTAAGGTCATCAGTCCCTAAACTTACACACTACTTAACCTAAATTATTCTAAGGACAAACACCCATGCCCGTGGGAGGACTCGGTTGTCCGCCGGGACCAGCCGCACACTCCATGAGCGCAGCTCCTCGGACCGCTCGGCTAATCCCGCGCGGCTCCAGAGTTATCACCTACTTGTGTAGTGCTGGGTTTACTTAGTCAATCAGAGTTTGGACTGCTCTACTGAGTCCTTCATGGAGCATGTAATAAAAGTGGGATAAATTTCAACTCATCGAACATTTTTGCGTGTCTCAATCATAACATAGTATTAGAGAAATTTTCTATCCCAGTCATGGCCCTGCACATGTCTTATTTAGTTTCTGTATCAAAAGAAACCGGATGCAGAAAGCTACAGTATACTCCGAGAGTAATACAAAAATGTATACGGAGCATCATGGTGCACGGTGGGAAATCACAACGGGTGGTCCACAGTTTTAGATCTTGGATCCATTGCTCTATGTCAATGATTTGCCATTTTATTTGAACAAGAAGACAGAATCAGAAGATAAAAAGTCTTTTACTAGTATCTTTGTTGATACTACTGTATTTCATTAGACAATATGCTTGTGTTACACATAGTGACTGATTTTCTACAAAGTAAACGCCACTAGAACACGACCGGTTGGGGCGACGAGTTCCCCTGACGCCCATGTGGTCTAAGCGAGAGCACAGCTGTGTGCCATCAAGGATGTCAACAAGCGCGTGACGACGTAAGGATGCCAGGCTTCGGTGCTGTCTTTTGGTCATAACCTAAATATTCTGCACTGAAAATGTCCCTGAATATGTCTTTTGTTTTCTTTCAGCGGTAATGCCAGAGTAAGATTCATTCTATTCAATAAGAAATTTTAAAAGAAATTTTAAAAATAACTTGTGGTGTAAATTTGTAAACGTAATGTCACCCCATTTTATGTAATGTACCTGCTTGGTACAGATGCGTCGTATTCGTGTCATACAGTACGGTAACTCCAAATTTTGTTATGCTGACGAGTAATGCAAAACGTCGCAAATACCGGGATCATGACACTGCTTAAATTTTGAATAAAACGTCACTAGCAATGGCGGCCGAAGATTTCCTGTATAAGGAGTCGCGTGCATTCTGGCAAGAGCCTTTTCATGGAGGCAACAAGAACAGACAGCGGTTTCTGGGCACCTTTGGGTGCGAAACTGCCTATAAACGCCAGAAGAGTTAGCAGTTATCAACGGCCTAAGAATGCAGTAGATAATGGAAACCACTTCATTAAAAGAAACAAAATCTATATCCGCAGAACATGTAGCTCGTAATTGAGGGAGCCCCCCATTCGGATCTTCTGGAGGGGACTGGGAAAGATGGAAATGACCACGGTAAAAAGAGTGACTTACCAACTAGCTCCCCCCGGACACAGGTTCGAGTCCTCCTTCGCACGCGGATGTCTGAGTTGTTCTTAGCATAAATTGGTTTATGTAGTCAGTAAGTCTGGGGACTGATCACCTCAGCAGTTTGGTCCCTTAGGAATTCACACACACATCAACTATCTTTAATTCATGTGAAGAAGACTTACTGGATGTGTTGAATGAAATTAACAGTCTATTGAGTGTACAATATGGATTGAGAATAAACCTAGAAGGACAAAAGTAATGAGGAGTACAAGAAATGAAAGTAGTGATTAACTTAACATCGAAATTTTGGACAATCAAATAGACGAAGTTTAGGAATTGTGCTACTTTGCAAGCAAAATAAAAAATGGTGTACGAAGCAAGGAAGTCACAAAAAGCGGGGTTGCATCGTGAGAAGGTTTTTACTCTTTTGTTATTTTATTCACTTGCCTCCCTGTGTTTCCTTAGAACCACGGTCTGCCGTGAAGCAACAATTACAGTCTGCCCTGAAGCGACGTACAATGATGTTCAACCTGGAAAAGCTGTTTCTAAAGACAAGCTGCAGTATGGTAATCAGTAGTGTGCCTAAAAATTTCAGCTTCCTGCTGCAGAGAGGGATTTGTATCATTGGTTCAACAGAAGGTGCTAAATGAAAAAAAACTTTTGATCTAAAATATTTGTGGTGAATTTCCATTTGAAAGCCAAGAAGTACATTCTCAGACACAGTTCTTGATTTAAAAGCAAATGTTTTGTCGTAGCTCGACCCATCACATTCCAATACAAAGCACATTATCTCAGTGATAGCTAACATCAATTTAGAACTCGAGACTAGTTCTCTAAAAATCCACAACTTCTAACAATCAAGAAATGCGTTGAAAGTTCGACGATGTTTAGCAGTTTTAGTGTGCTCTCTCAATACCACATAGTTCAAAGACATTCAATAATGTGAAGTTGGGAATTACTAAATAGCACGCCAAATGGAATTTTTAAGCTCATCGGAAGAAAGTCGCAAAATTCTCAAAAATTCTCGAAACATCTGGAATCGTTGTTTATGCCAGATCTCACTCGTTTTCTAAACCACTATGTTACTCAGCAAAATTAAATGCTATATGTTAACTAGCACACGTAAGCATAGTTGCACAAATTTCTCTGTCCTTCACAATGCGCGAATGTTCTCTCTCCTGATTGGCTGGAACATATTGTGACCAAACACTTTAATTGATTTTCACATGTAACCCTGTAATTTACAACTTAACCATTGTCCAATTCCACATTTACTTTAATGAGCTTCCAGTATAGGTGTTTCCCAAAAGTTAAATATTGTATCCGACTTCCCACACAACGGTAACGAGAGGTGGGTTACAGAATGGTGCGGCAGCTGTCCTCGTAGGAAAGCTGGGCAGGAGCAGAAATGATCAGCGAACAAGTTAATCACTGTTAACAGAAGATTTACTTGTATATCCCCAAGTGAACGAAGACTCGTACAAATAATGCAGCAAGAAACAAACTATCGCAGTGTCAACTAGGATGAGGCTTCCAACGAATACGAACTATGGTGTTGGAGCCGCGACTAGATGGCGTCTGCGTGGAGTAATACGGCGATATGGCTCCGTGCGCAAGTGGGGCGTCTCCCTGCCCCCAGTGCTCCTCCATTACGGTGACAGAGGGCGCTCGTGGTACAGAGATGCTGGTGGAGTGCCTCAGTGAATGCGCAATATTGGATCCACCAGAATCCACGCAGCCACTATCGTTGATGGATGGAAAATTGTAGTACCATTGCCAAATGTGATACGCCGATAGGGTGGTATCGATACGTAATACCACATTAAATATACTCTAAATACTTGAAATTTCATCTGTAGTTGCTTTATGGAGTGAAAGGTATTGCTAATATGTCGACCTCGAAAAGGCCTACGACCGTGTCTGGCATCCTGGTCTCCTGTTTAAACTCCAAACCTACGCCCTTCCTGTCAACTATATCCGTCTGATGGCCTCCTTCCTCTTCCGCCACCCCTCCTATGTTACCATCCATAATGCCAATTCCCACACCTACCCCTCTGCGGGTGTGCCTCAGGGCTCTGTCCTCTCCCCTGTCCTCTACCTCCTGTACACGGCAGATATGCCCCAACCCCCGCCTCCAGTACACCTCTTGCAGTATGCCCATGTCACCGCATTCCTTGCCCTCGCTCCTACCCTCCAACGGTCCCAACGCTTTCTCCAGAATCACCTTGACCTTTTTGCCGCATGGTGTAACCAGTGGCTCCTGAATATCAATCCTTCCGAGACCCAGGCAATCATTGTAGGTCGTATCACTCACTCCTTCCAGCTCCTGGATTTCTCCCTTACCGTCTACACCCATCCTGTCCACCTCTCCCCCACCCTCACCTACCTTGGCCTCACCATTGACCGTCACCTCACCTGGATCCCTCATCTCCGCTCCATCCAATCCAAAGCCCACAACCGCCTCCAACTCCTCAAACTGCTCTCTGGCTGGACATGGGGGTTGCATCCCTCTACCATCGTCCACACCTACAAATCCTTCATCCCTCCCATCCTCTGTTATGCCAGTCCCACCTGGATATCCGCCCTCCCCCCGAAATTCTATAAGTCCCTCCAGATCCTTGAGCGTCATGCACTCCACCTCGCCTTCCAAAAACGCCTCCCATCTCCCACGCAGAACCTCTATTACCTCATTCCTTTCCCCCATTCCTCCTACTCCTCGAGTATATCCGCATACTGTACACCTCCCACCGCCTTGATCCCCCTCACCCCCTGCCGCGCCTTCACTGTGTCCCACCTACCCGCCATCTCTACACCCTTCATCTCCTTTCCCAAGATGGCTTCCATCAACTCCCCCTCCTAGATGATGCCCTCTCTCCCTCCATTTATCCCTCGTATCAACTCTGATGCTCACCCCCACTCCTTTCCTCTGTCCTTTCCCTGGGCTCCCCCCCCCCCCAAATCCTGTTTTCTCCCTGCCCAACCTCTCCCTACTTCCCTTCTCCCCCCCCCCCAAGAGTCCTTTTGTATTCCCCTCCTCTGCCTTTTCCCACTCCCTGTGTTGCGTCTGCCCAGCACCCCCCCCCCCCCTTCTTATGGGTCCTCATCCTCCATCGGCTCCTTTCCCCACTCCCCCTTCGCTTTTCCTATCATTCCCTCTTTTTATTTTCCCATAATCTGTCCAGGTTCCCCCCACCTGCCCTCAGCTGTGGTATGTCATATTTGCCCACTTTTTCGTGCAGTGTTTAAGTGAATGTTCAGTGTTGTTCGTCTTTCCAAAGTGTTGTGAACAGAAATCGTGCTGTCGCTGGGTGTGAATTTTATGTCTCTTGCGAACAGAAACCAGACTGTCGTCGTGTTTTTTAATTGTCTGTCTATTATTTTACCTGTCTGCTTCATATGTATTTTATTAGCATCATCATCCCTTTGTTCTACGTTTTAAGTTCCACGAGTTTTCCGCCATGTTACAATTTAAGTCTACGATTTTATCGCCTGTTTTTATTATTTATTATCTTCATCTTTTTAAAACAAATTATGTAGGCTGAAGAGCGGCATACTATGCTGCAGCCAGCCCTCCCCCTTCGGTGATAATCGAAACTCAATAAAGAAAAAAAATTGCTAATTTGATCCTTACACTGGCTACTTTCCATTAAGGCAGTGTACCATCTGTGCAACTTACTACTCGATTATACGAAATGATTCACCAGCGCATTTGGCGTAATCTACACTCCTGGAAATTGAAATAAGAACACCGTGAATTCATTGTCCCAGGAAGGGGAAACTTTATTGACACATTCCAGGGGTCAGATACATCACATGATCACACTGACAGAACCACAGGCACATAGACACAGGCAACAGAGCATGCACAATGTCGGCACTAGTACAGTGTATATCCACCTTTCGCAGCAATGCAGGCTGCTATTCTCCCATGGAGACGATCGTAGAGATGCTGGATGTAGTCCTGTGGAACGGCTTGCCATGCCATTTCCACCTGGCGTCTCAGTTGGACCAGCGTTCGTGCTGGACGTGCAGACCGCGTAAGACGACGCTTCATCCAGTCCCAAACATGCTCAATGGGGGACAGATCCGGAGATCTTGCTGGCCAGGGTAGTTGACTTACACCTTCTAGAGCACGTTGGGTGGCACGGGATACATGCGGACGTGCATTGTCCTGTTGGAAAAGCAAGTTCCCTTGCCGGTCTAGGAATGGTAGAACGATGGGTTCGATGACGGTTTGGATGTACCGTGCACTATTCAGTGTCCCCTCGACGATCACCAGTGGTGTACGGCCAGTGTAGGATATCGCTCCCCACACCATGATGCTGGGTGTTGGCCCTGTGTGCCTCGGTCGTATGCAGTCCTGATTGTGGCGCTCACCTGCACGGCGCCAAACACGCATACGCCCATCATTGGCACCAAGGCAGAAGCGACTCTCATCGCTGAAGACGACACGTCTCCATTCGTCCCTCCATTCACGCCTGTCGCGACACCACTGGAGGCGGGCTGCACGATGTTGGGGCGTGAGCGGAAGACGGCCTAACGGTGTGCGGGACCGTAGCCCAGCTTCATGGAGACGGTTGCGAATGGTCCTCGCCGATACCCCAGGAGCAACAGTGTCCCTAATTTGCTGGGAAGTGGCGGTGCGGTCCCCTACGGCACTGCGTAGGATCCTACGGTCTTGGCGTGCATCCGTGCGTCGCTGCGGTCCGGTCCCAGGTCGATGGGCACGTGCACCTTCCGCCGACCACTGGCGACAACATCGATGTACTGTGGAGACCTCACGCCCCACGTGTTGAGCAATTCGGCGGTACGTCCACCCGTCCTCCCGCATGCCCACTATACGCCCTCGCTCAAAGTCCGTCAACTGCACATACGGTTCACGTCCACGCTGTCGCGGCATGCTACCAGTGTTAAAAGACTGCGATGGAGCTCCGTATGCCACGGCAAACTGGCTGACACTGACGGCGGCGGTGCACAAATGCTGCGCAGCTAGCGCCATTCGACGGCCATCACCGCGGTTCCTGGTGTGTCCGCTGTGCCGTGCGTGTGATCATTGCTTGTACAGCCCTCTCGCAGTGTCCGGAGCAAGTATGGTGGGTCTGACACACCGGTGTCAATGTGTTCTTTTTTCCATTTCCAGGAGTGTATAACGCATTCTTGCATCACATAGATGTTGCATTCACCCACTCACCCTGAGAGCGGAACAGATAAAGCAATAATGTTAAGGGAACTGAAAAATACATTTCCTACTTGAAAGTTGAGAACATTACTTATGTTACTCCAGCAAACAGAGTAATTTTTAGTTGATATACTGTAAATAAGTATCGAGTTTGTCGTTCTATATTAGTCTGAATTTTGATTGTAATCTGAAAGAAATAAATGTGAGTTTTTAGGTATTTCTAAGTATCTCTCAAACTATTTAAAGTAATAAACTGAGATCGCACAACAGTTAACTATCTTTATCGTAAAAAGTTCTGTAAAATTTCTTGTCCATTGGTGAGTGGCAAAAGACTTTATTAACTTACAGGTTGGTGTGTAAGTTAAACGATCTGCAAAGCGTACACGCATGACTAGCTGCAACCAGAATGCGAGCACAGCCCCCACGTATAGAACGATTCAGAGTATGGGATTGCTTTCTGTTGGTGACCCAGGCCATTTTACAACTTTACAAGCGTCAGTGCATATCGCAACGCTACAACAGAAAAAGAGGTCATTTCTGGCCAAATAAAGTCTACTAGTATCAAAGATTGGCATAGATTTGACGAAAAAATTCTGAAAATGTTTGGAGCACAGCTCTGTGTGGTAGTGATTCATGAAATATGAGAAAACCGGAATTAAGAGGATCTAAGCGTCTGAGACGTGTGTAGGAGGATTTTCAAAATCAGGTGGACTGACTGGTTAACGAATGAGGAGGTAGTTCACAGAATCTGTGAATGAAAGAACACATAGAAAACATCGACTAATAATAAAAAGAGACAAGATCTAGGAGACGTTTTAAGATATTGGGAAGTAACTTCTGTGATACTAGAGGGAGATGTAGAGGATAAAAACTGAGCGGAAGTCAAAGGCTGAGAACATTGTGAGAATGTGCTACCCTCAGGTGAATAGTTTGGTACAAGAGAGGCATTCGTGCGGGCTTCATCAAACTAGTCACAAGAATATTGAAATACTCTTATTGAAAAATGCCAATAGCAATAGTAGTACCCATCAGGGGATCGTTTTTATATAAAGTACTGCCCAGAAGTATACGAGTATTAGGTGATGTGTTTTCCACAATGATGGGATTGAGCCAAGACCAGTATTTTATGGTACATCACTTTATATTATTGTGTTTACTGTGAAGAGGTTGAAAAATCAACCGACCAGCTGCAAATAAAGGATTATTAGTCATTGACCTAGGTTTCGATATTTGTAAAAATATCTTCCGCAGAATTAGTAGACTTGTTACATCACATGATGATACAATAGATTAGATGAAGCCATCATGTGATGTACCAACGCAACAAATTCTGAAGAAGATATTTTTACAAATATCGAAACCTAGGTCAAAGACTGATAAGCCTTTATTTGGAGCTGGTTTTCGGATTTTTCAACCTCTTCACAGTAAATATATTAATATAAACACAGCTGCTATTTCGCAGGTATGTTTAAGATTTTGAATTGATTGCATTTTATTTTTGATGCAGTCTGAGCAATTTCTAATTCAAATTTTAAACTTACTTGTTTTACAGATCTTAAAATGGCCGTTACTGTCCAAAATCGGCCTTTTGGTTAGAAATAAATGTGACTGTGCAGGGCAATTATATTACTTTCAGAAAATTCAATCACTATGGCCCTCCAACTCAACAAAAATATCCTTCTATCCAAAGAAATCTGGATCTTGTACTGTGTCTTCCAGTGGAATATTCGCTTGGACACCTTCTTTTCTAGTAAAGACAAATGCGAATTAGCATCTAATCACAATATCGCGTAAAGAGTAAGCACACAAGTACATTCACCAAGAAGAGCAAACTAACTATTTCGTGTATTTCTCAGTACTTGTAAAATTTGAGCACTATCCAAAGTAAAGGTCTCACGCACCCGCAAAGCACTGATAGTAACGCTCTGCTGTGTGTCAGAGTGTTTTCCTAACGACGTTTGTGTACGCTGGTGTTCCAGATGAGCGCGCTGCTGGTGCTGAGGCTCGCCTTGCTGCAGGGGTCGCTGCCTCGCTTCTCCAGCCAGGACAACCCTGCGGCTTTCCACCCTTGCAGGATGGTCAGGTACGCTGACAGCTTATTTGCCTCACTTTATGTTAATCAGGCTATGTTAGGAAGGTGTTTACCTCGGGTGTGGAGCAAATCAGATGAAACAACCAAACAGGTGGACAGACTTTGACTTACCTTAGCATTTTGGGTGCCAAAAGAAAAAAAGAGGAGCGCACATTTAAGTTGTTTCGAACTGTTCATGGAGTCATGGTGAAGGAAGCCAACGCGTATAACTTTTCGTGGTTGGTAGTGACTGGGGAAACTCTGATGGTACTTCACGGGCGTCACCGGCGTAGTCGCAGCATAAACGTCGATCAGGCGTCTTAGAGTACAGATTCTCTAAATTTAACCAACAGAGTTCGCAAGTGCAACGTCTTCTTTCTTCCACGATTCCCCGTTTAGCTTCCTCGACCGTTTTTGGTACATTTTAGGAGCTACACCGACGTGTTAATATCATTGCAGTACGTTTCTCAACTCATTCGATATCTGTTGTCACGCCTACTTGATAATGACTCCAAGCACAGAAACAATAATCTGAAACTGGCCGCACTAGTGTCTTGTGTGTCCTATACAAATGCACCGCACTCCCCCAGAACCCTTACAACAAATCTGTCTTTCATTCTTCTTCCCTTATACCAATTTTACGTGATCGTCGCATTTCAAATCGTTTCTTAGTATAACATCTAAATACACGATATAAGTTGCTGAAGATGTCCACCACTAATTTTGCACGTAGGCACTAGAGGCTGCTGACCTTTCTTTTTGTTATAGGCACTATTTTACTATTATGCACGTTTAAAGAGGACTGCTATTCCTTAGATGGCGTGGAAGTTTTGCCAGAGTCTTTCTGCAGTTCCGTAATATCGTTCAACGAAGATACACTACTGGCCATTAAAATTGCTACACCAAGAAGAAATGCAGATGATAAACGGGTACTCATTGGACAAATATATTATACTAGAACTGACATATGATTACATTTTCACGTGATTTGGGTGCGTAGATCCTGAGAAATCAGTACCCAGAACAACCACATCTGGCCGTAATAGCGGCCTTGATACGCCTGGGCATTGAGTCAAACAGAGCTTCGATGGCGTGTACAGGTACAGCTGCCCATGCAGCTTCAACACGATACCACAGTTCATCAAGGGTAGTGACTGGCGTATTGTGACGAGCCAGTTGCTCGCCAACCACTGACCAGACGTTTTCAGTTGGTGAGAGATTTGGAGAATGTGCTGGCCAGGGCAGTAGTCTAACATTTTCTGTATCCAGAAAGGCCCGTACAGGACCTGCAACATGCGGTCGTGCATTATCCTGCTGAAATGTGGGGTTTCGCAGGGATCGAATGAAACGTAGAGGGACGGGTCGTAACACATCTGAAATGTAACGTCCACTGTTCAAAGTGCTTTCAACGCGAACAAGAGGTGTCCGAGACGTATAAACAATGGCACCCATACCATCACGCCGGGTGATACGCCAGTATGGCGAAGACGAATACACGCTTCCAATGTGCGTTCACCGCGATTTAGCCAAGCACGGATGCGACCATCATGATGAACAGAACCTGGATTCATCCGAAAAAATGACGTTTTGCCATTCGTGCACCCAGGTTCGTCGTTGAGTACACCATCGCAGGGCTCCTGTCTGTTATACAACGTCAAGAGTAACGGCAGCCATGGTCTCCGAGCTGATAGTCCATGCTGCTGCAAACGTCGTCGAATTGTTCGAGGAGGTGGTTGTTGTCTTGCAAACGTCCCCAGCTGTTGATTCAGGGATCGAGACGTGGCTGCACGTTCCGTTACAGCCATGTGGATAATATGCCTGTCATCTCGACTGCTAGTGATACGAGGCCGTTGGGATCCAGCACGGCGTTCCGTATTATCCTCCTGAACCCACCGATTCCATAATCTGCAAACAGTCATCGGATCTGGACCAACGCGAGCAGAAATGTCGCGATACGATAAACCGCAATCGCGATAGCCTACAATCCGACCTTTATGAAAGTCGGAAACGTGATGGTACGCATTTCTCCTCCTTACACGAGGCATCACAAGAACGTTTCACCAGGCTACGCCGGTCAACTGCTGTTTGTGTATGAGAAATCGGTTGGAAACCATCCTCATGTCAGCACGTTGTAGGTGTCGCCACCGGCGCCAACCTTATGTGAACGCTCTGAAAAGCTAATCATTTGCATATCACAGCATCTTCTTCCTGTCGGTTAAATTTCGCGTTTGTATCACGTCATCTTCGTGGTGTAGCAATTTTAATGGCCAGTAGTGTACTTTCATGAACACAACTATAGTGTAAGTTGTTATAAAGCTGCTAAAACTATCTGATGAATCATTAGGTAAGTCATTAATGTGTTTTGAAAAAAACGTGTGAGTCCTATTATGCTGTCTTGATGCACACCCGATGTTCCTTTCCTTTCATTGGAGCCGTCCACTATAGCAACATGGCTTCTATTAGCAACATATTTCTCGATACTGTCACATGCCCGCCCGGTTAGCCGTGCGGTCTAACGTACTGCTGGCACTGCTTTCCGGGCGGGAAGGCGTGCCGGTATCCCGCCACGAATCCTCCCGATGGATTGGTGCCCGGGTCCGATGTGACGGCCAGTCTACGGATGGTTTTTAAGGCCTCGGCGAATGCGGGCTGGGTCCCCTTATTCCGCATCAGTTACACTATGTCGGCGATTGCTGCGCCAACACATTCTCCACGTACGTGTACACTATAATGTCTCTTCCACGCAAACATCTGGGGTTACACTCGTCTGGTATAAGATATTCCCGGGGGTGGGGGGCGGGGGGGGGGTCCACTGGGGGCCGAACCGCACCATAACCCTGGTTTCGGTGTGGGGCCGCAGTGAGATAGGTGGACTACTGTGGCCTGTTGTAGGGTTGAGACCACTGAGGGCCACGGCTGGGACGAAGCATCTCCATCGTTTCTAGGACCCCAGTTCCATGCAGTATAATACAATACAGTCACATACAGTCTGATGAATAACAACGTGGTCGGCATTACACAAAGATGGTAAAAATATAGCCTTATTTCTGTCACAGTCCAACAGAGGGAACATTTATCCTTCATGCAGTTTCTGTAAAGCATTTGTTAACTTTGAATTCTTGACTGAAGTTACAAGAAGATCGGTGAGTGCAGATTACGTATAGTGTTTATCAAAACTGTTTGATCCCGACTGCCACTCGTTGGTTCATCGACAAAAACGGAGATTGGATACTGCAGGAGAACAATGATCTGAACCACTGCAGTAGGCCTGAAGGGGAAAGGTGTGCAGATACTGGATTGGCCCTCACAACTGCTTGATGTTAATCCTAGTTAAAGTGTATGGTCTTACATCGAAAACAAGTTGCAAGCAGGAAATGTCTTCATTTTGAAACAGATGTTAACGCGAATTAGACTGTTTTGGAGGACTCTTCCACGGGAATAGGAGGGAAACCTGATTTTAGGTATGTCTCGGGGAGTCCAAGCAATTATCGGCGGTGTTGGTGACTGGGCGTATTATTAATTGTATTTGCATTTTTGTTCATATATGATGTATGTATAAGTCTTAATTTCGTATGAAATACATTTTTCTACTGACTAACCCACAAATATGGTCTTACTGAATAGACTGTACATGCAATGGTACTACATAAGATCGTACCTAGAGCGCATTGTGGTATAGCGTCGATCGCCTTTCGAAAATGTAGGAAGAAAGAATTTAGTTGTTCACCTACATCTATTATTTGTAAAATTTCGTATACTAATGAAATAAGCTGGTTTTCGAATACGAATAAAATGAGCTGCTTTTTTCTGAATCCGTACTGTTTTTGTGAGGGAAGCACGTTTTCCTCCAAGACGCCATAAATTTTGAGCTTAGAATATGCTCTAACATATTGTTGCAGACGATCGCCATCGCAATTTGTCTATAATTGTGTGTATCCGATCTATTTCCCTTTTTGGAAACCGGAGAGGCCTATGATCTTTTCCAGTTACACGGGAATGTTCTCTGTACACCAAATCCTTGATAAATAAAAGATGGGACTGGAGCCAATTCTATTCGTGTGAAGTCTAACTCGGTCTAGTACTTTGTTTGCTTTAAACATCTTCACCCTTTTTCAATGCCAGAGAAAGTTTGTTTCCGTTCGGAGTTTGAATTACTGTTTGCGAGGCCATGTGAAACGACTGATTTTTGCAGCAGCCGTTGCTATCACAGACCCAATCCATCAGCCTGAGAAAACATCCAACACAACAAAGGATTTTAAGAGGGCACAATATTCGTGGAGTGCATACGGGTACAGCGGCAACTCGGAGAATGTGTGTACATTTGTCATTACTTTACGATTAGAGAACGTCCTATGTGAGAAATTCGTCTCAAAATTTGTAAATCATGTCGCTCTCGCACACCCTTTGTTTGACGTTGCAGTATTCTCCGGGAGATTGTAAGCTGCCCGTTATTTTCTGTGATTCGGATGACATGCGACTGTATATCCTGTAATGTGCCCGGTATAAAATGTCCTCGTACACGAAATTTAGATCAAGAAATCATATGATAGCGCTACCTGACTGCGGCAAAAGGAAAACAGTAGTAATTTACTTCGGACAACGTACTAATATTGGTCATACATACGTGAACATACTAAGTTGTGACAAGCATACAAAATCACCTATATAAAGCGTGTGTAACCGACCTCATAACCAAGTTACGTGTGTGAAACATGCTTGGCCTAGCCCTTGACCTTCCTGTTTAAGAATACGAGAGTACAAACACGTTTTGCATGAACCGCTGAACTTTCAGTTCTCTCCGTAACAGCCACGGCTGGCTAGCCAGGAATCATGAGTAAACTTTTGGAATATTTAGGTAAAAAAAATGACAAAACAAGAACAAAATGTCAGATAAAAAAGAGCTGCAAAACTCATAGCTTAAGAGACATGAGCACTTACTCCCCTTTCAAACTATGAAACAAATCTCTTCTACTGCAAGCTCTTTGCTTTTAATATTTGGGAGGAGGCAGTATGGACCTAAACAAGAAAACATACCTTATGAGCTATCAGCAATAGTTCAGTAGAAGTCGTGTGTTTCACACTAGCAATGAGGAGCTAGTACGCGTACCTCTTAAGGCCTGCATTCTAGAGCCCATGTTCACTAGACATTTCCTACTTGTTTCTGTATCAGAAACCTGTCCCTAAGGTGTGTCGGTGACTTTTGAAGCACTCAGTATAATTACACTTAAAGTACGCCTGAGGTCATCATAATCCACACAACGTGTGGTGCAGGGAACAGCTACTTGTAAAATTTTTAAACAAAAAGAACTTTATGTGCATTAGGAAGTACAGAAAGAAGCTCAGTCAGTGGGAATCTGACAACCTCCAATGCTGCAGAATTCGGATGCTAAATCCTTCACTTGCTTCGGAAGTTAACCATATCTTACGAAACAACTTCAAACGTATATGAACACGCCAAAGTCCTGAAAGTACTGCAAGTACCTTCACTGCAGGCTGTAAGCTTTGTAATATGCTTCAACGAATAAGCACACATTTATAACATGATATTAGTGAATGAACTACAGAATTTGTTTTAGTAAGTACTCAGACGTTACTGAACTGTGCAGTGTCATACCACACCAGCGCATCTCTTCTGTCAGCATCCAAAACTCGAGCATTTTTGTCTTCTGAACCGGACGTTTTCTAGCTACCCATGCACCCTGCTCACTTTCCATTGGTCCGTCGCAACCGGCAACTCGAACAGCTTCCAACTAACATAGTAATGAGCGTGATCACAGGCTTCCATGTTTTCTGAGATCGAGTGCTCGGTACAGAGCATATCTTAGCAAAATACTTGCAATTTCAAATACACGCAACTAAATCGGTGCTGAAAATTGCAATTTTGATAGAAAATTTTGAAAATCTGATTAGACATGAAGAACCCAAGAATAAAACGGTGTAAGTCACATGGAGCACATTATTCAGGAGAGGAAATTCAAACATTCAAGATTACAAAAAAAGCACTTAAAACTCCAGTCAAGTGTAACCAGTATGAATATATGCAAAAAATACTGGTTGTAGAGAAAGTACCTTAGAAAGAAATAAAAATAGGAATTACATAGTAACACACACAATACATGCAAAGAAAGTATTTCCTTGCCACGAAAATAACGTCATAGCTGCATCCCATCTTGGTTTTGAATTTTGGTTCGTTATGTGGTAGATTGCAATGGAGAGTTCTTCCGTCTTGGCCACAGAACTTGAAGGTCTGCACGTCTTTCGTAAGGCATTGGCAGGAGCTCTGAAAGTACATCCCTAGATAAGGTGTCTAAAAAACAGTCTAAATTTACCCTACAGATGTTTCGTATTACGAAACACATTTGATCATATGCTCGACGAGGCCATAAGAATTCGTCAGATCTCTGCGATTGATACTCAGGCGAGATGTGTACGTGTAGGCCACCACATAGTTTCTATGGCCGGTTAGCATGTGTACCACTTTTCCGTTTTGGAGATAATTCAATATCCTTGATACACGTCTATACAATATGCAGTGTGCACTTTTCTAATCCAAGTAAAACAAGGAAGGTCTTTCGGCAAACAGAGCCTGTCATCGTATCATTTCGTTTCATTGTCACGAACTGTCGGAAAAAGCAATCTCCGGCTTTGTAATTGTAATACCAAGGCCTTCTGCGAGTAACTAATGCCACGGAAATTAAGATGATTAAATAGGAACAGTGATTATTTAAATTACGTAACAAATTAAAATTCTTCATAAGCCGTTCTTTTTCCTGGGGTTTGACTTGTCTGGAACACTCAGACAGTGAGGATTTCGAGTCACTGTCTAACTCCTGAGACATTGCCCTACGGTCCCTCCAAACAGTACTCATCCTGCCATAACAATTTATCATTTTAGAAGATTGATTAACACATTTTTCTCACCATCTTGTGATGAGCCACACATTTTGAAAATCCTCAGAGGATCACACTATTTTCACACTTCAAAATACACACTTTTACTATAAGGAAACGAAAGAGAGCAAAAAACTCAATCGATCGAGTTTGTAGTCGCAACCCAACCTAATAGGTGTAACGTGAACAGTGGAAGCAAACCTTGGACTTGCCCCATTTTTTTTCCTTGAAAACACCGTCTCAGAACGTTCTTTTCGCTACACTAAAAGTGCTTTGTATATCGGAGACCTGCCACGTTATTTGAAAGTCATTTCAACTGCCTTGCAGTGACGACGACTAGCCTTCATTTCCTACTTAAATGGAATACCCCGTTTGTTCCGTGGGTTCTTCATATAAGATCGATAGTATCCAGCACCAACCTGCATTCGCAATCCAACGTCTCCGTTTCTGCAGCCAATGTAGTAGGTTGACCTACGTTGTGTAGGCCATTGCATAAAGCCGTTTAAAATTTCCATAAATTGAGTTCGAGTGCTTCCTTTAATGAACTAAGAGGCATTAGGATCGTTTATCAATGAGGGACTAGAAACTTTTAACTCAGAACAGGAGCATGTAGAGGAACTATGATTTAGGCTTAAAAGAGTGGTTGATCATGTATTGGACAGATATGTACCAAGCAGGTCAGAAGAGACCCTCCATGAAATACAGTCACTGAAGAGACAGAGACTACTGCATAACCGGTATGAAACAAAGCATATGGCTGTAAACAGAAAGATACTACATGAAACACATTTCGCTGTCAATAAAGCAAAGCATGAAGCTTTCGATGACTACCGTAGCAGACAGTTGTCAAAAAATTTTACACAAAATCCAAAGAAATTCTGATGGAATTTAAAGGCTGTTAGTGTCACCGAAGAATTCAGCCACTCACGGACGATACAGGAACTGAAACTGAGAGTAACTAAGAAAATGTAGAAATGTTTAATCGTGTTTTCAAATGTTCCTTTACACACGGACACTCAGGACAATTGCCCCAATTTAATCCTCATACCAGTCAAAAGAAGAGAAAAATATATATTAGCATCAGTGGCGTTGAGGAAACTGCTAAAATCGTTAAAACTGACCAAGTACCAAGGTCCAATGGAATCCTCTCAAACTTTATACCAAGTTTACTGGTTAGTTAGCGCCTCCGTTAACTGTAATCTATCGCAGATCACTCAAACAGAAAACGATGCCCAGTACGTAGTTGGAAAAAAGCACAAGTCACACTCGTCTACAAGAAGGGTGGTAAAAGTAATGCACAAATTTGAATGCACTCAGATGTCAAGTAATTTAGACCACATACTTTGTATCCATATTTGGCAAATTCACCTTCGTTTTACCTAAGATGAGTTGCGGATATTTTAAGCCTCTGACAATAGCGTAAGGCCGAAAAGCGTAAGGCAATGTAAGTTTAATAAATATAGGGGTCAAGACTAATATTAGTTTCTGAGTGCATGTTCTAAGCTCAAACATTATGAAGTGTCTCCAACAGAATCACCTCATCCTTGACAACCAGCACTGATTCTGAAAACATCTATCATGTGAAACCCAACTAGACTTTTCTCACATGCCATCCTGAAAGCTATGGATAAAGGCGGTTGTGTTGGATGCAATATTTCTCGTTTTCTGCAAAGCGATTGAGTCAGTACCATATCTAGGCTTATTATCAAAAATACGATCGTGTGGGGTTTAAAGCAAAATTTGTGACTGGTTTAAAGATTTTTTGGTAGCAACGATGTAGCAAGGTCCTTTGGATGCAGGCATTCAATACGTAGTGCAACTCATTGTTTTCTAAAAGAGGTAGGTTTTATTCAGTATTCCAATACACCATATTATTCCACACTCTTTTTAGTACAAAACCCTATTCTTTAAGATGATCTCCCTTCTATGCGACGGCCTTACCCCACGTTATTTATTTATTTATTTATTTATCGTATGATACAGAGCTTGGATCAAATACATAATTTTAAGAGTATGCAGTGTAAGAAATAACAAGCAAAATACATGTAGAGAATCAAATGTTCAAAGTATTATGCTGAATTACCTACACATGACACAACTTCATAGATTTCTAAGTCAAATCTGTTGATCCACCCTTCGGGTGATGCATGTTGGATGTCATTTCGTGATCCCCAAAGGGTCGTTTGCGGCATTCACCAACAATTTGATTAATTGTTTGCAGGGCAGCTCCACAGTCACAATCTGGAGATGTTTCCCAGGCCCATTTGTGCTTTAGAGACCCGCAGTTCCCTTGGCCTTTTCGGATGCGGTTGATGGTTATCCACTGGCGTCTGGAGAGTGTGAAACCTGGATCTCGCGTGGAAGGCTTTTCAACCAGATGGCCGTTGAACAGTGACGATTCTTCCCACTGACTTCTCCATACTTCGTTGATGTTAAAGTCGGAGGCTTCAAGATGTTATGCAGTTCGCCAAGGTGGTTTTATTGACTTCAGACGCTGATGTTCTGCTATTAATATATCGCTGTGTAGGGGTATATGGGGTTTCTTCTGAATGTTTCTCCAGGTCTTCACGAGAACATCAGATCTTCGTAGAGCTGGAGGTTGGATGTTACTTAAAACAGGTAGCCATGCAGTTTGAGTGCTACGTATGCAGCCTGTGATAAGTCGCATTGTCTGTTTGAGTTGCGCATCTATCTTGCTACAGTGAACACTGTTCATCTAAGTTGGACAACAGTATTCAGCGACAGAGTATGATAGTGCCAAAGCAGTTGATCTTAGCGTTTGAGCGCTGCAACCCCAGGAGGTACCAGCAAGTTTCTGAATGATATTATTACGGGTCTTCACTTTTGCGGCCTCGTTCGAGAGATGTTGTCGGAAAGTTAGGGGCCTATCGAGTGTTATTCCGAAGTACTTCGGTGTGCTGCAGTACTTCAAGGTTTGGCCTCTGAGTTTAACTTCTGGTTTATAGTCAGAGGCCTGAAAGTCCGCTCAGTACCAATCTACTGCTTGAAGTCGGAGTCAACGTCTTGCTACATCAACAGCCTCCACATCATCTACGTACTGCTTCCCAGGGAGTGCATCCTTTAACAGACCAAATGGATGGAAATCGGAATGTGCGAGATCCATGCAGTAGAGTGGATGAGGAAGAACAGTTCAACGAAGTTTTGTGACCTCCTCTCGGGTGTGCAGACACGTGTGGCCTTGGGTTGTTATGGAGAAGGAGACATTCTTTTGCATTTTTGTGGCGATCAAAACGTACAAGCCGTTTCTTCAGTTTCCTGAGGGTAGCTCAATACACTCCAGAGTTAATCATTGCGCCGTTAGGGAAGACATCAGACAGAGTAACACCTTACGAGTCTTAATGGCCTTCACCTTGAAGTTCCCGGCCGTATGTCCGGCTTTATGCTTTTTCTTCAGAGGAGAGATAGCGTGACGCCACTCCATAGACAGCGGTTTTGTTACCGGTTCAAAATGATGAATCGATGTTTCAACGCTAGTGACGACGTTCGACTAAAATTGTCACGATCAGCGTCGTAACATGCAAGCAGTAGGACACAGACACAGTCCTACGCTACCCTTTACGGTATTCTGTTAGGCGGCGAGGAACTAAGAGGGAACACATCTTCGAATACCCCAACTGGTGGAAGAGTGTCAGCACTACATCAAGATCTACATCTACATTTATACTCCGCAAGCCACACAACGGTGTGTGGCGGAGGGCACTTTACGTGCCACTGTCATCACCTCACTTTCCTGTTCCAGTCGCGTATGGTTCGCGGGAAGAACGACTGCCGGAAAGCGTCCGTGCGCGCTCGAATCTCTCTAATTTTACACTCGTGATCTCCTCGGGAGGTATAAGTAGGAGGAAGCAATATATTCGATACCTCATCCAGAAACGCACCCTCTTGAAACCTGGACAGCAAGCTACACCGCGAAGCACAGCTCCCATCTTGCAGAGTCTGCCACTTGAGTTTGCTAAACATCTCCGTAACGCTATCACGCTTACCAAATAGCCCTGTGACGAAACGCGCCACTCTTCTTTGGATCTTCTCTATCTCCTCTGTCAACTGGACCTGGTACGGATCCCACACCAACAGAGACATCTAGTCGTGCGGAGAGGTGTTGAATACTGATTGTTTCACCTCGACTGAGAGTGTCCGCACGTTCCAAAACTGAACACGGGAAATCAGAGAGGTTGCGCGACCTTGTTGCGATGACGACAGACGCCTCGTCCAAAGACTCATCGTGCTTTTGTTCACTGCCATTTGTTCGTACACATTCAGCAAGCGCCTATCTGCGATGCCCTGGTTTTCCGCTAAAAGACGCTTAACGACAGCTCTCTGCCTGGACTGCACCTCCGCTACTTAGTCCTGTCTGAAGGCTATCTATAGCGCCGCCAGACGTAGAAAGTTCAGGAAACTATAGGGGATGAAGCGGGAATATTCCATGATGTTCCACAAAAAAATTATGTTCGTTTTCAATCGAAATTATCCGAGAAGAAAGTGTTCTGCATTGCTTAGTGCACGTCCCTGGTAGACGTATATGAATGTGGTGAACTTTACAGCAGTATAGGCAGTCGTTTTAGTAAAATACGCGTCGGACAGACCATTTGGGGCAGGCTTACGGCGAACGTCGGCGGACCTGCCCGCTCGGCCGCAAAGCCGCGCTGTCGCCCGCGGTCGGCGCGGCGGTCGGCAGTGGGTGGGTGACGTATTCGGCAGCGCCAGCCGCAGCCGCAACCCGCGCTACATAGAAAGCACGCCGCGCTGCGCCGCGATTCCGCTATGTTTTATTCGGCGCGCTGTTTATTTTTCAGCGGCGCCGCCGGCACATAAATCGATAGTCGGCCGCGGCCCGGACGCTAAGCGGCAGAGCACAGAGCACAGAGGCGCTTATTGCCTGCCGGCCGCCGGCCCCGCGATCACAGCCAGCGGCCGGCCACGGAGTCCTGACCCACTTAGCGGGCAGCGCGGCGCGCTTTCTGCCCTCGCATGGGAACGGCGCCGCGCGGCGTCTGCAATGCAGATGAGGGCCTCCGCTGCTCCACCGGGGAGCGCAGAGGAGGACGGGCCCACCAAAGAGGGCCGGCAGGCAAATAATAACAAATGCAAAATTTCGGCACTGCAGCACTGTCGCCAGGCCAGAATGCCTTCCGTTAAATTCACTCGTGCCTTTAAGTGGAACAGAAAATGAGGAAAATAGGCAGGAAAATCTTGCAAATCAAGAAGTAACAAAGAAATTTATAAAATAATAACTTCCAATGCTGACCGACAACTGTAGAACCAATTGTCGAGTTGTGATGCGAGGGTCGGCACGAATAATGGCATCCGCATGATTCAACATGTCTGGAGCAGTGGCTGTCGCAGGACGTCCTGAACGGGGCTGATCATGGAGTCCAGTTTTTGCATTTCCTGAGGCTGTGACTTTCTTTACCCACCGCCCAGCCGGCCGGGGTGGCCGAGTGGTTCTAGGCGCTACTGTCTGGAACCGCGACACCACTACGGTCGCAGGTTAGAATCCTTCCTCGGGCATGGATGTGTGTGATGTCCTTAGGTTAGTTAGGTTTAAGTAGTTCTAAGTTCTAGTGGACTGATGACCTCAGAAGTTAAGTCCCATAGTGCCCAGAGCTATTTGAACCATTTGAACCCACTGCCCAACTGTACTCCTATCAACTGCAGCATCGTCATAGGCTACACACAAACGTTTATGGATGTTCACGATTGTTTATTTTTCTGCACACAAGAATTCAATAACAGTACGCTACTTGTAACACCACTGTACTACGGCTCTGTCATCCGCCAGAACGGTTTGAAACTCCTCCGGTGCAGAGCAGAAACATCAAATGTGAAGCACCAACAACGATGTTTGTCCATGTACATTAATGGCTCTTTTTTTTAAAAAATGTGGGGAATTTCTTATTGTGTTAAATAAACTTCTCCACCCCTAAAGTTCGCACAATAACCGAGTGGATTGCAGTCGATGTGTGATGTCTTCTAGTTGCGGTCACATAATTAAGTCGTTTCTGGATATGAGACCAGGTCATTACGCTGTTTATTTATAAATCTAAAGTACCGGCTACTGATGAATCTGGTTTCGTCAGGGTGGTGTATTATGCTCACCATGATAAATACCAGTTGCAACTGTCGTCAAAACTTTGCTCTTCTGAACAACACAGCAGTATGGTCCACACCCACAAACGATTTATTGAAAACGCGAATGGCGGAGGAAGCATACTCAAGCATACTGCGGGCACTTTTCCATCAGGACAGTCATGTGTGGTCAGGATGCATCAAGCTTAAGAGGAGATCCCTTCTATAGGGGCTATGACACACATACCGTCGCTACATCTGTTCTTTTGCACGTTTGTAACATGCCCCGAGGGCGTATACAGGAACATGTAGCGAGAATAGCTCTCCATGCTAAAACAAGAAGCGAAACTATACCCTGCGAAAAATACCGATTTCCTAAGTCACGCGCTACTTCATTGCGAGGAGAATGCATCCGGTGAGTTGTTGGGCATACTGAGAAACTTCTCAAAGCACACAGCAAACAATGCCTGATCTTTAATCTGGACGACTGGAGCGAGGTCTTTACGAGGGTAAGTGAGGTACTGGTTGAATTTCTTGGGATAGATGATGATCCCAACTCTGGCTTTTACTATGTGGTCGATATTTACTGCAGTATAGTTGAATATGGTCCCCAAAAGCCGTAAATAATGCTACAGGCTATATTCAGCTCCCATTACAACGCTCTTGTTATTAATTAATACTATGATTAGTTACTTAAAAAGAGCATCACTAATATTAACAGAGAACCTATTTCGATTGTTTAGGGTTTTATTTCCGATAACCATCTCTGAACGAAAGTTCAGTCATGAGATTCTCGGATTCATCCAAAGCTTTTCGGCATTACGTAGTGAAGCAGTCACCCCTGACGGAGGGTATGTCGTCTGTAAACGATAATCGTGTACAACAGGGGAAGCAGAGACGAGCAATTTGATAACAGACACTTGTGGTCTATCAGTCCGGGAAACAACTATTAGCTCTATAACAGCCACCTAAGTTACAGTGCCTGTGTACTGCACGACATCTTGGAATTCCTCTCATCCTCTTATATTATCGCCTTGATCGTGCACTTAAAAATTGTAAAATTGATGTTAATGTACATCTTACATCAAAATTTTGTGAATTTTAACAACTTTCGATATCTGTATGCGCCAAATAAAACCGTTACAGTGGCATTAGTGTAAATGCCATAAGTGCAGATAATTTTATGCATGGTATCTTAACAACCAAAAACATCAGTGTAATGTTTGATTTTGCTTTGGGCATACAGTCATCTCACAGACATATCATATAATTTACAGCCTGATGTTTTCTGCATGGCCATAACTGCACTACTAAGTGGACTGTGCAAGTCTGTGTAGGCTACCGGTATTGCGTCCACACATCGCCACTTCAAATTTGTCCTGCTGTTCAAGGGAAAATAAATATTAACGGCTTGCCTTTGCCTCATATACTTGGAGGTTCTAACTGAACTAAAATCGTACTACACATAGTAGCTATAATATTTAATCTGAAAATGAAGTGATTAATGATGTACATCATTCTCAGTCACCAGTGAAAATGTCTGCACCATTACCCACTACATCTTTTATGTATATATCAGGGATAGTCAATAAATAATGCAATATATTTTTTCTTGGTCAGTTTTGGTTGAAAAGTTGAGGAATTTGCTGTGAGACGTCGTGGAATATTGCCACTTTCGTCCCTATCCTATAGTCTCATGATTTTCCGATCGGTGGTGGCAACTGTGCGTAGCTTTCAAGATGACGTCTGTAAATCAGGAACATTCTAAGGAGAGAGCTGCCATTCAGTTTCTTTTGGCAGAAACACTGAACGTCACAGGTATTCAAAGGCTCCTTCTGAATGTCTATGGAGACATGTTGGTGAACAAAAGTACGTTGAGTCGTTGGGCGAGGCGTCCGTCATCATCGCAACTAGGTCTCGCAGACCTGTCTGATCTCTGCGTGACGATCGATGGATCACAATCAAACTCCTCACTGCACAACTGAACGTCTCAGTTGATAGTGCTGATACGCTCGTCCAGTAACTTGGGTACTCAAAGGTGTTTGCTCGCTGGGTTCTTCGCCGCCTAACGGAAAACTATAAACATCAAAGAAGGTTATTCTATGTGGAGCTGTTTGTGAGGTACGAGTCTGATCGTGTCAATTTTTGGTCGAACATAGTCACAGACGATGAAACATAGGTTCACCATTGTGAACCGGAAACAAAACGACAATTAGTGGAGTGGCGCCACGCCACCTCTCCTTCGAAGAAAAAACCTAAATTGCACCGTCAGCTGGCAAATTCACGTCGACGGTCTTCTGGGACTCTGGAGGGGATATTCTGTCTGATGTACTTCCTCGTGGTGCAGCGATCAACTCTGAAGGGTATTGCGCTATCCTATTGAAGAAACAACTTTAGCGTGTTCGTTGCCACAAAAATTCAAAGCAACTTCTTCTTTTCTGTGACAACGCAAGATCTTACACAATTCTTCGACCCCAGAGAGAAGTTCACAAAACTTCATTGAGCTGTTCTTTCTTATCCACTCTATAACCCAGATCTCGCACATTCCAACTTCCACCTGTTTGGATCAAATGGTTCAAATGGCTTTGAGCATTATGAGACTTAACATCTGAGGTCATCAGTCCCCTAGAACTTAGAACTAGTTACACCTAACTAATCTAAGGACATCACACACATTCATGCCCGAGGCAGGATGCGAACCTGCGGCCGTAGCGGTCGCGCGGTTCCAGACTGAAGTGCCTAGACCCGCTCGGCCACCCCCGTCGGCTACCTGTTTGGCCCAATGTACGATGCACGGGAAACTGTACATAGATGATGGGTACCTTATTGATGTAACAAGGTGTAGGCTCCGACATATACCAACTGAGTGGTACCACGTGTGCATACAGCCCATCCCTGCAAGGTGGTGTAGGGCCGTAGCGTTGAACAGAGTTTATGTTGAAAACAAGGCTTTGTAGCCACAACAGTGGGGAATAATATAGCATATTGTTATCCTGAATAAAACCAACCTGCTTGGAGAAACAAAGGGATCGCATACTCACTGAACACCCATCGTATGTAATGGAGTATGAGTGCAGATAATTTTGTCGACGACTGATGACAGCGTGATGAACAACATTACATCAGCGTTTACTTTATTTACAGACTAATAATTAGAACTATTATGTGTAGTATGTTTCTGGTGTAGAGAAAACTGTTCTCAAACGTGTATTTCGTTAAATTACAGACCGAGTATTTACACGACGTCTTGTTAGAAATAACCTAACTGAGTTGATGTCCGATTGTTTCTCGCCTAGAAGAACCCGTTGTACTTCCGAACAGCGTAGATGTGGAGAATGTAATTCCGTCTAGTCACCAGATTTTGTAAATCACCCACAGTTTTTATCCTGATCCAGCGAACATAGCAAGGTTAGATTATATATCTGTTCACTTATCCCTCTAATCATAACGACCAAGTAATTATCGTAAGAGTGGCGTGACTCTAAGTATGAGACAAACATCGATCACGTGGATTCACAGATGTCACATTCAGTTTTGCCCTCGCCGCGAAGCTTAGACGACTAGCAAACAAACAAGTTGAACTCTACTGGTCAGTACCCGAATCTAATGACGGACGCACGATTTACACGCACGACCTTTCAAACTTTAGTGTCTGCCAACCCAATTTGAAAATAACAGCACGAGCTTTTGTAACTCTTCCCTCCAAAAGGCACACTTCACTCACGCAACTGCAGCAGCATTAATTTAAAGGAAAGAGATTGGCAGAGTAAAAGAAAAATATTTGTAACTAACTATTGGTCAAAAAAGCTACATTGAAAGTTAATAGTTCACTTCCAGGATTTTATTTATGCAGCAAAAGTTAAGAAAAAATGGAACAAAATATTTCAGTAATGTAACAAACGATTTACTATATGAACTTCTCATTTCTACTAGTCTTTAATAGGGGACAGCTTATCTGTTCCTTCTTGCAGAGACGTGTCAGCGTATTGAGATGACGGCAGCGGTTTTAGCAGATGAACGTTGTATAGCAACTCAGTTTGTCTTATTTCCGAGTCGATGTATGCTTGTGAAGTACCATCTGAGTTTGGCTGCAAAGTTATCCGTAGTGGCCTTCAGCATCCACTGGCTGTATAGATATAATTTTTGGTCATAATCCACAGGTTTATCATGTACACGTTTATTACTCGTCACGTATACCTGGAATTCTATTTTCAGTACTTTATAAAAGGTTCGTGATAATTTCCGACCGCGATATAGCAGTTCGTGACGTTTGCAAATGTCTACCCCAATAGCAAATTCACAGACAGTGAAACCGTTCTTGCATAAGATCCACAGCTGTAATTACGTTAACCGTATCAGTTACGGCTTCCAACACTCAGATGTTCAATAAGAAGACAAATATAGTACGCAGTTTTATGAAGCCTTGGTTCTCGCGATGCGGTTATTGTAAAAATAGTTTCACTCACACGGTAGAAATAACTATAACGCCTACTTGCGTGGGCTTTGTTGGCATTGACGGAGACACAGTCCGTTTAATAATACTGAAACCGTACGATATTTCTGTTCGTAATGATCACTCCATTTTCATTGTTCACTACGACGTTAATCTCAATCGTCAATAGTTAAGTTCCACTATTCCCTGTCTCTGGAGGTTTTTGCATCTCAAATCAACAACGTGCGTCTCCCCATTCTGTCGCGCACTCATTCACTAACACCCCCTCACCGTATATCGATACTCAGCAGCGCTTTCGATGTCGCCCTCTGTGCTTTCATGTCTACGATTTACACGGCATTTCTTCATTTTGCCATTAACATTAATAAACAAAAGAATTTGAAGTCATTCTCCAGTCAAGTAATTGTAAGATAACGTATTTATCCATTAGAGAAAAGGAAATAATTTGCAGTTACATTTTGACATTATTACTAGACACAGCCATGCTGCACTAACAGAGATCTGAGTTCTTAGTACAGAAAAGTAAAAGAAATGAGAGAACAAAAGGGGAAAAATTACCTATGGCTAAGAGTTATATCTTCACATTAGGTTGGTAAATACTTCTGTGTAGAAGGACCGAGGCACAAGTAAGCGAAGCTCTGATGTGTGTAGATGTTAAGGTATTACTGATCACAGTATACCGACGTATACCTCTAATGCCCTGTTTGGTGACAGACAGAGGAAGGGAAAGAGAAAGAGAGAGAAACAGAGAAAGAGAGAGAGGGAGGGAGAGAGAGAGAGAGAGAGAGAGAGACGGTGGAAGTGAGTGCCCTATACCGGACCCCAATTTGTTAAAAGCAAGTTATATTTAACTTATAATGGTGCATAACAACATAAGTTAAATATTACCTGCCTTTAACAAAATGGAGGTCCAATATTGGACACTTTCTTCCAATGTCGCTATTGCTATTAGAAGATATAACTAAAAGCTATTGTGAAAAGAAATTATTTTCAGAGGCCTTATATGTAATGAGCTTGAAAAATAACTCTCAAATTCCGACAAGTTTTAAAACTACTCAAAATAGCACCAAAAAATTAGGAAAGCTACTAAATTAGAGGAAAGATAATCTAGTTATGTTGAAAGTGTAATATAACATTTTCCAGAAACTGTTAGAAATTTTCTGTGTTGTCTTTGCTGTACCCAAGGGGCCTGCTGCAGCATGTTCCTCAAGGCTTTCTTTATAACGGTTTAGTTCCGTGGAGTTAAATAAAATGACTAACCCACTTTTTCCCAGAAATTTCGTCTTTAAAAGGGTGCTCATTGTAATATGTTTCACCACTGGTAAGGCCTTTATTAACTAATCATTACAACTATACTCAAAGAAGAAGCTTTCACAGCAAGAGAATATTAAACCAGCTTTTCTGCAAGTTGGTTACCCAAAATTGTAATAGAGCCCCTTTTTCTCCTACTTCATCAGGTGTACCGGTCTCATGCTGCACAATCTATAAGTTCTATTTTTGAATAATAAAAATGTTTACTTGCCTTTTTCCACCCCAGTTCCTTTTTCTGAACTGCACCAATAGCTTCAGTCATGTTAGTCGGATTCCATTATCTTTGAACAATGTTGCCCATCATCTACAATAGAATTTTAAAACAAGAAACAGTAGACTTTAAACATGAGTAAGTAAGATATCCTGTTGAAGCATCTGAAGAGGGAGATCCACTTTATGCGACTATAGCCTACTTTTTTTGACTAAATTTTTAACCCATCGTACACTGTCGGAAAAAGAAAAGAAATTAATACAACCTTTTAGGTGTTTTCAGCTCACTCAAGATGCAGTAGTACACGTGGAGTACTTGAAATGATTACATTTACAGAAAATTCCGGTGTTCTTGCGGGCCAGAGAAGTAGGTGCAAGTCTTGAGGAGCACTTTGAGTTTCACGGGCAATTTTTGGGCGAGCTTTATCCTGTTCGAACAACAAATCATCCTTCTGCTACAAAGACAGCGAAAGAACCGGTCTAACAACATTCTGGTACGTCATTCGCTGGCATATCAAAGGTGAGCAAGAGCTGTAGCTTGTCGCATCCCAGACCAGACGACCTGTGTTGTGGCCAGTGTGTCTTGGACGAATGCACCGTACGAGACAACGCTCCACATATACAGGGTGAGTCATCTAACATTACCGCTGGATATATTTCGTAAACCACATCAAATACTGACGAATCGATTCCACAGACCGAACGTGAAGAGAGGGGCTAGTGTAATTGGTTAATACAAACCTTAAAGAAAATGCACGTAAGTGTGTTTTTTAAGACAAACCTATGTTTTTTTAAATGGAACCCCGTTAGTTTTGTTAGCACATCTGAACATATAAGCAAATACGTAATCAGTGCCGTTTGTTGCATTGTAAAATGTTAACTACATCCGGAGATATTGTAGCCTAAAGTTGACGCTTGAAACCTCCGACGTTCAGTCGCCGTAGACTGCCACAATACGCTGTTTCATATCCTCTGGGGTTGTAGCCACATCACGGTACACATTGAACTATAACGTAACCCACAGAAAGAAGTCCAGAGGTGTAAGATCAGGAGAACGGGCTGGCCAATGTATGCGTCCTCCACGTCCTATGAAACGCCCGTCGAACATCCTGTCAAGGGTCAGCCTAGTGTTAATTGTGGAATGTGCAGGTGCACCATCATGCTGATACCACATACGTCGACTCGTTTCCAGTGGCACATTGTCGAGGAACGTTGGCAGATCATTCTGTAGAAATGCGATGTATGTTGCAGCTGTTTGGGCCCCTGCAATGAAGTGAGGACCAATGAGGTAGTCGCCAATGATTCCGCACCATACATTTTGTTGTGACTTGGCAAGACAGCCAAGCCACTATGATTGGTAGCCGAAAGGCACGCGTTAAGCTCACGCAGGCTGGCGTGAGGTCTGGAACATTAAAGAAGTTGAGTCTAGTAAAAAAGTACGGATCTTCTGGAATACTTAACTTTAATCCATAATTGGTGAACATCGGTCAGACGGTACATGCATCACAAGATAAATAGAATATGATAATGGCGCCTTGTTAGGTCGTAGCAAATGACGTAGCTGAAGGCTATGCTAACTATCGTCTCGGCAAATGAGAGCGTAATTTGTCAGTCAACCATCGCTAGCAAAGTCGGCTGTACAACTGGGGCGAGTGCTAGGATGTCTCTCTACACCTGCCGTGTGGCGGCGCTCGGTCTGCAATCACTGACAGTGGCGACACGCGGGTCCGACGTATACTAACGGACCGCGGCCGATTTGAAGGCTACCACCTAGCAAGTGTGGTGTCTGGCGGTGACACCACACATTTACAGTCCACGGTCGCTGTCGCTCTACCTGTCTGAGCCAGCGAGGATTGTCCACGGACCAGTAATGCATGTTCGGTAGATTCACTGCCCGTGGTTTGTGAAACCCGCTTCATCGGTAAACAAATAGAACGGCAACGCATTCTCTGTTAATGCCCATTGACAGAATTGCACTCGATGATTAAAGTCATCACCATATAATTGCTGATGTAGCGACACATGAAACGGGTGAAAGCGGTGACGATGCCGTATGCGCATGACAGACACTACTTTGACTCAGTTCACCGGCTCTCGCAATGTCCCGTGTACTCATGTGTGGGTTCATGGCAATAGCAGCTAACACACCAACTGCACCTGCTTCTCCTGTGATGGGCCTGTTGGGGACCCGTTTGCGTGCTACGACCATACCTGTTGCATACAGTTGGTGGTAGATGTTTTGCAATGTGCGGCACGTCGGATGCTCTCTGTCCGGGTACCGTTCTGCATACACCCTGCAGGCTTCAGCTGCATTTCGTCGACACTCGCCATAGATGAGTATCATCTCCGCCTTTTCAGAGTTCGAATACACCATGGTCACAGCTCCTACAACACTACACTATCACAGACGTCTGGTAACACGGTGTACTGCAGTTGATCTGCGTGCGGAGACGAATGCAGAATAACAATAGCAGCAAGCGCTACATGCGGACACTGCGACAGCTAGACCAAACCACAACAGTGCACTACAGCCACACTCGTAAACACGGTCGTCATCGTAAACATGTCCCAGCAGATGCTGCTCGCCGACCGTGGTCCGTGTTTGTTACAACACGCAACGTCGGAGGTTTCAAGCGTAAACTTTAGGTTACAATATCTCCGGATGTAATTAACATTTTACAATGCGGCAAACGGCACTGATTGCGTATTTGTTTATATGTTCAGATGTGCTAACAAAACTAACGTGGTTCCATTTAAAAAAAACGTAGGTTTGTGTTAAAAAACATACTTCCGTGCATTTTTGTATGGTTTGTATTAAACAATTACACTAGCCCCTCTCCTCACGTTCGGTCTGTGGAATCGGTTGGTCAGTATTTGATGTGGTTTACGAAATATATCCAGCGGTAACTTTAGGTGACTCACCCTGTATATCTACGTCGTACACGCAAACGGCCATCACTTACGAGTAGGCAGGATCTGCTTTCATCACTGAAGACTACGGCGCGCCACTCCATCTTCTAAGTGACCCTCTGAAGTCACCAGCTGTGCAAGTTGATGCTGTGCCATCATCGGGTCAAAATCGACTTCATCTGTTCAAGTGCGTGGTGTAACTGAAACGGTTTAATCATAAAAACTAACTTTAAATCCTATATTGTTCAACGATGCAAATGGGTTGAATGGCTTACATGACAATATCACGGGGAAATAACGAAAATGCAGCACAGAGTAGAAATATTTTCCGTTGGTAAAATATGTAATGGCGAACTCATAAGTGACAAGTGAAGAGAGTGACTTGTCCACTGCGCTACAGAATAGTAGAAACTTAAACTATTATTTACACACCGTCCCACTAGTGGTCAGGAGAATGTAGAGCCAAGTACCAAGGGGGTCCGCTATAAAAGGGAGGGGGGGGGGGAAGCGGTCCAGTTTAGGTCACTTTCAAATGAAAGATGTTTATTTAACTTCCGACGACTAAATATCTAGGAAATGACACGTCGTGTTACGACAGTGTTGTGGGTGAAAAGTCAATATTAGTGAAGCGAACGTATGTCTGTGCCACACCTGGCCACTTTCTGGCCATCCCTCCTGCTTGGGAGAGGGGAACTTCGTATTTTCAAATGGGAAACTCCACTTTTACTGCACAGTCGGACTCTGCTTCGAAAGGTACGTCGTGGTACTAGTACATGGCATAGTAATCAATAAATATCAAGTGTGTTTTTGCAGCTAAGAACTGACGAATTTGTTTCTACGTTTCATTAAATGTAAACGTAAGCCTTTGTGTTCTGACAGTTGATAATATGTTTTACTTTAGAGTCGCAAACTTGACTGTAGAGTACAATACCGTGATACGGTTCAATGTCTCGTCAGAAATTACGTTTTTGTGGTGTTAGATTTGAGTAAGCCTCGTTGCCTCTCACCATTGGGAAACTTGATTTCAATGGGTTTACTTTTCTCTCACCATTGGGGTGCTTGATTTGGCAGGTGCGCCTGTCACTATAACTTCGGAGACGTTTTACCTTATTACAATGGTTGTTGTTCGTATTCCTCTGGTAGCGGCCAGCGCGACAGTTACGGTTGTTGGATGGCAGCACACACTGAAATCTGTCAACATGATGGCTGTGTTGTATAGCATCCAGAGAAAATAATGTGTATAATGGTTTCGGCACTCACCGCAGTCAACCCCGTAGGGAACAGAAAACTACTGTGCCATATGGGTAGCTTATTTGCCAGAAATGTCAGTGTCTAGCCCTATTTTTGGTGCTGTACAATTACCCTTGGAACACCAAAGTAAATTTCAGATGTAAATACCAACCGTTAAAACATAAAGATTTACAAATACATCATAAGTGAAATGACCACGTGCTTAATAACTTGTTTGTCCACTTTGGAACGAAATACATTACTGATTCTCCGCATCATGGATCCGAAAGGTTATTGGTACGTTTGTGGAGGTATGTGGCGTTAGATATCTGCACACAGGTCGTGTAATTTGCTTAAATAACGGGCCGTTGATCTGCGTACGCTGTGATAGTGCCCGATAGCGACCCAAATGTGCTCCATAGGATGTACTTGAGGCGAGACATCAACCTGAGTTCACTACAATGCTGCTCAAACCACTGTAGCACGGTTCTGGCTCCGAGACATGAACAATTATACTGCTGAAAGATTACATCGGTGTCGGCGAAGATATGAAGCATGAAGGCATGTATGTGGCTGACAGCTGCCAACGTGTCTTCGATTACTACCACAGGTCCCATGCCAAAGCAAGAGAATGTCTCCCATAGCATAATACTGCTCCCACTAACCTGCGTCCGTGGCGCGCTGCACATTCCGAGCTGCCGTTCACCTCGATGGCGGCGTTTGTAGAGACGACCGTCGTTCCAGCCTAGCAAAAATGTGATTCACACGAAGAGCCGACACATTTCCATCTATCGACGGTCGAATTCCAATGGCCCCATGTCCACTACAATAGTAACTGGCGATGTCGTCTGGGCAACACGTGAACACTTAGTGGTGGTCTCCATATTCGCTCCATATTCAACAACACGAATTCTTTACAGATGAGTGGAAAAACTAGTAGAAGCTGACCTCGGGGAAGATCAGTTTGGATTCCGTAGAAATACTGGAACACGTGAGGCAATACTGACCTTACGACTTATCATAGAAGAAAGATTAAGGAAAGGCAAACCTACGTTTCTAGCATTTGTAGACTTAGAGAAAGCTTTTGACAATGTTGACTGGAATACTCTCTTTCAAATTCTAAAGGTGGCGGGGGTAAAATACAGGGAGCGAATGGCTATTTATAATTTGTACAGAAACCAGATGGCAGTTGTAAGAGTCGAGGGACATGAAAGGGAAGCAGTGGTTGGGAAGGGAGTGAGACAGGGTTGTAGCCTCTCCCCGATGTTATTCAATCTCTATATTGAGCAAGCAGTAAAGGAAACAAAAGAAAAATTTGGAGTAGGTATTAAAATCCATGGAGAAGAAATAAAAACTTTGAGGTTCGCCGAAGACATTGTAATTCTGTCAGAGACAGCAAAGGACTTGGAAGAGCAGTTGAACGGAATGGATGGTGTCTTGAAGGGAGGATATAAGATGAACATCAACAAAAGCAAAACGCGGATAATGGAATGTAGTCGAATTAAGTCGGGTGATGTTGAGGGAATTAGATTAGAAAATGAGACACTTAAAGTAGTAAAGGAGTTTTGCTATTTGGGGAGCAAAATAACTGATGATGGTCGAAGTAGAGAGGATATAAAATGAAGAATGGCAATGGCAAGGAAAGCGTTTCTGAAGAAGAGAAATTTGTTAACATCGAGTATAGATTTAAGTGTCAGGAAGTCATTTCTGAAAGTATTTGTATGGAGTGTAGCCATGTATGGAAGTGAAACATGGACGGTAAATAGTTTGGACAAGAAGAGAATAGAAGCTTTTGAAATGTGGTGCTACAGAAGAATGCTGAAGATTAGATGGGTAGATCACATAACTAATGAGGAAGTATTGAATAGGATTAGGGAGAAGAGAAGTTTGTGGCACAACTTGACCAGAAGAAGGGATCGGTTGGTAGGACATTTTCTGAGGCATCAAGGGATCACCAATTTAGTATTGGAGGGCAGCGTGGAGGGTAAAAATCATAGGGGGAGACCAAGAGACTAATACACTAAGCAGATTCAGAAGGATGTAGGTTGCAGCAGGTACTGGGAGATGAAGAAGCTTGCACAGGATAGATTAGCATGGAGAGCTGCATCAAACCAATCTCAGGACTGAAGACCACAACAACAACAACATTCAACAATATACAATTCTGCATGAACCAGCATTGTGCTCTTTCGGCAAAGATGCTACGGATTACCACCTACCCCAATTTACAGAGCAGAAAGGCCTCTGAACCTCACGTTTTGTAGAGGGTCGTGGAAGTCCAAGCACTTATCGTCTAGTGGTAATTCGACTGTCCGTCCACCTCTTTCCGTAGATGCTCACGGCGGTAGTACATGAACATTCTACCAACTTCGCTGTTATCGAGACTCTTGTTGACAGGCCTTGCTTAATAGTAGTCTGCTCTTATGTATTGTGCATTAACCTGGGGACCTAGAAAAGACGAAGAGGCTGTTGTGTCTAGACAAGACAGCCTAGACACAATGAGAGGAAGCCGAAAGGCACGCCCTTAAACTCACGCAGGCTGGCGTGAGGTCTGAAACAGGATACGTAATGAATGCGATAAAGAAAAGTACGTAGCTTCTGGAATACTTAACTTTAATCCACATTTGTAGAACATCGCTCTTGATGATACATTAATAGAATCTCAATATCAATTGAATACGGCGCCTTGCTAGGTCGTAGAAAATGTAGCTGAAGGCTATGCTAACTATCGTCTCGGCAAATGAGAGCGTAGTTGTCAGTGAACCTTCCTTGCAAAGTCGGCTGTACAACTGGGACGAGTGCAAGGATCTTTCTCTAGACCTGCCGTGTGGCGGCGCTCGGTCTGCCATCACTGACAGTGGCGACACGCGGGTCCGTCGTATACTAGCGGACCGCGGCCGATTTAAAAGCTACCACCTAGCAAGTGTGGTGTCTGGCGGTGACACCACATTCCTCCCCCGCAAATCGGCGAACGGTTGTGTTATAAGGCTTCCGCCCGCCGTGGGGAGGACCCCTTGTTGACGTATGCGACGAGGTGGGGAGCCTAACAACAGGCGAGGCTGTGCCACCCGCACCCGGCCATTCGGTCCGAGGGGAGCTAGGAAACGCCTGAAAACCTAGTCCAGGGTGCACGCCAACATGAGGTGTATGCGCCCGTAGATAGTCAGTAGGGGCCGAAGGGACGACCTCCATCGAGTCGGAGCACCCGACGGGCGAAGACGACAGATGGTCCGGAGCGGGCAAGAGTTCCATGCCGGAGAACAGCTGGTCACGGGAAGCGGTCGGCGGCGCGTTACCCAGGGAGGCGCCCGGCGGTTGCAGCGACGCGTCCACTGCGGGCGGCGCCGGCGGCGGCTGCGGCGGCGGCGCGACGCCATGGGGCAAAATGGAAGGCATCGTCGGTAACACCTGGGGATGAGGCGAACCAGTAGATGGGTCCCCAGGGCGCTGACCGGACGGCACCGTCGCTGAAAGCAGACGGGGAGCGGCAGAACCCGTGCGACGACAGAGGCGCAGCTGATTGAGATGCCGACGCACCTCACCAGAGGCCCCCAAAACCAGATACATCGCGCGGCCGAGGCAGCGAAGAATGCGCCCTGCGAGCCAATGCCGTGAACCGCGATAGTTGCGATAGTATACAACGTCGCCGGGAGCAAAAGCAAGTGTCTGCCGCTGCACAGGAACCTGATGCGGCGGATGTAGCAAAGACATCAAGGTTCGATGTGGACGACCATGGAGCAACTCAGCCGGCGAGCGACCATCGCGGGGCTGAGAGCGATACGAGGACAAAAAGAGCAATAACGCGTCCTCCCGAGAATGCGAATCTTTCAATTTCAACATCTGTGACTTGAAAGTCCGGACCAAACGTTCAGCGGCACCGTTTGACTGTGGCGAAAACGGCGCGGACGTCAGGTGGTGAATACCATTGGCCTTGCAGAATGACTGAAATTCTGCGGACATGAATTGTGGGCCATTGTCGGAAACAATAGTCTGCGGAAGACCTTCAATGCAAAAGATAGCGGACAACGCTTGGATGGTGGCAGAAGACGTCGTGGAAGACATCCGGACAACAAAAGGAAAATTACTGAAGGAATCGACCAGAACCAAGCATCGATCATTCCAGAATGGACCAGCAAAATCGATGTGTAAGCATTGCCAAGGGGAAGTGGCTTTCGGCCATGCAAAGAATTTCCGCGGTGGCGCGGATTGTTGTTCGGCACACGCCATGCAAGAAGAGCACAAATTCGTAATCGCAGCATCGATTCCGAACCAAGTAGTGTGCTGACGTGCAAGTTGTTTCGTTCGCACTATACCCCAATGTCCTTGGTGCAGAAGCTTTAAGACAGAGGACTGTAATGAACGTGGGACCACGACCCTGGACTGATCATTATCAGAACGCAACAGCAAAACACCACGTCGTACAAAAAGTGCTCCTTGTGAGCAAAAAATCGGCGAACCAACGGATCCTCGATCCATGACTTTGACAAGGGCTCTTGCGTAGCAACAAAACGCAAAACTGTAGTAAGGGCAGGGTCAGCAGCTGTGGCTGTAGCGACACGACGAAAATCAATCGGAAACGATTCTACCACGTCATTGGTTTCCCCATCAAGGAACATGCAAGTAAGTTCGGAGGAATCGAAGGCTCTATCCTCGGCAACAGGCAAACGGGACAACGCATCGGCGTTTCCGTGCTTAGCAGTGGACCGATACAAGATATCGTAGCGGTACTGCGAGAGGATAATAGACCAGCGAATGAATTTCTGCGCTGTACATAGAGGTACAGGCTTGTTCGGATGAAAAAGCGATGTCAAAGGTTTGTGGTCTGTGATGATGGTAAAGTGACGACCATACAAGAAATCATGAAACTTGGTAACACCAAATACGAGAGCCAATGCTTCTTTCTCGATCTGTGAATAATTTCTTTGCGCTGACGAGAGCAATTTGGACGCAAAGGCAATAGGGCGATCATGCGAACCATCTTTGTGCGCAAGCACAGCACCGATCCCGAAATCTGATGCATCTACCATCAACAAAAGGGGTTTCTGGGGATCGAATGGCGTAAGGCAAGTATTAGAAAGCAACGCCGATTTCAGCTGGCTAAAGGCGCGTTCGCATTCCGTCGACCAGACGAACGGAACACGTTTATGGCGCAAGCGATGAAGCGGAGCTGAAATGGAAGAGGCATAGGGGATATAGCGATGGTAATAATTTATTTTACCCAGCACACTCTGTAGCTGCTTCAAATTCTGCGGCGAAGGCAAGTCTTGTATGGCACGAAGGTGCTCTGGACTGGGATGTATGCCTTGGGCATTGAGTACATGTCCCAGATATGGCATAATCACGAGCAAAAAACACACATTTGTCCTTCCGCAAGCGAAGACCATTTTGTCGCAAGACCTGAAATAATGTTCGGAGGAAGGCGAAATGTTCGTCTTCCGTCTTTCCAGAGATCACAATATCGTCCAGATAGCTTGCTGCAGTAGGGACCGATGCACAAACAGTTTGTAAATATTGCTGAAACAATGCAGGGGCGGATGCACACCCGAATGGCAGTCGTTTGAATCGGTACAAACCAAGATGCGTGTTAACCACCAATACGCACTGGGATTCTTCGTCCACCGGTATTTGCAAGTACGCATCTGCTAGGTCCAACTTCGAAAAATATTTACCCGGGCACAGTTTGTCAAAAAGATCTTCCGGGCGGGGTAAAGGAAAAGTAGCAGTCATAAGTTGTGGATTCACTGTTGCCTTGAAGTCCACACAAAGTCTCAATTTTCCGGAAGGTTTTTACAAAATTACTAAGGGTGAGGCCCAGAGTGAAGCCTGCATATGTTCAATTACACCTTGTGATTCTAAATCATTTAATGTTCTTGCGACCTCATCCCGCAATGCATGGGGAACATTGCGCGCTCTGAAAAATTTCGGTTGCGCGTTTACTTTCAGTTCCAAATGTGCTTCATAGTTCTTAGCGCAACTAAGGCCCGGTGCAAAAATGTCGGCAAATTCTTCACATAGACGAGAAACACTGGCTGAAGGCACAGTCTGGTTCACTGATAGGACTTGATTGACTATAGACAAGTAAAACAACTGAAATAAATCTAAACCAAACAAGTTCACCGCAGAAGAAGAACGAAGAACGTAAAATGACACAAGTTTTGTTTGTCCCTTGTATGTTGCAAGAAGGCTGCACTGTCCTAACACAGGGATATGCTGTCCGGAATAACTATGTAATTTAACATTTGCGGCACACTACAGAGGTGTGCCCAGTTGTTTGTACGTGTCTTTATTGAGCAATGAAACTGCAGCTCCGGTATCAAGCTGGAATGGTATCACGTTGCCATTAATTTCCAAGTCTACAAAAATTTTATTGTCCTGCTGACGATAAGAGCGACTGTCTCGTGCAACGTGAACAGACACTGGTACAGAATCACTTGCGACTTGACGGGATTTCCGTCGACGTCGACGCACACTTTTTGTGGGACGAACACAGTCACTGTTAGAGAGAGTGGTACTGGGCGGTGTGGCATGAACTACATGAATTTCCATGGGCGAAGGTTCACGAGCCCGAGTATTCTTGGTGCGATTCCGGCGCGAAGCAAATGGCCTGAAATGATTGTTGTGTCCGTTCTAAGCTTTTTCTGGCAAACACTTTGAACATGACCTTTCTTATTACAGAAAAAGCAAATAGCCTGGCGTAACGGGCAATTCTCACGCGAATGTCTAGTAGCACACCGCGGGCATGATTTTATCACTGCATGTGCTTGCTTACGTGGCACACGTGGCTGCGCGGAAGGGCGCGAGTGCTGTTTACAGTTCCATGCAGCTCGCCCGGCGGGCCGGTTAACGTGACACACAGATGGCGAAGTTTCAAATGGTTCCTGAGCAAAGTCAAGTGTGTCTTGCCTATCCAATATGTCCATCACATGTTGAAGGGAGGGATTGACTAGTTTCAAAATCTGTTCCCGTATACGAACATCAGAAACGTTCTGTGCAATTGCATCACGCACCATAGTATCTGAATAAGGGAGTCCACATTCACACTCAAAAGCACAATCCCTAGTAAGGCCTTGCAAAGTTGCAACCCACTCCCGATTAGTTTGACCGGCCGTATGTTTCGTACGAAAGAGCGTATACCTTTTTGCAACGACATTGACTGATTCCTTGAAATGGGCATCTAAAGCAGACAAATTTTCTTCGTAGGACAGAGTTGCTACGTCGCGTCGGGGAAACAATTTCACTATCACTCTGTACGTCTGGACGCCGACACACGATAATAAGTGAGGCTGCCGCTCGTTACCTTGAATTCTGTAGGCGGCGAGATGGAATCCAAATTGGCGTGACCACTCCGTCCAGCTTTCCTTTTCCGCATAAAAAGGCCGAAAAGGTGGTGCAACTGCGTATTGTGGCTGCTGTAGCGGTGGAGCGGCGGCGGCCGCATCGTTTTTCAGTGCACGTTGACCCTGGACGAGCTGTCCAAGGGCATCCAATAAGGCCTGCGTCTGCTGATTCTGCAAGCGATAAAATTCGGACAGTACATCTGGAGATTGTGGCGAAGCCATGACACATGTAAATGAGAGCAATACGACCGTTTGTATCGTCGTCGCCAAATATGTTGTGTCTAGACAAGACAGCCTAGACACAATGAGAGGAAGCCGAAAGGCACGCGCTTAAACTCACGCAGGCTGGCGTGAGGTCTGAAACAGGATACGTAATGAATGCGATAAAGAAAAGTACGTAGCTTCTGGAATACTTAACTTTAATCCACATTTGTAGAACATCGCTCTTGATGATACATTAATAGAATCTCAATATCAATTGAATACGGCGCCTTGCTAGGTCGTAGCAAATTTAGCTGAAGGCTATGCTAACTATCGTCTCGGCAAATTAGAGCGTAGTTGTCAGTGAACCGTTCCTTGCAAAGTCGTCTGTACAACTGGGACGAGTACTAGGATCTTTCTCTAGATCTGCCGTGTGGCGGTGCTCGGTCTGCCATCACTGACAGTGGCGACACGCGGGTCCGTCGTATACTAGCGGACCGCGGCCGATTTAAAAGCTACCACCTAGCAAGTGTGGTTTCTGGCAGTGACACCACAGAGGCTTCGCTCCGCCGTAGCCCTCAGTGGTTCACAACCACACAACAGGCCAAAGCAGTCCACCCATCCCACCGCAGCCGCACACCGAACCCAGAGTCTGCCCTTAGTCAAAGTCGCTTATCTCAGTGGATTTCCCCATTTGCAGCACATGTCTTTTGTAGTGTGAGCTCCCGTCCGTGTCTGCTTCACTAACATATTTTGGTTACCGTGTCACATGCCAACAACGCTAGCAGGCGGCATCGATCGTGACGGTGGGCGGTGGTCATAATGATTTGGCTTGTCAGTGCAGAATCAAATTCGTCGACTCTTAATTGAAACAAAAACATTCGTACTTGATATTTGTCGATTACAGCGTCATCTACCACGAATGGAAAACAATGATTAGAGTAAACCGTATGTATTTTTTGGCGGAAAGCTCGACAACGCTATACGATGGAAGGTAGTTTCCTATGTGAAAACACGAAGTTCATCCCGCCCAAGCAGGAGGGGAGGTTGGGAGATAGCCAGTTACAGCACAGATGATGTCCGCTTTACTAATATTAACTTTTCAAAAAATGGTCAAATGTGTGTGAAATCTTATGGGACTTAACTGCTAATGTCTTCAGTCCCTAAGCTTACACACTACTTAACCTAAATTATCCTAAGGACAAATACACACACACCCATGCCCGAGGAAGGACTCGAACCTCCGCTGGGACCTGGCGCACAGTCCATGACTGCAGCGGCTAATCCCGCGCGGCATTAACTTTTCACATGTGTCACTGTTTTCATTGTTTTCATACGATGCGTCGTTTTGGACACATGTAGTTAAGACCAACGCCATGTGTGTACATCGAAGCCTCTATACAGCTTAACCATTTACGCGCACTTAAAAATGGTTAATTTACAAGAGCCCGTCAATACATGAAGTGAAGGGGGTTGTGGCAGCTCTTGTTAGTTCCGCAACGAATGAAAATATAGTTTTGATAATTAAGGTGCAATAACTCTGGGTGCACTTGGTTTCATACTGCATCCATTACATCAGTACATGTTCTGGTTTTTTTAAGGTTAATACTGAATTCCAGAATGAGATTTTCACTCTGCAGCGGAGTGTGCGCTGATATGAAACTTCTTGGCAGATTAAAACTGTGTGCCCGACCGAGACTCCTGAAAGAAAGGATATAGCGGAGACATGGCTTAGCCACAGCTTGGAAGGTAGGAGACGAGATACTGGCAGAAGTAAAGCTGTGAGTACCGGGCCTGAGTCGTGCTTCGGTAGCTCAGATGGTAGAGCACTTGCCCGCCAAAGGCAAAGGTGCCGAGTTCGAGTCTCTGTCGGGCACACAGTTTTAATCTGCCAGGAAGTTTCGTTTTAATACTGAATTGCTACATCTCTCCGTTTGGCGAGGTAGTACACGAATTTGATCTCCGAATCTTTTTTTCTAGAGTGGGACACCTACTCTGGCTACCCCCAGCAGGTTACACATTCCTGATACCTTACGCTCTGCATTGTCATTATCCTAAGGACAAACACACACATCCATGACTGTCCGCCGCTCGTGGTCTCGCGGTAGCGTTCTCGCTTCCCGAGCACGGGGTCCCGGGTTCGATTCCCGGCGGGGTCAGGGATTTTCACCTGCCTCGAGATGACTGGGTGTTTGTGTTGTCCTCATCATTTCATCATCATCCAGGAAAGTGGCGAAATTGGACTGAGCAACGGTTGGGCGCTGATAACCAGGCAGTTGAGCGCCCCACAAACCAAACATCATCATCATCACCACATCCATGACTGTGGAGAAATCGAACCTCCGCCAGCACTAGGCGCACAGTCCATGACTGCAGCGCCTTAGACCGCTCGGCTAATCCCTCTGCATTGTCGACCAGACCGAAAACACCACTGCATATGTGAAATTATAATGAAATCCAGACCTTTAGCTGCTTACAGACGTTGATAAATATCAACGGAGACAGTTGAAAAATGTGTGGCCCGCCCGGGAATCGAACCTGGGACCTCCTGCTTACAGGGTAGACGCTCTATCCGACTGAGCTACCGCCTGTAAGCAGCTGAAGGTATGGATTTCATTATAATTTCTGTCTTCGAGAGCTGCAGGATCACCAATGGTATTTGTACAGATACTAGCTTCATTCTGTATTATGTGAGTCAGAGTTATCAGTTGCCTAGAATGTTCAGCGCTACTGCATTCAATGATTCCTGCCGTAAGAGACAATATACTGTCACATCTAACAATAGCTACCCTCTAATCCGCTACTGTGCTTCCCAGTTATCCAGACTTGTTTTCTCTGACGAAGGTTGTATTGATGCTCGATCACTGTGAAGTAAGCGTTCTGAGCCCATTTCTTACCTGTTTTCTTGTTTATCCGTCACAATTTCACCAGTGCGGTGAGACCATGATGAATTTTTTTTTTCTCGTAGCCCGGTAATCTCTTAATTTATGGCAGCAGTGTTGTATACTATGACTCATATAACTCTTTACTGTGTAATTTATTGTTTCATTTATTTGTGTTTCCGAGGTTAAAGTAAGGAGCCAACTTGCCATTTCTTAATACGTTGTGGGCAACCGGCAAACAAATTCGTAACTCTTAACGCTTTGCAGTTTCGGCCGAAGTGGCTGCTCAGAGACGCAATGAATCGCCTCTCTGCTATGCAGTGCTCGCCGTCCGCAAAGCTGTGTTATTTCACCTACAGCCGTGGGCGGAAGGAGTCTCTCCAGAGGCCAGCTTTTAGCCCCCCACGGGCGCTGCACGCACGTTTCTTAAGAATTTATGGTCTCATTTATCATTCGAGGCAAGACGTCTTTCGCAGAAGATTTCTAGTGGAAGAATCACGGCTTTGTGGACTGCACGACCTATATTTCCTCTGAGGATGTAGAACAGAGAGACAGAAGTGCTTACGGTTGGAGCCTGTGTGCGAAAGGGTTAGCGTTCTTTCTACTAAAGGTAACGTACCTGAAACAACTGCCCCCTACAATATGCCAGCGTATATTTATTTAAAGGTTAGATATGAAGTCAAAAATTTGTGACGGTAACGAATTTTATGGTTTTTGGTGGTCTCCGGTGCGCATTATTCGACAACCAAAGACGTGGTAGTAACAACCTCCTCCTGTTTCCCTGTTAAACTACGTCCGACAGAGAAAATTGTAGTTTTATTCTAAAATACTCTTCTTCCAAATTTTAATACGGTTTCCGCACAGCAATGATGATTCTTACGCTCACACTACCTTTTTTTACTTATTATCTGTGACTTTTCAGTTTTCAACTTCAGTTTTATAAAAGGAAGCAAACTAGTCATGCAGAAAGAACACGCTGTTGCAACACACAAAGGAAGCACGCACCGAACGGCTTACCAATTTTGATCGTTTTGATCGTCTTCCGCAGTGGCTGCAGTACATTCAGTACATTCGCAGATATAACAGATTTTGCTACAGTACGATACGTATCTCCGTCATCTTCGAAACATCAGGTTCAAAATTATACTGCTCTCCTTCAAACGAGGGCTATTCGGAAAATAAAGACCGAAAGGTCGCGAAATGGAAACGACTGTGAAAACTGGATTATATTTTGCACAGATGCATTGGGCCGTCTCTCTTGCATGCACGTCTATTGCGTGACGCCGCTCTTTTCAGTTCTGAGCATACAGCGAGCGCGTAAAGACGCCTAGAACAGTAATGTTTTCCGCCTCACATGAATCGATGGCTATGAAGACAACATGCTGGCTTAGACAACGGACTGCAGACCAGTGTAGAAAAATGCTTGAAAAACTGGAGCCTGACTTCTGCGACGAGAGTATTTGAAAGTTGGTACAAAGCTACGGCAGATGTTTAAGTCGGAGCGGCGATAAGGAAGAGAAGTAATTGGAAGGGGAGTAAATTGTCGGAAATGAAACGTATTTTTGATTTTCGCTCGGTTTCCATTTCGATACCGATCGGACCTTACGTCCCGAATAGCCTTCGTACTATACGAGAGGATCAGCTGTCAACCAGAAGCGTTTGCACAACCAGATAAGGTGCCTGACTAGAAGTCTGTTCGTGATCCATTCGAGACAGCTTTTTGTAAGAAATATTAAATGATGCTTCTTCGAAAAGGAACAATAGCATTAATTGTGGTACGTTAGTAGCGACATACTGTCGAAGTGTAATAATAAATCGTGATTAAATATTCATTTATGGGTACAATCATGGTTTCTGAATAACGTCATTGCACGGCTAAGGAAAGCTAGCAAGCGTATTTCAGTTGATGTATACCTGTTTGTTGCACACTACTGGCCATTAATTGCAACACCACGAAGATTACGCGCTACAGACACGAAATTTAACCGATAGGAAGAAGATTCAAAGATGCAAATGATTAGCTTTTCAGAGAATTCACAAAATGTTGGCGCCGGTGGCGACATCTACGACGTCCTGACATGAGGAAAGTTTCCAACCGATTTTTAATACACAAACAACAGTTGACCGGCGTTGCCTGGTGAAACGTTGTTGTGATGCCTCGTGCAAGGAGAAGAAATGCGTACCATCACGTTTCCGACTTTGATACAGGTCGGATTGTAGCCTATCGCGATTGCGGTTTATCGTATCGCGACATTGCTGCTCGCGTTGGTCGAGATCCAATGACTGTTAGCAGAATATGGGATCGGTGGGTTCAGGAGGATAATACGGAACGCCGTGCTGGATCCCAACGGATTAGCAGTCGAGATGACAGGCATCTTATCCGCATGGCTGTAACGGATCGTGCAGCCACGTCTCGATCCCTGCTCAAATGGCTCAGAGCACTATGGGACTTAACATCTATGGTCTTCAGTCCCCTAGAACTTAGAACTACTTAAACCTAACTAACCTAAGGACAGCACACAACACCCAGTCATCAGGAGGCAGAGAACATCTTTGACCCCGCCGGGAATCGAACCCGGGAACCCGGGCGTGGGAAGCGAGAACGCTACCGCACGACCACGAGCTGCGGACGTCTCGATCCCTGAGTCAACAGCTGGGGACGTTTGGTTTGCAAGACAACAACCATCTGCACGAACCGTTCGACGACGTTTGCAGCAGCATGGACTGTCGACTCGGAGACCATGGCTGCGGTTACCCTTGACGCTGGATCACAGACAGGAGCGCCTGCGATGGTGTACTCAACGACGAACCTGGGTGCACGAATGGCAAAACGTCATTTTTTCCGATGATCCAGGTTCTGTTTATAGCATCACGATGGTCGCATCCGTGTTTGATGACATCGCGGTGAACGCACATTGGAAGCGTGTATTCGTAATCGCCAAACTCGCGTATCACCCGGCGTGATGGTATGGGGTGCCATTGATAACACGTCTCGGTCACCTCTTGTTCGCATTGACGGCACTTTGAACAATGGACGTTACATTTCAGATGTGTTACGACCCGTGGCTGTACCCTTCATTTGATCCCTGCGAAACCCTACATTTCAGCAGGTTAATGCACGATCGCATGTTGCAGGTCCTGCAAGGGCCTTTCGGGATACACAATATGTTCGACTGCTGCCTTGGCCTGCACATTCTCCAGATCCCTCACCAACTGAAAACGTCTGGTCAATGATGGCCGAGCAACTGGCTCGTCACAATACGCCAGTCACTACTTTAGATGAACTGTGGTATCGTGTCGATCTGCATGGCCAGCTGCACCTGTACAAGCTCCTCCTTTTGAATCAATGCCCAGGCGTATCAAGGCCGTTATTAAGCCAGAGGTGGTTGTTCTGGGTACTGAAGTCTCAGGATCTATGCACCTAAATTGCGTGAAAATGTAATCACATGTCTGTTCTAGTATAATATTTGTCCAATGAATACCTGTTTATCAAAAATGGCTCTGAGCACTATGGGACTTAACATCTGAGGTCATCAGTCCAATAGAACCTAGAACTACTTAAACCTAACTAACCTAAGGACATCACACACATCCATGGGCGAGGCAGGATTCGAACCGGTGAACGTAGCGGTCACGCGGTTCCAGACTGAAGCGCGTAGAACCGCTCGTCCACAACGGCCGGCCACCCGTTTATCATCTGCATTTCTTCTTGGTGTAGAAATTTTAATGGCCAGTAGTGAAAGTGACATGAGGATCTGAAAATCGGCGGAATGTTTCACAAGTGTTCTGGGAAAGAAACTCGGTTATTCAAATTAGAAGATATTACTAGGTTTTATCATGAACAAACGGTTATCCGTATGGCTTACCTCAGTTTCTAGGGGTTGGGCACCTCTGTTACGTCTAACTCACAAGAAACGTTCTGTTCCCTGCCGTTATACTTCCTGCTGCTCTTAATTGAGTGGTAAAGCGAGCAGTAATTCATCACGCCGAAATGAGAAGTTTCACGGAGGTGTTTCCGCAACGGGCCGGGGCGCTTAACGACGGAATCGGCGGCCTTTGAGTGAGCGCAGATCGGGACTTTGCGTGCGGCGCCTGACGTGATCGGCTGACGTATGCCGACAGCGGCCGTCCCTCAGCTAGATGCCATCTCCCGGCAATCAAACGCAATTTCGCCCCGACGACGGCCATTATGAGGCTATTAATAGGGCGCCGGGAGGAAGGAGATACCGGCGGATTAACGCTGCGGCGCGCACCCCGCCGCCGCCCATCACCCGGCGTTAACTCCTGCACTTACCCAGCCACCCCAGCCAGCATCGTCAGCGCTGGGGGAGGGAGGGCGCGCCTGTCACAAAGCAACCGGCTCATAATTGGCCTCAGCTGTGGCATTGGATTTCTACTCGGCGCTGATGCGTTATCACACGAGAGAAAGCGATTATTGCCTTCTAAAGAAAGCAATAGGGAACGGACGAGGTACTCTCAGCTAAAAAGGACTCGAATCATGTTTCGCATCGTCCTTCATCCTCTTCTCCCCCCCCCCCCCCTTTGCTCTTCCTCCTTCTTCAAACACTACTGTGAAAAGTATTTAAACCGACAAACTCTCAAACTCTGGGAGGTTGTAGGGGACATAAAAACAAATATTTTTCCCAATGTAATTTTTTTCCTATGAGGATTATTTAAACCAGGTGGAGGCCGTATTACGCTCTTCAGTTGTTAGAGACCGTATTTCGCTCTTCAATTGTAGGCAAGTGCTGTCTACCAGTGTGGTAGTGCATTGTCTCTGTTTGCTAATGGAGCGATACACCTGGAGTGAGTACACTGATATGGTTGTTGCGTACTACGTAGCGCACCACAATGGTCGAGCTGCACAGCGGGTAATTAAAATTGGGTTGTGTTAATGTGTTGTCTCCTGGTCATAAAAAAATGGAAAATGTTTGTTGGTTTAATTAATTTGCCGCCAGAGAAATCTTCCTCTACCGGTTTAAATACTCCTCATAGGAAAAAATGACATTAGGGAAAAATACTTGTTTTGATGTCCCCTACAACTTCCCAGATTGTCACCTGTTCTCCTACTAACAAAGGATCCGTGCTAACTTCTCCTTACCAATTTAATTCATATTGACAAAACATGTAGGGCACCTCTCTGAATTTGCCTTACGTTTCCGTTTTCCGAGAAAACCACGTTCAAAAATTTTTTCGCGTCCTTGTAAAGAGCATTCGGAAATTCCCGTTACACACTTCTAGGACTTTTAGAGGGGAGTGAGTTCATAATATTTTAAATAGGAACTCATCTGAGGAAACGTACCATTTTAGTTCTATGACAATTTCAATCAGGTGCTTAACGCTTCCGCTTCTGCTCTAGGAACTGAATTAGACGTGACGCAGTACAACTGTTATGTAACAACTGGAAAGGTTCACATTTATTACTCAAAGTGTTCAAAGAAATGCGACTGATGCCCGAACAACAGAGACTTACATGCATCGAGAATAGAAAATAGTGCATTGAGAATGGCTAGCCACTAGCCGAAATCTGGATTTGCGTAATATAGTCTAAAAAAGGACGACTGATTGCTGCACTGTATAATTTATAAGCCACATAACAGTGGCTTAGTGCACCCACTTCCTGTATGGAAGGAACCTGAATAGTGATTAATTTTCTTTGCTGAGAAGCACATCATCATTTACCATAATTATTTAGCGTTTATGTGACTGGTAGCACTTGTTAGAACTACCTTTTATTACGAAGAGTAGTAATGTCAGGGGATCATGTGACTAGTAACATTCAGAAAACACCTCTAAAGAATAATGACTGAGAAATATCTACAGTGTCTAGTGCATGCCGAAAATTTTTTCAAGATATTTTATCTACCCAAAACTGAGTCATAAGAGAACTATAGGACGTAAGGCTATAAATACCGAGGGGAATTTATTTGGAAGTCGTTGTATGCAGATTGTGAAGATGACCTATAACATGATAACATTTCACTACCAATTTAACTGAAATTTTTATACATTATTTTACATCTGTTTTGCTCCCTTTCATTTTTCTGTTTGTAAATGGTAATAGATTTGTTTTTTATCAGTGAGGACTAATGCTTCTGTAATACAATGAATCATTTGCAGTTGAATTACTTTGTTACAACAATATAACACATTAAGTCTGATGGTGTCGCTTATTTTCTACTTTTATAATGATCTAAGGGTATTAGTTAATTACCTCTACTGGGTTTTATTTGGATCCCATTCTTTTATTAAGGCTCACTTGACGGATAACATAAACATTAACGTAAGTAAAATTTTGGAAATTCTTAATTTCCCCTTTTTTCTAGTTACAGAGAAATAAACTTACTTTCTAATAATCTAAATAGCTTGTTCCTGAATGTCCGAAGTAAAAATCCAGAAACTACCGCACCTTAAAAGGGCGTTAATTGATACACATGCCTTCGTTTAATGTTTTCGCTCATACCTTCTTCTGTACTTCTAATCTGTTAATCTGAATATATTTTCAAAACAAAATTAACTCCCTAACCAAATTTCATGCTGTCTGGTTAAAAACATAATGACGGACTTTCAACAAGACCAAAAAAAATTACTTGTTGAAGATACACTCCTGGAAATGGAAAAAAGAACACGTTGACACCGGTGTGTCAGACCCACCATACTTGCTCCGGACACTGCGAGAGGGCTGTACAAGCAATGATCACACGCACGGCACAGCGGACACACCAGGAACCGCGGTGTTGGCCGTCGAATGACGCTAGCTGCGCAGCATTTGTGCACCGCCGCCGTCAGTGTCAGCCAGTTTGCCGTGGCATACGGAGCTCCATCGCAGTCTTTAACACTGGTAGCATGCCGCGACAGCGTGGACGTGAACCGTACGTGCAGTTGACGGACTTTGAGCGAGGGCGTATAGTGGGCATGCGGGAGGCCGGGTGGACGTACCGCCGAATTGCTCAACACGTGGGGCGTGAGGTCTCCACAGTACATCGATGTTGTCGCCAGTGGTCGGCGGAAGGTGCACGTGCCCGTCGACCCGGGACCGGACCGCAGCGACGCACGGATGCACGCCAGGACCGTAGGATCCTACGCAGTGCCGTAGGGGACCGCACCGCCACTTCCCAGCAAATTAGGGACACTGTTGCTCCTGGGGTATCGGCGAGGACCACTCGCAACCGTCTCCATGAAGCTGGGCTACGGTCCCACACACCGTTAGGCCGTCTTCCGCTCACGCCCCAACATCGTGCAGCCCACCTCCAGAGGTGTCGCGACAGGCGTGAATGGAGGGACGAATGGAGACGTGTCGTCTTCAGCGATGAGAGTCGCTTCTGCCTTGGTGCCAATGATGGTCGTATGCGTGTTTGGCGCCGTGCAGGTGAACGCCACAATCAGGACTGCATACGACCGAGTCATACAGGGCCAACACCCGGCATCATGGTGTGGGGAGCGATCTCCTGCACTGGCCGTACACCACTGGTGATCGTCGAGGGGACACTGAATAGTGCACGGTACATCCAAACCGTCATCGAACCCATCGTTCTACCATTCCTAGACCGGCAAGGGAACTTGCTGTTCCAACAGGACAATGCACGTCCGCATGTATCCCGTGCCACCCAACGTGCTCTAGAAGGTGTAAGTCAACTACCCTGGCCAGCAAGATCTCCGGATCTGTCCCCCATTGAGCATGTTTGGGACTGGATGAAGCGTCGTCTCACGCGGTCTGCACGTCCAGCACGGACGCTGGTCCTACTGAGGCGCCAGGTGGAAATGACATGGCAAGCCGTTCCCCAGGACTACATCCAGCATCTCTACGATCGTCTCCATGGGAGAATAGCAGCCTGCATTGCTGCGAAAGGTGGATATACACTGTACTAGTGCCGACATTGTGCATGCTCTGTTGCCTGTGTCTATGTGCATGTGGTTCTGACAGTGTGATCATGTGATGTATCTGACCCCAGGAATGTGTCAATAAAGTTTCCCCTTCCTGGGACAATGAATTCACGGTGTTCTTATTTCAATGTCCAGGAGTGTATAATCGTTTGGAAAATTACACATTGTCATATTTCTCTTCGAGCTTTGTTTTCCCTTCGAAACTCTACGTTTCGACCCCAGAGCCGGTATCTAACTGAGGAGTTTCTGGTGTCCCGGCTGTTAGGATACTGCCGAAAACCAGTGTCGTGTACAAGTACAAAAATATTTTTCCCCGCGTTTTCTCCTTAGAAAGAGTGGAGTACCTGTAAAATTTTATTGGCTAGCATTATCGGGCCATAACCACTGGGTAAGTAATGGTAGCTCGTAGTGAAACAGACAGACATACTACCTTGTAAGTAAAGTCCTTTGGAAAAACCGTTAAAGTGACATACCTAATTAAAGCAAAATTTAAAATGTGCTGCAGCTGAAAACTAGGATCGTGTCAGAGTTTAAAAACACATGAGCGCTAGCCAAAGACTTAAATGCTTTTAACTTTTGTTGTCGTGCTCCCCTCAGTTGCATGCAATATTTTCTTGATAATTATTGCTTTGGATCCGTCTAATACAAGGCAGCTAAGTGGCCAGAAATGTATATACATATTTGACATTATACACAATTACAAACAGTTCGGGCACCTCCCACATTCCTGTGCGGTAGTAGTATTTCATTTTACACTTACGAAATTGGTACATGTAGCTTTACATGTGTTCTTTCCCATTTTACAGCTGTATTTCATCTGCTTGCTGCCATACGCAATACCGTTTGCAAAGCACTAAGAAGTAATACTCATTCACTTGATGTTATGTTTTAGATGTTGTTGCCAACTGCTGAATTTTATTGCCAACAAATAAATAGTATCCGTTTATAAATCTAAATGTATTAAAAGAAATACAAATTCACACACACAACACAGAGACAGATGACTGATATCTCAAACACATTTTCGATGGTAGGCAGTATAACATTCTACACTTGGCAACAAAATTCAAAACATAACACCAAATAATTGAGTGTTAATTTCCTAGTGGTACGAAAACGAAATTTCGTACAGCTGTAAGCAGAAGAAGAACAGCTGGAAAACTGGAAAAAGAATAAATGTAGATCACAATCAACGAAGTTTTATACATGGATATTTACAATTCGTCAATTACGTCACAGAAAAACAGAAAGTCTCAGAACTTTTTACAACATTGCATAATGTACAATACGTAAAAGGAAAGTGAAAACACAATTATGTACAATTTCAAGCACAGAATATGTCTTGAAAATAATGAAGGTGAAATGCATATGGCGAGAAAAGTTTGTATTGTTCAGTTGTAAATAGACGGATCCCAAGTAATAATTACCAACATAATGACATATTTAGACAAAAATCAGAAGGAGGTGAAATCTCTAAGACTACCTGTAATTTCAAAGGTAATGTGCTAGAAAGCTTCTAGCTACGTGTATTTCCTCTGTCAAGAAGCTGTAGTCCGTGAAATGTGTCAGAACTATCAGGATGCCACTAATACGGCACGAAAACAATAATGATGTAGTGACATCCTCCCCACCCCCATTCCCTCTCTCTTTCACTAGTATCTGTAAGTTTCTACCTGAGAGACGAGGAAAGTGGACGTGGCACTGGTTTTCAATAGTGTTCAGACAGCTGAAGACACCAAGAGTCGCTTGAGGAAGCTTGCTGCGTAGTAACGGAAAGTCCACATTTCGAGGAAAAGTATGAGGAAACGTATGACTCAACCAAATTATCTACAGGACTTTTACCTTCAATGATATCTGCCACGAAAATCTGCAAAATTATACAATAACTTGCACTTCAACAGACTAGGTATCCTGCCTCAGTAGGTGATACTGCTGACACACGATAGTTCAGTGACTGTCAGAGGGGGAGTAAGTGATTTTAACTATAATTTGCCCTGAATAGCTTTCGGCAGTATCTTACTGCCAAGGGGCAGTGTAGTGTGTAACGCTGCTGATGGAAATCCATCCTACCCACGAATTTGGACGTTCAACTCGGTGGTGTCCTTGGTGGTCTTCTGCAAAAAATAGACCTCCGTCATCTCTCTTATCAACAGGTAAAATAGATACTGTACTTAAGGGGCACCCATCGCAATTACCAACATTTAATAATTACATAAGTGAACTAGCAGCCAAATTAAAATCCAGATGAGAGGCTAGAGCCAGGCAGTTAGCCACACGGAAAACTGAGGAGGTAACAGACTTGCATCATGCTTAATGTGCGCCCTTTGAGACTGTCATCATTGCCACAATATCCGGCTGGCATTTAAACACTTATTAGAGGAGACATTAACTGAGGATTTGGACTTCCTTTCATTCGACATTTTTGTTTCTCACTATGATAATGTTGTATCTAGCAACAATGATTTACAATAGCCATTATCCAACACTAAGAGTAGTTATGAAGCGTTTGAACTGGTAGTTTTGCTCTCAATGACCCATTGCCATGCACATCTGGTAGACCCTGTTCTTATAGCACGGTGTTTTGTCATCATACGATGCATACACAGTCGGAAAGAAAATTAGTACACCTATAAAGACAACGTCGATTTTGATCCGATGATGACATACCCAACGCGGAGGATAGCAGATATACTGATAATGGTTTCAACGGCGTCCGCCTACAAATATCGTAGTGGTATGGCTACCAGGGCGCAGTTTGTGTCTAACCTTTAATGGGGAATGTTCACAACCACAAGGCTCAGTGTGGTGCAAACGTGTGAAGCAAGCAGGAAACATACCACAGAGGCGTGCAGGTAGGAAACATACCACAGAGACGTTGTTGTGCTTTCTACAGCAGTCTGAGCGAGTTTGTGGCCTTGCGAATGCGCGATAGTTCTTTCGAGAATTGTCACACAGGCTGAAAGTGCTGCGTCAGTTGCGGAACGAAGCTGGTATCAGCGGTCACGTGAGCAATCTCACACCTATAGAGGCGGTTCTGGACGTCCACTCAGCACAGACGCCCGCCAGAATCGTAGCATTGTAAGGGCAGCAGTGGCAGATTGTATAGCTCCCGTATTTCAGGAAAGAGAAATTGTGAGTACAGACGGTTCAACGCGAACTGTTGTGAATCGGTTTTCAGCAATGCGACTAAGGGCACACACACCTCTAACTCGTCTTACACTCGCACCATAGAATCTACATGCACGGATCGATTGACACCATCAGAGGATAACTGGGATATTTACATTTACATTTGCATTTATACACCGCAAGCCACCCAACGGTGTGTGGCGGAGGGCACTTTACGTGCCACTGTCATTACCTCCCTTTCCTGTTCCAGTCGCGTATGGTTCGCGGGAAGAACGACTGTCTGAAAGCCTCCGTGCGCCCTCTAATCTCTCTAATTTTACATTCGTGATCTCCTCGGGAGGTATAAGTAGGGGGAAGCAATATATTCGATACCTCATCCAGAAACGCACCCTCTCGAATCCTGGAGAGCAAGCTACACCGCGATGCAGAGCGCCTCTCTTGCAGAGTCTGCCACTTGAGTTTGTTAAACATCTCCGTAACGCTATCACGGTTACCAAATAACCCTGTGACGAAACGCGCCGCTCTTCTTTGGATCTTCTCTATCTCCTCCGTCAACCCGATCTGATACGGATCCCACACTGATGAGCAATACTCAAGTATAGGTCGAACGAGTGTTTTGTAAGCCACCTCCTTTGTTGATGGACTACATTTTCTAAGGACTCTCCCAATGAATCTCAACCTGGTACCCGCCTTACCAACCATTAATTTTATATGATCATTCCACTTCAAATCGTTCCGCACGCATACTCCGAGATATTTTACAGAAGTAACTGCTACCAGTGTTTGTTCTGCTATCATATAATCATACAGTAAAGGATCCTTCTTTCTATGTATTCGCAATACATTACATTTGTCTGTGTTAAGGGTCAGTTGCCACTCCCTGCACCAAGTGCCTATCCGCTGGAGATCTTCCTGCATTTCGCTACAGTTTTCTAATGCTGCAACTTCTCTGTATATTACAGCATCATCCGCGAAAAGCCGCATGGAACTTCCGACACTATCTACTAGGTCATTTATATATATTGTGAAAAGCAATGGTCCCATAACACTCCCCTGTGGCACGCCAGAGGTTACTTTAACGTCTGTAGACGTCTCTCCATTGATAACAACATGCTGTGTTCTGTTTGCTAAAAACCCTTCAATCCAGCCACACAGCTGGTCTGATATCCCGTAGGCTCTTACTTTGTTCATCAGGCGACAGTGCGGAACTGTATCGAACGCCTTCCGGAAGTCAAGGAAAATAGCATCTACCTGGGAGCCTGTATCTAATATTTTCTGGGTCTCATGAACAAATAAAGCGAGTTGGGTCTCACACGATCGCTGTTTCCGGAATCCATGTTGATTCCTACATAGTAGAATCTGGGTTTCCAAAAACGACATGATACTCGAGCAAAAAAACATGTGCTAAAATTCTACAACAGATCGACGTCAGAGATATAAGTCTATAGTTTTGCGCATCTGCTCGACGACCCTTCTTGAAGACTTGGACTACCTGTGCTCTTTTCCAATCATTTGGAACCTTACGTTCCTTTAGAGATATGCGGTACACGGATGTTAGAAGGGGGGCAAGTTCTTTCGCGTACTCTGTGTAGAATATGGAATGACTCGGCGTTTTCTTCAGCGATGAAAGCAGATTCTGCCTGCACGCAATTAATGTTCATTTGCTCTAGTGAATGCATTCGTCCGAGACACACTGGGGCCACCCCAGGCCTTATGGTCTGTGGTGTGATAACCTACGACTCCCGTTCACCTTTGGGTTCTCTGGAGGGGGCGTTAACCAGCGCCTTCTACGTTCAGTGTCGTTACACCTACTATTTTGCCATTCTCGCATCAGGAAGGTGATGTATCGTTCCAGCAGCATAATGCTCGCACACAACCTGCCCGTGTAACTCAGCGTGCCCTGCAAGACGAGCAACAACCTCCCTGGTCAGCACGGTCTCCGGACCTGCCTCCTATCGAGCACATGCGGGATGTGATTGGAGAAGAAGTGACTCGTGCGACTCGTCATCCAACAGTTCTAGCAAAACTACATGGACAGTTCGAGCAGGCGTGCCATAACGTATCCCAGAATAGTATTCAGTACCTGTGTGATCGACTGCATGCCACATGTAGAGGCTACATCATGTTCTAATACGGATATCTGAGCAAGGGTCGATCCTGGTACTCAGAACCACTTATAGTATTGATCTGTAACTGTAATCATTTCATGTACTCCATATGTACTGTTACAACAGTAAGTCTTGAGTGAATTGGAAACCGCTAAAAGAGGAAGTTTTATGAGCATATGCTAAATAGCGCTTTGGCCCACACTTAGAACGTAATACACCAGCGATCCTGTGTGGCATGGATTAGAAAAGTCCTTGGTTGACTTCCGCAGGTATGTTGCATCGGATGTCTATCCACAGGTCACCCATCAGCCGTAACTTATGATGAGGGCCTGGAGCCCCATAGTGTCCTAAACGTATTTCATTGGGTTCAGATCAGGCGAATTTGTTGGCCACGATATCAACGTGAGTTGACTAGGATGCTCCTCAAGCCACTGCAGCACGATGCTGGCCTGGTGCCATGCACAGCTACGCTGTTGGAAGAGACCAACACCGTCGGGGAAGACACCAATCGTGATGGGATACAGAGCGTTCAAATAAAGTTCATATAGTCCACAGCTGTCATGGTGCCTTCTGTAACTATCTAGAGCTAAGCTCGACTAAAAATACTGTTCGGTAGTTCTTTTTTTTTTTTTGCAGTACATAAATGACGTCGAAATGGTAGGATTACGGGTAGTTTTGGTACACTATGTGATCAAAAGTATCCGGACACCTGGATGAAAATGACTTACAAGTTCGTGGTGCCCTCCATCGGTAATGCTGGAATTCAATATGGTGTTGGCCCACCCTTAGCCTTGATGAGAGCTTCCACGGTCCCAGGCATTCGTTCAATCAGGTCTTGGAAGGTTTATTGGAGAATGGGAGACCATTCTTCACGACGTGCTGAAATGAGGAGAGGTATCGATGTCGGTAGGTGAGGTCTGGCACGAAGTCGGCGTTGCAAACCATCCCAAAGGTGTTCTGTAGGATTCAGATCAGGACTCTGTGCAGGACAGTCCATTACGAAGATGTTATTCTCGTGTAACCACTCCACCACAGGCTTTGCATTACTAGCAGGTGCTTGATCGTGTTAAAAAGATGCAATCGCCATCCCCGAATCGTTCTTCAAAAGTGGGAAGCAAGAAGGTGCTTAAAGCATCAATATAGGCCTGTGCTGTGGCAGCGCCACGGAAAACAACAAGCGGTGCAAGGCTCCTCCATGAAAAACACGACCACACCATAACACCACGGCCTCCGAATTTTACTGTTGGCACTACATACCGCTGGCAGATGACGTTCACCGGGAATTCGCCATACCCACACACTGCCATCGGATCGCCACGTTGTGTACCGTGATTCGTCATTCCACACAGCGTTTTTCCACTGTTCAATCGTCCAATGTTTAAGCTCCTTACACCAAGCGAGGCGTCGTTCGGCATTTACCGGCGTGATGTGTGGCTTATGAGCAGCCGCTCGACCATGAAAATCAAGTTTTCTCACCTCCCACCTAACTGTCATACTACTTGTAGTGGATCCTGAAGCAGTTTGGAACTCTTGTGTGACGGTCTGGATATACGTCTGCCTATTACACATTACGACCCTCTTCAATTGTCGACGGTCTCTGTCAGTCAACAGACGAGGTCGGCCTGTACGCTTTTATGTTGTATGCGTTTCTTCTCGTTTCCACTTCACTATCACATCAGAAACAGTGGACCTAGGTATGTTTAGGAGTGTCGAAATCTCGTGTACAGACGTATGGCACAAGAGACATCCAAGCACCTGACCACATTCGAAGTCCGTGAGTTCCGCGGAGCGCCCCATTGTGCTCTCCCGCAGATGTCTAATGACTACTGAGGTTGCTGATATGGAGTACCTGGCAGGAGGTGGCAGCAAAATGCACCTAACATGAAAAACGTATGTTTCTGGGGGTGTCCGGATACATTTGATCACGTAGTGTAGTATTGCTAGGCAATGAGACATAAATGACTGTGTGAGAGAGAAGCGTGGAGCCAACGACTTCTCTTTATTTTTTCGTTCTTTGTTTGTTTTGCAGATAACTAGAACCACATTCCGTTCAATGTTAGTCCACTGAATAGTTTAAATCCTTAAAAAAATTGCATTGATAACGTAACTTTGGTGTTTTTATTCAACGAAGGCAATTACTTTAGTTGAAAGTACAGTTTACATGCACAAACACAAAAAACTATGTTGTTATTTTGTACGGAACAGAACGCTCTTCATCGTGATCAAAGACAAGAGTTTCCTGTTATTATTGATATGGGCAAAAGTTGTTCAGGTGTAAGAAAAACATGTTTTATAAAAGTACTGAAGCGATAAGTGATATGTTTTTTGTTTTGCCATTTTTTGTATTTTACCTTTTTTTCAGGAAATTGCGTTTTCTGCGCTGTATGATAAACCTGCATTCTTTTAGTTTTACAGCAACATACCTCTGTCACACACTACAAATCACCAATTTTCGAATAACACCAGAATTAAAATTCGACTATTTGAATTTTGCTATAGATACTGTTTATTTTTAAGTAACGGGCAGGAAGATAACGACGTAGTACAAAATTGCTCATTGTGTTACTAGGCACTTTATATGTCGTTATTCAGTTTCCTAACGGTTCATCGCTGTCGGTTTCTAGGGAAACTAGTAAGAGACTGATCGCATACATAAACAAGACGATTGACATGAGATACTGCCCAATAGGTATGCAATACTCTTAAAGTATAGTAATGTGATTATGGTATTAACTGATCAAAGCTATTAGGAAAAGTATCGTAGTGTACGCTGACTTAAAATAGTTCGTATGAACGAACGACAGTTTTACAGCCCTATAAGTACCGCAGGTACCGTGGAAGCCTATGTCAGTGTTCTCCCGTAGCATAATATCACCCTTACCTGCATAACCTACATTTTGAAGAAAAAAGTCACGCAAGTTCGCAATACTATTAAGAAAGGCAACGTTTTAAGGTTTTGCCAAACATGTAGGTGAAGTAAATTTCTATGTAAACGTGAAACATTTTAGATAACTGTAATTTATTTGCTGTCCACCTTTGACTGGAAAATAAACTCTTGTTTTTATAGTACAATACTATGGTGTTTTTTATATTTGTTGATGACGTTAAACGCCTTAAACTTATAAAAGTGTTTGTAACTTAGCAGTTCCATGTGTACATATTGTTTGTAGTTATTTCAACGGCTTTTTTATAGTAAATTTGAATTCGTATCTCAATATCACGTTCTCAAATCTGTTTAGACTTGGTGAGCTTGCAGTTTACGGAATGTTATTTAACAAATTTTTCTCTCAGTGGCACGGCGTTAAGCTTGTTAGCGCAGAGATGACACACTGGACAATCGTACGGAAAAACCAGCGTTCCAGGCAATGTCTGTTCATCATATAATAAGTGGATTCCAACGAGTGCCACGATGTTTCTTTGGAAAGGTGTCAGATATTGTCAAGTTGAAGATTGTTCCCCGTCACTAATAACCGCGTCATCAGCTGGAAGTAAGATCTTCCTTTCATTTTTCCTGTTCCGTTATGTCGTAGACAGTATTTCAGTTAACTGAAGCTCATGTTAACGATCACAAAGCTCTGAATGTATGAAACATGCCTGGAAGCTGGCTCCATAAAGTGATGTATACTGATATCTAACTAATCAATTTGGGATACCTGCATCACTTATGTTTGTAGGAGTTGACTGACTTTGGAACGATTCGACTTGTCGCCTCGTTTCATTGACACGTTAACATGACATCACCCTGCCGGAGCCACAGAAGCACGTGTGTGTGCATGTACGTATCTGCAGCTTGCTTCTTTGTACGAGCGCCATCTACGGACGTAGCATAATCTGGTATAGCTTTTTGGATTCGGAAGTAGGTAGGCGAGTGACATGCCTCACAGAACGCTCTTTTGTTGCGGCAGCCACTGAAACCCTTTTAACCTCTAAAGTTCGCTTTAAGGAGTTTAACATTGGTGTGGTGTGAATGTGATACTTTTGTTTCTGTTTTGGTTCTGGCCTCCACACGGTGGCTCGTTACCGATCGCTGTATTGTGTTCACTTTATATTGGTGCTAGTCTGATAGTGACATCGCTATATGCTATTGGCTTAAGCAATGTTTTGCGAGTACAGTCGGCTGCATTCTTGTAGGACGATGTTAGTTTTCTGATCTCGCGATTAGGTACAGCAAATCTTTCACTTTTCTTTGGAATTTTGATTGAGAATGGAACATAGTTTTTTGCGGGTTGCTGAAGTAAAATATTAGTGTCGGATATATTCATAAGACGAGACAAACCTTTTAACCTTATTATTAATTATGCTGAGTGGGTCGTAAGTTGTGAACGGATAGGTAATTTGAAGGGAGCACTTTCCACAAAAGGCAAGGCTGTGGGTTCGAGTCACGATCCGGCACACAGTTTTATTGTACCAAGAGGTTTCACAGCGGAATGTATTCCACTGCAGAGTGGAAATTTATTCTAGAACAAAGAACTATATTACCAGAGAACCTGTTACAGGCAATCAATTGTGGACATTAGCATTCGTGACAAGCCCAGGGAAGACACTGTGTTCTGTATACCTGGTTCTGAAATTCCTGCATGTATGGCCCACATATATAGATTGACAGCAGTTGAAATTACATTAGTTTATACCAGACTGGCTGTAATTGTCAGTGTTGGTGTTATTTCTTCCAGGTCTGCTTTGAATTGTGTTGTTGGTACCGTATTCTACGTTGAGTCCTTGTTCCTTTAGTATATTACCCACCCTGTGGGTGACTTCGAAGTTGTAAGTCATTATGTGCCATTTGGTGCTTAGGCCTACTGTTTGCTGATTTGTTTTGTGCTGTGTTGTGTTTGTTTGTGTGTGTGTTTATTGGTTATGTGTTGTTTGTTTTTGTATTTTGTGGCTTATTTTGTCTACTCTCTTAGCATCATGTCCATTCTCCTGTGCAATTTGATTTATTGTGTACAGTTCCATTGTGTAATCACGTTTGTTCATGGGTATTTTGATCAGTCTTTGTAGCAATTATCTGAAGCTGGCTTCTTTGTGAGTTATGGGGTGATTGGATTGGTTATGAATAATTGTGCCGGTGATTGTGGGTTTTCTGTAGATTGTGAATTCAAGTTTGTTGTTTCACTTGTGTATCGTGAGGTCTAAGAAATGAAGTTTTTCATCTGTTTGTGTTTCAGTGGCGAACTGTATTTGTGGGTGGATGGTGTCTATGTCCTCATAAAATTCTTTTATGCGAGGCTATGGTTTATCTATTAAGCAAGTTATGTCATCTTCATATCCGTACCAATATATTATTTTGAACTGTTTTTATGTTACTATTTTGACAAAGATTTGTTTTTCTACATGATCGAGGAAAATGTCAGCTAGGAGGCTACTGACTGGGAATCCCAATGTTAGTCCATCTTGTTGAGAGTGAAACCTGTTGTTGAATGTGAAGTAGTTTTGCTCTGTGATGAGCCTGAGTGTAGCTGATATTTCTTGTGTGTCTGTTGTGGGTATGTTTCCTTGTAGTTGGAGGTTTCTTTCTATGATGTTGATGGTTTCTTCTGTTGGGATGTGTGTGTACATGGAAACTATGTCAAATGAGATCATTGTTGCTGTGTTTGATATGTTTTCATTTCTTATTTTTTTCTATTAAGTCACTCGAGTTCTTTAGACTTCTGTTTTCAGTGTATCTGTATATTGTCTGTAGCAGTGTGTGTGTGTGTGTGTGTGTGTGTGTGTGTGTGTGTGTGTGTGTGCGTGTGTGTGTTTGACTAAGTAGAATGTTGGTGCTTTGGTAAAGTTTATCAATGGATGTGTAGTTATTCTGGGTTTGTGAATTTTAGGCAATGGTTTTAGGGTGGGGGCTTGGGATTTTCTCTATCATTCTTTTAATCTGTGTTTGTGTGAAAATTGTTTCTATGTTCTTCAGGGATTTCTGCAACTTACTATGATATCGCCACAATAGAAGAACTATAAAATAACACCCACACCAAAACTCTCCATGGGGAAAGAAAAAATTCTTTCTTCCTCCCTCCCTCTCTATCCCACTCTCTCCCTCTCTCTCTCTCTGCCCCAGTCCTGAACACACACACACACACACACACACACACACACACACACAGACACACACACACATACACACGCACACTCACACAAACCAAATACACTTCAAACTCGCACGCCTCACCCAGAAAAACACGCCAGGAAACAAATGAATACTACACAGCCACAACAACACCTAATGGCGGCGAAAATAATGCCTATGTTTTGAAAAATCGGAAAAAGTGCAGTGTAAAGCGTCCATAGGTCACGAAATCAGCCTCTTTACTTCGCCAACAACATATGAGAATGCACCACAGTATAAAACAGTAAAATAAACACAAAAAGTGATATATACTAATTTCAGATTGTATATGCATAATAAACAGAAAAATAAAATTTACGTTTTGTGGTTTGCAAATGAGAAGTTTTAGACTGTGTAGTTGAATAGCTACCAAAATAAACGTCCAGTAGCATCATGTAAGGTACGTAAACTAATGCATGCATCCACTCTTTTTGCTAATTAAGCTATAAATAGGACTTTGACATAATGTTATAAGCAACAAACAGTGATCAGGTCATCAATACGTATCTAACCTGTGAAATATGAACAAATGATGTATAATATTTTGCAACAATTATTCATTCACAATTGTAAATATATTGTACCAAAAGATTAGCTAAATTTTAATATTTAACAACAATTTTACAATTAGGAAATAAAAAATAACCCTCGGAAGATAGCACAAAAGTGCTGAAACGTGTCTGGGTGAAACAAAATTGAAAAAAGGTGTCTTGCATAAGGCGGAATTTCTCGTCCTATAAAACTATATATTTAAAATTACTGAAATGGGGTTCAACGAGCAACAAATATCTTCAAACTCTTGTATTTCATCACTATTATCGAGTCTGGGCATGTTCACATATTTACAGTTATATTATTAAAGACACTATGTGCTTAGGAACAAGTCGTCTGGTCCTAAAATGTACTGAACTGAAGTATGTTCTATTCCTCTTTTCTCCACATGAAATTTTGAGAGAAAAACGAAATGCATGAAGTTGAACACTGTACAACCGAAGGTGACTCATGTACAGACACGTTTTTAGCGAGCTATGTTTTCGTTCACAGACCAGGTATGGAGTTCAGCAACATCCATTATGCGTAAAAAATGTGAAAACTTTGTGCCAGAGTGGGTCTCGAAATCGGACTATTACGTTAGGTGGGCAATGCTCTTATCGAATGAGAAACGCGGCCCCAAAGTTTTCACTAACGAGGAAACATCACCAACTCGACCTCATATTTTAAGGAGAAAAACCGCACAAGTTCAAGATATTAGTCACAACAATCGATCCTGCTCGAAAATTTGGGCCATTGTTCTTTCCGCAGTTATGACCTTCTGAAAGTACAGCTTTCAAATAGGTACGCGCATGGCCTGTTTGTTACTCGCTCCACGACACTCTACCCGTTTAATACCGGAGTGCGAAGTGCTGTACATTAAGAGGTTTGTGTTTATAACTTCGGTGAACTCGCAAGCGATAGTGAGGCATCTTCGGGAACGGTTCGGAATACTAGCAAAATTGCAACGTTTAAACGTCAGTGAACGAGAGCTCAAAATCATGGCTCGAGAACATCATACTATATGGCTACTCGACTAACTTTTATAGAAGGGAAAGATAAGGTAATGGGTCATTCTGTGTTAGTATTTATTCCTTTCAGTTTCATTGTAGAAATAGAAGGCAACTGCATGAAGGAAAAAGTCTGCTGCTTATTTACCATATGATGACGATGACGATAATGAGGCTGCCCTTTCACCACAGTCACATCGGTAGAAGAGCGTCGTTGGTACAATGGACCATGAATGTGAAAGCGATGACGTAAATAATAATGAAGCTTGACCTGAAGATGCAATATCGTCGTATATCACTTTGCCCCTGTGGGCAACAGAGGTGCATATGAAAAGAGCTATCGCCGTTTGGAGAAGTGGAAGAAGGGGAATCTCTCAGGACCACCAAGTTAAACTCTAAATTATTAAAACAATAAAGAGATCTATACACCTGGAGTAGATACCTCGAAACCAATGCTTGCATTAACCAAAGCATTCTAAGGTCAATACAATCTGTCTACGTAAATTTAACAACGCATCCAGCAAAAAGATGTCGGTGCACGATGTTAATATACAGCAGTGGGGCGTTCAAGTCGCTATGGAGATGGGCAAAAAAGGTTTACAGCATTTTCTGCGCGAGTTTACGGTTTCAAGAAGAACCATAGCATTGTGCCATGAAAAATAACTCATGTTACCACAACTAAAAGACTGGATAATGATACAACGACGGTTAATGCGTGTTTAGAGTTTGTCGCTAACTTCAGAGTTATACTGAAGCGCCGAAGAAATTGGTATAGGTATGCGTATTCAAATACAGAGATACGTTAACAGGCAGAATACGGCGCTGCTTTCGGGCAACAACTATATAAGACAACAAGTGTGTGGTGCAGTTGTTAGATCGGGTACTGCTGCTACAGTGGCAGGTTAGCAAGACTTGAGTTAGTTTGAATTTGGTGTTATAGTTGGCGCACGAGCGATGGGACGCAGCATCTCCGAGGTGGCGAAGAAGAGAGGATTTTCCCGTACGACCATTTCACGAGTGTACCGTGAAATATCAGGAATCCGTAAAACCTCAAATATCCGACATCTCTGCAGCCGGAAAAAGATTCTGCAAGAACGGGACCAACGACGACTGAAGAGACTCATTCAACGAGACAGAAGTGCAACCCTTCCGCAAATTGCAGCAGATTTCAGGGCTGGTCAGTTCAACGAAACGTCATCGATATCGGCTTTCGGACGTGAAGGCCCACTCGTATACCCATGATGACTGCATGACACAAAGCTCTACTCCTCACCTGGACTCGTCAACATCGACATTGGCGTGTTGTCTGGTCGAACAATTCGCGTTTCAGATACTATCGAGCTGATGGACGTGTCGACCTCGTGAATCCATGGCCCCTGCATGTCTGCAGGGGCTGTTCAAGTTGGTGGAGGCTCTGTAGTGGTGTGGGGCGTGTGCAATTGGAGTAATATGGGACCTACGATAAGACTCTGATAGGTGACACGTACGTAAGCATCATGTCTGATTACCTTCATACGTTCAAGTCGATTGTGCATTCAGACAGTATTGGGCAATTCCAGCAGAACAATGTGACAGCCCATACGTCCAGAATTGCTACAGAGTGGCTCCAGTAACTCTCTTCTGAGTTTGAACATTTTCCCTGGTCACCAAACACCCCAGATATGGACATTATTGAGCATATGTGGGAGCTTTGCAACGTGCTGTACTGAAGAGCTATTCACCCCCTCGTACTCTTACCGATTTACGGACAGCCTTGCAGGATTTACGACGTCAATTACCTGCAGCACTACGAAGGACATTAGTAGAGTCCATACCACGTCGCGTTGCGGCACTTCTGGGTGCTCGCGGGGTCCCTTTACGATATTAGGTAGGTGCACCAGTTGCTTTGGCTGTTCAGTGTGTTATGGAAACGGGCGGTAAACAGATCGTGTGCACATACATCACAGCGGTTTTAATTTAGAAATAACGCCCGATCGATCTCTTACCAAGAAAGTGACGAGAGTCATCGACACAGTCGAGCAATACATCACGACGCACCGCTGCACAGTAATGCCGACGGTATCTGAAGATGGAGCCGACCGGGACGCTTTGGCCGCGACTCACAGCTTGTTTCATGCCGACAGTGTTCTAGAAGTCGCCTCATCGCCTGGAAAAATCAACAAGGAACATTTACCGATGTGGTGACTAAAGGTGTTTCCTGAAATCGTGCCGGCCGGGATGGCCGAGTGGTTCTAGGCGCTACAGTCTGGAACCTCGCGACCGCTACGGTCGCTGGTGCGAATCCTGCCTCGATCATGGATGTGTGTGATGTCCTTAGGTTAGTTAGGTTTAAGTAGTTTTAAGTTCTAGGGGGCCCATGACCTTAGAAGTTAAGTCTCATAGTGCTCAGAGCCATTTGAACCATTTGAACATGAAATCGTACAGGATAACAGAAGATCGCCTTTAATTGTGGATTCTTTTTACGGCCACAAAAAGCCTGTCAGTGCATGAAGAGAACGTAGGAGAAGACATTGCACTTTATGTATTGATGATACCACTATGTGGAAGAAGATACTTTCAACCGCTGGATGTATTCAGATTTCGTATATTCAACTGCTTTTTCCGCAGGTTTACCAACTTGACAGGACTTCTGAGCGTCGATGTGAACTTCGGCCAACATAACAAGTCTTAAAAAGCAGTTTCTTCCTTAAAGGTAGTCAGTATCTCGGTTAATTTTCCTATATGTTAGGTACTTAAGCATCTGCAACAGTAACCGGCCAGATCAGGGGTAAGCAACCTTTTGAGTCAGAAGAATCAGAAATTAGAATTTATAAAATATCAAAGTTCTTAAAGAGCTACAAAAATTTTTCTTGCAGCAGTAAATAGTACTTGCATAAATAAAGTTTTTTGACAAAAAACTAATCTATTCATTCATAAGAAAAATATATATTTATTCATATACTATAAGTAGTGTTTTTTCACAACAAATTAGATAATATAAATATGGTAATATTACATAATTACTTATTATTCAAGTAAAATGTTAAAACAATTAAACATCCACTTACAAAACTAACCTGTACTTTAATAACAGACAATTGAGCGAACAAATTCAATGGTAGCCATGGCTTTGCGTGGTTATTCAAGTAGAAAATTTTAACTTTACTAAACAAAGTAACATATACTTAAAAATGAAAAAAAGCGATAACATTCACTCGAGCGAACAAAATCAGTGGGAGCGTTGGCTTTGCATGGTTTTAGTAAGTTTGGATAAAATTGGCTCATAACTTGTTGTTTAAACACGACTCTAAATTTTTATTCGTTAGTTGGCTCCTTAATCTAATTTTAATTATATTCATGCAAGACAACGCTTGCTCGCACGAATATGTCGATCCGAAGATATTCAGCACTGCAAATACCAACTTCTTCACCTCACTGTAGCAATCTGGAAGACTATTCCATGCATCGAATGTAAGTGCCGCAACTCGCGGCATTTCTTTAAAAGCTGTCTAATTTTTTTGCGCTACGTACATAAATTTCTGCACTTCCAACTGTTCCAATTTGCTTTTCAACTCTGTGAATTTTCCACTCCACAAAACTTTAATTTTTAAATCGATCAGATGCATTTCTAGAGATCCACTATCAACTCCAAATAGCTCAATGACGATTTAGTTACTAATTGTGTTGAGAGGATTTACTATGAATGCTAGAGTGGGTTTGTTGGCTTTGAACTGCTGAAATCTGTCAGCAAATTCATCTTTCATTTTTTTTAATAACTGTGCTGAAGTTGCTCGAGTCAACAGCTGCACTGGTTTTATCGCGAAATTGCCTTAGAAACTGAAAAAGAAGTAATTTACCGCTCTAAATACCTTCTGCAAAAATAATTAATTTTTCCTCGCAACAAACCAATTCTTCTACGAAAACGTAGGCTGGGTTTCCCTTTCCTTGCACTTTTAGAATCAGCTCAGTTAATTTCGCCATCATATCCACCATAAAGTAAAATTTTTGCAGCCATTCGCTGTTCTACAATTCAGGGTGATTAATGCCATTTTCACTGAGGAATGTATTTACTGCATTCAAGCACAAAGCAAAACGTTTCAACACCTTACCCTTGGAAAGTCATTGCACTTTATTGTGAAGGAGGAGGTCGGAATACTAAGTCTCCATTTCGTTTAAGAATTCTTTAAACTGACGATGCTAGGGTGCTTTTGACAAGATGCTGTTAACAATCTTGATTACCAAATTCATGACCTCAACTATTTCAGCCGGAAATGTTTGCGCACAAAGCGCTTCTTGGTATATTATGCAGTGTAACGTAAGAATTTCATGGTTTATTTTTCTCTGAAGAATCGTTGTTGACCCTCTATTTTTTCCTGTCTTACTTGTGGCTCCATCATTTGTTATTGAAACGATTTTATTTGAATCGATTGTTTACTATCGAGGCATTTCTGCACGGCTTTCGCTATGTCTTCCCCTCTAGTTTGTCCCAAGATTGGTAGCAATCCTAGAAGTTCTTCTTTCGGACATTGGGAAGACATATACCTCACAAAAAGGGCAACTTGTGCCGCGTCTTTCATATCGCAAGACTCATCGATAGCAAGCGATAAGGCAGAAGCCAGTTGAATGTCTTCCACCTGCAAATGTGTTACATTTGAAGACATTTTACTTATTCTATCTTGTACTGTTTTAGCGGATAGTGGCAGATATTTGATTTTTTTTCAAGATTTCTCTTTGTTTTTGAAATCACGAAATGGTTCTTCAGATGCACGTATGAAGCAATCTTTGACATACTCGCCATCTGTGAATGGTTTGCCTTTTTTTGCAATTTTTAGCGATACCACGAAGCTTGCCAGATTAACATTACTTGTAGATTGCGTCCAGTTACTTAGCATGGAACTTGATTGCTGTACTTGTTTCTGGAGCTCGTCGACAGCTTTTTTTCGTTCTTCGCCGGCTGAATATTTACTATGAAACTGTATATGCTTTATAGTGAAGTGTCTGTCTAAATTTGATTTCTTATTGTGTGCGAGTTTTTCGTGGCAAATGAGACAAGTCGGAAGGCCATCTGAGTTGCATATGAAAGCGAATGACTCCTTCCAACCCCGATTGAGTTCTCGATGCACTTCTTCAGTTTCTCTCTCTCTCTCTCTCTCTCTCTCTCTCTATGCTTGCGGCGAAGCTGTGATAAAGAATTTTTAAAATCATTATTCCAAAACAGCAGATGGCAAGTTTTGCAATTATTTACTATGTCAACGTATACCTACGTAAATGCGTACGAAAAGCTGTATTTTAAAATATAATCTATCAAGAAACATTTAACATCGATATTTCCCAATTAAAAATACTTACCTTGATAGAATAAATAATTCTCCAATAACTGAATTATTAAAATGAATAATTCAGACACGAAACACTGTTTGTCTCACTCTGTGGTCGCCTCCCGTGTGCGGTGATCGCCGACTGGCATGAACTGTCTTGTCCGAACTCAGAACGCGCTTATCGCGGTGCGACAGTGACGAGTGTCACGGGGGAGGAGTGCGGTGAAAAGCGAGAACAATAGGCTGATTGTGAGGGATAGAAATGGTGCCTAATCCTCGTTAATCAATTCAGAACGATTAAAAACATTTTTTCTAATAAAATAAATAATATCTGCGTATGGAACTAAAGAGCCGCAGCTTCAGATCCAAAGAGCCGCAGGCTGCCGACCTCAGGGGCCTTATCATATTGAGTGTCCAGTGAAATACTGGTTTGACGTTGGTAACGTACTGTGTTGATTCAGTCAATGAAAGTGCGCCGTTTCTGACCTGTAGTTGGTGCCAGAGATCTCTTTGTTTTGAACAATCTTGTGTTGCGATTCACAAAGCTTCTCAAATGCAGTGTAAGCCAATTGAAAAGTTGAATGTGTCATTAATGAAGTAGTGTAGCGGCGTTTAATTATTAACGTCGGTGTTCATCTACATCTACATCTACATTTATACTCCGCAAGCCACACAACGGTGTGTGGCGGAGGGCACTTTACGTGCCACTGTCATTACCTCCCTTTCCTGTTCCAGTCGCGTATGGTTCACGGGAAGAACGACTGTCTGAAAGCCTCCGTGCGCGCTCGAATCTCTCTAATTTTACACTCGTGATCTCCTCGGGAGGTATAAGTAGGGGAAGCAATATATTCGATACCTCATCCAGAAACGCACCCTCTCGAAACTTGGACAGCAAGGTACACCGCGGCCGGCCGGAGTGGCCGAGCGGTTAAAGGCGCTACAGTCTGGAACCGCACGACCGCTACGGTCGCAGGTTCGAATCCTGCCTCGGGCATGGATGTGTGTGCTGTCCTTAGGTTAGTTAGGTTTAAGTAGTTCTAAGTTCTAGGGGACTTATGACCACAGCAGTTGAGTCCCATAGTGCTCAGAGCCATTTGAACCATTTTTTTGAAGCTACACCGCGATGCAGAGCGCCTCTCTTGCAGAGTCTGCCACTTGAGTTTGCTAAACATCTCCGTAACGCTATCACGCTTACCAAATAACCCTGTGACGAAAAGCGCCGCTCTTCTTTGGATCTTCTCTATCTCCTCCGTCAACCCGATCTTATACGGATCCCACACTGATGAGCAATACTCAAGTATAGGTCGAACGAGTGTTTTGTAAGCCACCTCCTTTGTTGATGGACTACATTTTCTAAGGACTCTCCCAATGAATCTCAACCTGGTACCCGCCTTACCAACAATTAATTTTATATGATTATTCCACTTGAAATCGTTCCGCACGCATACTCCGAGAAATTTTACAGAAGTAACTGCTACCAGTGTTTGTTCCGCTATCATATAATCATACAATAAAGGATCCTTCTTTCTATGTATTGCCACTCCCTACACCAAGTGCCTATCCGTTGCAGATCTTCCTGCAGTTCGCAACAATTTTCTAATGCTGCAACTTCTCTGTGTACTACAGCATCATCCGCGAAAAGCCGTATGGAACTTCCGACACTATCTACTAGGTCATTTATATACAGGGTGTTTCAAAAATGACCGGTATATTTGAAACGGCAATAAAAACTAAACGAGCAGCGATAGAAATACACCGTTTGTTGCAATATGCTTGGGACAACAGTACATTTTCCGGCGGACAAACTTTCGAAATTACAGTAGTTTTAATTTTCAACAACAGACGGCGCTGCAAGTGATGTGAAAGATATAGAAGACAACGCAGTCTGTGGGTGCGCCATTCTGTACGTCGTCTTTCTGCTGTAAGCATGTGCTGTTCACAACGTGCAAGTGTGCTGTAGACAACACGGTTTATTCCTTAGAACAGAGGATTTTTCTGGTGTTGGAATTCCACCGCCTAGAACACAGTGTTGTTGCAACAAGACGAAGTTTTCAACGGAGGTTTAATGTAACCAAAGGACCGAAAAGCGATACAATAAAGGATCTGTTTCAAAAATTTCAACGGACTGGGAACGTGACGGATGAACGTGCTGGAAAGGTAGGGCGACCGCGTCCGGTAACCACAGAGGGCAACGCGCAGCTAGTGCAGCAGGTGATCCAACAGCGGTCTCGGGTTTCCGTTCGCCGTGTTGCAGCTGCGGTCCAAATGACGCCAACGTCCACGTATCGTCTCATGCGCCAGAGTTTACACCTCTATCCATACAAAATTCAAACGCGGCATCCCCTCAGCGCCGCTACCATTGCTGCACGAGAGACATTCGCTAACGATATAGTGCACAGGTTTTATGACGGCGATATGCATGTGGGCAGCATTTGGTTTACTGACGAAGCTTATTTTTACCTGGACGGCTTCGTCAATAAACAGAACTAGCGCATATGGGGAACCGAAAAGCCCCATGTTGCAGTCCCATCGTCCCTCCATCCTCAAAAAGTACTGGTCTGGGCCGCCATTTCTTCCAAAGGAATCATTGGCCCATTTTTCAGATCCGAAACGATTACTGCATCACGCTATCTGGACATTCTTCGTGAATTTGTGGCGGTACAAACTGCCTTAGACGACACTGCGAACACCTCGTGGTTTATGCAAGATGGTGCCCGGCCACATCGCACGGCCGACGTCTTTAATTTCCTGAATGAATATTTCGATGATCGTGTGATTGCTTTGGGCTATCCGAAACATACAGGAGGCGGCGTGGATTGGCCTTCTTATTCGCCAGACATGAACCCCTGTGACTTCTTTCTGTGGGGACACTTGAAAGACCAGGTGTACCGCCAGAATCCAGAAACAATTGAACAGCTGAAGCAGTACATCTCATCTGCATGTGAAGCCATTCCACCAGACACGTTGTCAAAGGTTTCGGGTAATTTCATTCAGAGACTACGCCATATTATTGCTACGCATGGTGGATATGTGGAAAATATCGTACTATAGAGTTTCCCAGACCGCAGCGCCATCTGTTGTTGACAATTGTAACTACTGTAATTTCGAAAGTTTTTCCGCCTGAAAATGTACTGTTGTCCCAAGCATATTGTATCAAACGGTGTATTTCTATCGCTGCTCATTTAGTTTTTATTGCCGTTTCAAATATACCGGTCATTTTTGAAACACCCTGTATATTGTGAAAAGCAATGGTCCCATAACACTCCCCTGTGGCACGCCAGAGGTTACTTTAACGTCTGTAGACGTCTCTCCAGTGAGAACAACATGCTGTGTTCTGTTTGCTAAAAACTCTTCAATCCAGCCACACAGCTGATATTCCGTAGGCTCTTACCTTGTTTATCAGGCGACAGTGCCGAACAGTATCGAACGCCTTCCGGAAGTCAAGAAAAATAGCATCTACCTGGGAGCCTGTTGTGCGTTTTTTGCTTGGATTGTAAAGCTGACACTGTTAAAGCGAAGTAGATTTGTAGGAGTTGCGCTGTTCTTCAATAGAAGGGCAGTGGTTGCCACTCAGGTGTGGAGTACTTCGCGATCGGACTAGAAGCGGGCGCAGTGGTGGGAGTATGTGACAAACAAGGGAACGGCGCTAATATTTACTTTCAGAAGGTTATAAATGCGTACTATGAGAAGAATGGCCCAAGTTTTCGCGAGGGATCGATATCCGCAAGTGATATTTTGCAGCTTTACTTTTTTATCATTAAAATACGAGATCTAGATGGTGATGTTTCCTGCTTCTCTGCAATGTTTCTAAAAGTATTTAAGACCATGATCTCGATTTCGGCATGTTACGTCATTTTCAAGTGAAAATTCACTATGAAGTGCGCTATTGCTTCGGTGTGGTTAACGGTACACTGTCCTCGTGTCAACGATTTTTGTGTATTCCAAGTAGCTGCTACTACCGATTCTATGTTGTATACGCACATTTTACACTGTACGTCGACATCTAAAATCAGACAGCTTGAAAGCCATCCTATAGAAGCATCCTTGGTATTGTGTACCAGTACACGTGTTGCGATTCAAAGACGTGGCCCCGATATTACCTATTCGATGCTCTCGTCCGCTACAGAAGTCACATCTTTGTTTACGTGATAAAGCATATCTGAAAGATCTACAGGGGGTGGACAGAAATACGGAAGCACCGCGAGAAATGTATGCTTGAACAAAGATTGAGGTAACAGCCAAGCTTGCAAGTTGCGCTGCTGCGGAACTCGTGCTATGTCCTCAACACGTTGAAAGTATCATTGGTGGTCTGAACAGTGGGCTGCGTAGTTATGAGTGCATCATGTAGGACTTAAGTGAATTCGAAAGTGGGCAAACTGCTGGTGTTCGTACGGTGGGTGCACCATAAACCAAGGTAGCCTAATTGTTTGCTGTTTCAAGAGGCACTGCATCTAAGATTTGTACTGCATACAGGGAAAGCGGTGACATGTCATTCACCAAGTCACAACGCGGACGAAAGTGTGTGGAGTGATCGTGTAAAACGGCCACTGAAGACCAATAAGAGAACGACAGCTGAAAAAGTCACTGCAGAACTGAAAATCTCAGCCTCGAACCCTGTAAGCACCAAACCAACTCGAATGTTGTTGTTGTGGTCTTCAGTCCTGAGACTGGTTTGATGCAGCTCTCCATGCTACTCTATCCTGTGCAAGCATCTTCATCTCCCAGTACCTACTGCAACCTACAACCTTCTGAATCTGCTTAGTGTATTCATCTCTTGGTCTCCCCCTACGATTTTTACCCTCCACGCTGCCCTCCAATACAAAATTGGTGATCCGTTGATGCCTCAGAACATGTCCTACCAACCGATCCCTTCTTCTGGTCAAGTCGTGCCACAAACTCCTCTTCTCCCCAATCCTATTCAGTACCTCCGCATTAGTTATGTGATCTATCCATCGAAGGGAGCTCCATATTACGGGAATTCCAAGGCGAGCTTGAAATCGAAAATTGCATCAGTCAAGCAAATGCTCGTAACAGGAATACGTGGAGGCGAACGCATAAAACCTGAACTATGGAACAATGGAAGAATGTAATGTGGTTGGATGAGGCTTCTTTGACACTGTTTTCAACATCTGGCAGAGTTTACGTCCCAAGAGTGAAACATGGCAGGGATTCGGTGACGATCTGGGCAGCAATATCATGGCATATCATGGGCCTCATTGTTACTCTGCAAGGTCGAATTACTGGCAAGAAATATGTGATCATTTCGGCTATCCTGTCCCTATAGATGCGGGACGTTGAAAACGGTCTATGACATGTAAACCACGCACATGATTTAATATTGTATATACGTTATTTTCCTAATTCTTTCCAAATATTTACTTATTTACCATAGAGACCAAATTTAATATCGATAAGGTGAGCAATACTTATTCGCCACAGAGGCTAAATTTTACATGAATAGTTACCAAACATTGAGCTCATGGAAACAACACAAATAAAAATAAGTAAATTGTAACTTCTAGACTAGTGCAGAGGACTACACTTTTAGGGAAGAGGAAGCAGACAGATCTATGAATTCTATAACACGGGTTCACGTCAGATCACCGAAGTTAGGCGCTGTCAAGCGGGCTAGCACTTGGATGGTTGACCACCCGGTCTGCAGAGCGCTGTTGGCAAGCGGGGTGCACTCAGCCCTTGTGAGGGAAACTGAGGAGCTACTTGATTGAGAAGTAGCGGTTCCGGTCTCTGAAACTGACATACGGCCGGGAGAACGGTGTGTTGACCACATGTCCCTCCACATCCGCATCCAGTTACGCCTATGAGCTGAGGATGACACGGCGGCCTGTCAGTACAGACAGGCCTTCCTGGCATGCTCGGGAGTTTAGTTTTAGTTTCAGAAATTGGTATTACAAAGATCACATAGGGATGCACTTTAAAAAAAATCACGCAGCAGAATTTGTAACTCCAAAAAATGGTTCAAATGGCTCTGAGCACTATGGGACTCAACATCTTAGGTCATAAGTCCCCTAGAACTTAGAACTACTTAAACCTAACTAACCTAAGGACATCACACACACCCATGCCCGAGGCAGGATTCGAACCTGCGACCGTAGCAGTCCCGCGGTTCCGGACTGCAGCGCCAGAACCGCTAGACCACCGCGGCCGGCTTTGTAACTCCATGCAGTTTTTAAAATAAGACGGCGAGCACCGACAAATTGGCAAACATAAGCAATTATTCACAAGGGTAACCAAGGACAAATCAAGAGCAAATAAAGGGACAGACACATACGAATTAAGTAACGCACAGTAACTGGCTTGAACTTGGACCACGATCTGAACTGTTGCTCTATTTACAGAATCTGGAACATGCACACATAAAACATATTAAATTTACATAAAATATGAATCCCAAAACGTACATGGTCGTCCAACCGCGACAGGGTGGTGGTGGTTGGTTCATACAGGACCAAACTGCTGTAATCGATCCCTAGGCTTACAAAGTACTTAATCTAACTAACGCTAAGGACAACACACACATCGATGACCGAGGAGGGACTCGAACATCCGACGGGGGGAGCCGCTCGAACCGTGACAAGGCCCCTAGACAGCGCTGCTACCCCGCACGGCCCGTGACAGGGAAAATCTAAAGCTGCATCATACTCCGTGGAGGGTACTCTCGGTACCACTATCTGATCCCTCCAATGCTGTTCCACACGCGAATAGTGCGAGGGAAGAATGACTGTCGCTAATCCTCTGTTTTGGCTCTAATATCTCCAATTTTTTCCTCGTGGGCAGTACGCGAAGTGTATGTCGGGGAAAGTAATACGGTTTCTGAGTCCTCCTGAAAAGTGCTGTCCCAAAATTTCAGTAGTTAATCTATCCGTGAAGAACAACGTCTCTCTTCTAACGTCTGCTAGTGGATTTTGTGTAGCATCTCCGTAACGCTCTTTCGCCAGTTAAACGATCCCGTGACGAAACGCACCGCTCTTCGTGGGATCTTCTATAACTCCTCTATCAGTCAGTCCTACCTCATAGTGATCCCAGACAGATGAACAATACTCAAAAATCGGGCAAACAAGTGACTTGTAAGCCACTTCTTTCGCGCATGAGTTACATTTCCTTAAGATCCTTCCAATGAATCTTTGTGTCTGCTTTTCCCACAACCTGTTTTATATGGTCATTCGCTCTGGACAGTTACGCCTACATATTTTACGGCAAACGCTGTCTCCAACTGTTTGTCATCAATAGTGTAGCTGTAAAGTACTGGATTTCTTTTCCTATGTATGCGCAATATGTTACATTTATTTACATTCAGGGTCAACTGCCAGAGTCTGCACTATTCATCAATTCTCTGCAGGTAGTTCTGCAAATTTTTACTATCTTCTGGCGTTGCTACTTTGGTATAAACAACTGCATCATCTGCGAATAGCCTTAAAGGGCATCCGACGATTTCTACTACATCATTAATATATACTGTGAACAGCAACGTCCTGTTACACTTTCCTGTGGTACCCCGGATATTACCTTTACACCTGTCGACTTAGTTCCGTTAAGAGTGAAGTGTTGAGTTACATCTGCAAGAAAGTCTTGAATCCAATGGCAGGTCTGCTCCGATACTCCGTAAGCTCGTATTTATTTCATTAAACGGCAATGCGGGACGGTGTCAAATGCCTTACTGAAGTCAAGGAACACGGCATCTGCCTGAGCGCCGTTGTCCACGGCCCTGTGGATCTAATGGAGGAACGGAGCGGTCTGAGTTTCGCATGATCTCTGTCTGCAGAATCCATGTTGATTTTTATAGAGGAGCTGTTCATTTTCCAAAAACGTCATAATTATTGAGCATAAAACATGTTCCATAATTCTACAACAGACTGACATCAACGATACAGGTCTATAATTGCATGAATCTGTCTTACGGCCTTTCTTAGAAACGGGAATGACCTGCTGTTATTTCCAGTCGTTAGCTACCTTTCGTTGCTCAAGCGATCTACGATAAATTACTGCTATAAGGGGAGCAAGTTCTTTCGCATAATCTTTATAGATTCTTATAGGTATCTCATCTGGTCCTGAACCCTTTCCACTAGTAAGCGATTGTAGCTGCATTTCAGTTCCGCGATCGGCTATCTCAGTATCTGCTATTTCGACGTTCGCAAGACGATTGAAAGGAGGGATAGCGTTACGATCTTCCGCGGTGAAACATCTTCGGAAGACCGAATTCGGTATTTCTCTCTGTTATCTTCAGTTTCGGCGCCATTGTGGTCGCTGAGAGGATGAATAGATGATTTTGACCCACTTACTGATTTTACTTACGACTAAAATCTCTTAGGGTCGGTTGACAATGTCATATTTTCGAAATCATTGAACGCTTCTCTCATTGCTCTCCTTACAGTCATTTTCGCTTCGTTCAGCTTTTGTTTGTCATCTAGGTTTTTTCTTCTCTTAAATCGGAGATGAACTGCTCTTTGTTTACGTAGCGCTTTTCTGACACAGCTATTAAACCATGGTGGATCTTTCCCATCGCTTAAATCCTTACTCCGAACAAACTTGTCTATGGCATATTGAACGATGCCTTTGAATTTTTTCCATTTGATCTCCACATACATCTTCGTCCTCATCACTGAATATTTGATGCTGACTGCTGAGATACTTTGAAATTTGTATCCTGTCACTCTTGGTGAGCAAATATATCTTCCTACCTTTCTTAAAATTCCTTGTAGGACTCGTCGCATAGATGGTGTCACAGCCTTGTGATCACTGATACCTTTTTCTACGTTAATTGATTCGATAATTTGAGATCTGTTTGTTACCAGGAGGTCTTAGACGTTACCATCAGGAGTTGGTTTTCTAACTATCTGCTCAATTTAATTTTCGGACAAGACATCCAGGACAATGGCACAGGATTCCCTGCCTCTGGCACCAGTTTTGATGGCATAACACTTCCAATCCATAGCTGGCAAGTTGCACCCCCTATTACAACGGCATGATCATGAAAATTACTAACGATATTCTGCAAGCTCTGTCTGAAGCGCTCCACAACTACAGATCCTGACCCAGGTGGTCCATAAAAGCATCTGATCCCCATTTTTGACCGTTCTTTGAAACTCAGTTTCACCCATATTAATTCACATCAGAATCCGTGATAACCTCGCTATATTTCATCGAATTTTTTACTGCAATAAACACGCTGCCACCATTGGCGACTAACCTATGCTTACGATAAACATTCCAGTCTGAACTTAGGATTTCGTTGTCATTGACGTCTGGCTTCAACCAGCTTTCTGTTCCCAATACCATCTGTGCATTATAACCTTCAATAAGCGATACTAATTCTGGGACCTTTCCTTCGATGCTCCTGCAGTTTACTAAAATCATATTAATCTTTTCTATTTCTGATCTGCGAGGACCAAGATTCTCTGAGGTCGCTGTGGCTGATTTAACAGGCAAATAGTGTTTGCTCCCAATGGAGGGTGCCGACGAGTGCCATTACATGCAGCCGGCTGCATCCAGTGCACTCGATAGCCGCCGGCAGGGCCTGCTCCACATCGCGGATGAGACCTCCCGGCAAACGTAACGTATGCACGCTGGAATTCTTTCTCGCCTTGCCTGCTATCTCCCTAAGGAGCTCCATCACCCACCTAAGATTGGAGCTCCCAATGACTAGCATACCCACCCTCTGTACTAGTCCGGACTGGGCAGGAAAATCAACCGGTGGCCCAACAGGAGAGGCATCCCATGCTGGCTCAGAGTTACCATCAACACTGGGAAGGACCTCGTACCTGTTGCTAAGATGTAGGGAGCCAGCTGCACGGCCTGCTCCCTCTTTCGCCTTCCACCCAGTGACACGCAAACCCACCACTGTCTGCCACCCACCCTGGAGTGAGGAAGGAGCGGTCAGATGTAGCGTATCGGAAGCCGGAGCGACGTCCGGGGCACGGGGGGGGGGGGGGGGAATCCAGTGACACCAAAGGTGTCACAGGTCTCGTTACTGGCGCCCTGACGTCACTGTATCTTCGAGCATTAACTAGAAAATTGTCGACGGTAGCCAACGCAGCTTCCAGCTGTTTACGGACAGCAGCCAACTCTCCTTATGTCCGCTCACAACAAGCACAGTCCGTAGCCATATCGTACTGTGTATAAAATAGACATAAGGTCTCAAATGGCGCTACTGAGTTTGAAAATATACCAGACAGGAATAAAGAAACACTAAAAGTTGGTGTGCTGATTTCTCACTGAACTGTGAGACCGCAAGCTGTTGTTGTTGTGGTCTTCAGTCCTGAGACTGGTTTGATGCAGCTCTCAATGCTAATCTATCCTGTGCAAGCTTCTTCATCTCCCAGTACCTACTGCAACCTACATCCTTCTGAATCTGCTTAGTGCATTCATCTCTTGGTCTCCCTCTACGATTTTTACCCTCCACTCTGCCATCCAATATTAAATTGGTGATCCCTTGATGCCTCAGAACATGTCCTACCAACCGATGCCTACTTCTAGTCAAGTTGTGCCACAAACTCCTCTTCTCCCCAATCCTATTCAATACCTCCTCATTAGTTATGTGATCTACCCATCTAATCTTCAGCATTCTTCTGTAGCATCACATTTCGAAAGCTTCTATTCTCTTCTTGTCCAAACTATTTATCGTCCATGTTTCACTTCCATACATGGCTACACTCTATACAAATACTTTCAGAAATGACTTCCTTGCACTTAAAGCTATACTCGATGTTAACAAATTTCTCTTCTTCAGAAACGCTTTCCTTGCCATTGCCAGTCTACATTTTATATCCTCTCTAAGCTATTAACCAGAAATAAGTCTCTCTACACAGAAAATTTACACTAAGCTGCCACCCTACGCAATGATATTCATAAGACTTTCGCAAAAACAAAAAAAAACTACAATTAATTTTCTAACCACTAGTCTACAGAGTGAAATACACACGCACAGTTCACTTCTTTTCAGAAGCACGTGAACAAAAAGCAGAGACTCACTTAATTTACAGATTATCAAGCAAGTGCTGCTGCTGCTCTACTGATCGTCCTCTCGGCTCGGTGGCTGGCGCTACACTGCGGGCAGAAAACTGAAATGAGCGTACTTCGTCTTTGGCCGGGAGGCCCCATCCGGAGAAGTTCGGCCGCCAAGTGCAAGTGTTATTTCAGTCGACGCCCCATTGGACGACTTGCACTCCGGTGATGAGGATGGAATGATGATGAGGACTACAGAGCACCCAGTCCCGGAGCGGAGAAAATTTCCAACCTGGCCGGGAATAGAACCCGGGCGAGCTTGCATGGGAAGCGAGGCAGACAGCTGAGTCACTTTGACTCGCAAGTACTAGGGGTTAACAGAGTAGAATTTACGTAACAAAATAAATTACAAGACCCACATGATTCCTTAAATCTTACTGACAGTGACAAATACTAAAGATACTTGAGCCCGGAGAGGACATTCATTAGTAGTGCAGGTAAAGATAAATCGTTGTTTTTGCTGTCAGGCCACGTCCACTAACCTAGGCAGCAGGAAACGGCTCAGGTCGAACTCCGAGTACGGCCAGCTACCGCACGGGAAGCGGCGACCCTGCAGTAGGCGTAGGCACACTACTCAAAGTAATTTCCACCGTCAGAAAGTGGCGAGCAGACTGTCCCGGTTAGCAATCCCAGGCCGCGATCCAGAAGGAATCCATTCCAGACTGTGAGCCGTCAGCCTAGCTCCAGCTGTGCGTGCGGATAAATCCCGGTCGAAATGCGGCTGGAGTGCCACCTACAAGGATGTTCGTCATTCTGAGAAAATTAGGGCTAAGCTGTAGGGAGGGACGGGTAATACACAATATGTACACGAACCAAGAGGGAAAAACAAGCTTGGGAAACCAAGAGCGAAGTTCTTGAATTAAAAAGGATATAAAGATTCAGTCTTTCGCCCTATAGCTAGTCTATACTTAGAAGAAGCAATGACAGAAATAAAAGAAAGGGTGAAGGGTAGGATTAAAATTTAAGGTGAAAGAATAAGGTAAGACTTACTGTAGAAATTGCTATCCTCAGTAAAGGTGAAGTACATTTAAGAAATGAGATCAACGGACTGGATCGTATAATGAGTGCAGAATATGGATTGAGAGTAAGTTGAACAAAGTCGAAAGTAGCAGATATTAGAACAACGATAAACTTAATCTCAGAATTGGGAATGACGAATTAGACACGGGCAAGGAATTCTGCTATCTAGGCAGCAAAATAACCCGTGAGGGACGGAGCAAGGAGCGCATGAAAAGCAGAGGAGCTCAGACAAAGAGGGCATTTCGGATCAAGAAATGTCTTCTGGTATCAAACATTGATCTTAGTTTGAGGAAGACATTTCTGAGAATGTGCGTTTGGAGCATAGCATTGTTCGGCGGTGAATTGCGGGCAGTCGGAAACCGGATCAGAGGAGAAACGAAGCGATTTTAGTTACAGTGCTACAGAAGAATGTCTAAAATCTGATGGACTGATAAGATAAGAAATGAGGAGGTTCTTCGCAGAATCGACGAAGAAAGGATTGTATTGAAAACGAGCATTGTACTAGAGGGAGCTGTAGTGGGTGCAAATGTAGGGGGAAGCAGAAATTGGAATACATCCAACAAATTATTGAGGCCGAGGACGTAGGGCGCAAGTGCTACCCTGAGATGAAGAATTTAGCGAAGAGGAGGAATCAGTGGCCAACGGTATCAAACCAAACTGAACACTGATGACTCAATAAGGGTCGAGAATACTACATGATTATGAGTATTACAAAGAATTATGTCGCGATTTCTTCCAGATGGTGCCCAAGAAGAAATGTTTTCTCAATATTAACAGTGTTGTGGCGATGTGGATACTTTCACGCTATGATGTATACAATCCCTTACAGATTAATGTTGACTGACGTACCTGGAGCTATAGAGCGCTGTTTTCACCTGCACAAAGACTGTTAATCCAAGTTAATTTTGGTGCACTATTCTCGTCCAGAAATGATCACAACTCGATTTCTCGATATGGTTATGCACGGTGCAGTAGTTCTATATCTACATTTACGTAGATACTCCGCAAGTCACCGTATGCATCTCTCCGTGCTAGTCTATCCTGTGCAACACTTTTAATCTCTATATCACTGCAATGTACATCCTTATCTACCTGCTTACCGTAGCCAAGACTTCGTCTCTAGCATTTGACCCCCTCCCCTCCCCGTAAATTAACTATTCGATGATGCCACAAGATGTCTCCTTCTACATCTACATCTGCACATACAATGAGCAAGTCATCGTTCAGTGCTCAGCAGACGGTGCATTGTGCTATAATCCGTTCGTCATAAGAATAAACTTGATGTAAACAAACACAAACGCGAAGATTGGTCAGAAGCCTTAGCACACGTACACCGGTGTTGTTACGCTCTTGGAAGCAGGTCCTACTTATGTATTAGATACATTGTTACTAAGCTACATTAAATGAAACTTTAAGATATTCAAATGTATTAACAGCCATCTATGTGTTTCTTAATCACGCTTTAGCCAAGTAGTTTTTACTTCAAAAATCGTGTACAGTCACAGCCTCTGCAGGGATGTGCTCTAATTGTCGCGTTGTTAATGCGCAGTATGAAATTGGCTGAGGGTGCTTTCTGTTTCGTAGTGAAACATGCGCGTGGAACACGGTTAAAAAGTGCCGAGAAGTAGGTTGTACTTAATGTTTTTCATACATTTACGGAGATAATCAGCTTTGAAGTTTTTCTAGCGGTGTATATAGCAGTTGGTAAAGTAACGTACATTGAACCTGTAGCGCAGTCGGTAGCGTAACGAAATGTGAACTAAATGCGATTATTCGTGCGTTGGTTCCATTCTTCAAGTATAATTTTCTTTCTCGTTCAATTTGAAATACCTACATCTCATAATTATAAAACTCATCATCATTTTTATGAGTAATGCAAGCCTTCTTGTTGCTAATTACATATTGGACGCGAAATTCCTGTTTCCATTTCAAATACAAATTCTTAACTATCGATGTTTTATGAAAGGCTGTTCATAAAATTTGTTTAAATTAAGAAAACATAACAATATCAGTTTTAAGGCAAAAATGAAATACCAAGTCCTCTTTACTTGGACTATGTCCATCGTTTTACACCATAGATGTAGGCAGATGTAGATAAGTATCGCAGAAACACGAAAAACAATCATTTTAACAGCATCGAGCACATCATACAAATGCTGCATTTTTACATTTGCCACTGTACCATTACAACATGATCCCAACAGAACTGATCTGGAGCCAAGCTGCGGGATTTGGCCCGAGAAGTAACGAGACTGTTAAACTCCCAGATGTGCTGGTAACTAACGCACGCAGCTTTTCCACTCGGCACTGCCGAACGCTGGTGGGATATAGAACGGCTCGTCATAAAAGAAGAAGAGAAGCTGCTGCGTCTGGTTGGCTTCGTGGATTCAGTCGGTGATAGGCTCGTTATCAACGTAGCAGGTGACACTTCCAGAACTGAAACGTATTTTTCGGATTCGGATGAGGAAGGAGCTAAGAGATTATTAGACGACTGACTGTATGTAATACCTTCAGTGGCTTCAATATTTAACTATACCGGGAAATACTTCGTTACTATCTTACGTGACACACAGCTTATACAGAAAAATTACCCTGTGCCTCAGTCTGGAATTTTCATCATTCTTGTTTTTAATTATAATAGCTCAAAACGATAACGTATTGCGGTTTTCATATAGTCGTCTAAAGAGAGTATTGTGGGAGATCTGCAGTATATTATTTCATTCAGCTTAAAAACTGAATGACATTCCAAGCTGTATTGCTCCTCTGCTCGTTTCTTTTTTACGTGTGAACTGCAGCTGGCCACGTCATTGCAGGCTATCTGTATCAGCTGACCGGTCAGTGCTGTCAAAGTTAAATGCGCCGGAAAAGCTGTTGTCCCGTAATATCGGCAAGTCAATGTGCGCGTAAGGCACAGCACAAAATGTATCCTTAATATCGTACTCGACAGTATTCGAGACAGCTTGGCTGCAGTCTTACGTGAAACGGAAATCCAATGAGGTTCCAGCAAACGCGGAAGAATACATAGCGCAATGTTTACAACAGGTTTATTCTTATGATGAACGGATTATAATATTATCGGCTTTCCATCAGTGTATTCCACGAGAGAAAAGTGTCTCTCTGCATGCCTCTATACGCTATCTGATCTAAAGGAAAACCTTAATCATCCTTCTTATTCTTTGATCAGAAGTGTGCAGACACCTATTAGTAGACATTAGCGTGGGGTGTGCTGAGCTTTTGCCTTTATGAGTGCTTGAACCCTGCTGGGCACACTTTCAATAAGGTATCTAAATCTCTGGAGGAATTCCTCAAGAACTTAAACCAGAAAGGGCAGTGATGTTTTAGCGAATTCGACGTTCTAAACCATCCCAAATGAGTTCCATCGTCTACAATCGAGGCGCTGGGCTGACTCGTGCATTTAGGGAATGTTGCTTTCCGCAAACCATTGCCTGGGATATGGCAGATGTCACTGTTAAGCCGATGGACACACTCTCTTCCTACACGTCGGTTAGGGAGCCTGAAGATGACGTAATGTAGCGCTGAAACTGGTTGACGAATTGAAATAACAACTCGAAATTTAGTTGGATTTAAGAGTTCTGATTAGACATTTTATATTGAATAGCCGACAACCATCTATGTAAAGATGGACTTACAGAGACTTGTCTCTGAACTGTTCCACTAATGTATGCCATAGCCAGTTCCCTAAAATGTGTCCGCAGCTCGTGGTCGTGCGGTAGCGTTCTCGCTTCCCGCGCCCGGGTTCCCGGGTTCGATTCCCGGCGGGGTCAGGGCTTTTCCCTGCCTCGTGATGTCTGGGTGTTGTGTGCTGTCCTTAGGTTACTTAGGTTTAAGTAGTTCTAAGTTCTAGCGGACTGATGACCATAGATGTTAAGTCCCATAGTGCTCAGAGCCATTTGAACCATTTTGAACCCTAAAATGTGATCGTAATCTTCCGCATTCACAGTTTTCTTAAGCGCAGTTAGGGGACCACATCCTAACTGCGAAGGACACCATCATACTGTAATCTAATCTCCTCCGTATTTTACTGTTGGTAGGTAACGTTCTCCAGGCTCTCGCCAAACCAAAACCCCTCCATTTGGTTGCCACGGCGTATACTGTGATTCATCATTCCAACCCATTCGTTTCCAGTCAACCACTATGAAGTGGCATAACCGTTTACATCAGCTGAAACGTCGCTAATCACTGACTACGGTCAGATGTGCCTTTGAGGAGATGCTCAGCCATTGTGCCTGATTCTTTTCAGCTACTATCATTGCGCCAGACGGACTGCTGGAAGAATTTTGGAACTCGCGCGTGATTTGATCGGCTGATTTAATGCGTCCTTTTAAGACAACTGTCCGCAATGCTTGACGGTCCTCTCTAAAAGTACATGAGGTCTGCCAGGGCTTAATTTAGTGTGCCAGTTGCCTTCCCATACACATCAGCAACAATAAATTTGGTTGGCTGTAGAAGGGTTGAAATATCCCTGATGGATCTATTATTCAAGTGGCGTCCAGTGACTAGTCCATAATCTATATCATCCCGTAGGCGACCCATTCTTCTGGCAACACAATACGCCCCTTCACCTTTGATACTGGCAAGTCCGCCTCTCTTGGTATTTACACTACTGTCCATTGAAATTGCCACACCAAGAAGAAATGCAGATGATAAAGGGTATTCATTGAACAAATATATTAAACTACAACTGACATGTGATTACATTTTCACGGAATCTGGGTGCATAGATCCTGAGAAATCAGTTCCCAGAACAACCACCTCTGGCCGTAATAACGGCACTGATACGCCTGGACATTGAGTCAAACTGAGCTTGGATGGCTTGTACAGGTACAGCTGCCCATGCAGCTTCGACATGATACCACAGTTCATCAACAGTAGTGACTGGCGTATTGTGACGAGCCAGTTGCTCGGCCACCATTGACCAGACGTTTTCAATTGGTGAGAGATCTGGAGAATGTGCTGGCCAGAGCAGCAGTCGGACATTTTCTGTATCCAGAAAGGCCCGTACAGGACCTGCAACATGCGGTCGTGCATTATCCTGCTGAAATATAAGTTTTCACTGGGATCGAATGAAGGGTAGAGCCACGGGTCGTAACACATCTGAAATGTAACGTCCATAGCTCAAAGCGCCGTCAGTGCGAACAGGAGGTGACAGAGACGTGTAACCAATGGCACCCCATACCATCACGCCGGGTGATACGCCAGTATGGCGATGACGAATACACTCTTCCAATGTGCGTTCACCGCGGTGTCGCGGTGTCGCGGATGCGATCATCATGATGCTGTAAACAGAATCTGGATTCATCCGAAAAAGTTACGTTTTGCCATTCGTGCATCCAGGTTCGGCGATGAGTACACCATCGCAGGCGCTCCTGTCTGTGAAGCAGCGACTAGGGTAACCGCAGCTATGGTCTCCGAGCTGATAGTCCATGCTGGTGGAAACGTCGTCGAACTGTTTGTGCAGATGGTTGTTGTCTTGCAAACGTCCCCATCTGTTGTCTCAGGGATCGAGACGTGGCAGCACGATCCGTTACAGCCATGCGGATAACACGCCTGTCATCTCGACTGCTAGTGATACGAGGCCGTTGGAATCCAGTTTGGCGTTCCGTATTATTATCCTGAACCCACCGATTCCATATTCGGCTGACAGTCATTGGATCTCGACCAACGCGAGCAGCAATGCCGCGTTACGCTAAACCGCAATCGCGATAGGCTTCAATCCGACATTTTTCAAAGTCGGAAACATGATGGTATGCATTTCTCCTCCTTACACGAGGCATCACAACAACGTTTCACCAGGCAACGCCGGTCAACTGCTGTTTGTGTATGAGAAATCGGTTGGAAACTTTCCTCATGTCGGCACGATGTAGGTGTCGCCACCGACGCCAACCTTGTGTGGATGCTCTGAAAAGCTAATCATTTGCATATCACAGCGTCTTCTTCCTGTCGGTTAAATTTCGCGTCTGTAGCACATCATCCTCGTGGTGCAGCAATTTTAATGGCCAGTAGTGTAGTAGTCAGTTTCGCAGTACATGAGGAGATCTCCGGACTTTTAATCAGATTCTCTATGTTTCGTAATCTCTCTCGCATCCTTCTGATTATACATACGCATTGTATAAGACGTGGTACCGGGACTGTCACACTCGAATTCTTTCTCGAATAGAGTTTCCATAAATTTATGCAACAGGGAACAAAGTCACCTCTGTTCAAAGTACTAGAAGTCGAATTCAGCGGCCTTTGCGGCTATATTGTGGCGTTCAGGGTAAAAATGCAGGTGTTTCTACTTACGAGCGAGGACAACAACATTATATCAGTATTTCCTTCTTTTGCAGGTCTATCAAAAGTAGTATGGTCAATATTCCCAAGATCGCATGGCACAAGCAAGCTCTTAATGTTTATTTTCCCATGGGCAGAAGGTGAGATATTAAAATGTGGACGCATGGACGAAAAAATTATAGCCTATACTGAGACGCGTAATCTAGTTCGTGGCGCACTGAAATGGGTGCACAGTAAGGTACCAATTATCACGATATCTGTACCTATACCCTTAACACTCCGTACAGTCGTATGGGTGGAAGCGACCAGCACATCTCTGAGTTCGTTCGATTTTTGTTGTCATGTGTATTTCATAAGGACGCAACAACACTGGAGCAGTGCTCTAGAATTTTTCTGTCACCTACCGTTTAAGACTCCTAGGGTATGTATCTCATCAGTTTTGTGGCTGTTGCAGCTGTGTCTTTCATCACGATCTTCATTATCGTTGTCGTCGTGAGTGCTCTGCCCAGAGACAGGTTTTCTGCAGTAACTGTCCATGTTCTGCTGCCTCCTGCCATCCCTTTGATGTACGCGTAATTTCCGCCTCCCTGTATGTCGTCTCTCATCTCGTATCTCCTCCTTCCTCTCAGTCTCTTTCCACAAACCAGACCAGGGCCGCCCACGACGTGCCAAACTGTGGGCCGACACCCTGCCTGTGTCACCTTTGGACGGCCCTTCTCGGAAATACTCGGAGCACCGCGACAGCGATGTTTACCCTTCTCTCTTTGTTCATGGTATGAAGGACGTACATAAATCCAGTGACTGTTTGCACAAAGAGAGGCTGTCTAGTGATCTGCAGTCACAGACCTTTAAAATAAATGGAAATACGCGTTATGGAGTTGCTTAAGCGACAGGTACTGCAAATTAGCGAAGATACAACATTTTAGTACCATCCAGAAAGCATTTAAATATTTAGTTGACAGTCGAGGAACAAAAAACTACAACGCTCAACAGATGGGATTTATTGTTCTGTGAACCAAGAAGCACTCAGTGCAAAATTCGCTGGTATTGAACACATGAAGAAGTTGATGGTACGAACAGTAAAATTTCTAAGGTCGCACACATTATTCCACTATTGTTTCCACCAAGTCTCAGTGGAATTAAAAGTAGGGTACAGATACTTTATATGCTATTGCAAAGCACGTTGGTTAAGTCAAGGGATGTGCCTGGAACTATTTTTCAATTTGTGAACGGAAAAATAATGCAAGAACCAAAATAAGAACATCTGGAATGGATTGCAGATCTCACATTTTACGTGTAATTGACTCCACAGTGTCCACAGGAAGACACCGGAAGGTGAGCAACAACGTACTTCTGATTTGAAACTTCCGGGCAGATTAAAACAGTGTGCCGGACCGAGACTCGAACTCGGGACCTTTGCCGAGTTCGAGTCTCGGTCCGGCACACAGTTTTTAATCTGCCAGGAAGTTTCATATCAGCGCACACTCCGCTGCAGTATGCAAATCTCATTGTACTTCTGATTTAATGGGGTGCATTTAAAACGAAATTTGGACACTTAATTGTGTCCTTGAAGGGATAGTTTCCCAAACGTTTAGAGGAGACGGCTAATCTTGCACCTATTTTCGATATGTTTTTGAGACCGTTAGCTGTTTCAGTTGAAAGCGCTCCTGCGCATGTGCAGACGTAACTGGTTTATCTGCAAGGTGATTCCCCCTTTAAATACTAATTGTTTTACATTAAGACTGTCAATGACGTCTACATTGCGTTCTTAGGTAGAGTTTCCATGTCTGAATAATGAGGCTGCAAAAGTGCTACAATATGTCGAACAACATATGTATCTGAAAGAATTATTTTCGATTATGAAACTAAGTAACACAGGATTACACGGATATCTGAGGGTGAAAATCTGTGAAATTGTCTTCTTCTGTCTGTATTCTGACAGTTTGTACCAGATAAAAATTATTTTATTTCTTCAGTGCGCCAAAAATATTTAAATAATACTGAAATTTTTCTTGTGTGTGATCTGTGTTGTTGAGAAACTGCTATTTAAACGCGCCCTTCCACAGTTTTCCCCTCTTCCCGCTCTCACGGTCAGACAGCTTGGTGTGATGGTGGGGGAAGTGCTCAGTGGGGATGAGCGCAGTGGTACTGGTGGCAGGGCATCGCTCGCGAGCTGAATTCTTGGCTGCCTCTGAACTAGACCTTCTTACGAGTTCGTTAGCAAGCACTCCCATCTCAGCGAATGTCCCAACCAGTTGTTCTCCGTTCTCTTATAACCTATAGCAGTTCTCTCATCTTACCAATCCTTTCCAACATGCTTTCATTAGTCACTCTTTCCATCCACCTTATCCATGGGGAGATGTAAATTCCTAAACAAATATTGTGAAGGACAGTTAATTTATGTGCAGTAATATTCTTACTGGTTCTGTTTTGTTTGTGTGTAGGGACGCGTAATCCGTTTATGAACTGGCAGACATACGCATGGGTTAACCACAAGAGCGCTCCACACATTTCCATTTGGCCTACTCTGATTTATAACGTAAAACATGAGTTCGACTTCGTATAACTAAAACAAACGTACTGATTACGTAGTTTTATGGAGAGGAACCTGCAGCTGGGACCGTCAAAGTACCGACACAACCACTGCACTACCCGTAGATGACCCACATGTGCTGCAGGGCAGAGTGTATTGATCAGAACCATCATTAGACCATTCCAGTTGATTAGGTTGGCTCCGTTAATTCCACCAACCTCCTGATGGAATCGAGAAAGAGGTTGGATTTCATTCAACTACCGTAGCTTGTGATGATAAGGTAAACGGACTATGACTGGAAACGCCTAAGGTGTCAACCATCGCTTTGGTACTCTGTTTTCTTCTTGACTGTTGATTTATAACTCTATGTTAACTGACAACTATAATAGTTTCTGTGTGACAGTTCATCTGACAGCTAATACTGGGTCTCTGCATCGTCCCCTTACCAAAACACGAAGTGAAAGATAATCTCGATATTCTTCAAGCGTCTTTTCGGTTTAGGTATTAATGATACATTTACCCTTTAGATACATTTCTTAAGGTGATACTGTGATATAAAACAGAAGTGGAACGATCAAAACTGCAACGATTATCTGAAACAAGTTGTGGCAAAAGCAGACGGTAAGTAACTGGTGGAACCATGAGGAAATACAGTCCACCCACGAAAGTCGTAGCGGACAAGCACTCGCGACCGTTTCTTGAGTAATGCGTAGTCTGACCCCTTACCAGCCGAGATTAATACAGTGAATACAGTGAATACAGTAACACAGTGGTTTCATTTAACAAGCGCTACAGCGTCTGTACAATGGCAGATGCTACAAGGCATAACGAAGAGAGTAAAATTCCGTAATCGATTACTCAAACAGTAGTAGAACAGTATACTGCTTTGTAGTTTTTACACTGTAACTTTCTTATACGTGTGATGCCTAAGTTAACTTCTCAGCTGGTGATCCTTATATTCACCAGGGGACCGCTCTTATTCGTCAATAGCGATTTCGTCCAAATTTGTGGTATATACAGGGCTTGGGCAGACATGAAGGTGACAGAAGTCAGAGCTACGGACGGTCGAACATTCAGAAAAAATAGCATTTTTGGTGCGTACCGAGTGGGATATCAGCCAGTCCCTGTTGCAAACCCAAGCTTTATTTTTTATTTTCTTGTTTTACGTTACTTACACTGCAAATAGACAGAAATTCGTGTTTTTGAAGACATAAGGCTGGGAAGTTTATCCCTCTGGAAATTTCTAGAACATTGTAAGACATTTGAGAGAGTTCCAGAACATTCTAGGGTTCGAGAGTATTAGAGACATTCTGTAACATTCCAGAACATTCCGGAACCGAGCGGTTCTACGAGCTTCAGTCTGGAACCGCGCAACCTCTACGGTCGCAGGTTCGAATCCTGCCTCGGGCATGGATGTGTGTGATGTCCTTAGGTTAGTTAGGTTTACGTAGTTCTAAGTTCTAGGGGACTGATGCCCTCAGATGTTAAGTCCCATAGTGCTCAGACCCATTTGAAACATTCCGGAATGTTACACAATGATCCGGCATGTTCTGGAATGTTAAGGAACAGTTTGGAACATTTGGGAAGATTCAGGAATGTTCTAGAACATCGCGGAACATTCCGGAACATCCCAGATAATTGCAGAACATTCCAGAACACATCTGAATGTTGTGGAATGTTCTGGAACATTGTGAACAATTCGAAGCCTTTTTGACATATTCTGGAATTCGCCACTGGTGGGGCTACCCGTTGGTAGGGATATGTAACGCAAGACCCGTCGTGGGTCCAAACGTCGGTTTCTTATCATGACGAAGGGTCGGACCGAAAATGAAGTGCAGGGAAATGAAGAAAAACAATGAAGTCTGAGTAGATAAAGTGATACAGTTACTTGTATAAAGTGTGTAATGTGTGCCTAGTGCATTTGTAAAAAAAAAAAATTATCTGATTTATATTAGACAACGCCCAAACGTAAAAGAGGAATACATGTCGCCAGTTCTGTAGCAAAACGGCGAAAACGAAAAAAGGAACAGCAAAAAAACCGAAAAACACGAAGTGCGCGAAGCACATTTAAGTTCAAAAATGAACACCGTGAGAAGTAGAGAAACCGAAGAACAACGAATGAACGGATGGAAGACTCAAGAATTGCGACACAATCTTATAATAGAAGACTGCGAACCAAAACCAGTCATGACAATATCACCCTACGAAAAGCGCTGACGAGAACAACTAAACAGTACAACCTAAGAAATGAAGCATTCTGCTACCACCCGACGAAAGATTACAACGAACACAAACACGTCATAATCAGAAAAATGGATAACATCTGCCAGTTTCGCAACACGAAAAAATCCAGTAGACAAACGCAATGATTCTGTTGTTGTTTTTGTTGTGGTCTTCAGTCCAGAGACTGGTGTGATGCAGCTCTCCATCCTACTCTATCCTGTGCAAGATTCTTCTTCTTCATCTCCCAGAACCTACTGCAAACTACATCCTTCTGAATCTGTTTAGTGTATTCATCTATTGGTCTCCCTCTACGAATTTTACCCTCCACGCTGCCCTCCAATACTAAATTGATGACCCCCTTGGTGCCTCAGAATATGTCCTAATGACCGATTCCTTCTTCTAGTCAAGTTGGGCCACAAATTTCTCTTCTCCCCATTCTATTCAATACCTGCTTATTAGTTATGTGATCTACCCATCTAAACTTCAGCATTCTTCTGTAGCACCACATTTCGAAAGCTTCTATTCTCTTCTTGTCTAAACTATTTATCGTCCGCGTTTCACTGCATACAAATATTTTCATAAACGACTTGCTGACACCTAACTCTATACTCGATGTTAACAAATTTCTCTTCTTCAGAAACGCTTTCCTTGTCATTCCCAGACTACATTTTATATCCTCTCTACTTCGACCATCGTTAGTTATTTTGCTCCCCAAATAGTAAAACTCATTTCCTAATCTAATTCCCTCAGCACTACCCCGTTTAATTCGACTACATTCCATTATTCTCCTTTTGACTTTGTTGATGTTCATCTTATATCTTCCTTTAAAGTCACGGTCCAATCCGTTCAGCTGCTCTTCAAGATCCTTTGCTGCCTCCGACAATATTACAATGTCAGCGGCGAATCTCAAAATTTTTATTTCTTCTCCATGGATTTTAAATCCTACTCTGAACTTTTCTTTTGTTTCCCTTACTGCTTGGACGAAATGCAGATTTAATAACATCGGGGATAGGCTACAACCCTGTCTCACTCGCTTCCCAACTACTGCTTCCCTTTCATGCCCCTCGACTCTTATAACTGCCATCTGGTTTCTGTACAAATTGTAAATACACTTTCGCTCGCGGTATTTTACCCCTGTCACCTTCAGAATTTGAAAGAGAGTGTTCCACTCAACAGTGTAAACAGTTTTCTCTATGTCTACAAATGCTAGAAACGTAGATTTGTTCTCCTTCATCTATTTTCGAAGATACGTCGTAGGGTCAGTATTACCTCACGTGTTCCAACATTTCAACGGAATCCAAATTGATCTTCCCCGAGGTCGGCTCCTACCGGTTTTTCCATTCGTCTGTAAGGAATTTGTGTTAGTATTTTGTAGCCGTGGCTTATTAAACTGATAGTTTGGTAAGTTCACATCTGTCAACACCTGCTTTTTTTGTGATTGGAATTATGATTTCTTCTTGACGTCTGAGGGTATTTCGCCTGTCTCATACATCTTGCTCACCAGATGGTAGAGTTTTGTCAGGACTGACTGGCGTACCACCCGGCGTCATGGTATGGGGTGCCTTTGGTTACGCGTCTCGGTCACCTCTTGTTTACATTGACGGAACTTTGAACAGTGGACGTTACATTTCAGATGTGTTACGACCCGTGGCTTTACCCTTCATTCGATCCCTGCGAAACCCTATATTTCAGCAGGATAACGCACGGCCGCATGTTGCAGGTCCTGTACAGGCCTTTCTGGATACAGAAAATGTTCGACTGCTGCCCTGGCCAGCACATTCTCCAAATCTCTCACCAATTGAAAACGTCTGGTCAATGGTGGCCGAGCAACTGGCTCTCACAATACGCCAGTCACTACTGTTGATGAACTGTGGTATCGTGTTGAAGCTGCATGGGCAGCTGTACCTGTACACGCCATCCAGCGCTGTTTGACTCAATGCCCAGGCGTATCAAGGCCGTTATTACGACCAGAGGTGGTTTTTATGGGTACTGAATTCTCAGGATGTATGCACCCAAATTGCATGAAAATGTAACAACATATCAGTTCCAGTGTACTATATTTGTCCAATGAATACCCGTTTATCATCTGCATTTTTTCTTGGTGTAGCAATTTTAATGGCCAGTAGTGTATCTTGGCCACAGTAATGAGTTCACTATGCTGTTAGTAGTAGGTTTATCAGCATTTCCTTTATTTTATTCATTATTCACCTACTCCTGCATTACGCCTATTTGATTTTATATTTATAGCCCTGTATTCACCTGACCAAAAGTCTTGTTCCTCTTGCGACCGAACTTCACTAATTCCCACTATATCTAACTTTAACTTATCCCTTTCACTTCTTAAATTTTCTAACCTACCTGCCCGATTAAGGGATCTGACTTTCCAAGCTGCGACCCGTAGAACGCCAGTTTTCTTTCTCCTGATAACGTCCTCTTGAGTAGTTCCCGTCCGGAGATCCGAGTGGGGGACTATTTTATCTCCGGAATATTTTACCCAAGAGGACGCCATCATCATTTAACCATACAGTAGTGCTACATGCCCTCGGGAGAAATTCCGGTGTTAGTTTCCTCTTGCATTCAGCCGTTTCCAGTACCAGCACAGCAAGGTCATTTTGGTTAGTGTTACAAGGCCAGATCAGTCAATCATGCAGTCTCGTGCCCTTGAAGCTGCTGAAAGGGTTGCTGCCACTTTTCAGGAACCACAAGTTTGTCTGGCCTCTCAACAGATACCCGTCTATTGTGGTGGCACCCTACAGTACGGCTATCTGTATTGCTGAGGCACGCAAGCCTTCTCACGGTGAGGCGAGGTCCATGGTTCATGGTGGGATGATTCTTTCATACGAATCGAAATATTCGATTACTAATTTCCTGGGTGATGTCAGATACCCCAACTAGTGCCATTATGTTGAATTTATTAATATTTTCATGAAATGCATGAAAAGGAAAGGCATAGAAGAAAACATGGAATTACAAATAAATTTTCCAGGAAGGGTATATAAGTCGTTTACGAGAACTTAGCATATAAAATTACTTTTATTATTTTACGGTTAATGGTTTGGACGTTCTGAGGTGTCATTCGCAGTAAAAACAGAGGAAATAATAATTTTCTCGGCATCTTGAATTTGTTATAAAATGCTCCTTTTTTACAGTCACCTAGATGTTTTATGGTTTGTGTAGAAAAATATACTTGGCTTACATTAAAAAAACATTCTTCCTCATCGCACAATTTAGCAGAAAACCGCACTAATTATTGGGGAGCGTAACTGGTGACATACAGTGGAAAATATTTTATGCAGTTTTCTCGTGATGTGATACTTTTTTCTTTTTCGGTGAAGTAAAAGTGATTTTAATCTTTTTGATCGAATTCTTTACTTGGCCCTAAAACAGACATCGCAGGGCTCCAATAGTGAAGTTTATTTGGGGGAAAACTAATTAGTGCACCATGGCAACCCTTCTTCGTCTTAAAGGGCCTCCACAACTATGGATATTTTTGTCTTCCCCGCGAGTCATTAAACAGACAAAATTTGTTTCCCAGCACTTAGGGTTTCATCGCTTCAGTCACAACCTTTTTGTATAAATCTGTTGTACGTTTCTAAGACTTTGATGGAGTAATGACAATATTCCTGTTCTGCAGCTTACTCATGCATCGTTTTTTGAACTCTCGGTCCTAAAGGGTATTGTAGACATACGTAGACTGTTGGCAATAAACTTTTAGTAATTTTATAGTCTACGAGAGGTTTACTTGGTTCAAATCCTGTCGTTTCACGAGAAATAATTTTGCCTATTAATGGTCTAGAGTTCGGGTAGAAGTCGGTTAGTACAGGCAGGTTATAAAAAGAACATACGAATGTAAAAAAAAAAGTATTATACCTGGTGTCGAAATAAGAATTTCGATTGACGTCACAGAATGAGAATTCTCGACTTACGTATTTAATCGGACGTTTTAATTACGATCACGTCCTGGATATTTCTTTGCAGAGTAGTTATGAATGCTGTAGGCACAATCCTTTCTTAGGAAACTATTTGCAGTCACAAATTTTTCTTTGCCTTTTCTTTTCACACCTTTTGTGAAAATCTTTGTGAGTACAATATACTGAGAATTATTTCGGTTTATTCGCTTTCTAAGCAAAGTAGAAAAGAAAAATTGGTTCTCCCATAAGGGAGCGAACACACGACCCTCGTTTTTTTTGGTCGATCTCATTTTGTTTGTCATTGTTCGTTACATTTGTTCGTGGTGGACGTCTGATGACACCCGGTCAAGTTCGTCGTTGATCTCTTTACTCAGTTTTTGTTTCTTTTTATAACAGAGTGCAACTGTCACTGACCGAACACGCTGGGCTACCATTTTTCTTTGCCTTTTCTTTTCACACCTTTTGTGAAAATCTTAGTGAGTACAATATGCTGAGAATTAGCGCTAAACCGCTTAATGGGAACTACGCTCACATAAATGATTCACGTCGCACCAGTCCCGCAACAGAAATGCAATTTTTCTTAAAAGTTTGGCCATCTGGAGCGCCCACATCCGTCACCTCCATTCCTGGCCAAGCCCTACATATACCATGCAGGCGCGGTCCCCTTGCCGGTGGAACTTTTCAGTCGTGTACGTGAAGTAACTTTACGCTCACAGTACCAGTATGTAACAATTACCTGCACTGTACATGAAACTTCTGCGTTCAAATTACGTACGTGCATTATTAAGTATATTATATACAGTCCTTATGAACACAACGCATCTGACCTACGACACATGAATAATCTCAGTATTTTGAACTAAATAATATCAAAATGTATGTCAAACCAACTATTGCTTCAATGAATGTTACTTGAAATTGCAAGAGCACACAAAACAATGTCTACTTTTGGCCCTAATAAGCACCTGGGTTTGCCGCAGGACAACACGTAGCTGAGCTCTTTGCAATAGCATTCCACTGCTGCTTTACATTATTTAATTCAGCTTTGCCGTATGCAGTGCGCTGGAATTACTCATCCGTTTGATACACAGTTAACAGTCGGATCTTCCAAGGGGCAATGCGAGCTCGAATTGGTCTGTTTAAAAGCTTTTAAACAGGAAGTGTAATGTGGAGGCTCAATGTCGAGTAATTTAAAGTCTTTAAAATTACTTTCCTATATTCTAAAACCAGATCAGAAATGTGGTATTTATAACATACGGTTTTGTTTGAGATTAGCTGAGTACCAGCCGTTGCCCAGGTCGGTATTTATTCCAGTCCCATTAGTCCATCTGCTCTTTCCCCTGTCTCTTTCTGTCCATCTTCTCTTCCCCCCTCTGTCCATGTCCTTCGTCTCTTCTTCTTCTATTTGTCCACCTCTTCACACTCCCACTGTCTGCTCGTATCTTCCAGCCCTTCTCACTATCTGCTGATCCACCCCTTTGTCTGCCCACCTTCTTCACCCTCTTTCTGTACGTCCACCTCCTCCTATTTCCTTTCATGTCCAACTCCTCTTCCCTGTCCATCTCATCCTCTTCCCTTTTTCTGTCCGTCTCCTGCTCCCCTTCTTTCTGTGTCGTGCAATGACAGAATTTTGTTTGTACATCCAGCGGCATATGTGGATACTGTCAGCGAAATGTGTTACGAATAAAGATAGTAGGCAAAGAAGTTATAAATTAAAACGCCCTGTTGTCATGCTTGATGCTTCAATGCTACTGCATGAACAGTGAAAATGAAGTAAATGACAATTTCTTTCCTCTTCATCATTTTGTGCGCGTTTTAAGCTAGAAACAATTTCTTTAAGATTTGAAACTGTGTCTAAAGTTTCTTGCAAGTCACTAAGTGCTCTGATTCGCGGTTATTACTCCTACCGTGATTCTTTTTAGACAGTAAATGTACCAAATCTGGTTGAAATCCGTGCAGTGGTTTCGGAGTAGAAGAGGAACATAAATACATGCCAACATTTTTAAAATATGTAAGGATGCACGTAGATCTTTGATTGCAGGGAACACTGTTAACGTTCCGAGAGAACGTAGGAGTTTCTGAAAGAAATGTAAAAAGCATAAGCAGCACAAAATAACTCATTTCGAGAAGTCTAAAGAAAGACATGAGCCACAAGGACGACGCTGTTACGACAGAAAGCAGCAAGGTTTCTTTGGAGAGACGAAACTCATACTCAGGAAAAAGGCGAAACCTACGAAGAAAATAGTTCTGTGAATGGAGTACACAGAAAGCAAATACAGGAAACAAGTTCCTTTAAAACGTTGCAAACAGTAAATGTACCAAATCTGGTTGAAATCCGTGCAGTGGTTTCGGAGTAGAAGAGGAACATAAATACATGCCAACATTTTTAAAATATGTAAGGATGCACGTAGATCTTTGATTGCAGGGAACACTGTTAACGTTCCGAGAGAACGTAGGAGTTTCTGAAAGAAATGTAAAAAGCATAAGCAGCACAAAATAACTCATTTCGAGAAGTCTAAAGAAAGACATGAGCCACAAGGACGACGCTGTTACGACAGAAAGCAGCAAGGTTTCTTTGGAGAGACGAAACTCATACTCAGGAAAAAGGCGAAACCTACGAAGAAAATAGTTCTGTGAATGGAGTACACAGAAAGCAAATACAGGAAACAAGTTCCTTTAAAACGTTGCAAACAGTTTGAATTTGGTGGTGGCAAAAAGAGGAGGGGCTAAATGATCCAGTTCCGATTATTTGTAAATATGATTTATTAAATAAAATGATCATAACATTAAAAAAGTGGTACCATCTTTCATTCATAATTAAAACTCCTTCGGTCCCGGGCTGAAAACCCGGTAAACTGCCCCTAAAGGCGGAAGAATCAGCAGCGATCAACGGTTTGAGGACGCAGAAGGCAATGGAAACCACTGAATGAAAGACATATAGCGTGTACCCACATGAGATGTGGCCTGTAATTGAAAAGTGTCCTAATGATCTCTCCATTGGCAAAAGACCCCGGAATAGTCCCCGATTCGGATCTGCGGGAGGGGACGGCCAAAGGCGAGGTGACCATGAGAAAAAGATTGAATAATCAGCGAAAGAATAACGTTCCACGATTCGGAGCGTGGAATGTCACAAGCTTTAATGTGGTAGGGAAGCTAGAAAATCTGAAAATGGAAATGCAAAGGCTCAATCTAGAAATAGTGGGGGTTAGTGAAGCGAAGTGGACAGAAGACAAGGACATCTGGTCTGACGAGTATAGGGTAATATCAACAGCAGCAGAAAATGGTAGCCGGCCGCTGTGGCCGAGTGGTTCTAGGGGCTTCCGTCTAGAACCGCGTAGCAGCTACGGTCGCAGGTTCGAATCCTGGCAGGGGCATGGATGTTTGTGATGTCCTTAGGTTAGTTAGGTTTAAGTAGTTCTAAGTTCTAGGGGACTGATGACCTCAGACGTTAAGTCCCATAGAGCTCAGAGCCATTTGAACCATTTACAAAATGGAAGGTGAGGCAGAGAGTGTGTTTATGTGAACAGTTCAGTGACAGCGTCGTTCTTATCAGCATCGACAGCAAACCAACATCGACGACGATAGTTCAGGTGTATATTCCGACGTCACAGGCTGAAGAGGTAGAGAAAGTATATGAGGAGATTGAAATGGGAATACTGTACGTAAAGGGAGATGAAAATCTAATTGTCATGGGACTGCAGTTGTAGGGGAAGGAGTAGAAGGAAAGGTTACAGGAGAGTATTGGCTTGGGACAAGGAATGAGAAAGGAGAACGACTAATTGAGTTCTGTAATAAATTTCAGCTATTAATAGCGAATACTCTATTGAAGAATCATGAGAGGAAGAGGTATATTTGGAAAAGGTCGGGTGATACGGAAAGATTTCAGATAGATTTCATCATGGTCAGACAGAGATTCAAAAATCAGATGCTAGATTGTAAGGCGTACCCAGAAGCAGATATATACTCAGATCACAATGTAGTAGTTATGAGGAGTAGGCTGCAGTCTAAGAGATTAGCCTGGAAGAATCAATATGCAAAGAAGTGGAATACGGAAGTACTAGGGAATAACGAGATACACTTTGAAGTTCTCTAAATCTGTAGATACAGCAATAAAGAATAGTCCAGTAGACAGTACAGCTGAAGAGAAATGGACATCTCTAGAAAGAGAAGCTAGAATGAAAAAAAAAAATGTACAAAGAAGGTAACTGCAAAGAAACTATGGGTAACGGAAGAAATAGTTCAACTGATCAATGAAATAAGGAAGTACAAAAATGTTCAGGGAAATTCAGGAATAGAGAAATACATGTCGCTGAGGAATGAAATAAATAGGAAGTGCTGGAAAGCTAAGGCGAAATGGCAACACAAAATGTTGCGAAAATGGAAAAAGAAATGACTGTCGTAAGGACTGACTCAGCATATAGGAAAGTCAAAAGATCGTTCGGTGAAATTAAAAGTAAGGATGGTAACATTAAGAGAGCAGCCAGAATTCCATTGTTAAATGGAAGAGTGGGAAGAGTGGTCTCATGCGATAGAAGAAGAAACAGGAGTCGATTTAGAAAAGATTGTGGATCCGGTATTTGAATTAGAATTAAGAGAGCTTTGGAGGACTTAAATCAAATAAGACAGAATTTCCAATATCCTTAGGGGAAGTGGCAACATAACGACTCTTGATGTTGGCGTGTAGACTTTGAGTCTGGTAATATTCCGTCTGACTCTCAGAAAAATTACATTCACATAGTTCCGAAGACTGCAAGAGCTGAAAAGTGCGAGAATTACAGCACAATCAGCTTAACAATTCATGCATCCGACTTGCTTACAAGAATAATCTACAGAAGAATGGAAATATAACTGAGGATGGATTAGATGACGATCAGTTTGGCTTTAGGAAAGGTAAAGGCACCACAGAGGCAAATCCGTCTTTGAGATTGATAATCGATGCAAGACTAAAGAAAAATTAATCTATGTTCAAGCGATTTGTCGACCTAGAAGAAGCGTTCGACAATGTAAAATGGTGCAAAATGTCCGAAATTCTGAGAAAAATAGGGGTGAGCTACAGGGAGAGACGGGTAATATACAATGTGTACAAGAACCAAGATGTAATAATAAGAGTGGAGGACCAAGAACGAAATGCTCGTGTTAAAAAGGGTGTAAAACAGGGCTGTAGTCTTTCCCCCTTACTGTTCAATCTGTACATCGAAGAAGCAACGATGGAAATAAAGGCAAGATTCAGAAGTGAAATTAAAATTCAAGGTGAAACGATATGAATGATACCATTCGCTGGTGACATTGCTACCGTGAGGAAAAGTGGAGAAGAATTACTTGAGCTGCTGAATGGTATGGGCAGTTCAATGAGTACAGAATACTGACGGAGAGAAAATCAGGAAAGACGAAAGTAATGAGAGGTTGCAGAAATGAGAACAGCGAGAAACCTAACAACAGGATTGATGGTCACGAAGTAGATGAAGTTAAGGAATTCTGCTACCTAGGCAGCAAAGTAACCAATGATGGACGGAGCCAGCGGACATCAAAACAAGACTAGCACTGGTAAAAAGGGCATTCCTGGCCAAGAGAAGTTACCTAGTATCAAACAAAGGCCTTAATTTGAGGAAGAAATTTCTGAGAATATACGTTTGGAGGACAGCATTGTGGGAAAACCAGAACGGAAGGGAATCTAAGCGTTTGAGATGTGGTGCTACAAGCGAATGTTGAAAGTTAGGTGGTCTGAAAAGGTGAGGAATAAGGAGGTTCTGCGCAGAATCGGGGAGGAAACAAATATGTGGGCCGGCCGCGGTGGCCGAGCCGTTCTAGGCACTTCAGTCCGGAACCCCGCGACTGCTACGGTCACAGGTTCGAATCCTGCCAGGTGCATGGATGTTTGTGATGTCCTTAGGTTAGTTAGGTTTAAGTAGTTCTAAGTTCTAGGGGACTGATGACCTCAGATGTTAAGTCCCATAGTGATCAGAGCCATTTGAACCATTTTAACCAAATATGTGGAAAACACTGACAAGGAGAAGGGACAGGATGATAGGACATCTGTTAAGACATTTGGGAGTGACTTCCACTGCCTTCCATGGTACTAGAGGGAGCTGTGGAGGGCAAAAACTGTAGAGGAAGACAGAGACTGGAATACATCTAACAGATAACTGAGGACGTAGGTAGCAAGTGCTACTCTGAGATGAAGAGGTTGGCACAGGAGAGGAATTCGTGGCGCGCCGTACACATTATTTTCGGGGAGAGATAGGAGATCCAGAGCGTTGGACTTCTTAAGATCAAACAAGGCAGAAGGGATGGGCAACATTCCATCAAAATTTCTAAAATCATTAGGGCAAATGGCTACATAAAGACTATTGACGTTGATGTGTATAATGTATGAAACTGTCGACATACCATCTGACTTTCGGCAAAACATCATCCACACTGTAATTATTTCGAGCAGTTAGTTCATGAACCCACGCGAATAGTAAACGGTTGTGAAAACACACTTGACCTCTTAGCAACAAATGATCCTGAATAAATAAGCAGCATCAAAAATGATTCAGGGATTAGTGAACACAGGGTTGTCGTAGCGAGATTGAATATTGTAATCCCCAAATCCTCGAAAAATAAGCGAAAAATATACGTATTCAAAAAAGCAGATAAAATTTACTTGACGCCTTCCTGGGAGACAATCTCGACTCATTCCAAATTAATAATATAAGTGTAGGCTAGATGTGGCTTAAATTCAAAGAAATAGTGTCGGCAGCAGTTGAGAGGTTTATACCAAATAAACTAACAAACGACGGAGCTGATCCTCCTTGGTACGCAAAACGGGTTAGAACGCTGCTGCAGAAACAACGATACAAAATGGCCAAATTTAAACAGACGCAAAATCCTCAAAATGGGCGATCCTTTACAGAACCTCGAAACTTGGCGCGAAGTTCAATGCGAGACGCCTATAACAGTTTCCACAACTAAACTTTGTCTCGAAACCTGGCAGAAAATCCAAAGAGATTCTGGTCGTATGTAAAGTATGTTAGCGGCAAGATACAAACAATGGCTCTCTGCGTGAAACAATGGAGATACTATGGAAGACAGTGCTGCCAAAGCAGATTTACTAAACACAGCCTTCTGAAATGCCTTCAAAAAAGAAGAAGAAGTAAATATTCCAATATTCGAATCGAGAACAGCTGCCAACATGAGTAACGTAGAAGTGGTTCAAATGGCTCTGAGCGCTATGGGAATAAACACCTATGGTCATCAGTCCCCAACGTAGAAGTAACGTAGAAGTAACGCAGAATGTGTCTGGAAGACAAAGAACGAAGTGCTCGGATTGAAAAGAGTGTAAGAGAGTCTTTCTTTCCCACCGTTTAATCTATACATCGAAGAAGCGATTCTTTAAATAAAATAAATGTGCGAGAGTGCGATTAAAATTCATGGTGAAAGGATATCAATAATAAGATTCGCTGATGACTTTGCTATCCTCAGATAACGAGGGGAAGTATTACAGAACGAGCTGAGTGGAATTAACTGTGTAATGAGTGCGGAATACAGATTAAATAAATCGAAGAAATATGAATGTCATGAGAAGTAGTAGGAATGAGAACAGCGAGAAACAGGGAATTCTGCAACCTAGATAATCGGGGCCCGTTGTTTTATCAACGATGAACTTGAAAAGAGGTCATGGGACGTCCACTCCAGACAAATGCAACGAACATTAACGAACAAAATGAGATAAAAAAGAGGTAGAGTGTCAGATTAATAATCAGCACGTCGTCAGTTCCGGGTTTGAATCCCGCCAGTGCTTAAATTTTGGATCAAAACTATCGGCAGTTTCGGCCGAAGACTTTCGGCAAAAGAAGTCATCTCTCACTCAGCCAACGGTCTTACCCAAGAGGACGGACGTAGGGAGAACATAAGAAGGAGACTGGTATTGGCAAAAAGGGCATTATTGGCCAAAAGAAATCTACTATTATCAAATATAGACTTTAACTTGAGGAAGAAATTTCTGATAATGTACGTTTGGAGCACAGCATTGTATGGTAGTGAAACATGGACTGTGCGAAAACCGGAACAGAAGATACTCGAGGTATTTCAGATATGATGCTACAAAAGAATGTTGAAAATTAGGTGGACTGATAGGGTAAGGAATGAGGAGGTTCTCTGCTAAGGAGAGGAACATATAGAAAACACTGCCATGAAGAAGTGACACGATGGTAGAACATTAGGGAGTAGCTTAATGGTAATGGAGGGAGAGATGTAGAGTAAAAATAGTAGACGATGACAGAGAGACTGGAATTCATCGAGCAAATAAGTGAGGACGTCGCAAGTGCTACTTCGAGATGAAGAGGCTGGCACAAGAGAGTAATTTGTCGTGGGGCGCATCAAAACAGTCTGAAGACAAACTGTGGGGGATGTAAGGAGTAAGCTGATTGAAAATTTGGTAAGCACTGTATTCATTGCTTTGATTCGTATCACGTAGGACATATCGACCATTGAAAGCATTTTCGCAATTACGGTAAGGTTCAAAAGCCAAAGATTAAATGTCTTTTTCAAAGAGTAAATATATTTCTCTAATTCACGTAATGTTTTTTTCAAATCAAGAAGTATCTCGTATTACACGGTGTCTAAAGTAACCTGTGATCTTTCTTATTGTTCAAGCTGTCTTGTCACCAAATTTTATCTAAAGCTGTTCAGCGGCTCTAGAATAATAAATTTAAACGACACGCATGATGCGGCAGCTTTTCACGCATCTTGGTGTTTTTGATGTCACTTATTCTGACCTATTGTGTTGTACAATGATAGAACTTCACCTGTACATTTATTTTTATGTGTGAGCACTGTCTGCAAAGTGTGTCTGAATTCAGTTACTTGTAAAGAAGTTATAAATTAATAAGTCATGCCTGAAGCGGAAATGAACAGCGAAAACGTAGTAAGGAATAAACTTTTCCCTTTCCTCATTTTGTGGGGGATGTCAGAGAGAAAAATTTTCGGAAAGGTTGGAAATTGTATTTAAAGTTTGCAAGTTTGCAAGTAGTTAAGTGCTCTCGTTCTCAAATACTAAACGAAAAAATTTGGTTATATGCCCACCGTCGCAACACTACTTTTTCCCCTCCACTCTCACCCCTTCAACAGGTAGGTGGTTCTTACGCTCACAGCGAGTCTTTCCAGACAGTAAATGACCTGTGTACCAAGTTTGTTTGAAATCGGTCGACCGTTTCGGAGGAAAAGTGGAACATATATATAATATGTGGGGGTATCTTTCACCGTGATTCGATTTTTATGAAATAAAGCCTATAAGGTGCCAAATATTAAAGTTATCTGCGATAAGGCCATGAAAATTCGTCTACTAATTTGGTAGATTAGCGTGTTCAGAGACAGATACACACAATGGTTTTGCTTATCTATTACTAGGAAAGATATAGACTGCCGTTTGTAAAAACATTGTTAGTTATCTAGTTAATGATAATAAATGTAGCGACTGCAGTCAGAGGATACTGAAGTAAATAAAACAAATACTGCAGTCATTTTTTATATGAGTAATGTGGTCCTCCTGCTGACGAGATAGGATTTCCGAAACGTAACGAGGCGACACCCTTAAAAGGTACACGATCATTTTTTACTGAATTTATGCCGAGTACGTCTTACTCTACGAAGATTGTCAAATTGCAGTAATGACTTAAAACAGTGAAAAACTGCGTTTTACGTATACCCGCATGCTAGATTCGCATATGAAATTCGAGAAACAACGTTGCAATTTTTTCCGGGAATCGCGCGCCTTTTTAATGCAAATGAAGCTGTTTACGTGACACAAACTGCATGCCTCGCATGAATATTCATTTCTAGTTTTATCTTGGAACGTATACATTTTCACCAGAACGTAAACAGACGATATGCAGTTTTCATGTATTTTTTCCTGGCTGAGCGAGGCCAAGCAGACGCCTTTGTGCGGAAGAGGCGCTGGATGCAGGTGTCTCTCTGTGAGGCGAGGATGAAAATTTATTACTGTATAAAAGCATGGTAATCTGTCTTCACGTCCAACTGACGTGCTTCGCGATATAAATAGTAATAGTAAAACTAATATTTATGTCTATTGTTAACCAACCATAACAAGCAAAGAAGAAGGTACACATTTTTCTCGGGGAGAGTACGAAAAGTAATTAAACTATTTGTACATTCATATCACGAATTTCTGTCCCTCACAATGACAGAATATATGAATTTTGAATTACCTCTGAGTAAACTATCTGCTGACAAATAGTAAGTATTCAGAAAATATCCCTCTGCTGAGACACAGGTAACTCCTTATTTTCTTGAAGTAATGCGTGGTACCGACAGGAGATCTCAAATTCATTCCATATTTCTGGATTTTTAGAAGACTATTAACACCATTCCTCACAAGATACTTCTAAGAAAACAGCGCACCTACGGCATATCGTTTCAGTTGTGCGACTGCATTAGTGGTTTCCTTTCAGAATGATCACAATACGTAGTAATCGATGGAAAATCATCTATTAAAACAGATGTGATATTCGACGTTACCCAAGGAAATGTTATAGGCCCTCTGCTGTTCCTAATCTACATAAATGATATAGGAGGTAATCTGAGCAGGCCTTTTACATTGTTTGCAAATGATGTTGTCATTTACTTTCTAGTAAAGTCATCAGAAGATCAAAACCGATTGCAGAACGGTTTAGACAAGATACCTGCATGGTGCGAAATTGGCAATTAACACAAAATAATGGAAGTTTGATATCGTCTACATGAGTATCAAGAGGAATCCACTTAATCTGAAGTTTTTGTATGTCCATCCTTTTGACTGAAGGTCTTGGGGACTACAAATGTTCACTGCTGTAAGAAAATGAAGCGCCTAAAGCCATCCTTACGATCTTATTTACTGTTTAGCTACCAGTTTCGGCGCTTCAGTGGGCTATCTTCAGGTCTTAGTTGATGCTGAAGGGGATACTATGATCCACATATACGCTGTATCTGTGGCCAACATAACTGGTTTACGCAGACTATCTGTGAACTGTGTGGTGAGCACTCCAACCACCAACTGCCAACTGGCATCACAGTTACAGACAGTCTGCCTAAACCAGTTATGTTGGCCACTAATACAGCGTATATATATATACAGGGTGAGTCACCTAACGTTACCGCTGGATATATTTCGTGAACCACATTAAATACTGACTAACCGATTCCACAGACCGAACGTGAGGAGAGGGGCTAGTGTAATTGGTTAATACAAACAATACAAAAATGCACGGAAGTTTGTTTTTTAACACAAACCTACGTTTTTTTAAATGAAACCACGTTATTTTTGTCAGCACATCTGAACGTATAAACAAATACGTAATCAGTGCCGTTTGTTGCATTGTAAAATGTTAATTACATCCGGAGATATTGTAACCTAAAGTTGACGTTTGAGTACCACTCCTCCGCTGTTCGATCGTGTGTAACGGAGAGCACTGCAACATACATCGCGTTTTTACAGAATGATCTACCAACGTTGCTCGAAAATGTCCCACTGGAAATGCGTCGACGTATGTGGTATCAGCATGCTGGTGCACGTGCACATTCCGCAATTAACACTAGGCTGACCCTTGACAAGATGTTCGACCGGCGTTTCATAGGACGTGGAGGACGCATAAATTGGCCAGTCCGTTTTCCTGATCTTACACCTCTGGACTTCTTTCTGTGGGGTACGTTAAAGGAGAATGTGTACCGAGATGTGCCTACAACCCCAGAAGATATGAAACAACGTATTGTGGCAGCCTGCGGCGACATTACACCAGATGTACTGCGGCGTGTACGACATCCATTACGTCAGAGATTGCAATTGTGTGCAGAAAATGATGGCCACCACATTGAACATCTATTGGCCTGACATGTGGGGACACACTTTATTCCACTCTGTAATTGAAAACGGAAACCACCTGTGTACGTGTACCCCACCCCTCATGGTAATGTGCATGTGCGTCAGTGAAAAAGACCAATAAAAAGGTGTTAGCATGTGGACGTAATGTGCTGTTCCTGTCTCTTCTGTACCTAAGGTCCATCATCTTTCCCTTTGGATCCCTACGTAATTCGGTGCTCTCCGATACACACGATCGAACAGTGGAGGACTGGTACTCAAGCGCAACTTTAGGTTACAATATCTCCGGATGTAATTAACATTTTACAATGCAACAAACGGCACTGATTACGTATTTGTTTATATGTTCAGATGTGCTAACAATACTAACGTGGTTCCATTTAAAAAAACGTAGGTTTGTGTTAAAAAACATACTTCCGTGCATTTTTGTATGGTTTGTATTAAACATTTACACTAGCCCCTCTCCTCACGTTCAGTCTGTGGAATCGGTTCGTCAGTATTTTATGTGGTTTACGAAATACATCCAGCGGTAACGTTAGGTGACTCACCCTGTCGTAATAAACCATTCAGCGGCAACTAAGGCCTGAAGATGGCGGATTGAAGCGCCGAATCTGGTAGCTAAACAATAAATAAGATCTTAAGGACGGCTATAGGCGTTCAGTTTTCTTACGATTTAATTTGGGTTACACGATAAACCACACGAATCTAAAGGCTGTCAGTTCAATCTAAGGATAATAACTGCGATCAAATTGAACCGTAACTGTCAACAGATAGTGTTATTGGGAAGGCAAACCCAAGTTTGCAGTGAGAGAGGCATACGAACAGCTACAGAGAAATCAGGATATGAGACAACTGATACGGATAGGCAAATCAAGAGATAAAGCTTTTAAGGATGTAACAGCAGTAAAACAAATGAGAGATGAAACAGGAATAATCCTGCATGACCATGGAAAAAAAATCCAAAGGTGGTTGCATTATTTTGAGAAATTTCTGAAGGAAGATAATGTAAGAGAGAAAACTGAGAAAGGAGGGGCAAACGAAGGATTAACGATGGATATAAGTAGAGATGTAGATTAAAACTGAAGAAACTGCAAAAGTTGGGAATTTAAGGAGATGGGACCTGGATAAACTGAAAGAACCAGAGGTTGTACAGAGTTTTAGGGAGAGCATAAGGGAATAATTGAAAGGAATGGGTAGCTTTGAGGGATGAAGTAGTGAAGGCAGCAGAGGATCAAGTAGGTGAAAAGACCAGGGTTCTTAGAAATCCTTGGGTAACAGAATAAATATTGAGTTTAATTGATGAAAGGAGCAAATATAAAAATGCAGTAAATGAAACAGGCAAAAAGGAATACAAAAGTCTCAAAAATGATATCGTCAGGAAGTGCAAAATGGTTAAGCAGGGACGGCTAGAGGACAAATGTAAGGATGTAGAGGCTTATCTCAGGAGGGGGTAAGATAGATACTGCCTACAGGAAAATTAAAGAGACCTTTGGAGATAAGAGAACCACTTGTATGAACATCAAGAGCTCAGATGAAAACCCAGTTCTAAGCAAAGAAGGGAAATCAGACAGGTTGAAGGAGTATATAGAGGGTCTATACAAGGGCGATGTACTTCAGGACAATATTATGGAAATGGAAGAGGATGCAGATGAAGATGAATTGGGAGATACGATACTGCGTGAAGAGTTTGACAGAGCACTGAAAGACCTGAGTCGAAACAAGGCCCCCGGAGTAGACAACATTCCATTGGAACTACTGACGGCCTTGGGAGAGCCAGTCCTGACAAAACTCTACCATCTGGTGAACAAGATGTATGAAACAGGCGAAATACCCTCAGACTTCAAGAAGAATATAATAATTCCAATCCCAAAGAAAGCAGGTGTTGACAGATGTGAAAATTACCGAACAATCAGTTTAATAAGCCACAGCCGCAAAATACTAACACGAATTTTTTACAGACGAATGGAAAAACTAGTAGAAGCCGACCTCGGGGAAGATCAGTTTGGATTCCGTAGAAATACTGGAACACGCGAGGCAATACTGACCTTACGACTTATCTTAGAAGAAAGATTAAGGAAAGGCAAACGTACGTTTCTAGCATTTGTAGACTTAGAGAAAGCTTTTGACAATGTTGACTGGAATACTCTCTTTCAAATTCTAAAGGTGGCAGGGGTAAAATACAGGGAGCGAAAGGCTATTTACAATTTGTACAGAAACCAGATGGCAGTTATAAGAGTCGAGGGACATGAAAGGGAAGCAGTGGCTGGGAAGGGAGTAAGACAGGGTTGTAGCCTCTCTCCGATGTTTTCAATGTGTATATTGAGCAAGCAGTAAAGGAAACAAAATAAAAATTCGGAGTAGGTATTAAAATCCATGGAGAAGAAATAAAAACCTTGAGGTTTGCCGATGACATTGTAATTCTGTCAGAGACAGCAAAGGACATGGAAGAGCGGTTGAACGGAATGGACAGTGTCTTGAAAGGAGGATATAAGATGAACATCAAAAAAAGCAAAACGAGGATAATGGAGTGTAGTCGAATTAAGTCGGGTGATGCTGAGGGTATTAGATTAGGAAATGAGACACTTAAAGTAGTAAAGGAGTTTTGCTACTTGGGGAGCAAAATAACTGATGATGGTCGAAGTAGAGAGGATATAAAATGTAGACTAGTAATGGCAAGGAAAGCGTTTCTGAAGAAGAGAAGTTTGTGAACATCGAGTATAGATTTAAGTGTCAGGAAGTCATTTCTGAAAGTATTTGTATGGAGTGTAGCCATGTATGGAAGTGAAACATGGACGGTAAATAGTTTGGACAAGAAGAGAATAGAAGCTTTCGAAATGTGGTGCTACAGAAGAATGCTGAAGATTAGATGGATATCACATAACTAATGAGGAAGTATTGAATAGGATTGGGGAGAAGAGAAGTTTGTGAAACAACTTGACCAGAAGAAGGGATCGGTTGGTAGGACATGTTCTGAGGTATCAAGGGATCACCAATTTAGCATTGGAGGGAACTGAGGGTAAAAATCGTAGAGGGAGACCAAGGGATGAATACACTAAGCAGATTCAGAAGGATGTGGGTTGCAGTAAGAGTGGGAGATGAAGAAGCTTGCACAGGATAGGATAGCATGGAGAGCTGCATCAACCCAGTCTCAGCACTGAAGACCACAACACCACCATGGATTCTACCAATGAATCTCAGTCTGGCATCTGCTTTACCGACGATCAGCTTTATATGATCATTCTATTTTAAATCACTCCTAATGCCTACTCCCAGACAATTTATGGAATTAACCGCTTCCACTTGCTGACCTCCTATATTGTAATTAAATAATAAAGGATCTTTCTTTCTACGTATTCGCAGCACATTACACTTGTCTACATTGAGATTCAATTGCCATTCCCTGCACCACGCGTTAATTCGTTGCAGATCCTCCTGCATTTCATTACAATTTTCCATTGTTACAACCTCTCACGACACCCTCCTGCGGCATACTTGAAATTACTCTTGCTTCGGAAGACTTCTCTCCATTGAGAATGACATGCTGCGTTCTGTTGTCTAGGAATTCTTCAATCCAATCACACAATTTGTCTGACAGTCCATATGCTTTTACTTTGTTCATTAAACGACTGTGGGGAACTTTATCAAACGCATTGCGTAAGTCAAGAGACACGGCATCTACCTGGACGAATAGCGCGAGTGGGTTTCACACGATCGTCTTTTTCGAAACCCATGTTGATTCCTACAGAGTAGATCTCTACTCTCCAGAAAAGTCATTATACTCGAACATAATACGTGTTCCTAAATTCTACAACTGATCGACGTTAGAGATATAGGTCTATAGTTCTGCACATCTGTTCGACGTACCTTCCTGAAAACGGGGATGACCTGTGCCCTTTTCCAAACCTTTGGAAAGCTACGCTTTTCTAGAGACCTACGGTACACCGCTGCAAGAAGGGAGGCGAGTTCCTTCGCGTACTGTGCGTAAAATCCAACAGGTATCCCATCAGGTCCAGCGGCCTTTCCTCTTTTGAGCGTTTTTAATCGTTTTTCTATCCCTCTGTCAACTATTTCGATATCTACCATTTTTTCATCTGTAAGACGATCTAGAGAAGGAACTACAGTGCAGTCTTCATCTGTGAAACAGCTTTGGAAAAAAGACATTTAGTATTTCAGCCTTTAGTCTGTCATCCTTTGCATCAGTACCATTTTGGTCACAGAGAGTCTGTACATTTTGTTTTGATCCACCTACCGCTTTGATATAAGACCAAAATTTCTTAGGATTTTCTGCCAAGTCTGTACATAGAACTTTACTTTCGAATTCATTGAGCGCCTCTCGCATATCCCTCCTCACACAACATTTCGCTTCGAGTAATTTTTGTTTGTCTCCAAGACTTTGGCTATGATTATGTTTGCTGTGAAGTTCCCTTTCCTTTCGCAGCAGTTTCCTAACTCGGTTGTTGTACCACGGTGGCTCTTTTCCATTTTTGGGCCGTTTTTGCCGTGGACGACTGGACAACCGCGGTCTGGTCAGATGAGTACCGATTTTAGTTGGTAAGAGGTGATGATAGGCTCAGAGGCCCAGAGGCCCAGACCTCACGATGCTATGGACCCAAGTTGTCAACAAGACACTTTGCAAGCTGGTAGTGGCGCCGTAATTGAGTACGCTGAAGGATGAACCCTCTAAGGCAGTTAATTGTGAATTGCAGAATAGTTATATACTTGTAGAAGCATAAGTGATAATGGAAAGTCTAGTCTCCATTTGATTATTAATCTGTTTTTGAAAAAGACTTAATTCGTAGGTACTGCAATAAAATGGAAGAGTCCATCGCACAATGCTGGCTTTCACAGCCGTTATTTTGCGTTTTCTACAGATATTTGTTTTATGGTCATTCCGCCATGAACCCAGACATATTTCTCAGCCTAACTCTTCGGCTTCCCACTCTGGAGACATCATCAGAGGCAATAACAGCTCAGAAATCATTGCAATCTCTAGCAAGCTCAGCTCGCTAAACATATGCTCGCTTCCTGACGTCACCAGACTGCTGTGTACGGACGAGGAATGGCACCGACTTGTTTTATGGAGAGTTCTTTGGTACTGAGGCCAACAGCTTGTCTAGTTTCAGTCCTACTTCTTCTCTGTTCAAGCAGTTTTTGTGTTTTTGAATTCATATGACCTCTCGCTCTATATAGTAGCATAGTTATGGGTAGAGCTTGTTATACGACGGTATCAGAGAAACGAAATTGTTGGTTCTCTTGCCCTGTGCATGTTCTGCTACTGCCAAATTATCCTTATTGCGAAGATGACAATTACTGCTCTTTTGTTCCTTAAAGCTGGTGCTGATACTTTTTTCATAGTTCCAATGTACACGTCACCGAATGTACAAGGGACTTAATATATTTCTGCTGCGACAAGTCGGTGGCGTAGGTCTTTTGCTGTAGTCAAATATTCGCGCACATTTCTTGTTGGTTTAAGCACTGTGTCAATACCACGTGTTCTATGTACTCTGCTAATGCGATCTGTGACCCGACAGATGCCTTCCCAGAATTTCCAGTCACCATCCCAGGGATAAAACAGGAGTTACCAAATTTTGGAGAACCGGATTAAAAGAATCTGCGAGCCACACAACACTTAGACGGCGAGCTAGATCATTTAAGAACTGCCATCAAAAGAAGCAGCTACCCTGATAAAGAGACAAGTAAGGCATTAAACCCTGAAAGATCCGGAGCTTCTAATGATAAAGAAGCAAGTAAAGGGAATGTTCTCCTTCCATTCGCATTATCGGTCACAGATTTTATCAGCAGAGTACACATAAGACACTATATTGACACCGTGTTTAAAACAACAAGAAAATAAAAAATTCCGCGGAACAGGTCTCGGAAGGACCAACAATATTGACCAACCGCCGCGTCATCCTCAAACGACGGGTGTCCCTCGATGCGGGTATGGAGAGACATGTTGTTAGCACACCGCTCTCCCGGCCGTTGTAATTTTTCGTGACCAGAATCGCTACTTCTCTGTCAAGTAGCGCCTAAGTTGGGCTGAGTGCATCCCGCTTGCCAACAGCGCTCGGCAGACTCGACTGTCACACATCCAAGTGCTAGCCAAACCGACAGTGCTTAAATACGGAACCGGTGTTACCTATGCGCCGGCCTTTGTGGCCGAGCGGTTCTAGGCGCTTCAGTCAGGAACCGCGCGACCGTTACGGTTGCAGGTTCGAATCCTGCCTCGGGCATGGATGTGTGTGATGTCCTTAGGTTAGTTAGGTTTAAGTAGTTCTAAGTTCTAGGGGACTGATGACCTCAGATGTTAAGTCCCATAATGGTCAGAGCCATTTGAACCATTATTGTTACCTATGCGGCAAGGCCGAAACCAACAAGAAAGATTTGCGAATATTTGAACACTGCAGAAGATCTACGTCTGCCGCCTGCCACGGAAGGAATATACAAAATACAAAATCCCTCGTACATGCACTGAACCGTGAGTGGGAACTGAGAGAAAAAAATTAACACGTTATTTGAGTAATGAGAACAACTATCGTCCGGGCAACAGGGGTAACCCTTCTATAGCAGAATATGCAGTTGGACCATGGAATCGCTACATTCATTCCACTGATGCAAAGGTTGTCTCAAGATCTAATCTTTACTGAAATAGCAGAGGTTATAGAAATTCTAAAACACAAAAACAACTTTAACAAAAGAGAAAAAGGACTGAATCTAAACAAGTTGTTGGCTTTAGTAGGTGAGAGATTTGTACCTGGAGGATAGTGTAATTAGGAACCGACGATGATTCTTGGCCGATATTTAACTCTAGAGACCGATTTCCGATTCACCTGAAGGGACGCGCACCAGAGTCCTTCCGGCATTTTCTACAGTAATTGTTGTTTTCAGACATTAGATTTTGATGTTTCAGCCGCTGTAAATATGACAAGTTCTACGTATTTAATTTCTGACAATATATTAAAGCTATCCAGAAGATACTGTCAATTCTTCATACACAGAGCAAAATTCTAGATTAGAAAAAAAAAAACAGTTAATAATGTGTGGACATTCAAGCCATACTGAGTCAGTCGTGCCCAGTCTAGCACTTTAAAACAGAAGATATTCTACTATGGAACACCTGATATTTGCAATTTAACTGGTTTTCTTTAATGTCATATGAAATTTCCCAGTCCTGAAAATGGAAACTTTCGTCACCTGAGAATAACTTTCGTTTCAAAACGTTTTTAACTTTAACTGGTTATTGATAATACTTCTCTTTAATTTGATTTTACTTGATAATGTAACAAATAAGCTATTTAACCGAGTAGTGCAAAGATTTTCTCGACTGCAACATTTTATGAATGATTTATTGAAGCCTTCAGCTGCCATTTCCTTTATTTCCTGTACGATTGTACACTTTCGGCCTTAGGCCATTTTCAAGTATCTTATGGATGATTTTTTGATAACAGATTATGTCATATACGTCGTTGCTCCTATGACGTCATGTTATGCTTATAAATTAGTTCGAGGTGTTCACGCTCAGAAGTAACGTGCTCCTAAAATAGCGTGAATACCTCGAACTAATTTATGAGCATAACATTACGTCATAGTAGCAACGATGTATATGACATAATCTGTGATCAAAAAATCATCCATAAGATACTTGAAAATGGCCAAAGGCCGAAAGTGTACAATCGTACAGGAAATAAAGGGAATGGCAGCTGAAGGATTCAAGAAATCATTCATAAAATGCTGCAGTCGAGAAAATATTTGCACTACTCAGTTAAATAGTTTATTTGTTACATTACCAAGTAAAATCAAATTAAAGAGAAGTATTATCAATAACCAGTTAAAGTTAAAAACGTTTTGAAACGAAAGTTATTGGCAGGTGACGAAAGTTTCCATTTTCAGGACTGGGAAACTTGTTATGACGCTATTTTAGGAGCACGTCACTTTTGAGCGTGAACACCTCGAACTAATTTATGAGCATATCATGATGTCATAGGAGGAATGACGTATATGACATAATCTGTTACCAAAACTTCATCCATAAAATACTTGAAAATGACCTAAGGCCGAAATTGTATAAGCGTACAGGAAATAAAGGAAATGGCAGCTGAAGGTTTCAAGAAATCACTCAAAAAATATATCGTAGCTGCGGACCCTATCGCATTGAAAATTATGAAACATTTTGATTTTGTTTCTAGGTGCATACCACAATGTACCTAGGAACAGATTTTCACATTTGGAAAAACATTACTTTTCTGGAGTAAGTTCTGTACCTTCAGAAAAGGACTGCAGCATACAGATAGTCAATGCTATCATTTCAAAATGGGTTAATAAAATATATTAAACCTCTGTTACACATTGTTATTTATAATATGGATGTTAGTGAGAATTATTCAGATGTATTCTGCAAAAAGCGAAGTCTGTCACAGTATACCGTGGCTCTCAGGCTGATATTACATGCATAATTGATTAATGTGTCTATTTATAAAACGTGTGACGTGATATGCAACATGAATGAAAAGGTTGTCTGCGTGAAAAGAACACATAAATTTAAAAAAAATGAATAAATATTTGCTGATACGACAAGAAAAATACAGAAGAGATGCAGCAGATAGTTGCTTAAAAATGAGACTTGTCGGGTTAAAGTATGAACAAATAAAGCAAGCCGTTATATGCAAAATAAAAACAACATACACTGGGAAATGTCGAATTTTACGTTGCTATACCTGATTACCACCGATTACATGGGACGGAGAAAAGCAATCACTAAAAAATTCTTATATCCTAGGATGTAACGGCAATAAAACGCGGGAAGAAATTACAGTTAACTTAACGGAGCTGTTGATGAGTAATATTTGGATGGTGAACATCCTGACGTGTCTTAACGGCTACGGTTTTGGTTTCCTATACAGAATGTGAAGGATTCCCCCGCATGCCACTGTTCTTCACTTATTGCAAATAATACATGTTCCTTTCAATAAAATTATTGATTTGTAACGATTTACTAATCATGTTCTTACTGAAAAAAAAAACGAAGGGATAATGTATAGTAATGGAAATCGCGAGGTCACGCCAAGATAAATATTTGAACTGCGACATCAAATACTATGATCTTTACGAGAAAACCGAACCGCCGTTCTTCACAGCTTACTGTAAATCTCACTTCGTAGTCAAGAAAACACTCTTATCAGAATTAGCACAAAGAAGAACTTACTGTTCACTGCTGTGATCTTCCATTACGCAAATGTATCCGACTTTTACAATGCGTGAAAAGACAAACATTAGCTCTAGATTCCTGTCTTCTGATTTGGAAGCGAGAGGTTTCAGTAAATGGACAGCACTCAACTTCTTTCTTCTGTCCATTGTATCACTGTCGCCATGCCCTAAGTCCAGTTTGATGACTACCTCCCATTGATCTCTTCACGCCAATATTTGATATAAAGTATCCGATACACTCTCTAGTTCCACTGTCCGCACTTAAAAATGACAGTATATCGCGTAAGACTTTCAATAAATAGCTCCTTTTCAATGATTATCTTTCATATTCCAACCAAATAAATTCTGTAAGCTTGTCAGTATTGTCTGCCTTTAGTATTCTCAATACGAAGTTATTTCTTGCTACTGTCATATCTGCCGCTGTCTATAATTCCTGAGAAAAATGAAAGTGGAAACGAAAAGAAATTTCACGGGTTTGAGAGTATTTGATTTTATTTCAGTGATTCCAAAGTAGAGTAAAATTTAGGAAGAACTGCGCATTATGATCTCACTTATCCCCATAACGTTCCACCCCCTATGGTCTGTATGCATGCACTCACTCTGTTAGGAAGGATATCATCCTCACCTGAGGCAAACTGACCCATAACTGTTCTGTGCAGTCGTTGATATCCGGAACGGAATTGACGGCGGAACCTCTCTCACGCGTTTTCTATTGAGAACAGATCTAGGGATCTTGCAGGCCGATGGAGTGCCTCGTTATCACGTAGACGTTTCATAGAGACACGTCCCCTGTGTGGACGAGGAATATCTTGTTGGAAAATGGCTCCACGGTACTGTCGCATCAGAGGTAACAAATAACGACGCAGGATATCGGCGATATACCACTTGTGCATGAGAGTTGTTTTATAGTGATTCGGTTGATCTAGTGGTATTAGCTCTGAATATGACTGTTGGATACTTACAAAGAAAAAACAGCAACCAGCCACTATTAATACTGCTATTTATTTAAGTAAATAGCACCGTTACCGGTTTCGAACTGGCAAGTTCATCATCAGACGGCTGAGCACATGATTTTCAAGATACACTTTACATTGTCGTCCGTTTCCGATTTTTATTATTCCACTGTGGCGAAGTATTTTTGGTATGTTGTTGCCCTACGGAAGAAAAACAGTGTTAGAAGCGCCCTATGTGAAAATAGCTAACCTCCAAACGATGAAATACAGCGTAAATAAATATGTGAGGTTAAGTGATTATGATACTTACGTCGAAAATCCCGCGCGATTTTATTGCGAAGTTGCAGGATTGTATTTTTCGCATATTCCTAAATATATCCAGCACTTATGTAACTTGTACATCACCATATTTTGCAAAGCACCACACACACACACACACACACACACAAACACACACCAAAAAGAATTTGCCACATGTGAAGTTATCACAGAGATTGCAGATTTACAAACACAACAGTGTCACAGACGTTCCCTCTCAGAGACATCAGAATACACAGGTTGCTTTGATTTCTCAGCATGACTGTTTTTAAAGAATAACATAACTCAATGAAATTAAAACACAAAGATAAACCTTACATTACGAGCGTATAATATTACAAATGAAGTTGACAGATGTAGTAAACAGCTTGTGTGAATGCTACTTATATGGTATTATATAAATACTGTGCTATATACAAGGAGCAACATAGAGGTGAGATAAAATGAATAATATGACAGTAACAATTGTATTAACATCTATGGTGCACTGAAATTTTGAATCAAATATAGTAACAGCAATTTTTTTTTTTTTTTTTTAAGAATCAAGGTAGCATTACAAGTACATTCCAAGTATTTATATTACAAAGAATACCATATTCAGTGAGCATTAATTGCAAATAAATTGGGAAATGTGATGGCCAGTTGTATGAATGTTACTTATATGGTACTGTGTAAATATAGTGCAATAAACAGGTGACAACATATACATGAGATACATGAATAATGTGACAGTAGTAATAATATAAATGTAGTATGGCACAACACTTTTATTTTTAAATCAATTTTACAGTTGCAGTAATGTGTGATTGAGCAGACAGCTATATTATGATGTAATACTTTATTTGGATTATTGATTACATGCATGTTGTTGTTAAAAGAAGTAGTGTTTATTTATGTGTTAGACTGGATAATAGGTGAGTGAATCATTGTAGAAAGGTTGCATTGGCTAGCTCTGTCTGTTCATTAAGGGTATGATGTGGTGATTTGCTTTTATGTGTATATATTTCTATCTCTTCAAGCAGATTCTCAACATGATGCAATATTTGAATGTGGTCTTCAATGTTTTTTACCTATATTTACTGAGAGTTGTGTGCATTGCACATGCTGATTTTGAAGGATTGTTCAGACATATGGCATCTAAATGTTCTTTGAATCGAATCTCAAAATTTCTCCCAGTCTGTCCAAGATAGAAGGAAGGGCAATTCTGTCATCTGAGTTTATCTGAGTGTATCTGATCTTTTGTAAGGGTGGGTTGTTATTTTTTTTATGTTATCAATGGTTAGCTGCTGAAGTTTATGGTTTGTGTGGAAGCTTATATTTATGTTTGTGTTTTTGAAGAGATTACTTATTTTATGGGATATGCTCCCTAGAAATGGAAGTGAGACATATTTTCTGCTGCTTTCTGCAGATTTTTGTGTTGACTGCATAGGTGTCTGGTGTGGAGCTTTGTTGTTTGCTATTTTTTGGATTTTTTGTGATAATTTATCAATCATGTGTGGGATATATCCATTGTTTAGAGTTATGGCTTTGATGATATCGCTTTCTTTATGTTGTTCAGCTGGTTACAGTGGAATTTTATGCAGCCGATTAAGCATGGACCCGAAATATGCCATCTTGTGTTCACATGAGGACCTTTTCAAACTCGTCGGTACTAATTTGCCTGACACGAGTACACGTCACATCCTTGTGCTCCACAGTGATCACTCAACATTTGACGCTGATCACGCTCCTTTTATGTCATACTAAGCCTGATAACAACAACAAACACAAAAAACACTAATGCACTCTGTTGGTCCTTCAACCTGTCTTAGAGGACTGCGACTCCAATCAGTTGCATGACCACTGATGGTGTGTATGGATACGATGTTACATTGACGTCCGACCACATCATGTGGCTGCTTCACATTTTTTGTTGAGCAGTGTGTATGGTATCTTATCTGTAAAGATTGCTAAGGTTATCTCAGAGCACCTATTAACAATAAAACTTTTATAATCCAAGTCGTGCCTCCATCACTTATTGACCAAGTTGTTCCACATTTGCTATTCGACGTTACCTTTTACTGCAACTGTCTATTCTGTACTGCGTGTTCCCATCTGTTTTACATCAGATTATATTACATCAGTAATATTTCATGAAATCAGATATATTTCATGAATCCAGTGGGCAGGAGAGTAGGGAAATCTGATACATGTGTAGAATGTATGCTTCACTTGACCTTCAGTACAGTAAACTGACATAATATGATCAAACTTTATAGTGTATTTATTATTTTATGTTGTAATACATGCATCCTTAACTTTCCGTGACGATATATCTGATTAACTGAGTAGACAAAAAGTCATTAAGGCTTCTTCTGCTGTCCATGGTATTGTAATGAGGAGGAGGATATTAGTGTTTTACGTCCCGTCGACAACGAGGTCATTAGAGACGGAGCGCAAGCTCAGGTGAGGGAAGGATGGGGAAGGAAATCGGCCGTGCCCTTTCAATGGAACCATCCCGGCATTTGCCTGAAGCGATTTAGGGAAATCACGGAAAACCTAAATGAGGATGGCCGGAGACGGGATTGAACCGTCGTCCTCCCGAATGCGAGTCCAGTGTGCTAACCACTGCGCCACCTCGCTCGGTGCGGTATTGTAATGAAACGATTGATACTGTATAAGAAGCTTGATGAGTATGTGTGTAGAGTTAAACCGCAATCAAGCATTAAATCACACTCAAGCACTGTTCACATAAACATTGCAAAAGCCTTCATCAACTTTTACATTCAGTGACTATTGCAAGCAAATTGTGGGTTCAATATGTTTGTAGGTGGGATATGTGTAGTCTGACATACACCCAATCATTCTTAACGAGAGATGCGCTCAACAGTCATACTACCTGCCAGCAAACGTCATTGCGCACAGGTTGTAAGTGTCGAGAGTCCCTGCTGCTATTGAAGTGATGCAGCATCTAGTTATCGAATTTTTTATTATGCACTATCGCAGTGCATCGTGATTAAGTTAGCTAATCTCGGCTTATAGAGCACCAATGAAGCTTATTTCGTACAAGAAGGGTACCAACTCTGCCCACAATAGAATCGTAGCAACAGATTGCTATACGGTACCATCAATCTGACTTTCTGGAGAATAGTAAAAGCTTTCCATTTAGCTCGTTAAAAAAGTTGCCATTGAAGAACAAATCTTCATTCATGCCCAATCTTGTTGCCTACAGAATCTTTAATGCGAGTCAGTGTTCCAGATGTCTCTTCATTTTCACTTCACAACGCGTAGTAACACGAAACTGAAACAGCATTATTTGCAACTGTCAGTAATTACTAGTAATAACTAACACTCCAAAAATAACACATTTTATACGCAGCAAATCGTAATGATATGTAAACGTATTTTTTCGCAGTAGCCTTCAGACACTGGTTTCTCCACAAACTGAAAACACCTCTTACACACTCACGAAATCTGTAATTACGAGTCATATGTTCCCGCAACTGACAAATAATAACTGAGCGAATTAGAACTGTTATTGGAAGCGCACTGGAATTCTGTGTAGAGGGAGAGAGGCAAGCTTGCAGCGAGTGCAGCGCGCGAAACAGGTGGTCTGGCAGCTGTTACTGACATTTCACATAATTACGTAATTGGGTCGAGAGAGATTACGAGTTCCTCCGGAATAAGTATTTCAAGCATTGTTCGCATTTTGCGTACAGACAGCTTCCATCCGTATCACATGCCACTACACCAGCAGATTAACCAGCAGGACTGTAGAAAAAATACGGAATTCTGTGCCGCAGTTCTGAGGCTACAACTTTTTTATATCCAAGCTTGCTGTTCCCTGCAACGCATTGCTGTGATTCAGGCTGGTTAAATGGAAAGGAGACAAAATGCGAAGGACACGTTTCAAGTGTGTATGGGAACTGGATAAAGATCCTAAATCCCTCTCCCCCCAGTCTCTGTCCACATCCTGCTTGCCATCTCTTTGTTCATCACCTTCTTCTTCCTCTCTCTGAGTCCATCACCTCTTCAACCCTCTCTCTGTCCACTTTCTCCTCCCTATTCTCTCCCCATCTCCTCCTGCGCCCTCTCTCAGTCCATAATTTCCTCCCCCTTTCTCTGTCTATTCCCTCTTTCTCTCTCTCTATCTCTAAATCTCCTCCTGGCCCATCTCTCTCCCACTCCCTCTGTCAGCCCCTCCTCCATACTATGGCAATCTTCTCCTTCTTCCTCTCACTCCATCTCCTCCCACACCTCTCTCTATCTTCTGTTCCGGACTCTCTCTGATCTTGAGCCTTTTTTATTCATCATCATCATTTAAGACTGATTATGCCTTTCAGCGTTCAGTTGGTTGGTTGTTTTGGGGAAGGAGACCAGACAGCGCGGTCATCGGTCTCATCGGATTAGGGATGGACGGGGAAGGAAGTCTGCCGTGCCCTTTGAAAGGAACCATCCCGGCATTTGCCTGGAGCGTTTTTCGGAAATCACGGAAAACCGAAATCAGGATGGCCGGACGCGCGATTGAACCGTCGTCCTCCCGAATGCGAGTCCAGTGTCTAACCACTGCGCCACCTCGCTCGGTTTTCAGCGTTCAGTCTGGAGCATAGTCCCCCTTATAAAATTCCTCCACGATCCCCTGTTCAGTGCTAACACTGGTGCCTCTTCTGATGTTAAGCCTATTACTTCAAAATCATTCTTAACCGAATCCAGATACCTTCTCCTTGGTCTGCCCCGACTCCTCCTACCCTCTACTGCTGAACGCATGAGTCTCTTGGGTAACCTTGCTTCTCCCATGCGTGTAACATGACCCCACCATCTAAGACTGTTCGCCCTGACTGCTACATCTATAGAGTTCACTATGTTGCCATCCTGTGAGAATATGCATCCTAAGTATTTGAAACTGTCCACCTGTTCTAACTTTGTTCCTCCTATTTGACACTCAATCCGTTTATCTCTCTTTCCCACTGACACTACTTTCGTTTTGGAGATGCTAATCTTCATACCATAGTCCTTACATTTCTGATCTAGCTCTGAAATATTACTTTGCAAACTTTCAATCGAATCTGCCATCACAACTAAGTCATCCACATATGCAAGACTGCTTATTTTGTCTTCACATATCTTAATCTCACCCAACCACTCTATAATGAGATTTTCACTCTGCAGCGGAGTGTGCGCTGATATGAAACTTCCTGGCAGATTAAAACTGTGTGCCCGACCGAGACTCGAACTCGGGACCTTTGCCTTTCGCGGGCAAGTGCTCTACCAACTGAGCTACCGAAGCACGACTCACGCCCGGTACTCACAGCTTTACCTCTGCCAGTACCTCGTCTCCTACCTTCCAAACTTTACAGAAGCTCTCCTGCGAACCTTGCAGAACTAGCACTCCTGAAAGAAAGGATATTGCGGAGACATGGCTTAGCCACAGCCTGGGGGATGTTTCCAGAATGAGATTTTCACTCTGCAGCGGAGTGTGCGCTGATATGAAACTTCCTGGCAGATTAAAACTGTGTGCCCGACCGAGACTCGAACTCGGGACCTTTGCCTTTCGCGGGCAAGTGCTCTACCAACTGAGCTACCGAAGCACGACTCACGCCCGGTACTCACAGCTTTACTTCTGCCAGTACCTCGTCTCCTACCTTCCAAACTTTACAGAAGCTCTCCTGCGAACCTTGCAGAACTAGCACTCCTGAAAGAAAGGATATTGCGGAGACATGGCTTAGCCACAGCCTGGGGGATGTTTCCAGAATGAGATTTTCACTCTGCAGCGGAGTGTGCGCTGATATGAAACTTCCTGGCAGATTAAAACTGTGTGCCCGACCGAGACTCGAACTCGGGACCTTTGCCTTTCGCGGGCAAGTGCTCTACCAACAGAGCTACCGAAGCACGACTCACGCCCGGTACTCACAGCTTTACTTCTGCCAGTACCTCGTCTCCTACCTTCCAAACTTTACAGAAGCTCTCCTGCGAACCTTGCAGAACTAGCACTCCTGAAAGAAAGGATATTGCGGAGACATGGCTTAGCCACAGCCTGGGGGATGTTTCCAGAATGAGATTTTCACTCTGCAGCGGAGTTGTTTTCAACATGTGATCCATAAATAATATGAACAACAGTGGAGACAGGTTGCAGCCTTGTCTCACCCCTGAAACTACTCTGAACCATGAACTCAATTTACCGTCAACTCTAACTGCTGCCTGACTATCCATGTAAAGACCTTTAATTGCTTGCAAAAGTTTGCCTCCTATTCCATAATCTCGTAAAACAGACAATAACTTCCACCAAGGAAACCGGTCATACGCCTTTTCTAGATGTATAAAGCATGGTTACAATTCCCTGTTCCACACGTAACACTTCTCCATTATTTGCCGTAAGCTAAAGATCTGGTCCTGACAACCTCTAAGAGGCCTAAACCCACACTGATTTTCATCCAATTTGTCCCCACCTAATGCTCGCACTTTCCTTTCAACAATACCTGAGAAGATTTTACCCACAACGCTGATTAAAGAGATACCTCTGTAGTTGTTACAATCTTTTCTGTTTCCATGTTTAAAGATTGGTGTGATTACTGCTTTTGTCCAGTCCCAGGCCATTTCAGTTATGCTGTGTAGCCATTTAAGACCTGACATTCCACTGTATTTGATGAGTTCCGACTTAATTTCATCCACCCCAGCTGCTTTATTGCACTGCAATCTATTGACCATTTTCTCCACTTCCTCAAATGTGATCCTATTTCCATCATCATTCCTATCCCATTGTAAATCGAAATCTGAAACATTACTGATCGTATTTCAACCTACATTGAGCAACTCTTCAAAATAATCCCTCCATCTGCCCAAGGAATCCACAGGATTCACCAGCAGTTTTCCTGACCTGTCCAAAATACTTGTCATTTCCTTCTTACCTCCCTTTCGAAGACTGCTAATTACACTCCAGAATGGTTTTCCAGCAGCTTGGCCCAAAGTCTCCAACCTGTTTCCAAAGTCTTCCCAAGATATCTTCTTGGACGCTGCAATTATCTGTTTGGCTTTGTTTCTTTCTTCAACATAACTTTCTCTGTCTACCTGGGTTCTGGTATGTAGCCATTTTGGTACGCCTTCTTTTTCCTTTTACAGGCTGCCTTGACGGTATCATTCCACCAAGCTGTTTGCTTCCTCCTACTTTTACACACTACTGTTCCAAGACATTCTTTAGCCACTTCTAGTACTGTGTCCCTGTAACTTGTCCATTCCTTTTCCAATTACTGTAATTGACTACATTCAACTAACTGGTACCTTTCTGAGGTCACTGTTATGTACTTGTGCCTGATTTCCTTGTCCTGAAGTTTCTCCACTCTTATCCTCCTACATATGGACCTGACCTGCACTTTCGGCCTCACAATACCAATTTCACTGCAGATTAAATAATGATCAGTGTCATCAAAGAATCCCCTGAATACACGTGTGTCCCTCACAGCCTGATCTGTTATTATATAGTCAGTGACAGATCTGGTTCCCCTGCCTTCCCAAGTATACTGGTGAATGTTCTTATGTTTAAAAAAGGCGTTTTTAATTACTAAGCCCATACTGGCACAGAAATCCAAGAGTTGTTTCCCATTCCTGTTGGCCTCTATATCCTCTCCAAATTTACCCATAACCTTTTCATACCCTTCTGTTCGATTTCCAATCCTGGCATTAAAATCACGAATGAGCAGAACACTGTCCTTGTCCTTTAATCTAACAACTACATCACTGAGTGCATCATAAAAACTATCTATCTTATCTTGATCTGTCCCTTCACAATGCGAATATACTGACACAATCCTAATTTTCTTGCTAGACACTGTCAAATCTATCCACATCAGTCGTTCGTTTACGTACCTTATTGCAACTACGCTGGGTTCCATTTCTTTCCTGATGTAAAGCCCTACACCCCATTGTGCTATTCCTGCTTTGACTCCTGACAGGTAGACCTTGTATTCTCCCACTTCCTCTTCTTTCTCACCCCTTACCCGGATGTCACTAACAGCTAGAACGTCCAGCCCCATCTTACTTGCAGCCTCTGTCAGCTCTACCTTCTTCCCAGAGTAGCCTCCATTGATACTGATAGCTCCCCATCTCATTACCATTTGTTTGCCAAGTCGTATCATAGGAGTCCCTGGTTTGTCAGTTAGAAGTGGGACTCCGTCACCTTCAAAGGTCGGAGGCATTTTGCTCTGATTGTTGCCAGTATCATATTAAAGTACCAGGGAAACAGGTTGCTAGCGTCACTTGCCCCGAGTCCCATTGAGTTTTACCCCTAACGGTTGAGGGACTAACCAGTGGATTTGGTAGTCTTTGCCGTATGAGCAGAAAGGTGACCACGACTCAGAATATGTCGGAGATGCCCAGCCTTATTCCAAAGTAACTGGTAACCCGACTGTCGGGACCACTTACGTTGCCATTCATACGTTGCCCGTGGTTCATGAACTAGGACATGACAACAGGAACCCATACCTTGTTTATTGTTACTGCAAATTCAGATTCTATAGTAGTACTAGTAGTGGTAGTAGAATTCTGATCATAAACCGATAAGCCATAAATACAGTTTCCCTGTTTACTAACAACGTTTCACTAGTGTATACTTAATTTATATTCAAACATTGTGTACATTAAAAAAATACCTACTCTGGATCTGTCCATACGTTTATTGCAGTGACGTGTAAAAAAATTGAAGGAAACAGGTCAAGAATCTTTCAAACGTATTCAGTTTATTACATATTACATATTGCGCTCCAGTAGGTGTATAGAAATATCCTCTAATTCGAATGCAGCACTGTTTCAAAATTTCATAGCAATCGGCAGAGAACGTACGGAGTTACACGATTTCGAACAAACGAACGTTTATACTTTTATTTATGTAGATAGATAATGAAGTCTACCGATGAAAAAGCGTTACGGATCATGGAAAGAAGAATAAAAGCAACATCCATTTCGCTGAGATCCTGCACTGACTGCGGCAAGTGTAACATCAGAAACAGTGCAGTGTGAACGTTTCGTGATGAATTCACCGTAACTGGTTCTTACTTCACTGAAGACAAATAAGCATAGTTTCTTATCGAAATGTTACCGGCTCTCTTAGAGAATATATCACCTGAAAAAGTATCAGAATGTGATAGCGACAGGCTCAGTGTCCGGATCGGCTCTGGCTTGGGGATAGAAAAGCCTCATTCTGTTTTTACCGATAGAAAGACGTCACTTGGTCTGAGTGTTCGCCTGATTTGAAACCACTAGACTTTCTCCTCTGGATTTCTTCCGCAAGTGTTTATAAACACAACATTTTTTGGTTTCCTTTTGTTGCTGTTCCTGATACTTTTTTCAATATAAGTGAGTATTTCTAAATTAAACTTCCGTAAATGCTTTGCACCGAACAAAGTTATTATTTAACAACTGTTATTTCTCAGTTTATAATTTTCAGCTCCGTTCAATTCGTGACATTCGCCTTGGTCTCAAGAACAGGATCAGAACTGCTGCCGAATTTTTGTAAATTATCCTTACATGTCACGTCCTTTCCTTTCTAGCTGGTGTGTCGATCGAACTCATTTCGAATGAAATTATTACCGAGTAATCGTGCTTATAATTACAATTTCTTAGCTGCACCGTCCGTCAGAAAAGACAGTTCCTTTCGATAACACGAAGTTTTCTGTAAGACAGCAATCGGTTTGATGTTTAAAACAGATAAATCCTATGTTAAGAAAGTAATTTTTTCGTAAGAGCTTATTGGATTTCTGGAATCTGGCTGTTTTGTCTGAGATTTACCACACTAGCAGCAGAAATTGCTACAGTTTTTTGGGAAATAAAAGTTACAGCGACTTCTATGTAATAAATGAAGTTCTGACAAGAGGCTAGGCTTCACTTTGTGAATGGCGGTATTTTACAAATCATCTGATTGAAAACAGAATTACAGTCGCACGTGCGCCGATTATAGCACCACGTCCAAACTCACTTAAATCTCGGTAATCTGCCATTGTAGCAACAGTAACCCATCTAAGAACTGCGCCAGACTTTTGTCGTCTTATATAGGCGTTGCCGACTGCAGCGCCGTAATCTACCTGTTTAGATATCTCTGTATTTGGATATGCACACCAATACCAGTTTCTTTGCTGCTTCAGTGTATTTAAGACACACAGCGAGGAAAGCTGTCACTGTGAGAGGTGTAATAAAACTTTGTTTCATTTGCTGGGTGCATCAGCTCATCTGAGTCTCCCAGATTACCGCTCCACACGACTCTTTTTTTCGAGTATGTGATTTATTTGACGCAACTTGTTTCGGAACGACATGATCCCATTATTGATGGCTAAAAACTAATACCCCATTAGGCACAGTCAAAATTAGCCCTATATTGCTAAACCCACGTAATATACGGGGTGGTCCATTGATCGTGACTGGGCCAAATATCTCACGAAATAATCGTCAAACGAAAAACCTACAAAGAAAGAAACTTGTCTAGCTTGAAGGGGCAATGTTTGGCCCTCTAGATGGCTCTGCCATAGGTCAAACGGATATCGACTGCGTTTTTTTAAATAGGAAACCACATTTTTTATTACATATTCGTGTAGTACGTAAAGAAATATGAATGTTTTAGTTGGCTCACCTTTTTTGCTTTGTGATAGATGGCACCGTAACAGTCACAAACATATGGCTCACAATATTAGACGAACAGTTAGTAACAGGTAGGTTTTTTAAATTAAAATACTGAAAGTAGGTACCTTTGAATATTCTTTTTCGGTTGTTCCAATGTGATACATGTACCTTTGTGAACATACCATATCTGAGAACGCAGGCTGTTACAGCGTGCCGGCCGGGGTGGCCGAGCGGTTCTAGGCGCTACAGTCTGGAACCGCGCGACCGTTTCGGTCGCAGGTTCGAATCCTGCCTCGGGCATGGATGTGTGTGATGTCCTTAGGTTAGTTAGGGTTAACTAGTTCTAAGTTCTAGGGGACTAATGACCTCAGATGTTAAGTCCCATAGTGCTCAGAGCCATTTGAACCATTTTTTGTTACAGCGTGATTACCTGTAAATACCACATTAATGCAATGAATGCTCAAAATGATGTCCGTCAACCTCAGTGCATTTGGCAATACGTGTAACGACATTCCTCTCAACAGCGAGTTGTTCGCCTTCCGTAATGTTCGCACATGCAATGGCAATGCGCTGACGCATGTTGTCAGGCGTTGTCGGTGGATCACGATTGCAAATATCCTTCCACTTTCCCCACAGAAAGAAATCCGGGGACGTCAGATCCGGTGAACGTGCGGGCCACGGTATGGTGCTTCGACGACCAATACACCTGTCATGAAATACGCTATTCAATACCGCTTCAACCGCATGCGAGCTATGTGCCGGTCATCCGTCATGTTGGAAGTACATCGCCAATCTGTCATGCAGTGAAATATCTTGTAGTGACATAGGTAGAACATTACGTAGTAAATCAGCGTACATTGCACCATTTAGTTTGCCATCGGTAAAATGGGGGCCAGTTATCCTTCCTCCCATAATGCCGCACCATAAATTAACCAGCCAAGGTCACTGATGTTCCACTTGTCGCAGCGATGGTGGATTTTCCGTTGTCCAATAGTGCACATTATGCAGGTTTACGTTACCGTTGTTGGTGAATGACGCTTCCTCACTGAATAGAACGCGTGCAGAAAATCTGTCATAGTCCCGTAATATCTGTTGTGCCCAGTGGAAGAACTGTACACGATGTTCAAAGTCGTCGCCATGCAATTCCTGGTGCATAGGGATAAGGTATGAATGCAATCGATGTTGATGTAGCGTTCTCAACACCGCCGTTTTTGAGATTCCCAATAGTCGCGCGGTTTGTCTGCTACTGATGTGCGGATTAACCGCGATAGGAGCTAACACCTGCTTGGTCATCATCATTTCTTGCAGGTCGTGATTGACGTTTCACATGTGGCTGAACACTTACTGTTTCATTAAATAACGTAACTATCCGGCGAACGGTCCGGACACTTGGATGATTTTGTCCAGGATACCGAGCAGCACACGTATCACACGCCCGTTGGTCATTTTGATCACAATAGGCATGCATCAACACGATATCGACCTTTTCGGCAATTGGTAAACGGCCAATTTTAACACGGGTAATGTATCACGAAGCAAATACCGTCCGCACTGGCGGAATGTTACGTGATACCATGTACTTATACGTTTGATACTATTACAGCGCCGTCTATCACAAAGCGAAAAAAGTGGTCGAACTAAAACATTCGTATTTCTTTACGTACTAGACGAATATGTAATAAAACATTCGGGTTCCTATTTAAAAAAAACGCAGTTGACATGAGTTTGACCTATGGCAGAGCCATCTAGCGTGCCAACCATAACGCCATCTGGTTTGCCCCTTCAAGTTAGACGAGTTTCGTTCTTTGTAATTTTTTCTTTTGACGCTTATTTCGTGAGATACTTGGACCGGTCACTATCAGTGGACCACCCTGTATACGATTGCAGTTGCTATCTCTTATCTGTCCCCGCCAGTTTGGACACAGGAGCAGGCGTGATCTTGAGCACCTTCATTGGATACGTTGTTATTAGTAACGGCTAGCTACGTATTTATTGCTCACCATTGACCGTCACCTCACCTGGATCCCTCATCTCCGCTCCATCCAATCCAAAGCCCACAACCGCCTCCGACTCCTCAAACTCCTCTCTGGCCGGACGTGGGGGTTGCACCCCTCTACCATCCTCCACACCTACAAATCCTTAATCCGTCCCATCCTCTGTTATGCCAGTCCTGCCTGGATATCTGCCCCCCCCCCAAATTCTATAAGTCCCTCCAAATCCTTGAGCGTCATGCACTCCGCCTCGCCTTCCGTATACGCCTCCCGTCCCCCACGCGGATCCTCTATGATCTCATTCCTTTCCCCCATCTGCTCCTATTCCTCGAACATATCTGCATCCTCTACACCTCCCGCCGTCTTGAACCCCCTCACCCCCTGGTTGCTCCTCTCCACTCCCATCCCCGCCCCCTGCCACGTCTTCACCGTTGTGTCCCCCCTACCCTCCATCTCTACACCCTACATCTCCTTTCCCAAGGTGGCTTCCATCAACTACCCCTCCCGGATGATGCCCTCTCTCCCTACATTTATCCCTCCTATCTGATCCTCACTCCCCCTCCTTTCCTCTATCCTTTTCCCGGGCTCCCTCTCCCCCCCTTCCATCCTCTTTCCGCCCCACCTCCCCTCTCTTTGCCCCCTTCTCTCCCCTGCGTCCTTTTACATTTCCCTCCTCTGCCTCCTCTCATTCCCTCTCGCGTCTGCCCTTCTCCCCCTTTATTAGTCCTCTCCCTCCTTGGTTTCCCCCCCTTTTCGTTTTTTTCCTCTCCTCCCTCTTTTTTTTCCCCCTACTCCAGTCCCCCCCCCCCATCTGCCTTGGGTCGGGAGTGCCATCTTTGTGCCGCCTTTTTCGTTCAGTGTTTTACAGTGTATTTTTCCAGTGCGTGCTCCGTGTTGTGTCTTTTGGGAAGTGTAGCGAACAGCCATCATACTGTCGCTGAGTGTGCTTTTTATTACTTGCGAACAGAAACCAGACTGTCGCCATGTTTTTTAATTGAGTGTCTACTGTGTTACTTGTCTGATTCCTGTGTCTTTTTTTTTTCTACATTGCCAACCCCCTTTGCTTTCTGTTTTAACTTTCCGCAATTTTACGCCATTTATCACTTTAAATCGCCATTTTATCGGATGTTTTTCCTTGTTTCTTTCTTCTTCCTTTGTTTACAAAAAGTCTGTAGGCTGTAGAGCAGCGTAGTAAGCTGCTGCCGGCCTGCCCCCTTCGGGGGGAATTGAAAATCAATAAAGAAAAAAAAAAGTATTTATTGCCTGACTCCAGTGGTTCGCTGATACTGGTGCTCTAGTCGTAAATATTACGGATGCTTAACAGTGGTGTTCCTGATTGTAATAGTTGGCATATTTGTTTTACTGCGTTGAATTCATCTTGGTGTGGCATGATTTCCGACTGTGCCTAATGGCATACTAATTTTAAGAACTTAGAACCATATCCTCCCGAAACATGTTGTGTTAAACAAATCACACATTTGGAGAAATGTTTCGTCTTACTCTCTACCGATATCTTTCTTTCCAAGAATCCTTACGTGGCTGCTTTGTAGGAAATGGTGTGGCAGCAGCAGAGGAGTTACACGCTGCCGGCACCGCGACTGAGTGATGAGTTGTAGCGTGTGGCCGGCAGGTTGCTGACGTTCTGCTACCTGGCGGCGTTCAACTGCTGGCTGCTGCTGTGCCCGGCCACGCTGAGCCACGACTGGCAGATGGGGTCGGTGCCGCTGGTGGCGCAGCCGGCGGACCCGCGCAACCTGGCCACGGCCGCCTGCCTGGGCTGCGGCGCCGCGCTGCTCTACCGCGGACTCGCCGACCTCGAGGTGACAGCCACGTCTAACCCCGTCATTGTGACAGATGTACGGCCGTAACTGTTGTTGTTGTTGTTGTGGTCTTCAGTCCTGAGACTGGTTTGATGCAGCTCTCCATGCTACTCTATCCTGTGCAAGCTTCTTCATGTCTCAGTACCTACTGCAACCTACATCCTTCTGAATCTGCATGGTGTATTCATCTCTTGGTCTCCCTCTACGATTTTTACCCTCCAAGTTGCCCTCCAGTACTAAATTGGTGATCCCTCGATGTCTCAGAACATCTCCTACCAACCGATCCCTTCTTCTAGTAATGTTGTGCCACAAGGTCCTCTTCTCCCCAATTCTATTCAGTACCTCCTCATTAGTTATGTGATCTACCCACATAATCTTCAGCACTCTTCTGTAGCACCACATTCCGAAAGCTTCTATTCTCACCTTGTCTAACCTATTTATCGCCCACGTTTCACTTGCATACATGGCTACACTCCATATAAGTACTTTCAGAAACGACTTCCTGACATTTAAATCTATACTCGATGTTAACAAATTTTTCTTCTTCAGAAACGCTCTCCTTGCAAATGCCAGTCTACATTTCATATACTCTCTACTTCGACCATCATCAGTTATTTTGCTCCCCAAATAGCAAAACTCCTTTACTACTTTAAGTGTCTAATTTCCTAATCTAATTCCCTCAGCATCACCCAAGTTAATTCGACTACATTCCATTACCCTCGTTTTGCTTTTTTTGATGTTCATCTTATATCCTCCTTTCAAGACACTGTCCATTCCGTTCAACTGCTCTTCCAAGTCCTTTGCTGTCTCTGACAGAATTACAATGTCATCGGCAAACCTCAAGGTTTTTATTTCTTCTCCATGGATTTTAATACCTACTTCGAATTTTTCTTTTGTTTCCTTTACTGCTTGCTCAATATACAGACTGAAAACATCGGGGAGAGGCTACAACCCTGTCTCACTCCCTTCCCAACCACTGCTTCCCTTTCATACCCGTCGACTCTTCTAACGGCTGCAACTATCAGCACGAAAAAATCAAGTTATCACCATAAAAGCTGCTCCTAAAAGTGCTGTGTGCTATCCATGAGTTTATCAATCAAGTGAACTGCCATACTAACAAAGTATGCGAAATTTAGCCTCACTGTTCAAACACTTTTAACGCTATGTTTATTGTGTCGCGAAGTATTTTGAAGCTGGCAGGCAATGTCAATTTAAATTTTCGAAGTCTGCTCCAGTAACCAGGTAAAAGATAGCCTAGAAACTGTTATTGTTTCACAAACGCATGTGTGAATGCTTATAGTTATTTTTCAACTTAACCGTAAGTTCTTTAAAACAAGTCAAACACAGTCCATGTTTGACAAATATAGTTAACAGAACGGCAAACTACCAAATAATTTGAAAAATACGTAAAGTTTGACAATTTATTGAACATCTGTAATGGTCTTTAATCCTTCTTTGTCTACCACCCTTAAACATTACTCATTTTACCCAGCGATGAATGGGTTGGAGGACTTTGGTTGTACAATCTGCGTTTTGGCTGTTCAGAGCACGCTCCACCTCCAAAATCAGTTCTATAAAAACTTTCCATTCAACGATTTCTGTATCGGAGGAAAGAGAAAGAAGTCACATCAACAGAATACGGTGGTTAGTGGGGGAGGGGGGAGGTCAAATGGGCCAGCCCAAAGAAACAACATTGCTTCATTTCGTCTCTCGTATCGAAGGTGTGGTGTTCCACCAAGCACTCGTCCATGGTGATCAGGAGCCTGAAAGTATCTGGATTGGGCTGACACAACTGCAACATTTCTGCTGCTGCCTCCAAATGGTTCAAATGGCTCTGAGCATTATGGGACTTAACATCCGAGGTCATCAGTGCCCTAGACTTAGAACAACTTAAACCTAACTAACCTAATGGCATAACACACATCCATGCCCGAGGCAGGATTCGAACCTGCGACCGCTGCAGCAGCGCGGTTCCGGACTGAAGCGCCTAGAACCGCTCGGCATGCCTCCACCAGACGGCCTTTATAAATAGGTGTGAACAACCGTGGTTCCCAACAACTGGCGATCTTTGTCGTTTTCAGAACATCGTGCTATATGTCTAAAACTGAACATTGACTCATTTTCATTCCTTCCACTACCATCGGGATTGTGATACGGCCGTGCTCTAGCATCAATGCGACCACCTCTTTCTACATTGACTTCTTTGACTAGACTGGAACGGTCAGTGCAAGCTAGCCACTATGTCATATATAGCCGCGCGGGGTTATCCGAGGGGTCTAAGGCAGCTTCAATAAGTATTTTGGAAAAAACGAGAATATTTTCGGTTTTTGAAGGGATACACTGCCATTTGGGTGTATATTTCGGTGTGTTTCCTGTGTAAAAAAAAAAAGAAAAATAAGTGAAGTCGGAAGCGTGATAGATTGATAAGTTAATGCATTTCATGGTTGGCTGGTTCATAAAAAAATAAAATAAAATGAAAATAAAAAAACCTTCCTGGTGCCAATATTATTTCTTTTTTTTCACTTTATTAAAAATTTTGTCTGTGTCGTGGTATATATTTATAAAAAAAACAAAAAAAAAACAAAGAGGTAATCGTTTTGCACTCTGAACCTGTAGCCGTGTGTTCGCCTCTAACAATTTCTATTTTTTTTCAAATTTCGACTAAAAAACGAAAAAGTGGCTAGGATAGCTGGCTTTCACCCAGGAGGCCCGGGTTCGATTCCCGGCATGGGAATAAGTTTTAAATTCTCACTCTGTGTTGTGCTCTTACTCTTACAAGGATCAAGAATCACATTTCATCGAAATACGTACTACTGTGGAGCAAAATCTGTTTTAATGTTATTTTATGCGTGATGGATTTTATTGAATTTACTGGCTGTTAATTCATTGATCGAGTAGGGGTGTAGAACTAAGCCAGCCACAAATTCTTTTAAGATACTTTGTTTCACCACCATGATCGTTTTCGGGCTATCATGTCCATGTTGCACAGCTACATTTCTTTTCTTATAGTATTACATTCATCAGCAGTGTAAGACTAACTCTAGTAGTTAGCGCCACTTTATATCCTTTATGGATAATTTCCGTAATATAGAAAAACCTGATAATGTGCACGCAGCTGATAATATATAAAATGAATGAAAAAAAATACCCCTGTGGTAACGTACTGACCTGTGACAAGCGTCGTCCTCCCTCGGGCATGGGTGTGTGGGTTTGTCATTAGGATAATTTATGTTAAGTAGTATGTAAGCTTAGGGACTGACGACCTTAGCAGTTAAGTCCCATAAGATGTCACACACATTTGAACATTCTTTGTGTCATATGTCGATGAGTTAATCTCTCAAATTGTCACCGTATCAGCGTGGTGTTGTAGAGCTGTTACCCTGCAAACGCAGAAAACAAATTACCGCAAAATACTCGCTTTATCAGATGGCTGCGTCATTTAGTATTGCCTCCTCTAACAGCGTGATACGGTGCGGTGGCGAGAGGATTACAGCGTTTACCTTGATTACAGACACCTGTCTTCAAATAAATTAAACTTAGTTAGCATCATTTTTCTTCGAAGTGATAATTAAAAACTTGTCCTCTGCTCGCATACTACTGGCTGTTAATTCATTGATCGAGTAGGGGTGTAGAACTCAGCCAACCACAAATTCTTTTAAGATACTTTGTTTCACCACCATGATCGTTTTCGGGCTATCATGTCCATGTTGCACAGCTACATTTCTTTTCTTATAGTATTACATTCATCAGCAGTGTAAGACTAACTCTAGTAGTTTGTTTTCATCTGTCGTGCGTCAGTGACCTCGTTTGCAGTTGACTGCGGCTTCTCTGCAGACAGGGGACGTTACAAACGATTTATGACCTACAAATACATTACATGATTTAAGAATGTAAATGTATTATTTTTCCTTCCTTTTGACTGGAAACGGGCAAGGTGACAGTTCAATTCCAAATGAAACAAATGGTTGGAATAACGTCGCACATTGCATTAGGAAGTCTTTATTCATTGACGGTAACTACACTGCGTCGCCGCTTTCAACTGGGGAACATTCCTACACCTGTAGACCAGGTTGTGGATATCCACGTTGTACAGACCTACGCATTGTGCGAGCAGCGGTGCTATGTCATCAGGGACCATTGGGGATCGTATGCTTGCAGCAGCATAAAGATCACGTGTGCCTCCACCAAGAGACAGCCAAGCATGGCTACTCTGGTGTCGTGCATGACTTCACTGGAGGGTGGAGCGGCGCTCTGTTGACCTCAGTGATGTGAGTCGCTTCTGTATGTATGCGAGTGATGGACGCACACGTATACAGCACAGAGCTGGTGAGCTGCCTATTCCAGAATACATTCGCCTACGAGATACAGGGCCTATCCCAGGCTTCAAGACCGAGCGACGTGGCGCAGTGGTTAGCACACTGGACTCGCATTCTGGTGGACGAAGGTTCAATCCCTCGTCCAGCCATCCTGATTTATGTTTTCCGTGATTTCCCTAAATCCCTCCAGGCAAATACCGGGATGGTTCCTTTGAAACGGCAAGGCCGACTTCCTTCCCCATCCTTCGATATTCCGATGAGACCGATGACCTCGCTGTTTGGTCTCTTCCCCCAAACTATCCAATCCAATCCAATCCAGGCTTCAAGATGTGAGGACAATCAATTGCAAACTAGCCGTCGTATTTCCCGTTTCTGCAGGGTAAAGTAACCAATACCAGCTGCAATGCACGGACTGTTAGCACCGTTCCACTGCGGTTTCATCGACAACAGGGTAGTGTCCTGTTTCAGCAGGAGAATGCACGTTCACATACGGCTGCTGGGACGCAATTTGCTATTTGTCAAGATCACCATATGTCTCATCAATTGAACAGATAAGGAACATGATGAAGCGGGAACTGACTCATTGTCATGGTCCTGAAAGGGTCGTTGATTGCTGCAAAAGGAGCAATATTCTTGAGCCGGTCTACATCTACATCCACTTCTTCATTTATATTCCACAAGCCACCCAACGGTGTGTGGCGGAGGGCACTTTACATGCCACTGTCATTACCTCCCTTCCCTGTTCCAATCGCTTAGGGTTTGCGGGAAGAACGACTGCCGGAAAGCCTCCGTGTGCGCTCGAATCTCTCTAATTTTACATTCTTATCTCCTCGGGAGGTATACGTAGGGGGAAGCAATATATTCGATACCACATCCAGAAACGCACCCTCTCGAAACCTGCACAGCAAGCTACACGGCGATGCAGAGCGCCACTCTTGCAGAGTCTGCCACTTGAGTTTGCTAACCATCTCCGTAACGCTATCACGCTTACCAAATAACCCTGTGACGAAACGCGCCGCTCTTCTTTGGATCTTCTCTATCTCCTCTGTCAACCCAACCTGGTACGGATCCTACACTGATGAGCAATACTCAAGTATAGGTGGAACGTGTGTTTTGTAAGCCACCTCCTTTGTTGATGGACTACATTTTCTAAGGACTCTCCCAATGAATCTCATTCTGGCACCCACCTTACCAACAATTAATTTTATATGATCATTCCACTTCAAATCGTCCCGTACGCATACTCGCAGCTGTTTTACATTAGTAACTGCTACTAGTGTTTGTTCCGCTATCATATAATCATACTATAAAGGATCCTTCTTTCTATGTATTCGCAATACATTACATTTGTATATGTTAAGGGTCGGTTGCCACTCCCTGCACCAAGTGCCTATCCGCTGCAGATCTTCCTACATCTCGCTGCAATTTTCTAATGCTGCAACCTCTCTGTAAACTACAGCATCATCCGCTAAAAGCCGCATGGAACTTCCGATACAATCTACTAGGTCATTAGTATATACTGGGAAAAGCAATGGTCCCATAACACTCCTCTGTGGCACGCCCGAGGTTACTTTAACGTCTGTAGACGTCTCTCCAGTGAGAACAACATGCTGTGTTCTGTTCGCTAAAAACTCTTCAATCCAGCCACACAGCTGATCTGATATTCCGTAGGCTCTTACTTTATTTATCAGGCTACAGTGCGGAACTGTATCGAACGCCTTCCGGAAGACAAGGAAAATGGCATCTACCTGGGAGCCTGTATCTAATATTTTCTGGGTCTCATGAAAAATAAAGCGAGTTGGGTCTCACACGATCGCTGTTTCCGGAATCCATGTTGATTCCTACAGAGCAGATTCTGGGTTTCCAGAAATGACATGATACGCGAGCAAAAAACATGTTCTAAAATTCTACAACAGATCGATGTCAGAGATAGGCTTATAGTTTTGCGCATCTGCTCCATGACTCTTCTTGAAAACTGGAACTACCTGTGCTCTTTTCCAATCATCTGGAACCTTCCGTTCCTCTAGAGACTATCGCGGGGTACCATTCGGCACCTGTACAGTCGTTTGCATGAAAGAACAGATTCCTTCGTAGCCGCCAGAGGTAGGTCGCAGGAATGGTGGGGAGGGGCGGTGAGGGCGGGGGAGAGGTGGTACTGTGTGTATTGATATGACTGTCTGACCACACTTCACTGTGACACATACAATGAATTTGGTCTGAGTGTGTTATCACACTCTCCTCTAATGATGAACTACCTGTCGCCTCACCTGTCAATAAAATTTTGTCCTTGAGGATGCTGCATTTTTCCCAACTGTGTATTAATCATTATGACCAAAAGATGATTAATTGTGCCACCTTGAGACCTATGTGGGAAACAGTAGACTTGGAATCCAGATTTAAGCTCTGAGACGCAGGGGCTGACGGGGCCGGGCGCGCTGTGTGTGCTCCGCAGCCTCAGCGGCCGCCGGCGGTTCTGCTGGGGGTGCTGTTGCTGACGCTGCCCTTCCTGCCGGCGTCCAACCTCTTCATCACCGTCGGCTTCGTGCTCGCCGAGCGCGTCCTCTACATGCCCAGGTACAGCCGCGCCCGCTTTTGCCACTTCTGTAGCTGAAAATGCTTGCTTGCCGCTGAAATAACCACTTTACGAGGGGCGTTCAACAAGTAATGCAGCACATTTTTGTCTGAAAGCAGGTTGGTTTTATTCAGGATTCCAGTACACCACGCTATTCCCCAATCTTTTCGTTACAAAACCCTATTTTTCAACGTAATTTTCGCTAAATGCGACGGCCTTACATAACGATTCTGGGAGGACCTTTATGCTTCCGTGATACCGCTGAACTGGACGACATCGGAGACAACGGTTTGCTACATCAGTAACTACGTCACCGTCCACATACTGCTTACAGAAGAGTACATCCTTCACTGGACCATACAGAAACCCAGCGGACACACACCTTTGAGCACCCCAGGTGGTGGACTAATGTGTCAGCACTACCAACAGAGACATAAAGTTGAGCATCGAGACATTTTATTATGATCTGTTGGTCACCTCTAATGAGAGTGTCCGCACGTTCCAAAACTTCAGTCGTGCAGGACACAGGAAATCGGACAGGTTTGCGCGACCTTATTGTGACGATGACGGATGCCTCACCCAACGACTCACTGTGCTTTTGTTTAGTGCCAGGTCTCCATAGACATTCGGCAATCGGTATGAATACCTTCGATGCTCTGGCTTTCCCCCAAAAGGAACTAAATGACAGGTTCCTGCTTGTAACGCACCTGCCTTACAGGATGCTGTGTACAACACCGGCACCTCCCGGAACGTCATTACGCTTTAGGGGCTGTAGGTGGAAAATTCCACTATGCCTGAAACCAATTCCCCATTTTGTCAGTAGAAATTTACAGAGAAAAATGTGTGTTGCAATACATATTGAATACGCATCATTTATACAATGTGTTTAAAAATTGTGTCCTACTGTCTTAAAGGACACAGTGCTACTCAAAGTGATACATATATTCGCAAACAACTACTTACTCAGATTTGGGCCATTCTGTCCTATGATAGCCATCTGTCTCTTGACACTGCCGGATCTGCTCTATGGTGGTTGAAACGGTACAGAGTCTGGCATGGGAAGTGGAAAGTGATGGTTTCATACAGTGACAAGTAGCAAATCAAATCTGTTAACGAAAACAGTCATAGCTTAGCACATCACTGCATGCATTAAGTCACAATCGGTCAAAGTGCCATAGCGTAATAGCCATATACGTTTGAATAAAATTAGTGACAAGACAAATCAATCTTCAAAACCATTAAAGGACGTTTACAAATCACTAGCTGTTAATTCCTGTTTCTACTACCTACGCTTCAAAACCGACTCCTAATTCACATAAATTACAACGGGCGTGTTTTTGCAACATCCGATCGGCCGCGAATTGGAAACCTCACTGAAAACAAAAAATGTTTAATTTCCAACATTTATTTATAGATTCCAGCTAATTCCCTACATAGCCGCCGCTGCAACTTACACATTTCTCGTAACACGGTCCGAAATTTCCAGTACCGTCATCATAGCAGGTAATTTTCACCAGTTCTGTAAGCTGGTCTCCAGCTCGCTGTCTGTGCCCAATTTCTGTCCTCACTGACTGTGCTTCATGCGGGCTGGTGGGTAGCTGATCAAACACTTTCCATTAGAGACGCTGCAGGTTCGTTCTTGTTGCACCTGCAGTGTGAGGCCGAGCGTTGTCATGAAGAAGGAAACGCGTGGCAGTTAAGTTACGTGGGCTGCATGAAATCGGGCGGAACCTTTCGCCAGGCACTTCACGTTTGGCTGGAGACACTATTTTCTAAGCATCTTTACCTGGTAACTAGGTATTCTGAATTAACAAGTACAGTGTAACATGATCGGTGGGCATATTGGAGAGACCACAAAACACTTATGCGGATGTTGCAAGCCTTTAATTTAGCAGCAAAAATAAAATAGCCATCATATAAGCATACGCGAATACTTTTGCACATAGCCGGCCGCGGTGGCCGAGCGGTACTAGGAGCTTCGGTCCAGAACCGTGAGACTGCTACAGTCGCAGGTTCGAATCCTGCCTCGGGCATGGATGTCTGTGGTGTCCTTAGGTTAGTTAGGTTTAAGTAGTTCAAAGTTCTAGGGGACTGATGACCTCAGATGTTATGTCCCATAGTGCTCAGAGCCATTTGAACCATTTTTTTTTTTATTTTTGGACATGCGTGTACATGCAACCAGATCTGATGTGATACTGGCGCCAACAGCACACTAAATATTGAAAACAATTAAAAGTGAAAACTTAATACACTGAAGTGCCAAAGAAACTGGTACAGACATGGGAATTCAAATACAGAGATATGTAAACAGGCAGAATACTGTGCTGTAATCGGAACTCCTACATAACACAAGTGTCTGGCGTAGTTGTTAGATAGGTTACTTCTGCTACAATGGCGGGTTATCAAGACTTCAGCGAGTCTGAACGTTGTGTCATAGTCGGCTCCTGAGCGATGGAACAGAGCGTCTCCAGGGTAGCGATGAAGAGAGGTTTTGCCATACGACCATTTCACGTGTGTACGTGAGTATCAGGAATCAATAAAACATCAAATCCTCGACGTCGCTGCGGCCGGAAAAAGATCCTGCAAGAACGGGACCAACGACGACTGGACGGAATCGTTCACCGTGACAGAAGTACAATCATTTCGCAAATTGCTGCAGATATTAATGCTGGGCCATCAACAAGTGTCATCGTGTGAACTATTCACCGAAACATCATCAAAATCAATGCTATGAGCACTATGGGACTTAACATCTGAGGTCATCAGTCCCCTAGAACTTAGAACTACTTAAACCTAACTAACCTAAGGACATCACATACATTCATGCCCGAGGCAGGATTCGAACCTGCGACAGTAGCGGTCTCTCGGCTCCTGACTGAAGCGCCTAGAACCGCACGGCCACACCGGCCGGCGAAACATCATCAATATAGGCTTTCAGAGCCGAAGGCACACTCATATACCCTTTATTACTGCACGACACAAAGTTTCACGCATCGTCTGGGCCCGTCAACACCGACATTGTACTGTTGATTACTGGAAACATCTTGTGTAGTCGGATGAGTCTCGCTTCAAATTGTATCGAGCAGATGGACGTATACGGGTATAGAGACAATCTCACGAATCTCTTGACACTGAATGTCAGCAGGGGACTGTTCAGCTGGGTAGAGGATCCGTAATGGTGTGGGCCGTTTGCAATTGGAGCGACATGGGACCCCTGATACGTGTAGATACTACTCTGACAGGTGACACGTACGTAAGCATCCTGACTGATCACCTGCATCCATTCAGGTCGATTGTGCATTCCGACGGTATTGGGCAATTCCAGCAGGACAATGTGACACTGCACACGTCGAGAATTGCTACAGAGTGGCTCCAGGAACAGTCTTCTGATTTTAAACACTTCCGCTGACCACCAAACTCTCCAGACATGAATATTATTGAGTATATCTGGGATTTCCTGCAACGTGCTGTTCAGAAGATATCTCCACCCCGTCGTACTGTTTCAGATTTATGGACAGCCCTGCAGGATTCATGATGTCATTTCCCTGCACCACTACTTCAGACATTAGCCGAATCCATGCCTCCTCGTGTTGCGGCACTTCTGCGTGCTCCCGGGGTCCTACACGATGTTAGGCAGGTGTATGAGTTTCTTTGGCTCTTCTCTGTAGTAGTCGCCACGAGTGCACTGAATGGTAAAAACCTTTAAACAAATAATGCTTTTAGAGAAATGTAACTCTCATTTAACATTACATAAAAGTCATACAGCAGCAACACAAGTAACCAATAAAAAAACAATTACCTTAGTACTAACACAAAAGAAATGAGGAATGAGGAAAAATCTTCCATCTCTAGTAAATCCGAGAAACCATTGAATTTATACTAAACATAAACAGAACTGTATACCTTGAAGATACAGTGCTTGGTTCTAGGAGGCAATCTCATACCACACCAACAAAACACAAGACCCATGCCGAGTCCACAACCAAGAAAAGCTACACAGTAAAGAAACTAAGTGCATGAAGCAAGACGCCGCCCTAACGCCGATCTGGCACAATATAGCGTTCCAGCCACACAGCAGTAAAAAATTTGTTGAATAACCTTTACCAGTAACAGAAATATTATTGAGCACCATTATGAGTAAGAGAAATATTATTGAGCACTACCAACTAACAAACAAATTCGACTCCACCGCTTGTTTCAGGCTAATTCCACTGGCAAAAACAACTGACAATCACTCTAGCATATAACCGTCACTTTCACATATGGCCATATCGGAATGCGTAGTTTACACCACCGTACCGTCCTCCTCAAATTTCAGCGCGAGAGAAAGAGAGAGGAAGAGATGGAGAGAGAGACATGTCAAGCTGCGTCTCATTAGCTAATTGCCAACTGCCCTTGCCCCTCCCCCCCCCCCCCACACCTCGTTTGGCCCCAAGTTGCGTCTCCGCCGTTTCCGTCCACCGGCTGACTGCCTGCCCATCCCAAGCTTCAGACGACGCTACGGCCAATTTATCATCGTTCAAACCTCATCTTACGTCACAAGGGTATTTGCAGCGTCACTTCTATGTCTACATAGTAGTGCGTTGTGCTTGGCAAGGGTACCTTGTACCACTACTGGTAATTTACTTTCATGTTACACCCGCAAACACGCAAACAGAGCAAGGGTGAAACGACTATCTATATGTCTACTTTTGAGACCTAATTTCTCGAATCTTATCTTCGTCGTCCTTACACGCAACTTGGCGGCAGTAGCATCGTTTGTCGGCCAGTTTCAAATTCTGGTTCTCTAAAGTCGTGTTTCTTGAAACGAACGTCGCCTTTCCTCCAGGGATTCTCATTTGAGTTCCCGAAGAATCTTCGGAAAACTTACTTGTTGTTCAAACCTGCCGGTAACAAATCTAGCTCCCAACCTCTGGACTGCTTCGATGTCTTCCTTCAGTCAGGCCTGGTACGAATCCCTGACACTCGAGCCATACTCAAGAATAGGTCACACCAGTGTCGTGTACGCGATCACCTTTACTGGTGAACCACTGATTCCTAAACCCTCTTAGCACACTGGACTCGCTTTCGGGAGGACGACGGTTCAAACCCGCGTCCGGCCATCCTGATTTATGATTTCCGTGATTTCCCTAAATCGCTCCAGGCAAATGCCGGTATGGTTGCTTTGAAATGGCACGGCCGACTTCCTTCCCCGTCCTTCCTTAATCCGATGAGACCGATGACCTCGCTGCCTGGTCTCATCCTCCAAACAACCCAACCCCCCCCCCCCCTCTAAACTCTCCCAATAAACCGACGTCGACCTTTCGCCTACTCTACCACAGATCTCACATGCTTGTTCCGTTTCATATCGCTTTGAAACTTTACACAGAAATAGTTAAACGAACTGTGTCAAGCAGGACTCTAGTAATACTTTAAGGGAATATTATAGGGTTTTTTTCTTCCGACTCATCTGCATTGACTTACGTTTTCCCACATTCAGAGCTATCTCCTATTCATCACATAAACTGGAAATTCTTTAAATTGTCTTTTATCTTCCTACAGTCACTCAACTTCGACGCCTACTGTACACCAAAGCATCATCACTAAACAACTGCAGATTGCTGACCACCTTGTCCGTCAAATCATCTATGTATATAGAGTGCAACAGCGGTGCTATAACAGTTCCCTGTGGCATTCGTGACGATGCCCTGGCCTCTGAGGAACATTCGCCATCGAGGACAACATACTCAGTTCCATTACTTACGAAGTCTTCGGCCACTCAAATATCGGTGAACTTATTCCGTGTCATCTCCCCTTCGTTAACAGCATACAGTTGGGCACCCAGTCAAATGCTTTCCGGAAACCTATAAATATGGAATCTGACAGTTGCTCTTCATCCACAGATCGCTGTGTACTGTGTAAGAAAATTGCGAGCTTCACTTCTCACGAGAAATGCTTTTTAAACCATGGTGATTCGTGGACATAAGCTTCTCAGTCTCAAGAAAGTTTATTAACTGAGAATATGGTCAAGGACTCTGCAGCAGACCAAAGTTGGGGATATTGATATGTAATTTTGCGGGTCCGTTCTTTTACCCTTCTTCGGTACTGGAGTCACCTGCTGTTTTCTCCAATCGCTTGGGACTTTGTGCCGGGCTAAAGATTCAGTAACAATAGTTGCTCACCGAACAGCTCAGTGATCACCACACGTTCCTACACATCATTCAGGTCTTCCCCTAAAAAATTCAGAAGCCGTACAGACCAAAGTGCCTGCCCTAAGATTTGTTCATATGCATTGGAAACATCGTCTTGAAACGAGTACACGTTATTAATGGGTGTGAATTATACCATTGACTTTAAATTTCACCATAGCCAGAAACCTGAAGGATTGAAGTCAGGCGAACAGGAAGACCATGTTACTGGATCTCCTTTCATTAAAATTATACTACGTAGAGCCATGCGAGGTGTAACGAATGGGGTGGTACCTCATTCTGCGTAAACCATACGCACTGTCTGATCAAAAGTATCTGAACACTGCTACATAATTCGGAATGGAGTACCAGACGTCGAGAGTGACGGACGCGCCAGTGTAGAAAGAAGCGGGGGAGGGGGTTTGTCTTGTCAGTTTTTTTTTTTTTTTTTGGTCTTCAGTCTACTGACTGGTTTGATGCGGCCCGCCACGAATTCTTTCCTGTGCTAACCTCTTCATCTCAGAATAGCACTTCCAACCTACGTCCTCAATTATTTGCTTGACGTATTCCAATCTCTGTCTTCCTCTACTGTTTTTGCCCTCTACAGCTCCCTCTAGTACCATGGAAGTCATTCCCTCGTGTCTTAGCAGATGTCCTATCATCCTGACCCTTCTCCTTATCAGTGTTTTCCACATATTCCTTTCCTCTCCGATTCAGCGTAGAATCTCCTCATTCCTTACCTTATCAGTCCACCTAATTTTCAACATTCGTCTATAGCACCACATCTCAAATGCTTCGATTCTCTTCTGTCCCGGTTTCCCCACAGTCCATGTTTCACTACCTTACAATGCTGTACTCCAGACGTACATCCTCAGAAATGTCTTCCTCAAATTAAGGCCGGTATTTGATATTAGTAGACTTCTCTTGGCCAGAAATGCCTTTTTTGCCATAGCGAGTCTGCTTTTGATGTCCTCCTTGCTCCGTGCGTCATTGGTTATTTTACTGCCTAGGTAGCAGAATTCCTTAACTTCATTGACTTCGTGACCCTCATTCCAGATGTTAAGTTCTCGCTCTTCTCATTTCTACTACTTCTCATTACCTTCGTCTTTCTCCGATTTATTCTCAAACCATACTGTGTACTCATTAGACTGTTCATTCCGTTCAACAGATCAGTTAATTCTTCTTCACTTTCACTCAGGATAGCAATGTCATCAGCGAATCGTATCATTGCTATCCTTTCACCTTGTATTTTAATTCCACTCCTGAACCTTTCTATTAATTCCATCATTGCTTCCTCGATGTATAGATTGAAGAGTAGGGGCGAAAGGCTACAGCCTTGTCTTACACCCTTCTTAATACGAGTACTTCGTTCTTGATTATTCCCTCTTGGTTGTTGTACATATTGTATATGACCCATCCCTCCCTATAGCTTACCAGTACTTTTTCAGAATCTCGAAGAGCTTGCAACAATTTAAATTGTCGAACGCTTTTTCCAGGTCGACAAATCCTATGAAAGTGTCTTGATTTTTCTTTAGCCTTGCTTCCATTATTAGTCGTAACGTCAGAATTGCCTCTCTCGTCCCTTTACTTTTCCTAAAGCCAAACTGATCGTCACCTAGCGCATTCCCAATTTTCTTTTCCATTCTTTTGTATATTATTCTTGTAAGCAGCTTCGATGCATGAGCTGTTAAGCTGATTGTGCGATAATTCTCGCTTGTCAGCTCTTGCCGTCTTCGGAATTGTGTGGATGATGCTTTTCCGAAAGTCAGATGGAATATCGCCAGACTCATATATTCTACACACCAACGTGAATAGTCGTTTTGTTGCCACTTCCTCCAATTATTTTTGAAATTCTGATGGAATGTTATCTATCCCTTCTGCCTTATTTGACCGTAAATCCTCCAAAGCTCTTTTAAATTCCGAATCTAATACAGGATCCCCTACCTCTTCTAAATCGACTCCTGTTTCTTCTTCTATCACATCAGACACATCTTCACCCTCATAGAGGCTTTCAGTGAATTCTTTCCACCTATCTGCTCTCTCCTCTGCATTTAACAGTGGAATTCCCGTTGCACTCTTAATGTTACTACCGTCGCTTTTAATGTCACCAAAGGTTGTTTTGACTTTCCTGTATGATGAGTCTGTCCTTCCGACAATCATACCTTTTTCGATGTCTTCACATTTTTCCTGCAGCCATTTCGTCTTAGCTTCCGTGCACTTCCTATTTATTTCATTCATCAGCGACTTGTATTTCTGTATTCCTGATTTTCCCGGAACATGTTTGTACTTCCTCCTTTCATCAATCAACTGAAGTATTTCTTCTGTTACCCATGGTTTCTTCGCAGCTAACTTCTTTGTACCTATGTTTTCCTTCCCAACTTCTGTGATGGCCCTTTTTAGAGATGTCCATTCCTCTTCAACTGTACTGCCTACTGCGCTATTCCTTATTGCTATATCTATAGCGTTAAGAGGACTTCAACGTATCTCGTCAATCCTTAGTAATTCCGTATCCCACTTCTTTGCGTATTGATTCTTCCTGACTAATGTCTTGCACTTCAGCCTACTCTTCATCACTACTATATTGTGGTCTGAGTCTAGATCTGCTCCTGGGTACGCCTTACAATCCAGTATCTGATTTCGGAATCTCTGTCTGACCATGATGTAATCTACTTCAAATCTTCCCGTATCTCCCGGCCTTTTCCAAGTAAACCTCCTCCTCTTGTGATTCTTGAACAGGGTATTCGCTATTACTAGCTGAAACTTGTTACAGAACTCAATTAGTCTTTCTCCTCTTTCATTCCTTGTCCCAAGCCGATATTCTCCTGTAACCTTTTCTTCTACTCCTTCCCCTACAACTGCATTCCAGTCGCCCATGACTATTAGATTTTCGTCCCCCTTTACATACTGCATTACCCTTTCAATATCCTCATACACTTTCTCTATCTGTTCATCTTCAGCTTGCGACGTCGGCATGTATACCTGAACTATCGTTGTCGGTGTTGATCTGCTGTCGATTCTGATTAGAACAACCCGGTCACTGAACTGTTCACAGTAACACACCCTCTGCCCTACCTTCCCATTCATAACGAATCCTACACCTGTTATACCATTTTCTGCTGCTGTTGATATTACCCGATACTCTTCTGACCAGAAAATCCTTGTCTTCCTTCCACTTCACTTCACTGACCCCTACTATATCTAGATTGAGCCTTTGCATTTCCCTTCTCCGATTTTCTAGTTTCCCTACCACGTTCAAGCTTCTGACATTCCACGCCCCGACTCGTAGAACGTTATCCTTTCGTTGATTATTCAATCTTTTTCTCATGGTAACCTCCCCCTTGGTAGTCCCCTCCCGGAGATCCGAATGCGGGACTATTCCGGGATCTTTTGCCAATGGGGAGATCATCATGACACTTCTTCAATTATAGGCCACATGTCCTGTGGATACACGTTACGTGTCTTTAATGCAGTGGTTTCCATTGCCTTCTGCATCCTCATGTCGTTGATCATTGCTGATTCTTCCCCCTTTAGGGGCAATTTCCCACTTCTAGGAGAAGAGAGTGCCCTGAACCTCTATCCGCTCCTCCGCCCTCTTTGACAAGGCCGTTGGCAGAATGAGGCTGACTTCTTATGCCGGATGTGTTCGGCCGCCAATGGTGATTATTTATGGCTATGAGCACTATGGGTCTTAACATCTACGGTCATCAGTCCCCTAGAACTTAGAACTACTGAAACCTAACTAACCTAAGGACATCACACAACACCCAGTCATCACGAGGCAGAGAAAATTCCTGAACCCGCCGGGAATCAAACCCGGGAACCCGGGCGCGGGAAGCGAGAACGCTACCGCACAACCACGAGCTGCGGACGCTGATTATTTATCAAAATTTAGGCAGTGGCTGGGATAGAACCCGGGACCGAAGACGTATTGATTATAAATCAAAGACGCTACCCCTAGACCACGGGTCAGTAGATAAGCAGTATCAGCAGAAGGGGCTATCGGGAGACCTCAGTATCTTCAAACACGTAATATCCAATAACTAGTTTATTGGATGTCACGTGAATAACAACATTTGAGCCCTTATAGAGCTGGTCAAGTCCACTACTGGCGATATGATTAACCTTGGGCATCGCGGAGGATCAACCACTGCAAAACTAAGATCAGGCAGATCTCACGTACCAATGGACAAAGGCTGTAGAACATTCTGTGGGACACTGCAAAAAATCGCATAACATCGGTGGAAGAAATCAGTCGTGAGTTCCAAAATACTACCAGTGATCCAGCTCACACAGTGCCCGTGTGTAAGGAGTTACAAAGAATGGGGTAAATTGGTTGAGCAGCTTTTCTTAAACCATACGTGTCCGTGGCCAGTGCTTAGCAACACGAGGTGTGATGAAAAGGCAACGCCGTGGGACAGTGGGTGCTTGGAAACGAATAATTTGGAGTGATAGATTACGTTCTATTCTGTGTCAGTCGCAGGCATCGCGATGGATTTGGCGAATGTCTGGGGAACTACACTACTGGCCATTAAATTTGCTACACCAATAAGAAATACAAATGATCAACGGGTATTCATTGGACAGATATATTATACTAGAACTGACATGGGATTACATTTTCATGTAATTTGGGGGCATAGAAATCAGTACCCAGAGCAACCACCTCTGGCCGTAATAACGGCCTTGATAAGCCTGGGCATTGCGTCAAACACAGCTTGGGTGGCGTGTACAGGTACAGCTGCCCATGCAGTTTCTATACGATACCACAGTTCATCATGAGTGGTGACTGGCGTATTGTGAGGAGCCAATTGCCGGCCACCACTGACCATACTTTTTCAGTTGGAGAGAAATCTGGAGAATATGCTGGCCAGGGCAGCAGTCGAACATTTTCTGTATCCAGAAAGGGCCGTACCGGACCGGCAACATGCGGTCGTGCGTTGTCCTGCTGAAATGTAGGGTTTCGCAGTTATCGAATGAAGGATAGAGCCACGGGTCGTGAGACATCCGAAATGTAACGTCCACTGTTCTACGTGCCGTCGTCAATGTGAACAAGAAGTGACCGAGACGTGTAAGCAATGGTATCCCATACCATCACGCCGGGTGATAAGCCAGTATGGTGATGACGAATACACGCTTCCAATGTGCGTTCACCGCGATGTCGCCAAACACGGATGCGACCATCATGATGCTTTAAACAGAACCTGAATTCATCCCAAAAGATGACGTTTTGCCATTCGTGCACCCAGGTTCGTCGTTGAGTACACCATCGCAGGCGCACCTGTCTGTGATGTAGCGTCAAGGGTAACCGCAGCCATGGTCTCCAGGCTGATAGTCCATGCTGCTGCAAACGTCGTCGAACTGTTCGTGCAGATGGTTGTTGTTTTGCAAAGGTCCCCATCCGTTGACTCAGGGATCGAGACGTGGCTGCACTATCCGTTACAACCATGCGGATATCATGACTGTCATCTCGACTGGTAGTGATACCAGGCCGTTCGGATCAAGCACAGCGTTCCGTATTACCCTCCTGAACCCACCGATTCCATATTCTGCCGAAAGTCATTGGATCATGACCATCACGAGCAGCAATGTCGCCATACGATAAACTGCGATCGCGATAGGATACAATCCGACCTTTATCAAAGTCGGAAACGTGATGGTACGCATTTCTCCTCCTTACACGAGGCATTACTACAACGTTTCACCAGGCAACGCCGGTCACCTGCTGTTTGTGTATGAGAAATCGGTTGGAAACTTTCCTCATGTCAGCACGTTGCAGGTGTCGCTATCGGCGCCAACTTTGTGTAAATGCTCGAAAAGCTAATCATTTGCATATCTCAGTCTCTTTTTCCTGTCGGTTAAATTTCGCGCCTGTAGCACGTCATCTTCGTTTTAATGGCGAGTAGTGTATATCTGCCATCACGTGTATTGCTAATAATGAAGTGTAGGGAAGAAGGCGTTATATATGGTAGCGGTTCTCGTGGTTAGGGTGTGGCCTTCCTATTGCGCTTAAGGAAACGCTATTTGCGGGAGGCCGCGGTGGTCTCGTGGTTCTAGGCGCTCAGTCCGGAACCGCGTGACTGCTACTGTCGCAGGTTCCAATCCTTCCTCGGGCATGGATGTGTGTGATGTCCGTAGGTTACTTAGGTTTAAGTAGTTCTAAGTTCTAGGGGACTGATGACCACAGATGTTAAGTCCCATAGTGCTCAGAGCCATTTGAACCATTTATTTGCGGGAGGATAAGACACCTTGTAACATTTCGTACTGTGTGCAGTAGTGGACTACTGCCGAGACGATGAATATATCAACATGACAATGCAGCCTGTCATATAGCAGCATCTGTGAGGCAGTAGTTTGTGGGAAGTGATATTCCTGCTGGATCGGTACCCAATAGAGAAAATTTGGAATGATTTAGAACGTCGACTTCGTTGCAGAAACCAATGGCTCTTGGTTTCTGCTCGTGAGGCCATTCCTCAAAAGAAGTTCAGACACCTCACTGAAAGCGTCCATAGCAGAATTGAAGCCGTCATAAAGGTGAAGTGTGGACGCAGCCCATATTAATTGCCGATGACAGGTGTCCAGATACATTTGATCAGTTAGTACGCGTTGCCTCTCATAGGAGTAACGTAATAGCGAGGGTAATTTTTCTCAAAGAGGCTGATGATGACCAGTACGTAATAACTTGTTTCGCAGAATGTCACCCACAGTTTCTGTCCAAGCACTGATGGTAAAGCGAACCAACTGCTCGTCCAGAATTGACCTCTCTGGATTGGTTTGCTTCTTTAAAAGCTGTAATGTCTTATTTCATTCGGCTTAACATTCGCTCTTCCAAATCCAAACTTTGGGATCTGTGGAAGGTAAATTGCGAAGCCTTATCTGGAAGTTTCTGAATTTTTTTCAGGCTGAACTCGGCCTTGACGATGCATTTGTCAGTACTTGGAAGATATCAGTCGATTTACGTTGTCAGCTCAACAACAGCAAAATACTATTTCTGACACTTCCACCTGGAATAAAAGAACTGTTTCAACTGTTCCCACTACATGTTATTACTCCAGGACAACCTCATAAAGATACATAAGACTGATGATGCATCGACAGCTGTGGGTGTTACACTATGTGACCAAAAGTATCCGGACAACCCCCAAAACATATGTTTTTCATATTAGGTGCACTGTGCTGCCACCTCCTGCTTGGTACTACATATCAGCTACCTCAGTAGTAACTAAACATCGTGAGAGAACAGAATAGGCGCTCTGTGGAACTCACGGACTTCGAACGTGGTCAGGCGATTGGGTGTCACTTGTGTCATGCGTCTGTAGGCGACATTTACACCCTCCTAAACATATCTAGGTCCACTGTTTCCGATGTGATAGTGAAGTCGAAACGTGAAGGCACAGGTACAGCACAAAAGCGTACTGTCCGACCTCGTCTGTTGACTGACAGAGACCGCAGATAATTGAAGAGGGTCGCAATGTTTAATAGGTAGATATCTATCCAGACCATCACACAGGAATTCCAAACTGCATCAGAATCCACTGCAAGTACTATGACAATTAGGCAGGAGGTGAGAAAACTTGGATTTCATGGTAGAGCGACTGCTCACAAGCCACACATCACGCCTGTAAATTACGAACGACGCCTCGCTTGGTGTAAGGAGCGTAAACATTGGACGACTGAACAATGGAGAAACGTTGTGTGGAGTGACGAGTCACGGGACACAATGTGGCGATCCGATGTCAGGGTGTGGGTATGGCGAATTCCCGGTGAACGTCATCTGCCAGCTTGTGTAGTGCCAAAAGTAAAATTCGGAGGCGGTGGTGTTACGGTGTGGTCGTGTTTTTCATGGAGGGGGTTTGTACCCTTTGTTGTTTTGCGTGGCACTATCACAGGACAGGCCTACACTGATGTTTTTACCGCCTTCTTGCTTCCCACTGTTGAAGAGTAATTCGGGGATGGCGAATGCATCGTTCAGCACGATTGAGCACCTGTTCATAATGCACGTCCTGCGGCAGAGTGGTTCAAAGACAGTAACATCCCTGTAATGGACTGGCCTGCACAGAGTTCTGACCTGAATCCTACAGAACACATTTGGGATGTTTTGGATCGCCTATTTCGTGGCAGACTGCACCGAACGACATCGATATCTCTCCTCAGTGCAACACTCCATGAAGAATGGGCTTCTACTCCCCCCACGAAACCTTCCAGCACCTGATAGAACGTATGCCTGGGAGAGTGGAGGCTGTCATCAAGCCTAAGGATGGGCCAACACCATATTGAATTCCAGCATTACCAATGGAGGGTACCACGAACCTGTAAGTCATTTTCAGCCAGGTGTCCGGATACTTTCGATCACACAGTGTATGTCTGGCAATATCACAATCTGAGCGCAAATGTCTGTCCGCGACATATTTTTGTATGATTTTTCCTAGAATTCTCCATTACCTCTTGTACTAATAAAAAGCATCTTTGATTTTAGGATTGTGGTTTAATAAGTAAGGCATCTAAATATCCTATATGAGTCAAAATCCGTGTCAAGACAAGAAATATTGCCATGGGTTAAGACCGTTACCGGAAGATGGAAGCAGCTAAGCATCTGAGTCTCTACATGCTATGTGGAGCTGGTGACAGTCAAGATAGGCAGTCGAAGTCAATAGGTTTTATGTACGAAGAAGAGGTCTCCAGTTGCAGATCAGGAAGAGAGTGTTATGTCACAACAAGAGGTGTGGTTTTGGTGCCATGAAAGTTATGGAGGCAGAAGACGTGTGTGCAACGAGTAAAAGGGCAGGGCTGCCACCGACACCCATTTCAGATGACAACGAACGGCGTGTCGAAGGGTTTAATCAAGCCAATCATGGCATTCTTGTTAGGCAGAGTGCTCACGAAGTCAGCATCTACAGTGACAGTATAGTGGATTTCATATACAGAAATGAACCTTTTATTCTGAGAAGACTTGGTACCCTATTCCTCGAATCAATCTTGTAAGCTAGCTGGCCTAAATGTTAGTGGATTTCAAATGTAGAGATGAGAATCAAGCTAAGGGATTCGGATTGTAACTTTAGCTATGATGAAGTTTTTGAGATGAAGAAATCATCAGTGTCATGAAGAGACCGCTCGTCTTTTTCCTCAACTTCCCGCACCCCCGTAAGAATTTCAAACGAAAGGTAAGCCTGGATAAAGTTATGTCCAAATTCGTTTGGGAGACAGAAGGTGTGTTGCTGGTTGCTTTTCTCGTCCTTGGAGAATCCATGAATTTTGCCAGTTATTTCCCTACCCTGCAACTATTGCAGAGGCCGATTCGAATGGAAAGAACGGAATTTCTTCCGAATTGTGTCTGTGATCGCACAGTAATATCTTAATGCATAAGGTCTTGGTTATGCCTCACATGGTCGTACGTTTAAGACTTTCATGTCTTCGCACCACTAAAGAAGCACCTGGCTGATCGCGACTTCAGAACCGAGGCTGAAATTCAGGAAGTTGTTGTTAAATGTCCCCTTACCTAGACCATTTCATTAATGCAAGTTTGTATATAGTTTAGTGATGCAAAAACTGCTTAGACGACATGTGCACCTTAGTAACATTCGTGTATTTTTTTATTGCCTGAATAAACCTCTATTCTGAGAAGACTTGGTATAATATTTCTTTAATCAATCTTGTACGCTAGCTGCTCTAAGTGTTAGTCACCCTCAATGGAGCACCATGGTCGGTTAACAGAGCTATCAATGATGTACAACTGGTAGATATCGATCAAGAAATACTTTATCACTGACGTAAGGTATGACTATGGACTTCAGTAATAGTATCAGGGCTGCAGACACGATTAATTCTCAGAAAGGGCGTCTCTAATCCATAGCGGTATGTGCTGGAAGATGGGTTGCACAACACTAGCAAAATAATTGTCGTAGACCTAGAACATCTCAACAAGCAAATACATTATTTATTCATACAGAGGTTGACGGCGGCTAATCAATGGCGTGGATTGACTCCTGGGCTCCAGTGCCTACCTCAGCACACCACAAGGCTGCGTGTTTGGAAGCGATCTCACATGGACACAGACAGGAGTGCTGCCACAGCCAAGGATCAGTGGCTGGTGATGGCCTTGCAGACGAGAGCTCAAAGTCAAGCTTCGGAGGGCAGTAGCCGAAATTATGCTGTACAGCCTGCTTGCTGCAGCAGTCGGTCAGCCGCGCACGCTCCCAGCCCAAATCCACTTGGAGATGGCTGGAGACTATATGAATCCAACCTGGAAGTGGTCGCTACATGGTGGTTTTGAATCCGTTTTGAATTGAGCCCTCTAATCATGATGCTTACCAGGAACTTGTACATCAGCATGTGGCAGATGAAGCGGCTGGACATAGACGAAGTTGATTGGCCTACATGGGATCTTCGATTGGTTAGGAGATACTGCTAGGATCTGAGCAGGAATGTTTATAGTGACTCTGCCCAAGTTAGTTGTGATTGGACACCACCTCCCGTAATATAGAGGACTAAGGCAGCACAGCATGAGGAAACTTAACTCGCCACTGTGGCTGACTATGCTCTTGCACTGAGCAGATCAGACAGTATCGTTTGCGCAGAGGCCGTATGTGCAACAGTATCAAATGGCTGTAGAGAAATGGAGCATTAAGAGGGTTCGACTGGGGATACCACAGAATGGATCTATCATGCTTCAACATGTTCATGACCGTGATGAAGCAGACCATTTTATTGATATAACAGTGCAGACTGTCCAACATGTCTACAGGAAATGGTGTGCTACTCGGAGAGATGTCATTCCTTGTTAATGACAATCGATTTCAATCCAACATGAAGCGTTGCTGTCAGCGACTGGTTCAAATGGCTCTGAGCACTATGGGACTCAACTGCTGTGGTCATAAGTCCCCTAGAACTTAGAACTACTTAAACCTAACTAACCGAAGGACATCACACACATCCATGCCCGAGGCAGGATTCGAACCTGCGACCGTAGCGGTCGTGCGGTTCCAAACTGTACCGCCTTTAACCGCTCGGCCACTCCGGCCGGCCTGTCAGCGAGTGCAGGACCATCATAATCAATTTCATCCAATGGAAACATGGAGTCAGGTCCTCCCATAATGCCTTTGGTCGCAGTTGCACAGAGGACTGGTTATTTTCAGTGGGTCAGAAACTGGACCCAAAGTATACAAAGGCCGGAAGTACGGCTGTGATCTTTTATTAGTGTTCTCCATGCCATAACTGTGGATAACCTAAGCTGATTACAATGAAAATCAACCAGAAAGTTCATTTCTACTTCATGGATGACCATTTCTCCTATATTTTCATCTGTACTGTAGTATGATAGCGACCCTCTAAATATTGTTACTGGGTAAAACTGCCTAGTCGCTTCTGGTTGCACCAGTTATTAGTCGGCACCCCCATAAGCGTCAGGATGGTCCAATAGTCAGTGGGACTGTAAGACGTTAGGATGATTCAGGATGGTGAGCAGGACAATGAGTGCAAAGCACCACTTACTTGGCAGTTATGGAATTATAATTGCAATGATACGAACATGATAATCAGTTTAAGGTTTCGTACAGCAGCAGCTGGTGGGTTCCCGATGGTGTGAATCGACCCTAAATTCCAGAGCACATGTCAGCATAAGACAAAGCGGCGTGTTGGTACTGGACAGATGCCAGAAAGCGACAAGGCTGCCACAGTCGCTGTGTCAGCTACCTTCAGAGTGCATTGCTACATCAGGTGTTCTGCTCGCAAGAAGGCAAAGAAGTATTGGACAGGCAAGCAGCTCCCATCAGTAGGTCAGGTATGGGGTGCAACCAGCTGCAGACTTTGAATTTAGGTCCCCTCAGAAACCAGGAAGTTGGTGACAGCCGGGAGAAGACCCCATCCAGATGGCGCCGTTCAGGCACTGGCAGCATCAAGCCTAGGTGTGGCACATAGACCAATAGATTTCGGACTTGGCGGCTAGCTGTAGACGAGGCTAGGTGAACCACTTCAGGGTTACAGGTGGCTGGGAGTTACCGATGAAGGCAGAAGCCAACGACAAACACTGCTACACAAGATCGTCATGTACTTATTCTCGCTCGATACGGTTGTGTTATGGTGAGGGGCCACTTCTAATAAGGTATTGAGGCCGAGTTGGTTAAATCCATGCATCACCGCTTCAGGCTTGTGTCTTCCGCCATGCCAGACCGTACATAGGAATTTCGCAGGTAGCAGGCTGGCCTGTCAGCCTATAGACTGCGAAGTACGCTAGAAAGGATTTGGCTTACCAAAGATGACAGCAACAGAGTTCAGACGACTGAGCACTTTAACAAACACTGAGGTACTCTATCGCATCTCCGCTGATTCTCTGAATCAACAAGATTTGTAACGAATATAAAATGTCAAAGACTATTTAGAACAATGACTAGAACATAACAGTTAATATTCTTGCAACGTTTTATTTTATGATTCGTGTTCTTTTCCTAGATAGGCAAATCAAGCATGACACACCGCCATGTCATCCTCTGGTGTCAAGACCTGGCGTCGTTGGATGTGGTATGAAGGGGCATTTGACCAACACACCACTGTCCCGGTTGGCCTCATCAGGCTGAGTGCACCCCATATCTGTCCTCTAACCAATGAAAACTCCCTGGCAGTACTGGGAATAGAACCAAGTCCTCTTTCTGGCAGTCAGTTGTATTTACCACTCATCTACGAAGGCAAACATCCTCGCAGTTTGACAGTTCTAAATAATCTAATCAACAGCGAGTGGCATTAGTTGCATAGGGCGTAACTCAATTAATTGCGTACACTTTGGCTCTCCGATCTGAGGTCATTATCAGAGATAGAGACGATGATACATGGTATTAATGTGATGTTCAATGTCTGCCATGGGTAACTATAGTCTGGTCTAGTGAACTTATAACTAAACTGATTCATGAGAAAAGAGCATATCTTACATATGGCTACTTGTATTGTGAATAGGCCATATACACTCCTGGAAGTGGAAAAAAGAACACATTGACACCGGTGTGTCAGACCCACCATACTTGCTCCGGACACTGCGAGAGGGCTGTACAAGCAATGATCACACGCACGGCACAGCGGACACACCAGGAACCGCGGTGTTGGCCGTCGAATGGCGCTAGCTGCGCAGCATTTGTGCACCGCCGCCGTCAGTGTCAGCCAGTTTGCCGTGGCATACGGAGCTCCATCGCAGTCTTTAACACTGGTAGCATGCCGCGACAGCGTGGACGTGAACCGTATGTGCAGTTGACGGACTTTGAGCGAGGGCGTATAGTGGGCATGCGGGAGGTCGGGTGGACGTACCGCCGAATTGCTCAACACGTGGGGCGTGAGGTCTCCACAGTACATCGATGTTGTCGCCAGTGGTCGGCGGAAGGTGCACGTGCCCGTCGACCTGGGACCGGACCGCAGCGACGCACGGATGCACGCCAAGACCGTAGGATCCTACGCAGTGCCGTAGGGGACCGCACCGCCACTTCCCAGCAAATTAGGGACACTGTTGCTCCTGGGGTATCGGCGAGGACCATTCGCAACCGTCTCCATGAAGCTGGGCTACGGTTCCGCACACCGTTAGGCCGTCTTCCGCTCACGCCCCAACATCGTGCAGCCCGCCTCCAGTGGTTTCGCGACAGGCGTGAATGGAGGGACGAATGGAGACGTGTCGTCTTCAGCGATGAGAGTCGCTTCTGCCTTGGTGCCAATGATGGTCGTATGCGTGTTTGGCGCCGTGCAGGTGAGCGCCACAATCAGGACTGCATACGACCGAGGCACACAGGGCGAACACCCGCCATCGTGGTGTGGGGAGCGATCTCCTACACTGGCCGTACACCACTGGTGATCGTCGAGGGGACACTGAATAGTGCACGGTACATCCAAACCGTCATCGAACCCATCGTTCTACCATTCCTAGACCGGCAAGGGAACTTGCTGTTCCAACAGGACAATGCACGTCCGCATGTATCCCGTGCCACCCAACGTGCTCTAGAAGGTGTAAGTCAACTACCCTGGCCAGCAAGATCTCCGGATCTGTCCCCCATTGAGCATGTTTGGGACTGGATGAAGCGTCGTCTCACGCGGTCTGCACGTCCAGCACGAACGCTGGTCCAACTGAGGCGCCAGGTGGAAATGGCATGGCAAGCCGTTCCACAGGACTACATCCAGCATCTCTAGGATCGTCTCCATGGGAGAATAGCAGCCTGCATTGCTGCGAAAGGTGGATATACACTGTACTAGTGCCGACATTGTGCATGCTCTGTTGCCTGTGTCTATGTGCCTGTGGTTCTGTCAGTGTGATCATGTGATGTATCTGACCCCAGGAATGTGTCAATTAAGTTTCCCCTTCCTGGGACAATGAATTCACGGTGTTCTTATTTCAATTTCCAGGAGTATATATATATATATATATATATATATATATATATATATATACACCACGAAGATGACGTGCTATCGTACAGATGCGAAATTTAACCGACAGGAAGAAGATGCTGTGATATGCAAATGATTAGCTTTTCAGAGCATTCAGGTTGGCGTCGGTGGCGACACCTACAACTGGCTGACATGAGGAAATTTTCCATCCGATTTCTCATACACAAACAGCAGTTGACCGGCGTTGCCTGCTGAAACGTTGTTATGATGCCTCGTGTAAGGAGGAGAAATGCGTACCATCACGTTTCCCACTTTGGTGAAGGTCGGATTGTAGCCTATCGCGATTGCAGTTTATCGTATCGCGACATTGCTGCTCGCATTGGTCGAAGTCCAATTATTGTTACCAGAATATGGAATCGGTTGGTTCAGGAGGGTAATGTGGTACGCCGTGCTGGATCCCAACGGCCTCGTATCACTAGTAGTCGCGATGACAGACATCTTATCCGCATAGCTGTAACGGATCGTGGAGCCACGTCTCGATCCCTGAGACAACAGATGGAGGCGTTTGCAAGACAACAACCATTTGCACGAACAGTTCGACGACGTTTCCATCAGCATGGACTATCAGCTTGGAGACTATAGCTGCGGTTACCCTGCGAAACCATACATTTCAGCAGGATAATGAACGACCGCATATTGCAGGTCCTGTACGGGCCTTTCTGGATACAGAAAATGTTCGACTGCTGCCCTGGCCTGAACATTCTCCATATCTCTCACCAATGGGAAACGTCAGGTTAATGGTGGCCGAGCAAGTGTCTCGTCACAATACGCCAGTCACTACTATTGATAAACTGTGGTATCGTGTTGAATCTGCATGGGCAGCTGTACCTGTACATTCCATACAAGCTCTGTTTGACTCAATGTCCAGGCGTATCGAGGCCGTTATTGCGGCGAGAGGTGGTTCTTCTGGGTACTGATTTCTCATGATCTATGCACCCAAATTGCGTGAAAATGTAATCACATGTCAGTTCTAGTATAATATATTTGTCCAATGAATACCCGTTTATCTTCTGCATTTCTTCTTGGTGTAGCAATTTTAATGGCCAGTAGTATATCTGTTTGTTTGGACATGTCTGAAAGAACAGATACCATTGTGATCCTACAGCCACTATGAACCGCGACACTGGTTTATATCAATGGGGGGAGTTGAAAATTTGTTCCATGGCCAGGATTAGAACCTCAGTCTTCTGCTTAATAGGCAGATGCGCTCTGGACAGTGTGGTCACCACAGATGCGTGGACTGCCGTCGGGCTACGCCTGTCAGACACTAATTCTACATCACTAGTGTGTGGTGTAAGTTGAGAATTTTTGTTTGATAGTTAGCGTGCTAGGGTAGTCCACGCGGTTGTGGTTATCACTGTGTCCAGATGGTGTAGTGCTCAGCATATCTGCATAGTAAGCAGGACACTCGGGTTCGAATGCTGGTCGGGCACAAATTTTCAACTTGTCCCAATGGTAACCAATACCCACTGGCAACTAATGTCTTTCTAATCCTTTTTTGTTTCAAAAAAGCTTATCCCCTGCAGTACCGTCCATGTGACACTTCTTTCCGATACTGACGGGATAACGGTACAATTGCGGTTAGTGGTGTCGACGTCAAATGTCCTGTGCTATCGGAATGCTGGTGGTGAGTGTGGCGGGGTGACTGAGGCGTCGCTGGCAGCTTAGGTGGGGTGCTGCTGGTGAGCTACGGCGCGCAGCTGCTGTGGGGCCGGCTCGGCCAGCGCGGACGGCCGCTGCTGGTGGTCGCGGCACTCCTGCTGGCCGCTGCCTTCTGCGGGCGGGCGCTGCTGCGCAACCGCGACTGGCTCTCCAGGGAGACGCTCGCTAGGTGAGTACTGTGCAACACTCTGTGCCCAGCAACTGGTCTAGCTGTGAAGGCATAAGGGGCAGTCAAATGAAAACGAGACAAATGCAAAGCCATTTATTGTTTCAGTAGCAACCATTATAACTGTTAATGTATTTAACGCTCTTTGAAACAAGACGGTCAATCCATTCATAGAAAAAAATTTGCGTCTGCCTACGGAACCATGATTATACCCAGTCGTGCACCTGCTCGTCCGAAGCAAATCGACGGGCACGAAGGTCTCTGTTCAGGGCTCCAAAAATAAGGAACTCGCTCGGGGAGAGGTCGGGACCTAAGCAGGACGTGTAAGGGCTTCCCAACGAAACTTCTACAAAGCACTTGAAAGAATCTTGACAACGTATTGGCGAGAATTATCCTGCAACAGAATGATGTCGCCCATCAACCCGCTGCTCATTGATTTTCTGGATCAAGGCCCACAAGTAACGCACATTGTTTGCGAAACATGTCAATGTATGCTACATAAGTTTCATTGTCATCCCTTACATGTCCACCATACAGTCCCGATCTCTCCTCATGCGACTTCTGTGTTCTTGGAGCCCTGAATAAAGACATCAGTGACCGTCGATTTGCTTCGGACAGAGATGTACACGCGTGGGTAAAAGCATGTGGCCTTAGACAGCCGCAAACATTTTTCCATTGAGATATTTACCGTTCTTGCCTCACAGTGGGATCTTTAATTAAGGGGGGTAGGAAGTCAGACGGGCCGACCTGGAGCAGGAGGGTCACCACAGGACATTTTATTTTCTACTGTCTATACTTTTACAAATAAATTCATAATACTTTGTCACTATGACCAGGAAGGTTTGAGGACTCACACTCATCGCAGTGGAAGTTCAAAAACGTAGCAAAATACCTTTTTTTACATGTGAATTTTCATCATTTTTTCACTTATTACTGGCTGCATTTGTTGCTATAGGTACACTTTCCTTCCTAAGTAAGAGAGATTCTTCGATGAATTTTTCGTAGCATACAAACAGTAGCTACAGGTGTATGAAACTCTAGAATTTTCCAAATCTATTAAAAACTATGGAAAAATTGAGATAATTAACTATAAAACTAAAATTTTTTCTAAACATAAAATTTAAAATGTGACAGTTCATTCATTTCTTCATAAATTAAATAACTTATAGACTTTCATACACCTGTAACTATGGTTTGTATGCTGTGCAAAAGTCATAGAAGAATCTCTCTTACTTAGGAAGAAAAGTGTACCTATAGCAACAAATGCAGCCAGTAGTAAGTGAAAAAATGATGAAATTTCACATCTGAAAAATGTGTTTTGTTACGTTTTTGAGCTTCCACTGCTATGAGTATGAATCCTGAATCCTTCCTGGTCATGCTGTTAAGGTTTTATGAATTTATTTGTAAAAGTATAGACAGTGGAAATTAAAATGACCTGCAGTGCCTCTCCTACTCCAACTCGGCCCGTTTGACGTCCTACTCCCTTAACAGTTATGGCAATTACATTTGAAATAACAAACAGTTCACTTCCTTCTTTATCCAGCTGTCTCATTCTCATTCGATTGCCTTTTATAAAATCCTTAGGGTCGTTAGTCCGCGTCATGTATCTATTCAGTTACTTCTTCATGATCGATGCTTCGATCCTGCTACTGGGGTTTGTGTTCACATTTAACTGGGATGTTCAGTTGAGAGAGCATGCAATGGTGGTTTTTGAAGGGATCCCAAAAGATGGGCCTAAACGTAGATCGTGTAGAAGAATTTAAAGAGGGATATGTTGCGGCCGAGCAACCCTGAATATTTTTACTTATAAATTCAAGAGCCTTGAAAGTCTGCAGACTTGCGTTGTTCTAGCTGTGTCTTGAAAACTTCATGTAGCCACTACAACAGCTGTGTACTGGTCTTTTACCTACAATGGTTTGGAATACTTAAGGATGAAAGCAACTTTCGCATGATGTGTCATGCTCGATGAAAAGAGGACCACACATAGAAATAACTGCTGCAGCATAGTACAAAACGTACTGTAGCAAGTCAGAGAGGCTGTAATGTCCCCCAGAAAATACCCTCTTCCACGCACCAACTAATCATTTTCAATCAAACCACCAACATTCATTCACTTTGGAAAAGTTACCTGATCTGATTTACTCGTAATATATGCGGCGACAGCGGGTCGACGCCAAAGTATTTTCTAGTGCATTTATTCTTTGAAATAACACAGATGCATATATGCATTCTCCATGGTTGTTAAGAGTGGTAACTAGGACAGCTTCTGGAGTATATGTTGAGGGATTGACGTGTTTCTGAGAGATGCATATTCTGCTTTTCTTCTCGCTAAAGCGAGCCAATTAACATTTGTGCCGCTAGCGGTTTGTTTGAGGAGAAAGAGACTGTAAACGGAAAATAATTAAGGCGTGGAATCACCGGAGATCTGGACATGTAATGGAGATGGATTTAATACACAATTTCCTCCATAAATAAGGTTTTTGACTTTTTTGTTCTGGAGTGAATGAACGAATGAGTTTTTTCTTAATCATTTGATGATCACGTTGGCGCTGTAATTAGTGGGGAAGTTTCAGCTGTGTCGAAGAGAGCCTGCAATCACTGAGTCTGTGTTAAATCGTCCAAAAAAGCTTCGTACACATCTGGAATTCGCAATCTTTCGTAAAAGGAACAAATTGTCCAAACGATTGATTCTCCCGACTGACTGCAGTGTTTAACAGTAATAATAAATGTAAAGATCTATTACAGCAAGCCAGCTGCTGATTACCAAGATGAAGGACTCCACCAAAGATCCTATTTGGCTTATTTCAAATAATGAAATATTATATTGAAAACTGTACATTGATAAAGGAGAGGAAGAGAGAGAGCGAATGAAAATAGAGATAATACTAATAATCCTCCGTCTAATTTTTCGCCTGTCTTATCACGGATCAGCCTAGAATTGGGAGTGCCTTACTTTACTGTATAGATTTATGTGTGAAGGTGAAGTGATCTTTAAGGCAACAGATACACGTCTATACAGACAAGACATTACACAGAGATAGCGGTTAGCTGCATTCATCATCTATTCTTAGATAAAGAGACGGCAACTTATTATCCGAACATTTAAAAATGTTAAAAGGTGAACGGAAGTGACACCTTTATTGAAAGTCTGCATTACACTTAAGTCACCGCGACTCACGGCGGTCCCCTGGACATTAGAAAAGACGCGACCTGGTTTATAATGGGGCGTGTGATAACAGAGAGCGGCGCATGCGCTGTAGCGTGCTCCCATGCTGGACACAAGGTGGGTAAGGTGTTCTGGTAGAGCGCACCAATACTCCACCAGCTGCACGATTGTGCTTGTGGACGTGCAGTAATACGGTTCCCCAATGCATACCACACCTGATCGACAGGACTGAAGCCGAGAGAACGGGCAGGTTAGCCCATTCGCCGAATATGCTCCTGCGGCATGATCTCCTCCACCTCCACAGTTGGATGTGGTGGCGCATTACCATCCATAAAAATGAAGTCAGGGCGGAATGCGCATGGGAATTAGTACAGTGTCACAATAACGTTGACCAAGGACTGAATCGTGTTCAAAGATTTGGAGGTAAGTAAGCCCATGCGATATTAAGCTCTCGAAACCGTAACACTTGGACCAACAAGACGATCATGATCGGCACTGTTTCTTTGCACATTGCTTACCCTCATATGGCGAGACGTGTAAAGGCTTTTTTTTAATTACCGCTACCAGTCACAAACTTTGTCAACTATTGTATTACTTATTTATTTAGCAACATGTTTCGAGGTAATACTTCATCTTTAGGCTAAATGGCATTACAAAAATAATTTTACAATAAGGTCATACTGATGTTACATAGTCTTTTCGTAAATTCTGCAGTCATCCTGTGGAAGAAAGAACACTTAGTAAGAGGCGATGTCACTTTGGAGGCTGGACTGATGTTTGCACGAAAATGTTTTGTAACGGTCAGTCACTTTGTTCTTCTGGCATGGCAGTCTCGTTGTGATGCGATGAGGTGTTTCCATTTCCGTGGCTCTCTTGGTCACTGTTCACGAAATTGTCACTAAGATAGCAGTAACTTGGAAACACGATCACAAACAGTTCTGTAGTGCAATGGGCAAGATGGCGATCGAAATACAGCTGGTTTCGATTTGACGATCGATTTGTCGATCTATGTGTGTGAGATGTGTTCATGTCTTCTGCACGTCTTGTTATCGTATTACAAATGTAGGCTGGCGAAATACATTAGAAATTGAGCACTTGTTACATTATTATTGAACACATCATGATATAAACTATTTATTATACGTATTTCTAAGCTATTGCTGGGGCTAGAGTCAAACGACAGTCATGATATGTATCTTTTATTCTAAGAGCAGTGTAGTGAAATTGGAAAAGAAAAGTGAATTTTTGAAGTCTGCCATTTCATTCAGGATCTCGTTATTCCCCATGTGGCCATGGATGAATATTTCCATTTCTTCCAAGATTTCCATTTTCCAGCTCTTTTCCAAATAATGTAATACTTTGAGATCGTTGTCTATTGTAACAACTGAAATTGGAAAGAACACGTAGAAAATGTTGTGGGGAAGGCTAACCAAAAGCAGCGTTTTATTGGCAGGACACTTAGAAAATGTAACAGACCTCCTTAGGAGACTGCCTACACTACGCTGGTCCGTCCTCTTTCAGAATATTTCTGCATGGTGTGGGATCCTTACCAGGTAGGACTTACGGAGTACATCGAAAAAGTTCAAAGAAAGGCAGCACGTTTTGTATTATTGCGAAATATGTGAGAGAGTGTCACAGAAATGATACAGGATTTGGCCTGGAAATCATTAAAACAAAGGCGTTTTTTGTTGCGACGGAATCTTCTCACGAAATTCCAATCATTTAATTTGTCCTCCGAATGGGAAAATATTTTGTTGACACCGACCTACATAGGGCGGAACGATTACCACTACAAAATAAACTAAATCAGAGCGCGTACGGAAAGATATAGGTGTTCATTCTATCCGCCCGCTGTACGAGATTGGAATAATAGAGAACGAACCCTCTGCCAGGCACTTAAATTTGATTTTCAGAGTATCCCTGTAGATGTAGATGTAACACTGTGTCCTGTTTCATTTATATGTTTCACTACAGCTGATTTATTCGGTTTGCCTAGTCTGAAAGTCAATGTGTTCTTTAAAGCGGGTTTTGAAATTTCTTCCCGTTTGTCCAATGTAATATTTGTTGCAATGACTGCATGTAATTTTATAAATTCCTGCTTTGTTAAGTTTCTCTGTGGGATGTGAGATGTCATGTACCAGTTTCTATTTTAAGTTGTTGTTGGTGGCATCAAAACCAGACTAACACGCCAGAAGAACAAAATGAGTGACCGTTACAAAACATTTTCGTGCAAACATCAGCCCAGCTTCCAAAGTGACATCACCTCTTACTAAGTTTTCTCTTTCCCCACAGGATGACCACAGCATGTACGAAAAGACTATGTAACATCAGTATGACCTTATTGTAAAGTTGTTTTTGTAATGCCATTTAGCTTGAAGATGAGGTATTACCTCGAAACATGTCGCTAAATAAATAAGTAATACAATAATTGACAAAGTTGTGACTGGTAGCGGTAATTAAAACAAAAAGACCTTTACATATTTCTTGAGACAGTCACGGCCGAAAAGTAGTCAAAATGGCTTCAAATTGTTGAAATGATATTTGCGACTGTAATTCTAACCGTCTCGTGCGGAATATTCTTTGTAACTTTTTGACGTATGTGTTTACTGCCGTTGGTAGTGTCATATACTCTCCTTCACTGGAGAAGTCGCCTTTCGTTGCAAACATGGAGTAGCTCGACGTGAAAGAAAGGAAAGAGATTTTCGTTACTGGAAAACGGCCAAAATGTGGAGAGAACGAAGTCGTATGCGCTTCCAGAATACCATGGCGTATAGCGGATTCCTAGAAATGCGGACATCTCAAGAGCGTCTCCTATAGTGAACGTATGTGATATTCTTCGTGGTGATTCGCCCGACGGCTGTGACACTGGCCTCGGAGGAATCCGCGGTGCTGTTAGAGAGGAGCGGTTTTCACTCTCTTACTTCTCTGATGGGCATCGAAGGTGCAAACACAACAGCAATTACAACAACAATAATAACATCAAAAACACACACACACACACACACACACACACACACACACACACACACACACACACACCACTGATCAAATTTAAGGGCTAATATTTACAATTTGAACTCGACACCGACTGCTCGTGAGGACAGACTTCATGATGGTACACGTGAGTAAATACTTCTTCAAGTTCGGTGGCTTGATATGAAATTTGTAATTGCTGATTCCTTATCCTTTGTGAATGTTACTCGACAGTAAATTTTGGTGATGTCGGGCGTAAAGACAAACCTACAGCAGAATGGAACAGGTGTGGTTTTTACCAGCTATTTTCATTTACACTGTCTCTTAAGAAAGTAGATGGTAGCATTTTTGATAGCTTAGAAACGTAAATGAAAACAATAATATATCGCAGTTAGACAAAAATTAAACTGTTACGGTTTTTCCAATGACAAACGTTGACTCGGTTATCTCAAAGTTTTGTTTAAATTTATGATATGTCATTCTGTTAGAATCACTACATATTACGAAGACCCCCAGCTGCGGCTTTCTGTCTGTATGTGAAAGCTAATCTCAGCAAGGACTATAGCGATTTTGATGTGATTTTCGCTAGTAGATATGCTGATTCATCGGGAATATTTGCGTATATAATTTATAATTACTTCGTACAGACTGGCTGAACTGTGATAAAATGAACTCCTCCGGCGCGTTTGTCGGTCCATTGTGAAGGCTAATCTCAGGAACTAGAGTCGGTATTTTGATACGGCTTTCGCTAATAGATAGACTGACTCATCAAGGAAGTCTGTGTGTGCAATTTATTAGCGAACCCGGCAATATTCCGCAATTGCTAAATTTGTGTGGTAGTTCTGCATGTCCCCTAAAATCCTTCCCCACTCTCTGCCCTTTCCCTCCTCTATCGTCTGTCAACCTGCTCCTCTCCCCCACCCCCACTCTCTCTGCATGATCACCTCCTCCCTCTGTCTGCCCCTGCCTATTTCCTCCTCTCCCTCGCTATGTTCATTTCCTCCCCTCTTCCTGTCTACCTATACGTCTCTCTGACCTCGTGACTTGCTTATTATAATTGCAAACAAAACCTTCGTTAGGAACTGTAATCGCTTAAAGTGACTGGATAAGTCGGTGGGATCGATAGGTAGCTGTGAGACTATTTCGCATTATTTGAATCTGCGCATAGGTAGGATTATGAATTTTCGGACCACTAATATGCAGTAGGCTCATTCTAATCACAAGCTGATTTGACGTAAATACACCATTCGTGTTTTCTGTGAAACCGACTGTAAGGAAGAAAACAGAAACATCATATCGTTGAATACAAAATTTTTGCTTGAAATTATATATAAGGAAGAAGAATATGTATATATGAAACAATATCTATGTATATATGAAACAATTTGTGTAATGGTTTACATGCTCTGCTATCGTTGTTGAAGCTCACCACAAGAAAGAAAACGAAAGCGCAAATTTTCACAAAACAACAAATAAGTAGTTGAGTTTAGCAGAGAACGTGTATACTGCCAGCTAAAAGAATATGTAAGCTTTGTCCGTCTGAATCTATATTAGTATATTATGTAAAAATTTGAAGTGAATCGGTCAAGAGCTTTTCGAGATTTTTGGTAGCAACGTTTCCTCCATCCAAATGCTCATTAGAGTATCGTGTAAGAATCTGGAGTAATCGGTCAAGGAATTATTAAGATTTTTGGAAATAGCGTTTTCCTTTTATACATTACAAATATGTTTATATAATGTATGCACCTGAAAAAAATATAGAACCTATTATGTTAATATGTTCATTAGACTACTATGTGAAAATCTGATGTAAATCGGCCAAGAACTTTTCGAGACTTTTGATATCAATGTTTCCCATTATGTATTACATATTTTCAGACGAAGTGCAACGTGGCATTCCTGTTACTAATATTACTAGTTTTACCACTTAATAGGGGTCAAATAAGATTCAGAAGTTATTGAGAAACAGTACTAGCATTCTGGAACATCCAATTTATAATTACCTTTTGACTTCCTTTGAATACTTCACGTGAATGTGTGTGTATGGTTCTTACTAAATAACCACGGCCAACAGCCCGATACACCCTTCTCTATCTAAACTTGCCTTTTCTGTAGCCCCTACCAGAGCACGTACCTTGTTCAGAGTTACGAAGCGTCGTCAGTTGCATTCCACTAACCAGTGTTGCTTAAGCAGTCAGACACTTGCTATGTTTGCAGGGCGGGCTTGCGGGCGCTGCCGCACAACGCTAAGATGCACTACAACCTGGCCAACTTCCTGAGGGAGACGGGGCAGCGGGAGCTCGCCGTGCACCACTACAGAGAGGCGCTCAGGTGGGTGGCCGCGGCTGCCACGTGGCTGCTGCAGCCGCACGAAGCGTCCGTCAGCACTTGGAGCATGGTCACGTGTGACTGTGCGATTTATGATTTATAATTATGAGAGTTCATTGACATTACGCCTTTTAATGAATTTGAAAATTACCAATTGTGGACTAGCCACTAGATAAAGCCTTGCAAATACACTTAGAAACCCAAAATACACATTACCCAAATAAACAGTCCCTTAAGAGAAAGGTATAAAAAACGTAATGTGCCAGGCATTTATATAAACCTTAAGCATAGCGATTATCACTTACTTCACATAGCCACTTCATCAGACTCCTTAAAAACAGTTATTACATTAAGATGGCCACAATTAACGTTCTTCACTAAAATACCCTCATAAACTTACTATTTCAATCCGTTAAAGAAGCACTCGTGAAAAGGTCAACAACCAACTTAACGTCCCGGTCACTAAAACCCCTTGCTTTATTTTGCCTTATTAAGAATACAGAACTATTGACAAACTTCAGAAAATCAAACTCCCATAAGTACAGGTTATATACACTCCTGGAAATTGAAATAAGAACACCGTGAATTCATTGTCCCAGGAAGATGAAACTTAATTGACACATTCCTGGGGTCAGATACATCACATGATCACACTGACAGAACCACAGGCACATAGACACAGGCAACAGAGCATGCACAATGTCGGCACTAGTACAGTGTATATCCACCTTTCGCAGCAATGCAGGCTGCTATTCTCCCTTGGAGACGATCGTAGAGATGCTGGATGTAGTCCTGTGGAACGGCTTGCCATGCCATTTCCACCTGGCGCCTCAGTTGGACCAGCGTTCGTGCTGGACGTGCAGACCGCGTGAGACGACGCTTCATCCAGTCCCAAACATGCTCAATGGGGGACAGATCCGGAGATCTTGCTGGCCAGGGTAGTTGACTTACACCTTCGAGAGCACGTTGGGTGGCACGGGATACATGCGGACGTGCATTGTCCTGTTGGAACAGCAAGTTCCCTTGCCGGTCTAGGAATGGTAGAACGATGGGTTCGATGACGGTTTGGATGTACCGTGCACTATTCAGTGTCCCCTCGACGATCACCAGTGGTGTACGGCCAGTGTAGGAGATCGCTCCCCACACCATGATGCCGGGTGTTGGCCCTGTGTGCCTCGGTCGTATGCAGTCCTGATTGTGGCGCTCACCTGCACGGCGCCAAACACGCATACGACCATCATTGGCACCAAGGCAGAAGCGACTCTCATCGCTGAAGACGACACGTCTCCATTCGTCCCTCCATTCACGCCTGTCGCGACACCACTGGAGGCGGGCTGCACGATGTTGGGGCGTGAGCGGAAGACGGCCTAACGGTGTGCGGGACCGTAGCCCAGCTTCATGGAGACGGTGGCGAATGGTCCTCCCCGATACCCCAGGAGCAACAGTGTCCCTAATTTGCTGGGAAGTGGCGGTGCGGTCCCCTACGGCACTGCGTAGGATCCTACGGTCTTGGCGTGCATCCGTGCGTCGCTGCGGTCCGGTCCCAGGTCGACGGGCACGTGCACCTTCCGCCGACCACTGGCGACAACATCGATGTACTGTGGAGACCTCACGCCCCACGTGTTGAGCAATTCGGCGGTACGTCCACCCGGCCTCCCGCGTGCCCACTATACGCCCTCGCTCAAAGTCCGTCAACTGCACATACGGTTCACGTCCACGCTGTCGCGGCATGCTACCAGTGTTAAAGACTGCGATGGAGCTCCGTATGCCACGGCAAACTGGCTGACACTGACGGCGGCGGTGCACAAATGCTGCGCAGCTAGCGCCATTCGACGGCCAACACCGCGGTTCCTGGTGTGTCCGCTGTGCCGTGCGTGTGATCATTGCTTGTACAGCCCTCTCGCAGTGTCCGGAGCAAGTATGGTGGGTCTGACACACCGGTGTCAATGTGTTCTTTTTTCCATTTCCAGGAGTATATATATATATATATATATATATATATATATATATATATATAGCTTAACCCGCCTTGGCAGAAGGAAGTCAAATACTAAATGCAGCAATGCGCTAACGCAATGCAGCAGTGCTACTCAGTCCCTACTCGTTGTCATGTATTACTTTATGGTTGAACGTCCTGATATCCGCCCAATGGCTATAATAATTCGGAAGGTCACTTCGCCATCATGTAGTCACCTGATGAGGAAACTGTGACCATTTTCATAAATATCATTTTCTGTGGACACTGGTACATAATTAAGTCAACCCAGTTCCTACATATCGAACCTTATCCTTACTCATCTCAGCCAGACGGGAGGCCACAGATGCTACGGGGATGCCTCATCAATCATGTGTAGAGATGGCTCTGAGCACTATGGGACTCAACTGCTGAGGTCATTAGTCCCCTAGAACTTAGAACTAGTTAAACCTAACTAACCTAAGGACATCACAAACATCCATGCCCGAGGCAGGATTCGAACCTGCGACCGTAGTGGTCTTGCGGTTCCAGACTGCAGCGCCTTTAACCGCACGGCCACTTCGGCCGGCTGTGTAGAGATGGTTTGGCGCCTGACGGTTTCACTTGCACCAGTTGGTGGCAGGGAGTCTCAGAGTTAGTCGCATGCTCAAAATGGTTCAAATGGCTCTGAGCCCAATGGGACTTAACATCTGAGGTCATCAGTCCCCTAGAACTAAGACGTACTTAAACCTAACTAACCTAACTAAGGACATCATACATATCCATGCCTGAGGCAGGATTCGAACCTGCGACCGCAGCGGTCGCGTGGTTCCAGACTGAAGCGCCTAGAACCGTTCGGCCACACTGGCCGGATATCGCATGCGAGCACTATGTGTATAGTTACGCATCGGAATGGGGAAAGCAGGCGCGAACGTTAATAATAATGTTGATTGCGGTCAGGCTTTTGTAAAACGAAATCAGAATAGCAATGGCTAATACCAGTGGGATGGTAAACTCGTGTGATTCCTAATCTACTGTCAATGAACTGTAGTCATAGCAGCAACGTGATCTCTGAACATACAATATTATTTATTATGTATGTTATATATTCAGTGTTTATTTCAAGAAACCTTTATCATCGTTTTATTAGTTTACTGACTGAATTATGTGAAGCAGTGAGAGTAATAGATTGATAGACTACATGTCACTTAGGTACACTGTTAGGAATCTTAATACCTTGCTTGATACGTGAGTAGTGCAACAAAGTGGGTGTCAGTGCATATTTTTAGTGCGAGTTGCCTACATCAGGGGCAGGTATGCACTCATGGGTAAACCTACTGATCTCCTGTCATTAACAGGTCTTTAACCTATTGTTCTGCTAAAGGGAACCTCCTTTTTGATTGACAAGCACTTAACCTATCGTTCCCTGGACCCTCCCCCTCGCCCTCCACCCCTGAGGAAACCCCCCCCCCCCTCGCTGCTACAGGTACACTTTCAGGTCTGAGTTACTGGAATAGCCCCTCTCACGCTTAGCAGTATGATTGGCTACTTAATTAAATTTATCAGTTAATGACCCCCTTTTGATAAACCCACACCCCTCCCACCTCCCTCCCACAAATTGGCGTGAAAAAGACTCAGTTGATTGGTCATTTGGAGGGAATCCGATTGTAGTGTATGGAATATTGTTTATACAATTTAGACATTGTGTGGAATATTGAGTATTTAAACAATTTAGGTGATTCAAGGCAGTGTATGTAACACATGGATTTGATGGCTCTGTGGTGGAGAGGAATGATCTCATAACAGGAAATTCAAGGGTATATTGCTTATATATAAACAATTCAGTTAGTGGGGGTAGGATTTCTCTTGCTCATCACTCTCTGCTCTTTTGAAACATATAGTTCTTGTAAGAAGTAATTACATGGGCAAACATGTTGAATAACCTAATGGGGTTTTCCATGTCACCCCCATTTCCTTAAGCTATTTTACCGCCTTTGATACCAAATCAAGTAATTATTTATGTTCTCTCACCATTTCCTGGTACACTTTCCGAATTTCACGTGCATTTGAACGCCACTGCTTTCGCATTCTTCTTTATCACCCAACTCCTTAAACTACTTTACTGAGTTTTACATAAAAATTACGCAAATTAACATAGTGTTCTGCACTTAACCTGCTGTTCTGCTCCATGTCACCCACTCACACACACCCTCCCCTTAACTACTGAACCGCGAACACCACATTTTTGTTAAAAATTGATTCAAACTAATTAAATCGATATTCTTCATATTAATGGTTTTTTTTAATTTGCAGCATTCTACTGGTTGGTGAAATCGATGGAATATAGTTTTAGCAAAAGATCACTAGTAAAAAACACATCCCACCAACCGATGCCCGATGGCGGATGAAGATGCCACCGACTCCACACCTGCCCCAACAGTCAGGATGCACTGGCGGGCACCGCGAAGTGACGATGCGGCCATTAGCTACCAAGCCACACACCGTTTGGGTCCTGCAAGCATGAGGCAGTGGCAACCCGTTTTTACTTGACACCTGAGAAATTCCTGTCGAAATACGTGTTCACCGAGGCACCGTTGCTGGCGCGATGACGCGGAACTGTGGGGACCAGCGCTATAGAAATCTGTTCCAATGCTTCCCAGAGTATCTCAGAGTGCATTGTTCCTAGCAATCCTAAAGGGACACACGAGACGCGTCGGCCATGTGTATGTGTTTACCTGCCCATTGAGGCTGACAGATCGCCACGCGATGTGTGCATAGCATGGCTGTTATTTTCAGTGTCGTATAGTTACTGGTCAGGAGATGTCCTAATACCACAATGTTAGGTGAGGGACAACATCAAACCAGAGATGGATGGTCTGCTTCAACTTGTCTTTCAACTTATGAACAAAAAATACGTCACCTTACACTCAGAACTTTCTGTAGATAAACAACGCAAAAGTTTTCTACAGAGCATCAAATACATACAAAACTCATAAGACTATTGAGAATCAGGAACATATCTACCAGTGTAACTACAATTTAGTATTGCGATTGCTGCTGCAGTCTGACACCGATCGATGTACAGGTAATGTCTCCTCTTGACCACTGTGGTTTTGGAATGAATCTCAGTATCTATTGCACACAAAATTTTCCACATAAAAATCTCTCCCATGCCCTCATGGTCACCGATGTGCTGAATCTTCTCATCCCTCACGATAGGATACACTCTCACTTTCTCTGGTCATGCCACAACACAAGCCACTGCAATATTACACTGCAATATACACACATTTTAAAAAACAGTGCAGTTATTTTTTATAACTGTGCAGCAGCTGAAGGAATTGTGGTATGCCCACACTCACACCAACAACATGTCTCGATTTTCCTCAGTCCTAGGCAAATATCGGTCAAAGCTTTTGAATCAGCGCTTCTGTAATGTGCTGCACCCTGCCAAGATTCTCTCAAACAAGTGTTATGAAAGACAGGGGTCCAGCACAGTGTGTTAATTAATACTGCACCTGCGGATGTAGTGCTTGAAAAGACGTCACCAATGTGGGTTAGTGTACTGTAATCAACATCACTACCGATGGAACAACAAGGAAAATACGATTGTATGCTTAGGGATGCCGAACAGGGGACGTCTTCTTAAAACCATATTGCCCATTCTGATTGTACACTATAGCAGGTCCAGTTGAACACTTGCATTGCTATATTGTGCAGCTGTTTACGAAAAGAAACTATCACCACTTACTTTTGGATATACTGCCCAGTGCATTGAAATCACGATTCACCATGTCCAGTCTATCCTTCCATTATGACTAGACATAGGTAATTCTCTTGGTTTTTACGTAAATAGTAGTTTGATTACTTCCCACAAACATATGTCGAAACATAAGCAACCGTACCATTACGTTCAAGCAGCAGCATAACTTTTCTATCAATTACATTAGTATAAAAGAATTATGATATGTCCACACTTGCACCAGAGAGGGGTCGTTTTTGCACTGCAAAAAAGCCTCCTGCCATTACGTATTTGTCGATGAATAAAGGATGTAATTACAATTTTAAAGAGCCCTAGAGACTTTTCAGTTTATCGGTTTCACTGCTTCAATGAAACCTTTTGGTATTTTCGATACTTGTAAATTCAGGAAACACAAAGAAAGTTCTGAGTGTAAGGTGACGTATTCTTTGTTCATGTGTTCAAAGACAAGATGAATCAGACCATCCACCTCTGGCGTGATGCTGTCCTCTCATCCAACATTGTGGTGTTACGACATCTCCAGACTAGCAGCTGCAAGACACCGAAAATACCAGCCATGCACATCTCGTGGCGATGCGTCAGCCTCGCTGGGCTGGTAAACACACGTGCCTGGCTGACACACCTTGCGCGTCCCATTAGGATTGCTATGAAAAATGCACAATGAGCTATTCTGGGAAGCATTAGAAGAGATTTCTATAGTGCTGGACCTGCAGTTCCGCATCATAGCGCCACCAAGATGCCTAGGTGAACATGTATTTCGACAGGGATTTCTCAAGTGTCAAGGCAAGCAAGGGATGCCGCCGTCTCATGCTTGGGGGACCCAAACGGACACCTGTGCATGGCTCAGCAGCTGACAGTCACGTTGTCACTTCTCGGGTGCCACCGGTGCATCCTGACTCTGTGCGTGCATGCAGAGGGTGTGCGTGAGTAGGTCACATGGAGCAGATCAGCAGGTTAAGTGCAGAACACTATGTTAATTTGCATAATATTTATGTAAAATGCAGTACAATAGTTTAAGGGGGTGGGTGACAAGGAAGAATGTGTCAGACATGTCGTTAAAAAGATTGTTAAATCTGAGAAGTGTACCTGAAAATGGTGGGAGGACAAACCTTATTACTTAATTTGGTGTCAAAGGCGGTAAAATAGTTTAAGGAAATGGAGATGAGATGGAAAATCACTTAAAAGAACAATAGGTTAAGTGCTGACAAAAAAGGTGAACATTAGACTAAGACACCCAAAGTATAGTGTCAAACATTAGGTTATGCAACATGTTTGCCCTTACAATTACTTCTTACAAAACCTACATGTTTCCAAAGAACAGAGAATGATGAGTAAGAGGAATCCAATCCCCACAAACTGAATTTTTTATAAACAAGCAATATACCCTTGAATTTCCAGTTATGAGGTCCTTCCTCTCCGCCAAAAAGCAGTCAATTTCCTTATATTACATACACTGCCTTGAATCCCCTAAATCGTTTAAATAAGCAATATTCCACACATTGTCTAAATTGTTTCAACAATATTCCATTCAGTACAATCGAATTGCCTCCAAATGATCAATCAACTGAGACATTTTCTGCCAATATGCAGGTGGGAGGGTGGGAGGGGAGTGGGTTTAGCAGAGAGGGAGGGTTTAATTAATTGATCAATTTAATTAAGTAGTCAATCAAACTGATAAGCATGAGATGGTCTATTCTAATAACTCAGACTTGAAAGTGTATCTGTAGCAGCGAGGGGGCAGGTTTCCTGAGCGGTGGTTGGAGGGGGCTGGGGAACAGTAGTTTCAGGGCCTGTCAATCAAAAGAAAGGATTCTTTTACCAGAATAATCGGTTAAGGACCTTTAAATCAAAGGAGAACAATAGGTTAAGTACCTGTCAATCAGAGGAGAACAATAGGTTTGCCGTGAGTGCATACCTGTCCCTGATGTAGGCAACCTGCACTAACAAATGCGCTGACGTCAACTTTGTCCCACTACTTATGTGTACCTTGGGAGCAAGTCTACCTGCCAAATCTATCAAGACCAAGAGTCCGAAGCGAAGCCTGTATGAGTGGAAAGTAAGAAGCGATTTTTCAAGAACCAGTATTAATTAAAAAGGGCTTTACAACACCGACATTCTGTCGTATACCCATCCATTAATTTCTCATTACTGAAGAGTCAGAGCAATATAATTTATTCTAAAATACACGTATAATATCGTTTTAAAGCATTCAAATGATACACGTACATTCTAGTGCCTTGAAGATAGTATAACATGAGCAGTAACGACTGGTGTATGGGTACACCTCAGGAAACAAAAAACAGAGGCCATATTGACAGTATTTTCGTTCAGTGTAACTAGTATTAGTTACAAAATAACTGTTGTTTTTGTGTAGCGTGAATGTGAGTTGTACCAAATCGTGTGTCATAATGAGGTCGAGTAATGGACTTCATTTTTTTTACCAAACAACTCTGACAATGTAATTTACATACGAAAATACTGGCGTATGAAAAATTACTATGTTCACTAATTAACATTCCGTTGGACTGTCGGGAGCACGTGAGGGGCGTAACGAGCGCACGGGTAAATGACGGCAGCGTGCTTCCTGACATTTAATGTGTAATACAGTGGTAAATTTCCAGATAAACCGAGTTCAAATAAGGAAAAGAAAGAAAAATAATGATTTTTATCATACTGAGAATTGCACTTGTGGAAATTAAAATCAAGAATAACATTCAGTGAACGTAAAACAGTTACGCAATATTTCGACGATAGAAAGAGTAAAACAGTTTTCAAAATTCTTGTCGATGTTAACTACCATAGATATGTTTCCTTGCGCTTTCTTCTCAGCAAGACCCTTCACGAAGTATAACTGTGCAACTCATACTCGGAAAGTCATCGTAAGGTTGTGGCAGAAAGTACGTGTTGCTATAGAAACTATTTGCCCGCATACTATTCCATGTGGGGATGTTGGTGCCTCTGTGTATACGCCTGAATTTCTTTAAATTTCCCTCGAGGTTATTAAGCCACATTAAAGCTGCAGTAAGTAATTTGTTTTGCTATTTGGTTTGGAATTCTGGCTCTCTAAAGTTTCAGAGTAAGCTCATCTGCAGTGTGCAATAGGTTGTTCTAACATGATCCACCTGTATGTGTGGAACATACTTGTGACGTTCTCTCACAGATTAAACAAAGCTATGACAAAGGACGCAATTTTCTTTCAAAAACGTCCTTCTTCCGTTAATTGAAGTTGTGAAGTGTCTCAAACTGACGTAAAATACTAAAGAAGAGACCAAACGAGCATGTCACTATCTTTTTCGTGAATGAACTAAAATTATCAGGAATCTTTCGTTAAACCTCAGTTTCGCATGTTCTTTCAGTACAGCTATATTTGTGTCGTTCGCCAGTAAATCTCTCTGGACGTACACTGTCAGAGATTTGTTGTGACCGATTTCAGTAATTGACATCCAGTCATGCATCAAGGGATATTTGGTTTTCCGTCTAGTTCCGCACGTTGTATTGCACATACGTTACCCGCCACGAACTTCTTTCTTCTGCATAACTCTTCGTCTGAGAATAACCACATGCACCCAATGTCCTGTTACTTGTAGGATGTATTCCAGTCTCTGTCTTTCCCTACAGTTATAATCCTCTACAGCTCCCTCTAGTACCACGGAAATCATTCATTGTTGTTTTACTAGTATGTTCTATCCTCTTGCACCTTCTTCTAGTCAAATTTTTCACGAATGACTCTCGTCACCTATTCTGCAAAGAACTTCCCTGTTTCTTACAGTATGAATCCACCCAGTTTTCGACATATTTGTATAGAACCATTTGCCACATTTTCTTCCAGCCCTGTTTCTCGCAGTCTATGATTCACTTGCTCCAAATGTACAGTCTCACAGATTTCTTCCTGGAATTAAAACGTTAATACTAATAGACTCCTTTTGCCCAGTAATGCCCCCTTTGCATCCATCAGTCCGCTCCTACCCCCTTCTCACTACCCCACGCCAACAGAACTTTGCTGAATCTTACAATCACAGTATTTCTTTTCAGATAGATAATAACATGTATACCGAATTCGATTGAAATCGATCCGAGGGTTTAGAAGGTGTATTTTACCAACGTATCTGCCCGCATACGCACAAGTCATATATATTTAACATATTGCACACATATTTTGAATATTTTACCTTTATCTCTGGCGAATTTCAGCTCGCAGTTTCGTTTTCACACAGCTGTGTGTGTGTGTGTGTGTGTGTGTGTGTGTGTGTGTGTGTGTGTTGTGTGTGTGTGTGCGTGTGTGTGGTGTGAATTTCTAAGGGAATGAGTTGCTGAGGTCATCGGTCCCTACACTGACACACTACTTAAACTAACTTAATCTAAGAACAACACACACACCCATACCCGAGGGCGGACTCGAACCTGCGGCGGGAGAAACCGCGCAATCCGTATCATGACGCCTCTAACCGCGGGGCCACTCCGCGCGTCTATGTATCCTGAACTATGTGTCCCCACGTGATGTATTTTTGCAGGTGTTTCCAGTGGTGTATGTGAACACCGTCGGCAAAATGTGCTGCGAATAGAGTTATTAGCAAAGCAGTAACAAATTAAAAGGTCATTCTTCATTCGACAGTTTTATTGCATGAATACCGAGAATGTAGTAAGGGATAAACCTTTTTCTCGTTTTGTGTGTGTGTGGGAGGGAGAGAAATCTGTGAGACTGTACACTGGGAGCTAATGAATCATGGGATCGGGAGTGGGAGCAAGAAAATATTATGTGCAAAGTTCGTTGAAAATCACTAGGTGCTCTCATTCTGAAACACTGGATGAATATAGTCTGACTGTGCGTCATGAGCTACGCCTCTTTTTGACTCCACCACCCATTTGTTTTAGAGGTAGATGTTTTTTAGCACCACTGTTATTCTTTCCACGCAGTAAGTGATATGTGTACCAAATTTAGTTGAAAACGATCCATTTGTTTACGAGGATACATGGAATATACATACATCCGCCATTACAAAATAAATGTACGTGCGCGTCAGCTGCGCTAGAACAGAATCAACTTTTAGGATGCGAAAGTTTAAGTCGTGATGAACGAAATATTTCCGTCTGAAGGAGTCGATTAGATGGAGATTTAATGCTTGCAATCGATCTCAGATTGACAAAAGGAGCGAAGAATTCAACAGCGTTATACCACAGATTTTCGAAATGTTGTACTATATTGTATTGTATGTTAACTGGGGACCTAGAAACGACGGAGAGGCTCCGTCCCCGCCGCAGCCGAAGTGGTCCACAACCCCACGACCTCTACCGCAGTCCACTTCACCCCTCCGCCACCCCACACCAAACCACTCTTTCAGAGTTATTGTGCGGTTCGGCCCCCGATGGACCTCCCCACTGAACGTCTCACACCAGACGAGTGTATCCCCTATGTTTGCGTGGTAGAGTTATGGTGGTGTACGCGTACGTGGAGCACTTGTTTGCACAGCAATCGCCGACGTAATGTAGCTGAGGCGTAATAACAGGAACCTGCCCCCATTCGCCGAGGCAGATGGAAAACCGCCTAAAATTCATTCACAGACTGGCCGGTTCATCGGACCTCTACGCAAGTCCGCCGAGCGGATTCGTGCCGGGCACCAGGCGCTCGTTCCCGATCCGGAAGCTGTGCGTTAGAGCGCACGGCTAACCGGGCGGTCTTTTCCAAATGTTACAAAGCCTACTGAAGCAAAGAAAGAATATATCTTCTTACATCCATGTACTAATTTTTATTTACATGACAAACCCTATTTTCAGGGCTATATTTTAGTTTGGACTAATGGATCTATGCAGATATTTGTAAAAACGACGATGATACATCATTCCATATTAATGTAATACTGTCGCCTTCTGAAGAAGACAGATTTAAATCTGTGGAAACCTAGGTAAAGATTTCTTTATCCATTGCAACTGGTCGGCTGTTTTTAGTCTTATATCTTCAAACGTTTGCAATAACTGATGAGCCTTGGTCTTCATCACAAAATGTTCATAGATCGATACCCAGTGCTTCTCTAAATTATTTACATCTTTCTCAGTACATAAGCACTAGTTTCTTTGTTTTTTGTATTTTTTTTCACGGAGAAATACCTACTTTCTCTAACTTTTTGTTCCATTTCTCACAATGCGATTGACTTTCGAGAAGCGGACTTGGTAACAAAAGCTCAGATGTGCTAGCTGCTGATGCTTGTGAAGACTCATGTGGTATTGATAAACTCCATGGAAGAGACGTTCAGTCCATCGAAAAAAAATGCGAACTGTTATTACGAAACTTTCTAAGTCGTGAAAGTTCACAAAATCGTATTAATGCAATTGTTTGTAACAATCCAAAAAAATCAGCAATAAACATTTTCCATTCCAAATCTGACGTGTATTAATTTGAAGTTTCAAATTGTGATACTGCTTGGAGTTTGACCTCAGATATTTCTGTCTCAGATTCAGTAAAACACAGCGTGCATCCATTTACCAGTACTACAGACAGAAAAACATTTCCATTAAAAATGTTCCAGAATAAGACACCAAGCTTCGATAGCCAATTAGTTAGCTCATCAGTTTTAGCAATTAGATAACTCATTAGTTAACTCATCAGTTAATATCTTTAAGTACGCCAAATCACAACAGGCAGTGGGCATCTACAAAAAAAGCGTGAAACATAACCTTTGCACAAAAGAGAAAAACTTTTACGAACTCTCGTAAATAGACAACGTTTGTCAAATTAGAGATCCCGGGATTAGGAACAAATGGCTAATCATGTAATTAGGTAGAATGCACATCTCAGCCAAGAAAGTACATACCAGTGCACATAGCTTGGTTTTAAGTTGTGGTAACTCGATCTAGTTCTATGAAAGAATGTGTAAATATATGCAACACGGCCCACATGGCTTAAACTAAAACAGTAGGTACTAAAACTGAACTTATATTAATCCTGAATAGCAGCTAAATTACATTCAACCAGCACATATAATATTCATAAATTACCAGCGTGTCTCAAAGCCAATACAAGATTTAAACAACACGCCCCGAATAAGTGTGGCACAAACGATTTTAGTAAGTACGTTAGCCTAGCTGGAACTGGTAAATTCTTTAAATAAAATCCTGGTTATCTTAAACGTAACACAATATAACACTCATACAATAAAGAACTCTATGGCATAGCAGATAGCTCTGAATGGCTGCTCGTACAGTCTGTATATACTCTAAGGTGCTCACCAAATAAGTCCAAGCGGTGCTGGTGACTGCAGCTCACTGCTCGCACATTGCCCTCTGTAGGCACAAATAGCAGACGGTTCAAGGCTGTCTTCCACCAAAGCGAAATACTTCTTCGGCACGTAAGTTGGTAGAATATGGAATGGTATACCCGCTCGAAGTCATATTCAACTTCAGCGAATGCTGGTGGTATCCATGTGCGACATGTCTGACGGCACTTCTCCTTCGATGACCATCCTGCAGTTTTCGGTGACAAACTTCTCAGAACGGGCTCATCCACAACGTCGTTAAGTTGGTTCTGTGGAGGGTGTGCATCTCCACTGGGTGGGAAGTGAAGGAGGAGGTTGCGAAGAGAGTATACCACATTTTCGAGATCACACCACAGCACAGCACGCCTCATAATTGGCGACAACACGTCAAACACTAATTTTCATTCTGCGACCTTCTTGCGACAATTGTTACGAAATTTTCTAACTCGTGAAAGTTCACAAAATCGTATTAATCGGGAACATTATATGGGCTCCAGAATGAGATTTTCACTCTGCAGTGGAGTGTGTGCTGATATGAAACTGACTGGCAGATTAAAACTGTGTGCCAGACCGAGACTCGAACTCGGGACCTTTGACTTTCGCGGGCAAGTGCTCTACCAACTGACCTACCAAAGCACGACTCACGCTCTCTCCCCACAGCTTTACTTCTGCCAGTACCTCGTCTCCTACCTTCCAAATTTTGCAGGAGAGCTTCTGTAAAGTTTGGAAGGTAGGAGGAGAGCTTCTGTAAAGTTTGGAAGGTAGGAGACGAGGTACTGGCAGAAGTAAAGCTGTGAGGGCGGGGCGTGAATCGTGCTTCGGTAGCTCAGTTGGTAGAGCACTTGCCCGCGAAAGGCTAAGGTCCCGAGTTCGAGTCTCGGTCTGGCACACAGTTTTAATCTTCCAGGAAGTTTCATTATATGGGCTTTCAGGATGGCCCGACAAAACGATGAATAGGGTTTAATTCTCTGACGGTTGTTCAAGACTTGTATTTGTTCATTCATCTACATCTACATCTACATCCATACTCCGCAAGCCACCTGACGGTGTGTGGCGGAGGGTACCTTCAGTACCTCTATCGGTTCTCCCTTCTATTCCAGTCTCGTATTGTTCGTGGAAAGAAGGATTGTCGGTATGCCTCTGTGTGGGCTCTAATCTCTCTGATTTTATCCTCATGGTCTCTTCGCGAGATATACGTAGGAGGGAGCAATATACTGCTTGACTCTTCGGTGAAGGTATGTTCTCGAAACTTTGACAAAAGCCCGTACCGAGCTACTGAGCGTCTCTCCTGCAGAGTCTTCCACTGGAGTTTATCTATCATCTCCGTAACGCTTTCGCGATTACTAAATGATCCTGTAACGAAGCGCGCTGCTCTCCGTTGGATCTTCTCTATGTCTTGTATCAACCCTATCTGGTACGGATCCCACACTGCTGAGCAGTATTCAAGCAGTGGGCGAACAAGCGTACTGTAACCTACTTCCTTTGTTTTCGGATTGCATTTCCTTAGGATTCTTCCAATGAATCTCAGTCTGGCATCTGCTTTACCGACGATCAACATTATATGATCATTCCATTTTAAATCACTCCTAATGCGTACTCCCAGATAATTTATGGTATTAACTGCTTCCAGTTGCTGACCTGCTATTTTGTAGCTAAATGATAAAGGATCTATCTTTCTGTGTATCCGCAGCACATTACACTTGTCTACATTGAGATTCAGTTGCCATTCCCTGCACCATGCGTCAATTCGCTGCAGATCCTCCTGCATTTCAGTACAATTTTCCATTGTTACAACCTCTCGATACACCACAGCATCATCTGCAAAAAGCCTCAGTGAACTTCCGATGTCATCCACCAGGTCATTTATGTATATTGTGAACAGCAACGGTCCTATGACACTCCCCTGCGGCACACCTGAAATTACTCTTACTTCGGAAGACTTCTCTCCATTGAGAATAACATGCTGCGTCCTGCTATCTAGGAACTCCTCAATCCAATCACACAATTGGTCTGATAGTCCATATGCTCTTACTTTGTTCAATAAACGACTGTGGGGAACTGTATCGAACGCCTTGCGGAAGTCAAGAAACACGGCATCTACCTGTGAACCCGTGTCTATGGCCCTCTGAGTCTCGTGGACGAATAGCGCGAGCTGGGTTTCACATGACCGTCTTTTTCGAAACCCATGCTGATTCCTACAGAGTAGATTTCTAGTCTCCAGAAAAGTCATTATCCTCGAACACAATACGTGTTCCAAAATTCTACAACTGATCGACGTTAGAGATATAGGTCTATAGTTCTGCACATCTGTTCGACGTCCCTTCTTGAAAACGGGGATGACCTGTGCCCTTTTCGAATCCTTTGGAACGCTACGCTCTTCTAGAGACCTACGGTACACCGCTGCAAGAAGGGGGGCAAGTTCCTTCGCGTACTCTGTTCAGTTCGATGCCGTATACAAGATTTAAGTCATACAAAAGGTAGTCCAACAGCTTTTTAAGAAAGATTTTGTGCCATTGTATGGGTGGTTACGTAATTCTGGCTTGCAGCTGCTGTCATTTTGATTTGGAATTGTCGCTGGCGGTGTAAAAACCGCAGCAGGTCCTCGTCCCGCAGTGTGTGGTAACACCCCTTCGTGTGCCCGCAGGCTGTGGCCGGACTACGCGAGCGCTCACAACAACCTGGGCACGCTGCTGGCGGGGGCGGACGCAGAGGCCCACTTCCTGGCCGCAGTGGGGCTGGCGCCGGCGCACGTGCACGCCCACTACAACCTGGGCCAGCTCTACAGGTGAGGCGAGGGGGCGCGCGACCCACGTGCTGGCCTCTCCTAGAAGGTAGTGATCTCAACTCGCACATGTTGTGCCCTGGTGTTACTCAGCGAGAGACGGAGACAGATCAAATCTCCTCAGACCAACATTTTTTAGCTGGTGTCTCCCGAGTCTTTTGAAGTAGCATACCTGAATAAAATCTTCTAGTTTGTAAGCTGCATCAGTTCGCATAAGCCACGTGAGGTTTCGACGGCTGTCTCCGCCATCGTCATCAGGAGTACAAGCCACCTATTGCTGGGACTGGAACCGTGTTAGTGTAAGGACAGAAAGAAAGACGGAGATATGCGTGCTGACTCGCGGCGCTGTCCAGCGCAGCTGTACGCGCCTATTGCTGCACGCAGAGAACGCGGGTTAGCATGCCAGTCAAGGTGCAGCAGAGCCATTACGTCATGCGCGCACCGCTAGCTCTGTAGACTTTCTCATACGATTCTACAAAACTATTAATAAAAAAGGATTTTTGTGTTATGTATAGCTTTATAATTCAGCTTTAATGTTGAGGTGCCACTAATCTCGCTAATGCTCATATTTATTGTGATATTCTGATTTAAGTAAGATTCTGCGCGAAATTAAAAAAAAATTGCAATGAAAAATACGACTCACTACATTTCTGCGTTTGTTGCACATTACACTATATGTTTCGGCGAATGATATAAGCTAAGATTATGAAATTCACTGTAGACTTAGAAGTTTTCTGTCTTCAATCTCGACAAAATGGAATATACGTGTCAAGTTCACCTCCGACTGCATATGTGTAAGAATGAAATATTTATAACGTACGTCATATGTCTCAAACCGTAGAAGATACCGAAACGAAATTTTGGCACTTGACACCACAGGAAGAGGAGAGTATTTTCCCATGTGAATAAGAACGCGACCTTTCTTATCTGCGTCGATATAGAGAAAGCTATACCTTTTACTTAACTTTTTTCACTTCAGTTTTGTCATTTTTCAAAAAAAGTCTTGGGTAACTAGTGGAAAGGGAATCTGCCAGTATGAAAGTAAACGTGAACGTTCTTTTCTTATATTACTGCACTCCGACACAACGAGGTTTTTTGTAAGATACTGACCGTTCTTCTCTGCTATTACTTGTTTAATAAGACACACTGTTCTGAGATTGTGTCGCAATAGAAACTGCAACACGAGTTTGCGCAAATTATACTGTGTTTAGACAAAAGAAGGACAAGAGAACTGTATCTGTTACTCATAACTGATGAAGCTTCTTCAAATGAGGAAAGATTAACAATTCTGTCAAAAATAAATCGCCAATTCTGTTGCACTTCTAGCGGAATTCTGCAATCCGCCGTATTTTTTATAGTGGATGACAGAAATGGAAACTTACCATAGGATTTTCTTCCGTTTTTCATTTGACAAATACGAAAATAATTCGAGAATGAGATTTTCACTCTGCAGCGGAGTGTGCGCTAATATGAAACTTCCTGGCAGATTAAAACTGTGTGCCGGACCGAGACTCGAACTCGAGTTCTAGTCTTGGTCCGGCACACAGTTTTAATCTGCCAGGAAGTTTCATGAAAATAATTCTTAGCAAATAGTTTAGAATTTCTGTTCCTTTCCCCATTCAGAGGAAAGTGGAGAAATTCATTCAACCTGTAACCTATTTTAATCTCAATTACTAGTCTCAGGCGCTTCATAACGTAATGAAAGAATGTAGTTCCTGAAGGGCATTGATAGATGGTTCAAATGGCTCTGAGCACTATGGGACTTAACATCTGAGGTCATGAATCCCCTAGAACTTAGAACTACTTAAACCTAACTAAGCTAAGGACATCACACACATTCATGCCCGTGGCAGGATTCGAACCTGCGACCGTAGCGGTCGCGCGGTTCCTGACTGAAGCGCCTAGAACCGCTCGACCACAACGGACGGCCATTAATAGATGGTGAAACGAGATTTGTTGTGGTTTCCTGTAACAACGTAAGTGAAGAAACTAAACATTTATTTTCTTAACAAGAATGTACTTTTGATAACCTACCGACATGATTTGCTCTCAGTTCCTCACTTAATAAACGACTGTTTCAGGAGCTTTAAATCGTGGAAAGAAAATCATTTGCTAAGTTTCAATACTGGCATACCCTTGTTAAAGAGACACTGGGATACAAGATTAGTCTGAAATTGCAACAAAATGAGTGATTTATTTTGGCCTGACTTGTTAACATTCTCTCCCCTGGAAAGCGTCATCAGTGGCGATTTTTGGCTAAAAAGTTTAACAATTCCGATGCAATTATATCCCCAATTTTGTTGCAATTTCACGGAAAACCCGTAATGCAGTTATCTTTAATAATGAACAGCTCCGAATGAAACTAAGCAAATGATTGTCTCTCTAAACTTCATTCTATTTCACATATGAAAAAAATACAGAAAATACTATGCGATGTGTCCATTAGTATCTCTATACAGAGTGGCGTGAATATTCTTACTACATTTTAATTCATCAGTGATATTGACTTTGGTGAATAGTTTGCAATGCTCCGCAAGTCGTTAGTGTGTTGACAGTTTCAGAGATAGGAAAGAGTTTTACTCGGCCGCTTCTACTCTACAGCAAAAAAAGTACTGTTTTATCAAAAATAACAAATTTGGTACCTGTGTATCTGTGGATAACAATGTTACCAAAACATGACAGTAATTTATGAACCGCTTGAAACGACTCATTAACGTTAAAATAGGTTGTAATTGTATGCAATCTATCTTCAACAGATTAAAAATTGGTTATGATGAAGAAGGTCACCGCTTCACTCTGAAAGGGGATAGGATCAGAAATATGGTACACTGTTTGCTGTGAATTGTTTTACATTCCTCAGATGAAGAACAAGGAGAAAGATCGTTCGATAAGTTTCATTTCCAGTCATTCACTATTAAAAATACGATGGATTACACGATTTCACCAAAATTGCAACAGTATTAGCGATATATTTTTGTCTGAGTTGTTAGCCGTTTCTCGTTTGAAGAAGCTGCGTCAGTTATAAGCGACGGTTACATTTCTCTTATTAACAAGTTTAATTTTACTTTTTTTATCAAAGCAATTATAAATTGCACTAACTCACTTTGCATTAACTATAGTGACAGAATCTTGAAACAGAGTATCTTATTAAACAATCAATAGCAGACCATTGTAATCACTACCTTTCGGAAAACCTCGTGGTGTCGTTTTTCTGTTACATAAGATAATAAATTTTACATTTGTTTCATTTCAGCAAATATTCTTTTCAATGACTGTCAGAAACTTAAAAAATTACAGTGCTGGATTGAAAATGTAAAACAAAAACCATAAATTCTGTTACATCGCCTTAAGATAACAGAGTTCCATGTCTTAACTAAAGAGCAAAATACTCTCCTCCTTGTGTTCTATCAATTGCCAAAATCTCCCATCGACATCTAAGATCGTTTAGAAGATATGAGGAATGTTGTGGATATTTCATTCTCGCTCCCGTGCGGTCGGAAGTGTAAGCGCTACATAAAATCCATTTTCTCCGATTGGAGTCAGATACACACCTCCTCCCAAGTCTAAAGAACAATTAAATGTCTTAGTTAAATTTTATTTGCAGCAAAATATGGTGTAATATGCATTAAATGTGAAATCATAGCCATCCATATTTTTCATTTTACACTTCTTCGAATTTCGCACAGCGTCTTACTTAAATGGGAATAGCACAATAAGTATTAGTATTATAGACATTCTGGGCACTTCACCACAAATATGATGTTTAAAGTTACAGGTAACGTGAAAATCATTTTTTTTCTGATTAGTTTTTACAAAATAGTTTGAGAAAGACTGCATGGCGTGCGCCTCGAATATGTCAGCGAAGATCGTCGCTAACTGGCGCGCTGAATGTGGGCAAAGAACGTCTCATTCATTCCGACTCGCCTGCAGGCACATGGCTGAGCTGGTCAGCGCTGCCACCCAACTGCCATTACGTGCTGCTTCATGAGATAACAAGGGTTATTTCCCTAGCTGGGTCAGGGTGCTTCACATGGGGGTTCACAAGCCGCTATCGATGTAGTCTTAACCAGTACATAATATTATATCTGACTTTCATAAAACAAACGCGATATTTTGATATTCTCTAGGCCACTCCTCACAAACTGTTAGTGATACATAAAAAATGAACAAGATCTTTTTGTAGGAAATTTAATGCAATTAAATTATGTACTGGTAAATGTTTTCTCTAGAGGCCAAGTTCTTGTGTTATTCAACTCAGCCCCGACGGTCAGAATTTATGAAAGGTTGCTCATGGCACTGCCTCCTAGGATTATAAAGAAATTTGCTACTGTACGAATTATTTTGCACATTCGACATTTTTTGGTCTTCATTCAGTGACTTTATTTAGCCAACAGGTTAGTCGAGCACTTACATGTCGTTAAACTCACGCTGTGTAAATTTTACCTAACAGTTTTGTGAATACTATCAGCATAAAATAAACAATTACACCATCATATACATCATGTCTCGTGACAATGAATCTACTGCCCCTGTAGGGTTAAGTTGGGATTGAATTCTCAACGTAATTAATTTTAGCATAACGTTTATAATAGTCAGTTTTTTTCCGTTACCCTCATGAGTATGTTTCATTGCTAACGTTAACGAAACACCCGACTATGCGGGTGGGATAATAGCACACTGAATATAAACCAAAGGACGCCTAATATCGGGAATAGTTCGTGTAGTCGGAAATTTTTGTACAGTAGTAAAAGGGAGTATGACGAACAACATACTAGAAACACTGACTGCCGAGGAAAGAGTGTAGCAGTGAAGGTGCATTTGAAGATAACTTTTGCATGTTTTTCTTGAATAACTGGAAGACCGTGCCCTCCTGTGAAAACGTATCTCATTACAAAATTTAACTACATCAAATTTCCTACAAAAAGGTCCTTCTTCATTGTTTTTCTGTAGGACTAATAGTTTTCGTGCAGCGAGACCAAAAACACGAAAATCTCGCGTGTGGTTTATGGATGACAGATATACCATTGCGAGTTGCATAATACTACATAGGTGTCAGCAGCTGAATCACCCTGTAGAGGCCGAATGTAGGACGTGGAACCTTCCAGACAGAGCGGAAGTTATACACGTGAACTAAGGCTTTTTAGGTAGCTCACAGTCCACTCGCCAGCGAAAGATCGAACCTTTTCTTCCAAGCAGCGAGGCTTGTAAACCGAGAAGATTTCATTCGTCTCTAGTTGACAAACTCGTCACCGCCCGCGTGTTTGTTTTACCAACATTCTACACTACTTCCCATTAAAATTGCTACACGAAGAAGAAATGCAGATGATAAACGCTTATTCATAATACCAGAACCGACATGTGATTACATTTTCACGCAATTTGGGTGCATAGATCCTGAGAAATCAGTACCCAGATCAACCACATCTGGCCGTAATAACAGCTTTGATATGTCTGGGTATTGAGTTGAACAGAGCTTGGATGGCGTGTTCAGGTACAGCTGGACATGCAGCTTCAACACGATACCACAGTTTATCACGAGTAGTGACTTGCGTATTCTGACGAGCCAGTTGCTCGGCCACCATTGACCAGACGTTTTCAATTGGCGAGAGATCTGGAGAATGTGCTAGCCAGGGCAGCAGTCGAACATTTTCTGTATCCAGAAAGGCCCGTACAGGAACTGCAACATGCGGTCGTGCATTATCCTGCTGAAATGTTCCGCAGGGATCGAATGAAGGGTAGAGCCACGGGTCGTAACACATCTGAAATGTAACGTCCACTGTTCAAAGTGCGCCGGCACGGTAGCTTCGCGTTTTCGGTCAGAGGGTTAGCTGCCCTCTGCAATAAAAAGACTGAGTTAATGGATAAACGACGAACTGAAACGGGTGCCTTGCGACGTCCGCCCTGAGCAGATCCAACGAACTAAAACGGATAAAATGAGATTTGAAAAAAAAAAGGTACCGTCAATGCGAACAAGAGGTGACCCAGACGTGTAACCAATGGCACCCCATACCATCACGCCGGGTGATACGACATTGTGGCGATAACGAATACACGCTTCAAATGGTTCAAATGGCTCTGAGCACTATGGGACTTAACTGCTGAGGTCATCAGTCCCCTAGAACTTAGAACTACGTAAACCTAACTAACCTAAGGGCACCACACACATCCATGCCCGAGGCAGGATTCGAACCTGCAACCGTTGCGGTCATGTGGTTACAGACTGTAGCGCCTAGATCCGCTCGGTCACTGCGGCCGGCATATATACGCTTCCAATGTGCGTTCACCGCGATGTCGCCAAACACGGATGCGACCGTCATGATGCTGTAAACAGAACCTGGATTCATCCGAAAAAAATGACGTTTTGCCATTCTTGCACCCAGGTTCGTCGTTGAGTACACCATCGCAGGCATTCCTGTCTCTGATGCAGCGTCAAGGGTAACCGCAGCCATGGTCTCCGAGCTGATATTGCATACTGCTGCAAACATAGTCGAACTGTTTATGCAGATGGTTGTTGTCTTGCAAACGTCCCCATCTGTTGACTCAGGGATCGAGACGTGGCTGCACGATCCGTTACAGCCATGCGGATAAGATGCCTGTCATCTCGACTGCTAGTGAAACGAGGCCGTTGGGATCCAGCACGGCGTTCCGTACTACCCTACTGGACTCACTGATTCCATATTCTGCTAACAGTAATTGGACATCGACCAATGCGAACAGCAATGTCGCGATACGATAAACCGCAATTGCGATAGGCTACATTCCTACCTTTATCAAAGTCGGAAACGTGATGGTACGCATTTCTCCTCCCTACAAGAGGCATCACAACAACGTTTCACCAGGCAACGCCCGTCAACTGCTCTTTGTGTATGAGAAATCGGTTGGAAATTATCCTCATGTCAGCACGTTGTAGGTGTCGTCACTGCTGCCAACCTTATATGAATGCTCTGGAAAGCTAATCATTTGCATATCATAGCATCTTCTTCCTGCCCGTTAAAATTCGCGTCTCTTGCACGTCATCTTCGTGGTGTAGCAAATTTTAATGTCCAGTAGTGTATTAGAAACGACAACAAAAAATTAAGTGTATTTGTAATGCTATATTGAAAAAATTTAGTTGACATGTATTCATGAAAACACCTTTGAATTTATGCAGTAGACTCTTTGTGAGATCATCCCAGACAGTTTCAGTACGCTCGGCGTAGCTGCGTCACGAGTCCATAGCGTCATTTTGTAGACGTCTCTAAAGCAACGCGTCTTTATACCTCTACAGACGGCAGTTGGTTTCTCCTACAGACGTTAGCGCTTCGCAGTTGAAAGCTGTTAAAATTGCTGCTAGGTGTTAGGGATCCCCTTAAATTGACTAGAATGTAGGAGTGTCTTAGTAGTAGAGAACAGATTTATTAGAACTTCATGCATAATGCGGTATTTTTTCACACATCTCATGGTCATGAAGTCATAAATACGACATCATGAAACACGTTGTGAATATAGTTGGTGGAGAAGAAGCAATAAATTTAGACGTAATGAATGATGCGAGAGTTTCTCGAGCATCTCACTGTTTGTCTTATTATATCTCCTTATCTGAGCCTCGTATTGCATCTTTTCTCCCCCTGTATGATATTTAGTTACTTGAATGGAAAATCCTGGCCGAGAGAAATCGCTTCCCCAATATTTTAGCACAGATATCTCCACACTCCTAAGTATACATTTACTTACCATTCAGAATTCTCAAGTCTATAAAACAAAATACTTAGACAGTTACAGTTCATAGTCATACTTTGTCTGCGTCTCGGTGTCGAAGTCAGCACCCGGAATAAATCTCTGTGGCTCTGTACAATTCCGGGGATCTTCGACTCTGTAAAGGACAGTCAGAGACACAGTTGTACAGCGTACTATGACACACTCACTCTGCAGCAATAGAATCAGTATCCAACTTGTGCATTAATTAATTAAGTCCAGAAATTAATCTCTCAAAATGGAACATGAACGATCGTGGTGCAGGCTCTACTGATTTCCCCAGATTTCCCTACGAGTTACGACACACCAAATATTGTTCTGAGCCGCAGACAAGGGATAAGTAAAAATCACTAAAGAATTAGATGTATCTTTTCTATCAATGAAATTATATTTCTCCATAAATTATCTTCGTAGCTACATTCCAGGGTACATCAGTTTCTTGTATGCGATGAAATGTTATCGTAATTATCAGATTTCATTCAGTATTAGAAATGTCAGTTTACATCAATGCCGGTAATTATATTTCCGCCACGATCCTACTCTCCACAATTCGAAATCAAAAGTAAATAAGTCCATAGAACACTTAATGTTCCACATTATATCCACACAGTTTTTATACCACGAGTCAGAGTTAATCTCTCTCTCGCAGTCGTAATGAGTCTTTGATCTGTGTGGACCACTTGTGCAGTTACACATAATCATTTGAACTAAGCGAGAACTAGCTGACAGACAGTGTGATACTACAGTACAGTGATATAATGTTGTAGGTATATTAAGCAGTGTATGTGGGTATTGTCTGCGAAAATTATTGTGTGTTATGTTAGGAGCAGAGAAGTAATAAAGGTAAACTTCATGAGTAATGCGCCAGTTTTTCACGCATCTCATTGTTTATGACGTCATATCTCTTGCGTCTCATTGTTTATGACGTCATGTCCACTGACCTATGACAGGTAGGTAGTTCTTACCCGGGTAGTAATTGATGTCTGGCATTGAGGGCTATGTGTACTAAGGTTGGTTGAAATAGAAAGGAAATAGGAAAAGTCTGTTGAATCACAAAGCCATATCGCCAACGTCGATCTGCGGTGATGTGCAATGAACGTCATGCATTGTAAATATTCATTGCACATTTTTGACATCTTCGTAAATGACACTCTTGACGATTATTTGAAAATGGGTCTTGGCCCCAAACAAGTCGTCGAATGAATAAAAAAGTAAAATTTTTTAAGTTGTAATAATTTTTCATTCTATAGAAGTAATATCTGGCTTTCCCCAAGGCATTGTTTAAGGCGTCTGCTTTTCATGACCCACGTAACCGATTTAGGAGAAAATCCGAGTACCGCTCTTAGATTGTCTGCAGATGGTGCTGCCATTTACCGTTTTTTAGAGTCAAAGAAGATCAAAAGTAATTGCAAAAGATTTAGACAAGCTGCCTGTATGGTGCGAAAAATGCCAATTGTCACTAAATAATGAAAAGTACGAAGTCATCCACATGAGTACTCCGTCGGCAGGCCACGACTGGCCTACCGGGACCATCCGAACATCAAGTCATCCTCAAGGAGGATGCAGATAGGAGGGGCGTGTGGTCAGTCCTCCCGGTCGTCATGATGGTATTCTTGACCGAAGCCGCTACTATTCGGTCGAATAGCTCCCCTTTTTTTTGTTTGTTAATCTCATTTTGTTCTATATTGTTCGTTGACTTTGTTCGTGGCGGACGTCTTATGGCACTTGTTCTGGTTGTTTGTTGATCCGTTCACTCAGTTTTTTATTACAGAGGATAGCTGAATCCTCCGACCGAACACGCTGAGCTACCGTGGCACGGCTGCTCCTCAATTGGCATCACGTGGCTGAGTGCACCCCGAAAAATAGCAACAGCGCATGGAGGCTAGATGGTCACCCATCCAAGCGCAGGCCACGCCCAACATCGCTTAACTTCGGTGACCTCATAGGAACCGGTGTATCCATTGCGGCAAGGCTGTTGCCTATCTACGGGACTACCAGAACGAATCCGCTAAAATTCGGTTACACGATAAGTCGCACAAATCTAAAGGCTTTTAATTCAGCTAAGCACTTAGGGCGACTGTTTCGAATAAACTAAATAGAAATTAACACGTAAATAATGTTGTGGGTAAAGCATAGCGAAGGCTACAATGTATTGGCAGAACACTGAGGAAATGCATTGTTTCACAAGCTGCGACATTGTCGCGAATAAAATATTGACCCGTATATACAAAAAGTTCCCTTTAATTTACGTTTATGTTCACAAACTCTTTGTTAACAGAGTACCGTTTTCGGTCTAAAATGACCATCATCATATCTGCAGCAAAAAATGGGAAAAACATAAACATAGATTGTCTACAGCTTAAAAACAATAAATAGACCATAATGAAAAGTACTGTTGTTGCTGGGATCTTCAGTGCTGAGACTGGTTTGATGCAGCTTTCCATGGTACCCTATCCTGTGCAAGCTTCTTCATCTCCCAGTACTTACTGCAACCTACATCCTTCTGAATCTGCTTAGTGTATTCATCTCTTGGTCTCCCTCTACGATTTTTCCCTCCAGGCTGCCCTCCAATGCTAAATTTGTGATCCCTTGATGCCTCAGAACATGACCTACCAACAGGTCCCTTCTTCAAGTTGTGCCACACACTTCTCCTCAATTCTGTTTAATACCTCCTCATTAGTTATGTGATCTATCCATCTAATCCTCAGCACTCTTCTGTAGCACCACATTTCGAAAGCTTCTATTCTCTTCTTGTCCAAACCATTTATCGTACATGTTTCACTTCCATACATGGCTACACTCCATACAAATACTTTGAGAAACAACTTCCTGCCACTTAAATCTATACCCGATGTTAACAAATTTTTCTTCTTCAGAAACGCTTTCCTTGCCCTTGCCAGTCTACATTTTATATCTTCTCTACTTCGACCATCATCAGTTATTTTGCTCCCCGAATAGCAAAACTCCTTTACTACTTTAAGTGTCTCATTTCCTAATCTAATTCCCTCAGCATCACTACTATATATGCGTTTGTGCATACCTGTTTTATAAAATCAAAGTCCTAATGTACTGCAGCCATAGTAGCATCGTCAAATGTTAAATGCAAAATCAGCACCAGCATCGTCAAATATATAAATAACATCATATGTACGAGTCATGTTGTCAGTAGCACTACTGTTCAAAACAAGCTGCCGTAAAGTAGCCACAAGATGTTTGTGTTGTTAGTTCACCAGATGTCGCTAATGTAGGCATACACTAGTTTTCAATGATTAATTGAACAGCCTTAACTATAGGGGGATACAACAGTTAAAGATACTCGTTCCCAACAGAGCATCACGACAGAGCAAAATCATTTCTGGCCCTCTCCATCACTCAACCTGTTTCACGAGGCCCTTTTCAGTAGCAGAAACTTGACCGTGGAATGACTTCCCTCATTATATCAGACGACTAAAAGTTTCTACTGTTTCAAAAGGCAGTTAATAACATGTCTACTGAAGCAACAATATAGTCGACCTTTGTCCCCATACACACTCGTTATACCATTTCACTATCTCCCCAATAAAATCTTCATTTCCAATGCTCCCAGCTAGCGAAATCTGTCTAATTTTCTCTCCCTTAGGACTCTCTGTGTGATAAAGTATCACTTTCGTAACTTATACTCTGTATTATTGTTATTATTAGCGGCAGTAATAGTGGTAACATTGGTAGCAGTAGTACTCCGAGTATTATCTTTATTAATTCTTTTTACTAGTTAGTCACATTGTTTCTGCACACCTTCAGATTATTTCCAGTTCTACAATGCTGTCTTATTATTATTTGTCACATTAAAATTGTTCTTATTTTGTAGACAATTACTAAGTGGAAAAAGTGCTGCACATGTGAGACTCTGGACCGATACAAGAGAGGACCTCAATATCCTAAACTGATCAGTTTATATATGCACTTACAAGAAAATATATACTTACATTAACTTTTTCTTCTTGTTTGAGAACGAAGATTTCTTTTGTAAACTACATTTGAGTTGTTGAAAATTGATCTCACACTCACTCCTCCGGTGTACAGACCACCTCGCTCAGAGGTAAGGAATCCCTTGCTCGCGTTTAGACGGAATGTAGCCACGAAATTGCGATACAGCAGGAAAAAGTTCGGACTAGCAAGTTATTCGATTTCGATATGCTGTATTTCATGGTCTGTCCAATGTTAGCTGTGGATTTCGTCCCGTCTCAATTTATAGTTTAGCAGACTTGGTGAGGTTCCCGGTTGCTCCAACTAATGTCCAGCTGTTATTTTTCAAATATACTGTGACAGTTTTTTTCCAACTGTTTTAAACTGATTTTATGAAATTTGTAAAGTGCAATGTTTATTTATTGCTGTATATTGAATAACGGATTTCAAACAACGCATTACAGTACGGAGAGACACGTGAAATTTAAAAATTCTACATATGCTTTTAAAACATTTAATAATGGGCTGTGCCGAGCAGACTTTCTCATGACATTTTGTTTCACTGCAATATTATGTTAAATGTTTATACATGGTAGTTTTCATACCACACGTTTTCAACTGCAGTTACTGTATTTCAGCTGTCAGAGGTTTGCTATGTGTAAATAGCTGTCTATATGTGTCAGATATTTATCTTTCCATTGGAAAATATGGTAAATATACTGAATTTACCCTTGGAGTGTGAACACCAACCTTCTCATGACGTTTTGTGTCAGAACAATATTTAAAATATAGATTCGCCTGTGTTATTTTACGATTTAGATACGTAGCTATTAATTCAACACGGTTTCAATCTCAGTTACGTTATTTCAGTTGTCAGATGTTTGTAATGCGTAAATAGAAGTCATTATTTGCTAGTTATTTATCTTTCCATTAGAAAATACGTGGAGTACATTGCATTGCCATGCTCTGCTGTTCCTCAGTATTTATTCTGTGAATAAACTAAACAAGTACGATTTTCCACCGTAAACTTGCACCTTCACTTAACAATATATCAACGTTTAGAGGCACTGGTGTCTTATCAAGAAATAGCCCTGCTTAAGGGTGGTGTTGTCCTACAAAGAGAGAGAGAGAGAGAGAGAGAGAGAGAGAGAGAGAGAGAGAGATGACACTTGCATGGGCAGTAAGAGAGAACTGCTTGTAGGTTCACTATGTGTTAAAGACATCATGGAGAACCAAACGACGTGCGGCTCGTGGAGGAGGATTCTGCACTGCTGCCAGCCGTTCACATACAGTGTTTCGTATCCTGGAAATTCCATTAGGAATATTTTGATGTGAATTGGATTGTTTTCTGAAAATCAGGTAGCTGTCTGATGCGTACGGGAACTTACTTCCCCAATCCTGTACGGCACCAAGAAACCAAATGGAGAAACCGCATGGGCAGAAAAACAGGTCTTATCTCCACCGGCTTCTGTAAACAATTGTAATACGCCGCCCAGAATACGTAAAACACATTATCGGGGATCGCTTAGGAACGACTTGGAGGGGGTTCAAGTTGCTCTGAGCACTATGGGACTTAACTTCTAAGGTCATCAGTCCCCTAGAACTTAGAACTACTTAAACCTAACTAACCTACAGACATCACACATATCCATGCCCGAGGCAGGATTCAAACCTGCGACCGTTGCGGTCGCGAGGTTCCAGACTGTAGCGCCTAGAACCGCTCGGCCAACCCGACCGGCACTTGGAGAGGGTTGAAAGCATAAAACTAGTTTTAGCATTAACGTATTACAGCCTGCTGTTCATTGGTTGGGGGGTGGGAGGGGGGCGATGGAGGGAAGAGGAATTATAAGGGAATGTAACTTATCCACAGAGGAACTGTCTTACAAAACTTACGAAAGATTCTCGATTACTGCTCGTTTGGCTGATACCCTTATAACGTTAGATAAATTGAATAAATACAGAAGAGTCAACTAAAAGCGGCACGTTTCGTCAAGGAAAAGAAGGGCGAAAGTGTTACTGAGCCGCCCGACAAACTCCAGTGGAACACGCTACAAGACATGCATTATACGTACGTCACGCAGAGGTTTGTTGTTGAATTCTTAGAGTCTTTGCTGTTGAAATTCTGAAAGCATACCTTTCAATAAGAGTCAGCCTGTATATTATTTCCTCCCACACACGTCTCGTGAAATGATCACGACAAAAAAAATCTGAGAAATTAAAGGTAATGCGGGAATGGTAGAATCACAGTCTTGCTGTAAGTACCCTCAGATATTGTTAGATGTCTTACGCAGTATAGATAAAGGTACCACGATGATCTAGCGGGAACAGAAAGGAATGTTAGGTTGTTTGACCAGCAACAAAGGGTCCTGGGTGCCAGTGTTTTAAGTTTTGAATACAAAATATTCAGCAATGGTGATAAAAGACTAACGGTATAAACAGTCACCCTAATTCGGCCAGAAGTCTTGACACGGAGGATAGAGGAGCAGACACCGATTCGTGGCATCCTCTTGCCCTTGGGGTGTGAAAATGCCCCTAAAAGGCGGAAGAATAAGCAGTGATCGGGGCATCAGGGTACAGAAGGCAATGTAAATCTCTGCATTAAAGACATAAGAGCATATCCATAGGGGACATGGCGTTTTAATTAAATAAAAAAAAGGTTAATGGATTTGAAAATGAATGAAAATGTTGCTTTATATATTTTTGTTATTTTTTCTTTCAGTACGAACTTTGTTGTAGAACAACTTATTTACGTGTGGTAATAAAAATTCATTTAGACAGAATTGTGGTTCATGGTGTGGGTTTCTGTAGTCATGTCCTAGTTCATGAAGCACGGGCAACGTATGAGTGGCCAAGTAAGTGGTCCCGACAGTCGGGATACCTGTTACTTTGGAATAAGGCTGGGCAACTCGGACATATTCTGAGTAGTGGTCACCTTTGTGCTCATACGGCAAAGACTACCTAATCCACCGGTTAGTCCCTCAGCCGTTAGGGGTAAAACCCAATGGGACTCGGGGCAAGTAAGGCTAGCAACCTGCTTCCCTGGTACTTTAAATATGATGCTGGCAACAATCAGAGCAAAATGCCTCGGACCTTTGGAGGTGACAAAGTCCCACTTCTAACTGACAAACCAGGGACTCCTAAGATACGACTTGGCAAACAAATGGCAATGAGATGGGGAGCTATTATTATCAATGGGGGCTACTCTGGGAAGAAGGTAGAGCTGGCAGAAGCTGCAAGTAAGATGGGGCTGGCCGTTTTACCTGTTAGTGACATTCGGGTAAGGGGTGAGAAAGAAGAGGAAGTGGGAGAATACAAGGTTTACCTGTCAGGAGTTAAAGCAGGAATAGCACAATGGGGTGTAGGGCTTTACATCAGGAAAGAAATGGAACCCAGCGTAGTTGCAATAAGGTATGTAAACGAACGACTGATGTGGATAGATTTGACAGTGTCTAGCAAGAAAATTAGGATTGTGTCAGTATATTCGCATTGTGAAGGGACAGATCAAGATAAGAGGGATAGTTTTTATGAGGCACTCAATGATGTAGTTGTTAGAGTAAAGGACAAGGACAGTGTTCTGCTCTTGGGTGATTTTAACGCCAGGATTGGAAATCGAACAGAAGGGTATGAAAAGGTTATGGGTAAATTTGGAGAGGATATGGAGGCCAACAGGAACGGGAAACAACTCTTGGATTTCTGTGCCAGTATGGGCTTAGTAATCACAAACTCCTTTTTTAAACATAAGAACATTCACCGGTATACTTGGGAAGGCAGGGGAACCAGATCTCTCATTGACTATATAATAACAGATCAGGAATTCAGGAAGGCTGTGAGGGACACACGTGTATTCAGGGGATTCTTTGATGACACTGATCATTATTTAATCTGCAGTGAAATTGGGATTTTGAGGCCGAAAGTGCAGGAGGTCAGGTCCATATGTAGGAGGATAAGAGTGGAGAAACTTCAGGATAAGGAAATCAGGCACAAGTACATAACAGCGATCTCAGAAAGGTACCAGTTAGTTGAATGTAGTCAATTACAGTCATTGGAAAAAGAATGGACAAGGTACAGGGACACAGTACTAGAAGTGGCTAAAGAATGTATTGGAACAGTAGTGTGTAAAAGTAGGATGAAGCAAACAGCTTGGTGGAATGATACAGTCAAGGCAGCCTGTAAAAGGAAAAAGAAGGCGTATCAAAAATGACTACATACCAGAACCCAGGTAGACAGAGAAAGTTATGTTGAAGAAAGAAACAAAGCCAAACAGATAATTGCAGCATCCAAGAAGAAATCGTGGGAAGACTTTGGAAACAGGTTGGAGACTATAGGTCAAGCTGCTGGAAAACCATTCTGGAGTGTAATTAGCAGTCTTCGAAAGGGAGGTAAGAAGGAAATGACAAGTATTTTGGACAGGTCAGGAAAACTGCTGGTGAATCCTGTGGATGCCTTGGGCAGATGGAGGGAATATTTTGAAGAGTTGCTCAATGTAGGTGAAAATGCGATCATTAATGTTTCAGATTTCGAGGTAGAATGTGATAGGAATGATGATGGAAATAGGCTCACATTTGAGGAAGTGGAAAAAATGGTCAATAGATTGCAGTGCAATAAAGCGGCTGGGGTGGATGAAATTAAGTCGGAACTCATCAAATACAGTGGAATGTCAGGTCTTAAATGGCTACACAGGATAATTAAAATGGCCTGAGAGTTGGGACAGGTTCCATCAGACTGGGCAAAAGCAGTAATCACACCAATCTTTAAACACGGAAACAGAAAAGATTGTAACAACTACTGAGGTATCTCTTTAATCAGCGTTGTGGGTAAAATATTCTCAGGTATTGTTGAACGGAAAGTGCGAGTATTAGTTGAGGACCAATTGGATGAAAATCAGTGTGGTTTTAGGCCTCTTAGAGGTTGCCAGGACCAGATCTTTAGCTTACGGCAAATAATGGAGAAGTGTTATGAGTGGAACAGGGAATTGTATCTATGCTTTATACATCTAGAAAAGGCATATGACCGGGTTCCTAGGAGAATGTGATTGTCTGTTCTACAAGATTATGGAATAGGAGGCAAACTTTTGCAAGCAATTAAAGATCTTTACATGGATAGTCAGGCAGCAGTTAGAGTTGACAGTAAATTGAGTTCATGGTTCAGAGTAGTTTCAGGGGTGAGACAAGGCTGCAACCTGTCTCCACTGTTGTTCATATTATTTATGGATCATATGTTGAAAACAATAGACTGGCTGGGTGAGATTAAGATATGTGAACACAAAATAAGCAGTCTTGCATATGCGGATGACTTAGTTGTGATGGCAGATTCGATTGATAGTTTGCAAAGTAATATTTCAGAGCTAGATCAGAAATGTAAGGACTATGGTATGAAGATTAGCATCTCCAAAACGAAAGTAATGTCAGTGGGAAGGAAATATAAACGGATTGAGTGCCAAATAGGAGAAACAGAGTTAAAACAGGTGGACGGTTTCAAGTACTTAGGATGCATATTATCACAGGATGGCAACATAGTGAAAGAACTGGAAGCGAGGTGTAGCAAAGCTAATGCAGTGAGTGCTCAGCTACGATCTACTCTCTTCTGCAAGAAGGAAGTCAGTACCAAGACTAAGTTATCTGTGCACCGTTCAATCTTTCGACCAACTTTGTTGTATGGGAGCGAAAACTGGGTGTATTCAGGATACCTTATCAACAAGGTTGAGGTTACGGATATGAAAGTAGCTAGGATGATTGCAGGTACTAGTAGATGGGAACAATGGCAGGAGGGTGTCCACAATGAGGAAATCAAAGAAAAACTGGGAAAGAACTCTATAGATGTAGCAGTCAGGGCGAACAGGTTTAGATGGTGGGGTCATGTTACACGCATGGGAGAAGCAAGGTTACCCAAGAGACTCATGGATTCAGCAGTAGAGGGTAGGAGGAGTCGGGGCAGACCGAGGAGAAGGTACCTGGATTCGGTTAAGAATGATTTTGAAGTAATATGTTTAACATCAGAAGAGGCACCAATGTTAGCACTGAATAGGGGATCATGGAGGAACTGTATAAGGGGGGCTATGCTCCAGACTGAACGCTGAAAGTCATAATCAGTCTTAAATGATGGTGATGATGATGATTAGACAGAATTAAGCACATTAAAAATTACGTGAACCTTAGGCAACCCTCTCATGCTGATAAATTCATATTAACTGATTAAGAACATTTAGTTGAAAATTGTATAAATTAAATTTTTACCGTATTTCGGCCTTGGCACATATTTTTTTAATGCAGTGGTTTTTTTAAATCGTTAATGAGTTCTTTCCCGGCGTTAGCTATGGAACACAAGACTGTCTCTGTTAGCAGAAAATGGTTAAATATTGCCAAGCCGATCTGAACGTTTAATTATCATTGATAAAACACACTTCACTATACGCTTAAGTTATTTGCCTTAGAAATTGAAAGAACCAACAGATTGTTAAACTTCAACGTTAACTCTCCGCCTATGAATGCACAAATGTGAAACCAGTAATAAATTCCGTCAGTCTCAGGATTGCTGTAAAAGAAAAATATTTTCGTAATTCACTGCTAATTTTATCTGCTCCCGATTTACGTGTTTGGTTAATTTTTCTTAGCGGAACAATTTTTTAAATGTGCCGCCGCTGCAAGTCGTTCGGTCGCGGCACAGCCCAGCAACACCAGTGATTGTTGCTAAAAATGCTGAAAATTCTTTAAAGAAATATTATAGATGACATGGGCAAGCTAAGTTACGTTAGTAATACACAATTTTGATAAATTATAATGTATTTAGGCCACAACAATAATTCAACTTACATTATTTTGTAATTTCTCCTTTAATGGCTGTTAAAGATAGATACAGACAAAAGAAGTCTACTCATTCATAAAATGCTACGTCACAGGTTCCTCTCTCTCTCAGCTCTCGAGGTAGACGACCAAGGATGCACATTATGAATCCCTATTTATACTATTGCTGCTTGTTAATTTCTCTTTGTAATCTTACAACATTATTTTTCCTCTGTGGCTGAATTTTACGTTTTTTTTTATCGCAGATATTGACATATTTCGTAATTACATTATGAGTATAGAAATATAACAATCATAAATACATCGAGAATATTATTACAGAAAATATTACAATAATAACGAATGTCCTTTATACAAAATTAAATAATATTTTTTTTGTTAAACAATTACAGTACATACGAATTGCTTCATTGCGTACATAGTACAATAAAATGTCATTTCCTTTCCCGTGTGCTGTCAGGGAACGCTACAGCGTATAACCGAAAAGTGTCGTGATGGTCTCATCATGGCGAAAGATTCCGGATTAGTCTTCTATTCGGATTCTGAGAGAGGACTACCAAGGAACAGGTGACCATGAGGATGCATAACCTACGAAACGGTAACAGTCTAAGAGTGCGAGCAAAGAATGTCAACAGTCTAAATCTGATAACGAAGCTATAAAGTCTGTAAAAGGAAATGAAAAGGCTCAGCCGACATATCACCACTATAGTGACTATTTACAGAAAGCCCATATGCCTTGGGTAATCGGTGCTACCATGTCTTTATTGCATCTTCCTTACATTTCAGTTTAACTACCTAGGGAGTAAAATTTTGTCCATCTGTTCAAGGGTCTCTCGACCACATTTAATACTTTGCTGTCTAGTACATGGACCTGCTGCACACAAACATTACCTCGTTTCAGTCGGTCTGTAGTCTTGGTATAGTCGTTAGTCAGCATATGTTTTCGTTTCATTTTACTAGGAAGCCAACTGATAATGTTCTCTTCCAGCGACTACTGCTTTTATATGGTCAGAACATATGTTAATTTTCTCTCTGAAAGAAAGTGCTAGTTCTGCAAGGTTCGCAAGAGAGCTTCCGTTAAGTTTGGAAGGCAGGAGACGAGATACTGGCAGAAGTAAAGCTGTGAGTACCGGGCGTGAGTCGTGCTTCGGTAGCTCAGATGGTAAAGCACTTGCCCGCCAAAGGCAAAGGTCCCAAGTTCGAGTCTCGGTCGGGCACACAGTTTTAATCTGCCAGGAAGTTTCATATCAGCGCACACTACGCTGCAGAGTGAAAATCTCATTCTGGAAACCTCCCCCAGGCTGTGGCTAAGCCATGTCTCCGCAATATCCTTTCTTTCAGGAGTGCTAGTTTTGCAAGGTTCGCAGGAGAGCTTCTGTAGAGTTTGGAAGGTAGGAGACGAGATACTGGCAAAAGTAAAGCTGTGAGTACCGGGCGTGAGTCGCGCTTCGGTAGCTCAGATGGTAGAGCACTAGCCCGCGAATGGCAAAGGTCCCGAGTTCGAGTCTCGGTCGGGCACACAGTTTTAATCTGCCAGGAAGTTTCATATCAGCGCACACTCCGCTGCAGAGTGAAAAACTCATTCTGGAAACCTCCCCCATGCTGTGGCTAAGCCATGTTTCCGCAATATCCTTTCTTTCAGGAGTGCTAGTTCTGGAAGGTTCGCAGGAGAGCTTCTGTAAAATTTGGAAGGTAGGAGACGAGATACTGGCAGAAGTAAAGCTGTGAGTACCGGGCGTGAGACGTGCTTCTGTAGCTCAGATGGTAGAGCACTTGCCCGTGAAAGGCAAAGGTCCCGAGTTCGAGTCTCGGTCGGGCACACAGTTTTAATCTGCCAGGAAGTTTCACACCTTAAAATATCCAAAAGTACACATCATGGTACCGAACGATTGCGCATGCGAAAGGAGGGTCCTATTTGAATTCTGACAAAAGACAAATTCATGAGCTAATGAATCAGAAATGTTTCGACAGTATTAGAACCAATAGAGCTGACTTTCTTCACTGGTTAGTTGCTATCAAATATTTTTGAGATTGTCAGTTTATGCTAAAACTGAACAAGAAATCATAGAAGTGGGCGAGAACCGGCAGCCCTCACAAAACATAGGCGAAGCCTGTTCATTTACAGGAAAGTCAACAGTGATCTTTTCCTAAGCTAACTAGCAACTGATGCAACAACACTAAGCAATAAGAAGCAGCTATTTAGCACCATATAGGTACATGGAAGGTCTGGAATCACAAAATAAAAGGACACCTTACTTATCGAGAAACATGATTTAGCAGTGACAACTTGGTTGATTTAACATCCACTGCACTTACGAGATTTGGCATCTTTTGTCCTGTACCTATCGATTAATGTAAAACAGTTGTATAAAGCTTGACGTTGCTGACCTATGGAGTACATGATTTGATTGTTGAGTACCACTTCCATTTGTCTTGTTCGTAAATTATTATTCAGATTACCAGTTTAGAATGTTAAACAATCATCTAGAGGTCGTAAAAATTACTGGATACTAGTGTTATCTGCTGTAACAAAGTTTTCTATGGTCTGTAGATAAATTTGTAACAATCTAAATCGATAACCTGAATAATAATTTGCGATGAAGACAAACAAAACTTGTATAAAACTCATTGTGGATGGAAAACACTGTGCTTCGCATAAAGAGGATTTGACTACGCAAATTAATGATGAAATATACCTTCTTGGAGAGCATTTGGACAAAGTACGTTGATGTAAGTATGTTAAACAGCGAAAATCAGTGAGATTTGCCCAAAGAAAGACAGCCCTCCACTGCAGGGTAAGGAACTTAGTTAGCAACTTTGTTGAAATATTGCAGCAATGTCTGGCTTGTTCACGCATTTGACAGTTTAATTTCTTCTTCGTCACTGAAGACAGGAAGGGTTGGCAAATTTTTTCCTGTAAACAGCAGAATTCTCCGTCACTTTAAAGATAAATTCGCTGCTTTTTATAGCATCGTTGCTGGAGGACTCGACATCCGTTTTTGAGACCCGGTGGATAAAGATATACTTGAAACATTTACAGATTACTGTGTGTTGAGTTTCAGGTTTGTAGCTAGTGAGAGTGAGCCAAGAAAAGCGCCCCTGTGAGTCAGCAATAAGTGCCACTGCAGTCTCCATCCGCCAGGACGATGGGAGCACCGCGCCTACGGCAAGTAGGCGTCCCTTTCCTTAGGGGATTGCACGCCGCGCAGCGCAGCGCCTGGGAGCAGGCATCCCTTTAGCCTTTGATGCGCGCGGATCCACCGGTGCGTTATTACATAGCGCCGCCTCGAGCGCGCAGCTGCTATGCGATCAGGCCGGTAATTACCCGTTGAGGCCCTGGCCGGGCTCGTGTCGCCCTGGTCGAAGGCGGCCGCTTAGCCCCCACACGGCACACGGCACGCGCACTGCGGAAGGCAGAGAGTACGAGGTTGTCCAGAAAGTTACTTGTGCTGAAGTACTGTAAGAGTTATAGAAAGTGCGTTACGGAAAGCTAACTACTACATCTTTGTAATTACAACTCCCTTTTAAGCAATTGTTATACCTTTTAAGGACCTGACAAGATGATACACTCTGCGTAAAATTCTTCTTCCTGAGATTACAAGTAGCCCATGACAGAATCTTCAATGTGTTCGTCATTTATACAACCTCTGAAGGAGTTGACAAATACCATCAGCATGAAAGTCTTCCGCTTGAGATTGCAGATAGCCCATGACAGAACCATGAATTTCTTCATCGATAATCCTACCTCTTTAGTAGTTGATAAATGCCCTGAACACAAAATTCTTTCTCCTGAAATTCCAGATATCCCATAGCAGAATGCTGAATTTCTTCGTTGAAGTCAAATCATTGGAGGAAAAGTCACTTCGTCTTTTGCCTGAGAAGATGGAAATCAGTTGAAGCCAAATATGGGCTGTGGGTCCTACGTTCCATTTCAACAGACGCCACGGCGTTTGTGTGTGGCCAAGAACTATCTTGCAAAGTACGACTGCCTTAAAGAGCACAACATTTGTTTGAAGTGGCCCTTTTCAGCTTTCTAATAGAATTGATTTCTTTCCACGTCACATAAAATCCCGAGCAAAACACTTTTAACATATAAATAAGGAAAAAAGGACCGTATTCACAGTCTTTCCGGCCAACTGAGTCTGGCGTGCTTCTGTTAGTTTTCCGGGCGCACACAAACGCGGAATCATAGGAAACCAATGTCTCGTCACCGCTCACGATTGTGCTCACGAGGTCTTCTCCTTCCACAGCGTAATGGAGAAAAAAGTTTAGAGAAGAAGTGTTTAGCTGTTTGGATCCCAAAGAGCACAGAACGTGTGGTACCATAATTGCTTAGTCACTAACTAACACCTTAAGAACTCTACGTAAAATTGTTGTACTTACTTAGTACCTAGAAACGCCGGTTTTCTTCTTTTTATTCATCAATTTTCTGTACCACTTCGGTGTTGCTATTGACAGACGGGCAGCTCCGTCATCAAAATAAATGCTCGTCCTTCCACTATTACATGAACAGCTTCATTGACCCACAATCCTTTCACTCATTTGGTCACTATACAGCATAAAGTTCACTATGTATGGCAACAGCGTTGAGATTTTTGCCACTAAACATCGTGTTACAGATCTGATGGCACATTTTGCGAGACATGTAATCACATTACACGTATTTCACTGCAACTGTTGGCAAACGAGAAGAAGAGTGGCTTTCTAGCTATCGCAGCTCTATGGAGACCGACCTACTACTTAAGGCAACTCAGCGCCTATCCGTTATCCCAGCTATAACACACGCTACATGCACACGGAGGTTAATATCCGGATAGCTCTCCCATACTACTAAATATTCACCTATACGTGATTTCCGTCATAGCAACGGTACCATTAGTTCTTAGAAACACCGTGAGTATTAAAAGGCTTCAGTTGCATATTGTTACTTTTACAAAAACGAGTGTGCTGATGACCGCTTATGACTTAACAACAACACACACAACATTTAAGCTATTCATATTTCCTGCAACAAGGAAATGCGTGTAATGCTGCAACAAGCGCTTTTCTTTGTGATGCGGGAGCATCGCCATCGATCCAAACACACGTGCATCCAAATGTAAAGCTGCAATTTCAGTTGTAACTGGACAGATTCAAGAATCAACTGGAATATTTTTATGTTTCTTGTGATACGTATTTTTGTGATTTAAGTAAATGAACAAATCACTTACATCTTTAATGTAAAGTCTAAATTGCGCAATCAATTTTTTTGTCATTATTTTCGCGTTTCAGTGCGTTTTCCTATATCGTGCGCTGTAATACATTGAAATAGTGAAAAATATGTACAATTGTTTAAGCGCTGAACAGAATAATTGCTGATCTCTATCAGTAATTCATGCCCGACGTCATTTTAATATGTCACTTTTTTAATTTTCTTACGCAGAAATAGCTGAACAAAACAAAATATTTCATTACGAACACCACGATATCCGGTACTGCAAAAAACTACGTACGGAATTTCCAGCTGTAATAGAATTGACACGGCTACTTCAGTGAAATCATGTACTGAATTTCAGTTCAGTTTACGTAATTTAATTGCATAATTGTCTATTTAATAGCCACTGAATTTCCTTACCATGTTTATGCATTATCTCGGTCAACAAAGTTACATAGCCGCCATCTTTGTTTAGTTTCATCAAGTTTTATCAGGCCGTTGATGACAATCAACATTCTTTTAACAATAATACGCAGTGTTTTGACTTCATTTATCTTAACCACTCAGTTTATTAGTGATTTTACGATGCGCAAATGATTAAAAACGTCTATATTTTGGTAAAATATATTTTAAAATGTCCCACTTGCATGGGACACATTTGTCCTCACATGCAGTGTACGTATGTTTTTGCGGTGAAAACAATTACTACGCTGTATAATTAGGTGTTTCTTTAGTATTTTCAATACCAAACTTGTGCTAGCACTTTGCACACCGTATGTAGTACTTTCTAACAAACCGCAGATGCTAACAGGAAAAGAATGTTAACGCATTTATTGAAATCGGAAGCCCATATAGTTTTATACACAACACATGTGATCAACTAATTCTAAAAGTTAATGAATCGATGAATTAAGTTGTGAACCACCCACAGAGTAATACTCTGACTGAGTACGTAACCAGCGTAGCTGTGAATTGTCTGATTCAAATGCCATGACCACAGGCGGTAGGAATATACACTACGTGATAAAAACTATCGGGACAACCCCAGAAATATATGTATTTCATATTAGGTGCACTGTGCTGCCACTTACTGCCAGGTACTCCATATCAGAAACCTCAGAAGTCATTAGACATCGTGAGAGAGCAGAATGGGGCGCTCCGCGGAATTCACTGACTTCGAACGTGGTCAGACGATTGGGTGTCGCTTGTGTCATACGTCTGTACGTGAGACTTCCACACTCCTAAACATCCCTGGTTCACTGTTCCGATGTAATAGAGAAGTGGAAACGTGAAGGGACAGTTAGAGCACAAAAGCGAAGAGGTCGACCCCGTCTGTTGACTGACAGAGAACGCCGACAGTTGAAGAGGGTCCTAATGTGTGATAGGCAGACGTATATCCAGATCATCACACATGAATTCCAAACTGCTTCAGGATGCCCTGCGAGGACTATAACACTTAGGCGGGAGGCGAGAAAACTTGGATTTCATGGTCAGGGAGCTGCTCAAAAGCCACACATCACGCCGGTAAATGTCAAACGACACCTTGCTTGGTGTAAGGAGCGTAAACACTGGACGATTGAACAGAGGTAAAACGCTGTGTGGAGTGACGAATCACGGTACACAACGTGGCGATCCGATGGCAGGCTTTGGGTATGGCGAAGGCCCGGTGAACGTCATCTGCCAGCGTGTGCAGAGCCACCAGTAAAATTCTGAGTCGGTGGTGTTATGGTGTGTTCGTGTTATTCATGGAGAGGGCTTGCACCAGTTGTTGTCTTGTGTGGCACTATCACTGCACAGGCCTACATTGATATTTGAATCACTTTCTTGCTTCCTACTGTTGAGGAGCAATTCGGGGTTGACGAATGCCTCTTTCAACACGATCAAGCACCTGTTCATAATGCACGGCCTGTGGCGGAGTGGTTACACGACAATAACACCCCTGTAAAGGATTGGCCTGCACAGAGTCCTGACCTGAATCCTGTGGAACACCTTAGGGATATTTTGGAACGCCGACTTCGTGGCAGGCCTCATGGAACGACATCGATACCTCTCCTCAGTGCAGAACTCCGTGAGAATGGGCTCCATTCCCCAAGAAACCTTCCAGCACCTGATTGATGGTATGCTTTGGAGAGCTGATGCTGTCATCAAAGCTAAGGGTGGGCCAACACCATATTGAGTTTCAGCATTAGCGATGGAGGGCGCCACGAATTTGGAATTCACTTTCAGCCAGGTTTCAGGATACTTTTGATCTCGTAGTGTATGTCAACGTCATTAGCTCACTTACTAAGTCACAGGCCCAGTAATGTAATTGTTGACAGTCTTGAATAGATATTGAAGGCTGGAAAGTTAGCAAATAAATGCTACCTGCAAAACTATAACTAAAAGTCGTAAACAACAGTTGTCGGCGATATTCAGGTATAAGAAAGAAGGGTAACCTATTTATTCATTCAGTTAGTCTCACAATGGAGAATGTTTGTCTTAAACACAATATATACATCAGCATTTGTAACATCGTACAATTAAATCCCATTACATTCTGTTAGGCGTTTAGAGTCCTAATAATCACAAACAAGTGACATAAACTCCGTAAAGTCTGTCATCGCAAATTAGGGCAGGTAATTTTGAAGTACCGGTGCGCCATAGCGTAAGAGTATCACATAAACTGCCTTCAGTGCTGCAACACGGGAATCTCTTGCAAAAAGTTAGGGTATGTTATTAGTGACTTTTATGGAAGGGGGTCGGAAACTATCTTCGCAGCTACCAGCGAAAAATCAAAAACAAACGACCACGAACGAAAAACCAAATGTTTGAAAGATGTTGTTCACCACATCTAGCTGTAGCAAATGCCTTTCATTTCCTCTATAACCTGGTAGCATAAATATATCTCTCATCATATGGTAGCGTAACTATAAGCGTTAACGCACTATAAGATTTATAACACAGATCGTAAAAAAAACATTCAGCAGAAAAATATCTGCTACATTCCGAGTTTTAAATGTAGAAACAGTTAAAACAGTCAATTCGTTCGTCCCGTTGCAGTGGACAATTTGATGTTTTCAGATTTTTGTTGATTTATTGGATCAAGTGAAATGTTAATAAATCAGTGATTAAAGCCTTAACTCCTCGCTTTGCAGAAGTGATCTTCCGTGAAACGTTAGCACGTGACAAGTTCCTCACTGAGGCCACCATCTTCTAGCCATATCGACTTGGCACTTGGGAACTGACACCCTTTTTCGAACTACTGAACTAGTTTGATGGTTTGAAATTTAATATGCACTCGATCATCAGAAGTGTTTGGTACGTATATCAGTCAGTCAAAATACGATCCCATACCGTTGGAAAATTAATTGTTGTACAACGTATCATTTTTTAAGTTCATTTCAGAATATGAACTGTGTACATCTGTCAGAATATAGTTGGAGAGATTTTGAATGACCGTAACCCGACAACCACGATTTACGTCTGGTCTTGAGTTCCTTATTAATCAAATATTCCTACATTTCGTGGCTAATAAGTAACTCGGTTCGGAAAATCGATAACTGTAACCAGGGCCTCTTTGAACCAACGCAGGGCCTGAGATAGGCTTTTTGATTGTGCCCCGTCTCCAAATATAGCAGTACAATTTTAATTTTATTGTAAGCAAGGTTTGACATGATTTAAAACTAACATAATTTGGGCAACAATGGAGATACACAAAAAATGCTCTTTGTAATGAAATATAGTATAAATATAATTGCTTATTAAACGCTGAATATTTGATTATAAATGCAATTTATACTACAGTAGCATACGGTGCACGAGATATTTCCCAGGGAATTTGAGCGAACTAACAGTTGTTCATGGCGAAATAAGTTGAATCAGAGCAGACCGGTAGTATAGGCACATGTATCATCGTAGACACGTTGGACACTGTTTTACAGAGCCAGTAACACAGTTGGAGAAATTTTACGGACTGTGACATAACATTGCATTCTATTTGGGAAGCAGATTAACCCGAAGAAATTGGAACATTAATGTTACTTATCAGTAATACAGTGTCTGCGAATGCTTCGTTTTCTATTCAAAAGCCAGTACTCATCATTAAGATTTCAGAAGATTTTGTTTCAGCTACTATTCTTACCATAGAAACAAGGAACTACTGAAGTTTATTTGTTACTGTAAGTCACAGAATACCTTCTTTCAAATTTGTTTACTTAGTGTCAAGGGCTAACATACGTAACATCGTGTTTCTACGAGAGTGCGGAAAGACATGCTGAACGTTCAGTTTCCTGTCTCCAGGGAGTACTTTTTTTCCAAACCCATTTTTCGGATTCGCTTTTTTGATTTCGATACATATTTTTAATCATAATTAGGATAAATTGCTATAGATACAATTTAAATAAAAGTTATAAGTATATTTCGAATTTTCATTATTATAATAATTTCGCAGAATCGAAAACCAGTTTGCACCACATTTGAGTGATCTATCATTGACTAAGAACGTGCTCTAAATTTCACTCTCGTTTGGCAATAAGTTTTTTCTAGAATTTTTGTTACAAGATACAGTTTTCTTCATACTAGCAAGAGTTCAACACGACACTTCACTGCATTTTGGTTTCATGCTCTCTAGATTATTTCAGAAAACTAGAAAAAGTTATTAAGATACATCCTATGTAATGGTCTATTACAATCAAAATGATGTGGAATGTAGTGAAACAAAAAAGTCATAAACCAGGTCTCCAATTTCCCAATGTGGTTGTTTAAAAGAAGTAACACGTCAGTCACACGCATGAGTGTGCTAAGCTTAAATATATCGAGAAAGAATATAAGTGACATGACGCTTTCATGGAGTAGGAGACTCAAAATATGATAATAAACTTTGGTCCGAAATGTATTGATGAACACAGTTATCAAGAACCGTCACAGAAAGGGAAATGGATAGTAACTCGGCAGAGACCTACACGGCAAGGGAGAAAACTAATACGGTTGCTGAACTTACAAGTTCGATTTCAAATACTACTTAGTAATCATAACAATTGTAAAATATACGTACGCTCCATTTTATTTTATTTTTTAAATTTGATTAATTTACTTCTACATAACTTTCAAACACAAGGCTAAGTGTTGTAGTCTTTCGTACACTGACAAAACGTCTGGTGCCAGTAACGCTGCGATATGGCATGTTCTGTTCCCGCTCCTTCCCTTGTGTGTGTGTACACATTTCAGTAAACAGACATCAGCGCCCTTGCACTTAAACCACAATGAGTCGTGCGAACGGCAACATATTATAACCTACTTACCTGTAGCTTTGTCAATGGCGCTCTGCGAGCCTTCTGTTCAGCAAATGTTTGAGTTACAGCATCAAGGTCGAGTTGCGTTGTCAAGTTACATTCTGTGGCCAAGTTCCCCGAATCTGTGAGTTAATCTGATACCATTCTTAATTCTTAACATGATGCAGAGTCCTGAATGACCTTTCTGCTTCGGCTACCGTCACTGGAAGTGTATAAAAAGTTTGCAATTCTTTGCAGTCATATGGAATTCGGCTTGAAGTTTCAAGCTTGTGCATCTTAATCAAGAGGTCTAATGATGCCAAAGTGATATCTTCAATTTAAAAGTATCAATTGTTTTCACATCTTCAATTTATTCTTCTAAATATGTTATGACATCATTATGGTACTTATTGATAAACAACTTGCATTCCTCAGCAGCTTGACCGTTAGTCTTCTTTGAATATTTCCATAAAATGAAAAACATCCAAATGCTTCATCTAAAATCTTCACTGTTTCTTATCAAGTTTTGAAGTTAGACACTAGGCTGCCAATAACTAAATAAAAACGTTTATCTTGAATAAATATAGTGAATAGACATCTCTCATTTCGTTTCTTGTTTTAAGGTGGAATGATTTTCGTCTTCTTAGTACTAACTGCCGGATAGTCAGGATCAATTTTAACTGTATTTGAAACAACTTTATATTTAACGTGTCTCAATTTACGCGAAGATATTTTATATTACTTAAGAGGTTCTCAAAGAGTCTTACCTCAATACTAGTGGTAGTACTTCGAGCTTATAGTAACTTACATCTCCAGTGAACTCGCACCGACAACTTTAGCTAATTCGGTGCCATAAATACACACTTGCAAGATCTCGTATAATCAAAAATGCCTCGTACCATAGAACCTGTTTCAGATAAGAAATTCAACTTACTGAGAGTTTCAGCAGTAATGGCAATCTTATCTATGCGAGCTGCAATTGGTATAACAGCGTCAACACGAGCCCTCCAACGATATCAGATAAAGAATAAGAAGAACGTCCAACACATTGTTTCCGTATTTCATATCGCTGTGGACCGCAACTGAACAGATTCTGAAGCATCTGGATCACTCGAAAAAAAGTACGTGCTTTATGATAACTCTCAGGTGCATGTGTTCCAGAGAACGCTATGACAAGCACACAGAGAAAATTTGTCAAGACGATTTCACTAAAGGCAATGTGTTTGACCTCCTTTATAAGGCCTTCTCATATTACCTCCGTTATCAGGACTTGTCGATGGTAGAATTTCAAGAGTAGAGATCGAATGAAATGTGCAGTAGGAACTCTTGTTTCCTGATTACAACCTACGGAGTCCGAAAACAGCTCATTTATTTCATATTTATCAATTTTCTTACCGGCGTTCACGTAACACACGGTGAAAGTTGTCTGTACAACAAGATATGAATCAGGAGACGTTCCAACAGTAATTGAATAATATCTCTGATCTTCTCTCCGTTACAAGACGGCAAGATGACATGATGGGCTCAACTTGAAATAAATTTATTCTGAGTATCATATGACAGATTACGCACTTGCAGACGATTTCCAAATTATTGTCCGCCTCTCACTTTGTTAATATGTTTTGCAGAAATTTGATCATGTTAACACAACAACTCTAATTTCCCAAGGAAGTTTCCATTATTTGGATCTCCAGGCCTATTTGACCCGGAAATAATGTTACACCAAGTAATGTGAGAGTTCCCATGTAAGTTCGCTGTTCTATTGTCTAACAAAAGAACAACATTACCTTTTTACTTCCGGATATCAGCATGGCCGATGTATCTCTCTTAAGTCATTTCATTTCTTCACTTTTATGATTCGTCCAGGGCAACGATATACAAATAGATGTTTGGTTTTGTGTTTACTTTTGACTGCAAAATATTTTCTGAAGCCCTATATTTCGTGTCAAATAACCTTATTGTTGTTGTTGTTGTTGTTGTTGTTATTGTCTTCAGTCCTGAGTCTGGTTTCATGCAGCTCTCCATGCTACTCTATCCTGTGCAAGCTTCTTCATCTCCCAGTACCTACTGCAACCTACATCCTTCTGAATCTGCTTAGTGTATTCATCTCTGGGTCTCCCTCTACGGTTTTTACCCTCCACGCTACCCTCCAATACTAAATTGGTGATCCCTTTGTAGGGAAGCAGCCTACTCACGCTGTATAAAATTCAGATCAGTCTTTCGATTGTGTGCCAGCCTAGTACGCTGTAACTAGCTCTGACGTCATAAATGTTGCGCAATACTTTAAAAATCAAGTAAATAACCTGAAACGTTTCTAGGATGTCAGGAGTAATACTAAATCAATATGTGTTGAATGTCGGTTCAATAACTTTAACCATTTTCGAAATTTGGCCGTTTTTCTGTCAAAATGATTGGCGCAACAGAAAATAGCTATAAACTTAACAATTTATATTTAGATTTCTTTTGCATAATAATTTAGTAGAAACAGTATTCTGGATCTCACAAATTAAAAATTTTGTTGAAATTCATGATTTTCTGGTTTTTGTCTTAAAAATTAAGGAAGCAAGATAGATTAAGTAGGCGAATAAATAAGGGTAGGATGTTTAAATTTAAGTAGAAGGGAGATCCGCTATAATCATAAAGATGTAAGAAGTTTCAATTGAATAACTATAAAACAATAGCAATAGCGTAACTCTAAAGGGCAAGTTCAGAGCTCGTCTACTGCGTGTAGTGTAATTAAATTAATTCTCTCGCCCAAAATATTTGACTTAGCCACGTCAGACTTTTATTATGATTACTTACCTGTGTAATGAATGCACATTAAAATTGAGAGCTTCATCGGCCATCAGCAAAGGAAGCGATGATTTATTCAATAACTTAAAGTGGTACACTGCTAGCCCAGCGGCTAGTCGGGAGAGCAATTTTGATCAGGCGTTCCCTTAGCCGTCCGCACCGCGGCTTTATATATATGAACGCTGCGCGAGAGAAGGAAGGCCCCAGTTCTCTCCAGACGCTGAATAGCACACCACATATGCCGGGAGTCGCATCGCGTCCGTATCATTGCTGTAAACAGCCTCGGATGCCATAGTAAGTTACTCGGGATACGAGTAACCTTGAAATCGTTTTCGAGTGAAGTGTTAATTCTGGGTTCGATTCCCGGCGGGGTCAGGGATTTTCTCTGCCTCGTGATGACTGGGTGTTGTGTGATGTCCTTAGGTTAGTTAGGTTTAAGTAGTTCTTAGTTCTAGGGGACTGATGACCATAGATGTTAAGTCCCATAGTGCTCAGAGCCATTTGAACCATTTTTTGTTAATTCTGGGATGATTTTAATGATCTATTTTCAGTTTTCGTATGTCGTATTTTCACGTGCCGTCGCGGGACAGACATTCTACCATTATTTAGCGTGGCTTTTGCTGTACATTATCATCAAATTATGGCGAGCATTCACTTAAACAGTTAATTTGAACAGCTATAGTTGCATCAGCGCATTAGACTCTGAACTGCTCTGTTAGTTGGATTGTGTGGATTTAATTTGGTCTGTGACTTTCAGAATATAGTGAACATTTTTAGAGAATCGTTTTTGATTATGAATCCCAGACAATCTCCTAATTCATCAGAGCTATAAGCTGTAGCTATAAGTGTATTTCTCAGATGAAGTGGTCACTAGGAATTCTAATTACGGGCTTCACGTTTTGCTAATCACTTTCTGGTTGCCAATATTGTAGTTAGAGAGCCAGTGTTGAGAATGGCAAAAGACTGCATAGATAATAGGAACATTTTTATAACAATTAATTCCACCCACCGCCCCACATATGGTTAATCGGCCGGGAAATGCATCTTTTCTACATAACATTACATTTATTTAAACCAATAAATTCCACCCGCCGCCCCACACCTTGATGCCTCAGAACATGTCCTACTAGCCGATCCCTTCTTCTAGTCAAGTAGTTCTACAAACTTATCTTCTCCCCAATCCTATTCAATACTTCCTCATTAGTTATGTGATCTACCCACCTATACTTCAGCATTCTTCTGTACCAGCACATTTCGAAAGCTTCTATCCTCTTCTTGTCCAGACTATTTATCGTCCATGTTTCACTTCCATACATGGCTACACTTCATACAAATACTTTCAGAATCGACTTCCTGACATTGATATCTATACTCGATGTTAACAAATTTCTCTTCTTCACAAATGCTTTCCTTGCCATTGCCAGTCTACAGTTGATAGCCTCTCTGCTTCGACCATCATCAGTTATTTTGCTCCCCACATAGCAAAACTCCTTTACTACTTTAAGTGTCTCATTTCCTAATCTAATTCCCTCAGCATCACCCGACTTAATTTGACTACATTCCATTATCCTCGTTTTAATTTCGTTGATGTTCATCTTATATCCTCCTTTCATGACACTATCCATTCCGTTTAACTGCTCTTCCAATTCCTTTGCTGTCTCTGACAGAATTATAATGACAACGGGAAACCCCAAAGTTTTTATTTCTTCTCCATGGATTTTAATACCTTCTCCGAATTTTTCTTTTGTTTCCTTTACTGCTTGCTCAATATACAGATTGAATATCATCGGGGATAGGCTACAACCCTGTCTCACTCCGTTCCCAACCACTCCTTCCATTTCATGTCCCTCGACTCTTATAACTGCCATTTGGTTTCTGTACAAATTGTGAATAGCCTTTCGCTCCCTGTATTTTACCTCTGTCACCTTCATAATTTGAAAGAGAGTATTCCAGTCAACATTGTCAAAATCTTTCTCTAAGTCTGCAAATGCTAAAAACGTAGGTTTGCCTTTCCTTAATCTTTGTTCTAAGATAACTCGTAAGGTCAGTATTGCATCACGTGTTCCGATATTTCTACAGAATCCAAACTGATCTTCCCCGAGGTCGGCTTCTACTAGTTTTTCCATTCGTCTGTAAAGAATTTCAGTTAGTATTTTGCATCCGTTTCTTATTAAACTGATAGTTCGGTAATTTTCACATTTGCCAGCACCTGTTTTCTTTGGGATTGGAATTATTATATTCTTCTTGAAGTCTGAGGGTATTTCGCCTGTCTCATAAATCTTGCTAACCAGATGGTAGAGTTCTATCAGGACTGGCTCTCCCAAGGCTGTCAGTAGTTCTAATGGAATTTTGTCTACTCCCGGGGCCTTGTTTCGACTCAGGTCTTTCAGTGCTCTGTCAAACACTTCACGCAGTATCATATCTCCCATTCCAACTACATCTACATCCTCTTCCATTTCCATAATATTGTCCTCAAGTACATCGCCCTTGTATAGACCCTCTATATACTCCTTCCACCTTTCAGCTTTTCGTTCTTTGCTTAGAAGTGGGTTTCCATCTGAGCTCTTGATATTCATACAAAGGGCTCTCTTTTCTCCAAAGGTCTCTTTAATTTTCCAGTAGGCACTATCTATCTTACCCCTAGTGAGATAAGCCTCTACATCCTTACATTTGTCCTCTAGCCATCCCTGTTTATCCATTTTGCACTTCCTGTCGATCTCATTTTTGTGCCGTTTGTATTCCTTGTTGCCTGCTTCATTTAATGCATTTTTATATTTTCTCCTTCCATCAATTAAATTAAATATTTCTTCTGTTACCCGAGGATTTCTACTAGCTCTCGTCTTTTTACCTACTTGATCCTCTGCTGCCTTCACTACTTCATCCCTCAAAGGTACCCATTCTTCTTCTATTGTATTTCTTTCCCCAATTCCTGTCAGTTGTTCCCTTATGCTCTCCATGAAACTCTGTACAAGCTATAATTTAGTCAGTTTGTCCAGGTCCCATCTCCTTAAATTCCCACCTTTTTGTAGTTTCTTCAGTTTTAATCTACAGTTCATATCCAGTAGATTGTGGCCAGAGACCACATCTGCCCCTGGATATGTCTTATAATTTAAAACCTGGTTCCTAACCCTCTGTCTTACATTATATAATCTATCTGAAAACTGTCAGTATCTCCAGGTTTCTTCCATATATACAACCTTGTTTTATGATTCTTGAACCAATTGTTAGCTATGATTAAGTGGTGCTCTGAGCAAAATTCTACCAGGCGGCTTCCTCTTTCATTTCTTACCCCATTCAATATTAACCTACTACGTTTCCTCCTTTCCCTTTTCCTACTGCCGAATTCCAGTCACCCATGACAATTAAATTTTCGTCTCCCTTCACTATCTGAGTAATTTCATCATACATTTCTTAAATTTTTTCGTCATCTGCAGAGCTAGTTGGCATGTAAACTTGTACTACTCTGGTAGGTGTAGGCTTCGTATCTATCTTGGCCACAATAATGCGTTCACTATGCTGTTTGTAGTAGCGTACCCGCATACCTAATTTCCTATTTATTATTAAACATACTCCTGCATTACCCCTATTTGATTTTGTGTTTATAACCCTGTAGTCACCTGACCAGAAGTCTTGTTCCTCCTGCCACCGAACTTCATTAAATCCCACTATATCTAACTTTAACCAAACCATTTCCCTTTTTAAATTTTCTGACCTACCTGCCCGATTAAGGGATCTGACATTCCACGTTCCGGTCCGTAGAACGCCAATTTTCTCCTGATAACGACATCCTCTTGAGTAGGTCCCGCCGGAGATCCGAATGGGGGACTATTTTACCTCCTGAATATTTTACCCAAGAGGACGCCATCATCATTTAATCTTACAGTAAAGCTGCATGCCCTCGGGAAAAATTACTACTGTAGTTTTCCCTTGCTTCCAGCCGTTCGCAATACCAGCTCAGCAAAGCCGTTTTGGTTAGTGTTACAAGGTCAGATCAGTCAGTCATCCAGGCCATTGCCCCTGAAACTATTGAAAAGTCTGCTGCCCCCTCTTCAGGAACCACACGTTTGTCTGTCCTCTCAACAGATACCCTTCGTTGCGGTAGCAGCTACTGTACGGCTATCTGTATCGCTGAGGCACGCAAGCCTCCCCACCAACAGAAGGTCCTTGGTTCATGGGGGGGATAACCTTATTATGAAATCAGAAGTGCCTTGTCTTAGAATTTTGTTGGAAATCCTGCCAAATTATACAGAGATTTCGAAGTTATCTTGGTAGGATTTCCAGCAAAATTTAAAGAAAGCGCATTTGTGACTCGATCTCAAGGTGGTTTTAGCGCACGATGATCTAAAGAAAATTTTGAGCAATCAAGATTAAACACGAAATAGAGCTGTATGCAGTTCACTTATGACAATCATAAAAGCGAAGAAATGAAGTGGAAAGAAAGAGCAGCAATGGTTGTGTTGGAGCTGGTTTGTTCTATTATTATTACATGATGCAAATATAATTTTACAATATAACTTTCCGGTATTTGTCAACTGAGTACACTCCTGTCCTATCACAGTTAGTAATTAAAACTGATTAGTAAGTTGCTTCACAGTCCGTCAACAATCCTGAAAAATTGTACTTAATTTACTAAATTTTTCTCTCGAACTTTCCAAGTGTCACAACTGTGCACAAATAGCGTATGCTAAGTCCAACTGGTCTTCACTGTACCGTGATTTAGAGGCAAGTCCCTAATCACCGTATTACGTACGAGACCTTACTTCACCGCGTCCCAGACTACTTCGTATACTGTCCTAACCTATCGCATCTTAGCACACGCGCTGCTCACTGGCCACAGCTTCCGCTGCTACCCTCCTAGACGCCACTGACTTTTCTGACAGTCACTCTAAAGTGCGATAAATTCACAACATTCGAACCAGTACGACGAGATTTAAATTTGAAAACAAAGACATTACATGCTCGCAAATGGGATGAGCATTTTGATATAAAACATGAAGATGTTAGCCAAATTTATATTCATGAAATGATAAATTTAATATATAAGATTTTGCGCAAGTTGAACCCTTGACCTTTACTTCTACAGAAATGATACGACCAAAATGTATAACACATAATTTTATTAGTATTCTTCCTTATGTTTCGACTCGAGCTAGTTAAACTTTATTGTGTTACACCGTTTGCTACGTAATCACCAATTTATGGTAACAAGACTTAATACAAGTATAACTACACATATTCACAACTGTACGGGTAGAAAAGAATGAATTTTTTAAGAAACTATGCCCTAACTGAAGACGGTGGCCTGTAGTTATTTGCTTGCTAATTTTACTAAGTGGTGGTCACTTTTGCATTGACATAGTTTCTTAAAACACTATAGTATAAATTAATAAGTTTATACAGAATATTGTGCCGACAACGAATAGCGCTTTCCAATAGAAATCTAAAGATGAGTTTCTGATTATTGTGAATGCTTTTGGCATTTTGTGGTAGGATCGCGTTGATGATCAATTACGATTATTATATCCAGAAAACAACCATCCACGATTTGCATTTACGCGGCAGGTGTCCAAGCGTCGTTGATTTTCTTCACGAGTCATGAAAGAAATTTTTCACGCACATTTCTCTTCTTCGAAAGACTTTGGAAACTGTCCTACACAATTTAGACACGTTGCTTCATTGGGATTTGTGGCACAGTGACACAATGAGGCCGTATATTCACTACTTAACACCGCCTGTTCAACAATTGACTGTCCGGTTGCACAGCTGTTGTTTACAGTTGGTAGTTCAGGCTGCCGCTGTAGTAACTGTGCCGTCGTTGTTTGCATGCCAGGAAAGAAAATCAGTTTCCACACTTTTCGGAAAGACGGGATATTCCTCCTGTATGTCTCATACAGGAAAGTTTTCACGAGACAGTTAAAGACGGTGTAACATATGTTAGCAGTGTCGGATATCGGAATCTTTCTAAAAGTTCAAGTAGTAAAGGGTAGAGAAAACAGACGCAGTGTTGTTTATAGCATACCTAGATTTAGGTCACTGTGTGGCCACCTCCTGTGTCAAAAAAAACTTGCGAAGGACAATTACAATAGCGTAACGTTCATGCCTTATTAAAGGTACAGTTTCATAAGATTTAAATGTAAGTCACTCATAAAATACACGCCAGTAAATGTAAGTTAACATTAAAAACACTTGCAGATGCACGTAGTTCTACCTCGGCTGTTTATGTCAGAGGTTCAATTCACATTTTGGCTGCTGTTTAGAATTACAGCACCAATTTACTGAGCCATCCTTACATATATGATACATTGACAACATGTATTGACTTTATTTTACCTTCATAATTCGTATGTTTTATCGTTTTATTTATTATTTTACCCTTTTTAAAAAGTTATGTACATAAAACGAATAGCGTGTTTGTAACTAAAAGCAAAGCCTGGTGGTTTACATTTGTAGATAGTGATAACTGTGTGAACTAGCCAGTGGCTACAATTATTGCTGCACATTTTGCAACTGAACATGTTTTAAAAATGCAAAATATGTCGTTTAATGACCTAAGTTAATAAAATGTTATAAAAACAGTGCTGTATACTAACTACAGTTAAATGAATTGGAACACACAATACTGGTGCTAAAAGTCGTACCACCAGAAGTATGGCGAAAGGCCTGGAACATTTCTGCTTTAAAGTGGCCTCTCTTATAAGTTTCGTAGACAGATCCATCATAATTTACACAGTCTGGTGATGAAGATGGTCACACAGTGACAGGAATATAGATATGCAAAAAACATCTTTGCAACTGAGTGCTGAATACAATCGCCAGGCACAACTGTTTCGGCATGGAATCAAGACTTTCTGATAGTGATACAGTGAAACAACATGCTCCAATTCTTCCCGTTCCGTCAAGCTCCACAAGCTGTATAACCTATAAACCACACAACGGTGACATACTATGTAAGGAATCTAAAGAAGAGTTCACCACGGTGTTAGTGCCGTTTCAAATTCAAGATGTGGTAGGAACTATTTTTTAGGTTTAGCAAGATTTCGTACCGCCACATTGCTAAATGAGAAGTGGCGAACAGTTCATATGGAAACAACTACAAATTGATTCAGCCATAAACTGATGTGACGTAATAATTCTTTTCAGGCTTTTATTGTACGTGGCTGATGAAATGAGAGATCCTGCAGAAGATGAAACTAATATGCAAGACTACGTTAGGGCACTTGCTTACCCGACTGACAATGTAAGGAACCAACCAGACTGTGTGGAGCAGTGGTTGACACTGGACTTACACAGGGAGCAGCATTCACTTTCCCTTGTAACTATTTACAGCATGTTCTCTATTGTTCCCCCAAACACTCCAAAAGTACCTACAGGAAACTTTCTGCTGCTTCATTCTCAAACTGAGTTACTGGTTCCTATATACCTGACGATTTAGAATTCTGCGAAGCATTACGCATTTGCTTTACTTATTTCTTCAGAATTAATTTGAACTTGTAGAATAGGCCACATTTTTGTTGTTTTGGTCTCCATTCCGAAAAATTGTCCGATATATCTTTTTGTACTGCTCTATTCGAGGAAAGTGTCTTCATCACTGCATTATTGAAGTAACGATTGTTTGAGGCTTAGAGATGTAACCCACAACAAGGATCTCATTATTATTTAAGTATAAGGAATGTACATCATACCTTCGTAGTATGTATGTGATTGTTAATATCAAACCATAAGTTTAGTTACAGCAAGGACTGATTTGGAATGATATGCATAATAACTTCTCCTGCATCCTTCCCCCGTCCTCACACAGTATCAACTTAATTTTACGTTTAAATTACTGTTCACCATTGCAATCAAAGTATCCACATAAATTTCGGCCTTCTACTTAACTAGGTTTAGTTTTTGTCTTCTGCTACTGGGTACTGCCAAAGGTCGCGCACAAAAACTCGTACTTACAAATAGTCAATGGTTCTTAAATAGAAATAAATTAACCAGGAACGCACAGTAAGGAGAAAAACGTTTGTGACTGGATACAGTGAACATGAAATATTTGCATGCACTTTCTGCTAGAGCTGTTAGGATTCTCAGTTACATTTAACTTCGCCAGCAGCAGTGTTCTGATAAATGAGCTGTTAGCTTCCTACTTAAAATTAGTTGCACTGTTTTTACAGCACAGTAAACGTAGCAGTAATTTGTCTGATTCCAACTTTCACACTACGGTACGTAAGGTTTGCACTAGGATGTGACACACTACTTTTCAAGAATTATAGTATCATTCTGTTGTAAAAGTGGTAGAGAACAGAACTTGTAACTGCCTGATGTAATGCCTCCATACAGGCTGCTGACGCAAGTTTGAAGGTTTTCGCTGACGCAGTCAGATTCAGTAAAATTTTTTGGGTTATAAATCATGCCACATCACGAAATGATGGCTCAGTGTTTCATCTAATATTGTAAGCTGCCATCATGAAAGCATAAAACACTAGTGGAGTAAATTCCCTTGAAATCAAGTAGCTTTGTTTCAGTACTAATTAAAGAAATTCAGTCTAATTTATTATGAGCTATTACTGAGGCTATTTAAGCTTATTTCTTTAAAATGCTGATCTTATTTGAATGCAAATATATTCACACGATAAGAAATTTGAAATATGTAGGTTAAGGATGACGGAACTAATAAACGAAACGCCCGACACGTAATTCCACTGGCTAGGACATTAGCATTGTACTCTACAATCTTGGACAGTGTGGCATTAAGAACCAAGGAACACGAGCCAGTAATATCTACGCTAATGTGGAACGTGGCTATTTCGTGATAGTTGTTACCGAGACTCACGTAATATTACGCAATAATAATTTTGTTATTTTACATTGCAGGTAATTAGGTGGGACAGTGATTATACTTCGTCTGCGCTTACGAAGCTAAGTTTAATTATAAGGTTTCGTTTAAACGACTGCAATGGTAATCATTATGCATATCCTGCTTCTCTTCCGGCAATGCGAGACTTGCAGACTACGTATCTGAAGCCAGACGTTGGTAGTTACTACTAAAAGTGCAACAATTACAGCTCTGCTACTATCTGTTAAATAGTGCTTCCGCAGTGTTCATGAGTTGTCGAAAAATTTATGTTATCTTTCAATGACTGAATATTGTTTTAATGTCGATAATGTCGGTGACTAATTCTAAACATTGGTATTACCCACTATATGAGTTCCGTGCAAAGATCGGAAGAAGCAAAGAATACTGGACATTCCTCCCAATGGGTACCTTTTCCCTGTTATATGTTTTCGTTTGAGTAAAGTCTTGCGCCATGCAATTCAAGTTGCAAATAATAACGATTGCAATAAATAAATTCTGTGTTTTTATCGTCCATCCATAAGAACCGTCGAGATTACTCGGATAATCTCTGTTGACGCGATATCGGTGGGAATCTCCCATTTGTAAGCTGGGAGATACACTCCTGGAAATTGAAATAAGAACACCGTGAATTCATTGTCCCAGGAAGGGGAAACTTTATTGACACATTCCTGGGGTCAGATACATCACATGATCACACTGACAGAACCACAGGCACATAGACACAGGCCACAGAGCATGCACAATGTCGGCACTAGTACAGTGTATATCCACCTTTCGCAGCAATGCAGGCTGCTATTCTCCCATGGAGACGATCGTAGAGATGCTGGATGTAGTCCTGTGGAACGGCTTGCCATGCCATTTCCACCTGGCGCCTCAGTTGGACCAGCGTTCGTGCTGGACGTGCAGACCGCGTGAGACGACGCTTCATCCAGTCCCAAACTTGCTCAATAGGGGACAGATACGGAGATCTTGCTGGCCAGGGTAGTTGACTTACACCTTCTAGAGCACGTTGGGTGGCACGGGATACCTGCGGACGTACATTGTCCTGTTGGAACAGCAAGTTCCCTTGCCGGTCTAGGAATGGTAGAACGATGGGTTCGATGACGGTTTGGATGTACCGTGCACTATTCAGTGTCCCCTCGACGATCACCAGTGGTGTACGGCCAGTGTAGGAGATCGCTCCCCACACCATGATGCTGGGTGTTGGCCCTGTGTGCCTCGGTCGTATGCAGTCCTGATTGTGGCGCTCACCTGCACGGCGCCAAACACGCAAACGACCATCATTGGCACCAAGGCAGAAGCGACTCTCATCGCTGAAGACGACACGTCTCCATTCGTCCCTCCATTCATACCCCAGGAGCAACAGTGTCCCTAATTTGCTGGGAAGTGGCGGTGCGGTCCCCTACGGCACTGCGTAGGATCCTACGGTCTTGGCGTGCATCCGTGCGTCGCTGCGGTCCGGTCCCAGGTCGACGGGCACGTACACCTTCCGCCGACCACTGGCGACAACATCGATGTACTGTGGAGACCTCACGCCCTACGTGTTGAACAATTCGGCGGTACGTCCACCCGGCCTCCCGCATGCCCACTATACGCCCTCGCTCAAAGTCCGTCAACTGCACATACGGTTCACGTCCACGCTGTCGCGGCATGCTAGCAGTGTTAAAGACTGCGATGGAGCTCCGTATGCCACGGCAAACTGGCTGACACTGACGGCGGCGGTGCACAAATGCTGCGCAGCTAGCGCCATTCGACGGCCAACACCGCGGTTCCTGGTGTGTCCGCTGCGCCGTGCGTGTGATCATTGCTTGTACAGCCCTCTCGCAGTGTCCGGAGGAATTATGGTGGGTCTGACACACCGGTGTCAATGTGTGCTTTTTTCCATTTCCAGGAGTGTACATACAAGGACGTATGAAATATTAACCCGAATTTAAATCTATCGGCTGTGGTAGTGCATAGAAATGGGCGCCACCTTGACAGGATGTTGGTGGAGATGTCTAGAACAGCACTGTGATGCCGCAGTTAGTCAGACCACAATGAGAGAGCCACGAAGACACCGCCGTCTACAACGTAAGACACCTTCGCTGTCTGTCACGGGCAACCTGCTCTGAGACAGAGACTGTAACCACTGTGTTGTCGCAGCGGCTAGTGTGCCAGGGCCCAGGATACACTCATGTAGTTGTCCACATCGAATGGTGTACTAAAGAACTGTTTTGGTCATCGATGATTTCTCTGAAGTCAGCTCCAGCCTTCTCGTGTCACCCTTGCCGTCATACGAGACCAGGAAGCCCCACGTGGGAGTCGAACGCATCCTGACAAGAATCAAAAGGGCTCCCACAACCCAGCAGCAGACGACTGGCACCAGGTGTGATGGGTGTGGATGGGAAGGTGTGTGGGAGTGGTTCCTTGCCGCAAGTGGATGGTGATGTAGATGACGTAGGAAGCTAACTCTCTGCTAAAATCATGTGTTAACAATCATAAACAAACGAAGAGCAATGTATCTGCAGCAGGCAGATAGCAGGCCGCAGTCGATGACCCTTGACAATAGCGTGCAGCGCTAAACTGTATTCGTCTATCTGTATGTCTTGGACTTTTTTGTGGCGGCTACAAAGAGCCCAGGCAGTCAATGATCGGTGGTACGCGTGCCGGAGAGAGCCGTGGCGGCTGTGTTGTACGTACAGCACTGTCGACACAGACGCGATGTCAATACTACCGTCCAGCTGCTTTATGACCACGTGCTGGCCCTGGAGGATTTAAACACCGCTGCCTGGCGCTAACCATTGTGGGTGAGTCCTTGTTTCTGTCTCACATCGAAACTTCTGAAACAGGGCCGTTGTTGTAGGTGCATGTGTCCCCGGAAGGAGGCCAACGTTAAAGTTGTCAAACAGATCAAGGAATGCAGCGTCAACAGGTCTTTATTCATTACTGTTGGTGGCAATGGTGGCCGGGATTTGCATCTGGGCTGTGGCTGCTTTTCACACCACTGTGTATGAGTCATTGATATTGCAGTAATACTCGTAAAGTAACGTTTTATTGTTTTGTGAAGTGCAGAAAATCAACTTGCCAGTTTATATAGATGAGACTGAATATTATTGCAACTTTTGTCAGACAGTAGATAACCACATACCCGCAAAAGTATGAGTTACTGGTAATAGTGTCTGCAATGTTATTGAATTACAACAAGAACAGTGAGGAGCCGAACACAGTTTCCCGGGACACACTTGAAGTTATTTCTGCGTCTCTAGATTCTCCATCCATGATAACATTCTGTGTTCTTCCCGTGAATTAGTTATCGGTCCAGACACAAATTACGCTTCATACCCTACAAGATCATGCTTTCGCTGATAGGGGATCGTGTTGCACTACTAAAATGCTTTTCAAAAGTCGGGAAATATTGCATGTTTCTGACTACCCTCATCTATGGCTTGTAGGATGTCATGTTACAAAGGCGTGAGTCATGTGTCATGTGACTGATGTTATCGGAATCGATGCTGGTTCGCACGCAGGGGGTCATTAAATGATAATGGTCACTTTACAGCTCACAGTTGCCACGTTTATGTACTCGTAATTATGTTGCAAGTTCAAATTCGAAGAGAAGAAGTTTCTCACCCGACTACACAGAATTAGCAACTCAATGTAACTGAAATTACAGCTTTGGGCATTGACATCGTCTCATACTTATACTAATTAATTCATAACCCCGTTTGGTCATGAATTTTCTACGTAAGTACTACTACTACTACTACTACTACTACTACTACGTGATCAGGCCCAGTGGACCGAACGCATCTACAAGTTTCCTCCTCCACTGTATTCTGTCCATTGCTGCTATCCGCCATTCGTCCATATCTATTGACACTTGGCTTAAATCTTCATGTAGTCCATCCCTCCAACGCTGCTTGAGTCTCCCTGGCGGTCTCTTTCCTGTAGGTGTGAAATCCAGGAGCTTCCGAGGCCATCTGTGATCCTCCATCCGGGCCATATGGCCGGCCCACTGCATTCGTTTGGCTTTGACAGTTCGTGCTATGTTGGGCTGCTGCTACGTAAGTAGAGTTACTGAAAATTCTGTGGTACAAATTTTACCTTCACTTTCTATAATATATCTCTTTTGCTTTCATAACAAACACTAATTTACCCTTTTGATTTTCACACTCGTGACATCGTAACAAAACATGTTGGAATCAACCCATTTATTCTCCTATTCCTTTACGAAAATAATATAATTTTTCTTTGATTCCGTCTCGTTTTCTTAATTATGTGTATCCAATATTTACATAAAATAGTTATCTTCCTGTTTAGGATTAATTTCATAAAGTTTGATTATCCAAAAATGTAATTTCTCGATTACTGATTATGAATGATAACCTACCTTGGAGATAACTAGCACGAATAGATATTCAGGATTTAGGTCTCACAGAAACCACGTAGAAATGGGAAATGATGTGAGCTGGCAAGTAACTCTGAACGTATTGACCGAACTCGTTTGAATCCACTAAGTTCCTCTTTTCAATAAGTATTTTATCTTTTCCAAAAAGCAATTATTTCACACGTTATTCGTTATTAAATATTCCGATTTCCAGATTGTTCAATTTTTAACCCTTCTGTATTTTCGGGATTTAGTTACTTAGTATTGTAACGTAAGTTTTGCTTCTTATGAAAATTTTCATTTGGTATCGGAAAACTGTTAATTCGATAACTACTCTACACAGAAAATTAGGCAAATTTGCTGAGGAAAAAAATCCCAAGGAAGTATAAGTGGTATGTAGAAATAGGCCTATGAAACCTTGTTAATTTTACAGTTATCTCACATACAGTTGAACCAAATTACTTTTTGTCTGACTGTGATTCCATTTTTTTTCTCGTGGTGAACTAATATGTTACTGACAAATTGAACAATTATCCATATGTTCGTCTATAAGTAGAACCACCAGACAACAGTTCCAGAAGAGCTAGTCTAGCTATCAACCGGTTGACATCTTACGATCATTAGATATCAAAATGTATGATTAATTTCTTCTGTAATGTTTCCCAAGGAGATATTTCGTCTAAATCATTTTGCAATTGCTTTTGATGATATGATAACTTTAAAAGACTGAATAATAGTCTCATCAGTAAATAATTTAAGAGGGCTGCTCAGAGTGTCTCCTGAATCGTTTATAGATCGGCAACAACAGAGGCCATATAACACTTCCTTGGTGACGCCAGGTACTCCTATTACTTCGGTTTTACTCGATGAGTTTCCGTCAATTACTGCGAACTGTGCCAGATTACTTCCGTTTTACTCCATGAGTTTCCGTCAATTACTGAGAATTGTGACCTTTCGGACGGAAAACCACGAATCCAGTCGCACAACTGAGGTAATACTCCGTAGGCACCCAATTTGATTAGAACTCGTTCTGGAATGTAGAAAAACGGAACCTGTCTGACATCCCCTGTCGATACGACTCATTACTTCGTGTGAATAAAGAGCTAGATTTGTTTCACAAGAACGATATTTTATGAATACGTGCTATTTGTCAATAAAGCATATTCCTTGAGTTAAGTCATAACGTTCGAACACAGCATATGTTGCAAAATCCTGCTACAAATCGAATTTGGTGGTATGGGTCCGCAGTTCAGTGGATTATTCCTATCTGATATCTGGAGCTCTGGTGTGACCTGCGCAACTTTGCAGTCTTTATGTACGGATCTGTCGGCGAGTGAGTGGTTGTACATAATAGCAAGGTATGGCGGTATTGTCTCCCGATACTCTGAAAGGAATCTAACTGATATATGTGCAATTTGGAACGAAGACTTGGCGTTTATTACATGATGCTTAGCAACACTGAGGGTATCTGCGGCTGAGGTATTCAAGTTCGCTGTTGTCCTTGATTAAATTTCTAGAATACTTACTTCGTCTTCTTTGGTGAAGGATTTCGGAAAGCGGTGTTTAGTAATTCTGGTTCAATGAAATCGTCGTCTGTAACATGACAGTTGCTATCGAGCAATGAGGGTATTGATTGCTTGTTGTTGCTGGTGTTTTTTACATAGACCAGAATCTCTTTTCTTTCTTTTTCTTTAGACAGATTTCAGGACATAGTTTTGTTGTGGGAACTGTTAAAAGCGTCTCGCATTGAAGATTTAGAGCTTCTATAAAACTTCTCGAAACTTGGGGATTTTGCGTTCTTTTAAATTTGTCGAGTTCCAAATTTTCAACGAAATGAGAATTGTTTTTCTTGACTCCTGTTCTATAACTTAAAAAGCTAAAGCTTTATTTCTATTATTATATTATCACAAATAATACTTAGTGCCTCAGTATTAGTGGTAGTTGGAACAAAAACTTTCATCCTCTTATTTTGCTGAAAACTGACATGTTTGAGACGGTGGCTCTACACAAAATACAAGCAGATTCTGTCAAAGAAGAAGACAGCAACAAGCCACGGTTGATAATGCCAGTTATTTATACAATAAGCCCCGCTATCGGTTTCGAATCGACAGGTTTATCTTCAGACGGCTATTTTTACTTGTTGAAAAAAAAAAACAGTGAACAACGAATTTAAACAACAACAAATGTAATAAAAGCGGGAACATCCGTTTGAAGATAAACCTGTTGGTTCGAAAGAGAAACGGCGCTAATTGTGTAAATAAACAGCATTATCCACAGTGGGTGGTTGCTGTTTTCTTCTCTCTCAGAAACAACTTTTGAACGCTCTGTTGTTGTCACCATCAACCAGTCAGTTTCCTTCTATAGCAGTTAGATCGTTCTAAATGAAGTATTTACTTTCTAACAGATAACCTTCTCAATATTACGTACACAAACCAGTTATGTACAAAGAGGGGTACACATCATTTTCGTTCGCCTGACGAATGTCTGATATAGCATTTTGAATTTTTTTCCATTTCCATTCTTGACACGTTTATGTAACTCACTCTGGCAAGAGTCAGTTACTGACACTCTTCTTCTAAAATGTGATATGTAGAGATCTGATGAGTGTGGAGGACCAAGTGCTGAGATTGTTGTGGAACTTTTCGCTGAGTATGTTGACGCTGATAAATTTTTTTTGAGTCTAACTGCTAGTCTGTGTCCTGTGTATCCTTTACAAAGTGAATAGGAGAAGGTGATCATCACAATTTGTGTTGGGAATAATGGACTTAGGAAGATTCCAAGTTCATCCTAACCGTGTTGTACATATTATTTGACAGTCAGGTTACAAAACTAGCCAGTGTCAAGGATCAAGGAGCGAGAGTTTAAATGGTTCAAAATGGCTCTGAGCTCTATGGGACTTAACTGCTGTGGTCAACAGTCCCCTAGAACTTAGAGCTACTTAAACCTAACTAACCTAAGGACATCACACACATCCATGCCCGAGGCAGGGTTCGAACCTGCGACCGTAGAAGTCGCGTAGTTCCAGACTGTAGCGCCTAGAACCGATCGGCCACACCGGCCGGCAAGGAGCGAGAGTCTCCAGGATCAGAGCGCTTTCGAGTAATTTTAGCAGAGTCTGCGCAGCACACGGTTGACGGTGTGCAGTGACCAGTTTTCTTCCAGAGCGCTGGGCGAGTTCTTTTTTTTTTTTTTTTTTTTTTTTTTTTTTTTTTTTTTTTTTTTTTTTTTTTTTTTTTTTTTTTGCGAGGGGAAGACGATATCGTTTATCCGCTTTTGGCGTGTTGGCGACGCACTGCGATGACAGAATTGAGGCGCACGCCATGCAAATTTTCTGGAATGATTTGACACAAATTATTCGGTAAAAAATTTCATTTTTGCGAAACTTATACCTTAACATGTTGGCTCCATGACGATATGCCCATAATTTTCTTAATGATCATAGTCATTGTGATATTTTAATTGAAGTCAGACGCTGCACGAAATTTGAAAAAGTTTGCGATGAAAAATAGGGGGCGCTATGATTTTGTGTTTAATGCGTATTACATAGTATAAAATTTAGTTAACATATTGTATTTTTGTTTTGACTTGGGTGTAGGTCTCTATCTGTCATCAATCTCGATAAAAATTGATCCTATGTACTGTACTCGTTTGCTATCGCCACAACAACGATAAAGCCTGATTTAAATATCCATAACATTTCTCATGTCTCTTAAGTGGTTTTAGATATCGAAACGAAATTTTGGTAAATGACAGCACGCAAAGAGAAGAGTATTTTGCCTTATGGTTACTTTGCGAAACTTCATTATCTATCGTGTCATTCCACTAATACAGACGTTTCGATGAAATAATGTAATTTTTTAAGGGCCATCGATAGCTGGTGAAATGAGAACTGCTGTGAGTTTAGTAACAACGTAATTGAAGACTTTACATGTTTATTTTTGTACTGAAGATGTGTTTTTCATCAGCTCCCCACTTCGTGAAGTAACAGCGTCTGCTTAACACGTTAGTGAGGTGACATTGTGTAAGTTCCGCTGTCTTATCGCCAAAGAAGCAAATTTTAACATGTCAACAAGAAAAATATAGGCCTGACTTTAAATTAGCCTCTCATGACACTTCTCTGGAAGTTACAAGTAAACAAGTCATGCAAAAATAAATCCCTGCTTTTGTTGCATTTTCAACAGAATTCTTTCTAAATACTAACCAAAATAGAGGTGACATTATATATTTTTGGATGGTCGCCGTGCAGATCTGTGCATGAAGAGGTTAATTTCCTTTTCAGTCTTCGGACTGATTTGATGCGACCCACTACAGTTGGTTGGTTGATATGGTGCAAGAGATCAAACAGTTACATCATAGATCCCTTCAGATTAGGTCCACTTAATTTTCAACGTTCTTCTGTAGCACCATATCACAAATGCTTCAGCTCTCTTCCATTCAGATTTTCCCACAGTTCATGTCTCACTGCCATGCAATGTTTTGCTCCAAACGTACATTCTCAGAAATTTCTTCCTCCAATAGGCCCGTTTTTTATACTAGAAGGCTTCTCTTGACCAGGGAAGCAGATGCAGTTTTTGCCTGTGCTTGTCTGTCTTTTATATCGCCTTGGCCGCGTCCACGCTCATTATTTTATTCCTAGGTAGCAGAGTTCTTTAACTTCATCTAATTCGTGATCACCAATCCTAATGTTAAGTTTCTCGCTGTTCTCATTGCTGCTACTTTTCATTGCTTTCGTCTTTCTTCGATTTACTCCCAAACCATATTCTGTATTCATATTACTGTTCATTACAATCAGCACATCCTGTAATTCTTCTACAGTTTCGATGAGGATAGCAATGTTATCAGCAAATCTTATTACTGATGTCGTTTCACCTTGGGTTTTAAGTTCTTGAAACTCTCTTCTATTTCGTCATAGCTTCTCTGATGTGTAGATTGAATAGCAGGGCCGAAAGACTACATCCCTGTCTTACGCAATTTTCAATCTGAGGACTTCGTTCTTGGTCTTCCTTATTAATATTACTATTTGCCAAAAATGTGAGCGCAGAATTCAGTTTAAAACTGTACTTCCCCCTCCCCATTTGACCAGCACGCTGACTGCGCACCTGCAACCACCACCACCACAGCTCTCCCACGCTTGCTCTGCCGGCTGAGCATCAACTGCCCGCGTTATTCTGGGCGCGGTCTAACGTTACGACAAGTACACGTCAGTTGTGGAAATCACTGATCGTGGCCGGGCCAAATTTCTCACCAAATAAGCGTCAAACGAATAACGTACAAAGAAGAAAACTTGTCTAGCTTGAAGGGGGAAACCAGACGGTGCTATGGTTGGCCCGCTAGATGGCGCTACCAGAGGTGAAACGGATATCAACTGTGGGTTTTTTAAATAGGAACCCCCATTTTTATTACATATTCACGTGGTACGTAAAGAAATATGAATGTTTTACTCGGACCACTTTTTTCGCTTTGTGATAGATAGCGCTGGAATAGTCACAAACATATGGCTCACAGTTTTAGACGAACAGTTGGTAACAGGTAGGTTTTTTAAACTAAAATACAGAACGTAAGTACGTTTGAACATTTTATTTCCGTTGTTCCAATGTGATACATGTACCTTTGTGAACTTATCATTAATGAGAACGCATGATGTTACAGCGTGAGACCTTTAAATACCATATAAATGCAATAAATTCTCAAAATGATGTCCGTCAACCTCAATGCATTTGGCAATTCGTGTAACGACATTCCTCTGAACAGCCAGTAGTTCGCCTTCCGTAATGTTCGCACAAGCGTTGACAATGCGCTGATGCATGTTGTCAGGCGTTGCCGCTGGATCACATTAGCAAATATCCTTCAACTATCCCCCCAGAAAGAAATCCGGGGACGTCAGATCCGGTGAACGTGCGGGTCATGGTATGGTGCTTCGACGACCAATCCACCTGTCATGAAATATGCTATTCAATACCGTTCAACCGCACGCGAGTTATGTGCCGGACATCCATCATGTTGTAAGTACATCGCCATTCTCTCATGCAGTGAAACATGTTGTAGTAACATCGGTAGAACATTACACATTGCACCATTTAGATTGCCATCGATAAAAGGGGGGCCAATTATCCTTCCTCCCATAATGCCGCACCATACATTAACCCGCCAAGGTCGCTGATGTTCCACTTGTCGCAGCCATCTTGGATTTTCCGTTGCGCAATAGTGCATCTTATGCCGGTTTACGTTACCGCTGTTGGTGCATGACGCTTCGTCTCTAAATAGAATGCGTGCAAAAAATCTGTCATCGTCCCGTAATTTCTCTTCTGCCCAGTGGCAGAATTGTACACGTTGTTCAAAGTCGTCACCATGCAAGTTATGGTGCATAGAAATATGGTGTGGGTGCAATCGATGTTGATGTAGCATTCTCAACACCGACGTTTTCGAGATTCGCGATTGTCGCGCAATTTGTCTGCAACTGATGTGCGGATTAGCCCCGACAGCAACTAAAACACCCACTTTGGCATCATCATTTGTTGCAGGTTGTGGTTGACGTTTCACATGTGGCTGAACACTTCCTGTTTCCTTAAATAACGTAACAATCCGGCGAACGGTCCGGACACTTGGATGATGTCGTCCAGGATAACGAGCAGCATACATAGCACACGCCCGTTGGGCACTTTGATCATAACAGCCATACATGAAGACGATATCGACCTTTTCAGAAACTGGTAAACGGTCCATTTTAACACGGGTATTGTATGACGAAGCAAATACCATCCGCACTGGCGGAATGTTGCATGATACCACGTACATATACGTTTGCGACTATAACAGCGCCATCTAGAACAAAGCGAAAAAGGTGGTCCAACTAAAACGTTGATATTTCTTTACGTACTACACGAGTATGTAATAAAAATGGGGGTTCCTGTTTTAAAAAACGCAGTTGATAACCGTTTTACCTATGGCAGCGCCATCTAGCGGGCCAACCATAGTGCCATCTGGTTTCCCCCTTCAAGCTAGACGAGTTTCGTTCGTTGTAGTTTTTTCGTTTGATGCTTATTTCGTGAGATATTTGGCCCGATCAGTGGATCACCCTGTAGTTATGGGGTGTGGCAGAGTTGCTTGGACGGCTGCTGCCCTCGGTGTGCTGTTCTGCGACTTGTCGTCGCACTTCGCGCTGCCCAGACACATGTGAGGTGTGCACCAGGTGTGTGTATGTGTGTGTACGTGTGTGCAGGAGGGAGAACCGCAGCGCGGAGGCGGTGCGCGTGCTGGAGCGCTGCGCGCGGCTCGACCCCGGCTACCTGCCGGCGCAGCGGCTGCTGGCGCGCCTCTACACGGAGGCCGGCGACCGCGGCAGCGCGGGCAGCCTGCTCGCCAGGCTGGCGTTGTCTCCGCCCACCACCGCCGATCGACTCGCGCTGTACGCCGCCTGGCTGCACGAACAAGGTGCGTACAGCTCGCCTCAAACCACAGGCCCTAGCGAATCGAGCGCTCCGCTCTCGAGAACCGAAGACAACAGCATACACACTCCGAAACAGAGTACAGTATCCCAGCTTTTCTCTTCCAGTTTACCTAACAACTTGCGTACTTGTGTCCCTTTATAGAGAATGTGTACCTCCTGGATGCTAACCAGTCACGGTAATTCTAAAACTGGACAAGTGATAGTGGGAGTCGCCCTCTGAGAGTTGCATCCATACTTAATTATGCATGTAGTAGGTTCATCCCAGGAACTGAGAAACTCGACTATGTATGCTTGTTATCGTCATCGATACTCACGAGATAGCAATCCCAGGAATTCCAGCAGTTCGATAATGTTTTAAGTTTTAAGACTAAATTTTAGTACACCTCGAAAGATGTGTGGTCAGCATGGCGGATTGTTACGTGAAAGTCCGCAGCTCGTGGTCGTGCGGTAGCGTTCTCGCTTCCCACGCCCGGGTTCCCGGGTTCCATACCCGGCGGGGTCAGGGATTTTCTCTGCCTCGTGATGGCTGGGTGTTGTGTGCTGTCCTTAGGTTAGTTAGGTTTAAGTAGTTCTAAGTTCTAGGGGACTGATGACCATAGATGTTAAGTCCCATAGTGCTCAGAGCCATCATCATCATCATTAACATCATCACCATCATTATTTAAGACTGATTATGCCTTTCAGCGTTCAGTATGGAGCATAGCCCCCCTTATACAGTTCCTCCATGATCCCCTATTCAGTGCTAACATTGGTGCCTCAGAGCCATTTGAGCCATTTTTTTGCTAAGTAAAAGGACCTTAGTTCGATTCCCGGTGGGCTCGAAGATTTTTTCGCTCGTGAACTTCTTCATGATTTGTCCTTACATTCGCATCGTAATAACAGACCTTCCACTGTTCAACTGGCAGAAAGACCACCTCCCGGAAGCAAATAAATTGAAAAATAAAAGTTTCTAAATTTGTCGTGTAATTTCCGTTCGGTATTGTAATTTCCATTCATTTTATTAATTTTGGAGTTATATTACCATATTATGCTAACTGGTAATAGCAGATGGATTGACTTCGTCTGCTCTCGTCCCTGTTGCGATTACTTGTAAGATTTGAAGGAAATCTCCAGAGACGGAAACGGTACAGCTGGCCATGGTGCTATGCTTGTTACGCAAATGTCGAATTGTTCCGTGGAAGGTTTGAACAGATATTTTACGGGATATCAGAAATTCATCCCAAACAATGGTAGTTCACTCTTGTAGTATTTATCACAATTACTTTGCCTTGGATTATTGTTGATGCTGTACGTGTCGTAGTCATAGGCTGTAAGGAAATGTTCCTGTGTGTTGGGTAGGTGCAAACGATCGTAGCGTTTTTCCAGATGTTTAATAAACACTACAGATACACATAACAGAGACTTTAGTGATCACCTATATATTCTCCTACACTATTTACAACAGTCTGCCGACGCAGGAGAAACTTTTCGATTCAACAACTACAGGAATCTCGTTATTTCAAGGCGAAGATCTCGTTGGGTCATGTTCGAAACTCATTTTCATCCGGAGGGGAAGTTCCTCCAAGGTTGTTCTATAGAGAACGGAAGAGGTGAAAATCTGTGGATGCCAGAAGAAGGGGGATGCCGAGTGACTTCCCATCCCAACTTCTGTGTAGTGTTTTGTGTCAGTCTGTGAGAATGCAGACGGTATTAACGTGGAGTAACATCACTTCACGCTAACTCCCTGATCGGTGTTCTCAAATTACGGCTGAAAGACGTCTCAGTTATTGACAAAGAATTTCCTCAGTGATTGTTACACTCCGGGGAAGTAATTCATCGTACATGACACCGTCGCTGTTCTACAAGATGCATAACATTATCTTTTGTGGATCCGCGTAGGTCTTTCTTACGGGAAGTTGCTGCTTTGTTTTTCCTCAGCCATTCCATTCTTTTCATTATGTTAGCACAAAGACAAATCGTCACCAGTAACGATACAGAATAGGAATGGTCGGTAGTTTTCACGTGGCAATTGACAGCGAGCACTTAGAAATGTTCTATGGCCACCCGCTGTTATTTGTAATTTTGGATTTGACCGTCCCGTTGAATGAAAATGGCGCACGGTGGTGGAATGATCACAGTTCATCACATCTGCTAGTTCTCAAGTACACTGGCGCGGATCATTTTGAATTAATGCAGTTGAACGATCTTTATTAAACCCCAAGGATCTTCCTGAATATGCAGAGTCACTAACTCAAAAATGATCTTCCTTAAAAAGAGAAAACCATTTTCCTTTTGTGCTGTGTCCACTGGCATTGTCCCCATACACGACGAAAATCTCTCTGGTTGCCTCCGCTGCTGTCACCCCTCAACTGCACTCCAACAGAAGAATGTGTCGGAAACGTTGCGATTTCTCCACTTGGCACTCCATTTTCTAGCGTCCACAGTCCACTCACTATCTCCAAATGAAAAAATGACAGCGTGTAAACTCAAATAGCATCTGTGAACTACAAATAAAAATGGCAGTTAAATAAACCCATAGTAACCGGAATACCAAAATGCAAAATAAACACGCTAGAAAGTCATGCACCAATTTAATAGTAATAAGTTTCGTATGCTAAACGTACATTACTTCAAGATCTATTCTTCTCTGTTGAAAGTAACAAAATTTAAAATGTTGTAACATAGGAAAATTTTAATATATGTGGTGCTATGTGGCTCGTAAGTAGGACTCTGTACATTGTTATAGAATTCTACACAATACAGAAGATTGTCCTTTTTAACTGTTCCAGTGTTGTTGCATGCATTTCCCGTAGCGGAATTGGTCACTATCAGCAGCTCCCGCACAAATTTCGTGAAATCACTCCTTGTACTTATCACACCTAAACCATTACTTTTTCTTCGTAGATCTAGAGTCATAATATTTTATATGTCAGAAACTACGAGGTACGTTTTCTTATTCTGAACCAGCTTCAGGTGATGTTGAATGCTCTTCTGAATTCGAAGGCTTCGCATGTCTGCAACCTTTGACCTCCTTTCTTTGAGAGTTTTGAAAACGCAGTTTCCTCATCCCCTTGCACGAGTGAGATGAACTGGTGAAGTCAGATAGCAAGCTGAATTTTACTGCTCTCGCACGTGTGGTACCGGTGGTTTTCGTTGGGGTTGACAAAACAGAAGACATTGATGAACATGACGTTCCTGAGCTCTGACTTTTGGAATTTCTTGTATGTATAGGAATGCAAGGCCTGAGCTTATTTTAGATTCTGTTGTAGCATATCACTCAGGGATATGGACGAATGAAGAAAAATGAGTGATGATATTTTGCTGCGACTGAAGGGGAAAATTTCCATGCGGTCTAAATCACCTCCAGGTCTCCAGGAGATGGCGAAAACTTTAACAAATAATGAATTTGGAATGGAGGCTGAGGGACCATTGAGTATAAGTATGCTACATGAAAACTTCAGCAAAGAGGAAATAATAATATTATATCCCGTTAAGGTCGCCCAAAAATGGTTCCAGTACTCATGAGTGACTGAAATTGTGCAGAATAGATTGATTTATTCATTTTTAAATCCTTCATACATACTGAAAACATAGGCTTTTCATCATTTCTAAGCAATAGGCTTCTCCAATCAAGGGAGTTATTTCTTCGTGGTCACAAAAAAGTAACATTTTCTGCGTCTTGTATATCACTGTTAGAGAAGATTTTTTTTTTTTTTTAGGTTCATAAAGTTCTGTGAGATGTGCTGAACTAGTTATGATGAGTCTGGTTAAAATTAAATTAATTGGCAGTTCGCATGTATTCAACCTTCCATTGATAATTTCAAATACTTCATTACCTTCCTTTTCAATAAAATGGCTACTGCTTTTGTTTATTTCTATACTTCTATCATCTGCAAACATATTCGCCGCCAATCAAAATTTCATCATCGTCTCCCTTGACTGTCTGAGTAATTTCTTTTATTTCATACATCATTCAATCTCTACATCATTTGTGACAGAGCTTGTCGTCATATAAACTCTCACTAGTGTAGTAGGTGTTGCCTTTGCGACTATACTATGATGGGATAATACATTGACTATGTTGTTCACAGTAGTTTTCCCGCTTTCCTATGTCTTACTAATTATCAGATTTACGAGAAATCCTGTATTACCCATATTCGATTTTGTATTGGTAAGCTTGTAGTAACCTGACCAAAATCCAATCTGTCCTGCCATTCACTAATTTCCACTATACCTAACATCAACCTATCGAACTCTCCTGTAGAATTTTCTAATCTGCTTACCCAATTCCATATTCCACGTCCAGACCTGTAGCGAGCTGCTCTTGTTTCTTATGATGAAAACTTCGTCATGAGTAGTCATCACTCAGAATCCCAATGGGGAATATTTTACCTCCGGATATTTTATCCACAACTTCATGTCATCTGGAAACATTATGGATTGAGTTTCCAAACCGTTTAGATTCCCATTATATCAAGTCCACGTTGAATAATGTTACAAAGCAACTATTCTCACATTTGCCATGTTATTGGGATATGGCATCAGGGACCACACTAAATTTGAGTACAGAGATTTTTATTTACTACTCACATGTATTATTTGTTGGCTAAACGGATTGTGACAGTTACGTCAACCCCAGTGCTTATATAACTCCTTAACCGATTACTGCGTCAGTACGTAGAAAGAGAATGACATACGAGTCGAAACCAATTTAAACAAACAGTATGTATAGTTTAGCCAATTATTTAGACTATTGTCCATACAATTGGCCTCTCCATGGACACCCATCCGATATGATTGTACCTACGGTATGGCAATCTCTTACCGTAGAGGCGATCAAGGCTCCCTTTCGCCCCCCCCCCCCCACACACTCCCGCCCCACCGCTAGACACATGGTTCATGGGGAGTTAGTTGGATTATCCAGTACACGTTATTTCTCAGCCTCTATATATCCACTGCAGGACATACGCCTCTTTCTAATATTTCTGTACTAGACTTGGCTGGGCATAGCGTATGTCGTCTCTCCATCTCGCCAGAGAATGTCCGACACTTTTCTTTGACTCCATAGGACGCCACTGCATCAGTTTTTTGGTCATTTGAAGGTGTTCCAGGCCACGTGTCCTGTCCTGCTCAGCGCCACTTCAGTCTCACTAAGAGCTCCCCGCTCTTCTCCTTATTACCTCCTTCTTGATCCCGTCTCTCAGACTCACTCCAAGATTTGATCTCTCTACTGCTCTTTGACAGAACCGGAGTTGATTTGCGCTGCTTGTTGCGTCACTGTTCCGAGCCCGCATTTTGTAATCAGCAGGACGCATGTGTCATAAACCTTCCTTTTTAAATTTCTAGGGTTTGTCTATTGGCGGAGAATGTAACAAAATTTCGCGAATACCATTCACATGAGACCAGTTTGCCTGATGATCTGTACTGTCTGGTTATCTTACCTCAGTTGTATTTTACGCAGGAATAAATGTATTCATTTACTACTTCGAGAAAAGGGTTTTCACTGGATACGCAATATTGACAGGTCTTCTGAAGATTACGTTTGAGGCCTACAGAATGGAAAACATTTTTTCTCGGGTGATTTTTGACAGTTTGTTTGTGCCACTCCTCAAAAGGATATCATCTGTGAAATGAAGATGGTTGAGACGTTTTCTGTCTATGTTAAATTTTCTCACGGAAACCTTTCCAGTGTTCCAGTCTAACCTTTATTCTCACTTGTAGAAAAGACATTCTCGTAAATGTATGACTGTAGTACTGCTGCTCAGGTGTCGGTGATGCTGAGCGTCTTCTGGTAGTATACGAAGGCCATGCGAAGACTGATATTACAACCCTTATACTTCTCTGTCAGTGTATGTACTGCTGGCTAAAGTAAACGTTCTGACCCAGGTGGTTAGTAACGATTACTGTTAGTAGTTTGTGAAGCGTACAGAAAAGATTAAAGGGATTGTAATTGTAAATGTTCTTGTTGTCACCTTTCTCGGAGACGCAAACGAATTCTGCATTTTTCCACTATTCTGAAATCTTTTCTTCCTCGAGACATTTATTTCGTAGTGTAGAAGTGTATCTCCTGCTTTATTAAGCAACTCTTCCGTGATCGGACTTACAGTTCTTGAGTTGTTTGAGAGCTATGAGTATTTCCGTTGAATTTTTATCGATGGATTCCACTTCTTCCGATGCCACATTCCTAACAGATGTTAGTGATATAATAAACAGCTTTGGTCTGTCACCGACTGCAGAGTTTCCAATGAACGTCTGCGACAGTTATTTTAATTTTGTCTCCTTCAGTTACAACTTCTCATCGACCAGTCCAAAATTTGTGGAATAGCTTGCCTTCTCATTGACTGCAATGAAGGACTGTTTTATGCACACATTCTTTGATGGCTTCCTCGATCAGAGTTGTGTTAATAGGTAACAGTATCAACGAAACTAATCAGAATCTATACAACAAAAGTGAATGAACACTGTTAGATAATAAATAATAAACTCAGTTTTTCTGTTGAGATATAATACTACATTCGATGGTCAAATTAAAAAAAAGAAAAGGAAAAAAAAAGTTGCGTTACTCAGCAAAACGATCTGCATTATGCAATGAATATATTGATACCAGGTCATTCTCTAACGCTACAGAATACATTTTCAAAACAGGGCGTTTATAATAAGCCCAGTTCATACAAATTAAATGAGAAAAAATCTAAATAACGGAAGAGAATAAACTTGAATCATTGAAAGCGAATTATGTATATTAGTTACTGGTGTATAAATAAAGAGAATGAAGTTACATCAGACTGAATACGAAGGAAAGCAGGCAAGAAATGTAATAAGTGAACAAAGCTTACATAAAGTTATTTCAGTGCATCACTTTTCGATAACGAGATTCAGAAGAGATTGAAAGTTACACGGAAATACAAAATAAGTCGCTCAACACTTTAGGAGGAGAGGTATGTGCTCTTAATGTTGGTGTGTAACGAGTTCATTTAAAATGACATTTCCCCAGGGCAATTTCACTTAGTATGAAAAGCCACTTCACTTACTTGCTTGCAGTTTTGCCTTGAAAATTACAGGGTGTATACGCGTCGAAATATCGGCGATTGTCGACGACGTCACCCGGTTGCATTCCCGTAAGTCATTTGAACATTTGAGATGTTTATACATAAATAAATATTCAGCTTGATTCAAGTTCAAAACCGATTCGTTCTGCGAGCCTACTACAATAATATTCTCTTTATAGTATGTGTATTTATCCGAATGAGTTTTATGCTTGGTAACTCGCTTAAAGTATTCATAGTAAAAAGCAGAAATGTACGTCAAATGTCTTTGTTGTGTACCTAACCGCCCGCATCTCGTGGTCGTGCGGTAGCGTTCTCGCTTCCCACGCCCAGGTTCCCGGGTTCGATTCCCGGCGGGGTCAGGGATTTTCTCTGCCTCGTGATGGCTGGGTGTTGTGTGCTGTCCTTAGGTTAGTTAGGTTTAAGTAGTTCTAAGTTCTAGGGGACTTATGACCACAGCAGTTGAGTCCCATAGTGCTCAGAGCCATTTGAACCATTTTTTGTACCTAACAGAAAATCCGCGTGCACAACTGTGCGAGTAGCCACATAGTAGCGGGTACGTTACAGTGTACGGCGGACTGTTCCCTCAGAGTTCATCGATCGTCATTAAACATTTGCCGTCACTGCTCCGTACGTAACGCGGCTAATTTTGTGTACCTAGTCCAGCAGTTTGCGCAGCGGCATAAACCCGTATCGATTGCCGTTATCTCTGTGGCCCCATCGCTATAGAGAGATCTGAACTAGAATGTACACAGTCTCACGGGACCTATTGAGAGGTAGCGACAATAGTGTTCATAATGCATCGCTACAGACAACACACCGCGGTGTTCCAATTGCCGAGATAATGTGGGTCTGCATTCCGGAACGAGGTCAGTCCATGCGACCCTACACATCTCATTCTTGCACAGGATGGATCTTTTATTTTCTTAAATATCTTTCGACTGTTTTTTGCCATCTTCCATGTTTTTCTGTCTCTCAGTGTCGTCATCTGTACTTGCGTAATATCCACTACAATGCGTTTTGTACCTTACAATCTTTCTGTGCCCATTAGGTTTCTCCCGCCTAAGATTTCTTTACACACAAAGCTAACTGTTCTTGGTCCGTGCCTCATGTCGACTGGCCCTTCTTCTGATTGACTTACTTCGTCGCATAATCATTAAAATATCTCTATATTTTGTGTTATATCTGCTTCCGTAATTCTCAGTGCCCTCGTCAGTTCTACAATGCAAATTCTTCAACTATCTCCTTCTGCGGGTACCAAATAGCAAACGTTTCACTACCACGTAATACCCTGCTCCAGGTGTACACTTTTTGCGATACGATTATGGGTCTTGTAAAAAATTTATCGCCAACCCAACGGACATACTTCAACTATAGGTCTTACTTCGACTATCCTATATACACTTCACTTGTGGCAGGGTATTCTTTTATTTGTTCTACTACTATGTTTTCTCAGAATTAATGTAGTCAGTGATCTTCTTCTAAACCTTCATCTTACCCTTTTTCCTTCTAACTCGCTCTATGTGCAAAATCATCCATTCAGAAGGACTTCAGTTCTCTCTTGTTTGCAACCAGAGTGGTTACGTTCTATGCTAATCTTATGATTGGTATATTTTCTCTTTTAACTCTTTTTTCTCTTCTCAAATCTCCGCTCACTTCCCTCATTCATTTCTCTCTGTAAAAGTAGAACAACACTGAGTTACACGTTTCTTAATATAGATATTCCTTTCTTAATCTTCGACTTAGAGTTCGTAGGTATCATAAATCTGACCACTAACACCATACATCTTTTCACTTTTCTTTTTTTGAATCATCAGTCTTCGACTGGTTTGATACTGCCTGCCACGAGTTCCTCTCCTATGCAAAATCTCTTCATCTCAGAACAGGCTTGCAACGTATGTACTCAATTATTTGCTTGAGGTATTCCAATTTCTATCTTCCTTTACAGTTTATGCCCTCTGTAGATCCCTCTAGCACTATGGAAGTCATTCCGTAATATTTTAACAGATGCTCTACCTTCCCGTCCCTTCTTCTTGTCTGTGTTTCCCATATACAGGGTGAGTCACCTGACGTTACCGCAGAATATATTTCGTAAACCACATTAAATACTGACGAACCGATTCCACAGACCGAACGTGAGGAAAGGGGCTAGTGTAATTATTTAATACAAACCATACAAAAATACACGGAAGTATGTTTTATAACACAAACCTACGTTTTTTAAATAGAACCACGTTAGTTTTGTTAGCACATCTGAACATATAAACAAATACGTAATCAGTGCCGTTTGTTGCATTGTAAAATGTTAATTACATCCGGAGATATTGTAACCTGAAGTTGACGCTTGAAACCTCCGTCGTTCAGTTGCGTGTTGTAACAAACACGGTCCACGGTCGGCGAGCAGCATCTGCAGCGACATGTTTACGATGACGACCGTGTTTACGAGTGTGGCTGTAGTGCACTGTTGTGGTTTGGTCTAGCTGTCGCAGTGTCCGCATGTAGCGCTTGCTGCTATTGTTATTCTGCATTCGTCTCCGCACGCAGACAAAATGTAGTACACCGTGTCACCACACGTCTGTGATAGCGTAGTGTTGTAGGAACTGTGACCATGGTGTATTCGAACTCTGAAAAGGCGGAGATGATAGTCATCTATGGCGAGTGTCGACGAAATGCAGCTGAAGCCTGCAGGGTGAATGCAGAACGGTATCCGGACAGAGAGCATCCAACGTGCCGCACATTGCAAAACATCTACCTCCAACTGTATGCAACAGGTATGATCGTAGCACGCAAACTGGTCCGTAACAGGCCCGTCACAGGAGAAGCGGGTGCAGTTGGTGTGTTAGCTGCTGTTGCCATGATTCCACACTTGAGTACACGGGACATTGCGAGAGCCGGTGGACTGAGTCAAAGTAGTGTCATGCGCATACTACATCGTCACCGCTTTCACCCGTTTCATGTGTCGCTACATCAGCAATTACGTGGTGATGACTTTAATCATCGAGTGCAATTCTGTCAATGGGCATTAACAGAGAATGCGTTGCAGTTCTACCTGTTTACCGATGAAGCGGGTTTCACAAACCACGGGGCAGTGAATCTACGGAACATGCATTACTGGTCCGTGGACAATCCTCGCTGGCTCAGACAGGTAGAGCGACAGCGACCTTGGACTGTAAATGTATGGTTCGGAATCATTGGCGACCACCTCATTGGTCCTCACTTCATTGCAGGGGCCCAAACAGCTGCAACATACATCGCGTTTCTACAGAATGATCTGCCAACGTTGCTCGAAAATGTCCCACTGAAAACGCGTCGACGTATGTGGTATCAGCATGATGGTGCACCTGCACATTCCTCAATTAACACTAGGCTGACCCTTGACAGGATGTTCGACGGGCGTTTCATATGACGTGGAGGACGTATAAATCGGCCAACCCGTTCTCCTGATCTTACACCACTGGACTTCGTTCTGTGGGGTGCGTTAAAGGAAAATGTGTACCGTGATGTTCCTATAACCCCAGAGGATATGAAACAAAGTATTGTGGCAGCCTGCGGCGACATTACACCAGATGTACTGCGGCGTGTACGACATTCGTTACGCCAGAGATTGCAATTGTGTGCAGCAAATGATGGCCACCACATTGAACATCTGTTGGCCTGACATATCGGGACGCACTCTATTCCACTCCGTAATTGAAAACGGAAACCACGTGTGTACGTGTACCTCAACCCTCATGGTAATGTACATGTGCGTCAGTGAAAAGGCCAATAAAAAGGTGTTACCATGTGGACGTAATGTGCTGTTCCCTTTCGATCCCTACGTAATTCAGTGCCCTCCGATACACACGATCGAACAGCGGAGGAGTGGTACTCAAGAGCCAACTTTAGGTTACAATATCTCCGGATGTAATTAACATTTTACAACGCAACAAACGGCACTGATTATGTATTTGTTTATATATTCAGATCTGCTAACAAAACTAAAGGGGTTCCATTTAAACAAACTTAGGTTTGTGTTAAAAAACATACTTCCGTGCTTTTTTTTATGGTTTGTAGTAACCAATTACACTAGCCACTCTCCTCACGTTCGGTCTGTGGAATCGATTCGTTAGTATTTGATGTGGTTTACGAAATATATCCAGCGGTAATGTTAGGTAACTCACTCTGTATACCTTCCCTCGCCGATTCTACGGAGAACCTTCTCATTCCTTACCTTACCAGTCATCCTAATTTTCAACATTCTTCTGTAGCACCACATCTCAAATGCTTCTATCCACTTCTTTTATGTTCTCATAGTTCATTTTTCACTACTATTTCCGGCCGGAGTGGCCGAGCGGTTTTAGGCGCTACAGTCTGGAACCGCGCGACCGCTACGGTCGCAGGTTCGAATCCTGCCTTGGGCACGGATGTGTGTGTTGTCCTTAGCATAGTTAGGTTTAAGTAGTTCTAAGTGCTAGGAGACTGATGACCTCAGCAGTTAAGTCCCATAATGCTCAGAGCCATTTTCACTACTATGCAATTCTATGGTCTCAACTTACATTCTCAGAAATTTCTTCCTCAAATTAAGGCCTGTGTTTGGCAGTAGTAGACTTCCTTTGGGCAGGAATGCCGTTTTTGCCAGTCATAGCTCGCTTTCCAAGTCTGCGTGCTCTATCCCTCATGGGCTATTTTGCTGCCTAAATAGAATTCCTTATCTTTATCTACTTTGTGATCACAAATTCTGATATTAAGTTTCTCGCTGTTCTGATTATTGTTGCTCCTTAATACTTTCGTTGTTCCTCGATTTACTCTCAGTCCATATTTTGTAGTCATTAGAATCTTCATTACGTTCATCACCTCTAGTAACTCCTCTCCACATTCACTAACAACAGGAATGTCATCAGCAAACCTTATCATTGATATCTTTTCACCTTGAATTTCAATCCAAGTCTTGAACCTTTCTTTTATTTCAGTCATTGCTTCTCGATGTACCGACTGAACAGGAGGGATAAAAGGCTGCGTTTTTGTCTTACATCCTTTTTAATCCGAGCATTTCGTTCATGGTCTTCGACAGTTATCGCTATCTCTTGGTTCCAACACATACTTATCACCCGACTTTCCCTACAGCTTACTCTTATTTTTCTCAGAATTTCATTCTTACACCATTTTATATTGTAGAATGCTTTATCACGGTTGAAAAATCCTGTGAACGTCCCTTGATTTTTCTTCTGTCTTGCTTCGATTATCAACCGCAACGTCAGAACTGGCTTTTTGGTGCCTTTACGTTTCCTAATGTCAAAGTGATCGTCATCTAACTGATCATTAATTTTCTTTTCCGTTCTTCTGTGTATTATTCTTATCAACAGCTTGGATGGATGAGCTGTTAAGCTGATTGTGCGATAATTCTCCAACTTGGGGCTCTTGTTATCTGCGAAACTTTTTGATGGTTTATGTCGCTATCGTCAGTGGTAAAGACTGCCAGACTTGTTTACGAGTTTAGGGCGGAGCTCACCATCTGCAGCATCGTCGATAGAACCGACTGTGGTCCTTTGGTGCAGAGCCGACTGGAAGGTCTGAATAAGAGACTCAGTCGATTATGTGATGGTGTATGCTGCAGATTCCTTGATTTGCGCCGTTCGGGAGATGGGTTTCCTGGTTGCGCTTACTACGTCAGGAATCCACTATATAGGAGGCGGCTACACGCGTAGCGAGAGCAATGCGGAAAAGACTGGGCGGTGTTTTGGGTTAGAGGGTCTCAGGAAACAACAGAATGGACGTCCGTCTAAAAGAGGGCAGGTAAAACAGTAAGGTAGTTGTAACAACAATCTGTATTGTAGTTGTAAATTGTCTTAGCTGTGTTGGGAAAGAATCAGAGCTCGAAGCCCTAACAGAAAGCACTGAAGCTCAAATAGTTATAGGTACGGAAAGCTGGCTAAAGCCAGAAATAAGTTCAGTCGGAATTTTTTCAAGCGACGTAACAGTGTTCAGAAAGGATAGATTAAATGCAGTTGGTGGTGGAGTATCTATTGCTGCCATAAGTAGTTTACCTTGTGAAATTGAAATAGTTCCTGCGAAATAGTATGCATAGAGGTTATACTTGACAATCGGACTAAACTATTAATTGGATCGTTTTACCGACATCCCTATTCAGAAGATATAGTTTCTGAACAGTTCAAGGAAAACGAGGGTCTCATTTCAAATAGGTACACCAAAAAATATTCAAATGTGTGTAATTCCTAAGAAACCAAACTGCTTAGGTCATCGGTCCCTAGACTTACATACTAAATAAAGTAACTTGTGTTAAGAACAACGCACACACCCATGCCCGAGGGAGGACTCGAACTTCGGTGAGAGTGGCCGTGCAGTTCGTCACATGATGCCTCAAACCGCGTGGTCACGCCGCTCCGCTAGGCACCCCACTCATGCAATTATAGTCGGTGGTGACTTCAATCAATCCTCGATATTGTGGAAAAATTATACCTTTAAAGCCGGAGGAAGACGTAAAACGTCATCAGAAATTGTGCTGAATGCTTTCGCAGAAAATTATTTTGAACAAGTAGTTCATGAGCCCACTCGAGGCGTAAGTGATTACGAAAGCATACTTGACCTCTCAGCAACAAATAATCCTGGACAAATAGGGAGTATCACGACGATTACAGGATCAGCAACCACAAGACAGTTGCTGCTAGGCTGAATACCGCAACATACACAGCCATCAAGAAGAAATGCAATCTATTTAAAGAAGCTGATAAAAATCTTCTTAACGCCTTTTTAAGAGACAGCCTCCACTCCTTCCGATCCGATCATGTAAACTTAGAAAAGATGTCGAATGATATCAAAAAGATAGTATCGATGGCAGTTGAGAGATATATACCAGATAAATTATTAAGTGAGTAACGAAAAGAGCATATCAAATTTAAAAGAATGCAGAAGTTCGAAACATAGCGCATACTTCAAAGCGAAATGCTTTTAATAATTTCCACAACGAAAGTCTTTCTGCGAATTTGGAAGAAAACCCAAAGCGATTCTGGTCATACATCAATCACACCAATGACATGGTGCAATCAATACCTCCACTGCGCGATAACAATGGTGAAGTCACTGATGACAGTGGCATTAAAGCAGAGTTATTAAACACGATTTTCCGAAACTCCTTCACAAAAGAAGACAAAGTACATTTTCGTGAATTGCAATCAAGTACAACTGCCAAGATGAGAAACATGGAAGTACATATCCACGGTGTAGCAAAGCAGCTAAAAGTTCTTAATAAAGGCAAAGCCTTCGGTCCAGACAGTATACCGGTCAGGTTCCTTTCAGAGTATGCTGATACAATAGCTCCATATTTAGCAATTATATACAACCGCTAGCTCATAGAAAGATCCGTACCTGAAGACTGGAAGATTGCTCAAGTCACACCAATATCCAAAAAGGGAAATAGGAGTAATCCGCTGAATTACAGTCCCATATTACTAACGTCGATTGGCAGTAGCGTTTTGGAACATTATGAATTACCTTGAAGAAAACGGTTTATTGAGACATAGTCAGGACGGATTCAGAAAATATCATTCTTGTGAGACACAACTAGTTCTGTATACTCGTGAAGTAATGAGTGCTATCGACAGGTTATGTCAAATTGCTTCCATATTTTTAGATTTCCAGAAGGTTTTCGTCACCGTTCCTCACTAGCGTCTTCTAACCAAATTGCGTGCCTATGGAATATCACCTTAATTGTACGACTGCATTGGTGATTTCCTGTCGGAAAGGTCGCAGTTCGTAGTAATAGACGGAAAGTCATTGAGTAATACAGAAGCAGTATGCGACGTTCCCCAAGGAAGTGTTATGCGCCCTCTGTTATTCCAGATCTATATTAAAGACATAGGAGACAATTTGAATAGCCCTCTTAGATGGTTTGCAGATGATGCTGTCATTTACCGTCTTGACCAGAATGAATTGCAAAATGATTTAGATACGATTTGCGTATGGTGCGAAAAGTGGAAATTTACTCTGAATAAAGAAAAGTGTGAAGTTATTCTCATGAGTTCTAAGAGAAATCTGCTAAATTTCGATTACGCGATAAGTCACACAAACCTCAAGCCTGTCAATTCTACTGAATAATTAGGGGTTACAGTTATAAATAACCTAAATTTGAACGATCACATAGATAATCGTGTGGGTAGAGCAAACCAAAGTGTGCGATTCATTGGCAGACACTTATAAGGTGCAACAGGTCTGGTATTGAGACTGCTTATACCACGCTTATCCACCGTACTCTGGAGTATTGCTGTGCAGTGTGGGATCCGCAACAGGTGGGACTGACGGATGACATCGAAGAAGTTCAAAGAAGGGCAGCTCGTTTTGTATTATTGCGAAATAGGGGAGACCGTGCCACAGACATGATACGTGAATTGGAGGGGCAATTTTTAAAACAAAGGCGTTTTTCGTTGCGACAGGTTTTTCTCATGAAATTTCAGTCACCAGTATTCTCCTCCGACTGCGAAAACATTTATTCTGTTGGCACCAACCTAAATAGAGACAAATGATCATCTAGATAAAATAAGAGAAATCAAAGTTGGCACAGAAAAATTTAAGTGCTCGTTTCTCCCGCGTGCCGTTCAATAGTAGAACGATAGAGAGACAGCTTGAAGGTGGTTCATTGAACCCTCTGTCAGGCACTTTATTGTGAATAGCAGAGTAATCACGTCGATGAAGATATAGATATAGATGTTTTCCGAAAGACTAACGGCATATCGCCAGTTCCATACATTGTACGCACTAATGCGAATATTCGTTTCTTTGCCACTTCGCCCTAACACATCCGAAATTTCATTGGAATTGTATCTAACCATGTTATTTCATCTTAAGTCGTCCAACGCGCTCTTAAATTCTGATTCTAATACTGGACCCCCTACCTCTTCTCTGTCGACTTATGTTTGTTCTTCTATCACGTCATCAGACAACTCTCCCCCTCATAGAGCCCTGCAGTGTAATCTTTCCACGTATGTGCTTTCTCCTTTGCATTTAGCTGAGTAATATGACATTGCGTTCCTGATGTTGACATGTTTCTTTTAATTTCACTGAAGGTCGCTTTGACTTTTCTATATGTTGAGTCAGTCCTAACGACAATCACTTTTTTTCGAGATCTTCATATTTTTGCTACAGCCATTTCCTGTTAGCTTCCCTCCATCTCATATTTATTTCGTTCCTTAGCGACTAGTATTTCTGTATTCCTGTTTCTTTAACATTTTTGTACTTCCTTCTTTAATCGATGAACTGAAACATTTCTAATGTTACTCACAGTTTCTTCCCAGTTACATTCCTTGAAGTTGTGATTGCTCTTTTTAGATACGTCCATTCCTCTTCAACTGAAATGCCTACTGAACTATTCCTTATCTCAGTATCTATAGCCTTACAGAATTTTAACCACATCTCTTCATTCCGAAGTACTTCGTTACCACTTCTTTGTGCATTGAATCTTCCTAACAAGTCTCTTGAAAACGTGAGGGCTTGTGACTCGTGCTTGGGTAGCTCACATGGTAGAGCACTTGCCTGTGAAAGGCAAAGGTCTCGAGTTCGATTCTCGGTCCGGCACATAGTTTTAATCTGCCAGGAAGTTTCATATAATCGCAAACTGCACTGCAAGTTTCACAGAATTTCGGCGAAGTTTGGAAGGTAAGAGATGAGGTACTGGCTCAAGTAAAATTGTGAGGACGGCTCGTGAACCGTGTTTGGATTGCTGACTTGGTAGAACACTTGCCCGCTGAAGGCAAAGATCCCGAGTTCGAGTCTTGGTCCCACACACCGTTTTAATATGCCAGGAAGTTTCATATCAGCGCACACCCCGCTGCAGAATGAAAATTTCATTCTGGAAGCCTCTTAAACTTCAGCTTAGTCTTCATCAGTACTAAATTGTGATCTGAGTCTATATCTACTACTGGGCACGCCTTACAACCCAGTATCTGATTTCGGAATATCTGCCTCACCATGAAATCTAACTGATATTTACCGTATCTTGCGGCCTTTTCCATTATTCCTCCTGCTCTTACGATTCTTGAACAGACTCCTCGCTATTACTAGCTGAAATTTATTGCAGAACTGAGTTAGTCTTTTAGCTCTCTTTATTCCTAGTACCAGGTACATATTCTCCGGGAACCATTTCTTCTATTCCTCCCCCTACAACAACATTCCAATCCCTCATGACTATTATATTTCCATCTCCTTTCACGAATTGATTTAACCGATCAATATACTCTATATCCTTTATCTCTTGTTCTACAGCTTGCGACGTTGGTATGTATAACTGATCTATTGTTGTTGGTGCTGGTATGTTGTCGTTTCAGATGAAAATACCCTTATCATTCATCTGTACACAGTAACACCTCTTTGTATTCGTAACGAAACCCTCTCGTTGTATCATTTTCTGCTGCTGTTGATATTACCCTATACTCATCTGATCAGAAATCTTTGTCTTCTAGGTTGAGCCTTAGCATTCCCCTTTTCATATTTTCTAGCTTCCCTACAACGTTCAAAATTCCCACATTCCAAATCCCGACTTTGTTATGCTTTCGCTGGTTAGTCTGTTTCTCATGGTCAGCTCCCCGCTGGCAGTCCCATCCCGGATATCCGAATGGGGATTATTCCGGAATATTTTTGCAACTTCAATTACAGGCCACATATCATGTGTTTGTAATGCAGTGGTTTCTGTAGCCTTCTGCATCCTCATGTCGTCGATCACTGCTGTTTCTTCCACCTTTTACGGTCAGTTTCCCACCCCAATGGTGAGAGATTGCCCTCTTGATAAGGCCGTTGGCTGAATGAGGGTGGCTTCTTATGTCGGAGACTTCGGCTGCCACTGCTAATTATTTTTAATCAAAATTAGAGCGGTGGCGGTGTTCGAAGAAGGAACCGAGGACATTTTGATTGCTAATAAAAGACGCTACCCTCTTCTTTTTTCAAGGCTTACCACGAATTTGTTTCTACAACTTTAAGGAATCGGGTCGTAAGGTGAAGGAGACAGACTGGAAAGTGATCACAGCCCGACGCCTGGTTACAACGTCTCCTCCATCCCGTTCCAGGGAATATGGTCAAAGCGACAAAATAGTTTTTACTTGCATTTATTTTATTTTTTATTTATTTATATTTTTACGATTTTCAGGTGAAGGAACACAACACAAAGAAACTGAAGCTGCCACTCAACATATCCAAACGCAAAACGGCTCCCAACGCAGTCTAAATGGAACGAATTCACTAAAAAAACAAAAACGGGACGCTGCAACGGCTCAGTTAGCTTGCATCCAGGTTCGCTTCTCTCTCTAACGTAAATGTGATATATATATTCCCCTTAGGACATCAGGCACGAACTTAAGGTCCTGAACCATGATCTGTCTTCTCACTTCACTTCTCCCATCCGGAACATCCCAGCTAGCTAGAGGGTCCGTGAATAATAAACCAAAGTAATTGGCAAACATGTTCAAATATTACGTGTCGCCGCAAAGAATGTGTTGCTCTTGCAATATGTTCCAGAAGTCCTAGACATCTTTGTCGTCGGCACGATACTGGCAAAATGTTGCTATCTCCTTTATCCAGCTAACTGCGTTTGTCCAGGAGGTGGGAAAATGTATTTCGTCAGGGAAGAGTAGATCATCGGATCTGATGGCCGTGTGCACCGTACGCAATAAACGGCTCAAAATTTACTTCTTGAGCAACCAACACTCGATTACTGTGCCTCCAACCATACGGTGCTCGTCGAAATTGACGATTGCGTAATGGGGGCATATCGGTGTGTCGATCAGGCGAATAGAGTGTAGTCGTTTACGATTCGAGAATCTTCCGTTCAGCACTATATACCACATCGCACGTACCTCCGTAGGGAGAGAGAGGGTATGAAACGCTCTCCGTAATCTCCACCACTGTTTTGTAGTGTACTTTGCCGCGAGGAGTAGCCGCGTGGTCTTGGGCGCTTTGTCACGGTTCGCGCGGCTCCCCCGTTGCGGGTTTGAGTCCTCCCTTGGGCATGGCTGAGTGTGTTGTACTTACCGTAAGTTAGTTTAAGTTAGGTTAAGTAGTGTGTAAGTCTAAGGACGGATGATCTCAGCAGTTCGGTCCCATTGGTACATACCACAAAAATCCAAATTTTCGGATACTTTTGTTCGACCTCGTTTCGAGGATTTTGTTGGAGGAAGCGTCGCTAATGTCTTTCGTTGTGGGCACTCTGGTGTCCGGAAAACCGTCCTGAATGTAACAGTAATCGACGAAGAAGTCACGGAGAAGTGCTGTCGGGCCGTAACGTGACAAACATTGACTGGTGGATGGAGATAATGGGGGAGCCACTTCATCAATCACAGTGCCCAGTAAGGTGACGCGCTCGTCTGCTAAAGCGTTGCATTGTACTAAGATATATCGCACGCCTGCTGTTCCTCGTGTTTACGAGTCCGATGTGTCGTTCTTCGGTGGCAGCGTCAAGGTATCTTAGCGAATTTTAAAGTGGAGGTCAGTGCTCTCTAAATGTCAGCAGGCTGACTATAACCTTGACGTTATTTGGTGGGCAACAGCATTATGTGCGCCAAGTTACCTGCTTTTGGTGCCAAACAGACGTTGACATACTGTTGCACGCAGTGCATTTTGTCATATTAATTCACGAATCTGCCGCAGTAGCCGACGAAAATTGTAAAAATTTGGAAATTTGTTGTACGTTCTATGGGACCAGACTACTGAGGTCATCGGTCCCTAGTCTTACAAAAAATGGCCCTGAGCACTATGGTACTCAACTTCAGAGGTCATCAGTCCCCTAGAACTTAGAACTACTTAAACCTAACTAACCTAAGGAAATCACACACTTCCGTGCCCGAAGCAGGATCCGAACCTGCGGCCGTGGTGGTCTCGCGGTTCCAGACTGTAGCGCCTAGAACCGCATGGCCCCTCCGGCCGGCCTAGTCTTACACACTGCTTACTCTAACTCAAGTTATTACGCTAAGGACGACACACACACACCTACGCCCAAGGGAGGACTCGAACCTCCGACGGGGGGAGCCGCGCGATCCGTGGCAAGGCTCCCTTGACCGCACGGCTAGCCCGCGCAGCCGACGATAATTACCCGCCACTGTACGACGTACGTTTCTGCAGAGCACCACTCCCAAAAACTTGATAGTGGGGACCTTGGTAATGAGCACTGCTGTCCCTGGTGGCTGCCCTCTGCCCACTTCCATTCATTGAGTCGTTCATAGGTTAATGACACCACCCGCCACCTTTCAATACTGCTGAAGCCATCTGGCTTAACCAAAAGAACGCCGTCGTCAGCGTATGCATGGCATCCGTTGCGGTCCATAGTTAGGCGCCTTCAAGGCGCTGACGATGGCCGTGTAGTGTAGACTCAAGAGCGATTGCAAATAAGATGGCCGGAAGGGCGCAGCCTTGCAGCACTGAATGGCTGGATCGTGGTAGGTTCTGAGCTAGGACCATTCAACAAGACTCTCGAGTGGGCGCCTTGAATCAACAACAAGATCGTGTCCACAGACATGAGGGGGATTCCCATCAGTTCCAATGCTGTGCCTAGAAACACATGGTTCACTCGGTTGAAGGCTTACACGAAATCCATTTCCACCGAGGCTCCTTGTAACCTGTATGCCGACAACAGTGTTGTGACATCCCTGTACGCCCCTAGCGCCCTGTGTATGTTACTCTTCCCACATAGACACGTTTGATCGATAGGTATCCTGCGCTTTACTGCCAACTGAAGGCCGGTACGAAGGATATGTACATTGATTTTGCAATGTGAGTTGAATAATACTTGAACACGACCCGAAATGTTCGAGGAACTCACGTCGCAGTTCGGGAAACCTTGGGTTCTGTTCGAACTTTCGATTTTCCGGCACCCTGGTAACTGTTGTTGGTACTGTTTCCACGACCAGTCTTAGCGTTTCTAACGCACTATGGCTTTTAATAGTAAATATAACTGTGAAACATGAACTGAAATATCTTCTAGCGTGCAGGTTATGTGTAACACCACCAAACAATAAATAAACAAGAGATTTTTGTCATGATTACGCTCGCTCTGCGATCTAGTAAGGTATGATGGTACAATTTCCAAGACTAGTCTGGTCTTAGTAATTTATTCTGGCGGCACCAATTAGTCTGTTTTGCACAAGGTATTGGAATGGTTAAAAATTTAATTTTTTATAAATTTTCTTTCGTGTTTCATGTGAATTTGTCCATCTTGTTTTCAATCTGATTAGTAACGTTTTTATGTGCTATTATAATGACATTAAGTGCTATCTCGCAACTCACTTGATAAACCATTAGTCTCCCGTGAGCAAGTAAAATATTGTACTGTCTTCATTTAAGTAATTCTTTTCAGAGGACAAAATTTTCGCTTTTGCCTGTTAACTTCACTTAAAAATCAGCATTAGTGTTTATACACTCCTGGAAATGGAAAAAAGAACACATTGACACCGGTGTGTCAGACCCACCATACTTGCTCCGGACACTGCGAGAGGGCTGTACAAGCAATGATCACACGCACGGCACAGCGGACACACCAGGAACCGCGGTGTTGGCCGTCGAATGGCGCTAGCTGCGCAGCATTTGTGCACCGCCGCCGTCAGTGTCAGCCAGTTTGCCGTGGCATACGGAGCTCCATCGCAGTCTTTAACACTGGTAGCATGCCGCGACAGCGTGGACGTGAACCGTATGTGCAGTCGACGGACTTTGAGCGAGGGCGTATAGTGGGCATGCGGGAGGCCGGGTGGACGTACCGCCGAATTGCTCAACACGTGGGGCGTGAGGTCTCCACAGTACATCGATGTTGTCGCCAGTGGTCGGCGGAAGGTGCACGTGCCCGTCGACCTGGGGCCGGACCGCAGCGACGCACGGATGCACGCCAAGACCGTAGGATCCTACGCAGTGCCGTAGGGGACCGCACCGCCACTTCCCAGCAAATTAGGGACACTGTTGCTCCTGGGGTATCGGCGAGGACCATTCGCAACCGTCTCCATGAAGCTGGGCTACGGTCCCGCACACCGTTAGGCCGTCTACCGCTCACGCCCCAACATCGTGCAGCCCGCCTCCAGTGGTGTCGCGACAGGCGTGAATGGAGGGACGAATGGAGACGTGTCGTCTTCAGCGATGAGAGTCGCTTCTGCCTTGGTGCCAATGATGGTCGTATGCGTGTTTGGCGCCGTGCAGGTGAGCGCCACAATCAGGACTGCATACGACCGAGGCACACAGGGCCAACACCCGGCATCATGGTGTGGGGAGCGATCTCCTACACTGGCCGTACACCACTGGTGATCGTCGAGGGGACACTGAATAGTGCACGGTACATCCAAACCGTCATCGAACCCATCGTTCTACCATTCCTAGATCGGCAAGGGAACTTGCTGTTCCAACAGGACAATGCACGTCCGCATGTATCCCGTGCCACCCAACGTGCTCTAGAAGGTGTAAGTCAACTACCCTGGCCAGCAGGATCTCCGGATCTGTCCCCCATTGAGCATGTTTGGGACTGGATGAAGCGTCGTCTCACGCGGTCTGCACGTCCAGCACGAACGCTGGTCCAACTGAGGCGCCAGGTGGAAATAGCATGGCAAGCCGTTCCACAGGACTACATCCAGCATCTCTACGATCGTCTCCATGGGAGAATAGCAGCCTGCATTGCTGCGAAAGGTGGATATACACTGTACTAGTGCCGACATTGTGCATGCTCTGTTGCCTGTGTCTATGTGCCTGTGGTTCTGTCAGTGTGATCATGTGATGTATCTGACCCCAGGAATGTGTCAATAAAGTTTCCCCTTCCTGGGACAATGAATTCACGGTGTTCTTATTTCAATTTCCAGGAGTGTATATATGCATACATACCGGCTCTGTATGAGAACCCTTACTGCAAGTTTATTCAAATATAACAGGAGTTCATGAAGTGGTAAAATTTAATTCTGTTCCCTTCTGAATTCCACGAATCTGTCAAATTTTAAGTACAGCCACAGTTGGTTGTTGTGGATAGTTCGTAATTTCTCGTGTATCCATTGCACCCGCGCCGCGCGTCTCAAATGTCATTTGATTATTGGAGCAAACTTGATAATGTACCGAATCGGGAAATCTCGAGCTCCTCCGAATGTGAATATCGTTTGCCCAGCCCCATTGCCTCGTATCCGAGAACTTGATCGTCGGAGGTGAAGAAAACAGCCGTGCGATCGACGCGGCTCAGCATAAACAACCAGTGTAATAAACTGCTGCTGCCATCGTCGATTGGTTTCAGCTGTAGACTATGCAGTGCCGTACTCTCTACGAAAATCATAGCCCACATTTGTAACTGCGTTAGACTTTATGAAAATTAGAATGTAAGGCGCCTTCGCTTGCTGAGTTACTGCCTTCTCGACTCAACAGCATTTGTATCTTATATGATCCAAAACGCTGCAGATAAAAATGAGATTTTCCGGTGCTCATACCTCGCGTACTATCGATGATAAAAAGGAATTTTTGACAGCCCTTAGACTAGGTAACATTTATGTACCCACGGGAAGGATTGTCCTTGTGACACTATGGAACAAATCTGTTGAGTCTTTTAGCATTTGATGTTATCAACGGAGTGCTTGGTGGGGCTTATGGAGGGACCATTAGTTCAAGGGCGGTTCATCGGGAAAACTCCCAAAAACGGGTTCCCTTAGTATATTTTCGCGGTCACCAGCGGACCAAACCCCAGTCAAGGATTCCAAGACGGCTTTGCACAGTAAACGACTGAAGTTTTTACGGTATATTCCTAACATCCCAGTATCGGACAATCATGAAAATGTTTTTGATTTTTTATATGTTGGTAAGATACGGAGGTTGAAAGTTACTCTACTTGTACACGTAAAATCCGGTATGAGGTGAAATCTAAAAAATAAGTATCCGCAGTAAATTCGTGAAATTTCAAAAGTATATTATCTAAGCTTTTATCTAGAAGACATATCTCCCCTTTATCAAGAATATTTGTCGATTATTAAGAAACACCACAAAAACTTGCTTTTTGGGTAACAGAACCCAGCCGCCGTTACCGACACGGCTATACAGAGAATATAATTTATACGATACATTCTTAAGATCTCAATATCGAAAAATGGTGGATATTCTCTTCATGCCTTAATCAGTTTTATTGATACAGGGATTCAAAGTTAACCTATTTCAGTTTCGCATAAGTAAACTATCTACGTTTTACTGACCGCCGGCCGCTGTGGCCGAGCAATTCTAGGCGCTTCAGTCCGGAACCGCGCGATCGCTACGGTCGCAGGTTAGAATCCTGCCTCGGGCATGGGTGTGTGTGATGTCCTTAGGATAGTTAGGTTTAAGTAGTTCTAAGTTCTAGGGGACTGATGACCCCAGATGTTAAGCCCCATAGTGCTCAGAGCCATTTGAACCATTTTTACTGACCAATACATTCGTTTTCATGTGAGTTACATGTCCCCCAATGGCACGGAGGAAAAGTACTTCTATCAGGGCACAAAAAATGCAACTACGTTCCTGTTTATTTAAAAGACTCTGAAAAGTGGAGCGCCTGCTGTCTCATTCTAGCTTCCCAGCTTATTTAAAAATGTTCCTAGAACTTTTGTTATGCGAACATATTCGCGTTTATTATGCTGAGAGAGGAAAACACAGTGGCAGTGGAAAATAGAGGGAAAAGTAATAAATACTGGAATGTAACAAACAGTGCTTGTGCTATAGAAGGATCGAAGGAGACAATGGCAGTCGGGAGAATGAGAGGTACTCAGCGGCAGTGGAACATAGTTGGCTCTGAGCACTATAGGACTCAACATCTTAGGTCATCAGTCCCCTAGAACTTAGAACTACTTAAACCTAACTAACCTAAGGACATCACACACATCCATGCCCGAGGCAGGATTCGAACCTGCGACCGTAGCAGTCCCGCGGTTCCGCACTGCAGCGCCTAGAACCGCAGGGGAACATAGTTGACAGGGGCTAAATATCACAAGGTAAAGAGTGCAGGAGACAGTGCCGGAGGGAGGAGTAGGAATAAAGCGGAAGAGAAAGAGGTAGTGGGTTAGAGCTAGCGACAATCGGAGACAGAGCATATGACAATGACAACAAGGAAGATGCAGCACTATTAGGACAGAAGGAACGAAAAACTATCAGTAACGTAGAGCAAGAAGGAGACATGATAGCGAGAGAGGACTGCAGCAATAGGACAGAACGATGACACGGGAGACACTGACAGAGTGTCAAGCCAAAATTTTCTCGATAATTTAAAAAAAATTAAACAGGTCTGTATTCAAATTTTTTGTGCTTCGAGAGGAGTATTTTCTCCAGTGGAAGAGTATTGTATGATCGAGTGAGTTGACTGTATCAGGGACACACCTACCGACCACCGCGCGAAGCAGCTGCTGCCGTTTAGTTTTCATGGACGTATTAAAATTCAGCCAAAGTGTCTTCTTCGTTCTTAGAGAAAACATTGTGAAATCGCATTAACAGTGTTGCAACACCATCAGTACTTTCCTGCTTTACGTCTGCAACATTCGAACGCTGGACCACGCGAGTGTGTCGTATGCACAGTAAATGCCACACACTATGTCTGCATCGCAGGCTCCTCAGTGTACAAACATCACAGCACCCTGCATCACAGGTCGAGTACTTTTCGTCGCATCACAGTAACAAGATCTCACTCATCAATTGTCCTGCCTGTACCTATCCATAAAATAAACGCACGCAGACATATTTTCTGTTGTGCTATCGGCCGTTGGAACGAAGAGTACTGCAGTCTACAAAATTCAGTACCCTACTGCATTTAAGAAATAGCTGAAATATCTCCTTTTGTCAAATTCCTTAACCTTTTCCTGATAAATTAGCACATATAGCCAGTTCTCTCTGATATAGTTAAGTAAATACGTCCACCTTCTCCCAGTTACGCTTCTTTTACTTTTCGTTATTCAGTTAGTGATTCAGTCCAATTTGCATTACGAGGGCTTATGTTCAGGTTCCTCTTTGTCTTCCTTACCCTGTCTTTCCATTGTGTCCAATTCTTGCACCGGGTTTCGTGCAAATCTACCTCGTCGGACTTCTTTTTTCTTCTACTTTTCATCAACTTGTAAAAATTAGACAAGTGTGACATGGTCACGAAAAGTTTCCAGTGATCCAGGAAAATATTTGCTTTATTATAATTCCAGTCTTGGATCACAATGTTTGTTTGTGATCATGTTTTTAATTTCGGTCGGTAAAGACCACCTTCAGACGTAGAAAATATGATACACATAAAGGTAGTCTAATTTACAACACACCTGAATGTATACCAGAAACCAACACTAAAACAACTGTACAACATACCCATACCTGAGTAAAAACGTGTTGCGTTACATATATCACACGATTACAAGAGATGGCGCAGTGAAAATCTTTAGCCATTTTGGCATCATCAAACAAAGAAAATTATGGTATGTAAAGAGCATTATTGAAGCGTACGTACTGTACGTGAAGTGATATTCACTTATACTGCGTTGTGGCTGCAAGTACGTCGATCCAAGGCCGCTAAATGTTGCCGACTCGCGCCGGTTTACACGATTTCAAAGAAGTGCAAACGTTATATTCAAGTATCTCAAAACTTAGCTCAAATTTTAGTAAAGGAAACGTATAAAATAAAACGGAACCGCACAGTAACCCTGGGTTAAGTGTGGGGCGGTGGTGCGGCGGGTGGACTGCTGTGGCTGGTTGTGGAGTTGGGAACCGCTGAGGGCTACGGCGGAACGAAGCCTCTCCGTTGTTTCTAGGTCCCCGGTTCAATACACAATGCCCAAAATATGAGTTGTAAATTGAACATAAAATAACATATATAGAGTGCTTGGTTAGATGTAAGAGAGGGGCTGATAACTGTGAATTTTCATTCTTCTTCTTCGTTCAAGTCTTGTTGTTGGAGACACAGCTTCGTCTCTTCTGCAGTCTTCAACATCTCCATTTGTGAAGAACGTCTCGTTTCACTGGTCTTATTGTTTGAAGTGGGATTCTCACGGTCATCCTCTCGGTTTCTTCCCTATGATCTAGGGTTTGAAAATATTTTGTAAAAGAATATCATGTCTAATTAAGTGTCCAATAAGTTTGCTTAGCGTTGGACTAAAAATTCCAGGAATTCTTTTTTCTCTTCTACTTGTCGCAGAACCTGCTCTTTCGTTCTTCTGTCAGCACCTGGTTCCTGCTATTCTGCTGCAGGACTACATTTCCGCATCTTGAAGCGAGCTATCTCCTGCTTTGCTAGGCTTCAGGTTTCACTTCTGTACGTTAGGGCACTACATGAAAAGGGCTTTACAAATGTTTTCCTAGTATTGTACCTGATGTACTCCTTCAACAGAAGGTTCTTCTTATTTAGGGAAGAGCTCTTGGCCAGTGCTACTCCCTTGAGACGTCTATTGTTTCTCTCCACATTGCTACATAGATAACGAAATTCGGTTACTTCCTCGAGTTTCACACTGCTGTGTCTTACTTTAACCTCCTTTCTTGTCTATAACCATGGCTTTTGTCTTCTTGGTGTTTATTTCAGTTTGTTATCTCTTGATTTAATAAGCTAACCAATTTATTTAGTTCCTCCTCTGAATCTTCTACTATTACAGTCTCAACGGGCAGGAAAAATAAATCAATAAACAAGCTCACCGGACAAAAAATTTGTCATCCTTGCAGAAATCGTATAATACCGCGTAATTCCGCTCCTGGACTTGACAACCGCCTCGTTTCGGTTGGAACATCAGTCCACATTGTTGTGCAGATACGTCGCATCCAGTTCAAGCCACTGGCTGAGGATATGATATGCCAGCCGAGGTGGCCGAGCGGTTCTAGACGCTACAGTCTGGAATAGCGCGACCGCTACGGTCGCAGGTTCGAATCCTGCCTCGGGCATGGATGTGTGTGATGTCCTTAGGTTAGTTAGGTTTAAGTAGTTCTAAGTTCTAGGGGACTGATGACCTTAGAAGTTAAGTCCCATAGTGCTCAGAGCCATTTGAACTTTTTTTTTTTTTTTTTTTTTTTTTTTTTTTTTTTTTTGAGGATATGATACCGTAGTTCCACCAAATTGCGGTGGTGCTGATCTCAGCATTAAACCTTCTGTTCCAAAATATCCCTCTGGGTTCGAACCAAGTGATTTTGAAAGCCAGTCGAGATGTAATACGGTGGGGCACTATACAGAAAACCAGTTATATGTTCTTCCAGCCGACGAACTTCGCTGTTGTCTTCATGTGCCTGTGTGAGCAATGGCCTCTTGCTAGGCGACCGACACCAAATGTTCATTGCATACCGTCCCGTCGGAGTGACCGTTCGCTAACAGGTGGGAGTGGACCTTCGTTCAATGCCTACAGCAATTCCTGTCTTATCTGGAAGCTATTTTGATTCATAAGCCGCTCAGGCTCATCATAATCAGCTACTTTTTTCCGATAAAAACAGTTCTGACGTCGTGTTTCGTGGCCACGGGTGTTACAACACTGCTTGTGGGCATACTGAACAATCCACTGCGAAACACCAACAGATCCAGGAATTTCACATGCCGTATAGCCATGGGCACGGCAAAACATGATTGCCCCTATTTTGCACTGTGCGTACAACGTCCAATACAGATGGTTCACTGTTCGCTACTGCCTTATGCTCACGTAGAAGCAGTACGTGCGCAGCTGAGGATACGACTGGATCACTGAGCCATCTGTAAAGGCTTAACGATTAATATGTGCCGCTCGCTGGGGTGACGACATTTTGTCCGGTGAGCTTATGTAAGAAATGTTAATCCAACTTCTTTCGCAAAAATCCTCTACAGTACCATAATACCAACCAATCGTGCGATGCATCAGCATTCCACACCATCATACTCATGGAACAGGAAGAATTCACACGACCAGCATGACATCGATCATCTCATTATTACTTTTTCTTTGGATGATATTTAATCTTGCCTGGAGAGCGGCAGACAGACCAGTGCCGACTCGCCGCCTGCAAACTTCGGTTATTCGCAGTGTGTGAGAGCGCGCGGCGTGTTGCAGGTCGTTGCTGGGAGTCTCTGCAGCTGTTCCGGAGGGCGCTGCGGCTGGAGGCGGGCCACGGGCCGTCGTTGCTGGGGGCGGCCAGAGCGCTGCGGGGGCTGGGCCAGCTGGTGCGGCTGCGCGTGCTGCTCACCAGGTACCGGCACTGACAATTACTTGGAGAAGTGCATGATACGTACTGTGCTGTCTTGCGATATACACTACTGGCCATTAAAATTTCTAGACCAAGAAGAAATTCAGATGATAAACAGGTATTCATTGGACAAATATATTATACTAGAACAGGCATGTGTTTACACTTTCACGCAATTTGGGTGCATAGATCCCGAAAAATCAGTGGCCAGAACAACCAGCTCTGGCCGTAATAACGGCCTTGATATGCCTGGGCATTGAGTCAAACAGAGCTTGGATGGCGTGTACAGGTACAGCTGCCCATGCAGCTTCAACACGATACCACAGTTCAAGAGTAGTGACTGGCGTATTGTGACGAGCCAGTTGCTCGGCCACCATTTACCAGACGTTTTCAATTTATGAGAGATCTGGAGAATGTGCTGGCCAGGGAAGCAGTCGAACATTTTCTGTATCCAGAAAGGCCCGTACAGGACCTGCAACATGCGGTCGTGCATTATCCTGCTGAAATGTAGGGTTTCGCACGGCCGAACGAAGGGTAGAGCCACGGGTCGTAACACATCTGAATTGTAACGTCCTCTGTTCCAAGTGCCGTCAATGCGAACAAGAGGTGACCGAGACGTGCAACCAATGGCACCCCATACCATCACTCCGGATGATACGCCAGTATGGCGATGACGAATATACGCTTCCAATGTGCGTTCACCGCGATGTCACCAAACACGGATGCGAACATCATGATGCTATAAACAGAACCTGGATTCATCCGAAAAAATGACGTTTAGCCATTCGTGCACCTAGGTTCATCGCTGAGTAAACCATCGCAGGCGCTCCTGTCTGTGATGCAGCGTCAAGGGTAACCGCTGAAATGATAGTCCATGCTGCTGCAAACGTTGCCGAACTGTTCGTGCAGATGGCTGTTTACTTGCAAACGTCCCCATCTGTTGACTCAGGGATCGAGACGTGGCTGCGCGATCCGTTACAGCTATGCGGATTAGATGCCTGTCATCTTGACTGCTAGTGAAATGAGGCCGTTGGGATCCAGCACGGCATTCCGTATTACCCTCCTGAACCCACCGATTCCATACTCTGCTAACAGTCATTGGATATCGACCAACGCGGGCAGCAATGTCACAATACGATAAACTGCAATCGCAATAGGCTACAATCCGACTTTTATTAAAGTCGCAAACGTGATGGAACGCATTTTTCCTCCTTACACGAGGCATCATAACAACGTTTCACCAGACAACGCCGGTCAACTGCTCTTTGTGTATGAGAAATCGGTTGGAAACTTCCCTCACGTCAGTACGTTGTAGATGTCGCCAAAGGCGCCAGCCTTGTGTGAATGCTCTGAAAAGCTAATCACTTGCATATCGCAGCATCTTCTTCCCGTAGGTTAAATTTAGCGTCTGTAGCACGTCATCTTCGTGGTGTAGCAATTTTAATGGCTAGTAGTGTATTTATTCACTACCAGTTTCGATCATTGACTACCTCCACAATGAAAAAATACCCATTGTGACAGCTTCATATACCACGTGTAGAAGCATGAAACCGGAATTTGGTTGCAATAGTTACACATCTGTTCTTTGAAACTGATAAAAATATTTTATTCAAAATAACCTCCATTGCTGTTTACACATTTCTCCCACCTCTCCGTCAGGCTATGAATGCCACGCCAGAAAAACAGTACTTCTTTTGAAGCGAACCAGCTAGAGAGCCATTTTCGTACATTTCCATACGAAAAAAATGCCTTGTTCAGCGAGAGTGTGTCCCAGTAATGCAAGTAATCGGTAATCAGACGGAGACAAGTCTGGAGAATAAGCCGCATGCCTTAGTATTTGCTGACTGAACGTCTCGATCGTTTCCCTGACTCATTTTGCAGTGTGTGATGGGGCGTTTGTAACGTGCGCGTGGGGCACACAATACTCATTGAAGCCAGTGCTATGGTAATTCAGCGGGGTTCACCTTATGAGAAAGGATTTTCGTATAGATATCGACCGCGTGTACCTGAATGGTGGCAAATCAGACTTCCACCCACTCTGTAATAACAATGATCCGTCAAATAAGTTCAAAATGCAATTACACGTCAGTATGGACCAAAAGCAACACTGAAGATGCTACCAATTTGATAACAATACGGTCGCCAGCCTAATTAGGCATTAACTGAGTTTCTTCCCTGTACAAGTTGGTAGATATTCATGCAAAACAACAAGTAGTAATACTGCATAATATAGCAGAATTTTAGAACCAGAATATCTATTGAACTGATAGTTTCACGTTCAGTACTGATATGGAAAAACCATGAATACATAACACTACACTATAATGTACACTACAAAACTTCGTACTGTCTATTGATCTGATTAAAATCGGGCATAGGTTGCCCTAGAAATAGCACTTTCGAGCCCCACACAAAATGTCAATTTTGATAAAGATAAAACACTGATAAATTTTTACTTATATATTGACTTTAACTTTTGCTGGCCAAACCAATGTGGAACACTTCAGAATTCAAATGAGTAACGGGGGAGGGGGGAACCCTGAAACTGTTATGATCACTGTATTAAAAAAAATTGATTACTGAAATTATCATGCGTTCAAGATTTCCAGTATATGAGTTACTACTCTTTTTATCTTATTTACTTCTCATTTAAATACCTTTATATCTGTCTCGAAATAATTAAACTTCATTACTATATCAATATTAAAGTTATCTTTCAACTTCGTTAGACCTTCGTTATTCATTTACTGGTTCATTAACAAAACAATCCTTTAAACACCATTCTAACATAACTAGGTCTGCAAGTAATTATTACTAACACAAAATTTAATTTTTCATTTCGGGACACTCGGATTGCACAACATTTGGAAAGGACCCTGTCTATGTTAGTTGTGAGGATAATTAAATGAGGGGAAGGTTCTGGTAAAACTTAGGTTATTATTGAACAGTTCACTCTATGGTCCATACGAATACAGTACTAAGAGTTTCAACCTGCTTTTATCGATGCGGCGGTTGGTGAGCGGCGAGATGGCGAGGCACAGAGCACACATACAACCAAGGCTATGGCTCTTGACGTATCGGCACTTTAATTCTTCTTAGCGTCGCAATACTTTTCTATTTAGTGCCCATGGAATTTTGCCATGCTGTGTGGGCGTTGGAACAGCTGACCCGAGGCTCAGTGAAACTACGTCTTCCAGGAGAGCCTCCTCGCTCCAGAATGTTGCTCAGACCGATGCCAAACTCCAACTACTACTGCTGAGCCCGTTGTGCCGTGCAGTGCCCGCGTGCATTTCCCCGCGCTCGCCTGCCATCAACCTTTTACCGCTCCCTGGCAGACCGGGTATTCACCCGAGGTTTTGCATTCTACATATCCTAACACATTGCCTGCGTATGGACCAGACGCACAATTACAATTTTAAACATCTTACAACAGTTTCAACATTTGTTACATTTCAATTCCATTACAATATTGTTTGACATTTGACATAAACATTAATATTCACATTGAAACTTGTTTACAGTTTTCTTAACACAATGGCATGAAACAAAAAAGAAATGAAAGCAGAACAATAATTACACGCGTTTATCGAAAAATCAGGAGAAAAAATATTATATGTACAATAGTACAGCGCTGTTGTTGTTGTTGTTACATGTTATCATGGAGCAATATACTTGCAAATGTAAGTAAACGGTAATTAGACGGAGTCAAGTCTGGAGAATAAGCCGCATGCCTTAGTATTTACTAACTGAACGTCTCCATCGTTTCCCTGACTCGTTTTGGAGTGTGTGATGGGGCGCTATCATGGAGTAACATGAATTTGTGTTGCCTTTTTCCATGTTCCGGTTGTTTTGCACACAGTTCTCGAATGAAATTGATCATTTGCTGTTGGCAGCGATCAGTGTTAACGGCTTCACTAGTTTTTAGCAGCTCATAATAGATGACACCCTTCTAATCATACCAAACACAGAGTATAGTTTTCTTTACAAAGCGATTTGACCTTGCAGTGGATGTCGATGGTTTGCCTGGTTCATCCATGCTTTACGGCTATTAGGATTCTCAAAATATATCCATATTTCCTCACCTGTCACTATTCGATGGAGATGCATCTGGCTAGAAGCATGCCACAAGTCGTCTTTCGATTTGCTTACTGTCTTTCATTTCCCCCGCTTTATGCACCTTTTCCATAGCTTTCAAACCGAAGAGAAACGGCTTCCCGGGTCACATTCAATTGTTCCGCGAGTTTCTGTTGAGTCTGAGTATCATCTTCATCCAATAAGGCCTGCAATTGGTTGTCTTAGAACTTTTTTGGTGGTTTCCCGCGCTCGTCGTTTCTCACGTCAGAATCACCACTTTTGAATTTTTTGAAACACTGTGTTTTCCCAAGAGCCAGTTCACGAAAGCTTCGACAAGCATTTGATGCGATTCTGTAGCATTTTTCTTCAAATGATATAAGAAAACCAATGCTGTCCGCAAATCGTAGTTTGTGGCCACACCACTTGACATGTTTACTCGTTTGAAACAGATATCGATGTATGGAACTTCGGCTACTGTCTGTTGACATTTGTCGTCAGCCGTCGCAGGAAGCAGATGGCGCTGCAGACGCGGTCTCACGGGCCCTACACCGACGGCTAGCATCATCTATAAGGAAACTCCGGTTTCATACTTCTATACCTCGTAGCGTACGCATACTAACCAGGAAACAATACGCCATTGCCGACTTGAAAACGTAAGAAAACTGACAACTTAGAGCCGTAGTACAGTCCTAACGAAGCAGGGAACAAAGATGAAAATATGAAAAGTTTTAAGAGCAGCGGCAATAGTAAATCTGCATTAGTATCGAAACGAAGGTCTTCCTATTCCCAGATGTCCGGCAGCAAGGTACAGAACCGTGGTTTTTCAGCAGATAATTCATTGTGTTGTGAAAGGAACACAAATTCCGCTGTTGCACCGAAAACGAGTCAGTGGGCAGGGCCTGCTCTTGCAATCTGCGTCTTCCGTGTCTGGTTTGAGACAGTCATTTGGACATGCAATGAATGGCCAATATATCGATTCGAAGTACCAGGAAAGAGTAGTAGAGGACGTTACGTGGAACACCCTAGCAAGTAGCCTTGTGCTGTCTAGTCTTTTAAATAACAACAATATTCTCAGAATGGCATTACCTTAACTAAGAAGGTTGGGTTCACATACGGTTGATTAATAGTGTCGTCAGTAACAACGTAATTTTACCATCTCTCAACGGTGTTTTTATTTATCACTACTTGGTAGCAATCTTTCCCTTCTACTTTTCTTCTTCTGGTGCTACTACTAATTCTTCTCTGATTTCATGGAATTGGTGTAGAACCTTTCCGAAACCGAAGGACTTTAACAAAATTGTTGCTTCCATGACTTCATCGGCCATCCTGTATCCCGATTTTCGGTTTGACTGAAATGTAATGCTTGCCATGGCAGGCGGTCATGTGACATCCTTTTGAAGCAGTCGTACCAAATTTTTTTGTAATGTTTAATCTCCACTCTCATTGTTGCTTTAAGGTCTAGTTGAGTTTTATATCTTCACTCTGCACTCTCCGTCTCTTATCGTTGGTCCAAGAACTGACCTCAGACACCTAATCTTAGCTGCTTCAATTCTTCGTTCATTGTCTTCTCTCAAGTTTTCACCACCGTACATGAGAGCATTCTTAGCCACAACCTGGTGTCCTAACCGGCCGCTGTGGCCGAGCGGTTCTAGGGGCTTCAGTCCGGAACCGCACTGATGCCGCGGTCGCACGTTCGAATCCTGCCTCGGGCAGGGATGTGTGTCATGTCTTTAGGTTAGTTAGGTTTAAGTAGTTCGAAGTTCTAGGGGACTGATGACCTCAGATGTTAAATACCATAGTGGTCAGACCCATTTCGTGGCATAATATCCGGCAAACGGAAAGATACGAAGGTGGAATCTCTCGTCTCTTATAGAGATTTGTGACCAAAGAATGAAGTAAAGGAAAGTGACTTCTGAAATTACAATATTACCAGGTCTCTGTCGTGTTTCACAGTGTTACGTTTTAACAAAGATTTTTTGCCGAGTACAGATACTTACCTCAGTTCCAAGAAGAACAAAATAGAATGGAATTAAGATGAGTATCGATATATAAAAATGTGAATGCATATACGTTGTGTTAGTGCTGACCAAGATTACTATAAAGTATATGTTCTGAATCAGGGTACTAGTAATTACAATATTACTCAATAATTTCAGTAGACTTCGTCTTTTTAAGCAGAAACTGGCTGTAAACCAACAAACGAAAATCGATGTGTTGGAACAGTTGTGTAACCTGGTCTTGCCTTTCTTTGCAATATTCTAACAACTAGGCTATCCAGCTTGTCCTCAAGAATTGTTGCTTATCTCCACTCAGGAAGTATACTTCTGCTAGTGTCTACAAAGTCCAGCAAGCGATTCCAATGTCTGTAGGCAAAGCACAATAGTACTGAACTCTACCAATATATTCCCATGAAGAGATATGCATAAGTATTTGAAGTAAGATAATGCTGGTGGTACTGAAACTTTGTGGCCGTTCACGGGGCGTAATTGGGTAACTTAGTACCTATTTCACTATTCTCTGCAAATAAATTTAATGGAATTTAGAAATATCGGTTTTGCAATGGGAGTCTGGATCATTACCAAGTGTTCTGACTTCCATGCTTTATTCAGTGATTCACATGGAAATATCTTTATTATTACCATAATGTTCCCGTTGTGTTATTTCTATTTTTATTATGTATTTTCTGAAGTGTCACATTTCACGATGATGCGACAGTGTCACAGAGGTCCTATGAAACAAAGTAAAACAATTAAGTTCTTAAAAGACATCAGTACTTTATTTTCAAACTGCATAAAAGCGAAATAGCCTTTGGCCGTTTTCAAGCGAGTCAGTTTAGTTTTAGAGCAAAAGGTTGGAATCCTGATCGTGGAATTTTTAAATAAGGAAATTTTAAAAAAGGTGAGATCTATGTCTTTTAAAAAAATTTCTATGACTGTGAAATTTCCCAAAGAAACGGTAATCATAAAGTGAATATGTGCAGGTGGTTTCCGCTACTTTTAGCAGGTAATATGCTAAGTTTCCAAGACAGTTAATATAATTTTGTTTTGGTGACAGCTGGTTGGAATAGCACATTTGTTGAGATCTTAAACATCTTTATATTTTCAATAAAAATTCAGTTAGATCTAGATTTCGGTCTTCCATAATCTAAGATAGTCAGCCTATGTCGTCGGACTAATGTTTAGTATCATTATTTTTTTTTTCGAACATTTTTCCAAAATCACTACCAATAATCCAGAGTTTCAGAATAATATAATACGTTTTCAGGTACACATGTTGTAAGCTTTATATATTTTAACTTTCATAGTGACAGCAGGACATGCGAGGTTCTGTCAGATTTACCTATTTAGTTAGAATTGTTTCAATAAACCCGGAAACGTCTCACAGAAGAAATGAAAGTTTGATTTACATTTTGATCGTTTAGTCATTAGCTGGGCATGAGTTGAGCACAGTTTTCCTACAATGTTACTTTCTGATTTTATTGTTTTATTTTTTCTATTATTAGTAGCTTTTAACGTTTACATCGTATAACAAAAGTCTCAGAATGACACTCACTCAGGTTCGTGACCTAAAGTACAAATAACAATTTGTCCTACCATTCGTAATGTCACCTGCAATGATTTTTCTAAGGTAGTAAGTAATTTTCTTTACCTTACTTTATCTCTCATTTGAAACTAATATTCCGTAATATTTAAAATACGCTTTTATTTGTATTTCCTGCAGAGTAACTTACACTTGGAAACCAAATGTCATGTTTAAACGTAATGTATTTTCAGTCTGTTTAAAAAAGGGAAATTGACGGCCATCTAGAACAGTTCTTCTTCTGATGCGTTAAGAGCCTGAGTCAAGTTAAGCGGAGAAGACTAACTCCGTTGAAGAGATTGTTCATATCTTCTGTTAAAGAGAACTGTGTGTGTTTTATTGCTCTTATCGGTCGGTTATAGATGGAAATGTAGCTCTGAAAGTGGCTCAGATTAGAACTGGCGAAAACAGGGCTAAAGAACTTTCTTGATATCAGCTTCCACCATTGTTTAAAAGTAAAGTAGAGCAGTAATTTCCTAGCATCAGGTAGCCCTTGGTCGCAATATAAGTGGTAACAATTTAAAAAGAAATTACGGGAAGCTGGAGATAGCCTACAGAAAAACTTCCCACACTGCTTTCAGAAAAATAATGGATCTAAATAACTGCAGGGAACAAGAGCAATTAACTCAGAAAACGTTTTTTTTTTACAAAAATAATAACCCACCTTACGGGAGGTCCGATAGAAGAGTTAAAAGAAAGGGAAGAGACCTGAGTCATCCTGCTAAGCTCAGAAATAATACACTACTTCAAATTCTCATTGTGATGATGTAAGCAGGCTGCTTAAAACCTTTTGTTTCGCAGTGCTTCTCAAGCCAACTTAGCGTCTGATAATTTTCGGAAAAGCAACTAGTAATAGAGAAAAGAAACAAACTTTCGTTCATTCATACGATAAGACAATTAATTTCAGTTTCTGTCTCTGAAACTTTGTATTATTTCAAACTAATAATACACTACTTCAAATTCTCATTGTGATGATGTAAGCAGGCTGCTTAAAACCTTTTGTTTCGCAGTGCTTCTCAAGCCAACTTAGCGTCTGATAATTTTCGGAAAAGCAACTAGTAATAGAGAAAAGAAACAAACTTTCGTTCATTCATACGATAAGACAATTAATTTCAGTTTCTGTCTCTGAAACTTGTATTATTTCAAACTACTTATGGCATTCTGTCTTTACTACTAGCATGCTAAAATACCTGTATTTAGTCTGTAGAAATTCCGTTTTTAAGTGATACTGATATCAGTACAACCATCAGTCGTAATATGACTAATGGGCTGAAACACTAAAAAATAACACAGTTCCCCTAAATGGGGAATCGCACAAGTGACTATGTGAACAATGATCGGAACTGTGAAACGCTCTTCCTTGTGAGTAAGTTTGCAGCACTTAAAAATGTTTGTCATACGTTTATTTTAGTATTGCTGTGGTCCAACTGACAGTAATGCCTCGAAGGAAGGAAGAAGGTTAGGGTTTAAAGTCGTGTAGACATCGCGGTTAATAGAGACGGAGCTCAAGCACGAAATGTTCCGAGGGTGGAGAAAGAAGTCGACCGTCTCCTTTCAAAGAAACCGTCTAGTTGTTTCCCAGGAGAGGTTTAGGGTGGCCGAGTGTAGATTTCAACCCTCTTCCCCTTTGAATGCGAGTTCAGTGTTTTAATTGGTGTGTTGTCACCCTGCTCGCTAAATGCCTCAAGGAAAATGAACATTTAGCATAGGAATTTCGTCAAATATTTCTATTCACATTACAAGTAGGATGTTGTACGTCACTGCGTACGAATTATGCATGAAATCAAACACAGGATTGGGACCTACGTAAATGTAGTAAATAACGAACTAGGGTAAACAGGAATTAATTATGCCTTATTACGTGCAGTACACCTACAGGAAGGAGGTGGTTGAAATGGCTCTAATCACTGTGGGACTTAACATCTGAGGTCATCAGTCTCCTAGACTTCGAACTACTTAAACCTAACTAACGGAAGGACATCACACACATCTATGCCCGAAGCTGGATTCGAACCTATGACAGCAGCAGCAGCGCGGTTCCGAACTGAAGCGCCTAGCACCGCTCGGCCACAGCGGCCGGCACAGGAAGGAGACGCAGTTTAAGAATTAAATTTACATAGTTCCCATTTATTCACCATTTTCTGGAAAATGTGCGTAATAAGGCTATGTTTGAATATATCAATAAATCACACGCACCTGTGAGCGTCAGAATTCGATGGCAACTTTGAAATATGTGTCACCGTGCCAAATGGTACCCCCAACAGTGAGACTCAGATGCCAGTTTTTACAAACAACTTCCAGCACGTATACTGATGTTGCTATGAAAATGGATCTAACAGTAAATGCGTGTATTACCTGCTACCAATATAAATTTTATAATTTTATGGTATACTGTATTATTATAGGATTTGACTATGGCCAAATATTTCACTAAAAAAATAAAAATATCGAACTGCGGTAATTTGCACCCTTTTCTTAACGTTTTCATACTCCTTTCTGCCGATTTGATACCACAATTCACTACGTCCTATCATGAGATACTGTTTTCATGTATACATCCATATTGTGCTCTGTTTTCTTACATCCTATTCCATACATTTTAATCTTTCTCTCATATAAAATCTCTCTATTCCATTTCGGCGCCAAGTTAACAACTTAGGAAATTTTCTACTACCCGCCTCACCTTTTATGCCTCTAGTATTGATTCAATCTCTATAACGTATCGTACTACTTGGTTCGTGGTCTATTTTCCAACTTCCCAGTTTATAAATACTGGTGAGTCAAAATAATTAGCCTCTGTGGACCACAAGATTGAATACCTCTAGTGGCGTTGCGAGCACACGACATGATAAAGAAATAATACACGGTGATACTGTGACGATGTTAAGGAACTTCAGGAATGATGGAGAAGGATATACGTATCGTTTTGAGGTAAGAGGCCTTGGTCCAGACACGATAATCGCTCTGATATCTCTGACAGTGGAAGGCATGGATCGTCACTGTTGTTGCTAAGATTGTAGGACAGGTAAATTTCAGAGGTGGTAGTGTGGATCGTAACAAGAAAAAAAGTCCAGTACATATGGACTCTAAAATGCATACATTAAGAACTATCAGTGCTTGTTCATTTTCGCTACTGTGAAACAAACTCCTTCTAATGAACAAGTGCCTGCATCTCTTAAGGTATGCGTTCTAGAGCCCAAGTTCGTCGTGTTTTTTTCCTTTCTTTTCATCCATACTACCTCCTTCAAAAAAATGAAAAGCAAAGAGCTTGCTGTAGAAGAGATGTGTTTCATAGTATTGAAGTCTACGACTCACCTCAGATGATGTTTCCCGCAGCTGGCAACGAAACGTCAGGGAGAAGTATTTCTATTATTGGACCACGGCCTCTTAGCCCGGAAGTTTTAATTACTCCAGTCAACACTGTCAAAAGCTTTCTCTAAGTCTACAAATGCTAGAAACGTAGGTTTGCCTTTCCTTAATCTTCCTTCTAAGATAAGTCGTAAGGTCAGTATTGCCTCACGTGTTCCAGTATTTCTACGGAATCCAAACTGATCTTCCCCGAGGTCGGCTTCTACTAGTTTTTCCATTCGTCTGTAGAGAATTCGTGTTAGTATTTTGCAGCTGTGGCTTATTAAGCTGATTGTTCGGTAATTCTCACGTCTGTCAACACCTGCTTTCTTTAGGATTGGAATTATTATATTCTTCTTGAAGTCTGAGGGTATTTCGCCTGTTTCATACATCTTCTCACCAGATGGTAGAGTTTTGTGATGACTGGCTCTCCCAAGGCCGTCAGTAGTTCCAATGTAATGTTGTCTACTCCGGGGGCCTTGTTTCGACTCAGGTCTTTCAGTGCTCTGTCAAACTCTTCACGCAGTATCGTATCTCCCATTTCATCTTCATCTACATCCTCTTCCATTTCCATAATATTGTCCTCAAGAACATCGCCCTTGTATAGACCCTCTATATACTCCTTCCACCTTTCTGCTTTCCCTTCTTTGCTTAGAACTGGGTTTCCATCTGAGCTCTTGATGTTCATACAAGTGGTTCTCTTATCACCAAAGGTTTCTTTAATTTTCCTGTAGGCAGTATCTATCTTACCCCTAGTGAGATAAGCCTCTACATCCTTACATTTCTCCTCTAGCCATCCCTGCTTAGCCATTTTGCACTTCCTGTCGATCTCATTTTTGAGACGTTTGTATTCCTTTTTGCCTGCTTCATTTACTGCATTTTTATATTTTCTCCTTTCATCAAATAAATTCAATATTTCTTTTGTTACCCAAGGTTTTCTACTAGACCTCGTCTTTTTACCTACTTGATCCTCTGCTGCCTTCACTACTTCATCCCTCCACTCTTCTTCTACTGTATTTATTTCCCCCATTCCTGTCAATTTTTCCCTTATGCTCTCCCTGAAACTCTGTACAACCTCTGGTTCCTTCAGTTTATCCAGGTCCCATCTCCTTAAATTCCCACCTTTTTGCACTTTCTTCAGTTTTAATCTACAGGTCATAACCAATAGATTGTGGTCAGAGTCCACATCTGCCCCTGGAAATGTCTTACAATTTAAAACCTGGTTCCTAAATCTCTGTCTTACCATTATATAATCTATCTGATACCTTTTAGTATCTCCAGGGTTCTTCCATGTATACAACCTTCTATCATGATTCTTAAACCAAGTGTTAGCTATGATTAAGTTGTGCTCTGTGCAAAATTCTACCAGGCGGCTTCCTCTTTCATTTCTTAGTCCCAATCCATATTCACCTACTACGTTTCCTTCTCTCCCTTTTCCTACACTCGAATTCCAATCACCCATGACTATCAAATTTTCGTCTCCCTTCACTATCTGAATAATTTCTTTTATTTCCTCATACATTTCTTCAATTTCTTCGTCATCTGCAGAGCTAGTTGGCATATAAACTTGTACTACTGTAGTAGGTGTGGGCTTCGTATCTATCTTGGCCACAATAATGCGTTCACTATGCTGTTTATAGTAGCTTACCCGCATTCCTATTTTCCTTTTCATTATTAAACTTACTCCTGCATTACCCCTATTTGACTTTGTGTTTATAACCCTGTAGTCACCTGGCCAGAAGTCTTGTTCCTCTTGCCACCGAACTTCACTAATTCCCACTATATCTAACTTTAACCTATCCATTTCCCTTTTCAAATTTTCTAACCTACCTGCCCGATTAAGGGATCTGACATTCCACGCTCCGATCCGTAGAACGCCAGTTTTCTTTCTCCTGATAATGACATCCTCTTGAGTAGTCCCCGCCCGGAGATCCGAATGGGGGACTATTTTACCTCCGGAATATTTTACCCAAGAGGACGCCATCATCATTTAATCATACAGTAAAGCTGCATGCCCTCGGGAAAAATTACGGCCGTAGTTTCCCCTTGCTTTCAGCCGTTCGCAGTACCAGCACAGCAAGGCCGTTTTGGTTATTGTTACAAGGCCAGATCAGTCAATCATCCAGACTGTTGCCCTTGCAACTACTGAAAAGGCTGCTGCCCCTCTTCAGGAACCACACGTTTGTCTGGCCTCTCAACAGATACCCCTCCGTTGTGGTTGTACCTACGGTACAGCTATCTGTATCGCTGAGGCACGCAAGCCTCCCCACCAACGGCAAGGTCCATGGTTCATGGGGGGGCTCTTGAGAGTATGTTTCAGAAATACACACGAACAAAATAGTACATGGCAGAACATCCGAGACACTGTCGAAAAACCAACTAAAATAGTTTTAGTCCCGTAATTGAGGTTAAGGCTGGTCGTCAACTGAATGAAAAAATACACACACACCAAAAAAGGATTTGCATCACCTGGGTTCCAAGCGTTCCGGAACCTGTACAGAAAATTGGAATATAGATCCATATTAACATCATTTCCATTCTTTTTATTGATCATCCAAACCACACATTGCATATTGTACCGCCATACACCGAGACCTTTAGATGTGATGGTGGAGACTGCTGTACACACCGGTACCTCTAATACCCAGTAGCACGTCCTCATGCAGTGATGCATGGCTGTATTCGTCGTGACATACTATCCGCAAGTTCATCAAGGCACTGTTGGTCCACATTGTCCCACTCCTTAACGGCAATTCGACGTAGATCCCTCACAGTGGTTGGTGGGTCAAGTCGTCCATAAACAGCCCTTTTCAAACTATCCCAGGCATGTTCGATAGGGTTCATGTCTGGAGAACATGTTGGGCAGTTTAGTCGAGCAATGACGTTATCCTGAAAGAAGTCGTTCACAAGATGTGCACGATGGGGGCGCGAATTGTCATCCATCAAGACGAATGCCTCCCCAATATGACGGCACTATGGTTGCACTAGCGGTCGGAGGATGGCATTCACTTATCGTACAGCCTTCCATGACCACCAGGGGCATCCGTCAGCCCCACATAATGCCACCCCAAAACAGCAGAAACCTCCACCTTGCTGCTTTCACTGGACACTGTGTCTAAGGCGTTCAGCCTGGCGGGTGCCTCCAAACACGTCTCCAACGATTGTCTGGTTGAAGGCATATGCGACACTCATCGGTGAGGAGAACGTGATACCAATACTGAGCAGTCCATTCGGCATGTTGTAGGGCCCATCTGCACCGCGCTGCATGGTGTCGTGGTTACAAAGATGGACCTCGCCTTGAACGTCGGGAATAAAGTTGCGCCTCATGTAGCCTATTGCGCACAGTTTGAATCTTAACACGACGTCCTGTGGCTCCACGAAAAGCATTATTCAACACGGTGGCGTTGCTGTCAGGGTTTCTCCGCTCTATAATCCACAGGTAGCGGTCATCCACTGCGGTAGTAGCCTTTGGGCGGCCTGAACGAGGAATGTCACCGAGAGTTCTAGTCTCTCTGTATCTCTTCCATTTCCGAACAACATCGGTTTGGTTGACTCCGAGACGCCTGGACACTTCCTTTGTCGAGAGCCCTTCCTGGCACAAAGTAACAATGCGGACGCAATTGAACCGCGGTATCGCCCGTATAGGCATGGTTGAACTAAAATGTAAACTTTCACGGCCGGAAATATCATGTCCATTATAATTATCCGGGCTGTTATGCCGTGGTCGGTTGATGACGTTGGGAATCACCACAGCATTCATCAACCGACCACGGCATAACAGCCCGGATAATTATAATGGACATGGTTGAACTACAGACAGTATGAGCCGTGTACCTCCTTCATGGTGGAATAACTGGAACTGATCGTCTGTCGGAACCCTCCATCTAATAGGCACTGCTCATGCATGGTTGTTTACATCTTTTGGTGGGTTTAGTGACATCTCTGAACAGTCAAAGAGACTGTGTCTGTGATACAATATCCACAGTCGTCTATCTTCAGGAGTTCTCGGAACCGGGGTGATGTAAAACTTTTTTTGATGTGTCTGTATAGGTCATCGTCTTAAGTGGACAGACTCCGAGAATGCGGAAGTAAGGCTGCATACATTTCGAAAGCGTCGTGTGGAGTATATGAACAAGCAGATTAAAAACCTACAAAATGAATCAGAATGTCTTAGTTAGCAGGCAGTTAATGATTTAAATCTTTCTTCATCAGCTATCACACAAACTGTTAATCTGGCGCCTTAAGAACGTTCCCAATGAACAATAGGGTAGCTCAACGTACAGCTCAGACGTAAAAACTGACCGCCGTTCGGCCGCCACAGAGACTAAGAGCGAGTCGTTCACTTAAGGTGGCCAATAAAACCGGCCGCCCCTGACAACGCTATCTCCACAATCTGGCAACACTGTAAGAATAGGAAGTGTCAGGAGTAAGTGTTGTCTACTTCAGAGATATCATAGTGTTGTGAGAGCACGTGATCTGGTGGCAAACTTCGAGGGTTGTGGACTTATATTTCCGCGTTCGCGTCCAACGTTTTTTTCTGTTTTCTTTTTGTTTTTAACCACATTTTGGCCGTCTTCTAAAGTATGAATGAACCTCGAAGATAATCCACTTGACATTGTCCCCACCAATAATAGGAAACTCTTCCAGAAACCATTCCGCAGGATAGCTTGTGGCTGCGTCGCGATCAGCACAGCTTATGCTCGAGCGTTTCCTCGCACTACAGCGGCTACCGACCACCGGCCACACGCCACCCGCCCCCTGTAATCGGGTGAAAGCGGCGCCACGCTGTCAGTGTATGTATCAACTGTCATTTTCGAATTTGAAGTTCTAGTTATCATCTTGCAGTTAAGAATTGGATTTTGCATATTTGAAAATCATGAACTACAGTTAAGCGGTGTAAAATTGGGTCGCAAGTGGAAAAATGAGTAACATCTACAACACAGTATTTACTTTTGGTATAATAGAGGGGTGAATGCAGAGGAGGCAGCACGAAAGGTTTGATCTGTGTGTGGAGCGACTGGTTTTGGGAAAAATATGCCAGAAAGAGATGTTCTTGTTTCAACAAAGATCGTATTGTCATGAATGATTTTCCACGTGAAGGAAGTTTCGACTACTGATAGAAGTAATGGATTACCATTTAACACTTGCATTCAACAGGCAAGGTTCAGAAGTGTGGTGTAGGAGTATTGCACGCTCTAATTCGAAACATCAAAATTCAACAGAGTGACTATTATTGCAGTTTCGCTTGAACGTCATCAAGTCGCTCATTAGACATTTCTATGCGATACTGTTACTGGTGACGAGTTATGATGCCTTTATCGTTAACTTCCTAAGAAGAAACGAAAGGCTGAGCCCTACCAAAAGACAAACTCGCTGTTAGTAGTAGTTTATCCTGTAGTGTAGCTGAAGTGGATAGTTCCTGTGAAATATTATGGGTGGAGGTTACACTCAACAACCGAGCTAGATTAATAATTGGCTCCTTTTACCGACCTCCCGACTCAGCAGCATTAGTGGCAGAACAATTTAGAGAAATTTTGGAATGCATTGCACATAAATTTTCTCAGCATATTATAGTCTTAGGTGGAGATTTCAATTTGCCAGATATAGACTGGGACACAGATGTAGCTACGAAGGCTTTCCCGGCGTAATAATTACTCACGATCGGACGAAGCGGGACCACCTTCTTATGAATCTTGGGTAGACCGTATAATCTCGGTGGCACGGCAGCACCAGGACGAAGTTTTTTGAGAACGTCGTCAGGTAAAGAACTCTTCTTCAGCAGTGAAAGCGTCTTCCGACTTATCCGTCCAGTTGGGTCGTCCTGCAATGTTCTGTATGCTGAGTCTTCAAGTAAGAGATCCATCTTCCCCAGATAGTCATCACGTGACAGTAGAACCGTTGCGTTGCCTTTGTCTGCTGGTAGAACTATCAGATCTTCGTCTTCTCTAATGGACCGGACGGCTGCCCTTTCGGGAGAGGAGATGTTACTCCGTGGAGGCGGCGCCCGCCGCAACGTATGTGAGACCTCTTGCCTAATCTCTTCAGCTTGGTCCTCCGAAAAGCTGGACACTGCTTGTTCGACTGCGCAGATGATTTCGGTGATAGGCACATTCCTCGGTATAGGGGCAAAATTCAGGCCTTTCTCCAACACTGACAGCGTGGCGTCTTTTTATGGAAGATTTTGAGGACATGGCGCTGGTGACGCCGTACTTAAAACCAACTTGTTTCTGGAGGTACGTTGACGATACGTTTATGGTGTGGCCTCATGGGAGAGAAGCTCTTGACCGCCTCCTAGATCATTTTAATTCCCTGCATCCTAGCATCAAGTTTACCATGGAGGTGGAAAGTGATGGAAAGCTTCCGTTTCTGGATGTTCTGGTGTACAGAAAGGATGACGGGAGACTGGGACACAGTGTTTATCCAAAGCCTACGCACACGGACCGTTACCTGCATGCTTCTAGCTGTTATCCATCGTTCCAGCGTACCGGGGTCCTGCGGACGTTGGCGAGAAGAGCTTATGCCATTTCAGATGGAGAAAGCTTGACACAAGAATTGGACCATCTTAAGGTTGTGTTCAAGCAGAATGGCTATACAGATAAACAGATCCGTCGTGCTCTCCAGTTTGGACCTTCGCCTGAACGACCAGAAGATACCTGCACATCGGTGGCCTTTCTGCCTTTTGCTGGGAGCATTTCCTCGAAGATAGGAGGAACTCTGTAAAGATACCATATCAAAAGTACTTTTCGTCCGCCAGCCAAGATTAGAGCGCTCCTTGGCTCTGTAAAGAATGACTTGGGTATGAGGAAGCCCGGTGTGTTCAAGGTCCCTTGCCACTGTGGGAAGGCTTATATTGGGCAGACAATCCGGACCATTCAGGACCGATGTGTTGAGCATCAGCGGCACACACGGCTGCTTCAACCTGAGAAATCTGCAGTGGCGGAGCACTGTCTCACCGAGGGGCACAGAATGCTCTATGACAAGACACAAATGGTTGCCCCTGCATCTCGCTATTGGGACTGTGTTTTAAAAGAATCCATAGAGATTCGTTTATCTGATAATCTTTTTAATAGAGACAAGGGATATCTTTTAAGTAAGACTTGGGACCCGGTGTTATCTGACATTTTTGACAGCGATATCTCGATTTTGCCTATTTCCACCACTGGCGGCGCGGTATGTTTACGACGCTAGAGGGCAGTTACGGCACCTTCTCGCGCACGCGTTGTGGGTCTTCTGCGACCTATATAGGGGCCGCAGCTTGCGCTAGGAAGTCAGTTCCGGCGAGATCGTGCACCAGCACTCTGACCTGAAGATGGCGGCCAGTTGGACCGCGGAAAAATTGGTCATGAAGAAGTTATGATCCGGCTGCATACCCGAGAAAAATATTATGGGACAAAGATGTTTAGGACGGGTGGTAGGGACAGAGCATCGAGTGACATACTGAGTGCACTATCCGAAAATTACCTCGAGCAATTAAACCGAGAATCGACTCGTAGAGATAACATCTTGGACCTACTGATAACAAACAGACCCGAACTTTTCGACTCTGTAAGTGCAGAACAGAGAAGCAGTGATCATAAGACCGTTGCAGCATCCCTGAATATGGACGTTAATAGGAATATAAAAAAAGGGAGGAAGGTTTATCTGTTTAGCAAGAGTAATAGAAAGCAGATTTCAGACTACCTAAGAGATCAAAACGAAAATTTCTGTTCCGATATTGACAAAGTTGAGTGTTTATGGAAAAGTTTAAGGCAAATGTAAAATGCGTTTTAGACAGGTACGTGCCGAGTAAAACTGTGAGGGACGGGAAAAACCCACTGTGCTTCAACAATAAAGTTAGGAAACTCCTGCGAAAGCAAAGAGAGCTTCACTCCAAGTTTAAATGCAGCCAAAACCTCTCAGACAAACAGAACCTAAACGATGTCAAAGTTAGCGTAAGGAGGGCTATGCGTGAAGCGTTCAGTGAATTCGACAGTAAAATTCTATGTACCGACTTGACAAAAAATCCTAGGAAGTTCTGGTCTTACGTTAAATCAGTAAGCGGCTCGAAACAGCATATCCAGACACTCTGGGATGATGATGCATTGAAAGAGAGGATGACACGCGTAAAGCTGATATACTAAACACCTTTTTCCAAAGCTGTTTGAGAGAGGAAGACCGCACTGCAGTTCCATCTCTAAATCCTCGCACAAACGAAAATATAGCTGACATCGAAATAAGTGTTGAAGGAATAGAAAAGCAACTGGAATCACTCAACAGAGGAAAGTCCACTGGACTTGACTGGATACCAATTCGTTTCTACACAGAGTACGCCAAAGAACTTGCCCTCAATCTGACAGCCGTGTACCGCAAGTCTCTAGAGGAACGGAAGGTTCCAAATGATTGGAAAAGAGAAAAGGTAGTCCCAGTCTTCAAGAAGGGTCGTCGAGCAGATGCGCACAACTATAGACCTCTATCTCTGACGTCGATCGGTTGTAGAATTTTAGAACATGTTTTTTGCTCGAGTATCATGTCCCTTTTGGAAACCCAGAATCTACTCTGTAGGAATCAACATGGATCCGGAAACAGCGATCGTGTGAGACCCAACTCGCATTATTCGTTCATGAGACCAAGAAAATATTAGATACAGGCTCCCAGGTAGATGCTATTTTCCTTGACTTCCGGAAAACGTTCGATACAGTTCCGCACTGTCGCCTGATAAACAAAGTAAGAGCCTACGGAATATCAGACCAACTGTGTGGCTGGACTGAAGAGTTTTTAGCAAACAGAACACAGCATGTTGTTATCAATGGAGAGACGTCTACAGACATTAAAGTAACCTCTGGCGTTCCACAGGGGAGTGTTATGGGACCATTGCTTTTCACAATATATATAAATGACCTAGTAGATAGTGTCGGAAGTTCCATGCGGCTTTTCGCGGATGATGCTGTAGTATACAGAGAAGTTGCGGCATTAGAAAATTGTAGCGAAATGCAGGAATATCTGCAGTGGATAGGCACTTGGTGCAGGGAGCGGCAACCGACCCTTAACATAGACAAATGTAATGTATTGCGAATACATAGAAAGAAGGATCCTTTATTGTATGATTATATGATAGCGTAACAAACACTAGTAGCAGTTACTTCCGTAAAATATCTGGGAGTATGCGTGCGGAACGATTTGAAGTGGAATGGTCATATAAAAGTAATTGTCGGTAAGGCGGGTAACAGGTTGAGATTCATTGGTAGAGTCCTTAGAAAATGTAGTCCATCGACAAAGGAGGTGGCTTACTAAACACTCGTTCGACCTATACTTGAGTATTGCTCATCAGTGTGGGTTCCGTACCAGATCGGGTTGACGGAGGAGATAAAGAAGATCCAAAGAAGAGCGGCGCGTTTCTTCAAAGGGTTATTTGGTAACCGTGATAGCGTTACTGAGATGTTTAGCAAACTCAAGTGGCAGACTCTGCAAGAGTGACGCTCTGCATCGCGGTGTAGCTTGCTCGCCAGATTTCGAGAGGGTGCGTTTCTGGATGAGGTATCGAATATATTGCTTCCCCCTACTTATACCTCCCGAGGAGATCACGAATGTAAAATTAGAGAGATTCGAGCGCGCACGGAGGCTTTCAGACAGTCGTTCTTCCCGCGAACCATACGCGACTGGAACAGAAAAGGGAGGTAATGACAGTGGCACGTAAAGTGCCCTTCGCCACACACCGTTGGGTCGCTTGCGGAATATAAATGTAGATGTAGATGTAGGAAGAGTTGTGTGAACATAATATTTTCCATCTGATAGCTCCAAAAGTGTGTTTTGCACTATGAATTCTTCCCCAAGGTTGTGTCCATCACAGCGGGAATGTGTTGCCAATAATTGAGATACCTTTCGATCGCAGTGTAAGAAAATCGACCAACAAATGTACATCACGTGTGCTACACACTCTGTTGATTTGATAAAGAAAAATATCCAGGAGATTGATAGGGAAGTCATCTCTCAGGCACCTGTCCCTCTGATCGTATACTCGTAAAATTTTACCTTTCCGGTTCTTGATCGATCAACTGTCAAGGCAATTCATTTTTAGACGAATATGATCCTCAAACTGGATTGATTTAATGACATTGTTAGAACCAGTAGGTTTCTACAAGCGTAGAATTTGTGGACCACTTTAGTACTGTTAGATTGTTTTCGATATTGTGAAAGAATGTACTGTTGCCGATTAATCTTTCTTTGACGTTTACTGTTGTGTTCAATAAACAATTGAAGACGCAATTTTGATTCACTGTACTAATACAAATTCCATTCAACTTACTACAGGAACATCACGACGGCAGTCTATCTTAATAAAAGTGTCCGTCAGATGAATGTGGCTATTTTAACACTAATTAGTAGAGTATTACCGAGTTTTGACTTCGAAGAGGTGCGTATTTAGCTTTTTTGTTCTGTATTATACTCAAATATTATGAAAATTTGGCAGTTCCTAGATAAAATTTTGTATTCACAAGATTAAAAAATACGTCGGTAGAAAACAAAAGTTATGTAGTACCGTAAGGTTTTCGCTCTGACACTAAGCGTTGTCTTACGATTCCCTTATTCAGTTTCTGTCTGCCTACTTGAAGCTCTTCTACAAAACAGTTCAAAATCTGGTTTACAGCGAGTCTATAAAGGTGAAAGAAAGTACCATCTACCTGGTAGTCAAGACGCTATCTCGGAGCAAGTAAAGAAGTGCGGTACATGTGTCTTACTTATCGATCAGTCAGTTTCTATGACAGATAAATCACAACATACGAGACGATAGTAGTTGTATTTCCCGTGTGGAATGACTTTCTTGGACTCAAAAGTATTAACTGATATCCTTATGTCACATCTTAAGAGAAAATGACTCACATTATTTAACTAAAATGACACGATAATCTCAAGTGAATTTAGCAGGTTAGCTCTGTGGCATCAAAGAAGTAACTCGTCGGTCACAGAGTTGCCAAACATACTCTGCGTTGTTGCCAAGTTTCACTTATATTACCAGGAAGGATATCAGCTGATTGGCTCTGTGAGTGACCTCGGAAGTGATTATAGCTTCGTCTCAAAGTTGTGGGTGGCAAGGGCCGGAATATCCTCGGTACATGCCAATGGGTCTCCTTCGCGTTTCTGTAACCAGGTTTCGGGGCTATAGTGTAATTACTTCTAATACATAGATGCAAACGAAACGTCATAAATTAATAACTGTGACAATTATTTGTGTTTAACTGTCTTAATAGGACCGAAATCTTGAAAGAATGTTCACCAGATGTGATTCACTGTTTTTGAGCTTCTTCAGTGGCTGAGTTGGCAACGGATCTTTGGTATACAATATTGTTATTGAGATCACTGTAATTGGCACACACGCCTGAAGACAGGCATAACCTGGCTTCTTGTTGTCGGCTTTTCTGAAGGATATGCTGCCGTTGCTCGAAACGTGAACACTTAAGGTGAACTCGAATATTCCAATCAGATCTTTCTATACTTCCAGTTCTAACATTCAAAAAATAGTTACAAAAAGCGGCAGAAAAGCGCTGGTGAACCTGCATTTAATAATGTAGTCATAATTAGTGGAATATGACAGATTCCACCTGTCATCTGATAATTGTCAAAAATTCCTTTTTCATTTGCACGGCACCGCAGTATGAAATCAAGGGTTTAGTAAGATTCCTGTACTTAACTTCGTTGTGAACGTTTTCCACGACAGTAGAGGAGGAGCAAAACCATCTGACTTGAACTATACTTTTCTAGCTGGATTTGAATCTTTCGCTACAGTTGAAGTAGCAAATACAATAAGGTATCGAGAATGTGAGTCTTCACTCCTTGCTGTGATATAGGCTAGAGCAGAAGGACCAGGTTGCTCAAAAAGTAAAGGATGAGAGACGCTGCAATTAACGCATAAAGTAACCATGTCGCAAACGTAAATAGTCCACATCCGTGTCACTTAATAAACATTAATTGTTCAGGAAATTACAACTATATTTACCCAAATGAGTAGGTTGATGCAGCTCCAGTCTGTCACTATCACTGAGTTGACAAATATTTTAAGAATAGCACTTAAGATAGAAATATGTGTGTGTGGGGAGGGGGGGGAGGGGGCGGCCTGTTCGGATATGTCCGAAAGAACACACACTACGAATGGAAACGAACAACCTCGTTAATCAATTAAATATCGAAGGACAGATGTCCAGGCTGTCACAGAGCGTTAAAATACTGCTACGGCGTCAGATGAAAGTTGGTGCCTGACGAGGTTCGAACCGGGATTCGTTGTGTTTTTTCTTTTGGGCATCGTCTAAAGAATGGGCACCACAAATATATGCATATACAGGATGTTTCAGGAGGAGTAGTAGACATTTTAGCAGATGGTAGTATAGATGAATTGCATAAGACATTCCATATAAATGCCTCCACTTTTTATTGAGTGCAGATATACATCTGTTAGTACGTAGCCGTAACAAAGTCAAAGCAAAGGCAAATGAGAAGATTCAAAGTTCATTTTCAATAATCTCCCGAGCAATTTCAATGCACTTTCGACTTCTCTTGTTAACACCACATGTATCTCGTCTGAGGTCGTCTTTGTGTTCTTTTATGAGGGCTGTACTATTCATAATCCGAACGATCAGATCGGCTTTGGGGTATACTTTTTCTTTGGAGACTTCACCTTGCAACCATCCTCACAGAAAAAATCCAAGGGGATAAGGTCCGGGGACCTTGGTGGCCGAGAAAGGTGCCCATATCTACTGATACATCTTCCGGGAAATGTTAGGTTTGGATGATGTGTCGCATGTCGACTAGAATGTGCAGGACCCTCGTCACGCTGGAGAAAAGTATGCGTTCTTGTAGCCAAAGCTCTTCCAATAATGCTGTAAGCTCATTTCCAAGGAATTGTAGACAACGGGGTGCTGTAAGGATCAACGAACGAAACGAAAATGCATTGAACCCAACTGTATGCACTCAATAGAAATTGGACACATGTTACATGGCATTTTTTTCTGCAGTTGGTCTGTACCACTACCTCCTACAGTATTTACTACTCCTGAAATTTGTGTGTAATTATTCAGGTCTCGACGAGCCATCGAAAGATCTCAGTGCTACACTCACGTCATCGTCCAAACCCTGGCGGGAATACAGTGTGGCTGCGAGCGAATGGAATAATGGACGGGGGGTACCGCGTATTGAGTATGTGGCAAAGATGGGAATTTGAGAGTGTGTGGTCAGGTCCTGCAGGAGGGTTGGCCGTTGTGTCCAGGTAGTGGAGCGGTCAGCGCGTCTGTGCAGTAAGCAGGAGGTCCAGGTCAGAACCCCGGCCGGGCACAAATTTTTATCTGTCGCCGTTGCTGTATTTCAACGCCCTTTGATATTGTGGACGTCTGTCCTTAGATATTTAAAATGCAATTGTTTTTCAAGGCAATACGTGATTTTCGAACCTTTGTCTTGCCATCAATGTAACGGAACTCCAACGGCATCCACACCTTATTCATTGCTTTGTGACGGCGCTAGCCCATGTCATATACATGGGCGTCAGATTGCTGAGCATATTTAGTCAAATAATGAGTGGTCAGTATACAAGTATTTACGAACAGCAGAGGCAGAATTGCAGTGAGCTGATCACTTAACCAAGTGCAAATAGAGTACCTGTGTAGAGAGTCATTTCATCTGCATAGCTGACGGTAATATTTGTCAAGCAATTCACTGTAGACTTTATGTAATACCCACACGATGATCGCTGTAGTCATATTGTATCATTAGCATCTCGTGAATGTAGTATTATGTTCGTTAAATCAGATTAGTCGGGCTGTTGCCAAAGGAAGAGAAGCAACGACTCCACCACATTATCTTTACTTAGGTAGTCAGTGTAGATTATGTGTGCCACCATTAATGTCACTGTAAGCAGTCTGACAGCATATCACCACCACATCCACTGACAACCTGTGTCATTTTCATCACATAATTGTTACTTGCAGTGATTACAAGTTACTGATGTTTGTCAAGAAAAGCGGAAAGCGCCTCATGAATGTGAAGTTCCATTTGCATTACGCCTAGGAGAGAGCGAATCCTAAATAACATTAACAGGCCAAACAGCTAAGTGAAGAGCCCACATACTGTCTAGAATTCTTACAGTTTGATATTAATTTTGTTTCCAATCGTTCCCCCCCCCCCTCTTCCCCCCATGAACCATGATGGACCTTGCCATTGGTCGGGAGGCTTGCGTGCTTGCGTGCCTTCGCCATACACATGGCCGTACCGTAGGTGTAACCACAACGGAAGGGTATCTGTTGAGAGGCCAGAAAAACGTGTGGTTCCTAAAGAGGGGCAGCAGCCTTTTCTTTCAGTAGTTGCAGGGGCAACAGTCTGGATGATTGACTGATCTGGCCTTGTAACACTAACCAAAACGGCCTTGCTGTGCTGGTACTGCGAACGGCTGAAAGCAAGGGGAAACTACGGCCGTAATTTTTCCCGAGGGCGTGCAGCTTTACTGTATGGTTAAATGATGATGACGTCCTCTTGGGTAAAATATTCCAGAGGTAAAATAGTCCCCCATTCGGATCTCCGGGCGGGGACTACTCAAGAGCACGTCGTTATTAGGAGAGAGAAAACTGGCGTTCTACGGATCGGAGCGTGGAATGTCAGATCCCTTAATCGGGCAGGTAGGTTAGAAAATTTAAAAAGGGAAATGGATAGGTTAAAGTTAGATATAGTGGGAATTAGTGAAGTTCGGTGGCAGGAGGAACAAGGCTTTTGGTCAGGTGAATACAGGGTTATAAATACAAAATCAAGTAGGGGTAATGCAGGAGTAAGTTTAATAATGAATAAAAAATAGGAATGCGGGTAAGCTACTACAAACAACATAGTGAACGCGTTATTGTGGCCAAGATAGACACGAATCCCATGCCTACTACAGTAGTACAAGTTTATATGCCAACTAGCTCTGCAGATGATGAAGAAATTGATGAAATGTGTGATGAGATAAAAGAAATTATTCAGGTAGTGAAGGGAGACGAAAATTTAATAGTCATGGGTGACTGGAATTTGAGAGTAGGAAAAGGGAGAGAAGGAAACATAGTAGGTGAATAAGGATTGGGGGTCAGAAATGAAAGAGGAAGCCATCTGGTAGAAGTTTTCACAGAGCATAACTTAATCATAGCTAACACTTAGTTGAAGAATCATAAAAGAAGGTTGTATACATGGAAGAATCCTGGAGATACTAGAAGGTATCAGATAGATTATGTAATGGTAAGACAGAGATTTAGGAACCAGGTTTTAAATTGTAAGACATTTCCAGGGGCAGATGTGGACTCTGACCACAATCTATTGGCTATGAACTATAGATTAAAACTGAAGAAACTGCAAAAAGGTAGGAACTTAAGGAGATTGGACCTGGATAAACTGACTAAACCAGAGGTTGTACAGAGTTTCAGGGAGAGCATACGGGAAAAATTGGCAGGAATAGGGAAAGAAGTACAGTAGAAGAAGAATGGGTAGCTTTGAGGGATGAAGTAGTGAAGGCAGTATCAAGTAGGTAAAAAGACGAGGCCTAGTAGAAATTCTTGGGTAACAGTATAAATATTGAATTTCAAAATGGTTAAAATGGCTCTGAGCACTATGGGACTTAACTGCTGTGGTCATCAGTCCCCTAGAACTTAGAACTACTTAAACCTAACTAACCTAAGGACATCACACACATCGATGTCCGAGGCAGGATTCGAACCTGCGACTGTAGCGGTCACGCGGTTCCAGACTGTAGTGCCTAGAACCGCACGGCCACTCCTGCCGGCAAATACTGAATTTAACTGATGAAAGGAGAAAATAGAAAAATGCAGTAAATGAAGCAGGCAAAAAGGAATACAAACTTCTCAAAAATGAGATCGATAGGAAGTGCAAAATGGCTAAGCAGGGATGGCTAGAGAACAAATGTAAGGATGTAGAGGCTTATCTCACTAGGGGTAAGATAGATACTGCCTACAGGAATTTTAATGAGACCTATGGAGGAAGGCGAACCATTTGTATGAATATTAAGAGCTCAGATGGAAACCTAGTTCTAAGCAAAGAAGGGAAAGCCGAAAGGTGGAAGGAGTATATAGAGGGTCTATACAAGGGCGATGTACTTGAGGACAATATTATGGAAATGGAAGAGGGTGTAGATGAAGATGAAATGGGAGATACGATAATGCGTGAAGAGTTTGACAGAGCACTGAAAGACCTGAGTCGGAACAAGGCCCCGGGAGTAGACAACATTCCATTTTAACTACTGACGGCCTTGGGAGAGCCAGTCCTGACAAAACTCTACCATCTGGTGAGCAAGATGTATGAGACAGGCGAAGAATGTAATATATCCAATCCCAAAGAAAGCAGGTGTTGACAGATGTGAAAATTACCTAACTATTTGTTTAATAAGTCACAGCTGCAAAATACTAACGAGAAATTCTTTACAGACGAATGGAAAAACTGGTAGAAGCCGACCTCGGAGAAGATCAGTTTGGATTCCTTAGAAATGTTGGAACACGTGAGGCAATACTGACCTTAGAAGAAAGATTAAGGAAAGGCAAACCCACGTATCTAACATTTGTAGACTTAGAGAAAGCTTTTGAGAATGTTGACTGGAAACACTCTTTCAATTTCTACAGGTGGCGGGGGTAAAATATACGGAGCGAAAGGCTATTTACAATTAGTACAGAAACCAGATGTCAGATATAAGAGTCGAGGGGCATGAAAGGGAATCAGTGGTTGGGAAGGGAGTGAGACTGGTCTCCGATGTTATTCAATCTGTATATTGAGCAAGCAGTAAAGGAAAAAAAAAGAAAAATTTGGAGTAGGTATTAAAATCCATGGAGAAGAAATAAAAACTTTGAAGTTCGCCGATGACATTGTAATTCTGTCAGAGACAGCAAAGGACTTGGAAGAGCAGTTGCATGGAATGGACAGTGTCATGAAAGGAGGGTACAAGATGAACATCAACAAAAGCAAAACGAGGATAATGGAGTGTAGTCGAATTAAGTCGGGTGATTCTGAGGGAATTAGATTAGGAAATGAGACACTTAAAGTAGTAAAGGAGTTTTGCTATTTGAGGAGCAAAATAACTGATGATGGTCGAAGTAGAGAGGATATAAAATGTAGACTGGCAATGGCAAGAAAAGCGTTTCTGAAGAAGAGAAATTTGTTAACATCGAATATAGATTTAAGTGTTAGGAAGTAGTTTCTGAATGTATTTGTATGGAGTGTAGCCATGCATGGAAGTGAAACATGGACGATAAATAGTTTGGAGAGAAGAGAATAGAAGCTTTCGAAATGTGGTGCTACAGAAGAATGCTGAAGATTAGATGGGTAGATCATATAACTAATGAGGAGGTATTGTGTAGAATTGGGGAGAACAGGAGTTTGTGGCACAACTTGACAAGAAGGAGGACCCAGTTGATAGGACATGTGCTGAGGCATCAAGGGATCACAAATTTAGCATTGGAGGGCAGCGTGGAAGGTAAAAATTGTAGAGGGAGACCAAGAGATGAATACACTAAGGAGATTCAGAAGGATGTAGCTTGCAGTAAGTACTGGGAGATGAAGAAGCTTGCATAGGATAGAGTAGCATGGAGAGCTGCATCAAACCAGTCTGAGGACTCAGGACCACAACAACAACAATAACATACAGTGATTTGACACTATCAGGTTCTTTTGGCTATCGGAATACTCATATTGGAATTATCAAAGAATATTTGCTAGAGCAGTCAACTACCTTAATAACAACTCATTTAGGATTGAGTATGACTCGGAAAGCGACGTTAATTTGACGTTACCGTCCTTCTCCTGACCACTTACTGAATGAAGTCTGAAGCGTACTCACAACTGTTGTGCCTGCCGCATGAATTCTGTAAAGTGTTGTGGTAGCTGGTAGTCATTGCTGAATACAGACATGTGAGCCGGCCACGGTGGCCGAGCTATTCTAGGCACATCAGTCCGGCACCACGCGGCTGGTACGGTCGCAGGTTCGAATCCAGCCTCGGCGATGGATGTGTGTGATGTCCTTTGGTTAGTTAGGTTAAAGTAGTTCTGAAGGGGACTGATGACCTCAGATGTTTAGTCCTATAGTGCTTAGAGCTATTTGAATACAGACATGTGCAAATATCTTCACTGCTGTAGGGGAAGTCGTCTTTGTTACATTTTTCCTTCCGCAATTAACACAATAATATAAGGCTCATTCTGCTGAGAAACTTGATGCCCCCAAGTACTTAACCCGGTGGAGGTCGCGCACCTCATCGTAACGGGAGCGGTCGCACGGTGCCCCACAGACCAGATAATCATTTTAGTTGTTTAATGTTTTATATTTAGTTCTCATAAGGCATGTCATATGTTTACCATCGTTGTAGAATAAAATACAAATTATATTTGTAAAGAAATGTTATAGGAAATATATACTAATAAAAATGTTTGTAAGTTAGAAACAAAATTTTAATAGTATACTTTACGTTTGTACAATCTTTACTTATTATTTACTTCTAAATAGTAATTATAACAATATTTACAAACGGAATGGTCCTTTATGCAAATGTACTTTGGGCATTTCATACATTGGTAGTTCGTTTTCCTATCAATATTACTCCAACCATCGTAACATTTTTCCTTCCTTGGTTAGATGTCTGAGAACTAGCTCCACTCGATGGTTATGGATACTATATTGCAATTAAGTTGTCAATCGATGATCTCAGTTGCCTGGGAAGATTTTGCATGAATTTCCTCCGTTTCACCTGCTCAGCAACAAGACCAAAAACAAGTTCTTTAAAAAGGTACGCCTTTTTTGGGAAGAGTATCTTTTTACGTACTGTACGCTACCATTGCATTAATTCCACTAACATTTAGCAATGAATAGAACACGGTCATTGGCCTGCGTCGAGTATTTCTAGCCTCATTCACAGAACTGCATATCCTATTCACTGCGTCAACCACAGATTTGGTGGTATTGTAAAAAGAAGTAATTTCCGGCCTTTAGGCGACTGTTTTACTTTCAATCATAGTGTCATGATGCGTAGTAGATAAGAGGTTAACTATTTATTTTGGCCTAATATGGAATAAGAGTTTTTGTGTCATCGAACAAGAATTGGGTGCAATAAATATTTTGTTTATTTGCAGTTCCAGGTGATATTTCATTTTTATTTTGTCTTACCGTCCCAACCATTGTCAACCTTTTATTCAACAATTCTTCGGCCAGTGAAAAGCTACCATAATAATATTTGAGCCGGTATTGTGTATAGGCTTCGTCAGGCGCATCACCATGCCAGTCGAGAAGGGTCCAGGCTGCTAACTGAGTGTATAAAAGGTTCGTGCATCGGTAAGGCCAAACATCTTTACACCGTACCGGGCGGGTTTCGAATGTATATATTGCTTCCTCTGAAATCCTCAAGCTTTTCGTCAATTGTAGCATTTTCCCCAATGGTATAGCACTTTTGGATATTACCGGCTATTTGTTCCTAAAGTTCTCTAATGGGAACTAGTTTATCGTCTTTTTCTCTCTCTTTACGAGTTCTTTTATCATTGAATCGTAAATTTTGTAATAAAAATCTCAACCTCTGCATGCTCATCACTGCTCTGGCAAATTCATCACCGGTTGTATCGTTAGCCCATATTTCCTCGAGGTTTGTACGATTCAGATTTTTCAAACCAAGCATATATATTACGCCCACAATCCTTCGCATCCCTTTCTCGAGAAAAATTATCTTTTCTGGTGCTAATTTGGAAGTTTGTGAACTGAACTATAGTATTTATTATGTGGGCCTCAAAAAAAGTTCCCAACAGGCAAAACGGGTCGTAGCATGATGTGCGTGTCTTTTCACACCAGGTAAATGTGTAATAGTGTTCCTTTCCAGGGTTCTCCTATTTCTAGGCGGAATTTTCTTGGTCCACATACTTTCACCATCACGATCAAGAAGAATGTCGCCAGTGTCATCCTCCTCCGAAGAATTATCTTGTTCCGTGTCAGACGTTTCCTCCATCTATTCTAAATAGACGTCGCTCGCAAAACCTTCCGAATCCTCATCTTTAAATTAATTCTCACCCTCGAACTTAGGCGTGTTGCGTAAGCCCAGCTCAGGGAGATCGTCGAGGAGCATCGCGTGAATTCGTCGTACACTATCGTCGTCCTCAGGCGGTAATATAAATCGTTCTCCCTCCATACCTAAAAAGGCAAAAGAAAAATATGTTGACGTCTCCATGCACTAACAAATGTGTTGTGAGAAATGTAACATGACTAGTCGCGTGGGTCTGACAGACCCCTGAGCCTCAAGGGCCTATTTAGGAATCCTACAATGCAATAAACGCATTACATAATGTCAATCACCGATATGATAAAAATACTGTATTCAGAAGGAAAAGTAAATAAAACTTACTGTGAAAAGGAAGGTCAGGGGGACCCGCAGATGAAAACTCAACAAAGATAAGTACACTTAGACAGCAGGGTGAGAACTGCAGTCGTGCTGAGGTTTTGCGCGTGCAGAGGACGAGTGGAGGCAGAGGCACACTCTATTTCCTGTAGAGTATCTCTGGAACTGTCGGGTATGTCAGACCCATGCGGCTGCCGCGGGGTTAAACTATTATCTGTGAGTGGTAGTAATGCATGAAAGGAAACAGACTATTGGACAAAAGAGTGGAGAGCTCCCTGCATTTTGCGCTTCCGATAGCGCCTACAGTAAGAATCTGGTGTAATATTATACTTCAGAACCATAAACTGCTTATTTTTTCACTTCATACTAAAACAAAAGCTATGATATGAGAAGAGGAAATGACTTAAATGCTTCTCAGAAAATTTATTTTTTTTGTTTCTATTTTCTCACATCGTACTAAACAAGGGCGTTGATATGAGAGGAGGAAATGAAGTACACGCTTCCAAAACACGGTATTTCCTTGTTTGTTACTACTGCGTGCACGAGAGCTCTGCAGGTAATTTTTGCGTGCTGTATAAATTTTGATATTACCTCACATTACTTTGTGAAAAGATTCCTATTTTCTTGGTATTCAAATGGAGTGGACATTTCATCACTGTTTAATATTCTGATGACTAATGACGTGATAACCGTGCCAATTGTTCCATAGCAGCTGTAAGTAGAGTCTCACGTTGCTTACTGTAACACAGCTGTGATGTCCGCTCACTGCAGTCAGATCCAAGGTAATTTCTGCTGCAGTGCCCAGGCTCAGCCAACAAACAAATAGCGGCGGTATTAAGCACTGCTAACCGATGCACTTGTCAAGAGCCGCGGCAACAAGAGCGCACCGTCTCTGCTAAGGATATTATGGAGTTCATAAGTCTTACTTACTTCAGATAATATGCAGGACATGGGTTGGGAAAAAATTCATTTTGCAGTAACTAGCCATTGCACTAAAATACTTTATCAATTTGAATCAATACTATTAACATTAGAGATACAAGTAACAATGAATATTGCATCAAATATATCTGTAATAGGGGCTACTTGAACAATAAATAATACACACATACCGCACATCTTTGCTAGCTCCGAGGTAACTTGGTAGCCTACCAGGTGCAAGTTGCTTCCGTACGCCTTTTGGGGCTAGCCGAAAGGCAGACTTTTAATTCTTTTGTAGCAGAGCTACCAGCAGGCATACAGAAACTCAATAAGGCTATCGTAGCACAACGCTCGACAAAATTCGTTTTGGTACTTTCAGTACCCCGTAGTGTCAGAGCGAAAACCTTATGGTCCTGCATAACTCATAACGCCACTTTTGTTTTCAGCTGACGTATTTTTTGTTCTTGTGAATACATAATTTTATCCATGAACTGCCACATTTTCATAATACTTAAGTATGATACAGAAAATGATGTAAATACACGTCTTTTAGAATTCAAAACTCCGTAATATCCCACTAATTCGTGTTAAAATAGCCACAGTCGTCTGATGGACACTTAATGCTTTATTAAGATAGACTAACGTCGTGATGTTCCTGTAGTAAGTTGAATTTAATTTGTATTAGTACAGTGAATAAAAATTGCGTCTTCCAATAGCTTATTGAACACAACAATAATCGTCAAAGAGAGATCGATCAGCAACGGTATATTCTTTCACAATATCTAAAACAATCTCACAATGCTAACATGGTTTACAAATTAGACGCCTGCAGAAACCTACTGATTCCAACGATGTCAATAAATCAGTCCAGTTTGAGGAGCATTTACGTCTAGAAATGAACTGCCTTGACGGTTGATCGATCAAGAGCGGGAAAGGTGAAAATTTATGAGTATACGATCAGAGGGACAAGTGTCTGAGAGATGACTTCCCTATCAATCTGCTGGATAGTTTTGTTTATCGGATCGTCAGAGTTCGTAACATGCGTGATTTAGTTTTGTCGATCGATTTTCTTACACTGCCACCGAAAGGTATCCCAATTGTTGGCAACACATTCCCCCTGTGATGGACACAACCTTGGGGAAGAATTCGTTGTGCAAAACAAACTTTTGAAGCTATCAGATAGAAAATATTATGTTCACACTACCTTTCCTCGAATTTGTCTTTTGGTATTGCTCAGCCTTCCATTTCTTCTTAGTAAGATAACGATAAAGACATCATAACTTCTCACCAGTAACGGTATCGCATAGGAATGCCCAATGAGCGACCTGATGACGTTCAAGCGAAACTGCAATAATAGTCTCTCTGTTGAATTTTGTTGTTTCGAATTATTACATGCGATACTCCTACACCACACTTCTGAACCTTGTCTGTTGAATGCGACTGTTGCATGATGGTTAAATGGTAATCCATCACTTATACGAGGTGAATTCAAGTTCTAAGGCCTCCGATTTTTTTTCTCCGGACTGGAAAGAGATAGAAACATGCTCATTTTTTTAAAAATGAGGCTGCGTTCATTGTCAATACGTCCCAGAAATGGCAGCACCGTACGGCAGATGGAATTTTACCGCCAGCGGCGAGAATGAGAACTCTTTTAAATACTTAAAATGGCGATGTTTTCCTTACTTGAACAGCGTGCAGTCATTCGTTTTCTGAATTTGCGTGGTGTGAAACCAATTGAAATTCATCGACAGTTGAAGGAGACGTGTGGTGATGGAGTTATGGATGTGTCGAAAGTGCGTTCGTGGGTGTGACAGTTTAATGAAGGCAGAACATCGTGTGACAACAAACCGAAATAACCTCGGGCTCGCATAAGCCGGTCTGACGACATGATCGAGAAAAGGGAGAGAATTGTTTTGAGGGATCGCCGAATGACTGTTCAACAGATCGCCTCCAGAGTTGGCATTTCTGTGGGTTCTGTGCGCACAATCCTGCATGACGACCTGAGAATGCGAAAAGTGTCATCCAGGTGGGTGCCACGAATGCTGACGGACGACCACATGGCTGCCCGTGTGGCATGTTGCCAAGCAATGTTGACGCGCAACGACAGCATGAATGGGACTTTCTTTTCGTCGGTTGTGACAATGGATGAGACGTGGATGCCATTTTTCAATCCAGAAACAAAGCGCCAGTCAGCTCAATGGAAGCACACAGATTCACCGCCACCAAAAAAATTTCGGGTAGCTGCCAGTGCTGAAAAAACGATGGTGTCCATGTTCTGGGACAGAGAGGGCGTAATCCTTACCCATTGCGTTCCAAAGGGCACTACGGTAACAGGTGCATCCTACGAAAATGTTTTGAAGAACAAATTCTTTCCTGCACAGCAAAAACAACGTCCGGGAAGGGATGCGCGTGTGCTGTTTCACCAAGACAACGCATCCGCACATCGAGCTAACGTTACGCAACAGTTTCTTCGTGATAACAACTTAGAAGTGATTCCTCATGCTCCCTACTCGCCTGACCTGGGGGCGGGTGGCGTCTGGCGGGTGGCTGGTAGCCGCTGCACCGCGAGGAAACGATCGAGCGTTAGCTGTTCTGATCGGGACGCAGCCACGAGCTGTCCTGCGGAATTGTTTCTGGAAGTGTTTGTTATTACTGGTGGGTATAATGTGAAGCGAATTATTTTCCATGTTCATTCAGACTCATAACTTTACATGAGGGCCGATATGTGAAAAAAGAAATGTTGGAAGCGAACAAGGAACTACAAGTTTAGAAAGCACGACGTTTACCACTTTTTTTTAAATAATCTTTATTGAACAAACTAATGGCTCTGAGCACTATGGGACTCAACATCTTAGGTCATAAGTCCCCTAGAACTTAGAACTACTTAAACCTAACTAACCTAAGGACATCACACACACCCATGCCCGAGGCAGGATTCGAACCTGCGACCGTAGCAGTCCCGCGGTTCCGGACTGCAGCGCCAGAGCCGCTAGAGAACAAACTAAAAGTACATATATATTCACTATGCAAGAGTTCATCAGGGCACCATTTAAACAAATACAAATGACTGTTAGTTAAACAAAAAAAATTGAAAAAACACATTAAATACAACAAAATATAACATATTCTGTTTTCTTCCTTTTTTTTGTTTTTTGGTCGATGCGTGAGAACGTGGATAAGGGTGTTGCATCATGTGACAGGTAGGCATGGCACACCCCAACTTGGAGGGAGGTCAAGGAAGACGCTGCGTAGATAACCGGCAAAAGTTTGTCGGTAAGATGTTTTTTTGGTGAGGGTGCTATGCGCGATCACAACTTTGTACCAGAAGTCAAGGACTGTATGCGGACCACTCTGAAACAGGTATTCTAAAGCCTGTCCTCGAAACCAGATTAGGGTATGGTGATTAGCAAGAGGGTAGTGAAATGTCTGGGGCAACAACAGAAAATCCGGGGTTACCGTCGTTGGCGGGGCACGGAGGTAAAAGCCCACGGCCACTAGACCATGGGCTTACACAACACGACGACATCTTGGAAGTAGACAACACTGCCTCCTGACATTTCCACATCATACAGTGCTGCCACATGGTGCAATCTTAAGTGAACTACTCGGACTTAGTCTCTTTTTCACCAGGCCGGCGGTCAGTTTTTGTGTCTAACACTGTACATATTTAGTAGATTACTCTCTCACTTCCTTCCTTGAGCACTCTGCTTTCCACAGACACCTCTCTGGTCGGCGGGCTGCTCTGGTGCATGCTGCGGACCTCTACCCACGACCCAGCTTCACCGAAAGCGACAACGGGAAATCCTCAATGCAGGTGAGTATGTCGTTCGGATTTCTGTAACGAGGTATTTAGTGCAATACATCGTAAGTCAAAAAGCACTTTACAACTTTGGAATGATACAGAAATTTACTGAGATAGCTTACAGAATCGGTACATGTGTCATCTTGCAGTAAACATCCTCAAGTTTTACATAAAACTGGCATGTTGGTTCGATGTGCATGCCATTTGTGATGCGGCAGAGATCCCACCAGGAATTAATTCCTTCCCACACTCGTTGAAGCAAATCGTGCGTAACTTGTGCAACGGCAGCATAGATTAGATTTTTAAGGTCGGCTAAATTGTTTTGTAGGGGAGGAACACACTCATGGTCTTCAGTGTAACACCAGAGAAGGTAATCGAGTGTTACGTCTTCGGAGCGAGGTGGCCACGCGATTGGCTCTTCAAGGCCAGTCCAACAATCAGGGAATCGATTATCGACTTCCGTGAGGTGGTGCACCGTCTTGCTAGTAGTAAACCATCACATCTCTGCCATCTTTATCGATCTGTGGAAGTAAAAAGTTTTCGAGCATATGCTGATAGTCAACACAGTTTTTCCATGAAGAAGGATGGGCCGTATATGCTCAGTTTGCTAAGAGCACAAAGCACATTAACAGAGGGGCTGTCACGAAGGTGTTCCAGGATGCGTGTGGATTTTCTCTGCCACATATTCTGCAGTTGTGGGTGTTCATCATGCCACTGATTTGGAGATGTTAACTAACCGCTGAAGAATAGTATGTTCAGAAACGCTCGATGAGCAGTCTTACCTGCATCACTCATGTGCTGTGTCATTGCGAATCTGTATGATTTGCAATGCAAACGTCGTCGTAGTAGTCGCGAGACATTCCTTTGTGGAAAGCAAGTGTTGCGAGACGCACGTCACTTTGATTTTTGTGGACGGTGGGCAAATTTCTCCCTAACCTGTTCAACACAATCATCTACACGCGGATAGTTTGGTGATTTACCATGTCGCAGTGAACAACTCGTCTAAGCAAAATTATTGTACCAAAAGCAAATTGTAGGCGTGCTTGGAGGTTAGCGTATTCGGGGGGAAATATGCGCTGAGCAGTTGTCACAGAGTTCGTTTCATGAAATCTAAACATACAGCGACTACGCTCCGCACCAGTGAACGTGCACAACCCTGACGCTCGTGGTGGCGGAATGGGGTACTGATGCACTATGTGAATTATACTTGAGGTTGTTTGTTACAAAATGACTCATTTAACGATGCTGTAAGTCATCTCTGTCAACTCAAATATCATTCCAAAGTTACAAAGTTCTCTGTATAGATGGCTTTGTTGAACTGACGGCAATGTGTTACACTGCTGATGCGAGTGACTACTGAGATAACTATGATAACCACAGTGAACGCGGTAACCACCCGATGGCCCTTACATTATACACTCTTATTGGTCGTGAGGTAACGGGCGAGTTGAGGCGCCCTGGAATTCTTCTAAGTCCGGAGTTGGCCTGGCTGCACAGGCCGCATGGCAAGCCGGGGCCCGACAGCAAACACGTGGTGCCGAACGTTAGCCCCAGCACATGGTCCAAGCCGAAAACGTGGATGGGAATTTCTTGGGGACGTTGTGTCGATGAAGGAGACACGCTGGGAGTGCCAAAGATGGCGGACTTTGTGAAGCCTTAATGGCAGACATTCCACAGTTCGTATGGAAATAAATAGTAGCCAGATGAATCATGATACCTCAAAAAGAAAAATGTACATTACTATTATTTGCACGACGATACTGATGGTGTAATCAAATTTTCAATATATTTATTAGTTTAAAGTTTAGTATATGACTGTAAATTATACAAGTAACACCCAGCAGCGAATTTCAAAAATCTAAACGGTTCATCAGATTTCGTCGATAGATGTGTCTTTACAAAGCTATTAGTGTAAACATGAATTGGTATGAATTACAGGCATGTAACTTGAATAGTACATGGGTTATTGGAGGTCAAAGTGGCCAATTACTATCCATTGCGTCAGGCCGTAAGTACTCCACAGTTACACGAAAAAACGGTACCAGCATGCTGATAAATATATTTATTCATCTATGTCTTTGTTTATATCCGATATATGCTATACATGGAGAAATGTATTAAATATTTACTGTGTTTTAGAAAGCACAGAGACATTAGGCTACTGGCCTACCTTGTTTTTCTATTCCTTTCATATATGTTTATTTCATTTGTTTATGTATTTAATAATGTGTGTTAGAGCGTGTTTATGGTCCAGCTATAGGAATATTTATTTAATTTTAAGTAATGTAAATGTAAATCCAGTATTTCGTATGTGTTGCAAAATGTTTGTGATTGTGCGTTGCCTTGGAGACATGAAGGGAGCGCTATCGCCAATCACAGCGCTCGGTACTAAGTGAGGCGGCTACCAAAGTAAGTGGAGAGGATTTCTGAACGGTGCGGCGCGAGGGACAGTCGCACAGGACACGGGGGATTTATCTATTGCAATCTATTATTTATAAATTTCTACCTTACATTCGAGATTACCGAGTGATAGGAACCTTCGACCATTCGATTCATGTCTATATTCATATTGTATACTGTAGACTCAGCAGTATTTCGCTTGTAATGAGGCAACTACGTATCCCAGCCCCTAGACAACGAAACCAGCCAAAACTTTTAATATTTCAGCTTTGAGTCTCAGGGTACATAGTTGAGGTCCATCACGCCATCATTTTATTTTGAAAGCCCGCATGGTACGGAAACTATGTAGTTCCAGTTAGTAAGGTAGCAATACAGAAAGAACAAGCCTAGCTGGAGCTGTCTCGCTGAGGCACTGATGCATCGCGGCAAATTCCAGGAGCCAAGCTGCCAGCGGCCCTTCCCAGGATACTTGAAAGTGCATAATGGGGAAGTCACAAATGAATACGACGAAGACATAGTTCCATGTAGAGTGTCCCTCTTGTAGAGGATTTAGAGAAAGGAGGAAAGGTCGGAAACGAATAGGCTAGTTAATTTTTATTGGCCTACATATCTTACATCTCACAACAACGAAACTGTTGAAAAGAGACGCCGCCAGTCTCAGTTCGTCCATAACGAAGGTGCATGAACGGTAGACACACTCTCTCCAATAACCGCATCAGCCACTTCTTATTCAGTTGGAGCTAGATTCAAGTCTCAAATCTTCGAAGGAAGCAGTTGAGAGTTCACAAACATCCACCAACAGATGACCCCAGTATGCCAGTATCGATAATTTTTGAGAGATGCATATGGGGCTTGAAGATAGCATATTGAATTACCGGAACTGGTGGAGAAAATTAAATAAAATGACTTCTGAGTTTGCACGGATGTTTGGCGTATTTCTTAGTTAAAAAGTTATTATTATGTTTCTGCTAATGTTTCTTATGCCAGTGGCTTCAGAAACCCCAAAGGAAAAGCAGCATAGGCGATAGCGGTATTCGAGCCGCGGGACCTCCTCTTTCAATCACCAACTTGTCACGTGCTTAAAGACAGTAATGTCGGACAACCACGTAGCGCTATGCTACTGAAGTAAACGACGTATCGTACATCAGTTTGAATCACTCCGTAAATGATCACCGAGCCAGTTGGAAACACCACGTCAGCGGCCTGCACGATCTGTAGCAAATTCATCAACGCAATACTGGATTAGATAATCTAGTAAAAGAACTGAACAGTGGAGCTAAACTCTTTGGCCCCATTGCTTGTACAGGTTGTTTATGATATGGTTGTAGCTGCTGATCCTCTAGGACCCTCCACACGCTCCGCGTTCTAGGACGGTGCTGAAGTGTACTTATTGACGAAGACTCTTGCACGCAACACGTAAGTATTCCTAAAATTCGAAAATGGGAACGATTCTGTCTCGAGATCTTTGATTATTTTGGCCTTCCGGGCACTACATCCTGTTCGTTCACAATCTCAAGTTCCTGAGACGGATACTGCTCCATCTTCTGTAACCAGTGAATACCAGTGAATAGTGAAAAACTCAAGCGTGAAGAACTCAGAGTCGGTTGTGTGTCGTTTTCAGCACAGCGCCACCAACGTCGATGCAGCAGCTAGTTGATCCACTAGATTACGGGTGCGCATCGACAGCATACCTTTCGGCTATCTTATTTATTGGAAATTTGTTGTAAGGTCTCGTGGGACCAAACTGCTGAGGTCATCGCACTACTGAATCTAACTTAAACTAACTTACACTAAGGGCAACACACACCCGTGCCCGAGAGAGAACTCGAACCTCCGACGGGGGCAGCCGCCCGGACAGTGGGAAGACGCCTCAGACCTCGCGGCTACCCGGCACGCCTCGGCTATCTTCGTAGTGAGATGACAGACTGAAGCTACAACACTCGCATTCCTCGTTTTAAACAGGAGAGTCGAAATCTATTGGATCAGTCAGAATGCTGCGTAACTAAGAAAATGTGAAAACTGATAGTTTACTAACACATAGCACTTACACGTTCAACATTGAAGACGTTGTACCACTCTAAATAGTGGTTTACGGGCGTTGATTTCTTATGAAAAATACTCAGCTTGTCATCCTGTACCATCTACACAATTTTGACCCTCTTGGCTTAGCGCACCGTGTGCACTGGGGACACTAGAAGGATGGTTGGTTGGTTGGTTTGGGGAAGGAGACCAGACAGCGTGGTCATCGGTCTCATCGGATTAGGGAGGGATGGGGAAGGAAGTCGGCCGTGCCATTTCAGAGGAACCATCCCGGCATTTGCCTGGAGTGATTTAGGGAAATCACGGAAAACCTAAATCAGGATGGCCGGACGCGGGATTGAACCGTCGTCCTCCCGAATGCGAGTCCATGTCTAACCACTGCGCCACCTCGCTCGGTTAGAAGGATGGCGACGTACTCTCGTATACCTGTTCACTTCGTCTATGCGTCAAAAACTTTGTCTCCTGAAGCATCCCATATTACATAAGAAAGATAATCACATGGTGGAGCACGTGAACACCCTGGAGTGTTTCACAGCCACGTTGGGTTTCTCGTAGACTTTCAGTCCTATTCAGTGATACAAGAACATTCTCTCGATGTAGAAGCTGCATCAAAGACTTGAAATAGATCTATTTGCAACACTGGTTACAGACGATTTGTACTGTTCACACACCAACTACTGCACGACTAGTGATGTCATTGGAGGAAAATAACCGGCGCCAAGCAGCAACCATTCACTTTCATTCTGCGTAGCAAATTCTTAGCGTGAGCAGATACTATATTTACATGACTGGAATCGGCACATGCTGCCAAAATGTGCTACACACAGCTGTGCACTGGAACAGTGATGAATGCCTCCTCGACCGTGTAACGAACTCTTACCAGCAGTTCTCACCACCTGTGGTGATAGTTTGCAAAAAACATTACGTTTGTGGGAGTGAGCCGTACGGGGTGCAGCATCCACAGTCTTTTGTCCGCTAGGAATGCATTTGAATTACACCGAGCGGAGTGGTCGCACGGTTAGATGCGCAATGTCACTGATTGTGCAGCCCCTCCCACCGGAGGTTGGAGTCCTCCGTCGGGCATGGGTGTGTGTGTTGTTATTAGCATAAGTTAGTTTAAGTAGTGTGTAAGAATAGGGACCGATGACCTCAGCAGTTTGGTCCCTTATGAATTCACACATTTAAATTACCATATGACAAATTTCCTGCACACAGCTGTTACCTACATTCGCAGCACAGAGCACAGTGTTTCATTTGAAAGTCACTTCATCTCAAACGCACACGAGTCTTCAGTCTCACTTCACTCCACTGGTCACTACACTGAAATTAGCTTCAAACCAACGTTTTCATCATTACATGGAATTTTTAATAAGTGTGTTTGTAAACTGAGGTGTCAAAAGTCACGGGATAATAGCGCATCCGACCTCCTTTTGCCCAGCATAGTGTCGCAACTTGACGTAGCAGGGACTCAGTAAGTCGTTGGAAATTCCCTGCAGAAATATTGGGCCATACTGTCTCTATAGCCGTCAATAAATGCGAAAGTGTTGCCGGTGCAGGATTTTGTGCGCCAACTGACCTCTCGATTATGTCCTATAAATGCTTGATGAGATTCATGTTGAGAGCCCTGCTTCACCAAATCATTTACTCGAACTGTCTAGAGTGTTCTTCAAACCAGTCGTAACAGCTGTGGCCTGGTGACAAGACGCGTTGTCATTCAAAAAAATTCCATCTGGTTTTCGGAACATAAAGTCTATTAATGGCTGAAAATGGGCTATAAACACAGCCCACACCACTAGGCTGCCACCACCTGCTAGCTCAGTGCCTTGTTGGGAGCTTGAATCCGTGGTATCGCGGTGTCTGCGCCATGCTCGAACCTCACCATGGGCTGTTATGAAATGAAATCGATGCTCTTCTTACCAGGCCCCAGCTTTCCAGTCGTCTAGGGTCCAACCGATATGGTCACAAGCCCAGGAGAGGCTCTTTAGACGATGTGTCGCTGTTACCAAAGGCACTCGCGTCGGTCTTTTGCTGCCATACGCCATTAACGGCACGTTTTACCGCTCTGTCTTAACGGATACATTCAGCGTACGTGCCACATTGAATTCTGCAGTTATTTCAAGCAGTCTTACTTACCTGCTAGCACTGGTAACTATCCACAAACGCTGCTGCTCTCGATCGTTAAGTGAAAGACGTTGTCCGCGGTGAGATGTAAGGCCTGAAATTTGATATTCTCGTCATACTCTTGACACTGTGGTACCGCGGAATATTGAATTCTCAAACGATTTCCGAAATGGAATGTCCCATATGTCTAGCTCGAACTACCATTACGCGTTCAAAGTCTGTGAATTCCCGTCGGAAAACTTTTCACATGCATCACCTTCGTACATATGACAGCTTCGCCAATGCACTGCCTTTATGCTCCTTGTGTACACGATACTACCGTCGAATGTACATTTATGCATCGCAACCCCACGACTTATCACCTCAAATGTTAACATACGTTCCATTGAAATACACTCCTGGAAATTGAAATAAGAACACCGTGAATTCATTGTCCCAGGAAGGGGAAACTTTATTGACACATTCCTGGGGTCAGATACATCACATGATCACACTGACAGAACCACAGGCACATAGACACAGGCAACAGAGCATGCACAATGTCGGCACTAGTACAGTGTATATCCACCTTTCGCAGCAATGCAGGCTGCTATTCTCCCATGGAGACGATCGTAGAGATGCTGGATGTAGTCCTGTGGAACGGCTTGCCATGCCATTTCCACCTGGCGCCTCAGTTGGACCAGCGTTCGTGCTGGACGTGCAGACCGCGTGAGACGACGCTTCATCCAGTCCCAAACATGCTCAATGGGGGACAGATCCGGAGATCTTGCTGGCCAGGGTAGTTGACTTACACCTTCTAGAGCACGTTGGGTGGCAAGGGATACATGCGGACGTGCATTGTCCTGTTGGAACAGCAAGTTCCCTTGCCGGTCTAGGAATGGTAGAACGATGGGTTCGATGACGGTTTGGATGTACCGTGCACTATTCAGTGTCCCCTCGACGATCACCAGTGGTGTACGGCCAGTGTAGGAGATCGCTCCCCACACCATGATGCCGGGTGTTGGCCCTGTGTGCCTCGGTCGTACGCAGTCCTGATTGTGGCGCTCACCTGCACGGCGCCAAACACGCATACGACCATCATTGGCACCAAGGCAGAAGCGACTCTCATCGCTGAAGACGACACGTCTCCATTCGTCCCTCCATTCACGCCTGTCGCGACACCACTGGAGGCGGGCTGCACGATGTTGGGGCGTGAGCGGAAGACGGCCTAACGGTGTGCGGGACCGTAGCCCAGCTTCATGGAGACGGTTGCGAATGGTCCTCGCCGATACCCCAGGAGCAACAGTGTCCCTAATTTGCTGGGAAGTGGCGGTGCGGTCCCCTACGGCACTGCGTAGGATCCTACGGTCTTGGCGTGCATCCGTGCGTTGCTGCGGTCCGGTCCCAGGTCGACGGGCACGTGCACGTTCCGCCGACCACTGGCGACAACATCGATGTACTGTGGAGACCTCACGCCCCACGTGTTGAGCAATTCGGCGGTACGTCCACCCGGCCTCCCGCATGCCCACTATACGCCCTCGCTCAAAGTCCGTCAACTGCACATACGGTTCACGTCCACGCTGTCGCGGCATGCTACCAGTGTTAAAGACTGCGATGGAGCTCCGTATGCCACGGCAAACTGGCTGACACTGACGGCGGCGGTGCACAAATGCTGCGCAGCTAGCGCCATTCGACGGCCAACACCGCGGTTCATGGTGTGTCCGCTGTGCCGTGCGTGTGATCATTGCTTGTACAGCCCTCTCGCAGTGTCCGGACGAAGTATGGTGGGTCTGACACACCGGTGTCAATGTGTTCTTTTTTCCATTTCCAGGAGTGTATATCTGTTCATGGGACTACTTTGACATTTAAAAAAAAAAAATTTATTTGCGAAAATATGATGTTTAAGAAGGATACAGGCTATCGCATGAGTAGTTAGAATAACTAATGAAGAGTAACGTAATCGGAAGAAGCAGAAAAAGCATTATGGCACAGTTTGACCAGAATAAGAGATCAGTTGATCAGTTTCTTAACGGAGTGTGACATGATTGTTTAGGGGAGGGGGCAGAGAATTGTAGAGCAGATCAAAGCATTACTGTAGCAAGAAGGCTGAAATGTACACTCGTGATCGGAAAAGAAAACAGGACATCTTGAACGACTGGAGTCAGGCCGTTCATATTCACAGGACATCCACCTTTGTAGCAGCAATGAATAGCGTTTCGGTCACCTCGGATCAGCATATGTCCCGTTGCCTAGTAGGCACAGGGTCTGCAGGGGCCTGATAATTTGTTCGGTGCGTGATAGCATCGACTCGCATAGGGCATAAATGGCGTGCTGTGGTGTATCCATTCATGTAGGATTGACCTTGTTCCAAAGTTAATGTGTTATGTTTGGAACTCGGACACAGCACTGGACACGTCCTCTCACCATATTCCATACATTTTGGATTGGCGACAAATCTGATGTTCTGGCGGGTCAGGGCAAAGGTCTGACCTCCTCTGACACCAAGAAGGTACCTGACCGTGTAGCAACACGTGTTCGTGCATTGCCTCGCTGAAAAGTGGCGTCAGGGGTATTGTGCAGAAAGGGTATGGCTATGGGTCGCAGGATGTTGTTCACGTAGGTCACAGTGCCCTGTACACGCACCAACTGCGATATGTGGTTCTACCCAATAGGACACCACACCATAAGGCTTCGAGTTGGTGCTGAGTGTTTTGTACGAATGCAGTCAATGCGATGCGACTCTCCCTGTCTGTCTCCCGGCCATCATTTTCAACAAACGTAACCTGCATTCGTCCGAAAACACTACCTGGTGCCATTTCTGTCCACCGTGACGCCGTTCCCTTCACCGCTCCCATCTAGACCGTTTCTGCACATTCCTCGAAGGTAGGCGTACGATGTGCACTTAATCCATGCCGTAATAAACGGCGACGGACTCTCACCCCTTATAGTGTACGATGCGTTACACTGTTCGACTGTTGCGTTAGAGCCGAGAAGGACTGAGATCTGTCCTGCAATGCCACTCGTATGATGTGTCGATGTCCTCGGGGATGGTCTGACCTATCTAGTCATGCTCTACGCCTTTCCCTGAACCATTTTGCACACATCCGTTGCACTGCCGAAACAGTTTGTCCCACACGAGCAGCATATTTTCGTATGGATGCATCACATTCTCTCATGCCAATAATGCACCCTCTTTAAGACTCACAGCGAGGGATCCTGTTCGTCTACTCAGGTCACACTGATCCATTACTTTCCGATTGTAGCGACAATGAGAACCGCAGGTACATTTTACCGGTAGGTGGTGTTGCGTTATATCGATGTTGACCTTGAACACGAGGGCCGACATGGTTCCAGCGCTAATTATTTCTTCAGAACATACTAATGTACACGTAATGTGAATATGAACATCCCATCTCTAGTCCTTCAAGATGCTATGTATATTCTGAAAATGAGTATAATTTGCGGCAGTTATAAGAGGTACAGAAAACAAAATCTGTCTTCGAACCGAAATGCATAACAACATCATGGTAAATAAAGTCTTCGTTCTTATAGGAAGTACTTCTACAATTACATCTTATACTAATGAGGCTGTATAGGCAGAAAATAAAGTACCCTACTTATTCTACAAATAATTTGAGGCCTAAATATTGCAGATTACCAGTACTTCTTAATGAATTCCTAAGAAGAGATTGGACGATGCACGGCCCATTTTTAGAACTGTGGATTGATATAGTCATAGGGTCCAGCTGTACATGTCTGCTGTCATACCCAGCAGCTGAATTCGCTACAGAAATGGTCATAACCTGCGATCCAGCAACCCAGTTATTCGAACATTGGGATGTAATGCGAATTATTAGGTAGAAGCATTCGCGCGGTAGCTTGGCACCCGAAAGCACTTTAGCGCAATTACGCTCCCCGACGCCTTACCTGATCACAGCTCTGCTTGAATTCTGACATTCCGACTCCCGAATGCCCGCCCACCACGATTGATCTTCCCAAGAGCGACTCCACGGCAGTTCGAGCGACCGTCCGCATGTCCTAATAAACTCTCGCCCTACAGTCGTGCGTGGGCACAGCCCAAGAGCCGAAATCTTGGCCGCACATGACTTAAATAAAGTCTTTTCCTCTTCCAGTACCATTAGCACCAAACAATATTCTATTATAAAAATTTAGACATAAATACGAGGGTTGTCCAGAAAGTAAGTTCCGATCGAAAAAAATGGTTTTCAGCACTATGCGACTTAACTGCTGTGGTCATCAGTCCCCTAGAACTTAGAGCTACTTAAACCTAACTGACCTAAGGACATCACACACATCCATACCCGAGGCAGGATTCGAACCTGCGACGGTAGCGGTCACGCGGTTCCGGAATGTAGCGCCTAAGTTCTGATCAGTCGTAAAATGTAAATCACACTGAAAAACAGAAACGTTTTATTTTCAACAGCTAGGTACACCTTCCACCTACTCTCTACATAGTCGCCGCTCCAACTTCGAGTTTTGTCGTAGTGTATCAACTTTCAGATATCCTCGTCATAGAAAGCACCCACCTGTGCTTTCAGCCAGTTATCTGCACTGGTCTACAGCTCGTTGTCTGCGGAAAAATTTTGTCTTCAGAACCAGCGGTTCTTGTGAGCAGAGATGAGACTCAGGGGGAGCCAATTACGGACTCTATTGTGGGTGATCAAACACTTCTTATCGGAAACGCTGCGGGATCGTCTTCATTGCCCCTGCAGTGTGCGGCCGAGAATTGGCATGAAGAAGGAACTGCTCGACAGTTGTGTTATGTGGGCTGCGTGACACAGTCGAAATCTCTAACCAGGTCCTCATACTTGGGGGGAGACACTTTTCCCTACACATATTAATGCGCTCTCCATTTACTCAAAACTGAAAAGAGAGACGCGGCACGATCGACAGGCATACTCGAGACACTGCCCAACACATCTGTGCAAAGCTTTACCAGATTTTCCCAGTGGTTTACATTTCGCGACCGATTGGAACTTACTTTCTCGACAACCCTACTGTTCAAGACATGCATTTCGCTTAATGCACATATGACAAAAAAATGGCTCTGAGCACTATGGGACTCAACTTCTGTGGTCATTAGTCCCCTAGAACTTAGAACTAGTTAAACCTAACTAACCTAAGGACATCACAAACATCCATGCCCGAGGCAGGATTCGAACCTGCGACCGTAGCGGTCTTGCGGTTCCAGACTGCAGCGCCTTTAACCGCACGGCCACTTCGGCCGGCGCATATGACAAATTTATATCAACTGATCCGTCTTTTCACACTCAGTCTAATGATAGTACAAACCTTAATGAACAATTTACCATATTTTATGTTCTGAATGCTTTTAATACTATCTGAATTAAGTTTTAGTTAAACAAATTAATAAGATATTAATAATCTACACAAATGCAGTATTGTTAATTATGGAGAGATGTGAGAATGCCGTATTCATGTTCATTTGGTGTGTGACTACGGGGACGTAATAATGCATTAAATAAAGTATGTGTAAATGTTAAGCTTTCTGTGATGATAGCTGAAGAGCTAACCTACCAATCAACACCTTGTTTAGTGTGTCCATGTGAACTGTTTTGTAGTTAAAAATTTACAATTATTTTTGTCAGAGAATTCGTTTACTGTGGTTCTTGTGAGATATGTGAAATTAATGTCTCAATAAATGCACCCCAGTGCCATATTGTATGTTGATAAGATTGGATTTGCGCTAGAATGAAGCATCGAATTATAGATTGTTTCTGTGTGGTCGTGTTCCACACTGTCGAAAATGCCAGTACTGTACAGTTCACTCACACGCCATAGCAAGAATGCTGACGGCCACCCGTTTTCCCAGCTCTGGCTCCAAGGGGAGGAAACGCTGATCAGCTGCCGATGAGGACGCCTTTGTCGGCGACCGCTTGTCTTGTCACGAAAGCCTGAGCCAATGACCCGTCGCCCAGGCACCTTCAAGTAAACCAACGCTTAAAACTCTGTGACTCAAAACTTCCACCTGGTCGATACAGGTCGACCACCAAAGGAGCCCCTGATTTCAAAATTAAATTCCTGGAAAACTGAGGTCGATAGACGAGTGCAACAGACGGTAAGGTGGTTGTGAAATCTGTAAGAATACGCAGAAGTTTCGAAGTATTTCGAAAAGTTGCTGACAAATGGGTCTCTGTTGATATACTTTCCGGGATGTGAGGTCGTGGTCCAAGAACTTTTCTGCTCCTTACGTTTCGTCCAGGACTGCGCTGGACTTCCTCAGAGGCGCTGCTCCGCTGAGTCTTGCCGACCTAAGACTCAGCGGAGCAGCGCCTCTGAGGAAGTCCAGCGCAGTCCTGGACGAAACGTAAGGAGCAGAAAAGTTCTTGGACCACGACCTCACATCCCGGAAAGTATGTCAACAGCCATGTCAACCGGTCGTGAAAGCCTTCATTCTACAAATGGGTCTCTAATAGCAATACGTAGTGCCTACATATAGCGCACAGCAGCTTAGAGTGATCATCTCCGCCGTTGAAACGTGATATGAGGTTAGCGAACCGGGGGAAGTGGTTGAAATCATGTATTCCACAGGGCAACGTCATTTATTTTTGCTGGAATACAGCAGTTTATAATACAAAAGTATGGGAAAAAGGCGCACTTTCCAAACACGATTTAGTGTTCCAAAAGCACCCGATGCAAAAACCATTCAGAATCTCTTCGTTTAGTTCCAATGAACTGGCAGTACGTCTGATGATGAAGCGCGGAATGTTGGTCCCAAATAAACTTAGCCACTCTTGACAATCTCACCATGGCTTCTGGAATTATTCAACAAAACTCGAGCAAATCCGTCCGAAGAGATGCAGCAGAAAGTGGTTTGAACCATTCCAGCACCCAGAAAATACTGAGACGGGAGTGCCTACAGATGTATCTGTTCAAAATCCAAAACCACCAGGCCATACTTCCACGAGCTGTGTGACAGAGGGCTCGCAATGATTGACAATGAAGGATTTGATATTGGCTCCATGTGGTTCATAGATGAAGCATACTTCCACCTGAATAGAGTAGTGGGTAAACAAAACTGGGGATTTTGGGTTTACTGAAAACGCCATCTGTGTGAAGCGAAACCAAAGCATTCCCCCAAAGTTAATGTTTGGGCTACGGTATACAGCAGAGGCATTATTGATCCTTCCCTCAAGTGAGACACAACTGTAGGTTACTTTTTTTGAGCATATTATCGCCATACATCTATCACTGAAGACCAGGCACCGAATGGTTCAAGGTTGATGGGACAAAACCACATCGCACCGAACAGGTGTTTCGCTTTCTTGAAGTATGCTCCTGGATTAGAATCAATGCGTTAGATTATTGCAAATTTACTGGCGCAGGGATAGTTTGGCTCCATATTCGCCCAATACGATTCCTTCTGAGTATATTTTGTGGGCACAGTAAAAGGTACCGTCTAATTGATCATTCCACCACACTGTCCGAATTTGAATCGGCAGTTTGGCTTTTGAATAAAAAATGGTTCAAATGGCTCTGAGCACTATGGGACATAACATCTGAGGTCATCAGTCCCCTAGAACTTAGAACTGCTTAAACCTAACTACCCTAAGGACATCACACACATCCATGCCCGAGGCAGGATTCGAACCTGCGACCGTAGTGCCTAGAACTGCTCGGTCACACCGGCCGGCGCTTTTGAATCCATTTTCGTTGAGACGCCAGAATGTGCGATGGCAAATTTCATTGTTCATTTGCACCACGTCCCTACTGTAAGTCGTGGACGTTTCGAAACCATTGTAACGCGATTGAAAGGATTGCTTCCAGTGCACGACTTTAACTATTCACACTGACACTTATGAGCAGAATGAGATTTCCACTCCGCAGCGGAGTGTGCGCTGGTATAAAACTTCCTCGCAGATTAAAACTGTGTGCCGGACCGAGACTCGAACTCGCGACCTTTGCCTTTCACGGGCAAGTGCTCTACCAACTGAGCTACCCAAGTAGGACTCACGCCCGCGAAAGGCAAAGGTCCCGTGTTCGAGTCTCGGTCCGGCACACAGTTTCAATCTGCCAAGAAGTTTCATATCAGCGCCCACTCCGCTGTAGAGTGAAAATCTCATCCTGCAAACATCCTCCAGGCTGTGGCTAAGCCATGTCTCCGCAATATTCTTTCTTTCAGGACTGCTAGTTCTGCAAGGTTCGCAGGAGAGCTTCTGTAAGGTTTGGAAGGTAGGAGACGAGGTACTGGCAGAAGTAAAGCTGTGAGCACCGGGCGTGAGTCGTGCTTGGGTAGCTCAGTTGGTAGAGCACTTGCCCGCGAAAGGCAAAGGTCCCGAGTTCGAGTCTCAGTCCAGCACACAGTTTTAATCTGCCAGGAAGTTTCATACTTTATGAGCAGTTCAGCGTACAGTGCCCTCTGTTAGCAGCTTTTCGAACTATTCGTAAACTTCCCGATAACTTCCACATAATATTCTTACAACTTTCACTATAACCATACCTTTGTTTTACTCGTCTATAGATATTAGTTTTCGAGATATTTAATTTTGAAATCAGGGACTTTTTCGCTGAACACCTTGTATCTCGCCAGTCCATTTCGTTATAATATTATAGTTACTGATGAGGTCCCTCAGAATGTCTGCTCCATCTCACTAGGGATTCGTCATTGGCTAACAATAGATGTGGTGCACTTGATTCCAGCCGAGAATACGACGTTAACAGCTGGCCCAAAAGATAGGTACGATCTAGAATCTAGATCGTGATGAGTAAACTTCTAACATTGGACAACTTAGAAAGCCGATAGAACTGCGAAGCAGAGTTACATATTTTCTTTAACTCCAAGACCATTGTGAAACAGGAGTGGCACATCTTAAGAAGAGAGTTGCTGTTCTGGGTTTCTGCAATATTCAGTTCTGCTGCGATCGTATAACACGGATATCACGGTGTGGGACTAATGTGGCAACTGGAAACGAAGTCGAAAGTAGTTCGCACAACACTAAGATTGCTCTGGGCAAAACGTCTGCATTGTACACAGATTCAACTTGAAATTCTGGCATATATGGATCAAATGCAAGGTCGCGTCCAGCTGTAATGAGATGATGGCAACAACATGACCAAATTCACACAGATGTGAGTTGTGCTGATCCTGAACGGGTAGAAAGCTCATTGACATTAATCACACGAGATAATGTTCAACAGATTGAGGAAGAATATCTGGTATGAGACATACACTGAAGTGCCAGAAAAACTGGTATGGGCATGCGTATCAAATACAGAAATAAGCAAACAGGCAACTACGGCGCTGAGATCGGAAACGGCCATGTAAAACAACAAGTGTCTGGCGCAGTTATTAGATCAGTTACTGCTGCTACAATGGCAGGTAACCAAACTTAAAGTGAGTCTGAACGTAGTGTTATAGTCGGTCCACGAGAGATGGGACACAGCATCTCCGAGGTAGCGATGGAGTGGGGATTTTCCCGTACGACCATTTCATGAATGTAACGTGAATATCAGGAATCCGATAAAACACCAAATCTCTGACATCGCTGCTACCGGAAAAATAACATGGAAGAACGGGACCAACGACAACTGAAGAGAATCGTTCAACGTGACAGAACTGTAACCCGTCCTCAAACTGCTCCAGATTTCAATGCTGGGCATCAACAAATGTCAGCATCCGTGGCATTCAACGCAACTTCATCGATAGGGCTTTCAGAGCCGAAGGCCCACTTGTGTACCCTTAATCACTGCACGACACAAAGCCTTACGTCTTGCCTGGCCCCGTCAACCCCGTCATTGGACTGTTGAAGACTGGAAACATGTTGCCTGGTCGGACGAGTCTCGCCTCAGGTTAAATCTAGCAGATGGACGTGTACGGGTATGGAGACACCTAGTAAACCCATGGACCCTGCATGTTTGCAGGCTCTGTAATGGTGTGGGGCGTGTGTAGTTGGAGTGGTATGGGACCCCTGACACGTCTACGTCTACGACTATAACAGGCGACACGTACGTAAGCATCCTGTCTGATCACTTGCATCCATTCATGCCCATTGTGCATTACGATTGACATGCGCAATTCCAGCAGGACAGTGCGGCACCCCACACGTCCAGAATTGCTACATAGTGGCTCCAGGGACACTGTTCTGAGTTTAACCACTTCCGCTGGCCACAAAACTCCCAGGACATGAACATTGTATCTGATATGCCTTGCAACGTGATGTTCAGAAGATACCTCCACCCCCTCGTACTCTTACGGATAGATGTACAGTCCTGAAGGATTTATGGTGTCAGTTCCTTCCAGCACTACAACAGAGATTAGTAGAGTCCATGCCGCGTCGTTCTGCGGCACTTCTGCGTGCTCGCGGGGGCCCTACACAATGTTAGGCAGGTGTACCAGTTTTTCTGGTTTTTCGGCGTATTTCTCAACGGGTTTATAAAACCTCTCCGTGACCAAGGAGCGAACTGAATGATTTTTAGAAACTTCTGGTCTTTTTTACGATGAGTTGCTGACTACTTTGAAACATAGCGGTTTGTGCGTGCCGCACTTTGAAGTATAGAGCAGCATTCAGTAAAAATTACTTGGCGTTCCATTAAAATGTCCCCTAATGTGAAAATGAGTTCACTGTAGTACTGTACTGTAAATGCCACTTATATGCTGTTCATCTCTAGCTGTGTTTGAGGACCACACCTGAAGATATTAATACTGCCATCGACCACATTAATTGCGAAGTGCCTTCATTAATTAGAGAGAAGGAAAGCCTGGACCTAGATGAATGATTATATGGTTCAGTTGGTTCAAATGGCTCTGAGCACTATTGAACTTAACATACACTCCTGGAAATGGAAAAAAGAACACATTGACACCGGTGTGTCAGACCCACCATACTTGCTCCGGACACTGCGAGAGGGCTGTACAAGCAATGATCACACGCACGGCACAGCGGACACACCATGAACCGCGGTGTTGGCCGTCGAATGGCGCTAGCTGCGCAGCATTTGTGCACCGCCGCCGTCAGTGTCAGCCAGTTTGCCGTGGCATACGGAGCTCCATCGCAGTCTTTAACACTGGTAGCATGCCGCGACAGCGTGGACGTGAACCGTATGTGCAGTTGACGGACTTTGAGCGAGGGCGTATAGTGGGCATGCGGGAGGCCGGGTGGACGTACCGCCGAATTGCTCAACACGTGGGGCGTGAGGTCTCCACAGTACATCGATGTTGTCGCCAGTGGTCGGCGGAAGGTGCACGTGCCCGTCGACCTGGGACCGGACCGCAGCGACGCACGGATGCACGCCAAGACCGTAGGATCCTACGCAGTGCCGTAGGGGACCGCACCGCCACTTCCCAGCAAATTAGGGACACTGTTGCTCCTGGGGTATCGGCGAGGACCATTCCAACCGTCTCCATGAAGCTGGGCTACGGTCCCGCACACCGTTAGGCCGTCTTCCGCTCACGCCCCAGCATCGTGCAGCCCGCCTCCAGTGGTGTCGCGACAGGCGTGAATGGAGGGACGAATGGAGACGTGTCGTCTTCAGCGATGAGAGTCGCTTCTGCCTTGGAGCCAATGATGGTCGTATGCGTGTTTGGCGCCGTGCAGGTGAGCGCCACAATCAGGACTGCATACGACCGAGGCACACAGGGCCAACACCCGGCATCATGGTGTGGGGAGCGATCTCCTACACTGGCCGTACACCACTGGTGATCGTCGAGGGGACACTGAATAGTGCACGGTACATCCAAACCGTCATCGAACCCATCGTTCTACCATTCCTAGACCGGCAAGGGAACTTGCTGTTCCAACAGGACAATGCACGTCAGCATGTATCCCGTGCCACCCAACGTGCTCTAGAAGGTGTAAGTCAACTACCCTGGCCAGCAAGATCTCCGGATCTGTCCCCCATTGAGCATGTTTGGGACTGGATGAAGCGTCGTCTCACGCGGTCTGCACGTCCAGCACGAACGCTGGTCCAACTGAGGCGCCAGGTGGAAATGGCATGGCAAGCCGTTCCACAGGACTACATCCAGCATCTCTACGATCGTCTCCATGGGAGAATAGCAGCCTGCATTGCTGCGAAAGGTGGATATACACTGTACTAGTGCCGACATTGTGCATGCTCTGTTGCCTGTGTCTATGTGCCTGTGGTTCTGTCAGTGTGATCATGTGATGTATCTGACCCCAGGAATGTGTCAATAAAGTTTCCCCTTCCTGGGACAATGAATTCACGGTGTTCTTATTTCAATTTCCAGGAGTGTATGAGGTCATCAGTCCCCTAGAACTTAGAACTACTTGAAACTAACTAACCTAAGGACATCACACATATCCATGCCTGAGGCAGGATTCGAACCTGCGACCGTAGCGGTCGCGCGATTCCAGACTGAAGCGCCTAGAACCGCTCTTCCACAGCGGCCAGCGATTATATGGCGATGGCAAAATACCAAGATACTCACCTAAAACTTGCATCTCAAATATTGAGTAAATGGAAAGAGCTACTGGTGTGCGGTTTATACAGAATGGATTGGTAGTTATAGGCTCGTATTGTTAGGCAATAAAGAGAATATAATAAGACACAAAAAGTGTATTTTTTGTGCAAACCTACACATTTTTAAATAGAACAACGCCTGTTACGCTATAAGACTAGATTTAGGATAAATCTGAAAGTCACTGGTGTTTTCTGCAGATTTCTACTCGATGTTTACGATGTATAGCATTTTGAAAAGTTCCCAAGCACCGACACTTGTACAATACCAATAACAAAACGATATTGACAAATTTGGAGGGTTTATAGAGTGCCTTGAGGATCAAGTTGAGGATAGGAGACCCAGACTAGAAACGTCGTACAAACATGTCCACCGCTGCTCCATCCCTCACACACGCTCCACGGAGTGCGTGGACGCTTCTGAGTCCGCCTTACGTCCTGAATGCTACGAGGTCCAGTGCCCGACGTTCCACTAGTCTTACAACTCACGCTTGCTGTCGAAGGCGTTGGCCACCGTAACTTTAACTTTCGCTGACTGCCGAGAGGTCGTACACACACGTATTCGAACACATACACATGCACAAATTTTAGTTTTTGTGTGGACCAATGAAAAACGTTGTTCCAAAAATAAAAATTGCTCCAATTTACGTGTACTGACCAACGTTGTTCTACGCAAATGCTGGAGCTGGACAACCGCTTCCAAAATATCCTAGCTGGGATTCTCTTTGTCTCACTTTATGACTACCGCTGAAAATGACGATGTTCTACAGCAACCCATCTTCTCTCACGAGCTCGAGAAAAAGGAATAATTTTACCAGCTATTGGAAGTTTATAAGTAGTTCAATGTAAGAGAGTCACTAATTACTTTGGAACCTTACCTCTCATTTATCATTGCTTCAGTCAGAGCCACACCTGTGGCTAGCGTCACGTGTCGTTAGGCGCCGCCCAGCGGCCGAGGCGCTCCTGTGGAAGGTGCAGAGGTGCGGCAGACACGGTGCCACGTAACCGCAACACGACAGCCCCTCTGCTTCATGGGACAGGCCGGAAACGAAGGTGAACCGCTGGGACGGCGGGCAAGGGGTGGGTAGGTGTAGGGAGGGGTGCGCTGCTTCCCGGCTGTGGCAGCTCTCGGACAGGGATTGGAGTGGGAGAGAGAGAGAGAGAGAGAGAGAGAGAGAGAGAGGGAGAGAGAGAGATAGTTTGCGGACCGTGACGGCAGAAAGTTTGCTCGTTTTCCGGCACGCGGCGGCTGGCGGGCGTGATCTGTAAAACTCTCGTGCATTCATTAAAAGACCCAGAGCCAGAGCCAAAGGAAAAGTACGAGAGCTGCTTTTCTCAGCGACAAGATAGCTTGTTTGTACAGGGCGGCGCAGATAAAAGTAGCCGTTCTAAGTATAAATGAAATGCACTGAAATTGCAGAAACGAAGAGCTGAAATGGAGTTACCATTTGTATACAATGAAAACTACATTCTGAGAAGATTTTGAAAGCGATCCACTGCTACATCAACACACAGCTGTGCACGTCTAACCATATTCTGATACATCGGGCGTGAAGTTCGGATATCGATGGCGGCAGCTTCACGGATGACGTAGTCTGCTCTTCAAGTGTCGATACAGGAAAAAAAAGATACATTTTGTTAGATCCGGCGAACGTTGTGGCCATAAATGTTTGATGTTTGCCGACAGATTATTTCTCAGTGAAGACATCGTGGACTCGTTACAGGGATACCTTAGACGTGTGGCATGTTGCCCCATCTTGATGGAAAAAGCGGAATTGTCTTTCATATTTAGTGAGTTGAACACAAACTATACCACAAATTTCTGTAAGTGCAACTGTGTTGAGGATAGTGTGAAAATATATCGGTCCAGTGATGCATTTCCTGTTACACCACGCCAAACGCCGATTTTTTCTCTGCGAAGTCGTTGCTAAGACACAATATTATGGTTCTCCTACGACCAGTACCTCATGCTCTGTGAAATGACACGATCAGAAAGATGAAACCATGTTTCATCACTCATGATGTAATGGAAATGGTCTAGCATCGTTGTATTTGTAAGTCACGTGCAGTAATCTTCACATTTCTGTCTTCTTCCCGCAGTTGATGCACTACTGTCACACGATATGGCTTCAAATTAAGACTATTAAATATCTGACAGCAGCTCTTTCTGCTTCATATTACTGTGTGGAAAATTTACGTGTAGACTTCTTTTGATTTTGAACAATTCTTCGTCGAATGTTTACAATAACTTCCTGTGTGCGAACTGAAGGAATTATTTGTCGTTTCACCTTCTGCACAGATGCTTTAGGTGCTCAAATTTTTATACAGACACTATACTGCTCTCTTTTCTGGTAGTCTTCTATCCGGATATTTAACCCCGAAAATTTCACGAGCATCATTAATCGAACTTGTCTTCACATATACTTTCACAAGTCCATTTCTTTCTTCTTTCGAGAAGGTCCTTTTGCAAATCGTAAAGAGAAACGTCTATTTTCACTAACGAAGAAAACGAAAATTGTGACAGAACAATGCTAACCATCGGTTGTTGCATAAACCTCTCTGCTGTAATAGATGTTTACTCTCTTTCAGAAGTCGAAATATTGCATTCGCATTCAAATGGGAGGCAGACTACTTTCAACTGCACCAAGTGTATTACAGAGGGGCCACGGCACTGTCTTTAAGACTTCTAGATGCTATTTGATGAAATTTGTGGCAGTTTTTAAGTGTACTGACGAAACAGTACACAAAAGAAACGTTGCATATTAACCACAATATTTCGGCAAGCCACAACAGTGCCATCCTCAGGTGCGTTGACGAGCTGACTGCTTATAGAGGTGCGGCACTGTCATCTCTTCGCCCTCCCCCCGAACACCCCCCTCCCCTCATCCGGCCCCTCATTCCACTGATCTAAGGTTATATCCGGCGTCCGCTCACACCATCTCTTCCCCACTCCTCCCTCCGTCACATTGCTCTGTCGTAGCTTCACTCTAGCTACACAAGCCGGTGGTACCTCTTCTGTTCCTGCACCTGGCCACGAATTCAGTTAGTTCAGAGGTAACTCCTTCTTCTTCTTAGTTAAATTAATTTCGGGTTCCCAGGCTTCACTAACTTTGTAGATTAGTGTGATCGTAATGGATTACTAACTCTCGTGGAACGTGTCTTTATGAATCCATTGAGATTCGAGACAGGAAACCACTGACCAATCGTGATGCTGGCTATAACACTGCTGAGGCCTGAGAACCCGCAATCAGTGTGAATAAAAAGACGATGGAATACCCGACAACGAACTGACTTCGGGGGCAGGCGGAGAAACAGGATAGCTTACATGAGTGTGAACTTACGACAGAGCGATGTGTCGGAGGAAGTTGTCGGGGGGTATATGTTGGGCTCAGACGCAGATGAAACGGCCAATCTGAGGGATTGGGGAGGGGGTTGAGGGTTGGAGAGGTTAAGGTAGAAACTCCACGCTCGCCTCCAAGCGACCATTTCATCAGGATACGTGTTGGTGACAGAATTATTGTGTCCATTGGACGCTAACATCCGTCCTTTCATCCGTGAGTTATGAGGCTGTGCTGAAAAGTAATGTCTCCGAATTTGTGATGTGAAAACACTGAAGCCTTTTCAAATAAAACAAATGTTATTAACATTCTGCATTCTGTATCTTTATTCTTTATGTCCACCTAATTATTTCTCAACGTAGTTAGCATGACCATGACCATCAATACATTTCTCCCAACGAGAGACTAGTTTGTTGATCGTGTTACTTCATGATCATCAGCGTGAAGTCATGTCGGGATTGTATGTCAAGCTGAAGGAGAGTTTGCTCCATGTGTGGACAAACTCTTCGAATTTGAATTTGAAACTCGATTACAGCACGCTGTTTCTCGCTCACCGAGAAATGATGATGATTAGTTTGTGGGGCGCTCAACTGCGCGGTCGTCAGCGCCCGTACAAAGTGACAATTTTTACACAGTCGATTTGTTTTCACAGTCCAGTGTAACCACTGTCACGAATATTGATGATGCGGCTGAAATGATGAGGGCAAAACAAACGTCCAATCCCCGCGCACCGACATAGTTACGCGCTACTATTCGGACACCTTTAGCGGTAGTGGGCTGCAGTTATGTAGGGTTGCAGAACAAAGACGTAGAACGGTACTAGCGTTTGGTTTATTTAAAAAATTTTAAGAGTTTCCACATAAAAGAATTAAGTGGCATTACTTTTCACCACGTCCTTTTATTTCGTCATGGAGGACGCCGGAAAAAGCTGAAGAATTACGTGTCCGAGTATTGCTGCCACTGACTTTTTCACTAACTTCTCGGTCCATTGTTTTGCAAGTTCTGACTGATATTGCAGCCTTTCGTAGAAGTTGTTGTTTCTGTAATTGTTGTTGTGGTACACAGGTCGAAGACTGACTCGTTGTAGCTCCTCGCTCTATATCTTCTGCAAGCTGTCTCTTCCCAGTTTGAATCTGCTTACCTTATTGAAGCTTTTGTCTCTCTACACCATTTTTATATTTCACATTTCCTACTGTTACGTAACATAGATTATTGGCAGCCAAAGATGTCTCCAACCAAGCGATCCAAACTGTTAGTGTAGTTGCCCCATAAATTTCAATGCCTTAATTCCATTGAGTATCGCTTCATTATTTCTTCAATGTATTCTTTTCTTGTCTAAAACTTTCGATCATCCATTATTTTTCTGTCCCAATACCAGAACTCATATACTAGTTATAGTGTCTCATTCCCCAATATATAATACTATCAGTATCATTTGACTGAATTCGGATACCCCATTACACTTGTTCTACGATCTATTGTTCATAAAATGGAAATAACAACTGGGCAGCATACAATTACCTTAGTTTTGAATTTCTTTATTTTCATCTTATAAGCTCTTTGAAAGATGCTATCAGTTCTGTTCGGCTACTCTTTCAAGTGCTCTGAAAGAATTACCACGTCATCGGCAACACTCAAAGATTTTGTATCTAATCGTTGAACTTAAATTCTCTTCCCTTTGGTCTATGTACAGGCTGAAAAACGTAGTAGTACTGTCTCACTCCCTTCACAAGTAATGCCTCCTTATCATGCCCTTAGATTCTTACAACAGTTGTGACCGAGCGGGGTGGCGCAGTGGTTAGACACTGGACTCGCATTCGGGAGGACGCCGGTTCAATCTCGCGCCCGGCCATCCTGATTTAGGTTTTCCGTGATTTACCTAAATCACTCCAGGCAAATGCCGGGATGGTTCCTCTGAAAGGGCACGGCCGACTTCCTTCCCAATCCTTCCCTAATCCGATGAGACCGATGACCACGCTGTCTGGTCTCCTTCCCCAAACTAACCAACCAACAACAGTTGTAAATAACCTTTCGGTCCCTGTACTCTGGGGTGAGAAAAAAAATGGGATAGCGATACGCAAATATACAGATGCGGGCGGGTAGTACAGAAGGACAGCGCATTAACGGAGCTATCATTTGGATTCAAGTGATTCATGGGAAGAGGTTTCCGACATGATTATCACCGCACAGCGGGAACTAACAAATTCTGAACACGTAATGGTAGTTCAGACTACATGCATAGGGCATTCCATGTACAAAGTCAATATTCAGAAACCCACAGTGTCAGGAGTGTGCCGAGAATATCAAATTCCCGGCATTAACTCCCACCACGGACAAAGCAGTGGCCGACGGCCTTCACTTAACGACCGAGAACAGCAGCGCTTGTGTAGAGTTGTCAGTGCTGACAGACAAGATACACTGCGTGAAATAATCGCAGAAAACAATGTGGGGCATGTGACGAACTTATCCGTCAGGACAGTGCTGCGAAATCTGGCGTTAATAAGCTGTAGCAGCAGATGACCGACACGAATGCGTTTGCTAACAACACGAAATCACGTGCAGCGCCTCTCACAGGTTCGTGACCACGTCGGTTGGTCCCTAACGCCTAGAAAACGGTGGCCTGGTCAGATGAGCACCGATTTCAGTTGGGAAGAGCTGATAGTAGGGTTCGACTGTGGCGCATACCCCACTAAGCCATGAACCCAAGATGTCAACAAAGCACAATGGAAGGCGGTGGAGGCTACATAACGATGTGGTCCAACTGAACTGATCATTGACTGTAGACGATTTGCACCCATTTAGGAACTTCGTGTTCCCAAACAACGATGAAATTTTTATGGATGACAGTGCGCCATGTCAGAACATTCAGGACATTTCGAGCGGATGATTAGGCCACCAAGATTGCCCGACATTAATCCCATCGAAAATTTATGGGAAATCCTGCACTGGCAACTCTTTCGCAATACGGGCAGCAAGGATCAATATTTCTACAGGCAACTTCCAACAACTTGCTGAGTCCATGTTATAATGAGTTGCTGCACTATGCCGGACAATGGATGTCCGACACGGTATTAGGAGATACCCCATGGCTTTTCTCACCACAGTGTACTTTGCACTACAGTAAGGAGATCACGAAGAACCATGGTATAGGTGTATCGTCCTTGATTACTAGTCATAACGTTCTCGATCTCGGGTTAAAGCCTCTCCGCAATTTAAGTTTTGAATAGAAATCGTCACATCAGCAATGGGGGCCGAAGACCGCCGACTTATGAAATCGCCTTCATTCTGCCAACGGCCTTGTCCAAGAGGACGGAGGAGCGGAGAAAGGTTTGGGGCACTCTCTTGCCTTTCCTAGGGGAAACTGTCCGTAAAAGGTGCAAGAATCAGCAATGATCAACGGCATAAGAATACAGAAGGCAACAAGAACCACTGAATTATAGGCACAGGATACGAGGCCTGTAATGATAAAGTGTCGTAATGATCTCTCCCTTGCTAAAAGATTCCGGAATAGTCCTCCATTCGTATCTCCGTGAGGCGACTGCCAAGGGGGAAATGACTACGAGATAAAGATGAATAACCAACGAAAGGGTAACGTTCTGTGAGTGAAGGTGTCAAATGTCAGAACTTTGGGCATGTTAGGGAAAGTACGAAATCTGAAAAGGAAAATGCTAAGGCTCAGTCTTGATGTAATGGGCCAGTGAAGTGAAATGAAAAGACATTAAGGATTTCTGGTCAGATGAGTACAGGGTAATATCAACAGCAGCAGAACATGGTACAACGGGATTCGTTATTAATAGGAAGGTAGCGCAGAGAGTGCGTTACTGTGAATAGTTCAGTGAGAGGGCTGTTCTCATCAGAATCGACAGCAAACTAACACCGGCAACCAACAACTGACGTTGTAGGCCAAAGACGAAAGGTTAGTGTGAGAACATGAAGGTATTGAAAAGGTAACTCAGTACGTGAAAGGGGATGAAAATCAGTCACAGGGGATTGGAATGCGGTCTTAGGGGAAGGAATAGAAGAGAGAGTTACAGAAGAATATGGACTTGATATTATGAATGAAACAGGAGAAAGAGTAACTGAGTCCTGCAATAAATTTCAGCTGGTAATAGCGAATAATCTATTCAAGAATTACACGAGGAGGAGGTATATTTGGAAAAGATCGGAAGGTACGGAGACTGTTCAGTTAGATTACGTCATCCAGTATCTATATCACATACTGGATTTAAGGGGTACCCAGCAACAGATATAGACTCATATCATAATTTAGCAGTGATGTTGAATAGGCTGAAGTGTAAGAGAATAGTAAGAAAAAAACAGTGTGCAAAAAAGTGGGACCCGGAAGTACTAAGAAATCAGCAGATACGCTTGAAGGTCTCTGAGGTTATAGATACTGCGATGAGGAATAGCTCAGTAGGCAGTTCAGTTGAAGAGAAAACGGCAGTCACAGATTTTGGACAGAAAAACATACATAAACAGAAAGTAACTGGGGAAAATCCATGGATAGCACACGAAATATTTCACCTGATCAATGAAACAAGGGCCGCGCGGGATTAGCAGAGTGGTATGGGGCGCTGCAGTCACGGACTGTGCGGCTGGTTCCGGCGGAGGTTCGAGTCCTTCCTCGGGCATGGGTGTGTGTGTTGTGCATTAGGATTATTTAGGTTAAGTAGTGTGTAAGCTTAGGGACTGATGACCTTAGCAGTTAAGTCCCGTAAGATTTCACACACATTTGACATTTTTGATGAAACAAGGAAGAAAAAGATATTCAGGGAAATATAAGTCACCTAGAAACGCCATAAACAGGAAAAGCAGGGATACTGAAGCGAAATGATTGCAGGAAAAATTTGAAGAAATCGAAAATGATACGATAGTCGGAACGACTGACTCATAAAAAAAAATAGTCAAACTACCTACGGCGAAATCAAAATGCAAGGGTGGTAAAATTAAGACTGCAATAGGAATTGAGGGAGAGAGAGAGAGAGAGAGAGAGAGAGAGGGAGAGAGAGAGAGAGCAGGTGGGTGGAAGGACTACACTGAATGCCTCTATGAGGTGGAAGACTTGTCTGATGACGTGACAGAAGAAGAGAGAGGACTCGACATAGAAGAGATAGGGGATGCAGTATTAGAACCAGAATTCAAAAGAGCTTTGGAAGACTTACGATCGAATAAGACATTCCTTCAGAATTTCCAAAATAATGGAGGTAAAGGCAATAAAATGACTAATCATGTTTGTGAGCTAAATGTATGAGTATGACGGTATATCATCTGACTTTTGGAAAATCATCATCCACAGAATTCTGAAAACTGCAAGAACGGAAAAGTGCGAGAAAAATCGGCAATCAGCTCATGCATCCAAGTTGCTGACCAGAATAATACACAGAAGAATGGAATATAAAAGTGACGATATGTCATATGACGATCAGTTTAGCGTTAGGAGGGGTAAATGCATCACAGAGGCAATTCTGACGTTGCGGTTTATAATGGAAGCAAGACTAAAGAAAAATCAAGGGACTTGCATAGGATCTGTCGACCTGGAAGAAGCGTTCGAACAATCTAAAATGGTGCAAGATGTTCGAAATTCTGAGGAAAATAGCCGTAAGCTCCAGTGAGAGACGGATAATATACAAGTGTACAAGAGCCAAGAGTGGACGACCAAGAACGAAGTGCTCGGATTAATGAGGGCATAAGACAGGGATGTAGTCATTCGCCCCTAATTTTCAATGTGTGCAACTAAGAAACAATGATGGAAATATAAGAAGGTTTCAACTTTGGGATTAAAATTCAAGGTGAAAGGGTATCAATGATACGATTCGCTGATCACATTGCTATCCCGGGTGAAAGTGAAGAAGAACTACGTGATGTGATGAATGGAATGAACAGTTTAATGAGTAAAGAATAGACGAAAGAGGAAAGTAATCAGAAGTAGCAGAAATGAGAACAGGAAGCAAAGTAACCCACGAAATTCGGAGTAATGACTACGTCAATAGCAGACTAGCACTGACAAAAACGGGATTCCTATCCAAGAGAAGTCTACTGGTATCAAACATAAGCCCTAATTTGTTCTGCCGTCCGATTTAATGTGTCATGGATGTCGTCGTGAAGCTTTGCTAGCTGGTCCTGGATGCTGTATTCAAATACATTACATTGTATAATTGGCCAATTTGTCCGCCGCTTGTAGCTGAATGGTCAGCGTGACGGATTGTCAATCCTCTGTGACCGGGTTCGATTCCCGGCTCGGTCGGGGATTTTTCTCCGCCCAGGGACTGGGTGTTGTACTGTTCTCATCATCATCCCCTCATCCTCATCAACTGCTGGTCGCCGAAGTGGCGTCAAATAGAAAGACCGGCACCCGGCAAACAGTCTGCCCGACGGGGGACCCTAGCCATACGAATAAATAAATAAATAAATAAATAAATAAATAAATTGGTCAACTGTCTGTAAACAGCCCATTGAATCGCAACATATTACGAAGTCCTCACACTCTTTCATTTTAATTCCATATCGGTCTTGGTAATTTTTATAAGTTCAACGATAAAGACTCTATAAGCCTTCGGTAGGAGTCGTTCTTCATTGTTTGACCGTGAGACTGCTCGAGGTGCATCACTGGCCGGTTTGCTCGTCATGGAAACAGTTCAGGAGGAAACCTTCTTGCACATACCGTGAGAAGAACTTGGAGGTCGTTTGTCAGACCAGACCAGTCGAGAACCCAAGATAGTATGTCTGCTCTTGGTCGTTTCGTATAGAGCACTCGTGAATGTATGATGGAGATTGTAATGTGAAGATGCAGACTGTATACACACAGAAATTGCAATCATCAATCATGTAGTCATGAGGATAAAATATTACTCCCTCCCTGTGAGGAAATCACGAAATGTGAGTGCGAAAGTGTCGTGGGCTCTATGACATAAGGAAGTTTGGGTCGGCCCTGGAGGGCTGCTCGGATAGCCTAAGTGGTCGAGTCGGCCGCTCGCCATAGAAGAGATTCGGATCCCGGCCCGGAACAAATTTTCATCTATCATGAGCAGCTGGTGTCAATCTAGATTCGCAAAATGCGAATCACTTTTATGAGGGAAGTTTTTATATACAAAGTATACTGTACGTCGTAAGAACAGTTCGCCAACGGCCTTGCGGCAGTGGTAACACCGGTTCCCGTCAGTGCTGTCGGGCTGGGCTAGCTCTTGGGTGGATGACCATCCGGTCTGCCGAGCGCTGTTGGCAAGCGGCGTGCACTCAGCCCGTGTGAGGCCAACTGATGAGCTACTTGACTGGGAAGTAGCGGCTCCTGTCCCGTAAACTGACATACGGCGTGCACATGGGGGTCTTTAGGCTAGGCAGTAGCGCGAGGTGTCCTGATGAGCAATCACCAGTCGACGTGCAGGCAGGGAAATCAGGACGCGCTCAGTGTAAAGTCTCTTCCGCTATCAAGATATTAGCAGTAAATTTTCAGTGTGTTAGGAATAAAGTTCCTGAATTTACTGCCCTCCAGGATGTGTGTGGCGCACAAATTATTCTCGGGACTGAGACCGGTCTAAACCTTGAGATAGGAAGTTCTGAAATATTTAGTAAGGGTTGGAACGTGTATCGGAAAGACAGATTAGACACCGAAGGGCGTGGTGTCTTCATTGCAGTTGACAAAAATATTGTGTCTACTGAGGTTGAAGTAGAGTGTGATTGTGAAGTTATCTGGACACGTTTAACAGGGCTAGGGGAAATAAAGGTAATTTTGGGGTGTTATTACCGGCCACCACGTTTCACAGTGACAGTCCTAGAATCATTCAAAGGGAGTCTACATTCAGTATCGCAGAAGTACCGGGATCATGCTATATTAGTCGGAGGTGACTTCAACCTACCTTGTATAGACTGCGATGTCTATGGATTCATTACAGGTGGTACAGACAAGCCGTCGTGTGAATTACTATTGAATGCATTATCCGAAAACTGTCTTGAGCAGCTAAATCGACAGCCAACGCGTAATGGAAATATTTTAGATCTGGTAGCCACGAAAAGAGCAGACCTCATCGACGGTGTCAGTGCTGAAACAACGATTAGTGATCATGATGTTGTCATTACGACTATGGTTACTAAAATTAGAAAGTCGGTCAAGAAGGCTAGGAGAGTATTCTTACTAGAAAGAGCAGATAAGCAGTTGTTAGCATCCCACTTAGTAAATGAATCGACTTCATTTACATCAGGTACGATGGATGTGGAAGAATTATGGGCAAATTTTAAACACATTGTAAATCACGCTTTGGACAAGTATGTGCCGAAAAAGTGGGTTACGGACGGAAAAGACCCACCGTGCTTTAACAGCGCAACTCGGAGAATACTCAGGCAACAAAGACAGTTGCACTCACCGTACAAGAAAGATCGGGAGAATGAGGACTGGAAAAAGTTAGTAGAGATTCGTGCTGCTGTAAAAAGAGCGATGCACGAAGCATTCAACCACTACCACCGTCATACCTTAGCAAAAGATCTTGCTGAAAACCCAGGGAAATTATGGTCTTACGTAAAATCGGTAAGCGGGTCGAAGGCTTCCATCCAGTCACTCACTGATCAGTCTGGCCTGGAAACGGAAGACAGCAAAACGAAAGCTGAAATCTTAAATTTGGCATTTGAGAAACCTTTCACGCAGGAGGATCGTACAAACATACCTCCTTTTGAATCTCGTATAGATTCCCGTATGGAGGACATAATGATAGACATCCCTGGAGTTGTGAAGCAGCTGAATGGGTTGAAAATAAATAAATCGCCAGGTCCTGATGGGATTCCAATTCAGTTTTACAGAGAGTACTCTACTGCATTGGCTCCTTACTTAGCTTTCATTTATCGCGAATCTATCGCCAAACGTAAAGTCCCGAGCGACTGGAAAAAAGCGCAGGTGACGCCTGTATATAAGAAGGGTAGAAGGACGGATCCTCAAAATTACAGACCAATATCCTTAACATCGGTTTGTTGCAGGATTCTCGAACATATTCTCAGTTCGAATATAATGAATTTCCTTGAGACAGAGAAGTTGCTGTCCATGCATCAGCACGGCTTTAGAAAACATCGCTCCTGCGAAACGCTACTCGCCCATTTTTCACATGATATCTTGGGAACCATGGATGAATTGTATCAGACGGATGTCATATTCCTTGACTTCCGGAAAGCGTTTGACTCGGTGCCCCACTGCAGACTCCTAACTAAGGTACGAGCATATGGGATTGGTTCCCAAATATGTGATTGGCTCGAAGACTTCTTAAGTAATAGAACCCAGTACGTTGTCCTCGATGGTGAGTGTTTATCGGAGGTGAGGGTATCATCTGAAGTGCCCCAGGGAAGTGTGGTAGGTCCGCCGTTGTTTTCTATCTACACAAATGATCTTTTGGATAGGGTTGGTAGCAATGTGCGGCTGTTTGCTGATGATGCTGTAATGTACGGGAAGGTGTCATCGTTGAGTGACTGTATAAGGATACAAGATGACTTGGACAGGATTTGTGATTATTATAAAGAATGACAGCTAACTCTAAATATAGATAAATGTAAATTAACGCAGATGAACAGGAAAAAGAATCCTGTAATGTTTGAATACTCCATTAGTAGTGTAGCACTTGACACAGTCAAGTCGATTAAATATTTGGGCGTAACATTGCAGAGCGATATGAAGTGGGACAAGCATGTAATGGCAGTTGTGGGGAAAGCAGATAGTCGTCTTCGGTTCGTTGTTAGAATTTTGGGAAGATGTGGTTCATCTGTAAAGGAGACCGCTTATAAAACACTAATATGACCTATTCTTGAGTACTGCTCGAGCATTTGGGATCCCTATCAGGTCGGGTTGAGGGAGGACATAGAAGCAATTCAGAGGCAGGCTGCTAGATTTGTTACTGGTAGGTTTGATAAGATAAGAGAGATTAGGGCTCGTACAGAGGCATATAGGCAGTCATTTTTCCCTCGTTGTGTTTGGGAGTGGAACAGGGAGAGAAGATGCTAGTTGTGGTACGAGGTACACTCCGCCACGCACTGTAAGGTGGATTGCGGAGTACGTATGTAGATGTAGATGTACGGCCGGGAGAGCGGTGTGCTGACCACGTGCCCCTCCATACCCTCGTCCAGTGACGCCTGGGGGGGGGGGTGAGGATGACATGGCGGCCGATCGGTACCGTTGGGCCTTCCAAGGCCTTTTCGGACGTTGTTAAGAACAGTTCATAATAAATCCTTGTTTCTGCCCATGTTAGATCTGGCGATGATTGGCAGATCATTCAGAACTGGTCACCTTTGTATAATTTTGCAATCAAGACTAATTTTGTATTGAAAATTTGGATCGAATACTCCATAAAGTCGTTGACGTGAAGTGTTAAAATTATCAATTAACTGGATCTTCCAGTGGAATATACTGCTTTTAGTCTTCTTGTTCAATTTTATGCTCATATTTAATTTGTGATCTCGTTGTGTTCTTGTTCAATTTTCTGCTCATATTTAATTTGTGATCTCTTTGTGTTATCATGAACAGTGTAGTACGTGTCACAGTAACTGATATTTCGCTTAATGTGTACAACGGATTGGCCTCATGTACGGGACTCAGTTAATGCTAAAGGAAAAGGCAACGTTTTACACATATTTTTACAATGAAATTTAGTGACGCTGAGCAACACTAACATAAACATAAAGAAGTTGGATGAGTTAGAACATGATATTCTCTGACCAAATCCTCATACAGCTGCAGTATCAACTTTCCACTTAGATAGTAAACAAGCAAACTACATACCTAACATCTAATTTAGATTTCTAACTCTACAATGTCCTTAGATTAGTTAGGTTTAAGTAGTTCTAAGTTCTACGGGACTGATGACCTTAGATGTTAAGTCCCATAGTGCTCAGAGCCATTTGAACTTTTCTTTTTGGTGGCAGCTAGATTCAAAACTTGGGACAATATACAGCCCAGAAGTTAACACAAGCCGGGTGGGGTGCTACTGCAAAATTTCTCAGATTGTCAGCTTTAACTCTTTCATTCTCAGTCGCAGAATGCTGCTGTTTTATCTGGACTAGAGTTCTAGCACTAAAACAGCTGATACACAGGTTAGTCAAGCAAGTCGCCTCATCTCTGGCTTTATGGGCCCCACAAACACCTACTGGCTGCCGGTTCTTAGTAGTATTCGCCGCCGTCCATAAGAAGATCATATTCACTGCTGAACGTGAGGACAAGAATTAAAAAGAAACCACAATTACCCCTTTATTCGGAATTTTCATTATCAGAACCTCTGCGACTGAGCATACAAGGTGCTTGGAACACTCAATGGCAGGAGAAAACTTCCTTGAGACATTACCAAGTAATTAAGTCTCCCTGGGAACAATCAGGAAGTGTTGGTGCACCCGAAGGACACTGGTGCGTACTGAATCCGATCAGAACTCACTGGAACAAATGTTGAGCATTGCTGTACCAACGGGGATGGAAGTCCGCTTCTCAGTGTGACTGCAGCGAAGAGAAATAAAACTGCACATCATATAAAATTCGAATGGGATGTCAAATGGAACACATTTCAACCGTCTAGTGGTCTAGTTTCCAAATTTATTTTATTTGGCTACCAGTTTCGGCGATCTACCAGGCCATCTTCAGGCCCCTGACCGACGTGTAGGAAGATTCCACCTCGGTTCTGGCCAAAACAGGGGCCAGCAATACTGGTATCATCCGGCGAATGATGGTTTAAGTGATCGCTACAGCGAGCAAAAATATACTAATACCAGTATTGCTGGTCCCTGTTTTGACCAGAAACGAGGTGTAATATTCCTGCATGTCGGTCTTGGACCTGAAGATTGCATAGTAAATCGCCGAAACCGAGAGCTAAATAAAATAAGTTTGGAAACTAGGCGGCTGAAAGGTGTTTCATTTGACATCCTGTATCGAACAGCCGAGTCCCGAAACCATCTCCGAAAAGATGGACATACACAGAAAATTCCAATGTTCCCACGGACGACTTCTCTGAAGAAGTGTCTGACTGGATTTGAAACCTCCACTTATGGCTATGAAATCATTAGGAACTTGAGATTGTGTGCAAGTGTGTAGAAATATATATGTTTGTTTGAAGAGGTCGTCTAGTACGTTCTCCTGTCATCATATGAGGAACAAATAAATGCCATTTTTCTGTATTTTGAACATTAAGCCATTACGGCACTGTTATTATATTAGTGACACATGGGCTACCCGTTTTCGTACACAAGCGATTGAAGGAACTGTGTCTGCCTCTTTCGCAGGAGACGAAGCTCCATCAGGTGGGGTCGGGCACCCATGCAGCGGCAGAATACGGTGGACGGTCGGAGCTCACCCCCTCTGGCCGCCACAACGCGACGCTGGAGGCGGCACCACAGGTGGGCTGCGAATTTTCATCGAGTGGCAGTGACCGAGGCTACACTTGGGACGATATTTTATGGATATTATCTCACTTCAAATACCCGAACCGGAAAAAAATCGCAAAACCATAAGATAATTAGTGTAGAGTAAGAAATTTCGGGACTACATTTGCCCAGGTAATATGTCTGTCTGATTAACATTACAGGGTCACAGGCTGATGTTAGCGCGAGATAAGCCATTGGAAATATGATATGCTGGAACAGTAATAATGTGTGTAACTGCCAAAATGTTGAACGCAAGCATGCAAACGTGCATGCATTGTATTATACAAGTGCTGGATCTCAGTTAGTGCGATGGAGTCCCATGCATGTGGCAAGCGGCATGTGACATGCATGTGGTCGTGCGGTAGAGTTCTCGCTTCCCGCGCCCGGGTTCCCGGGTTCGATTCCCGGTGGGGTCAGGGATTTTCTCTGCCTCGTGATGTCTGGGTGTTGTGTGATGTCCTTAGGTTAGTTAGGTTTAAGTAGTTCTAAGTTCTTGGGGAGTGATGAGTTAGTATTAATATCCTTGAGCAACTACGAGTGACTCCAATTTAATATAGTGGTTACCTGCAGTTAACTCATACGTTCAGTCAAATACAGTGTGGTTTCAAAAAAGATTAGACATATTACAAAGTACTATTTTGTCAAAACTATGGATTGCTTCGCTTCGGATCGGCTATTAGAGAAACGAATACATAGTCTAGTTTATATTAGTAGCCGCCAGATGTCGTTTGTCTTGTGTTTTGCTTGGTAAACGTCCTGTGTTCAAAATGGCTACTCCGCAGCAGAAATCATTCTTAGTTGTCGAGTTTGTGAAGAGCAATTGCGTGATTACAGTGCAGAGACGTTTCAGGTTGAGGTACCAAACTGATCCTCCGAATCGGTGGAAAATTCTCAAATGGTATCGGCAGTTTCTATATACAGGACGTGTATGTAAAGGAATGAATCCTGACCGCCATCGTGTTCCTCAAGAAAGTGTTGCACGTATTGAAATTTTTTTCCAACGTAGTCCTCATAAAATCAACTCATCGCGGCAGTCTGGAGTTACAACTGCCTACAACAACAATTTGGCTTGTTTTGAAACGTCGGTTTCTTATGAAGCCGTACAAGTTACAGCTGTGACAAGCTCTGCGTCCGGATGACAAACGCAAACGTGTGGCATATTGTAACGAGATTCTTGATGCTTTTGACAGTGATAGCACTTTTGAACAACGGTCGCAGGTTCGAATCCTGCCTCGGACATGGATGTGTGTGATGTCCTTAGGTTAGTTAGGTTTAAGTAGTTCTAAGTTCTAGGGGACTGATGACCTCAGAAGTTAAGTCCCATAGTGCTCAGAGCCATTTGAACCATTTGAACTTTTGAACAACGCATCATGTTCAGTGGTGAAGCGACGTTCCATGTTAATGGTCAAGTAAACAAACACAATGTTCGAATTTGGGGCTTACAGAAAACACGTGCAGCAATTAAACATGTACGAGATTCGCTAAAAGTCAATGTGTTTTGTGCGATATCCCGATCATCTGTTTACGGCCCATTCTTCTTTGATGAAAGCACGGTTAACCGTCAGCAGTATCTCGTGGTGTTACAAAACTGGTTGTTTCCGAGGCTGTACGAAGACAATTTCATTTTTCTACAAGGCGGGGCACCCCCTCAATGGAGTCGCTAAGTCAGTGAATATCTGAATGAAACTCTACCGAATCGTTGGTCGTCAAGGAGCTGTCGACTTAGCCTGTCTCAGCTGGGCTCCACGGTCACCGGATTTTACACCCTCTGACTTCATCCTGTGGTGTTTCGTTAAAGACAACGTTTATGTGCCACCACTCCCACAGAAGCTGGAAGAGTTGAAGAACCGGATCCGTACTGTCATAACATCGGTGACGAAGGACATGCTTTCCAGAGTATGGGAGGAATTTGAGTATCGATGTGATATTGTTCGTGTCGGTAATCGAGGACACATTGAACATCTGTAATCTGAAATTGAAAGGATCGTATGTCTTAAAGTTTAATGTACATATGCATTCGACATAGGTACACTCCTGGAAATGGAAAAAAGAACACATTGACACCGGTGTGTCAGACACACCATACTTGCTCCGGACACTGCGAGAGGGCTGTACAAGCAATGATCACACGCACGGCACAGCGGACACACCAGGAACCGCGGTGTTGGCCGTCGAATGGCGCTAGCTGCGCAGCATTTGTGCACCGCCACCGTCAGTGTCAGCCAGTTTGCCGTGGCATACGGAGCTCCATCGCAGTCTTTAACACTGGTAGCATGCCGCGACAGCGTGGACGTGAACCGTATTTGCAGTTGACGGACTTTGAGCGAGGGCGTATAGTGGGCATGCGGGAGGCCGGGTGGACGTACCGCCGAATTGCTCAACACGTGGGGCGTGAGGTCTCCACAGTACATCGATGTTGTCGCCAGTGGTCGGCGGAAGGTGCACGTGCCCGTCGACCTGGGACCGGACCGCAGCGACGCATGGATGCACGCCAAGACCGTAGGATCCTACGCAGTGCCGTAGGGGACCGCACCGCCACTTCCCAGCAAATTAGGGACACTGTTGCTCCTGGGGTATCGGCGAGGACCATTCGCAACCGTCTCCATGAAGCTGGGCTATGGTCCCGAACACCGTTAGGCCGTCTTCCGCTCACGCCCCAACATCGTGCAGCCCGCCTCCAGTGGTGCCGCGACAGGCGCGAATGGAGGGACGAATGGAGACGTGTCGTCTTCAGCGATGAGAGTCGCTTCTGCCTTGGTGCCAATGATGGTCGTATGCGTGTTTGGCGCCGTGCAGGTGAGCACCACAATCAGGACTGCATACGACCGAGGCACACAGGGCCAACACCCGGCATCATGGTGTGGGGAGCGATCTCCTACACTGGCCGTACACCACTGGTGATCGTCGATGGGACACTGAATAGTGCACGGTACATCCAAACCGTCATCGAACCCATCGTTCTACCATTCCTAGACCGGCAAGGGATCTTGCTGTTCTAACAGGACAATGCACGTCCGCATGTATCCCGTGCCACCCAACGTGCTCTAGAAGGTGTAAGTGAACTACCCTGGCCAGCAAGATCTTCGGATCTGTCCCCCATTGAGCATGTTTGGGACTGGATGAAGCGTCGTCTCACGCGGTCTGCACGTCCAGCACGAACGCTGGTCCAACTGAGGCGCCAGGTGGAAATGGCATGGCAAGCCGTTCCACAGGACTACATCCAGCATCTCTACGATCGTCTCCATGGGAGAATAGCAGCCTGCATTGCTGCGAAAGGTGGATATACACTGTACTAGTGCCGACATTGTGCATGCTCTGTTGCCTGTGTCTATGTGCCTGTGGTTCTGTCAGTGTGATCATGTGATATATCTGACCCCAGGAATGTGTCAATAAAGTTTCCCCTTCCTGGGACAATGAATTCACGGTGTTCTTATTTCAATTTCCAGGAGTGTATATTCTTTCGGAAACATAATGTATATAATTTGTGGCAGTGCCCTTTCGTGTACCTGCTATGCGAAAGACAAACTGTAATGGAAATTTAATAAAAGCTCTTTCAAGACACACAAGAAGACGAAGTTTTTGAAATCTCCGACAACGACCAGCCTTGATTTCATGCAGTTCTCTATGCCACTTGTCAGCGACCTTGCCGTAGTAGTAACACTGATTCTCGTCAAATCTCCCAAAGGTAAACGCTTTTGTGCTTGTCTATCACTTGGATGGGTGACCGTCTGGGCCATCGAGCGCTGTTGGCAGGAAGAGCGCACTCAGCCCTTGTGAGGTCAGTTGACTGAGAAGCCGCTCCGCATCCGCATTAATTGACGCCTGTCGGCAGAGGATGACACGGCGTTCGATCGGTATTGCTGGGTCTTCCGTGGTCTGTTGGGACAGAGAGTCATCGATACTACTCTATACTGTACATGACTCTTCATCTCCGAGCAACCCTTGTAACCTACATCTTTCTGAATCTGCTTACTGTATTCATTTCTTGGTCTCCCTCTGCAGTTTTTATCCTCCACACTTCCCTCCAGTACTAAACTTGTAATCCTTCGATGCATCTAAAAGGCGTCATACCAACGGATCTCTTCTTTAAGTCAAGTTGCGCCAAAAATTTCTAGTCTCCCCAGTTCTGTTGAGTGTCTCGTTATTTCGGCATTCTGTATCACCATACTTGAAAATTCTCCATTCTTTTCTCTTGTCTAGGCTGTTTATCGTCCATGTTTCACATACATATATGACTACACTACTAACAAATACCTTCAGAAAAGACGTCGTAGCGCTTGACTCTTAATTCGATGTTCACAAATTTCTCTTCGACAGAGAAGCTTTTCTTGCCATTTATTTTGCTTCCCAAATAGTGAAACTCATCTACTATTTTTAGTGTTACGTTTCCTAATCTAATTCCCTCAGCATATTTAATTCGACTGCACTCAATTATCGTCCTTTTAATTTTGTCGATGTTCATCTTATACCATACTTTTAAAACACTATATGTTCTTTTCTAATGTTCTTCCAAGTCCTTTGCTGTTTCTGACAGAATTACAGTGTCATTAAAAAACCTGTAAGTTTTTATTTCCTCTCCGTGAACTTTAATTCAATTTCTTTGTATAACATCGGTAATAGGCTACAAACCTGTCTCACTCCCTTTTCAACCCTTCACAACCTGCCTCTCGACTGTTATCACAGCCGTATGGTTTCTGTACAAGTCGTAAATAGTCTTACGGCCCCCATATTTTACGGCTTCTACGTTCAGAATTTCAAAGTATTCCAGTAAACATTGACGAAAGCTTTCTCTAGATCTACATGTGCTATAAATATAGATTAGCCTTACCTTAACCTAACTTCTAAGAGAAGTCGCAGGATCAGTATTACCTCACGTGTTCTTACATTTATCCTGAACACGAATTGCTCTCCCCGATGACAGCTGCAAGTCATGGTAGCATTTTGCAGTCATGACTCTAGAAACTGATAGTTGTCTAATATTCACACCTGTTAACACGGGCATTCTTTGGAATTCGATTTATTACATTCTTATTTATATTTGAGTCCGCCGCTTGTGGTCTCGCAGCACCGTTCTCGCTTCCCGAGCACGGGGTCTCGGCTTGGATTCCCGGCGGGGTCAGGGATTTTCACCTGCCTCCTCGAGAAGACTGGGTGTTGTTGTGTCGTCTTTATCATCATCATTCATCCACATTACGGTCAGAGGAAGGCAATGGCAAACCTCCTCCACTAGGACCTTGTCTAGTACGGCGGTGCGGGTCTCCTGCATCGTTCCCCTACGCTCTGTGAAGGCGTATGGGACTCCATTATCATCATTTATGTTTGAGGGTATTTAGCCCGTCTCGTTCATCTTCACGAAAGGAGAAATAGTTTTCTCATGACTGGATGTCCCATAGCTATCACTAGTTCTGACATAATGTCGTCTGCTCCCTGAGACTTGCTTCGGCCCAGGTCGTTCAGTGCTCTGTCAAATTCTTCTCGTGGTATCATTTCTCCCAGCTCCACTTATGCCACCTTCCATTCCCATAATATTGTTTTTAATATCATCTCCCTTGCGTAGATCCTTGATATAGTCCTTCCACCATTCAGATTCCTCTTCGTTGCTTAGTATTGGTTTTCCATCTGAGCCCTTAATATTCATACAGCTCCTTCACTTTTCTGGTTTTCCTGTTGGCGGTCTCTATCTTTCCCTTTGCGAAACTTTTTTTTTAATACCTTGCGTTTGTTCTCTAAATGGTTCAAATTTCTCTGAGCTCTAAGGGACTTAACACCTGAGGTCATCAGTCCCCTAGAACTTAGAACTATTTAAACCTAACTAACACAAAGACATCACTCACATCCATACCCGAGGCAGGATTCGAACCTGCGACCGTAGCGGTCGCGATGTTCCAGACTGAAGCGCCTAGAACCTCTCGGCCACACATGTTTGCATTTGTTCTCTAGCCGTTCCTGCTTAGCCATTCGGCAGTTCCCGTCAATCTCGCTATTAGATGTCTGCATTTCCTTACGCCTCCTTCATTTGCTGCATGTGATTATTTAACCGAATACAGCCATGCGATTGCGCTATGTTATTTTTTCAGATATTATGACTAGACAGGAGAAACGAGACAGATACTTGTTAGCTATTTGTAGTAAACCTTCTTTAGAAATCTTGATAAACTATCGGTAAAGAGTCACCATTGACTAGAATAATGACAACTATATCACAACAGTTGCTAACAGAAGAGCTGGAATTGGGTTTATGTTATTTCCTGTGTCCTGACGCTTGCACAGTTTCATACAAAATCTTCCACTGCATAATTTTCGGCTTTAGCAGCTCACAATCGTACTTCGCAACATTACGTTACGTGATACAAAAAATGTCTGGAAAGATGCAGTTTCTACCATTGATTTCAACATAATCACTGTGATTTATGTTATTTAAGGCATTATCAGGAAGTTATGGGCCATGTGGTACAATAGCACTGTGTGGTAGGGTTTCAGTAGATATCGATGACGTTATCTAAGATTAAAAGACTTTAGCAGTATTCAAGTTATTCCTTCATTTAGACAGAATTTCCATGTAGAAGAAGCAGTTGGCAAGTGATCACCAAATTCTTGTAACAGCAAACTCCGCAGTCCTCTTTTCCCTTGTTTTCCATCCTCCCAGAATTTTTGTACAATCCGAACAAGTGGTATCGCCAGCCCAAGAAATACTCAGTTCTGAAGTAGACATTCTAAAAGCTGCCTTGTCGGATTCAAACATCTTCACTGTTTCATCAATTATGAAACAAGGAATTTCTTCTCTTGTCTTATAAATTTCCCATACACATATCTACAACCAGCTGTAGTCTCTTGAAGCATCAACATCTAAATCAGGAGATTTCTACCCCTATCTGCAAGCAATTAACGCCTCTCTCATTTTGAATTCTCTACAAAATGAGAACAAAATGTTTAAACATACAGTATTTTCTATTCAAATACGATTTTCCGTGTGGATCAAATGGACAATGGCAGTCACAAGACTAAGTACCGAAACGCCCAGGAACGACAATATCACTATGGGCACCACAATTGCAAATTTTCGGTGTTTAACACTCACACCTAAATGGTACTGTCACATTAATCCTGTTCTGCTTTTTTAAGCTTTATCTGGTACTTTCTGAAACTGTAGGCCAAGGCTTCAATTTTTCTGGATATAATTATATTCACTAGTATTGCCTGTGGTCGAAATTCGACCAATTGTGTTTATGAAATGAAGAAACTCAGTATTTTTTTAATATAAGTGATTGAAAATCTTTGTGTGCAGATTCTCAGTTCTTAACTCAACACTGCACAGCTGTTTAGACCTTACCTGAACATTATGAAGAAAGGAGTAAGAAAGGGCGAAGAGGGTGCATGAGTGAATGAAAGACACGAATGTGGAAAATAATTGCTTTATTCTACAATTTAACTACATGAAACTTCAGTATGAAATTGATTTCTAGTAAGTATTGTTTCATAATTCACTAAATAATCTTTTCGCTGTGTTCACAACATAAAATTTCAAACTATCGAAATATCGAACTCTGCTTCTTATAACATATAACTGCCCATGCATAATAATCTGGTTGTCTTACTAAAACCCCAGCTTTTTCCAATGTTTGTCCTTACAACACGTCAGTGATAACAATGTGCAAGAATATTTGGTACCTATGTACTATGAAACTGGAAAGGTAGAATAGTACCTGAATAAATCATATGTACATACACAATCCAAATTTGCTTATTTTGTGCGATTCCAGTCAAAACTTGCAGTTAATAGCATTATTACATAAACGGTTGACACACATTCTGGTTCCATTACCTAATGCTTCTTCTATATTCATATTTCTAATAACAAGAATTACGCAGTTAATTTTTAAATTTAATTTGTGTGGTGATAAAACACTTATAGACAGAGACTTCAAAGACTGTACTGGATAATAATTATTAATCTTCTGTTCATTAACACAAATCATTTTATCATAGCTGTGATAAATTTTTGCTTCACCTGGTATAGCATTGAGTATATCGTTATTTATTTTGGTACACTCTTTATTTTTTGTGCCAGAATAATTGAATTCAATATGGATCCTGATAAAATTCTTTCCATACTATTGCCACAAACATCATTAATGTATTATTTTGGTAACCGACTAATGGCTTTTGTACTTCAATAAAATTGTCAACTAACCTGTGGTACTTTCCTCGTTTGGTCGTTAGCAACTTGTTTAAAATAATCCACAAATCCTACTTTCTATGGCAAAGGCCTCATATTTTGAATTAATATAACATTATGAAATTTATGAATCTCATTCCAAGTTGCTGTGGAATTCTCACATAAAGTTGCATATGGAACAACTGGTAAAATTTGTCGAAAATCACTGCACGATACACCACTTTTTCCTCCAAAAATCTTATGTTCACTACATTCATCTTTACTTAACTCTCTAAATAATGTTTTAATAAGTTTCAATATCTGTGGTGGACCCATAGGTACTTCATCAATAATAATCAATGAATATGAATTACTGCACTGAACATAGTTACTGTGTCATGTTATATTGGATACTGAATTTTCCAAAATTGGAATTGGGAATTTAAACGAATTTTGCAAGGTTTTACCCCAATTACGAGAGCTGAAGCTATGACACTAAAGGCTGCTGCAGTGCCATGAAGATTTAGCGACTTTAATCAGTGAATAGTTGTAATTTGTATGAACGTTTTGGAGCGAACTGCATGAGCAGTTAAGCAAAACTCATTTCAGCCTATGCCTGAACTCTATGATTAACATGATGAGTTGTAGTGTGCATCTCTCATGAAATTCAATAAATTATGCTCTTTATCGGTTGGATCTACAATATCTATTTCTGGAAATTCTGGCATTAATTTTGGGAACAGGTAATCCAAATAACCATTCAAAATGTCATTAATTTCTAATAGTATTCTGTTGTTAGAAATTTCTTCACTGTAATCACTTAAGAAATCTTCGCAAAGAAATGCAAGCCTCAATGCTAAAGCATGTGCTGGTACATTCAGTGCACCGATTGCACCAAATAAATGACGCATTTGCTTGGGCTAATTCAGTTTCCTTGCTTCTTTTAAATATTCAAGCCATTCATTGTCATTTGAAGCAATACCGCCAGTATTACCTGCTTCAGTAAGGGTACTGAAAATAACTCCAATGTAGGTTCTAACACCTTCAAATAATTTAGTATCAAATCATAAATAAAAAACTTCTACATCCGTTTGGGACACTACCAATGCGTACATGCTTGTAAAAATTTTAGCACCACCACGAACTCCATTCTTTAATTTTTTTTCGGCATTTACCCACATAGTGCAATGGAATGTCAGTATAACTGTTAAGATTCTCCGATGGATCGATTTTATTTAATTCTCACATTTCAACTGATTGCCATCCCTGTACAACTCTGAAGTAAATATGTTGTCTGTGCGGTGAATGAATATTAAGCCTAATGGTAATGTGCTACCAAACGGCCATTGCTTATTCACAAATACACCATATTGCTTCAGATGATATGACACAATGCCCATTTACGAAACTGCTCATTCTATCAATCTGAAGTTCTTCATTCCCATGTGTTACTTCATTGCCTGCTTCTGTAGTCACACTATTGTATCTTTTACATACATATTTAAAAAGTAACACTTTTAGCTATAATGCAAACTTCAACATTCACATGGCAATCAAATTGAGAAAGTCAATATGGATTGTAAGGTACAATGCAAAGTTTGTCAAGTTATTCTCCTAGAACATTGACGCTAACACCATTATCACTCCATATGTACAATGGGTACCCATTAACTGATCTCTGTGCGATTTCACAAAAATCTTTAGGATATTTTTTGTGTATTTGACAAATCTCATACACAAAAAATCTTGATTAAGTGCACCATATCATCCATGCATTTTCTGTTTTGCCAGATATATCTGGTGCATTCGAATATCTGGAATTTCTGTACATATGACTTTCTGAATATCACAAACATCTACTCTTTTAGCACCTGAAGTGGTTAAAATATAGGCAAGTAGCAACCCTATTTTTTGAAATTCATTGATGTAAATGATTGCTTAAACTTCACCAACATTATATTTCATTACAACTTCATCAACTAACTCTTTTAGTGTAGCCTTGTATACTCACACAATAACTTATGGATGGAAATGAGCAAATTCATGTTGATCAGTATTGTTATTAATTTATTGCCAAATAGGATTGTATGTCACTGTAACAAATTCTGAATATTTCAATAAGTGTTGAACAATGGACATCGCATCAAAATAATTTTGATACATATATTTTGGAAAATCATTAAATTAAGAAGCAAAATATATCTTTTTGTGATGTTTATAGTAGTATTCAGGTTTTGTTCTAAATGATCTCATCAATTATTATACATTTCTGATCTTAGGAGACTGATTTTAGCTATGGAAATGAAGTCTCAAACCTTCAATACATGCATCGATATCAACAATCCACTGAAAAAACTATTTTTTTTCAGACTGATGTAAAATGCTGAGATCATCTGTAATTAAAAGGTGATAGCATGCCTATTACAACATTGTAATTTTATATTTATGCTGTCTCACAGTAGATATATTTAGTATACTGTGGAACGAATTAGCATGCCAGTCAATGTCTCCAGTAGGAAATAGTAATGTATATACTAATGGATCGAGTGGGGAATCTAAAACAAAAATATTTTTCACTGTACCAACTATTCGTTTTTTTTTAAAAAAACTCATGGTATTTTTATCGAATGTTGGCTCACTATCAGCTGTGGTAAAAACAACTGCCACATTATTTTGAACTGAGTCACTGCAGTGCTGGATGTGTAAAATTTTGCTATCCATAATAACAATAGAAATTTGTCTATTTCCGTTTTTGCTCTTGCTCAATAACCTCTCATCACAGTGAAAAAGTGCACAAAAGGAGTAGCACATTCTAATTCAATAGAAATTTCGTGCATAAAGTTGTTATCATTGTTGAATGCATGGTTTGATAGTTCATCCACTCTATAGCGAAACAGCAGTGTCGAACTCACAAAAATACAACTGAGCAAAGCATGATGAATAACTGCATGACCACATGTAGAAGCCATTGGTCCTGACCTATGAAAAAAAGGACGTTGGTCTTAAAGTGATACACTCCATGCAAAACTGTGTCTGAAATTTTAGCCTAGAAACTGAACATTGCAAATTCTGCATTGTCATTATAAATATTACTGAAATATTTCTTAGGTTTGTCTTGGATTCTTGGATCATTTGAAATGCGTCCTTGATAAAGTGCATTGAAAAATAAACTTTGTTTTGCCACTGCCAATTAACTTTTCCCTTATAACAGCACAATGTCAGTACCATTGTATTACGTACAGTAAACATGGATGAAAATTGTTTTGCATTACAAATCAGGCACTGAGAACACATGAAATTGCAGTTGCACCCGTCAAAATTATGTGCAGTTATCTTTAGTGCACAGAACTTATTTCAATTATCATTATGAAAGTTCTCATTCCTATTACTTTCTTTATACATAAGTTGTATCTGTCTAGATCAGCGTCTTTCACTCTGACCCGTTAACGTTCACCTTCCAGGCATAGGCTAAAACAAATATAGTTTCCAGATAGTAAGGGGAGGCCGGAGTCGAAGCTACTCCAAAGGAAGAAATTAAAAAGTAGGAACTTACTTCAAATTTTCTGATAACGGCTGCCAGTGAACATAAAGTACTCTTAAAGAAAAGTAAGTGATGTAATGACCCCAATATGCAACGTTATTTTCGGCAGCCTAGCAGTTTTAGCACTGCAGATACATGGTACGCGTGTATTACTACAAATGAACCACGTACACATGTACGGCCCTAGAATGGAGCTTCACGAAAGGTTATTACTTTTGTGTGTTGGTCCTCCGTAGCGCCTGACCGGAATGCAGGGCAGACGATGGCAACACTATACTATCCGACGTTGCCGTATTGGAGATTTTAGTGCGTGATAAGGAAGGTATCATCAGAGCCGTAAATATGAAAGCATCTACTTTCTTTAACTACTGTTAATGGCCCCGTACACACATGATTCTTTCTTTGAGCACATCTTTGGCAAAGTGACTTTCGAATTATAGAAGTTTCATTGGTCTCCTTGTATAATTAGTGTTGAAAACCGGTATTTTAATTCTCCTGTACACGTCTTAATATTACGATTTAATAACGTTGTTAGCATTTTAATGAGGATTGCACGATAATGCGTAAGTTTAAACTAGAACCGTCAAACTTTATGTTAATTTCAATTGTTTGTCGTTGAGTATCAATAGCGAATATACATAAATTCAGAAAACCACCTGTAAGCCCCAAATCCTGAAGCAATTCGTTAATTTAATATTGAACGTCCTATATGAAACGATAATTAATGGCATCGTGTTCCACGACACGTATTCGGCGAGTCCGTTTCTCATGGCTACAGCCATATGCAATTCACGACTGCCCATTCACTGCTACAAATCAGGTGCACTGAATGAACTGTCGCTGCAAAATAGTATTTTACCACTGGTCTCAGAGATACTGCATGAGTATCAATATAGAAAGGTACATGCAGCCACAGGAAAGAAATAATAAGAAAACTCCAAAATATTACTATATCTAAGGGCCCTCACAGGTGATGTATCTACATTTTTGTACATAAGTGATTCTCAGCTAAAGAAGGGGCAACGTTGTAAACCCGGTAATAGAGATTTAGGAAAATGTGTTGCTTTGTGTTACCTAATAGAACGTTTATAGACCTAAGTTACTAGCAAATTTAAATACAGAGTCACAGGACTTTTTTTTTGTTTTCCACTGTTTTTCTCGTTTACATTTTTCATATGAAGAGACCTGCTCGCGTCTGAAGACAGTAACATGTTTCAGGGCTGTCGCCACAACCTGTGGCGGAAGCAATGCAGCGAGCCGAGCTGCATACCTCCAGAGCTGAGCACCTGCTAGAGACGGACAGCTGCCCAGCCTCGAGGTGGAGTCCAAGCATTGACCCAGTGGTGCCGCTGCCGTGGGTCACATGCGGCTCCAGGCACTTCCAGTCACACTGCTACGACCGTTGTAGCTGACGTCGTCTGCTAACTTTAGCTGGAGCTGGAGCACACGATGATCTGCTTGACATAACGTGTCATAATCATTACGTTTCGATGCGTCATACCATATATTTGCATCACAGTACGATTTTGTTGATGTCTGCACGATGAATACATTTCATCATGCCAAAATGTTCCTTAAGGTACTCTACACTTGAAACCATATTTATATTATGTCTCGCTTCGGACCAATGAAATAATCTTTATCACTAATAACTGAGATGGAGTGAAGCCATTACTATCCAACACCAGGTAGCAACAAACAGTACTTTGTGTTACTGAACCGTGCAAGAAAATTCACCAAGTCACCGGTGTGCAAAATTTAAGGACGGAATTAACTTTCACATGATGCGTTACTGCGACGTAACATAGGTCGATAAAACTTGGACCATGTATGGAAAGAACTGCTACAGTATAGTTCGGAAGGACTTTAAAGAAATACACAATCAGACCAGCAAAAATGGCATTTTCAAAATTAATAATTATTCTGAAGTCATCACGATTTGTGATGGTCCTTTGGACATTAGAAAAACGGTAAATGGTTCTTAATGGACCGTATGATGGCAAAGCATATTCTGTGACCTGCTCCCGTACTGGCCGCAAGGTTGTTAACGAGGTCTTGTGGTCGGGCGACTATTCCTTCACCAGCGCGGTTGGCAACTGCATCTTCCCATCTTCCCATTGCATCCTACAGCGGTTCGATGGGATTTAAGTGGGGGGGGGGGGATGGGTAGGCCAGTCCTTTCCCTGAATAACCTCTCTTCCCAAGATCTGCTCCATCTGCACATTGATTGTTATCTCCGCACTGGTGGGAAAATGGGACGCATTACCACAGGAACTCCTTACCACCGTTGTGTCCAGCATGGGAGCACTTTTCAGAGCATATGTTGCCGTCCGTGGTGCTGACACCCTATTAAAAGTCATGTCAAGACTTCTTTATTGTCGAGGGGTCCATCGTAAATGGTGGTGACTACAGTGTAATTATTGTATATGATTAAATGTAACGTTACTGTTCGTCTCATTGTCTAAATCTTCCAGCTTCCTTCAGTATTATACTGTAGCAGTTCTTTCGGTGTATGGTCCAAGTGTCACTGAGCAACCAGAGTGTTACTTGGCAGTGGCAGGTATTGTGAAAGTTACTTTAGTTCTTAACAGAAGTTAAGGACGAAAGTAAATGTAATGAAGAAAATAGGATAATGGACATCAGTTTGTGTAATGAGGAAAATAGAATAATGGACATCAGTTTTTGTTGTTCATAGCATGAAACGGGAACTCGATATCAGGCTGTCAGGGTAAGGCAGTACACACGTTGTACGCGTAGATCAAATATGAGAAATCTGAGTTAGTACAACAATTTAACTGTCGTATACGAGCTTCTATACCATATGGTCGAATGTTAGAAGTAGTAGTCATCCAGCCCAGTCGTACTAGTACGTGTTGTTTATAATGGTAGCATAGAAGGCCAAAGTTATTTCGTAATGATTCCTCTTGTTACTCTTGCGCTTTCCTATTTTCATAATAAGCTGTCTTCCGTGAAAAAACTTGAGATATATTCTAGCAGTACCTTCAGGCATTCAACAATTCAGTACTTTTAGTTAGCTTCCCTAACTTAAATCATAGTTAAGTACGTTTAAACTTATAGGGCTATTGTAAAGCATGAAATTACCACCAGTCATTCAATTTCCAACCTTCGATGGCCAAGTGCATGATTTAATTGCAATAAAATAATGATAACTGTCGAGAATTGCAGATGAAAATCCTGACATCATCAGAATGTCTCTTAAAGATTTATACTGAAACCGTTGGTATATTTCAGAATAAAACCCTGCCTTCTTTGCTGGTCCTATTGTTGAATTCAACGAACCATAAAACAGATAATAAGCAAGTATGATATATTCTAATCAAATTCCGGCCAAAAATCATAGTGCACCATAATGTGTATAAATCTGTGAAGATAATGCTAATTAGAGGTGCATCACAGATCAGACCATCGAAATTCTTAAATGTCCTGTATTCCAAATTTATCGCAGTTAGATTGTATAGTATGAATTAAAATTTCTATTACAGTTGAATACGTTTCGAAACCAATATGAATCTTGTACCTACTAATCATGGCATAGGAATAACGATAAGTTTTTCCATAAAATTGAAAGTATATAATCTGACGCTTATTGAGCTCCACGTATGGTGCCTGAGAACTCATTCACATACAACGCACACATGAGTATGTTTCTTTGTTTGTAACAGATTGATGAAACAATACACGTTTCCGGGTCTACTGCTATCACACATAGACTTGTGAGTCACAGTTTGACGTTTGTGGAACTGAACGTACTTTTCCTGTAAATTGTTATTAACGTGTGTCTTCAGAGTCATCGTACGAGGAAATTATCTCCAAATCTACCTGAAGCTTCATAAACATAAAAGTCAAAGATGGTTTAAATGTAGATTGAAGTGAGCTTTGACAAATGAAATCACTAGCATTGACAGTTAACAGCTATCGAAGTCGATGAGAAGGCCTTAGAGGCTCCATTACTTGATAGATAAGAATTGGAAAATGCTTAAATTCCTGGATGTGGGAAATTAAGAACAAAATTTGTTTGGAGGTCCAGCATATTTGTACTCTGTAAACTGAATTTTTTCAGCATACTTTGATACAGTACAGCTACTAATCCATGGTTACTTTTTATTGGTCTCTGTCTTACAACTTAAGGATTCATAAAGAGGATGATCGTGTTACTGAGGTTGTGGCCTTGAGTCGGAGACCGAGTTGATACATTTCTCCACGCTCGTCTATGCTGTGCCAGTCTCTTCATCTCTGCATAACTACCTCAACCTACCACCATCTGAACCTGCTTACTGTACTAGTAAATTAAATGTAATTCGTTATTCTTTGCTGCAAGTGTAGTTACGGTCTTACAGTTCCAATATGTCTACTTGGCATCGTTCTTGAGTTATATCCCCCCAACCTCCCCGCAGCAGACGTCACACCAGTACCAAACTAAACACCGCTTCGTGCCTCAGAATATATTTAGTCGTACAATTTCTTCTTTCAGTCAAGTTCTGGATAATTTTTTTAACCCCATTTCAGTTCAGTACCTCCACATCAGCTACACAATCTACCTATCTAATCTTCAGCATTTTTCTGTAGCGATACATTTAAAATTTTTCTATCCTCTTCTCGTATGAACTGCTTAACATTCACGTTTTACTGATGTACAAGGCTACGTTTCAGACAAGTACCTTCAGGACGGACATCCTGACACTTAAATATGTATTAGGTATTAATACATTCCTCTTTTTCCGTGCTGTGACTAGTCTGCATTTTATATTCTCTCCATTTCGGCTGTCATCAGGTACTTTGCTGCCCAAATAGCAAAACACATTTACTTCTTTTGGCGTCTTATTTTCTAATATAAAGCTCTCAGCGTTACGCTCACCCAAGTCTTTTGTTGTCTCTAACACTGTCATCGTAAAACTTCAAAGATTTTATTTCTTCTCCTTGAACCTTAATTTATTCACGAAATTTTCTTTGACTGCTCAGTGAATGACCTCGGGGATAGGGTGCACCCCTGTCTTACTCCCTTCTCAACTTCAACTCTTATAACCTCATTCTACTTTCTGTACAATTTGTACATTATATTTTTGCTCTGTGTATTCTACACCTGCTACCATCAGGATTTCAAATAATGTCTGTGAATTAACATTGTCAAAAGCTTTCTGTAAGTCTACAAATTCCATAAAAGTAAGTTTGCCGTTCTTTACTCTATCCCCTGTAAGTCGTAGGGACATTATCTCCTCGCACGTTTCTCCGGAATCGAAACTGATCTACATCAGTGTTGGCTGCTAAAAGTTTCTGCATTCTTCTGTAAATAATTTGTATCAATATTCTGCAACCATGACATATTTAACTGATAGTTCGGTGAAATTCGAGCTTGTCAGCAGATGATTTCTTTAAAACTGGAATTATTACATTCGTCTTGAAGTCTGCATGTATTTCACTTGTCTCATATAATTTGCACGCCCGGTGGAGTAGTTTTATCAAGGCTGGCTCTACGAAAGATACCAATAATACTGAACGAAGTCATCACGTCATCTGTGCCATGGGTGTTACTTCGATTTAAATCTTGCAACGATCTTTCCGCAGTACCATATCTCCCATATTATCTTCATCCAGTTCATCTTCGATTTCCATAATACTACCTTCGAGTTATTTTTCTTGTATACCCCACTAAAGATTCTTTCCAACTTTCAGCTTCTTTTACTTTGCTTAGTACCTAGTACGTAGTTTGATTATAAGATGTGTGTAGCTGTCTGTCCCCCAGTTGCACATAACTTCAACAAAAATACTTTTATCCTCTAAAAATTCTTGCTTAGACATTTTCCGCTTCCTGTCACACTAATTTTTGCGACGTTTGTATTGCCTTTTGCGTGTTTCATTTGCAGAATTTTTCACGCTTTCTCCATTCATCAACTTAAGTCCAAGGATCTCTAATAGTCCTTGTCTTTTACTTTGTTTGATCCTGTTTTGCCTTCAGTGTTTCATCTCTTAAAGCTACGCATACGTCTTTTAACGTTTTCCACACCCTTATTTCAGTCAAACTTTTCTGCCGTTGAAACTCTCAACTATCTCTGGTTCTTTCAACTTATCCAGGTCCCATATCTTTATTATCTACCTTTCTGCCATTTCTTTAGTTGCAACGCGCAGTTCGTAAACAATAAATTAGGGTCAGAGGCCAAATGTGTCACAAAAAAGGTTTCAAGTTTAAAATGCAGTTCATAAATCTGAGCGTAAACGTTGTATAATCAATCTGAAATCTTCCAGTATCTCCAGGTCCCTTCCACGCATACAGCCGTCTTCCATCACTCTTAAACCAAGTGTTAGCGATGTTTAAAATATGGCCTGTGCAAAATTCTACCAGGCAGGCTACCCTTTGATTCATTGCCCTCAATTCATGTTCTCCCATTATTGTTCCCACTCTTCGTTCTCTTACTATAAAGTTCCAGTTCTCATGTCTTTCTTAACTAACTGAATTTCTTTTATTTAGTCATACATTCTTACGATATCTTCGTCATCTGCGTAGCTAGTTGGAATATAAGCTTTTGCTATTGCGGTGGGTGATTGCTTCATATTTATCTTGATAATACGCTCACTATGTTGTTCAAGGCACTTTACCACTCAGAGTAGCAGCGCAACAGGGCCGTGATTTCTCCGATGTTGCATGGCTAGATTAGTCGGTCATCCAGACTGTTGCCCTGCAACAACTGACAAGGATTCGTAAGTTAGTCTGACCTCTACATATACACCCCTCAGTTGTGGTTGCGCCTGTGGTATGTCTATCTCTATCGTTGATACATGCAGGCCACTCCACCACGGTAAATTACGTGTATCATGGAAAGTGAGGGGAGCTGGAGGATGATCATGAGAGAGGAATAATTTCGTCAACATCTGGCGGGTTTTGAGCTTAGGTTACATATCTAGAATTGTACAGTACTCCTCACCGAAAATTTCCTAATAAAATTGCAGAAATATACCTTTTATCTTTTCTTTGACTTTTTATTTTATCGTCACGTTACGTTGCATCTGATTTCTTGCTGATATGGACATGTGTATTTACATATGACTATTATTCGTTGAAAGTTAAATATCGGTGTTGTATAGAACATAAGCTATTCGAACAAAATGAGAATTTCTCAGTTTGTTAGGGCATGCACATTTTACCACACTTTTTGTATAATGAGAAATTACTATATTACGTTGAAAGACCTGTAAGATTCCAGGAAGCGTTAGAAGTAAGCAAGTGATGGTGTACTGACCATTGGTTTGCTTGAAGATGGTGACGATCATTCTTCATTGTTAAAAACGTTTTGTTATGTATGATACAAAGCGAAAATGCAGTGAGCCTGAATTCCTAGACTTCACAGTAATTTCTGTTTGACTCTTAAGATTTTTCATTCCATAAAATGTTTTTGTGAACTGCTGTTTATTTACAACAATAATTTTAAGTTAAACTGTTTAACCTATTTACGTTCGCTGAGATATACTGTTGTTACTTAATTATTAGTATTATATTTCATAATAAAATCAATTAAAACGTATTGTAACTTCTTGTAGTGATGTCTTTTCTGTGTTTCTTGACTGTTCCTATTACCTGTTATTTTTACCACTAAATCAATGGTGGATTTTTGAAGCATCATGCACAATGAAACTACTCTCTTTAAGGTACTTTGTGTATCATGTATTTTTCTGTGAGTATAACCACTTGAAACGTTACAAGGGTTCGTATTCAATAAAATCCGCTCAATGGTATGTACCATTAGTCGTTTACTCCTTACATCGAACAAACGGTGCTTTATTTCTGCAAAGCCAAATCACTAGCTCTTTACCTTATAAACTGCCTTTAATTTTTGAATGGCAATGGAATAAAAGTAGTTGTATGTCGTCTTCATAATATGCAACACAGACATAAATTTACTCAGTGAAGGTGAAGTGTCACTTAGGGCTCTGGCATGGGACTTCAAAAAATCTCTTTCATCGTAATTCGAGGAGGCATTTAAAATAGGCACATTCAACGTTTTTTTTGTGTTTAGGACACCTTTCTAATATCCTTCTCATCCTCTTCTTTATATATCTGAAAATTTCGTTATGCGTAACGTCTGACCTACAGTTTGTACTTTCTATTCATCAACATTTTCGTTATGGGTGGATACCTCTTTAATTATTTGGTGTAGTGAGTAACTGGATTCAGGCCTTCGTAGTTCGATCTGTGCAGATCTGCATCCGAGAACAGATAGCTGAAGTACCTGAATATCTCTAAATTTTAATTTTTATGTGGGAAATCATGTGACCTAAAATTAACACAGTGGTTCGTAACAATAAATTTCTTTTAAATCGGGACTAAAGTTGCGAAAAGCTCTCGAGCAAACATAACAAATCCCTGAAACTGGTTCATTATACAGTCCAATCTATGAAAAGTCTACTTCATAAGGTAGGTTTAAAGGCACAGAACATGTACTCGAAGGCATCTTTTGTCAAGAGAGAAACAGACTACAAAACAGGTCAAAAAAAATCGATGGACGTTTATCCGATCATCCTCATAAAATTTGAACTCATGTACTGAAAGCATTAAAACTGAAAGAATGCACCGTGTGTTCCAGTGTCATGGTCACTGTGTGGTGCTAGCGGTGAAGACAACGGGAAACGGCCATTACTGAATCCAAACGAAATCGCGGAGGAGGAACAGCTTTCGTTTGTATTCAGTAAGTGTTAACTGTGTTTCAGGGTGGTTCGCTATTGACTGGATACGAAAAGCAGAGGGGCGCGGGATCACGTACATCAGTAATTCGTCCTTAGGATGCACTGCATAGCAGTCTAAATTACCATTCCAAAATAGCAAATGTAATTCGTGGTAATACTGCAGACACAGTAACTAATATGAAATTTGTGGGACAAATGTCTCGACTTTTCGAAATAAACGAAGGTTTACGGGAAGCTTGTTCCCTGTCCACAGGTTTTTAGCTATATTCTAACAATGAACAGTGATCGTAGTGTGAGTCTGTTGTTTTGGGAAGAGGAAATGAAAATATTGTAATAAACTCTCGGATTTGTAGATGAATTACCTACGCTCTCTCACTGTGTGTCATGTGCTGCAATACACATTATGCTTTTAGAAGAAATAGCCAGTAGGACTGGCTTAAGAAAATAAACAAATATTGCAACGAAATGCATGAAAACAGTTGCTGGCCAAACACAGAAAATCAAAAAATGCTAGTACCTTGCGGAGGCAATCAAAAAATTCTTGTGGAAAACCTGCTATAGAGAAAAGAATACAAAATCAGTTTAATGTGGTATTGACTGATAATCAATCGTGACTCTTTCGAAAACATTGTAAGGATTACTTTGGCTCGAGGAGTGCTGCGGAGAGTGTCTTCAACACGTGACAAAGTCAAGGTGAAACCACGTCAATATGTCGTGAGGTTGGTCGGCCACCACTGATTATAGATCTCGGACGTCGTAGGCTGGGCAGACTGGTAAAACAGGACAGGCGGCGATCTAAGGCCGAACTACACTACTGGCCATTAAAATTACTACACCACGAAGATGACGTGCTACAGACGCGAAATTTAACCGACAGCATGAAGATGATGTGATATACAAATGATTAGCTTTCCAGAACATTCACATAAGGTTGGCACCAGTGGCGACACCTACAACTTGCTAACATGAGAACAGTTTCCAACCGATTTCTCATACACAAACAGCAGTTGACCGGCGTAGCCTGGTGAAACGTTGTTGTGATGCCTCGTGTAAGGAGGAGAAATGCGTACCATCACGTTTCCGACTTTGATAAAGGTCGGATTGTAGCCTATGGCGATTGCGGTTTATCGTATCGCGACATTCCTGTTCGCGTTGGTCGAGATCCAATGACTGCTAGCAGAAAATGGAATCGTTGCGTTCAGGAGGGAAATACGGAACGCCGTGCAGAATCCCAAAGGCCTTATATCACTAGCAGTCAAGATGAGTGGCATCTTATCCGCATCGCTGTAACGGATCGTGCAGCCACGTGTCGATCTCTGAGTCAACAGATGTGAACGTTTATAAGACAACAACCATCTGCACGAACAGTTCGATGACGTTGGCAGCAGCATGGGCGGAGGCCATGGCTGCGGTTACCCTTAACGCTGCATCACGGACAGGGGCGCCTGCGATGGTGTACTCAACGACAAACCTAGGTGCACGAATGGCAAAACGTCATTTTTTCGGATGAATCCTGGTTCTGTTTACAGCATCATGATGGTCGCATCCATGTTTGGCGACATCGCGGTGAACGCAAGTTGGAAGCGTGTATTCGTCATCGCCATGCTCGAATGTCACCCGGCGTGATGGTATGGGGTGCCATTGGTTACACGTCTCGGTCATCTCTTGTTCGCATTGACGGCACTTTGAACAGTGGACGTTATACTTCAGATGCGTTACGTCCCGTGGCTCTACCCTTCATTCGATCCCTGCGAAACTTTACATTTCAGCAGGATAATGCACGATCGCATGTTGCAGGTCCTGTACGGGCCTTTCTGGATACAGAAAATGTTCGACTGCTGCCTTGGCCAGCACATTTTCCAGATCTCTCACCAACTGAAAACGTCTGGTCAATGGTGGCCGAGCAACTGGCTCGTCACAATACGCCAGTCACTACTCTTGATGATCTGTTGTATCGTGTTGAAGCTGCATGGGCAGCGGTACCTGTACACGCCATCCAAGCTCTCTTTGACTCAATGCCCAGGCGTATGAAGCCCGTTATTACGGCCAGAGGTGGTTGTTCTGGGTACTGATTTCTCAGGATCTATGCACCCAAATTGCGTGGAAACGTGATCACATGTCAGTTCTAGTATAATATATTTGTCCAATGAATACCCGCGTATCATCCGCATTTCCTCTTGGTGTAGCAATTTAAACGACCAGTTGTGTAATATCAGACTTTAATGCTGGACAGAGGAATAGTGCAACGAACGCTCCTAATGATGGGCCTCCGCAGCTGACGACCCATGCATGTGCCAATGTTGACACCACGACATCGGCAACTGCAACTGCGGAACACGTGACCTTCGGTACTGTAGGTTGGCGTAGGGGCAGGGCGCTGCACGGTCTGAATATTGTCGATACCTCCTTTTTTTATGGGAACATTCACGAGTGCGTCCATGGGTACAGTGGAAATCGTGCAAGAGATAATGACGGCCAGAAATATCGTACACTGGTCGCAGACGACCTACACTCCTTCATGATGATCACGTTTCGCGACGGCAGTGGAATTTTTCAACATGATAATGCTCTATGTCACAAGGCCAGGAGTGCGATGGAGTCGTTCGAGGAAAACGATGACGAGTTCCGATAAATGTGTTTGCCCGCTAACTTGCCAGTACTGAACCCGATCGAACTCATCTGGGATATGATTGATCGTGGCGTCAGAGCTCATCCTAACCCTCCGCGGAATTGACGTCAGTTAGATGACTTGTGTGTTCAGATGCGGTGACAGATCCCTCCAGCGACCTACCGAGGGCTCGTTGCTTCCATGCTAAGGTGCGTCGCCGCTGTTATCCGTGTCAAGGTTGGACGTACCGGCTATTAGGTAGGGTGGTCATAATGGTCTGGCTGATCAGTGTATATTGCTCGTGATAACAGCTGTCATGGTCGTGTAATGGATGCACCTTCACGACGCATAATACAAAACAAACGCAACCAAACTGATACACACAAAAACCCACTTCTAAAACTGTACCATATCGGACAAAATAGCCAACCTGTTTTTAAAACAGTAGATGTCGGGATTTCTTTTGCCACGAACAACTTAAGAAAGAAACTGAACCATGACGTCTCACAATCAATAGATAAACTGAACATATCAGAAATTTATAAAGTCACATGCAGTGGTTGTGACAAGTATTACATCGGTCAAACGGGAAGAAATTTTAAAACCCGACTATTTCAAACTTGGTAAAGGTAATACGTCAGCTATAGTGAACCTACAAATCAGGATACAGTGTTGCAATAGGCAGCGGTCTTAAAGTTTTGCATTGTTTACAAAAGAGCTGGAAAATTGACAACTTTGTGTGATGGAGATGGAAATGTTCATCCATGGACAAAAGTGGGAAAACGAGAACTTAAATTTAGTCACAGAGTTGATTGAGAATTCAAATATCTTCATCAAGTTCAATTTAGAAATCTCAGTGTAGAAAATACGTTACATTAAGTTTACATTCGAGTCCAGGTCCCAGCAACATCTTTGTAATTCTTAAAAATAAATCTTTTATACCCTCGCTTTTATTATAAAATTGTCACAGTCGCTCATTCTGTAACATTTTTCGACAACCAACATCACTGACGTGACAGTAAGACGTGCTGAGGACACTGCAGCTGACTGACAATATATCGATGGTCAAATCTAAATAAGTTTTGTTTTAACGCCGTCTTTTTCTCTGCAGTGTATTTATGATATCGTGTTTCACCATAACGGTTGAGATCAATGGCTAACAAGATCTAAACAGCCATAGAAATAGAGCTCCCTCAACACATTATAAGAAGACTGCCACGACACAAGAACAAACTCAATGATACAACTGTGTAGGCTTCCACGGCCAGAGTCAGTCAACATAAATTTTTTCTGGATACGGTACCACGTCTTATTGTATAAAAGTACTGCTGTAGAAAATCAATGTTTCGGCCACGGCTGCAGCGGACTTCTTATGGATCTACTGGTGCGTTCTAGTTACGCAGTGATCCTTATATTTTGTTACTACCGTTCACTGCACATGCCATTAGTCATAATTTTAAAATGATAGTTCTTTCCATCGGTCACTTAAGGGAGAAGGAGCGGGAATTTTATTTTAATAGGTTACTGCAGTGGAGGGAGAGCGTAATCTCTGTTGTCTGTTGGCTCTTGTATTATGTGCCATGAATAGTGGTCACCGGCGAATGGGAAGTTGGCTCCTGTTTACCAAGTGCTGAACGTGGGCCACGCAGCGGCAATCATGGAGCATAACACTAGAGCCAATACACAACATAAGTTACGCTCTCCCTTCACTGCAGTAACCTATTAAAATAAAGTTCCCGCACCTTCTTCCTTAAGTGACCGGTGAAAAGAACTATCTTCTTAAAATTATGACTAATGGTATGTGCAGTGAACGGTAGTAACAAAATATAACGATCACTGCATAGCTAGAACGCACCAGTAGACGCGAAAGAAGACCGCAGCAACCGTTGGTTTTCTCCGAATGTTCGATTGTCTGTGAAATCTTATGGGACTTAACTGCTAAGGTTATCAGTCCCTAAGCTTAGACACTACTTTACTTAAATTATCCTAAGGACAAACATACATGCAAGAGGGAGGATTCGAACCTCCGCCGGGACCAGACGCACAGTCCATTACTGTAGCCCCTGAGATCACTCGGCTAATCCCGTGCGCGGTTTTTTCCAACAGTAGTTTTATACAATACCACTCGATATCACACCAAGAAAACTTTTATGTCGACAAACTGAATATTGCAAAATAAATCTAAGTAGCCACTGAATTTTGTGACTGATGGTGGTATTTGAAAACCTTTCCCAGAATACCAATAAGTGGAAGAATATATTGTGTAATTAAAAACGATTGCAATAAACAATTCATGTTTGAAAAAGTAAAAATAACGAACTGGAATACAGAAGTGAAGGAAGAATGTCTGCATGCAAGTGAATTCCTAGCATTAAGCTATAATTTAAATAAATAAGAAATATTAGAAAGGCGAATGATTAGGAAAATATTTAGGGCCGTAGAAAGCTTTGGAAGAGTGGAAATTACAAGTAACGATGAAATTTCTCGAAAATTTGAAAACATATCAGAAGTGATGAGAAAAGAAAACGGGCATTGTTAGACATTTATATCAAATGCAAGGAGCTAGGCTAACCTAAAAAGTCCTCAAGTATTTGTGGGTTAAACAACAATATAGATCCACGAAGTAAAAAGGATTTGTAACAAAAAAGAATTTAAAAGTTGAATGAAACGACTAACAGTGGAATAATGAATTTGGAAGATTTCCAACGTACGAGCGCAAAAAATAGTTGTCCGATGTCATCAGAAGAAAGAATATAGTGCACAAATAAAGAGTACGGGAAGAAAAGAAAAGAACAACGCTTAAGGAACTAACAATGGCATGTGGTTCCTAGTTGACCAAACCTGCAATAAAAAAATAAGAATACAGTGCCTTATATTTAAGAAACTGAGTGCTGTATTGAGCATTAAATTTCCAATGTATTTTAATGGCACTGCAACTGAAAACTTTCTGAAGTGAAATATGGACGTTAATTACACAAAAATTGAAAAAAAATTAAGTGTTCTTCAACTAGTAAATTAAAGATATATATTGTAAATAACAAGACTGGACAGAAGAAAGACAACGAAATTGATGAAGAAACTATAGAACATGAGGATGTCATAGTGACTTACGAAACTGAAATGGATGTGAAAGGGTCTGCATATAGTACGATGAAGTGTTGGGAGACTGACAGAGGACGTTCTGTATTGGATTCCTCGTGGTGACAAAAGACGGAGAACGCGACATGATGAAATATGGATTGACGACGTGAAGAAAAAGTAATACAAACCAGGAAGTGGAAAGGTGATGATCGTAATGTGTAGAGATCTCTCGAAGACGCGCATATCTTGAAGTGAGTGACGAATGGCAGCTGCTGTCAATGATGGTCATTTCAGTCAAAGTTCTTAAAAATTCTTTAAATACTTCTATAAAAATGATAAAAATAGTTTTGATGAAATATACTACGATGCAACTAATGGTAAAGGTTGTGCAAATTGAGTATGCAGTGTTACTGTTAATCACATCACAAGAAACTTCTTCTAACACATTCATGCAGTAATTTGGGAGACCACTAACGCAAATGATAACAAATGCCCAGCACCCTATTATCAAAATAAAGGATGCTCAAGAATATTTCCGCATCCGTCCTCTACAGGTCTTTCTACAACCAGCTACATGACTCTCATTTTTAGATCGGAAGACAAAGGCAAAGAGGGTGGCCACCAAACACTTGTCATCCGATGCTTAAGGCCGGCTACACCAATGTTTGCAACTAGCTACAGCAATATTTGTGACTTCTGGATAAAGCTGTACATGCCAAAAGTAACATTGGTTTATCTTCATCATTAGCTATACAGGGTGAGTCACCTAACATTACCGTTGGATATATTTCTTAAACCACATCAAATACCGACGAGTCGATTCCACAAACCGAACGTGAGGAGAGGAGCTAGTGTAATTGGTTAATACAAACCATAAAAAATGCACGGAAGTATGTTTATTAACACAAACCTACGTTTTTTAAATGGAACCCCGTTAGTTTTGTTAGCACATCTGAACATATAAACAAATACGTAATCAGTGCCGTTTGTTGCATTGTAAAATGTTAATTACATCCGCAGATATTGTAACCTAAAGTTGACGCTTGAGTACCACTCATCCGCTGTTCGTTCGTGTGTACCGGGGAGCACCGAATTACGTAGGGATCCAAAGGGAACGGTGATGGACCTTAGGTACAGGAGAGACTGGAACAGCACATTGTCCACATGCTAACACCCTTATATTGGTCTTTTTCACTGACGCACATGTACATTAGCATGAGGGGTGAGATACACGTACACACGTAGTTTCCGTTTTCAATTACGGAGTGGAATAGAGTGTGTCCCGACATTAAGGCCAATAGATGTTCAATGTGGTGGCCATCATTTGCTGCACACAATTGCAATCTCTGGCGTAATGGATGTCGTACACGCCGCAGTACATCTGGTGTAATGTCGCCGCAGGCTGCCACAATACGTTGTTTCATATCCTCTGGGGTTGTAGGTACATCACGGTACACATTCTCCTTTAACGTACCCCACAGAAAGAAGTCCAGAGGTGATGAGGAGAACGGGCTGGCCAACTTATGCGTCCTCCACGTCCTATGAAACGCCTGTCGAACATCCTGTCAAGGGTCAGCCTAGTGTTAATTGCGGAATGTGCAGGTGCACCATCATGCTGATACCACATACGTCGACGCGTTTTCAGTGGGACATTTTCGAGCAACGTTGGCAGATCATTCTGTAGAAACGCGATGTATGTAGCAGCTGTTTGGGCCCCTGCAATGAAGTGAGGACCAATGAGGAGGTCGCCAATGATTCCGCACCATACATTTACAGTCCACGGTCGCTGTCGCTCTACCTGTCTGAGCCAGCGAGGATTGTCCACGGACCAGTAATGCATTTTCCGTAGATTACCTGCCCCGTGGTTTATGAAACCTGCTTCATCGCTAAACAGGTAGAACTGCAACGCAATCTCTGTAAATACCCATTGACAGAATTGCAATCGATGATTAAAGTCATCACCATGTAATTGCTGATGTAGCGACACGTGAAACGGGTGAAAGCGGTGACGTTGCAGTATGCGCATTACACTACATTTGACTCAGACCACCGGCTCTCGCAATGTCCCGTGTACTCATGTGAGGGTTCTTGGCAACACCAGCTAGCACACCAACTGCACCCGCTTCTCCTGTGACGGGCCTGTTACGGACCCGTTTGCGTGCTACGACCATACCTGTTGCATACAGTTGGCGGTAGATGTTTTGCAATGTGCGGCACGATGGATGCTCTCTGTCTGGGTACCGTTCTACATACACCCTGCAGGCTTCAGCTGCATTTCGTCGACACTCGCCATAGATGAGTATCTTCTCCGCCTTTTCAGAGTTCGAATACACTTTGGTCACAGTTCCTACAACTCTGCACTATCACAGACGTCTGGTAACACGGTGTAATACAGTTGGTCTGCGTGCGGAGACGAATGCAGAATAACGATAGCAGCAAGCGCTACATGCGGACACTGGGACAGCTAGATCAAACCACAACAGTGCACTACAGCCACGCTCGTAAACATGGTCGTCATCGTAAACATGTCCCTGCAGGTGCTGCTCGCCGACCGTGGCCCGTGTTTGTTACAACACGCAACAGAACGTCGGAGGTTTCAAGCGTCAACTTTAGGTTACAGTATCTCCGGATGTAATTAACATTTTACAATGCAACAAACGACACTGATTACGTATTTGATTATATGTTCAGATGTGCTAACAAAACTAACGTGGTTCCATTAAAAAAAACGGAGGTTTGTGTTAAAAAACATACTTCCGTGCATTTTTGTATGGTTTGTATCAAACAATTACACTAGCCCCTCTCCTCACGTTCGGTCTGTGGAATCGGTTCGTCAGTATTTGATGTGGTTTACGAAATATATCCAGCGGTAACGTTAGGTGACTCACCCTGTATACTGCTTTTCTATAATGTAGGAACAGTCTGTTTATAAACGTCTCTCATGGTACATAACAGTATGCAAGTTGCGTATAGCTCGGATGCCTCAGTCAATAGTCCATATTTTTACGTCCTAGGGAAGTCTTATCTTCGCCTAAGAACTGAAAAATTGTTTGTTTAAGACGTACTTTCAGGGCGGTGCCTTGCCAGCCAACGAGGTTGCTTAGCGCAGAATTTCAAGTTCGATAGGGCCTTGTGAACAGGGAGACAGTCTTCTCTTGGTTGCCATCTGAAGCTGTTAACGACTAATGACGACTGCATGATGACGACTTGTAAAATTTAGACGTTTGTTATGTATTACTGAGATGGAGATTTCTCAGCTGCAGCGTTCTGGATTATTAGTGAGATTGTCGCTTGCTTCAAGTGCGTTGCCATAATACGGTATTACACAGATCTCACGAGCATCTGTGTGTCATGGTGACGCAATTGTGTATCTATGTGAGCAAGGTGAGGTCTTTGTTCAGATCACGTCTTTGAATAAACGAGGATCAATATCTATCTTACACTGAGTCAGCTGGAGATATAGGTCGTCTGTCACGTTACTTTACCACTCTCTAAGTAATATTCAGAGAATTTAATAGCATATGGGTCTATTTTCCTGGTTTTTGTGTAGTATTGTACACACACACACACACACACACACACACACACACACACACACACACACACACACATTCCGTTAGAGCACACTTGTATACGTTGGTTTTGAGTTTCTGCGTCAATTTTCCGTATAATAAGTTAATTTTAACTCTGTCTCCAGGTACTTTCCACCCAAAGTCAATTTTCAATCCTAGAGATTTTAATCTTATCTGCACACGTGCTCGTATATTCTTTGTTCATTCCAGTATGAGGAGCGTTTACAATGTATTTGAAATGAACTACCATCAGCAGAATTATTGTTTCGATAAACTGCTCAGCAGACGGACTTATTTTCCTTTTTGATGTACAATTTTCATCTACATAAGGCAATTGGGTATTGCAGAGAACTTCAAGACTTGAGCTACTTCAATGAATGCTTCGAAACTTTGCATTTCAGTGAACCATTTTCATGTCGTTAGGTACTAGGACACGCAGTGTGCAGTTACATTTGCATGTCATGCATCATTTCTACAAGGAGAAATGTACAGGTAGCGCTAGGACGATAAAAGATCTTGGTTAGAATTTGTCTTCATTTAATTTACATTACGGACCTACATATAAATTTCGTTGCGCTATATATATTTGCTTAGTACCACAAGTTTCATAAACAGTAGTCAAATCGCTTTCTTGTTTCGTAATGGGTCTAATGTCATACAAAGGGGAATAATTTTTTGGCATTAATATCGGAGCCGTAACTTACTAAGCAGTTATAGGTGAAAGAAACAATGTAGTGGGTAATTTTCAAGATCAATGATGATGGTCTAAGAAATAACTTTGTTACTCTGTTACCTGCGTTCCATGTAACGTAACGACGTTACACATTAAATAGAAGGCATTGGCTTTTTTGTCGACTGTATTCCATGTAAATTTTTCTTATGTGTTTATTATAGTAGGTGAGAGTGTTTCACGTGGAGGATAGTGTGTCGGCGATCACATGATGTTTCCTGGCTGGTTTTTGAAACTACTGATCGTTTGTAGAATCACGTAAAGGAACACGTATTAGGTACACCATATACAGTTTCCTGCATTTATTGCTGTTTTTGTTTTTGTAAGATATGAGGTTGTGTTCTGTGCGCTTGTAAATACAAGTATTACGAAGTCTTCTTACTTAAGTTCTGTATGATATATTACAGCTATTTGGTGGATGTTGTTAATTCTTCAACTATGGAGGTTTCTTGGTGAGTTAAGTTCTTTATATTTTAACAACTAGCTACACAACGTGTGGAGGCCAAAGCCATACTTCGTCGGTCTTGCACCATCTTCTACGGTGAAACTGGTCTACTCGATACATACGAATGAACTGGGTTTATTTAACGTCGTAATAATTTTCCCTGTCTGGAAATTAGAAATCGGTGCTAGTTATCAAGAGCTTCTATTTCAAAATGTTGTAACTGGTTTCAGAATATATTCCTACTAAATTTGATTTCAGTTACAGGTTATTATTGTGAAGCTGAGTAATAATAGACTAAGTTTCTCGACTGTAACACTTTGAAATTTCCATATAGTATTTGTTCCTAGCTACTTGACGTACCTTGTAATAGTTTTTCACATTTGGAACCCCATATTTTCCGGAGAAATTTTTTGGATATTAGAAAAAGAATCAAGCACACTTAAATTAAATGCTATCATTTCAAAATGGAATAATAAAATATATTTAAATTTTAATACAAGGTTGAACAGAGGCTAAAGTCTGAAAAGTGTTCTAAGGTAGAAGACTGTGCGCTACGTTACGTATATTACTTTTTGTATCCATATACTTGAATGGATTTTGTCTGTATAGTAAAATAAATATTGCTCTGTGAAAGTTTTTATTTAACTATGTAGTTACTATAATCTCGTATTAGCTGATTAATGCTTTGTGGTAAAACATCCAAAGTTTTTAAGCGAGGTCTTTTGCGCCGAGATACTAATGTCTTTGACATGTCGACTATCGCGTGTGCTGTGGGAGGTAGACAATCAACGTGTAACGGTCATCGAAGTCAGTCAGCACTAGAAGGTTGCACTGGTATTGTTACACAGCAGAAATGTGTTATAGACAAACATGAAATTTTCTCGAAGTCCTCTCCATCTAGTATCAAGGCAGGGCAAACAAGGGTAATGCACCTTGTCACAATGAAACCGACATACAGGCAAAAACCACACATCGCAGAAAACGGAAAAAAAATTGGAAGAGACCGCCTCCCCTCCCACAGATGAAAAACCTTAAGTGTAAACTCAGCAACATGACCTAAGAGAGCAGAAGCGATTACGTCTTTGTAGCTGCTCAGGACCATTTCGTGAAAGAGATTAAACGTTTCACAATTACCCCTATCAGGCTGCTAATGTGGCGGAAAAGCAACATGTTGAAGCACTGAAAGACATTCTTGCAAAGTAGAGGGTGGTGAAGACAGCTGATGAGCCCAGAAAAGTAGGCCACATTCAAATCATCGCTGGCCCGACATACCGTCTCCGCCTCAAACCAGTAGTAGTAAGGCTTCAGAGGCTTTATGTCCAATCCTTAGGTTGCAGTACACCAGCTACGAGTCCAGTCCAGTGATGCGTTGCTACCGTTCGCCAAGTAGACTTCCGCCGCCGAGACTGCCACCCGTCTGGTCTACCAGACTCTGGTGCTTTCAACAGTCGGACTTGCAGCCACTGATGGGAAGAGTTAGAGGACCCACAGCTTCTTGAGCCGAACTAACGGTGGTTGGCGCACTGCACACGTGTCACAGTATTCGGATGGTGTGCTAATCACTGCTGCCACCGACGGCTACCAGTAGGCAGTCATCGAAATCCTCAGGCTTGGTACGAGAACTATGCCGTGGAACATCTCCTCACCACGTAGAGCTGCTGATAGATTACCCGAGCACAAACCTTTGACGTAACCGCCAGTGCTCTGGTAATTCGCAGCTTCTGTCCTGGTCAACCTCGCTTGTCGGGCGGAATATCGAGATGCACCGTACGCCCCCCCCCCCCCTCAAACCCCCTCCTCCCGCCTCAAGCTAAATCACACCGTGTACGATGAGGATGATGAGCGTCCAAGTTCACTGAGACAGCACAGCAACTTCCGAGATCGCGAGACAGCATTACCGTCAGCGTGAGCAAAGATACAGAAGAGAATAAACGATTGTAAACTTTAATGAATAAATTATTGTTTCGCTAAAGTTGTTAATGGATAAATTATTGTTCCGCTAATGTGTCATTAGTTCCCAGCGGGCCGACACGTTGGTTCCACTACACTCCACACTCCCTCATTGTGACAGAAATCTCATCCCAGGCCACTACAGTACGATGGAGTGGAAACCAGACTACAACAATTTCGGAAGCACAGGTTTTAAATGAAGTAAGCGTACCATATTGAAGCTCTATTCACGATTTTGTGATGACTGGCTGACTTTAATATAAGTGGAATACTACGATCTGTAAACCATCAAAAAGTCGTGCTGAGCTGGTTTGTATCTTGCTTTGTACGATATGATATTAGTGGAGTAGACTGCGAGCATTATACCATTTTTCAGCCGTAACTGGTACTCAGTTTTATAAATCTCACCGGTCATTATACCTGCCAGAGTTGGAAAATGCTGAGAGAATTTGTGTTTCGCGTAACATCAGGGCGAGATCTGAAAAACAAAAGAGCATCAAAGGGCATAGTGGACTCTGGATGGCAAACGCGGTTAAAAAGGAAATAGTGCCACAAGGCCAACAGGAGATCAGAGTCTGCTTGGACTCCAGGCAGCAAGTCCATACAGCAGAAAAACTAGCAGCACCCAAAGAAGAAGGCTGGATCGGAGGTCGAAATATTTTGCACAAAACGGCAAAAAAAAAAAAAAAACCCGAGGCAGAACGCCCAACAGCACACTTTTCCATAGAGATGTTCCGTAAACGACGGTCTGATGATTTGTGTATGTGGAATTGGTCACCAATGGCGTACCAGATGTGCTCCATTGAGATCAGGGGAATTTGGCTGAAACATGGAGTTCACCATCATTATCCACAAAGCACTGTCCCACAATTCTAACCACGTCACACTGACATTTGGGAACCGACACTGAAGTCAAGCATGAGGTACTGCTGGTGGACGGCAATCATCTCCACGCAGTTCACAGTTACCATCAAGCCTTCGATTACTGCCTCAGGCCCACTCTGAGCACAGGTGAATGTCCAAGACGGCACAGTACTACTCCCACCGGCTTCTGTGGCACATGTTCCGAGGATACGTGCGCATGGGTGACGTTGTACTTGGAGGTGACCATCTACCAGGTGCAACAATAACAGGCGTAATTCATCCGACCAGGTGACAAGTTTCCGTAATCCACGGATCAATCATGATCACTGCGTGCTCAGTGCATTGGATTGGTATCTGACGATGTTTCCATGTTAACATGGGAATGCGTAAGGATCGTCTACTGAGGAGCTGCATATTCAGCAATGTGCGCTGAACAGTGTGCCCCGAAACACAGGTGGTGGGTGCACCAGCGTTGCACTCTCTCGTCATATTTGCCACTCATCTGTTCATGTGCTGCTTTACAGAGCAGTCAAATGTCCAACTTCCACATTCTGTGACTAGGCGTGTACCTCAAGCACTTTGATGTCGTTCATAGTTTCACCATCCTTCACTTTCCAGAGGAAAGTTTCATCTTTTCTGAGAATCCTTTTACAAGGCGCTTAGCCATAACGATTTACTATTTGTCACAACTGCTTATGCCAAGGGAATTCCCCTTTTATGGCCCTTATCGCCTCTAGAATGGTTCCCCAGTCGTCTCTGCCTCGTTTATATAGCTATGATCATTATATTTTAGCTCATCGATGTACGCCCAGTTGCAGCTTCCTATTTTAAGTATGAAATAAAAATTATGAAATGCTGTTCAATGGTTTCCAATGGTATTAGTTGCATTTGGGCATTGAAATGAATCACTGGCAACAGGTGAAAATTTGTGCTGTATAGGGACTCAATCCCGGATCTCCCGTTTAAGCGAGCGGTTCCCATAACCGCCTCGGCCATCCGAGCATGCTTCCCATCCAACCCAAATTCCCAGTCTCTTACATACTACTGGCGCAGCGCCATTTCGGATTCCTGCAAGATTGGGAGATTGAGCTTTGTGTGCATCCTCTCTGAGAGGGTGGATCTTTCGTCCTCGCAGGTCTTCCACACAGTTGCACATACATTATATTTCCGTTGTTCGAGCAGTTGCCTAGTGTATTAGTCGTTCCTGTTTCGTCTGTATTAATATATGTACGTTAAGAAGTTACCGAAAGCTGCCATAAAGCGACATGATGGCTATTTTAGGGTACTCTAAGTCGAAACCTGCGATCAACGTTTTGACTACCGTTTGTATTCCACATACGAAATGCATTAGTGAACCAGTCAGTCGCTTATAAGTACACATTGCAAAGATTGTTATACTGAGAAGTGTAGAAAGTTAGCATCATTTAATTTTAATGGTGAATTAATACTCATCTGTCAAATGAACTAAATTACAAACCCGCCAGGATAGCCGAGAGCGCTAACGCGCTGCTTCCTGGACTCGCGCGCCGGTCCCGGACCGAATCCGCCCGGCGAATGAACGACGACGGCCGGTGTGCCGACCAGCCTGGACGTGGTTTTTAGGCGGTTTTCCACATACTCCTAGTGCTCTTGGTCCCCACGTCCCGTCTCAGTTACACGACTCGCAGACATTTGCAACAAATTCACACTATTTCACGATTTACACTAGACGCAGACAGATGGGGTAAACTAATTCCGTTCCAGTGGGGAGGGGGGGGGGTGTGTGTATGGGGTGGCGGCAGGAAGGGCATCCGGCCACCCCTTAACCATTAACCTTGCCAATTCTGTCCTTAACAATGCCGACACTACGCGCAATGCAGGTTAAAGGCAGCAGTGAAGGAAAGAAACAAATGAACTAAATTACAAACATGTGATAGTATGTAACACGTGACGACAGCAAGTACCGACTTCATTTGACCTCTCAGAGCTGCGGTAATATTATGCAGAAGAGTTCACAAAATCGATTACAGCAACAGAAACAAAAAGCTGTAACTTTAACAACATATAAGGAATACGACGGGTAAGTTTTTTTACATTGAACCCATAACTAGCTTCAGCGTTCATAGTTTGAGAATTGCTAAGTCCGACTTCAATGGACGAAAATTCAGCACGGGCACATGATTAGAACCCCTACATACAGAATGTGTTAATTTACAAAAGTGTAGTACACACGGATCAGGATGAGAAGTTGACGATGGGGACGCGGTTAAGGGACTTGTGGTTGCGACTTGCATTCATTTTACACAGGCAGATGTTTCCCTACAGGAAATTTGATATGAAACCTAAGTGAACAAATTTTCTGGCGTTGAGGACCTGCATGTTCGAGAAAGTGCTCAATACAAATTATAAAAATACTTATGATTTAACCAGTTGAAAGTCAGCCTTACTGCCGGTGGAAAAATGATCATACCTGAGCACAAAAAATGATCATACCTGACGAAAAAATGGAGTACCTAGCTCAGCACCTTTGAAAAATTTCCCTATAATTTGGTCATGAGAAGATATTCGCGCTTTTGTAACACGCAGCTCGTCTGAGACTCCCACAAGCTCCCCAGACTGTAACTCATTCGCACCCTCTAGTCGATCGCTGTAAGTCGTTCATATCCAACCGCCCCCACGTGCCCTTTCTCAATCACTCATTCAGCCCAATTCATTGTCTTTATCTCTTCGCGTCTCTCTGCCATCGTCTCATGTGTCACAGCCGCAAACCCCTCTGTACTGTCCTACTTCTAGAGTCTCCTCTCACTATACTTGTCTCTCTTGCTCTCTCCTAATTCTTTCCCCCTGCTGCTTCTGTCTCTTCTCATTGTCACTATCTCTCTCTTCCTCGCTGTCATTGTCATACACTGTCTGTCATTATCGCTGGCTCTCTGCCACTTATACTTTCTATTTATTCCTACCCCCATGACATTGTCTCATTGACTCTTCTCCTAGTATTGTTCTGTTACCGTCAACTATATTCCACAGCCACTGTGTCCGTTTCTTTCTCTCACAATTCTCTTCTTCACTCTTTCTATAACAAAACTACTATCAGCCATCTTCCAGTATTTATATTTTCTGTGTCTTTGCCCCTGCCACTGTCTTCTTCTCTCTCAGCTTGCGTGAATATGATCGCATGCGAAAATTTTTGGGAGAATTATTGAATGTGCTGAGGAAGACAGAATAGACAGGTGGTTCTCCACTTTTCATTCAGAGCCTTTTAAACAAGCGGAAACATACATTTCTTGTGCTCTGATAGGAGCATTTTTCCGCTGGTTCCATTCTTATCCCTGGTGCAGTAGGGTGTGTAACTCATACGAAAATAAATTCAGATACTTTACTTAAGTGAAACTGAAATATCTCGCAACTAATTTTACAACTCAGACCGGAATTTATGCGCAAAATTTTTTTAATGTGCTTGAGTACTACAACATGGGGTCCTCACATAATAACGGGGACGCTTTACAGCATATTTCGCCGTGCTACTTCACTCTATAAACTACGTTTTCACCTCAAACAGGATGTTACGTCTACAAGTAGACTAAGTTTGAACATCTGTGTCTCTGAATCGGATAAAGAGATGAACAAAACTTTCGAGGTGTAAGTAGGCTGTTCAGGTTTTTATGTTGGTAACGCCACGTAGCGCTCTGTATGAAAATCACTGACTGTGCTGTGTGCAGTCTGTGGCTGGGTTTCATTGTTGGAATATTTGATGTTGTAGTGTTGGGCAGTTGGATGTGAACAGCGCATAGCGTTGCGCAGTTGGAGGTAAGACGCCAGCAGTGGTGGATGTGGGGAGATGGCAGAATTTTGAGAGCGGACGATCTGGACTTTGCCCATCAGAAAGAGTAAATTTGTCATACTGGATATCATGAACTGATATATGATGACTTTTGAACATTATTACGGTAAATACATTGTTTGTTCTCTATCAAAATCCTTCATTTGCTAACTATGCCTAACAGTAGTTAGTGCCTTCAGTAGTTAGAATATTTTATTTAGCTGGCAGTACTGGCGTTCGCTGTATTGCAGTAGTTCGAGTAACGAAGATTTTTGTGAGGTAAGTGCATCATGAACGGTATAGGTTATTGTTAGTCAGGGCCATTCTTTTGTAGGGATTATTGAAAGTCAGATTGCGTTGCGCTAAAAAATATGTTGTGCGTCAGTTTATTGTTGATCAGAATAAGTAAAGAGAGAAATGTCTGAGTACGTTCAGTTTTGCTCAGCTGTTTGAAAATCAAATAACGTAAGAGGTTTATCAGCACAGTAATTCATTAATTTTTCTAAGGGGATGTTTCAGAGGTTGTTCGAGATCGTGATCTCAGGAATATATAGAAAAAAATTAAGCCATTTGCTGTGCATAGCTGTCTAGAAATGCCCGGTTAGGCTTTCGTCCGCTGGTGATGCCGAAAATATAGCCCGTTTAAATAAATAACACTCTTTTTCGATTTCCTAGTAACCACCCATGAACTAAAAAAAAAACGGTTTCTTCATTTATTTACGGAGAAGGAAGTGTGTAATACTCATATTGTGACGTTGCACTGTACGAAAGTGGCACTATGTCGATTCTCCTGTTAGGTATGCAAATAGTCCCTACCTTAAGGGCTATTTGACGCTACCTTTTTAGCACCGTTAGAATCCGAGGTATGAGCGTCGGAAAATACCATTTTTATACGCGGAGTTTTTTAACATAGCAGGTACCCATGTCGTCGCATCAGTACCGATAATGGAAAGAAAAATTATTGCTTTTTTTACGTAGACACTCCGTAGACGGTCCGTGGTGGAGAGTACCGTGTACCACTTATATACATATATTGAAGCGTTCCAGTCTGTATACATAAAACCATACCTGTATAAGACCAGTAAAGTCTGATTTGGTTGGATGATTTGGGGCAGGGCACCAAACAGCAAGGTCATCGCTCCCATCTCATTAGGAAAGGACGGGGAAGTAAGCCGGCCGTGCCCTTTCAGAGAACCATGCCGATATTTGCCTGAAGCGATATAGGGAAATAACGGAAAACCTAAATCAGGATGGCCGGACGCGGGCTTGATCCGTCGTCCTCCCGAATTCGGGTGCATTATCCTAACCACTGCACACCTCGCTCGGTAGTAAAGTTTGAAATTGTGTAATTTTGTTTGTAAAAGTCTTGCGTTAGCTAAAAAATTATTTCCGAGAGCTGTTTTACACGTGACGAAACATTTGGTAATGAGCACCATCAACTAGACCTAGACTTTTAACATCATCCAGTCATCTTCTTCTTGTGGTTAGCATTCATTCCGTCATGGACGGGCTCCACTGTATTCAATGATTTGGCAAATTTGTGTACTACCTGCCTGTGAATCGTGTAAACTTTGATCTGTAGAAACCGTTCGTGTAACGTGTATTGTGAGGAGCAAAATGGCGACCAGCACGGCATTGACCTAAACGAGCCAGGAAACCACCGAATAACCAGACTCAGGCTGTCCTTCCGCAACAGCTGTTGTTGTTAATCCGTTTCATGGATTCGATCCGGATTGGCTCACATTGTCTCGCAAGCGAGCGTGCTAAGCCTTACGCTGTACCATGTTTGAAGGTCATGTAACATCGGTGTGATAAAGTTGGCTTAGTCGTAGACTTACTCGTCACAATCTTTCTTCACACCAAAAACAAACACGCACAGATGTACAGAGGCAGTCAGGGACAGACCTGAGGAAATTAAAGGGACCCAGCGCGGTCGCAAAGGGAGTGAGGAGTAAGCAGAAGAATTGGAATCCATATTTGGTAGCTGCGTAGGCACGCTGAAGCCAATATAAACGGCTGTGGCTTTAATCGGATTACATTCCCCCCTGATACCGTTTTGTGCTTGGACAATAACCACCGCGGACGGGGAAACGTGCTGCAATTTTAATTAAAGTGACTTATTTTAAATTAAATTTTTAATTACGCGAGCATGTGCTGTCTGCCGTGCCTATCCTGATAACAGCTTTTTACTTTTTGCCAACGTACCCACAGTAATTCCGCAGCTTCCGTGTGTTACAAGCTGCACCGTGTTGTGTTCATCTGGGTCTCACGTAATAGTCCCGGTCACTGTTAACATCTAGTCTCATTTACAGAGGCTGGCACCTGCGAAGCCTAGCGCTGTTCTGCGTTTCTGTTACACTTTTGAATCACTAAGAAAGTGATGCGTTATGTCACAACGTTTTGCATTTATATTTCACAGACTACGCCCTGCGGTGATAGTCGTGTTCAAATACTAATTTATAAAGAAAGGTTAACGCCGAAACTCGTCATCCACGCGTATGCGCAGTTGAAACAGTTATTTCTTAGAAGTCTTGAGGTGCGAGTCACTGGTGGTCCAGAAAACCGCTACTGCAAGAAAGGATGAATGAATTCATTTTTGGTGCTAATAACGATCATCCTCCTTTACCTCCTCTGCTTTACTGCAGATGACGTGTCACTGAGCACATTTGTTCTGTGCATGCAGTACACGTGAGGCGCCTAGTTGTTTCCACTTCACTGTGTGGAATACGAAGGTTCTGTTACAGTTCACTAACCCGCTGTCTTCAAGTTGATGTCCCCAGCGCAGAAAACAGCACGCAGGTCGTAGGTTCTGTGTCTTGAGGCTGAAACTGACTTTTAGCGAGGTTCTGTTCTGAAATAATGTATCACTTCTTTGGGATGCCACTCGCGTATTTTAATATAGCCACACGAGAAGACTACATGATCTTAATACAGCACCTTCTGGTACAGCACAATACATTATCAAACACAATGTTTACGAAAATGTATCTTTACACTGTTTGTGACACGTGTCTGTGCCTCATGACTACCGGAGTGAATCTTTTAATACTGAATACTGGCAAACACACCCTGCCACAGACAACACGACTGTACATCTCGACTGCCTAATCCAGAGTGACGAACAGGAACTTAAATAAAAATCGGAAACATCCCACGACAGACAACATGTCTGTTCTTCTCGACTGCTTAATCCGGAGTGACGAACAGCCCGAAACACGTCGCGCGCCATACCAAAAAATGCGCGACCCGAACGCTTCCGGAGTACTTCTCCTGCAACTTCGATAGTCTTTTGTTTTTGATTTCAATTGTTTTTAATAATTCTAAAATGACTGATTGATAGTCAGCTGTTGAGAGATATTTATATTAAATAGTGAAGTCATTCCAAGGAGTAGTTTAACTAATAATAGTAACTATACTTTAACGTTTTAGCGCCCTTGCTCCGAACACAGCAGCCAATCACAGGGCAGAAGCATTATGCAGGAGGTCTTTCTCACGGGAATGGTACCGAATCTAACATCTGTCACTGGTACCTCACACCACATTTCGTCATCTATATACTTCTTGCATCTCCACTCCTCTGGGAACAGCTTCTTGGAGCCTCATATGATGGATAACTAAGACGGAAATATTACAACGTTAGACATCTAAAAAAAGATTTGAGGCGATGGGGGTAGCTGAGAGAACTCTTGCCGTCGGCAAGTCACTTGTTTACTTCACGGAAAATGTTTTACACGATCCAGCAGCGAATTAAAAATATATCAGAAGAGCGACTGAAAAATTACAGGACTGCTTGTGACAATGTCTCGGTGTGTCTGGAGATCCAGAAATCTACTGCATTACGTCTCTGTAAACAACTTCTCCTTCTCTGTCTATAGGTAGAGATACCTGAGTAACCTGAGTAGCCAGAGTTGCCGGGGTGTGTCTTTATTCAAGTCTTCCAGTAGTCCACCTCCACCTCCTTTTCTCTCTGTGCACCTTCTTCAGCCCCCACTGTCGGTTGGTGTCTTCCGTCCCCTCTCTCTGTCGATCTCCTTCTCCCCCTCTCTCTGTCCAGCTCGTCCTCACTTTCCCTCAGCCTTCCTCCCCCCCTCCTCCCTCTACAACTCCTTCTAACCCTTCTCGCTGTCCATCTCCTCCATCCCCCATTCACTGTCCACCTGCTCCTCTCTTTCCTTTTGTCCGTCTTCTCCTGAGTCTTGTCACTGTTTATCTTCTCCTATTCCCTTTTTCTGTCCATTTACTTCTCCCACTCTACCTACCTCCTTCTCTCTCCTCTCTCGCTCCATCCCCTCCGTCTCCTTATCTGTGTCGACACTCCCCCTACCTGTCTGTCCATCTCCTCCTTGCCTTTCTCCTCACGTTATCACACTCACCTCTATTCGAGGCTGGTGGGTCTTACGCCCACAGTATTTCTTTTCAGATCGCAAATCCAAGAGGCTATCAAAAAGCTTCCGTTTCAAGGCCCCTACCTCCAGAATAGGTGCGCAAATCAGGCAAAATCGTCGTGTGCGTAGAGGCAATCATCTCACTGGTGCACCAAGTTGAAGATACCAATTTCTTGAAAGCATGTATAGCTACGCATGAAGAAGTCTGTAACTGCATGCTGGGCATCCTGGACCGACAGGCATTTTCTGCCCTTCAAGGTCCTTTTTAAAGGACCCAAGGTGCGTTAACCACATGGTGTGAGGTCAGAACTAAAGGGCGGGTGCTCGAGTACCTCACACTTAAACAGGCATAACTTACGCATTTGGAATATGTATTTGCAATGTGGGGACATGCATCATCATGAAGCAGCCTGGAATTTGGCGCACCATTATACAACTGTAGTTTTCGACAGAAATGTTGCCCCATACACATTCAGCATTCTTCGATGGATCTCTTCCTGTGTTTGTTTTTCGGCAGCTACGAATAGCAGCTCTTTGGTCCTATTTGGAAACATTTGATAATAACACCGCCTTACTTTAGGTTTCAGCGTTTACAGCATGCCCGTCGGAAAGATACGAACGGCACACTAATCCCTTGCTTGCAAGTCGGTGCTTATATATCGGCATCGGAGTCGTGTTACGTAGTATATACGCCGCAGCAAAGCCCTCAAACAGAAACTTACGGTGGCCTGTTACAATAAGTCTACCAAAGTTGGTCGAAATCGAAAGGTTTAACATGGGCTTTATACCCATGGCTTGGACCACGTTCGCATATGTCTAATCTGTTTCACATATACTTAACATATTTCACGCGTGTTTGTTCACATTATTCACTTGTATCTCTAAAGAACTTCGCACTGCAGTTTCGTTGTCATGCAGCTCAATGTTTATGACGTTATGTGTCCTGAACTATACATCGTACAATGATATCATTTCGAGGTACATCCAGTGACAAATGTGGGCCCCATCTGCTAAATGTGTTATGATCAGAATTTAAGGAATTAAATAATGAAATCGTCATACATGATGCGGCTGTTTTCGACGCATCTCAGCGTTTGTAAATTCCCATATCCTGAATTATGTTCTTACAGTGACGTAATTTTATGATACATTCAGTGGTATATGGGAACATTTGTCTGCAAAATGTATCGCGAATACAGTTAGTGGTACAGAAGTAATAAAACGCAATGCTTCATGCGGCAATTTTACTGAGTGAACAGCGAAAATAAAGTAAGCGATAAACATTTTCCTTTTATTATCTTATGGGGCTGTCAGTGGGAGAATTTTCGTACAGGTTGCACAATACGTGGTAAGTTTGTTACGAGTCAGAAAATGCCCTCATTCTCAAGAAAATCTCATCTCCATTCCCAATTTCATACAAATCCGTATGGGTGGAGAAAAATTGTCGCACGAAATTTTAACCCTGTATGGCTGATGTCAATAGGAACCAAAATTACCAGTGTTGTGTAGGTCGACAACGCAAAATTTTATAACTACGGTAACTTGGCACCACGAGCTCCGGTTGGCGTGTCCGTATCACGTTGGGGTAGTGACGGGGCGAGGGACGTTTCAATGTGTGAACCAACGACCACGGCGCTGCCCGTCAACCGACGAACGACAACAGGGCAATCCCATGGCCAATCGGAGCGCGTGGTTTAAAAATGGTGTGTTGTCGGCCTACACAACATTAATAATTTTGGTTCCTACTAGCATCAGCTATCCAGGGTTAAAATTTTGTGACAGAAATTTTCTCCACCCAATATATAAATAGTGCTGGCCGTTTAAGCAGCAGCTGCGTCTAAATTACAAATTTTCAAAAGAGAAACATCTTTTGTATGCAGCACAGTATTTTTTTGGTCTTGTGACCCAGACGTTTCACCTGAGTTACAAGGAATGTTCACTGGGGGTTGAGATCGGCTTCTAATTCGTTATTTTTAAGCCAGACAGCTTACTCTCAGGTGCCAAACTGGTTGAAAATTTGCAGTGTTCCTTTCGGTCACTATTTTCAACATATTGCACCTTATCTGCCACTTTCTTCATGCAGAAGGAGAAGGCGAAACGCGTCTGGGTGCACAATATATAGATCCTTAATGTGCAGCGTGGAAAAGGCGTCTGTCTTTTGAAGTATGTGTGTGTGTGTGTGTGTGTGTGTGTGTGTGTGTGTGTGTGTGTGTGTGTGTGTTGACTCAGGGTACAAGCTATCACCATTACACATTTCATCCGAATCCGTCTAGCCGTTTCAGTGTGCCTGAAGGAGTAACAAACATATAAGGCCGCCTCACACGGAAACAATGAATAGCGCTTCTCAGTGGTGCTTCCGCTGACGAAGCATTGGTTTAAATGGGCGCCTGAAGACGTGCAGAGCGAAGAAGTTCAGTGATGGTCTACTGACACAGGTGGCGCAAAGCGCCACTGGCCTACCGCTGGTAGGACACTGCAGCCAACAAGCGGCCTTTAGAAGACGCCACTCAGAAGTGTTGCTAATAGATCAGGCAAGGAGCGGTGCCTCATGTTAACAGTCTGCTCGTGACGTCATGGAATTGCTGCTCTCTGTTATTTGGTAGTACGGTTGTATAGGTCATATTGTTGTTCAGAGATGGAAGTCAGTGCAGAAGATTTCATCCATGAAGATGATAAACTTTCATCGGTATGCAACATGGAGTGGGGGGAATATTCAGATAAAGTTCAGAAACTCAAAGATGCAACCTACAGAGTAGAGCGTTGTTCAGAGAAGATGGCTACTGGCGATCGTCACTCGCATTTCTTCCCGCTTGTATTGGGTCTGTTGACATAGGATGTAACACCGAAGTAATCTTCCAATCTCTTTCTACCTCGATTACAAACAAAAATGCACAAAATCTAGCAGGTTTATACAATATCTTCAGGAAAATCTGGAGACACATTCGAAGACCGAGCAAAAACTCTGTACTCTTTAGCAATAATTCCAAAAGTATATCCAATGTTATGTGTCGACAGAAGTGCCGACACAGTGTTATTTTGAAGGGCCGAATAGGCACGCTATAAGCTCACCCAGAATATCGTGAAGTCTGAAACAGGATGCTCAATGAATGCTAATAAGAAAAGTACGTTGCTTTGGGAATACTTAACTTTAATCCATCCTTTTGGTATACATCGTTTATGGTGAATACAAGTAAGACTCTCTCCAGATATGGTTAACTGCGCCTTGCTAGGTCGTAGCTATGGACTTAGCTGAAGGCTATTCTAACTGTCTCTCGGCAAATGAGAGGAAGGCTTCGTACGTCTAGTCGCTAGCAATGTCGTCCGTACAACTGGGGCGAGTGCTAGTCCGTCTTTCTAGACCTGCCATGTGGTGGCGCTAGGTCTGCAAGTACTGACAGTGGCGACACGCGGGTCCGACATGTACTAATGGACCGCGGCCGATTTAAGCTACCACCTAGCAAGTGTGGTGTCTGGCAGTGACACCACATTCCTCCCCCGCAAATCGGCGAACGGTTGTGTTATAAGGCTTCCGCCCGCCGTGGGGAGGGCCCCATGTTGACGTAGGCGATGAGGTGGGGAGCCTAACAAAAGGCGAGGCTGTGCCACCCGCACCCGGCCATTCGGTCCGAGGGGAGCTAGGAAACGCCTGGAAACCTACTCCAGGGTGCACGTCAACATGCGGCGTATGCGCCCGTAATGAGACAGGAGTGGCCGAAGGCTCGACCTCCATTGCGGCGGGGTATCCGACGCGCGATGTCGCCATGGGGTCCGGAGAGGGCAAGAGTTCCATGGCGGAGGACAACTGGTCACGGGAAGCGATCGGCGGCGCGTGACCCAAGGAGGCGGATGGCGGCTGCAGCGAAGGGTCCTCTGCGGGCTGCGCCGGCGGCGGCGGCGGCTGCGCGATGCCATGGGGCAAAATGGAAGGCATCGTCGGTAACACCTGGGGATGAGGCGAGCCAGTAGATGGGTCCCCAGGGCGCTGACCGGACGGCTCCGTCGCTGAAAGCAGACGGGGAGCGGCAGAACCCAGGCGACGACAGAGACGCAGCTGATTGAGATGCCGACGCACCTCACCAGAGGCCCCCATAACCAAATACATCGCGCGGCCGAGGCAGCGAAGAATGCGCCCTGCGAGCCAACGCCGTGAACCGCGATAGTTACGATAGAATACAACGTCGCCTGGAACAAAAGCAGGAGTCTGCCGCTGCACAGGAACCTGATGCGGCGGATGCAGCAAAGACATCAAGGTTCGATGAGGACGACCGTGAAGCAACTCAGCCGGCGAGCGACCATCGCGGGGCTGAGAGCGATACGAAGACAAAAAGAGCAACAACGCGTCCTCCCGAGAATGCGACTCTTTCAACTTCAACATCTGTGACTTAAAAGTCCGGACCAATCGTTCAGCGGCACCGTTTGACTGAGGCGGAAACGGCGCGGATGTCAGATGTTGAATACCATTGGCCTTGCAGAATGACTGAAATTCTGCGGACATGAATTGTGGGCCATTGTCGGAAACAATAGTCTGTGGAAGACCTTCAATGCAAAAGATAGCAGACAACGCTTGGATGGTGGCAGATGACGTCGTGGAAGACATCCGGACAACAAAAGGAAAATTACTGAAGGAATCGACAACAACCAACCATCGAGCATTCCAGAAGGGACCAGCAAAATCGATATGTAAGCGTTGCCAAGGGGAAGTGGCTTTCGGCCATGCAAAGAATTTCCGCGGCGGTGCGGATTGTTGTTCGGCACACGCCATGCAAGAAGAGCACATATGCGTAATCGCAGCATCGATTCCGTACCAAGTACAGTGTTGACGAGCAAGTTGTTTCGTACGCACTATACCCCAATGTCCTCGGTGGAGAAGCTTTAAGACAGAGGACTGTAACGAACGTGGGACCACGACCCTAGACTGATCATTATCAGAACGCAACAACAAAACACCACGTCGTACAAAAAGTCGCTCCTTGTGAGCAAAAAATCGGCGAACCATCGGATCCTCGATCCGCGACTTCGACAAGGGCCATTGCGTAGCAACAAAACGCAAAACGGTAGCAAGGACAGGGTCAGCAGCTGTTGCTGTAGCTACACGACGAAACTCAATCGTAAACGAGTCGACCACGTCATCGGTTTCCGCATCAATGAACATGCAAGCAAGTTCGGAAGAATCGAATGCTTTATCCTCAGCAACAGGCAAACGGGACAATGCATCTGCGTTTCCGTGCTTAGCAGTGGACCGGTACAAGATATCGTAGCGGTACTGCGAGAGGAAAATAAACCAGCGAATGAACTTCTGCGCTGTACGTGGAGGTACAGGCTTGTTCGGATGAAAAAGCGATGTCAAAGGTTTGTGGTCTGTGATGATCGTAAAGTGACGACCATACAAGAAATCATGAAACTTTGTAACACCAAACACGAGAGCCAAAGCTTCTTTCTCTATCTGGGAATAATTTCTTTGCGCTGACGAGAGCAATTTGGACGCAAAGGCTATAGGGCGATCATGCGAACCATCTTTGTGCGCAAGCTCAGCACCGATCCCGAAATCCGATGCATCTACCATCAACGAAAGGGGTTTCTGGGGATCGAATGGCGTAAGGCAAGTATTTGAAAGCAACGCCGATTTCAATTGGCGAAAGGCGCGTTCGCAGTCCGTCGACCAGACGAACGGAACACCCTTACGGCGTAAGCGATGAAGCGGAGCTGAAATGGAAGAGGCATGCGGAAGAAAGTTATGGTAGAAATTTATTTTTCCCAACACACTCTGCAGCTGCTTCACATTTTGCGGCGGAGGCAAGTCCTGTATGGCACGGAGGTGCTCCGGACTCGGATGTATGCCTTGGGCATTAATGACATGTCCCAGATACGGCAAGTGGAACGCCTGACCTGAAATAATGTTCGGAGATTTTGGAAATGTTCTGCTTCTGTCTTTCCGGATATCACTATATCGTCCAGATAGTTTGCTGCAGTAGGGACCGACGCACAAATAGTTTGTAAATATTGCTGAAACAATGCAGGGGCGGATGCACACCCGAATGGCAGTCTTTTGAATCTGTACAATCCAAGATGCGTGTTAACCACCAATACGCGCTGGGATTCTTCGTCCACCGGTATTTGCAAGTACGCATCTGCTAGGTCCAACTTTGAAAAATATTTTCCCGTGCACATTTTGTCAAAAAGATCTTCCGGGCGGGGCAAAGGAAAAGTAGCAGTCACTAGTTGTGGATTCACTGTTGCTTTTAAGTCCACGCAAAGCCTCAATTTGCCGGAAGGTTTTTGCAAAATCACTAAGGGTGAGGCCCAGAGAGACTCCTGCACACGTTCAATGACACCTTGGGATTCTAAATCGCTTAATGTTCTTGCGACCTCATCACGCAATGCGTGGGGAACATTGCGCGCTCTGAAAAATTTCGGTTGCGCGTTGACTTTTAGTTCCAAATGTGCTTCATAGTTCTTAGCGCAACCAAGGCCCGGTGCAAAAATGTCTGCAAATTCCTCACACAGACGAGAAACACTGGCTGAAGGCACAGTCTGGTTCACCGATAGGACCTGATTCACAATAGACAAGTTAAACAATTGAAATAAATCTAAACCAAACAAGTTCACTGCAGCAGAAGAACGTAGAACGTAAAATGACACAAGTTTTGTTTGTCCCTTGTATGTTGCAAGAAGGCTGCACTGTCCTAACACAGGGATATGCTGTCCAGAATAACTAGTGAGCTGAACTTTTGCGGCACGCAACGGCGGTGCGCCCAGTTGTTTGTACGTAGCGTGATTGAGCAATGAAACTGCAGCTCCAGTATCGAGCTGGAATGGTATCACTTGTCCGGCAAAGTCCAAATCTACAAAAAGTTTATTGTCCTGCTGACGACAAGAGCGACTGTTTTGTGCAACTTGAACAGACACCGGTACAGAATCACTTGCGACGTGACGGGATTGCCGTCGACGTCGACGCACACTTTTTGTGGGACGAACACAGTCACTATTAGGAACACTGGGCGGAGTGGCATTAACTACGTGAATGTCCATAGGCGAATGTTCCCGAGCCTGAGTGTCCTTGGTTTGATTCCGGCGCGAAACAAAGGGCCTGGAATGGTTGGTAGTGTCCGATCGGAGCTTTTTCTGGCAAACACTTTGAACATGTCCTTTCTTATTACAGAAAAAGCAAATAGCTTGGCGTGACGGGCAATGGTCACGCGAATGTCTAGTTGCACACCGCGGGCATGATTTCAGCACTGCATTCGCTCGTTTTCGCGGGGCACGTGATGGTGCGCTTGGCGTGCGCGAAGGCTGTTTACAGTTCCTTGCAGCGCTCCCGGCGGGCCGGTTAATGCGACACACAGCTGGCGAAGTTTCAAATGATGCCTGAGCAAAGTCAAGTGTGTCTTGCCTATCCAAGATGTCTATCACTTGTTGAAGGGAGGGATTGACTAGTTTCAAAATCTGTTCCCTTATGCGAACATCAGAAACGTTCTGTGCTATTGCATCACGCACCATTGTATCTGAATAAGGAAGGCCACAGTCACATTCAAATGCGCAGTCCCTAGTAAGGCCTTGCAAAGTTGCAACCCACTCCCGATTAGTTTGACCGGCCGTACGTTTTGTACGGAAGAACGTATACCTTTTTGCAACCACATTAACTGTTTCTTTGAAATAGGCATCTAAAGCCGACACAATTTCTTCGTAGGACAGAGTTGCTACGTCGCGTCGGGGAAACAATTTCACTATCACACGGTACGTTTGCACGCCGACACAAGACAATAAGTGAGGCTGCCGCTCGTTACCTTGAATTCTGTAGGCGGCGAGATGGAATCCAAACTGGCGTGACTATTCCGGCCAGCTCTCCTGAGTTGCATCGAAATTACGGAAGGCGGGTGCAACTGCGTGTTGTGGCTGCGGTAGCGATGAAGCGGCGGCGGCCGCATCGTTTTGCAGCGCACGTTGACCCTGGACGAGCTGTCCCAGGGCATCCAATAACGCCTGCGTCTGCTGATTCTGCAAGCGATAAAATTCGGACAGTACATCTGGAGATTGTGGCGAAGCCATGACACAAGCAATTCAAATCAGAGCAAGTTACTATCAAAAGGACTGCAACGTGGGCGCGTCACTTTTCCTCGTCGCCAATGTTATGTGTCGACAGAAGTGCCGACACAGTGTTATTTTGAAGGGCCGAATAGGCACGCTATAAGCTCACCCAGATTATCGTGAAGTCTGAAACAGGATGCTCAATGAATGCTAATAAGAAAAGTACGTTGCTTTGGGAATACTTAACTTTAATCCATCCTTTTGGTATACATCGTTTATGGTGAATACAAGTAAGACTCTCTCCAGATATGGTTAACTGCGCCTTGCTAGGTCGTAGCTATGGACTTAGCTGAAGGCTGTTCTAACTGTCTCTCGGCAAATGAGAGGAAGGCTTCGTACGTCTAGTCGCTAGCAATGTCGTCCGTACAACTGGGGCGAGTGCTAGTCCGTCTTTCTAGACCTGCCATGTGGTGGCGCTAGGTCTGCAAGTACTGACAGTGGCGACACGCGGGTCCGACATGTACTAATGGACCGCGGCCGATTTAAGCTACCACCTAGCAAGTGTGGTGTCTGGCAGTGACACCACATCCAACATATCATCTATGCCTACAGAAACTCTACTTGAAAGCTCTTTCAGAAGATATTGTCTCCGTATTAAGGGAATAAGGAAGTTGGCAGACCGAAACGTTAATCGTCAACGACTAAAAGAGGAAAGTAATCCAGCCTTCATATAACTGCCTGCTTTGAGGAACTTCACTTTCTTTGTCAGTCCTTGAAAGCAGATAAGTCTGGCGTTCCTCTACTTGATCCAACGGCAATGAACGTGGGACTGTGGTGGGAATCACACATGGCCCCCAACAATATCGAGAAAATGTTTTTGTTGCTGTAAAAAAAACGACCCACAGTCAACTGCCTTGATGACACGCATATGTTCACCATTTGCAGCCGCCACACAGTTGGGTAAATTACTTCCCTCTTTAGTAAAACCATTTTAAACTCTTCCTTAGAGAAATGGTGGCACTCTGGATTTACTTTTAAATTGCCTCTTTTTGCTTTTCGTATTCAGTAACAGAAGTAAAAGAGAGCCATCCTGCTCGTCAGACTCCATGGCGGAACTGAAAGGAGGCTGCGCTGTAGCAGCGGCAGATCAAAGCGGCGACAAGGGAGCCGCTGCTCTTTTTCAGCAGCGCCGCGCAGCGCAGAATCGTGTGAAGTACGCTGGAGACAAGCGCTTGTCTGTGGTTTCTTCTTGTGGAGGCGGCTTAACACACACAGACACACACACACACACACACACACACACACGCACACACACACACACACTCACACTCACACAAACTATTTATGCCTCTCATTCTGTGATATCAGTTGTTAATCTTCTTATGTACACTGAAGAGCCAAAGAAACTGGTACACAAGCCTAATATCGTGTAGAGCCCCCGCGAGCACGCAGCAGTTCCGCAACACGACGTGTCATGGCCTCGACTAATGCCTGAAGTAGCGATGGATGGAACTGACAACATAAATCCTGCAGGGCTGTCCATAAATCCCTAAGAGTACGAAGGAGTAGAGATCTCTCCTGAGCAGCACGTTGCAAGGCATCCTAGATATGCTCAATACGTTCATGTCATGGGGAGTTTGGTGAGGAGCAGAAGTCTATAAACAGAGAAGGGTGCTCCTGGAGTCACTCTGCAGCGATTCTGGAAGTGTGGGGCGTCGCATCGGCCTGCTGGAATTGCCCAAGTCCGTCGGAATGCACAAGGGACATGAATGGATATAGGTGATCAGACAGGATGCTCACGTACGTGTCAGCTGTCAGGGTCGTATCCAGACGTATCAGGCGTTCCACAACACTACAACTGTCATAAAGGATACTCGAGTGGGCCTTCGGCCCCGAAAGCCCATATCGATGATGTTTGATTGAATGATTCACGCGCTGACACGTTATGATGGCCCAACACTGAAATCGTCAGCAAATTGCGGAAGGGTTGCGCTTCTGTCACGATGAACGATTCTCATCAGACGTCGTTGGTCCCGTCCTTGCAGGATACTTTCCGGCGATGTCGGAGATTTGACGTTTTACTAGATTCTTGATATTCACGGTGCACTCGTAAAATGGTCGTACGGGAAAAATCCCCACTTCATCGCTACCTCGGAGACGCTGTTCCCCATCGTCGTGCACCGACTGTAAAACCACATTCAAAATCACTTAAATGTTGATAAACTGCCACTGTAGCAGCAGTAATCGATGTAATAACTGCGCCAGACACTTGGTGTCTTATGTAGGCGTTGTCAACCGCAGCGCCGCATTCTGCCTGTTTACTTATCTACGTATTTGAAAGCGCATACATACACAAGTTTCGTTGCCGCTTCATTGCACATACAGAGTGGAGAAAAATTGTGTCCCTAATTTTAATCCTCGATAGCAGATGCCAGTAGGTACCAAATTACTAATGTGGTATACACCGACAACGCAACATTTTTAAACCACAGAAACTTGGCGCCACGAGCTCTGATTGGCCGTGGGAGTACCCTTTTGCCGTTCGTCGGCTCTCGATCAGCGCCATCGTTGTCGGTTCACGAATACACTACTGGCCATTAAAATTGCTACACAACGAAGATGACGTCCTACAGACGCCAAATTTAGTCGACAGGAAGAAGATGCTGTGATATGCAAATGATTAGCTTTTCAGAGCATTCTCACAAAGTTGGCGCCGGTGGCGAAACCTACAACATGCTGAGGTGAGGAAAGTTTCCAACCGATTTCTCATGCACAAACAGCAGTTGACCGGCGTTGCCTGGTGAAACGTTGTTGTGATGCCTCATGTAAGGACGAGCAATGCGTACCATCACGTTTCCGACTTTGGTAAAGGTCGGATTGTAGCCTATCATGATTGCGGTTTATCGTATCGTGACATTGCTACTCGCGTTGGTCGAGATCCAACGACAGTTAGCAGAATATGGAATCGGTGGGTTCAGGAGGGCAATACGGAACACCGTGCTGGATCGCAACGGCCTCGTATCACTAGCTGTCCAGATGACAGGCATCTTATCCAAATGGCTGTAACAGCTCGTGCAGCCACGTCTCGACCCCTGAGTAAACACATGGGGACGTTTGCAAGACAACAACCATCTGCACGAACAGTTCGACGCCGTTTGCAGCAGCATGGATTATCAGCTCGGAGACCATGGCAGCGGTTACCCGTGACGCTGCATCACCGACAGGAGCGCCTGCATTAGAGTACTCAACGACGGACCTGGGTGCACGAATGGCAAATCGTCATTTTTTTCGGATGAATCCAGGTTCCGTTTACAGCATTATGATGGTCGCATCCGTGTTTAGCGACATCGCGGTGAACGCACATTGGAAGTGTGTATTCGTCATCGCCATACTGGCGTATCACCCGGCGTGATGGTATGGGGTGCCATTGGTTACACGTCTCGGTCACCTCTTGTTCGATTTGACGGCACTTTGAACAGTGGACGTTGCATTTCAGACGTGTTACGACCCGTGGCTCTACCCTTCATTCGATCCCTGTGAATCCCTACATTTCAGCAGGACAATGCACGACCGCATGTTGCAGGTGCTGTACGGGCCTTTGTGGATACAGAAAATGTTCGATTGCTGCCCTTGCCAGCACATTCTCCAGATCTCTCACCAACTGAAAACGTCTGGTCAATGGTGACCGAGCAACTGGCTCGTCTCAATACGCCAGTCACTACAGTTGATTAACTGTAGGATCGTGTTAAAGCTGAATGGGCAGCTGCAACTGTAAACGCCATCCAAACTCTGATTGACTCAATGCCCAGGCCGTTATTACGGCCAGAGGTGGCTGGTGTGGGTACAGATTTCTCAGGATCTATGCACTCAAATTGCGTGATAATGTAATCACATGTCAGTTCTAGTATAATATATTTGTCCAATGAATATCCCTTTATCACCTGCATTTTGTTCTTGGTGTAGGAATTTTAATGGCCAGTAGCGTACAAACGTCCGCGCCCTGTCACTGCCCTAACGTGATACGCATACGTGTCGAATAGGTCTTCCTGTTTGTCATACCGTAAGGATGGCAGCACAGTATTTGCTTCTACAACAACGAGATAGGATTTTTGTTAATGGACTAGCCGACGGTAATGCGCATGATGATCGACGGCTGTATAAGCTATGGTACCCAGCACGGCACAACCCATACCGGAAAACGTTTACAGCAATTTACCGCCGTCTTGGCATAACAGACTGGTTATCGGGATATCATGGTCATGCTGAAGACCTCGAACACGACGGGATGCTGCGTTTGAAAAGACTGTTCTCGATCGTTTCGAGGAAGCACCTACGACAAGTACTCGAGGGTTGGACATGACATGGGGTCACTCATCGGTTAGTCTGGGAGGTTTTGAGGGATGACGGCCAGCATCAATTTAGTTTCGACCCTGTGCAAGATCTAAATACTGTGACGGACTATGAACATAGGCTAGGGTTTTGCCGATGGTTTCTGCGAGGTGTTGCCCGAGATCCCGACTTCCCCGCCTTTGTGTTGTAAACCGATGAGTGCACCTTCCATCGGGATAGCCTTTACAACGCTTGAAACGTTCATTACTGGGCAAAGAGAAATCCTCGAGTTACGTGCATCCACGTATACCAGGAACGATTTACGCTCAACATTTGGGCACACATTCGGGTGACCATCTATTTGGGGAGGTCCGTCTACCTAGTCGACTTATCGGGACAAATTACCATCTGGAAGATGTTCTCCCCGACATACGGCTACGCATGTTGTTGTAGCATGATGAGGCGCCTGCACGTAACAGTCGTGCCGTGCTCCGATATTTAAATGAACTCATCGACAGCCGGGTAATTGGCAGAGGTGCTCCTAGGACATGGCCCCCGCGATCACCAGACCTCACGCCACTGGACTTCTTCCTGTGGGAATTCTTCAAGGTTGTAGTTCACCCACCCGGACGCGAACCACCTATAAACGAAGAGCAAATAATGGATCGCATTCAACATGCCACTAATCACATCAGGGTAATGCCAGGAACCATCGAAAGAATTCGGCAAAGCACCGTTCGACGTTGTCAAGCTTGTGTGACGTCAGAGGGTCGCCAGTTCGAGCTACAAAAAAAGGCCCTTTTGAGGGTCGACACATTTTGTAAAAGATCTTATGTACGCGAACTAAAGGAATGTGTTGGGACCCCGGCGGATTCGCCCCCAGAGTGGAAGGCTGGCGCTCTACCACCGAGCGTGCCGGCGGTGTTGCGTTGTCCAGAGCATCCGGCAACAGGGTAATCCGGCGACCAATCGGAGCACGTGGCGCCAAGCTTCCGTAGTTTAAAAATTGTGCTATTTCGACCCACACAGTATCAGTAATTTTTGTTCCTATTGGTATCAGCTATCCAGGGTTCAAATTTCGTGACACAATTTTTCTCTACCCGGTATATAATTTTAACGACTGAAATCACAGAATCAGAGGAAACAAAATGTTTACGAAACAGCTTCTGTATCAGTAAAAAAACACATATTAGCGAAAATATTGTGAAAACGGATCACCAGGATTATGAGCGTGGCAGGGTGGCTTTGGAGTTGGAGCCAATGAGTTATATGATTCCTGCAATGAAGCTGTGACGTTACACTAGTCGGCTTGTAGGCCACACTTCGTGAAGCTCGGCTCCCCAAAGGGCCCACAGGAAATCAATATATAACTTTGGAGGTAAAACGCTTTGCTACCAGTGAAACGCCCGCTAAACCCACTGGGCAGAACAGGTAATAGGATTAAGGAAAGGGGCCAAAGATTGTATAGCAACTCCTCCACGGCTGAAGGCCTCCAACAAGAAATCTTAACAACATGAAAATCCAATTAAGATAGCAATAAAATAATCCCAAAAACAACATACGCAAAGTGCAATACAAATGGCTGAGGGCCACAATTAATTTCCTAAATTTTAGAACATATTACCATAGACCTTTAAAGGCAGAAGGCAAACAAAAATATTAAAAAAAAATAAAAAATCAATTAAGATAGCAATAAAATAATTTAAAACCCAAAAGGCAACATATACGAGGTGCAACACGAATGGTTGAGGGCCACAATTAAATTGCAAAATTTAGCAAGCTGTGACGTCACACCAGTCAGCTTGTAGGCCACACTTCGTGAAGCTCGGCTCCCTAAAGGGCCCACAGGAAATCAATATTTAACTTTGGAGGTACCCATTATAGGTCTTATTGTCGTCCTGAGCTATCGAAAACTTGCACGCGTTTAAGCACACATTCAAGAATTACGAAACTCGCCTGAAATAGTTACTCGCTCCCCGCTGGAGGCGGCTGCTGTCACTCGTAAGACCTGCTGTGTCGTGTGCTCTAACGTACGTGCCACGGCCTGTCTTTCTCGTGGGCCTCGGTTGAGTGCACGTGCCAAAATAATGAAAGTATCTAACTGAAGCAAAGACAAGTGGGGAATTAACAAGGACACGGACCAAAAGTCCATTGACGTAAGCGTCTTTGAAAAAAGGTCAGATTATTGTGGATCGGCATCTGGGAACGAATATCTCGGAAATGACAGAATTGGTCAGATCTTCACTTGCTACTCTTGTGTACACTCATGGAAACTAGTTGAAGGACGGCGAAAACACGAGTTGGAGACAATGTTTTGGACGTCCGCGCTTCAACGTAGAACGTCGAAGTCGGAGACTTGCCCGCTCTACGATGCAAGTTAGGGGGCGTCGTATGCCAGATCTGCTGACAGAGTACAATTCTGGAGGCAGGCATAAGTGTGTCGGAGCCCATCTTTCACGGTAAATTCTTGAATATCAAATTCCTCAGCGAACCACCCCTACTAGTTCCCATTGTAACAGGCACAGTAGAGAGCGGAATGAATGCTCGGAATGTCGTTAGCCTCAGTGTGTACAACGAGACGCACAGTGATACTACGTGTAATGTATATACTTACGTCCAGTGCCTTCAACCCCTCCCCCACTCCCCGCCCCTCCCTGTCACGTAACTGAGTTGTCAACTTGCTTACCTCGCTTCACGTAGACGTTGCCCCAAAACGCTTTACACGATATTAGAATCAACATGAGATCGCATACATATGTTTTCCGATGCAGCTGTAACAATTAATTCCGTTTTTCCGCGCAATTGGTCTTAACACACTAGTCCGAGTGTTGCCACCACGAAAACAGATCGTGTTTTGGATTGACACAAATCGCACAGTTAATTTTTCTACAAACTGTCAAATCTTTACATGAGACCAGAAACTGACTGCAGACTAGTAATGAGCTATCTTAGCAGTTTGGCGCGTGCCCTCTCCTAGCGCACATGTGATTGGTCCATCCTTTCCATTAGTAAGTACCGATAAGGGAAAATCCGCATCGAATCCCCCTCAGATTTAGTGCTAGAACGGGCCAGTGGATAGCCCGTCAAAAACTGGACACAGATAAAGCATTAAAATTGGAAGAAGATGTACTGAACCGTGAAAAAAGAAGTACAATAGATACAATGAACGGTGAAAGTTGAAGATGTGCAACACCGAGCGGACTACTCGTCGTAACGTCGTGGTTGTGTGCTCACGATGTTGGACTACAAAGCGGGAGATCCATATTCAGACCTACACCGTGGCCATTTTTTTTCACAAAATTATGATCTTCCCGTAAGTGACGTGTCTGTTCTCCTTTCGTAGTGTAACCAATTATCATACTATACAACGGTTATAGAATATGTGTCATATAGTATGAATATATTACCATCGCATGTAACTGTGATGAATAGTGAAAGCAGGCGAGATGTCACTTAGATCTCTCACAGAAATGAAAACAACAAATAAACGGGTGTGAACTATGTTACAACCAAAGGATTCAAAATGGTTCAAATGGCTTTGAGCACTATGGGACTTAACTGTTGTGATCATCACTCCCCTAGAACTTAGAACTACTTAAACCTAACTAACCTAAGGACATCACACACATCCATGTCCGAGGCAGGTTTCGAACCTGCGACCGTAGCAGCAGCGCGGTTCCTGACTGCAGCACCTGGAACCGCTCGGCCACAGCGTTCTGCAAGGAATTCAAGACTCTAAACTTTTCGTACCAAAAGTATGAGTCATACCATGTAGTACTTGTGTGGGACAACTAAGAGCTAAGTAAGTCTGGAGGTCCCCTCCTTACACCCTGGGTTGCAAACATACGTTACGCCACGACACATACACAAATTTAAACAGAACGAACACACACGTCAATCAGAAAGTTTCAGACACGTCAATGATCGGACAGCTCATAATTTTGTGAAAAAAATTGGACACGATTGACATTTGAACACGTATCTCCCCCTTCGCAAAGCAACATTGTGACCAGACAACCACGACTCCGTGGCTGGTTAAACTCGCTCGATATTGGACATATTGGGCTTGGGTAGTTCAGTATTTCTATTTTGCTTCTATTTTCACAGTTCAGGACACCTTCTTCCAGTTTTCATGCTTGATCTGTGTTCAGTTTCTAACGGACTATCCACTGGGCCACATTAACAGTGAATCTGAAGGGGTTGTGATGGGGAATTACCCTTGTGTAAAATTTGTACTGAGCAATTCCTGACAAATTATGTGATACTGAAATTATTATTAATAAGTTCTCAGTGGAAATAACGTCACGACCGGAGGTGTAAATTAATATTTAAACAGTAAATAAGAAAATAAAAGATTCGCTTTTCGGTGCCAAGCGCTGTAGGTGAATCAACACCGCTCCAGTACGATACGGGTACTGCTCTCCCGACTGTTCTCCCACTGTGTGACCTTATGGCGAGTCGATCGACAAATTTGCCTTGTGATCCTACCTACTCGCTAGCCTCCTGTAGCAATATCTTTCTATAATGTTCATTAAAACATAGCAACAAAAATGTAAGAAACGTGGGCACGGATGTGGCATAAACGCCACACCATGTCGATCCAACGATATTGTGAATTACAACTGTAGTATGCGCAGGATCACCGAGTCTGGAAAGTCATTAAAGGAAACGTGCTGGTTGAATCAACTTTTTGTTGCACCAGGTATCATGTCCGGATACGATGTCGCCATGGGTCCTCAAACGTGCACCGCGCCACGGACGCAGGCCGGTGGGGGCATTATTAGACTGTGGATGGCGTCTGTGGACTAACTGAACACTACGGCGGACCCCCTGGATCCACTCGTGCTGAACTGTTCCCCAGCAGGATAGCTGTCTGTGCTACAGGGGCGGCGTCGCGCTACAGTCCTTTGAGGAGCGTCACAACTCACGTTGATCTGTTGGCCAACTAAGGGAAAACGTCTAGGACCCTATCTGTCACCAACTACACATCCAAAAACCAACGTACCATAATCTACGGCAATTGCATGATCTACACCATATGATCAAAAATATCGGGACACCCCCTAAATCATATTAGGTGCATTGTGCTGCCACTTACCGCCAGGTACTCCATATCAGCGACCTCAGTAGTCATTAGACGTTGTGACAAAGCTGAATGGGACGCTCCGCGGAACTCACGGATGTAGTCAGGTGACTGGGTGTCACATGTGTCATAAGTCTGTATGTGAGATTTCCACACTCCTAAACGTCCCTAGGTCCACTGGTTCCGTTGTTATAGTGAAGTGGAAACTTGAAGGGACACCTACAGCACAAAATCGTACAGGCCGACCTCATCTGTTGACTGACAGACCACCAACAGCAGAAGAGAGTCTAAACATTCAGTACCAAAAGTAAGAGTCATAACAAGTAGTGCTTGTGTGGGACAAGTAAGAGGTAAGTAGGTCGGGAGGTCCCATCCTTACACCCTGCGTTGCAAACATACGTTACGCAACGACACATGTTTAATAGGCAGACATCTGTCCAGACCATGTCACAGGAATTCTGAACTGCATCAGGATCCACTGCAAGTACTATGACAGTTAGGCGGGAGGTGAGAAATTTGGATTTCGTGACCGAGCGGCTGCTCATAAGCCACACATCAGGAGAGTAAATTCCGAACGACGCCTCGCTTGGTGTAAGGAGGGTATACATTGGATGATTGAACAGTGGAAAAACGTGTGAAGTGACGATTCACGATACAGAGTGTGGCGATATGACGACAGGGTGTGGGTATGCAAATGCCCGGTGAACGTCATCTGCCAGTGTGTGTAGTGCCAACAGTACAATTCGGAGGGGTGGTGTTATGGTGTTGTCGTGTTTCTAATGGAGGGGGTTGCACCCCTTGTTGTTTTGCGTGGCAATATCACAGCACAGGCGTACATTGATGTTTTAAGCACCTTCTTGCTTCCCACTGTTCAAGAGCAGTTCGAGGATGGCGATTGCACCTTTCAACACGATCGAGCGCCTGTTTATAAGGCACAGCCTGTGGCAGAGTGGATACACGACAATAACATCCCTGTAATGGATTGGCCTGCACTGAGTCCTGAGCTGAATCTTGTATAAGACCTTTGGGATCTTTTGGAACGCCGAATTCGTGCCAGGTGTCACTGACTGCCATCGATACCTCTCGTCAGTGCAGCACTGCGTGAAGAGTAGGCTGCCATTTCCCAAGAAACCTTCCAGCACCTGATTGAACGTCTGCATGTGAGAGTGGAAGCTGTCATTAAGGCTAAGGGTGGGCCAACACCATATAGAATTCCAGCATTACCAATGGAGGGCGCCACGCAATTGGAAGTTATTTTCAGCCTGATGTCCGGATACTTTTGATGGTATAGTGTATGGGTAGACATCTTGTGCTACATACCTCCGAAAACCCACCAAATACTTGCCAAATCCACGCCACGTTGCAGTTTTAACTGCGGTGTTGTCGATGACTGACCACGGCGCATCAAAAGTCCACCACTGCAGAAATAATGCACACCCAAGCCACGTCACAGGGCGGAAATCAGGAATGAGATGTGAGCTGCGCCTCCCGCAGTTACGAGAGGCCGTCGCCGTGTTCCGCTCTTCAAATAGCGCCGCGTAGGCCAAGAGCGACCATATCTGTTCAATTCTGTCGACGAGTTGTGTCTACAGTTCCGTGTCAAGTGCAGTCACGCGTTCAAGTTCTACTTCCGCCTCCTGAGGACAATGTCGCAGTATCGTCGGTCAGTCGAGCCTAGAACAGGCCTAGATGTACTGTGTTTAGTGACGCCTACGGCCACATATTCGTCGTAGCCGCAGTAAACATTGAGAGTTCATCTCTACAGTTTTGTACTTTAGCACAGCTTAGTGTCTACGGCCGCCTCTTGGGTATTTGAAATGCAAGTCATTTAAAAGTGTAATTAATTTCACTCGTTCTCACACAGAGCACTGGAGAGCTAAAGATAAGTCTCTTGCATCAATAAAGTGCTAAGCATTTGACTTCATTTGGCATTGTTTCATTTTTTCTCTCGTATATGTGTGTGTGTTTTCGAAGCTGAACAGCCGGCCTGTGTGGCAGAGCGGTTCTAGGCACTTCAGTCTGGAACAGCGCTGCTGCTACGGTCGCAGGTTAGAATCCTGCCTCGGGCATGGATGTCTGTGATGTCTTTAGGTTCTTTAGGTTTAAGTAGTTCTAAGTTGTAGGGGACTGATGACCCTCTAGATGTTAAGTCCCATAGTGCTCAGAGCCATTTGAACCAATTTGAAGCTGAACAAAACATTAACAACTTTATTCCTCCTCATTTACGATATGATCACGCTTCACCATCAGTTTCTAAGCATTTATGTTATGACTTGCGTGCGTTACGATGCATTTGTAGTTATCCATAGTAATGTTGGTAAACAAGATATGGAAATTTCGGCCGAATGACTAACTGGTCATTGGCTTTCAGCTTACTATATTATGAGATTCATATATCATATTAGGTAGTGTTAGCAGACTACCTAGTTTAAAGAAAGTGAGCAACTGGTGTAAACTAATTTGACTGAAGCCAATGTATTCCTTTAATTCCTGGCAGAAATTTGAGTTGCTTTGATATAAACCCGTAGGATTACAGTTTTGCTGTGATATATATGAACCTACAGTATAGTAAGCCTGACAAAGGCAATGCTACAGTTGTTGTCTCCCATAAGGACTACACTGATAAGATGCAGAGCCTGCTAAATGACGATTCTTACCGGAAGATCAGCGTTGACCCTACAAAGAAGGTGGAGAACAAGACGAGGTCGCTTCTCAAGGACGCAGATTTACCGGAGGGTGACGCTAAGAAATTGTTACCCCAAGGTCCGGTACCGCCTAGACCAGGGGCGGGCAGGAATCCTGCACGTGTGCGGTGCACATACACGTGTGCAGTTAACAGGTGTTCTGCGTGCACACAGGGGCAAGCTGGCCACCCGCTTATCTCCCCTCCCCACCATACCGTCTCTCCGTTTCCCCTCTGTAATGCGTCTTGTTTCCTGGCCTGCTTTATTGAATGAAGGAATAAGGTTAGTAGGAGTGCTTGAAAGTAATCGTGGTTTGAAAGAGTAGCTATTAACTACGATACGTTTTATTTAATTATCACAGGTGGAGTTTACAATACGTTTAATGTCTGCAACAAAATTTCTACATACAGACAGACGCAAACAGTTACGTAAATTTTCATTACTGATGTTTGCTCTTAACCAAGACTTTCATAACAGAAAAAAATCTCTCACAAACGTATGTCGAGAGAAACACTGACATTATCTTCATGACTTCACGATGGAGGCGAGGAAACTCTTGCTGTGAAAAGTCGTGATAAAAATCTATTACACGTCTTGCCAAAAGGAACTTGTCTCTCAGACGAGAATTACGCTGTAGATCTATTAATTCCATTTGCAAACTGGGATGAATATCATCTACAGAAACAGCAGATTGTCTCGAGAACTATTCAAAACCTTGGGATAAGTAAGATATATACCCAAATCGCTTGAGAAATTCCTCTTTTATTGCACCAAGAACGGCAACATGCTGAAATTTATTATACAGTAATATTAAACTTCCGCTGACCAGCCAGAATACTGTCACATATTATACATTTCCAATTTTCGCGTTTTTGCACAGAGAAAAAAATGATTCTCCCATTCCTTTTTAAAAGATAGCAAATCTCCACGTCTCCGTTTCCTTGATTCACTCTACATTTTCCAGTTCTTGAAATACAACGTTCACTACGTAGTGGTCGCTTCGCTTCAACGTTCGCATCTTAGCCTGGTACTACACTGCCGCAACCTGCCGGCTGTCGCCACTGCCCCATTCGACGATTGCACGCGAGCAGCACACGTGCAGCGCTGTGTGCTCATGAGCCGCGTGCAACGTTTGCCCGCCCCTGGCCTAGACTATATGGACTCCCGAAGGTTCACAAAGAGAGGGTACCATTACGCCCCATTGTCAGCAACATCAGGGCACCTACATACTTGTTGGCCAAATACCTGACGGGAATATTAAGTCCTTATGTGGGTAAATGCCCTCATCACATCCGTAATTCCGTGGATTTTGTTAAACGCCTTGATAGCTTCAGGTTGGATGAGTCAGATATCATGGTGAGTTTTGACGTCGTTTCCTTGTTTACGAGGGTACCCCTGCGAGAGTCACTAGAATTGATTAGTCAGAAGTTTGACGAGAAGACCACTGAACTTTTTAGGGATGTCTTGACTTCCACGTATTTTCTCTTTAATGGAGAATACTACGAACAAACGGAGGGAGTCGCCATGGGTAGCCCACTCTCACCGGTGGTAGCGAATTTGTACATGGAGAACTTCGAGGAGGAAGCCCTGTCGTCATCCGAATGTAAACCTACCTGCTTTTTCCATTACGTGGACGACACGATCGTCATCTGGCCACATGGCATGGATAAACTCCTTGACTTCCTTACACATCTAAACTCCATACACCCGAGCATCAAATTCACTATGGAGACTGAAACGGAGGGTAAATTACCTTTCCTTGACGTCTTGATCAAGAGAAGGGCTGACGCCACCCTAGGTCATGGTGTGTATCGGAAGACAACCCTCACTGATCTGTATTTGCACACAGACAGCTGCCACCACCCTTCACAGAGGAAGGTGTACTTAAAACTCTAGTACCTAGGGCGCGCACTATCTCTGACGCAGAGAGTCTACCACAGGAATTGGAACATCTGAGAACTGTATCTCGAAAAAATGGGTACTCGTAGTGGCAGATTCAACGTGCTCTCCGCCCGACCATTACAGCACAACCTCTGGAGATGGATGAATCTCGAGGGAGGAGGTAGGCACTGCGTTCATTCCATATACAGGCGCACTCTCGGGGAAAATCGCCCGCATTTTGAAGAAACACCGGGTCGGAACTGTGATTTGTCCTCCGAATGAAACTCGTGCACTGGTGGGGAGCGCCAAAGATGACCTAGGTTTGAGGATGGCCGGCGTGTACCAGATTCCGTGTCAATGTGGCAAGTCGTATATTGGTCACACGATGCGTACCGTCGAGGATCGATGCCGTGAACACCAGAGGTACACTCGACTGATGTATCCGAGCAAGTCGGCGGTCGCTGAACATTGTTTGTCGGAAAATCACGCTATGGAGTATGAACGTACGAGGATTCTGGTACAGACGTCGAGATACTGGGACAGCGTTGTTAGAGAGGCCATCGAAATTCGCACCAATGACGACCTCATAAACCGTGACTGTGGCTATAATCTTAGCAAGCCTTGGGAACCAGCGATTGGGTTAATCAAGAGTAAATCGAGCGAATGTATAGTTGTGACGACCACGGCGGACAGAGCCATCACACCGACGTCATCTCAGACGCCGTCGCAATATGTTCCACCGGGCGACCGTGGCGCGGACGGAGGGGGGAGTGCGCCGCGGGCGGAGGGTATATAAATAGGCCGCCGCCGCGACCGAACCCAGTTCCCTCTGAGCAGCCATAGCGTACGGATCTCCGTGCCAGCACGTTAACAGGAGCTCAGTCCGTCAATTCACCTGATGATGGCGACATGTATGATCGCCGAAATATTGTGCCCGTTGGACACTGTAGACCGGCATTACACCCGTGGATATTTTGATTATCAAATACGCCGGGAGAAACACAAGAATCACTTTAACTACTATTTGTGGTGATAATGCTACCGGATGCCACTCACGAATCCTTGGATGCTTGCACCAACCGGTGAATTAAATATACTCATAATTTTCAAAAAATTAAACACTCTCCGTTGATTCTTTTGTTGATAAGTAAACTGACAGTAAGGATGAGATCAAATACAACTTGCTTACGAGGTAAGAACTGTTATTTTTAGTCCAAAGGGGTATTGTGTGGAGTAGAGGGGGGAACGAAAGCAATAGGAATTTCAGTGATTGACATACCTGGCTGATGTTACGGAACAGACGTGGATATTATTGAAAGTTTCTGCAGTTCAGATGAAAACATGATAGAACCTGAGTGGCATGAAAGTAACGGTTAACGTCGAACTCAGGGGAAATGCTTTGAATAACAGGGAAAGAGTGAGAGAAGCAGCGCGCGCACGTGTGTGTGTGTGTGTGTGTGTGTGTGTGTGTGTGTGCGTGTGTGCGTGGTGCGTGCGTGTGTAATCTTCACTAATGTGCTAAAAATAAAGCTGAAGGCATGGTGGGGAAGACGCACTCAGGAAATAAGGAAAATGCAGGAAGACACACCCTTTAGGCGACGTTTTGCAGCAGGTCGCCCTTGCTGTGGGGGAAGGAAAGGCCGTGACACTTGTGTCCTGGCGACCATTAAGTAATAGCGAGGGGAGCAGAGGGCTCGCTGAAAGCGACCGCAGCGCCGACTAGTGGCGCGGCCACAAAGGCTGCCGGGCTGGCGGGCACAGCAGCAGCCTGCGAAGCGCCGCCACAGGCCGACAGCAGCGGCTGAGGAACCCTGAGACGCTGCGCGCGGCTCTTCGGCGGCGGAGTGCGGAACCACCACCTGGCATCTTCCGTGCGTCAACCCGAAAAGTACACGTGGAAAACTGATAGCTTGTCACGTGACGCACGTTCTAAAATAGTTGTGCGCCGAATCACCGTGTTGTGACTTGTACCACAATCCGCAAATGTTACGTAGAACATCGCTACCTTGTCAGGCGACAGAGATGAGAGGCTTCGGTCGCTGCAGCTGTTAAATTCATGTTGCAAGAATCGGAAAAATTTAGAACACTAGAAGTGTATTGTAAGTCCATTTGTAACGCTCAGATCGTCTTGAAGCACATAGGGAAAATGTTCCTCTTCTCGCTAATGGAGAGAGCTGGAACTGGAACATCAATCATTTTCGAACAGTATGTTTCGTGAAATTTAAAATTTTCCCGGCGAATTGACTGTTCAACAAATTTCGGGCTTGCAGCCGGTCGGCGTTCAATACTTCGCACGATATGGATGCTGCAGACGAAATAAGAAGGGAAACTTGCCGTGCTCTGTTGAAGGCTCCTACTTAACGCAGTAATTTAACCTCTGCAGAAAGGGCTGCATTACGAAATCTGAGAGAGGACCCAGACGTAGTGGTATTCAAGGCTGGCAATGGTAATGCAACTGTTTTGTTACCTCGTGGTGTTTATAAAGATAAGATGTATGGGCTGCTAAGTGACTCTACCTATAGGAGGATTGATTACTTTCCTACAGGACGTGTGCAACGGAAAACTTCAGCACTATTAAATTCCTCCTCCTTACCGCAAGAGCCGATCAAGAGGTTAAGACCACATGGTTGTGCACCTCCAAGACTGTATGGCCTTCCAAAGGTTCATCAAGAGGGTCTTCCTCTGCTTCCAATAGTGAGCAACATTGGAGCTCCTACATATGAATTAGCTAAACATCTCGCTTCCTTACTGAGACCTTTCGTGGGCAAGTGCTCACATCACATACGAAACGCTGCTGATTATATTAATAGACTGCAGGCTCTTCGTCTTAGCAGTGTAGACCTAGTAAGTTTTGATGTGGTCCCACTTTTTACAAAAGTTCCTCTTGCAGATTCTTTGACACTGATTGGTAACATGTTTCATGTTGATATCACTACTTTGTTCAGGCACGCTCTTTCCTCAACTTACTTTATGTTTAATCAAGAATATTTTGAACAGACTGATGGTGTCGCCATGGGTAGCCCCCTATCTCCTTTGGCAGTCAACCTTTTTATGGAGGATTTTGAGGAGAGAGCACTTGAATCAGCTGCCCTTAAACCAACAGTTTTTGGGAGATATGTGGATGACACTTGCATAATGTGGCCTCATGGAGAAGATAAATTATTGAAGTTTCTAAATCACCTCAACTCCATTCATAGCAACATCTGGTTCATCTAGGAAATAGAGAAAGATAGTTGTTTGCCTTTCTTGGATGTCCGGGTTCGAAGGAAGAATGATGGTTCTCTAGGAGATTCAGTTTACCGGAAACCCACTCATACTGATTTGTACCTGCAAGCATCGAGTTACCATCACCCATCGCAAAGCATCAGTTTGCTTAAAACAGTTGTTCATAGAGCTCATACTGTCTCAGACTTAAATAGCTTATCTCAAGAACTCGCCCATCTATAGACAGCATTCAGCGAAAATGGGTATTCCATCCGGCAGATTAAAATGGTTCAAATAGCTCTGAGCACTATGGGACTTAACATCTATGGTCATCAGTCCTCTAGAACTTACAACTACTTAAACCTAACCAACCTAAGGACAGAACACAACACCCAGCCATCACGAGGCAGAGAAAATCCCTGACCCCGCCGGGAATCGAACCCGGGAACCCGGGCGTGGGAAGCGAGAACGCTACCGCACGACCACGAGATGCGGCCCGTCAGATTAACAGGGCACTAACAGTTAAACCTAAGAAGCAGGAATTGAATAAAGAGGAGAACATGCCGGAATAATCTTTAGCTTTTCTTCCCTTCGTTGGCAACTCTTCGTTTAAAATAGCAAGAATCCTCCGAAAATTTCAGGTAAAAGTGGTTTTCCGCCCACCATCGAAGATTGCGCACCTTGTGGGATCAGTTAAGGACAATATGTTACTACGAAAAGCCGGAATTTACAAGACACTGTGCCAATGTTGTGTTACATAGGTCAAACCACACGTACCGTGAAAGAACGCTGCACTGAACATCAACGCTACACCCGCCTCTTCCAGCCAAGCAAGTCCGCTATTGCTGGACATTGTATTTCTACCGAACATTCAATGGAGTATGAGAAAACAATGACTTTGTCCACAGCAACGGCTTTCTGGGACTCCATTATTAAAGAATCCATAGAAATACGACTGGCGTAAAATCTATTAAACCGTGACAGCGGCTACCAGCTGGACAGTGCATGGAATTTCATCATCTCCACGATTTGCTCTAATCGAAGACGACAGAGTGCGCCGACGGCTGCGGCAAACAGCAACGCAGAGGGCGACGGAGTTCAGCTATTCCACCAGCGAGGGCGCTGCCGGCGGGCAGTGTGTTTCATCTATCAAGCTTTCGACGCATGCGCAGAATAGTTACAATACGCTATGTATATATTGCGGAACGGAGCGCGTTTTAGCCAGTCTGCGACGGCTCACCGGTGCCTCACCTCCGTGTTCAGTAAGGTCTTTGAGACCATCCTCTCTCGCCGTATCCACCGCCGCCTTAACCAGCACCGCCTCCTTCCTCTTACCCAATGTGGCTTCCGGCCTTCCTTCTCTGCCGACGACCAGATCCTTAACCTTACCAATCCTCTTTCCCTCCAACTTAACTCCAGTCGCTCTGCTATCTTTGTTTCCCTTGATCTCCAGAACGCCTATGACCGTGTCTGGCATCCCGGACTCCTTTTCAAACTCAGGACCTATGCTCTCCCCATCAACTTCGTCCATCTCATTGCTTCCTTCCTCTCCCTTCGTCCCTCCTATGTGACTATCCACAATTACAACTCCCGTACTTTCTACCCCCCTGCTGGCGTGCCCCAAGGTTCTGTCCTTTCCCCTCTCCTCTATCTCCTGTACACTGCTGATATGCCCAAACCTCCCCCTCCTGTTCATCTTCTCCAGTTCGCTGATGACACCGCCTTCCTAGCCCTTTATCCTACCCTTCAACGGTCCCAACGTACCCTCCAAACCCACCTTGACCAATTCACTGCTTGGTGCAACCAGTGGTTCCTCCGTGTTAATCCCTCCAAGACCCAGGGGATCATCATAGGCCGCACCACCCGCTCCCTCCACCTCCATGATTTCTACCTCACCATTTATGGCCGTCCTTCCACCTCACTCCTACCCTCAAATACCTTGGCCTCCCACTCGACCGCCACCTCACCTGGACTCCCTATCTCCTTACCATCCAAAACAAAGCTCACAACCGCCCCCGCCTCCTGAAACTCCTGTCCGGCTGGACGTGGGGTCTGCATCCTTCCACCATCCTTCACACCTACAAATCCATGATCCACCCCATCCTTTGTTATGCCAGCATCGCTTGGATTTCCGCCCCTCCCCGGTTCTATAAAGCCCTCCAAATCCTCGAACGCCATGCACTCCGCCTCGCCTTCCGCATCCGCCTTCCGTCCCCCACGCGCATCCTCTATCACCTCATCCCCTTCCCCCACCTTCTCCTTTTCCTTGAACACATCCGAACACTATATATTGTCCGCCGCCTTGATCCCCCTCACCCCCTGGTGTCTCCCTTCCTCTCCACTCCCAACCAGTTGCCGCGCCTTTACCGTTGTGTCCCTCCCTCTCTCCATCTCCAAACCCTCCATCTCCTTTCCCAACACAACTTCCACCGTCTACCCCTCCCGGATGATGAGCTTCGCCCTGACATCTACCCTTCCTACCACCTCTAACCCCCTCTTCCTGCCTCCTCCTCAGAGCTCCCTCTCCTCCCCCTCCCTCTTTCTGAGCGGATTTCCCCTCCTACTCCCCCTCCATCTCTTGTGCCTTCTTTCAGTTTCTCCGCGCTCCCTCCAGCCCTGTCTTCCCTTTTCCTCTCCCGTCCCATGTGTCTCTTGCCTCTTCGTGAATCCACGGTTGCCCCTCCTCTCTTCATCCCGCTGCTTCCCCAGCTGCCCCATGCTCTCCCCTCCTTTTCCATCCTCTCTGACCTTTCCCTCGGCAGGTCCCACCTGGTAGTTTTATTCCTCGTCGTGTGTGCTCCAAGTGGGTTTTAAGTGTGTTGTTTCGGAGTGTTTTTAATACTGTGGCCAGCTTTTAACCTGTGCATGAGCATCCAGTGTCTTCTCTGTATTTTAAGAACCGCCAACTGTGTTTTTTAACTTTCTGGTGACTTTTTTAACTGTCCCCCATGACCGTCTACATGTACATGTCTTTTTACCTCCATTTTCTCCCCTTATTCTGTTTTATGTTCCCCTTTTTTATCTCCTCATGTATGTATTATTTTATTCTTGTTTTAGTTGTCGAGTCACTTGGCTGAAGAGCGGCGGATTGTGCTGCTGACAGCCCTCCCCTGCCCATATGGGGCAGGGGAATGAAATCACAATAAAGAAAAAAAAAAAAAAAAGCTCACCGGAAGATGACTGGCAGGTGCCCAGTTGAAATTACGTGCGAAGCATTGAACTACGACCGGCTGCAAGCCCGAAATTTGTTTGAACAGTATGTTTCGTACTCAAGTTTGGCCTATTAAGATATGTCTTCATATGCTAATGCTCCTTTGATTAAAACACAAGTGTGAGAGCGACTCGTAGGTTGAATCCCGTACTAACTTTAATAATGATAATGATAATAATTGACTTCAAGAAGGCATACGACTCCGTCGGCCGGCAGTCATTGTTCAACATTCTAGATGAACAAAGTTTGGACCGCAAGACAATGCGACTGATTGAACACCGACAGACACGACATCTAAGGTGAAGTTCAAGGGGGAAATCTCCGAACTCTTTGAGATCGAGACAGGCGTTTGCCAAGGTTACCGCTTCTTTTCATCCTAGTGCTGAATAAGGTCATCAAGGAATGGGAGGAAGAGCTGCAAACACACGACCACTGGAAGCCAGTGCGACTTGGACGACCCAGGGACAAGCTGGAGGTCGGCTGTCTAGCCTTCCCAGACTATCTGGTACTACTCACAGATAACGAAACCACAGCAATCAGACAGACAGAAGTACTCAAAGAGTGCGCAGAAAACGTAGGGCTTCATATCTCCTTTCAAAAAACTGAGTTCCTCTGCATGAAATTAAACATACCAAATTTGTACACAAAGTATGGCGAGATGAACAGGGTCACACACTTTTATGTACCTAGGTGAAGTGCTCGAACCAAAAGGAAAGGAGGAAATTGCCCGGAACACTCGGTTATTGAAAATGAAGAGGCCCTTATACAAAACACAGGGTATTTACAACAAGAAATGTCTGTCCACCTGCACCAGAATTCGTTATTACAACACTGTAGTCAAACCTGAGGTGCTATACGCTAGTGAGACACTGATGTTACACACACAGGCCGACCTTCAGAACAAGCTCACACAGGAATGAAAAATCATTACGATAACCATTAGACCAAAATACACGAACGAAGTACAGGGCTATTACAAATGATTGAAGCGATTTCATAAATTCACTGTAGCTCCATTCATTGACATATATTCACGACACACTACAGATACGTAGAAAAACTCATAAAGTTTTGTTCGGCTGAAGCCGCACTTCAGGTTTCTGCCGCCAGAGCGCTCGAGAGCGCAGTGAGACAAAATGGCGACAGGAGCCGAGAAAGCGTATGTCGCGCTTGAAATGCACTCACATCAGTCAGTCATAACAGTGCAACGACACTTCAGGACGAAGTTCAACAAAGATCCACCAACTGCTAACTCCATTCGGCGATGGTATGCGCAGTTTAAAGCTTCTGGATGCCTCTGTAAGGGGAAATCAACGGGTCGGCCTGCAGTGAGCGAAGAAACGGTTGAACGCGTGCGGGCAAGTTTCACGGATAGTGATGTGAAAGATTCGGTGTTTAAACCTCCTCTACCAAGAGACGTGCCAGGACTGCGAGCTCGCATCAACAATGCTTTCGAACTCATTGATGGGGACATGCTGCGCCGAGTATTGGGAGGAACTTGATTATCGGCTTGATGTCTGCTGAATCACTAAAGGGGTACATATCGGACATTTGTGAATGCCTAAAAAAACTTTTTGAGTTTTTGTATGTGTGTGCAAAGCATTGTGAAAATATCTCAAATAATAAAGTTATTGTAGAGCTGTGAAATGGCTTCAATCATTTGTAATAACCCTGTATGTAGGCTTGACTCCAGGGACACCACAGAGAAGTTCTCCAACATCGCAGCGGACATTAGAAAGAGGCAACTAAAATTTTATGGACACATCAGTAGATTTCCACAGACCAGACTCACCAACAGAACCCTCAGGTACATCCATGGACTCCTTTACACCCTGAATGACACAGGTCAAAACTGATCAGGAAGGAACTCAGATTAAGCGGACGTCATGGACAAAGGCCTCTATAGACACAAGGTGTACAAGTGGTAAGTGATGTCAGAGAGAACAGCACTTAAAGCCCAAAGGCCAAAGTGGACTGAAGAAAGCCTTTAGTGAACGAATGAAGGAGTACTGGAAGAACAAGAACAACAAGTAGTCATGAATGTTTCGCGTGGTCTGATAAAAGGCCTGTAACCTGTGTATTATTTATAAGAATGATAATACTTCGGTATGGCTCAATGAGAGAGGGGATCCAAAGCTCAACCTGGAATCCGAACCACGTGTTGGTTCTGCCGAATCCTCATAACGGTGACAGGTGAAGACTAGGTTAAAACGGTGGTCCGACAGAGATTTGATCCCACGATCGCCTTGTATCTGAGCACACGCTTTGCTGCTAGACCACTGTGCCCAACCTAGATGTAGATTGCTCATTTACAGGTTCTAATGAGTGAGGTTTCGAGTACCAAAATATGTGAAATTTATGACTGTACGTGTTTTTCACTGCACACTTTCAGTGTTATCGTATTTTTCAAGTCTTACTGATCATGGATGTTGGTTGACACGTACTGCATCAGTTTCCTGAATCGTAGTTCATTTAAATTCTGTGTCACTGCAGTGGCCAACTGATAACACACACTTCTTGCGTGAGCTGTGAACCTGAATCGCCTTGACTCGAAATCTGCTTTTCCCATAGAGCGATCGTGTCTGTCCCCCTTTACATTACCCCTCCCCCTCCCCCCGCCCCCAAACACTGCGCTATATAAATTGCAGTTTGCCTAAAGCCTGTAAAAGTAAAATATCATGAGAAGATTGCTGTAAGTGTAACAGATTAAACTAAACTGATTACAACTAAAGAAAGTACATCGGTTCAGCGTTTAATCGATTAACTTCATTACATACGTCTACAGATCGAGTTTTTGCCGTCTGTGAATGCAACTGAGTAACACAGCACTGGTTCTGGTGAACTCCCCACTTTCCGTAGTGAAGACGGTGTCATATATACTCCGAAAAAGCGTGCCTCCATAACAAATTGCCAGTTCTCAAAAGATAAAAGTGTCTAATCTCACTAAAACCAGACATAGATTTTGAGAAAATATAGAAATCAACAACTAATCACTCCCTTAAAAATTCGTGAGAGAATATGTGTCACTCTTCGGTATTATCACATTGAAACTGGCACGATACAAGAATTATGCATACAAGCACTGACATGGCCTACCTTTACCCACTTATATCGTACTATGAATTGCTGTGATCACATACAGCATAACTTTTATGGGATGTTTATCCCCACGTTTATCACAGCGCATAACACGGACGTCTAGGAGGATGATCAGGGCCCTACGACAATATTTCCTTGGTCAGACCGCTCGCTAGGAAGGCTTATCGTGCGTGGCAGTATGTCCCGTGCAGGTAAATATTAAGCTTACAGTAAAATCTGCATATAATTCCGGATGCCTATTCAAATACAGAGCTTTACCCTATAAAATATGCTGCAGATAAATTCTGCAATTATCAGTCAAGTACCTAAATTCATTAACATTGCTACTAAATTCATCAGGTATACTGGAAATTCTAGAGCCTTCTGATTGCACGTCGTGGGTGAAACCAGGATTTGTTTCGAAATATTGAATCTTCGTTCCCTAATAAAATTTGCCGTAGCTCATTACAGCATTAACTCTATCATAATATTCTATCGAAAATCATAACTTGCTTTCTGAAAGGTTGCTAGTGTAGTCTTTTTGTTCAGTAAAGCTGTACTTATAATATAGTTTGCTGTCAGACTTTCTTTTACATGGAAGGCGTGTGTTATCATTGCTCCGCCTACTTGCACTTTTAACTGGGACTGTGATCGCACTTACTAGGATCTGATGCCATCGGCTCCCAGAACTTTACATCGACTGACATGAACAGTGGAGAGTTTGTGTACTTACAAAACTTTTGGAAAAGTAGAGTAAACTAAATTCACCTGCACATAAGTATCCAGTATCATACCCGCTGAAATTTCATATATTACCGGCTGTACTGCAGATTTAGTCAGTCTTTTTTACCTCTGGTTTGACATTCCTTGCGTTGGTGACACAATATGAACCACAGGTAACATCTGCTACTTCCAATGATCAGGCCGGTAGGGCACAAGCTGGTTTAAATCAGTTGCCATTCTTGTCGCTGTTCAAGAAACAGTTCACTGTGTTCACCAATGTTACTTTGATTCTAATGGATCATTTTGAGTCATCTCGTCATAATACAGTATTTCGACAGCTAATGTGGGAACTGTTATTCCCTGTATCATGTGTTGAACGTAAACTACTTCTGACTGGTTTGATGCGGCCCGCCACGAATTACTCTGCTGCGCCAACCTCTTCATGTCAGAATAGCAATTGCCGCTTACGTCCTCAATTATTTGCTGGATGTATCCCAAAAACTGGTTTCCTCTACAGTTTTTACCCTCTACATCTCCCTCTAGGACAAAGGAAGCCGGCCGGGGTGGCTGAGCGGTTCTAGGCGCTACAGTCTGGAACCGAGCGACCGCTGCGGTCGCAGGTTCGAATCCTGCCTCGGGCAGGGATGTGCGGTGTCCTTAGGTTTAAGCAGTTCTGAGTTCTAGGGGACTGATGACCTTAGTGCTCAGAGCCATTTGAACCATTTTTTAGTACAATGGAAATAATTTCCTGATCTCTTAGCAAATGTCCTATCATCCTACCCGTTCTTCTTGTAAGCGTTTTCCCTATATTCCTTTCCTCCACTATTATACGTAGCACCTCCTCATTCCTTACTTTATCAGCCCACACAGTTTTCAACGTTCTTCTGTAGCACCACGTCTCAAATGGTTCTATTCGCTTCCGGTTTCCCATAGTATGTGTCTCACAGCCACACTGTTCTGTGTTTCAAAAGTACATTCTCAGAAATCAGAAATGACTTCCTCGAAATGAGCCAGGTATGCCAGGTATGCCATTTATTCTAGTCTGCTTTTTATATCCGACTTGATCCGTCCGTCATGGATTATTTTTATGCCTATGTAGCAGAATTTCTTAACCTCATCTACCTCATGATCCCCATTTCCGACTTAAGTCTGTCACTGTTGTCATTTCTGCTAATTCTCAATACTTTCGTCTTTATTCGATTTCCTCTCAGTCCATATGCTGTAGTCGTTAGACTGTTACATACTTTCACTGAGGGTAGTGACGTCATCAAAGAATCTTAACACTGATGTTCTTTCATCTTGAATTTTAATCTCAGTCATAAACCTTTCTTTTATTTCCGTCATTGCCTCTTCGATGAACGTATTGAACAGCTGAGGTGAAAGACTACATTCCAGCCATATATTCTGTTTAATCTGAGCATTTCGTTCCTGAACTTCAACTGAACTGCCTACTGAGCCATTCATTACTGCAGTATTTCTAGCATCCGATTGCTTTAAGCGCAACTCTTCATTCATTAATACTACCGTATCCCACTTTTATGAGCATGGATTCTTCCTGACTAGTCTCTTAAACTTCAATTTGCTCGTCATCATTTCCAAATTGTGATCTGAGTCTATATCTGCCCCTGGTAAACCTTACAAACGAACAGCTGATTTCCGAATCTCTGGCTGAGCATGATGTAATCAGATTGTAATTGTACTGTACCTCCCGGGCTTTTCCCAGTATACCTCCTTCTGTTGTGCTTGCAGTACAGAGTATTCGCTAATACCATCTGAAATTTACTGCAGAATATACTTTTCCTGCTCTCTCGTTCCCATTACCAAGCTGTATTCTCCCGTAACCCTTTCTTCTACTCCTTTCCCTATAATCGCATTCTAATCGCCCATGACTATTAGATTCTCATCTCGCTTTGCATACCAAATTCCCCGTTCAGTAGCCTCATTTACTTTCTGTATCTCTTCGCCTTCGACTTGCATGTATATCTGAGCTATGGTTGTCGGTGTTCGTTTGCTGCCAATTCTGATGAGAACCCTCCTGTCAGTGAACCGTTCACAGTAACTAACTCTCTGTTCTACGTTCCTCTTCATAACGAATCCTACTCCCGTTATATCATTTTCTGCTGCTGTTGATATTACCGTCTACTCACCTGAACAGAAATCCGTGTTTCTTCCATTCCTCTTCACTGACCTCCCAATATATCTGGATTGACCCTTTGCATTTCCCATTTCAGATTTTCTAGCTTCCCAACGACATTCCACGCCACGACTCGTAGACGATAGCCTTTCGTTGGTTATTCAAATTTTTTTCTCTGGCAGTCCCCTCCCCGAGATTCGAATGGGGGACTACTCCGGAATCGTTCGCCAATGGAGAGATCATCAAGACAATTTTTCAGTTATAGGCGACATTTCCTGTGGATATACGTTATGTCTCTTTAATGCTATCTTCTCCGTTGCCTTCTGCATCCTCATGCTGTTGATTGCTGCTGATTCTTTCACCTTATATGTTTCCCACACAAGGGGACAGAGACTGCCCGGAACCTCTGTCCTCTCGTCCGCTCTCTTTGACAAGGTCCTTGGCAGAATAAGGGTGGCTTCTTATGCCGGAAGTCTTCCGCCAACTTTGGTGATTTTTAATCTGAATTTAAGCACGGGGGGGGGGGGGGGGAGTTCGAATCACCGAAAACGTTTTGATTGCTAATCAAAGACACTACCCCTAGAGCACGCTTGAAATAGTCAATATACACTATCAAAATTCTCTTACATAATGCTGGTAGAGAAAGTGTATAATAATGCTATGGCTGTACACTGTTACTTCCGCTGGCATTCTGTTCGGAGAAATAAATCTAATGTAGAATAATATTTTAGTTTTTCCGCACTTCATTTTTCTACTGAGGGATTTTTTAAAGCAGAAGATATCACATATACTGAGAGAGAGCCCGCCTGTCACATCAATTTAGCAAGGATGTGTTCATGGGATTTAGGCTTCTGCAGACATGTTGGAAATACATGAACTCATATCCATGCTGTTAAGAAAACAAATTTTGATGGCAAAATTTATTATGTCAATGGCCTAAATTGATTGCACACTAAACGAGTAGGGAAACAATTTTAGGAAGAACAGTCTTTAATCTGAAAGATCTAATCATGAATAGGTAAGATTTCTTAAATGGTGATAAAGCTGTGGTTCTAGATGTTAGAAATTCTACCTCAGTAAGACGGTGCAAAATTCATGCTTTGTGATATGAGACTTACATTTCATTTCATTGAAATGTATTACTGTCAAAGGTAATGTTGTGTTTGGGGCATACTGTACCTAGGAACTCATGATGTTTCATCGTCGGTGTTTCAATCTAGTGACCAATTTTAGAATCACATGGAGGAACGCGCCTTAGAGACTCCTGTAAGCAGCTTGCGTTATTTTCTACTTTTTCTGTTGTTGTAAGACGTTAGGTCGTGCTTTGTGTAGCGTTTGTAAATGTTGCTAGTTCTAAATATTTAGATTCTCTATAATTTGTTGAAGCTGTTTGGAGTATAACGCCACATCTTCAGTTGCAGAGTGTTATTGCTAGTAAAGTTCTGCACATTTCTTTAAAACTAGTTACATAACGTGTGAATGATTAGGCCATACATTTTTAGTCTTGCACCATTTTGCAGCTTGCACCAGGCCATCGACAACGGAACACATAATATTAGCAACTGCAAAGAGTTTCTTTAATGTCGTAACAATGTTTCCCGTCAAAAATTTGGGGTCAGTAGCCAATAGGTTACCTTTCAAAATGTATGTAACTTGTAAATCGTTTTTGATAAAACGTATTCGTAATGTATTCCTAATTTATTTTCATTTAATGATTGTTGGTATAGAGTAATAATGCAAAACATAGATATTAAATTCAGTACTGACTAGATTGTCTCGATTGTAACACTCGTTAATTTCGGTAGAACGTTCGTTCCGAGATACACGGCCATGTTGCGCTTAGGAAGAGTATTTCACATTTGTAAAAACCGTATTCTTCCGGAGTAATATTTGCAACTTTGGAAAAGTATGTAGCACACAGAAAGTGAATGCTACCATTTAATAATAGAATAATTAAACCCGTTAAACTCCTGCTGCATGGCTGCGTAGAGGAGAAAGTTTGAAAGTGTTCCAAGCGACAACACTCTCCGCCACCTGTCCTGGTAGAAAGAAAGCATTCTGAATGACACCAGAGATTAGTCACCTGTCGCTGCCGTCACAGTATAAGCTCTCAGATCTTGGCAGCAAGCAGTGAGTACACATGTTAAATGAAGGGAAAATATTACGTTGTTTGTCGATGTGTGGCATTATGGGTAAATAAAATAGTATGAGGTTTGTTACGTAGATTTCCTGCCGGTAGCTGCGCGATATGATCTCATGCTGGATACTGAATGGCATTATCTTCCTTTTATACAGAGTAAGTGAAGTATAAATGAGCTAGCATGAAATATCGCTCAGAGACATTGGTATTTTGCTTCAGTAGCAGCCGAATGCAGAGGCCGGAGAAACTCGTCTGCAATATAAATAAAACAGGGACGTCAAATTTTACTTCAGCGACATATTTTTAAATTGACAGCCTCCATTTAATTGCCTCGGTATTTAGTGTCCCCGTAACTGCTTTCGATCATTGGATGTCATGGAGACTGATAGGATTTCAGGGGGAAAAATGAGATTTTATTGACAGTAGAATCAAACTTTCCATATTACAAGCTTGATTGACGTAGACAGCCCGAACGATGATGGACACGTTGGGCGCACTGAGGATCAAGACATTCACAGTGGAAGGGAGAGTTACATCGACTGTCAATATTCACTGCAAGGAAGGTCGTCTGCGCTTGCATGCGAGCGCGGTATTTGTTGCCACAGTGATTCGGTGAAAATTAAAACCGCGATCTTTTTATATTGTAACTGGTAATGATATTATAATTCTTTTTCTGGCAAAACTTATTCCCGAAATTTACCGTCTTGCCACAGACAAACGGTAACTCGCTCTCCGAGGATAGGACAGCGTACAGGCTGTGGTAGATTTGAAGGAAGCTTCCTGGAAGTTGTCTCAAGTTATTCCTTGTATTACAGGTTAGTATATCAACGCATGAAACTAATATTCGTATAGTACATTGTGAGAGTGAAATTTAATAAGCAATGCCTGTCTCTGAACGTAATATCTGCTGATGCCCCAAATCAGTATAAGAGACACTACAAGACGTTCTGAAGGTTGGAACTGGTTCCGAATAAAGAATGATCTATCAGGAGCGCTTGGTGGTTCACAAGAGACGTTATCTTCGGTAATGCATCTATTGTAAGAGGAATTGCTGAAATCCATTATTTTCTGTTCGGGGCAAAAACGGTTCGCAGAAATTAATTAAGGTGCATCGTGTATTCTACTCAGAAATCAGTTAAGGAGCACAACAGTAACGACTTTATTTCGCATCCTTCGTGGGAAGAGTAATTATGAAATTTTACTTAATCAACGATGTCACAAAAAGTGATATCAATTAGTCAGCCATCAAAACCGTTTTCTGTTTTCAAAGAAAGACGTTGTGCATGCGGTACTATGTTTCCTCATAAGGAAATTGAAGTAAATTCTTGTATGTCAGGTATCGTCACCGAGTCACGGCTGCTTCCTTAAGGAGCCTCAGTCATATTAGACAAAAGCTATCTTCACTTCCTTATATACGGAGTGTCCGTAATTACAGTTTGTTTCAAAACGCAGTTTCAAAACGACTCCACATAGCGACATCAAATTACAGCTGCGTATTATTGATGCAAGAGGAAACGTCATTGGGAAAAAATTACCGCTGTAAGCTTCTTAGCGTATATGGGGTTTGGCTGCAAATGACAGAAGAGTTCAATATTACACCACCCGTACCGTTCAACGGGCATGACAGCACAAATTCCAAGGTAGACAGTTGTGCTTCTGTTAGTCAGGGTTGCTCGGCCACCACAAGGTCGTATCACATCGAATGGGTAAAATCGTTTTCTAATTGTCCTGAGGCCTAAAACCACACAAAAAGCAAAATGGCATCGTTTTTTAACTGTCCTGGGACCAAAAACATAAAAAAGCGCAATTATATAGGTTGCTAACTGTCATAAGACTGGCGCAAGACATGTTCAATACGCTGTCCACCATTTTCTGCCACAAGTTGAAATCGAGAAACAGCATGTCTATGGAGTCAAGTAGAGAATGCATTACGGAATGGGTGCCTTCGTAATTGGAGCACTGAAAACAACATCTTTCAGATAATCGCACAGTCAGAAGTCACATGGGTTACGTTCAGATGATCTGGATGGCCTGCCTGTGGCAAACTGACGGCAGAACCTTCTAGCATCTTCAAAAGACCTCTGCAGCAGCCACCCCACTGGCTGTGCAGAGCGCAAACGAGCGCCGTCTTGCATAAAAGTAATCTTACCCACACATCGACGCTGTAGAAGGGTTGGAATGACGCTGATGTGTAAAAGATTCTTATATCGTTTACCAGTGACAGGACAGGTAAAAGGACACGAACAAATCTTATACCGCCCCTACTATAAACAATGCCGTCAACCCGCACCACACTGTCAGCATTGCAGAATGAAGTGGTACCGGTTGACGTGCGTGGGTATTCTCCATAGCCTATATTCTGCAATTATGCGCATTGACATGACCTTTGACATGGAAAATGGCTTCGTCTGCCCCATGGAACGTTCCATGACCATCCGATGTCTACATCCATGCGAATAAGAAATTCGAGAGCGGACGTTTGTCTCGCTGATAGGTCAGTTGGAGAAATATCATGAACACGGGTAATTTGTGTGGATAGCAATGCAGGATGTTTTTGTAGGATTTAATGGGCACCGCTAGCAGGCGTGTCCAACGTCCGGGCAATTCCCCGTGCTCTGCATGTTTGTACGACGCCGCTCGACACCTACTGCAGTGCTGTGGCAACATCATCGACAGACGTCAGCTGTACTGTTTACCTTTTCGTCCACCTCAGTAGCTGCCAAGTCTGCGCTCCGGATTGCTAATGAACAGGGCAGGGTTCGATATTCGGGCGGGTCGGAGATTTTCTACACTTGGGAACTGGGTGTTGTGTTGTCCTTACGCCCCTATCGTCGCAGTTGACATCACACTCTTGAGACAACTGTATTGGCACCGCCCGAAAGGCGCAAGTTTTCCTCCCTCAGTCACTAGCACTTCTAAAGAAACTGTCGTTTCCGATTTTGTAATGATTATCTCCATGCCTCTAGCAGACATCGGACTAATGCCTTTTTTTCATACTCTTGAGTGTCCGGAAATTCTGCAGGGTTACTGGGGCACAGTCAGCGTTCTTTAAAAAGAGCTTTACCAGCAGCGCACTATCCCTCATGGCGCCAGCCATTGGTCAAATTTTCATTAATTTTCGTAAGTTCCATGACGTTTCCCCTTGCGTGAATAATATTCTGGCTAAATTTGGCACCATACTACATATACATTCATCTAGATTTATACTCCGCAAGCCACCCAACGGTGTGTGGCGGAGGGCACTTCACGTGCCACTGTCATTACCTCCCTTTCCTCTTCCAGTCGCGTATGGCTCGTGGGAAGAACGACTGCCGGAAAGTCTCCGTGCGGGCTCGAATCTCTCTCCTCGGGAGGTATAAGTAGGGGGAAGCAATATATTCGACATCTCATCCAGAAACGCACCCTCTCGTAACCTGGATAGCCAGCTACACTGCGATGTAAAGCGCCTTTCTTGCAGAGTCTGCCACTTGAGTTTGTTAAACATCTCCGTAACGCTATCACCCTTACCAAATAACCCTGTGACGAAACGCGCCGCTCTTCTTTGCATCTTCTCCATCTCCTCCGTCAGCCCGGCCTGGTACGGATCCCACACTGATGAGCAATACTCAAGTACAGGTCGAACGAGTGTTTTGTAAGCCACTTCCTTCGTTGACGGATTACATTTTCTAAGGACTTATGAAACGTCCCCTTACAACAATTATGAATTACTGTGCTGATAAACCTCTTACATTATTTGTTTTTCAAACAGCTGAGCAGAACTGAACGCACTCAGACATTTCGCTCTTTACCTATTCTGATCAACACTAAACTGACACACAATATTTTTAGCGCAACGCAATCTGACTTTCAAAAATCCCTACAAAAGAATAGCCCTGACTAACATTAACCTATACGTTTCACAAATCACTTACCTCACAAAAATCTTGGTTACTCGAACTACTGCAATACAGCGAGCGCCACTACTGCCAGCTAAATAAAAGATTCAAACTACGGAAGGCACTAACTACTGATAGGCATAGTTAGCATATGAAAGATTTTAATAGAGAACAAACAATGTATTTACTTTAATAGTCATCAAAAGTCATTTTATATATATATATATATATATATATATATATATATATATATATATATATATATATATCAGTTCATGACATCCAGTCTTACAAATTTACTATCTCTGTCCAGATCATCCGCTCTCAAAACTCCGCCATCTCACTCCCCACATCCACCACTGCTGGCGGCTCACCTCCAACTGCGCAACTCTACGCGCTGTTCACATCCAGCTGCCCAACACTACAATGGCAGACAACAATGCAAACTAGCCACAGACTGCACACAGCGCAGCCAGTGATTTTCATACAGAGCTCTACGTGGCGTTACCAATATGGAAACCTTAAATAGCCTACTTACAGACTCTCCCAATGAACTCTGACATCGGTTCTCTTTCTACAGCGTTTTGAAATTGAGACGTTAATTATGGACGCTCAGTATGTTTAATGTAATCACAAAAATGTATAAATTACAGATATTGAAGGTAACATACGCCTGCAACTGCCAACAGCAGTAAAACGTCTTAGAGAAACGTACAATAAAAGTACGCTTATGTGAACGGTACCAGTAGCGAAACATGGTGGGCGCACGTAAGCGTGTTGCCTACAATGGTTCTGAATGAGATGTCCATTGTCTGTGACACTTCGCACAAAGTTATTTGCGACCTTCCTGTTTTCCGATGAGATTCCTTGAATCTGATGGTACACGAAACACAGAAATTAAATTTGCTGTAAAGACAAAAGTCCTTGTAGCTTCGCTGGGTGTTGAATCCAGTATGAAACAAACCCCATGCCTTACTTCGGCGAAGGTATTACAAGTGGAGCAGCGTTACACGCTGTGAATTCGTATTATAAACTTTTAGATTAGTAAGTAATGCACTTAACATGACATGACATTCCACTTCCAGCGCCAATGTTGGCCTTACTCCGAAGCAAAGTTTTAAAAGCGTGTCGTAATAAAATTTCTGGCGGAAAATTAAGGCTTTTAGTCTTTAATATAATGAATGTTATAGTGCTACATTGCGAGACAAGGGGGAAAAAGAAGTGAATGTAACGGACTAGGTAGACAGACCACGCTGCTGGTAACGTTTCGTGAACAATAACTACGCAGTTTCGAACGAAATTCATTAGTGGCGATAACTTTACCAAAGTATATTACTGAACTTTGTTCTGTATTGTACTGCAGAAATGTTATTTCATATTTTGTTGTTTGTCACGTCATCATATGCCCTAATTTTGTTTTATTGTTGCAAATATGAGTGTTTGCTATGTGCACCTGAAAATGACTGGACAACCGAAACATTGTAGAATAAAGCATTATTTTACCACATAATTGGCAGTCTTAGAGGATAGTGCGCTGTTTTATTCCATGTATAGTATCTCAGAAGATAACAGGTGATAGATTTCTAATTCATGAGTACTAATTATATACCATTTTCTTCAACTACATGACTGCATGATTTCAATGAAAACTAAAAACCATCCAGAGAACTTTAAATCAAGAATCAAAGTTTAATTAAATAACAACAGGCATATGTGGGTGAAAATGAACTCCAAGTTTGAATATAAGAATTTTACTAACTCCTATTCTACCGTACGACGCTAAGTATGCGTTATACTACACTGTATTTGTTTTCAGCGCTGTGCGTATCCAAACAGGACGAACAAACAAGTAACTCAGCATTGATTTACTGTGAATTATTTGTACTCGTGCTAACACGTGGACGAGACGCGATCAAGCAAATTACTTCATGTTATCGTGAAACTTGCGGAACAATTTTTGATAGTGCTGAAACTACACATTATGTACTTAAACTTCTTATATGAGGTATATTGGACACTGCTGGATTGCGTGGTCGTGAAGAACATGTTTGCGAACCAGAATTTACGAGACGACAAAATCTTCTCGGTACTTTGGGTGCGTCATTTCCTCTTCATAGCTGTCCCCCCCTATCGACGTTTCGACCGGTCTGCTGGAATCTTCTTCAGGATCTTCTCATGTCATTGATTAGTGGCACTGGAAAATACTCAAGAAAATCTGAGCAGGTTCGGAACGTAATGAGAAAAAGAAATATGAAGTTCAAATGACTTGGCCGAAGAACCTAGACGAATCTACTTTCAGTGACAACAGCCACAACAGTATGCAGACTTTTACTGCCATACTGTTATTTAAGTAACGGAAAAGAATGCTGTACTCGCCATTGTCTAGGCTCAGAAAAAGTTTTTAAAGGTGATTCTGAATTTATGCCATACATAGATTTAAGCAGGTATAAGATTTTTTTCATAATCTTCTCCCCATGTTCATAAGCAGTTGGTGCACGTTTTTCAGTAGCTTAAATACTAGTTGGTGCATAGGTCCTTAGCATTTTTCCATAAGATTAATAAACACAACAGATTGGTATAACGGGGACTTTAGTCATCAATAATGTGTTATCCTTCACTATTTACAACAGTCTACCAATGCAGACGTAACTTTGCGATTCCGCGATTGTAGAAAACTCGTGGTTTTGAGACGAATAACTCGGCGAGCCAAGTTCAGAGCGCATTTTCACCCAGAAAAGAAGTTGCTTGAAGTTTATTCGACAGAGAGAAGAAAAGGAGAAAAATCTGAGGCTGCACATAATCACGATGGGTGCCGAACGACGTTCCAACTCAACTGCTGTGTACAGATTTTTCTTAGTCTAGCAGAATGCGGGCGGCCGTTGTTGTGGCGTAGCATCATTTCACGCAGTCTTCCTGTCAGCTGCTCTGGGAGTGCGTCTGCAAGACTTCTCGGTTCTTGACATTAAGTGTCAGCACTGATTCTTACACTTCTAGGAGGCAATTCTTAGTAAACCATACCGTCGCTCTTCCACCAAATGCACAACATTATCTTTGTGTGGATGCGCGAAGGTCTTTGTACCGGGAGTTGCTGCTTAGTCTGGGCCCAACCATTGCTTTCTTTTCCTTACGTTAGCATAAAGACACAATTTCTCTTCACCAGTAACTATACAGAATAGGAATGGTCGTTTAAACGGTATTCATCAAACCCCGAAAGTCTCCCTTAACATGGAGAGCCATTAATGCCAAAAAGAACCTCCTTCAGACAAGAAAATCATTTTCTTGCCATGCTCTGTCCAATGTCATTATCATCATACATGGCGTGAACGTTTCTGGCTTCTTCCGTTGCTATCACCCCTCCTTTGAACTCAAACACAAAAATGAGTGGAAATATTCCGGGTTCTTCCCCCGGCACTTCGTTTTATAACGTCCACAGCTCCAGTCACTACTCCCAGATTACGAAATGGTAATGCGTAAACTCAAATAGTAACAGTGAACTACAGATAAATGAGGACAATTAATAAATAAAGTTACAGTAACAGGAATCTTTTTTCTTTCTTCGTCTTCGCTTAAGCCATAGTCCCGCAGCGATCGCAGGGTCGGCGTGGTTACAACGGATTTGGCAATGTTATTGTTAGGGATGGCCGGATGCCGTTCCTGCCGCCACCCCGTACCCCCCAGGACGGAATCAGTGTACCCCAACTGTCTGCGTCTAGTGTAAATCGTGAAATAGTCCGGACGTGTTTCAAATATCTGCGACGCGTGTAACAGGCGGTACGTGAGGACCAGCCCGGTATTTACGTAGCGGGATGTGGAGAACCGCCTAAAAACCACATCCAGTATGGCCGGCCTTCGTCGTTAATCCACCGGGTGGATTCGATCCGGGACCGGCGCGCCACAAGTCCAGGAAGCAGCGCGTTAGCGCGCTCGGCTACCCTGACGGGTTCACAGTGACCGGAAAACCAAGATGCAAAACAAAAACGCTAATCAGCCTAATATACTTCAGGTCCAGAAACCTGTGATTCTCTATAAATTACTGGTAGGAAACACATTAACTAAAGTGGCAGGCGGGAAGTTCATCACTCTTCTGACTGGTTTGATGCAGCCCGCTAGTAATTCCTTTCCAGGACCAATTTTTTCACCTGAGAGTAGCAACTGCTACCTACGTCATCAATTATTTGCTAGATGTTTTCCAATACCTGTCTTCCTCTACAGTTTTATCCTCTACAGATCCCTCCAGTCATATGATGGCTTTCTAGGGATTAAATGTACCTTCTAGATCGTTTAATTCTTGCAAACCTTGATTCAGTACTATTAAACGTTCTTTCCACATCATATTAGCTACAAAAAGATCTCATTTCTAAACTCTTCAGTGGTTCCCTTCCTAATATTTGGCTAGAGCCAATGTAAAATAGAGGGAGAAACTCTGAGGCTGAACGACAGTATTTTAAACTGTTGATGATTGTCGCAAGTACATACTTCAAGTACCAATAGTTGCTAAATTTATCCAGGTAAGTAAAATATCACATTCTGTAAAGTCTGAGTTCATCAAGGTTTTGATTTGATCCTACTGTCATTGTATTATTCTCTTCTGGCTCTAGCATCAGCTGCATTTTATAACTGCCGTCTTTTACTGGATCCAAATACAGTGGGTGGTTATAGCTTCTGTACTATCATTCGACTACATTATTTTCCAGCGTTGCTGGATTTTCGCTTTCGTGGAACTATATTTAATGATGGAGTAAAATAAGGTATAGCACAAAGTGGCTCCAACATTCTATTGGCGTGCAGCCATTTATTTTACCAACAGTATTCAAAACGCTGAATCACGGTATTTCAGCACTTACGTCGATACTTGTTGTCCGGCTGTAGTTAATTCGTATTGGTTGTTACGGATCTGCTTGATTAGAAAAGGCGTATTAAATTGTCGGTTTTCCCAGATTCGTCGCTATAAGCCATAACTTGCAAACCTTGCTACATAAACACTGTCTTCAAATGAGGACGGCACTCTATTCATTCTATCCTGTGAGTGCTGGAAAATATTTCGTTCGGTTATGCGCATGATCTCTTGCTGTCAAGTAATGGGTGAAGAATTAGTGACACATGCATTGGTTTCGCTTTGAAAGTCAATAAAGAATTATATATCACGATCATTTAGCGCCAAGCAAAAGATTAAAACACTTCAATCTCAACAATGCAAAATCATATCCGACCTCAAAAAAGACAAATATTTATGAGAGGCAATATTTGTTTTGCATTTTGCTAACATTGCAAATAGCTCCTTAAGTACCCTACACTTGGTCTTTATGGATTATCTTGACAGCCAAAACACAAGACTTCCATAGAGCACTCAGAAGTTCTAATCAGCTTTTATGAACTACTAAGGTTTCAGAAAAACCAGCATAGAAATAGTCATGGGGGCCACAAACAGAATGAACAGCCAAGGAATGTGGTAAAATATCCGTAACAGATCGCTTTAAAAATATAAACAATAAATGGCTTCAGCATATTAGAACGTAAATTGCAAGACCTCCTAGATCTGTTGCACAGGAAAGATTTCGGTAGTTCCGTCATACAAGAGATGGAAGAAGGCTACGACAGGGCCACTACACGATTATTAATCTAATTACCACAGGAGCTTTCATGCCGAGTTAGAATGAACTGCTACTCATCAGCTTCATAATTGAAAGACTTTTATTCAGCGAATAATGTAGAAAAACCACAGAGAGGACGAGTTACTCTATCATCTATTTTCCACATACGGAAAATTATTACAACAGCGAGACTCTAGAAAGGTAAGGGCCTGAGCCGGCGTTGATGGAGCGTGGTAGGGCCCTAAAAGCGTGAGGAATATTTATGGTTCTTAGCTCATAGAAACGGCATGTTGGTAGTTGAAAGCAATTGGTGGTGTGCCTATCTCTCATAAATCTTGTCGGACAGGTCCACAGGCGTACAGGGCAGACATTGCAGCCCCTCGTCGAGACAGATCTCCAGCAGAACAACGCAGAGCTAAATGCGGCAGCACCAGCAGTATCCTGGGGGGGGGGGGGGGGGGCGACTCTCTGAAGAAGTGTGTCCACACAGTGGAGTCATAAACTGGGCATTGTGTGCAGAGCTATGCGTAATAACAATTCACAAATTTTCGAGTTTGCTAATAGTGCAAATAGCCCTGTGACTAGTTCCATCGGCTGCCTCTGATGTATAATAAACTCCCGCGTCTGAGAGACGTTTAGTGATAGAATCTTTAATACACCTCATAGTTAGGGGTAACAAGCTCCAAGGCAAAGGCGATTTAGAAAAATATGTTTTAGATTGTATCTGTTTGCTTGTTTCTGTGGGGCCGGCCAGAGTGGCCGTGCGGTCCTAGACGCTACTGTCTGGAACCGAGCTACCGCAACGGTCGCAGGTTCGAATCCTGCCTCGGGAATGGATGTGTGTGCTGTCCTTAGGTTATTTAGGTTTAATTAGTTCTAAGTTCTAGGCGACTGATGACCTCAGAAGTTAAGTCACATAGTGCTCAGAGCCATTTGAACCTTTTTTTTTTTTTGTTGCTGTAGGAAGCAACACGACCAGAGAAAATCATCTTCCCCCTCTGCAAAAATTAAAAGAAGCCAGAGACTCGAACTCGGGACCTTTGCCTTTCGCGTGAAAGTGCCCGCGCACTCCGCTGCAGAGTGAAAATCTCATTCTGGAAAGATCCCCTAGGCAGTGGCAAAGCCATGTCTCCGCAATATCCTTTCTTTCAGGAGTGCTAGTTCTGCAAGGTTCGCAGGAGAGCTTCTGTAAAGTTTGGAAGGTAGGAGACGAGGTACTGACAGAAGTAAAGCTGTGAGGACGGGGCGTGAGTCGTGCTTGGGTAGCTCAGTTGGTAGAGCACTTGCCCGCGAAAGGCAAAGGTCCCGAGTTCTTTCCGGCACACAGTCTTAATCTGCCAGGAAGTTTCATATCAGCGCACACCCCGCTGCTGAGTGAAAATCCCATCTCGGACTGCTTGTTTGCCGAGGGCACACTTATTCATTTTTGATTTACCAGCCTTGACGTTTGATATTCTTGTGCGCTCTGTCAAGCGAGCCAAATTGGTCCTTGGTATGACCAGCAAATGGGTGTGTCACACACTGAAATCTACTGTGATTTCAGCTCTCATGTAGAGATTAAATTGCGATGCATCTGCCTGATCGCTAGGCCGTGAGATTTTTACATTTCTTTCGTGGCCGCGATCTATTCCCAGGTGCCGCCTCCACGTGTCACCTCCGCCACACACATCTCACCTGCTGCAATTTACATCGCTGCACGAAGCGAACGGGGTTATGTACCGCCGCTCCGGCATTGTCAGGGCCTAAAGATATCAATCGCCTCTTGCTCTCAGCTGCACCTATATAGAGAAACTTCAATATATTTGATCAATCAAAGTGTGCTGAGCGTCAGATCAATTCAGATTGCATTATCCACATTTCTGACGCCTGAGTGAAATCATCTTTGCCTACCCAGGATCCTTGCACAGTGTAGTCTTAAACCGCCTATTTGTTGTTTGCGATACTCAATCAATAAATTGTTTAGCATAATCTATGTTTGTTTTTCTTAGAAAAAATAAATATTGTTTGAACACTAAAAGTATGCCAACATTCTCAATCATTTAAACAGTCGCCACTAGGGTTACTTTTCATTGTGGCGACCTTGCCAGTATCTCGGATGGATGGCACCTTCTGGTTAGTTAGGTTAGTGTTGTTTAACGTCCCGTCGACAACGAGGTCATTAGAGACGGAGCGCAAGCTCGGGTTAGGGAAGGATATCGGCCGTGCCCTTTCAAAGGAACCATCCCGGCATTTGCCTGAAACGATTTAGGAAAATCACGGAAAACCTAAATCAGGATGGCTGGAGACGGGATTGAACCGTCGTCCTCCCGAATGCGAGTCCAGTGTGCTAACCACTGCGCCACCTCGCTCGGTGGCACCTTCTGTGACCGTCAGATGGCGCAGCTTAGTGTAGTGATTCAATTTCAAGTCCCTTGTGCAGAATTTTGAACTGATGGCACCTTCTGAGACCGTCAAATTGTACATAGTGTTGTATGGTGAAGTTTCTGTTCCCCATGCTTAATGTGGTGCACTGGGTATATTCGCGTTGCTGGCACCTAGGCATAGTACTAACACTTAATTATGGCATGTGTGCATTTTCATGTTGTGGTAATGACTTCTGTGTGACTTGATTACTTGGTTGTTTGTTTCTGATGGCGAACAGCGTTGTGCTGATCTATTAGGATATAGTGAGGTTACCGTTTGTGAGCATAGACAAGGGTGCTGTCATTTGAATGCGTTGTCAGGAATGAGGAAACAGTAGTTTACTCGAGCGTAATTTAGAGTGGAATCTGTGTCGCATAGGAATGTGTAACGTTTAAATTCGTTTGGGTCAGAATTTGAATGCATACTTACAAAAAGCAAGGCACGTTTGCTACAGAGTAGCGGAAGTAATTGTCTTTTGTTAACCATGGATCGACGTCAGATTATTAGCGGTGACCAGTCAGATATTACACGGGATTCTCAGGTAAATACGGTTGCAAACTGGGCAGATATGTCGAACTTTGAACCTGGAGAGTATGTAGACATGTCACAGTCAGGTGAAGAAAGTGAACGGGAGATCGCAGCAGAAGGAAATGTAGGCGCTGCTGATACGAGACGCACCATCAGTGAGACTGGCAGACCAGAATCACGAACGAAACGTCACAGAATGATGGAATCTCGTTCATCTAGTCCTGGAGGTGTTAGCGGTGGATCTCGGTTTGAGGCTCTCATGCAATTCATGCAAGAGGCAGAGAAAAAGAGATGGGAGGAAGAGGAGTAAAGACGCAGATCAGTTATAAGAACGGTTGCAGACGGTATACATGGAGTCTAGAAGGAGATCGCAGGAATCCAAGACGAGTTGAAGAATGTCAAGAAAACGACAGCGGAAGCGCGTGAGGTCGTGGACCAGGCGAAATGCGATGCCAAAACAGCGCGATTGGTAGCGCAAGTAGCACGATAGGACGTAACAGTGGCCAACGAACAAGTTAAACTGGAAAGAACTGAGGTATGTAAAACAAAAAAAAAGCACTTGCCACTCTTCAAAAGCAAGGCAAAAAAGTAGTTCAAAAAAACCAGGAAAAAATGGGCGAGTCTGCGAAGCGAATCGGACAGATAGAGATCAAACGTAATGAAATCTCTGAAGTTGGAGATCAGCAGACCCGAGTCGTAGCACAACAAAATGAATTGGCTAAGGACGTCCGGCAGGTACATGAGCAGGTCGCGCAATTGCAAACACAATCTCGTCCAGTAGAGCGCCATCGAGAAAATCACAGAAATGTAGAAAATGTTTTGCGACTCTCTGAACCGCTATGTGAGGACACACCCCCTTGCACATGGGCGAATGCAGCAGGAATATGCTCCAGCCGCGGCGAAATGCATAATAGAACACGCTCTGTCTGTAACACACACCGTGTCAAATACAGAGGCAGAAAACCATTGTACACGTCTACGGATGTCAGAAACGTTATTACGTGAATCTGACAACATGAGGGGGACACCATAATAGTGCACGAGGATCGTTGGTGCACGGATACATGGAAACACGCGCAGCAAACGAGAGGGAAAATTTGTGCGGCGGATACGTCGAACCTTTAGACCACAAACTTTTCTTGATCATCCAGAATTTTCAAGTCTACAAGGAGGCAGACAAAGCATTACATCAAAAGACCTGGATAGCACAATACGATCACGTGCTACCAGAATATTGGTCACAGAAGTACAAGCTCCAGTTTATCTGTGGTTTCTTAGATAGGTCGACTGCAGAACATATGCGCGGAGATGCAAAGAGTTGTCGCTCCTACAAGAATTTAAGGACGCGGGCCTTAGCACATATTTGTCGCAAGACACACAGGAGAGGATAAAACTGGAGATCATGTTATGAAAGGAATTAGAAGCGTCAGGATTCCGCAGTCCTGTCAAATTCTTAGAATCCCTGGTCTAGAAGAACCAATTCTTGGATCAGCCGTACAGTCCCAAGCAAATTATAACGCACTGCTACATTCAAACTTCAGTGGAAATAACCAGTCATCATGGGAAATAGAAGAAGGCGAGGAAATTTTAATCATAACAACAAGAATAACTAACGACGAAGCGGAAACTGGAGAAAGCAACATCACTCGAACCAGGATCAATAGGATTCTAGGGACCAACAGCAAAGCAGTAGCAGGACATACAACGGCCTAGGTCAATGAAATGACCAACGTAGCGATTATGTGGAATTGAGGCCACCTAACCCATCACAGGGGTCACACAGAGAAACTTCAAGCAGGAATTGATACACAGCCGCTGCGGATTCATCTCAAAACAATGCCGTAGAAACTGTCGGAACGAGCAATATTATCCTGTTAGAATACTAAGACACAAGAGAACTGCAACAGTAAGAGTAGGTGTAGTATGTAAATATTCTCCACGGATTAATTGTTTAACATAATTTAATGTAGATATTGTGCTGTTTAGCGTAATTTTCCATTTATTGTATTTCGATGTTTTATTTGTTTGTCAATTCTTTTAGTTTTCAGAATGAGTCCTTGTTGAACGAGGGCAAATGAGTTGCGTATTTGTGACATCTTCATGCCAACATTCACTGGCAGGTGGCAGATTGAATTCAAATTCCGTTACAAATTATATCTCTTCAACAAGTGGCACTTTTTGTGGCATACCAAACCAGGCAAGTTGCAATAGAATTCTTTGGACCTCACAATTCTTATCTGATTTCCGTTCTCAGAAGAGCAAGGAGACCTGTCGTAATTTGACCGCAATTGAGCATCGCACTGTGTCGTAGCATTCTCGTAGAAGAACCTTCACAAGTATCACTATGGTCAATGATATTGTTTCTGTTTACTTTCTGTGGTTTCTTGTACACTGCCAAGGGACGGTTGTACGTCACTTTATGTGAAGATGGTAAATCGTGCCATAGATCATGTGCGTCTCTATTTTCGGATGTGTTTCATATGGTGTTAGTAGTCCACCCTTTGGGCGAGTGTCGACGCTAAGTCTCAGTGTGTTATGAGCATGTGAGTCTCGATCTTAGGATGTGTTTCATATAGTGTCAGCAGTCTACACTTTGGGCACATGTCGGCGCTAAGACTCGGTGTGTTATGAACCATCACCTGGCGCAAACTGCTGTTCTTCAGTCCTACCAGACATGGTTTGTGCGTGTGCATAAGTGTCATGTTCTCAATTCGTGTGACATTTTCATGTCTCCCCAAGGACCCTTGTAGAGGGAGTGATAGGATACCTTTCTGTAATATCATTATGTAATATCACTTTTGTGTGTTTGTTTATATCGATTGAATTGTCTTGATTGTGAAGTCTATGTTTGTTCTGCACATTTATTGACGCTCTCAACACTGGTTATGTGCCAGTATTTCTTTTCATGTCGTCGAAAATAATACCCAAATTTAGACAACTTAGGTAATAAGAGAAACAGATTACACATTTGATTTCCGTGTTCATTGAGAATTTGAGAATGTGTGTGTATGATGATAGAGGCCAAATGAATGATAAGGCAGGGGTAAAACAATGAGCAGAGAACAGTTCACACTCCAGGACAATGTAAATGATTACGGACATTAGACAACTCTGACCTCAGGATATGGTGTGAATGGGTATGTTTCTTTGTTGCAAAGCCTTTTAACTGCCTATCAAATGTTTAATGGAAGTGTGTGATGTAGCAGACACTCCTGGGTCTAACATAATTCATACTACTCACAACAATCCTTTCGTGTACTCGTGCTGGCTTGCAGCTTCATGTGAGTGAAATAATGAGGTCAAGCTAGAATGCGTTTTAGCCACAAGCAATCCTGATTGGCAAAGTTACATTTTTCAAATATACACTCCTGGAAATTGAAATAAGAACTTCGTGAATTCATTGTCC